>NC_092753.1:62898231-64228962 GCF_047496795.1 Chiloscyllium punctatum | reverse complement strand
AGCCTTGGGCGACTGTCCGTGTGGAGTTTGCACATTCTCCCTGTTTCCTCTGGATGCTCTGGTTTCCCTGTGCAGCCCAGGTAAATTACCCATAGTCCTGATGAGGGACTTTTGCCGAAACATCGATTTTCCTGCTCCTCGGATGTTGCCTGACCTGCTGTGCTTTTCCAGCACCACTCTGATCTAAACTCTGGTTTCCAGCATCTGCAGTCCTCACTTTTGCCTAAATTGCTCATAGTATTAGGTGCATTTGTCAGAGAGAAATTGCTCTTTGTCTCTGTGGTCCTCCCCTTTAAGTACATGCTCCTTAATGTAGCAACTTTTTTTCATTGAATGTTGTATAGCTAATAGTTCACTAGATTTATCCACTGTTATGAGTCATGGGGTAGCTCACCGGAAATTGAGTTTCACCATTCTTGGAGTCATTACAAAAGTTAAAGATTTTATAAGGGATGCAATTTTGTCCAACTTACCTAATTTTCAGACCTAGCCTGATAGAAAATATGAACCAGGTTTCTGCACAGAACAAGAATCATTACTTATTACAAGTAATTAGACTCTAGCTACAAGTTATAAACCCATCAGCATATAATATTGGTAATTAAAAGTCTAATCTTAATCCATTTACACACACTTATTAGATGGAGGAGAAAATGTTCTGTTGTTGAGATGCATGTCACTTCAGTCCATTGGTTAGTTAGAGACACCAGGTGGCTGGTGCACTTTAAAAAGTGTCTCTTTTGTCAGTTAAAAGTCACAGCTTTTGACAACTGTTGAGGGAAAGGCCGACTGGTTTTCTGCAGGCATACAATTAGTTTTTTTAAACACAGAGGCTGCTTCTGAGCTGTGAATGAACTGACCACCTCTTTCTCTATAACTTGTTCCCAACTCCAAACTGTTCAGTTACCCTAGAATCAATCTCTCATTTGTTGGCAGGCAAAAACGTTTCTAACATGGATAATTAGTCATTAGTCCACAGACCAATCAACTTCTTGTTGTTGGAAAAGCTGCATCTGTATAACAGCATGACTCCAAATTGACTGCACTTCAAACTTCAATTACTGCTGGTTGAATCGTTGTTTATGATGCTTGCCTAGGATTGTCAGTTTGCTTGCTTTTTAAAACTGCAGTCACCCTTTCAAATATAGGACTTAAAACATTTCAGTAAACAGTTTTTTAAAGCAACACAAAATCATAGAAGCCCTATAGTGTGCAAGCAGGCCCTTCGGCCCAGCAAGTCCACACCAACCCTCCGAACAGTATCCCACACAGAACCATTCCCTATTATTCTACATTTACCCCTGACTAACCTACACATCCCTGAACACTATGGGCGATTTAGCATGACCAATTCAGCTAGCCTACACATGTTTGGATTGTAGGAGGAATCCCACACAGCCACACGGCGAATATGTAAACTACACACAGACATTTGCCTGAGGCTGGAATAGAACCTGGGTCCCTGGTGCTGTGAGGTAGCAGTGCTTAGATACTCTATGTATCTAAAATGAGACCTCCAATTCTATATGGTTTGTTCAAATGCACGTCTCATAAGAGTGTCATCAGAGCTGTCTATGGACACATTATCAATATCATAAGTTACAACTGCCGGGAATAGCCCCAACCACATATTAATGTCATGAGTCATGACACAGTAGATTGTCACATGATGAAAGCAGCATGGCAATTTTCTGACTGGTGCATGTTCAGAGATACGAGGGGGTGAGTCATTTCATATGTAAGATTAATGACAACTATTGTAACTCTCCTGGTCAATTTTCTGCACTTGTACATTATGTCACTTGTCCTTTCCACCGATGATAATCTAGCCAGACTGAAGAACTGTATAAAGCTCTTTCTCTGTTTCCCTGATTTAATTGGGAAGAAATAGATTCCATGGCCCACTTATAGGTATCAAGCTCAATGCACGAACATACTCATCCTGTACTTAAGGCCAGCAGATATTGTTGAGTATGATCAGTTTTGAAGACATACAGAGCAATGGTGAAGTTGTCTACTACAAACAAGGCAGTTCTCCCAATTGAAATGGGCTGCATCTCTTCAGCTAGCTATTGACAAACCACCCAACAGAGAAGCACTGCTTTCTGATGCATCAAGGTACAGGGAAATTTAATTAACAGTTTTCCAACCTGAAATCCCAGCTGAGTTGGTGTCTGTGTGCAGACGGTAGACTTTCTGTCATGTCTCACTCTAACTGCCCTCAGTTCAGGCCCTTCCAATTCATCATCTGAAGGAAATAGCAAAGCAAAAAGTAATTCCTGTTTGAGAAATTGATGTTCTCAGTACAAAAGTGAACTTTTTGCAAAACTGACTAAAAGCACAATGAACACACTGATAGACCCAACAGACTAATAAAAAGTAAAACTAGTATGGGGACAAAGCAGAACGAACTGATACTGCAGAAGTCAAAATGGCCTCTTCAGTGGAATGCGAGCAAAAGGCAGAAACAAAAAGAAACTTCAACCACATATGACACATTGACTAAATGTTTGCTTTTTCTCCAACCAGTGAAACATTTTCTACTAGAAATATTTTATGAACAATTGGGATCTCATGAGCAACGTGTCAAAATAAAATTTTTGAGCAACAGCCATTCTGACGTATCAAACCTTCAGCTAACAATGTAAGTATTTCATTATAGGGGGCTCTCTTACCTCCAAATCAAGAATCCCAGGTTCAAGTCCTACTTACTCCGAAGATCTACATTAAAACCGTAGAGCAAGTTGAATCAAAAAAATCTTTAATTTATCTTTTTTTAAACAGGATGCACATCATGTTAATTTCATGCTTTCTGAAGTGCTACAGGAGCTTAATCTGATCTGTAAACTTTCCTTCCAAAGGATTTTTGATTACTTGTGACAATTGGATGTTAACCATGTAATTCCACATAAGGAACCCATTCAAAAACAGTGTGGTTCAGAACAGTGTACTACCACTATGGAATCTTTCAATACTATTTGCATTTCACAAAGGTTCTGTTATTTTAGTAGTTATTGAGGTAGTAACATTAGAAGTGAAACATACACAACAATCTGGTCAAAAGCTAATGACAAGGATGTAATACAATAAGAACATAAGAAATAGAAATAGGAATAGGCCATGAGGTCCCTGAGTGTGGTCCATCTTTCAATAAGATCATGGCTAATTCGATTGTGGCCTTAACCCCAATTTCCTGCCCACTGTACCTAACCCTTGATTCACTTATTAATCAAAACGCAGTTTTGGGCCCCAAATCTCAGGAAGGACGTACTGGCCCTGGAGTGGGTTCAGTGGTGGTTCATGAGAATGGTCCTAGGAATGAAAAGCTTAACATGAGGAACATTTGAAGACTCTGGGTCGATACTCGATGGAGTTTAGAAGGATGAGAGGGGATCTGATTGAAGCATACAGAATACTGAATGGCCTTGACAGAGTGGATTTTGGAAGATGTTTCCATTGGGAGGAGAAATTAGGACCTGAGGGCCATCCTTAGAGTAAAAAGAAGACCTTATAGAGTGGAGATAAGCAGAAACTTCTTCAGCCAGAGAGTGGTGAATTTTTGCAAGGTTTGTGAAGGTTTGTAGCTCAGGTTGAGGTTTAGGGTGTAGGTTTGCTCGCTGAGCTGTAGGATTGATATCCAGATGTTTCATTACCTGGCTAGGTAACATCATCAGTGGCAACCTCCAAGTGAAGCGAAGCTGTTGTCTCCTGCTTCCTATTTATATCTTTCTCCTAGATGGGGTTCCTGGGGTTTGTGGTGATGTCATTTCCTATTCGTTTTCTGAGGGGTTGATAGATGGCATCTAGACCTATGTGCCACGTGCCAGGCCTCTAGGAATTCTCTGGCATGAATTCTCTATCCTGGGACAGGCTAAGCAAAGACATGCCAGAGAATTCCTAGAGGCCTGGCACTCCAACCACAACGCCATAAACAAACACATAGATCGAGATGCCATCTATCAACCCCTCAGAAAACGAACAGGAGATGACATCACCACAAACCCCAGGAGCCCCATCTAGGAGAAAGATATAAATAGAAAGCAGGAGACAACAGCTTTGCGTCACTTGGAGGTCACCACTGATGATGTTACCTAGTAGCCAGGTAATGAAACATCTGGATATCAAACCTACAGCTCAGCGAGCAAACCTACACCCCAGAGTCATGAATCTATGGAATTCATTACCACAGAAGGCAGCAGAGACCAGGTCATTGAGTATATTTAAGACTGAGATAGATAGGTTCTTGATTGTCATGGAGATCAAGGGTTACAGGAAGGAGGTGGGAGAATGGGGTTGAGCAACCTATCAGTCATGATTGAACAGCTGAGCAGACACGACAGGCTGAATGGCCTTATTTCTGTTACTATGTCTAATGGTCTTATAAAACAATGAAATGGATCAAATACAGTTATACAGTTGTAGTCATGGTAATGAGGTCAGCCAGATGGATCTCACAGAATATGAGTCCCCTGATTGGAGCTGCTAATCTGGTCCAATCAGGGAATACTGGCTGACAGGGTAAAGAGTGTATCAGTAATTCTGACACTCTGGATACTGACTCTGATGTGGTTGTGCCAGAGTCAAGGACTCTGCACGTGTAAGTAAAAGGTGACTTGGTGACAGAATCTATGGAGTTGTTTCAGAACTGATAAACTGAGGTGAAGCTCACTTTTATAAGCAAAGTAATACAAGGATTTTCAAATCCCTCATCCAATGGAAACTAGCAGAATTTCCAACTCACTTATCACTCCATAGCATCCTACTGATTCGAGTAAATCAAGGGCTGAACTAGGGTTACTATGCTATCCTCATGAATTTATTTGGGAGTATAGTGTATGTTCCAGTTATGTGCATATAGAAGGACTCAGCCACACTTCTGACCAAGTTAAAGTGATGGAGCAGAAACTGGTCCAAAGAAATTATGAGCAAAGTCATATCCAGAGTTTTGTCAAGTCAACATTATAAAGCCCAGCAGCAAAACAAACAAGAAATTTTGTGAATTCCATCCTCTCTCACAACCAACATGGACAATTATGGAGCAAGATTGAAAAGCATTATCAGATCTCTCAGTCTTTTATTTTCCTTATAGACCTAAAAAACAATCAAGTGAAAGCATAATAAGAAAAGTAATACCATACAATGCCAGGTTTGGGAACATGGATGACATCACTATTCAACTGTTATCCAGTTGGCATAAGAAAAGATCTCCAATTCATATTGAGAAGATACGCATTAGGGAGCTCCATTTCAATGACAGGTAAATATTTCCCTGTGGGTAGCTAAAGTTGTATCATAGTATGACTTTTTCTTAAACTTCCTTCTCTTTCTTTATGGAGTCAAAGAACCATATAGCAGACGCTTCCGTTTAACCAGTCCATGTCAACCATAATCCCAAACTAAACTAGTCCCACCTGCCTGTTCTTGGCCCATATCCCTTCAAACATTTCTTATTCACATACTTGTCGAAATGTCTTTTAAACATTGCAACTGTACTCACATCCACCACTTCCTCTGAAAGTTCATTCCACACACGAACCACTCTCTGTAAAAAAATTGCCTCTGAAACTTTCTTTAAATCTTTCTCCTCTCACCTTAAAAATATACCCTCTACTCTTGAAATCCCTCGGGTAAAGACACTTGCCATCCACCTTAACTATACCCCTTATGATTTTATAAACCTTTATAAGGTCAATTCTTAACTTCCAATGTTCCGGTGAAAGAAGTCCCAGCCTATCCAGCCTCTCCTTATAACTCAAACCCTCCATTCCCAGCAACATCCTGGTAAATCTCTTTTGAACCTCATTTTATAAATGAGTTGACTAACTTCAAGACATGGTTCCACATGGACCAGTAGCTTTCATTAAAGTGACCACTTGAAATATGAAAATTGTAGTCTGTTTGACTGAGATGGGAATTATTTTGAAAATCCAATCCTCTCCCTCTCTAACATCTATTGTCAGAGTTTTTGTACACGAAAGTAATTGAATGGTATTCACAAATGGGAACTCAATTGAATTTTCCTCTCCGTATACAAAGGATACAAGAGGTATTTCTGACCCAATAAAAATCAGCAGGATTTGCACTCCGAACCCCACCTCAATCTCATGATCTTCGAACTGATGTGGTTTCTTATGAAGGTAATATTTTGGGGGATAATATGGTTCTTTATAATTCTTCTGGAGGTGACAAATGTAATCAGTCATACTTGAATCTGAGATAAGATTCTGTTCATGTCTCACTCCCTCAGCAGGACTACCTATTTCTGCTTAGTGCCTCAGATGAAACCATCACCCATGCCTTTATTACCTCTGGTCTTGACTCTTCTAATGCTTTTTGCTACATCAACTGGAACACATTCATATTCATGCATTGGCTGTCCATATCCAGACTCAAGCCCTGTTCTGATACATGATCTTGCTGGCTAAAATTGATTTCTGTGGCTCCTGGTTAAGTAACAGTCAGAATGTATCATTCTTCCCTTGTTAACAGATCCCTAAATGATTTTCTCTCTTTCCTCATCTTTGTCACCTCCTTCTGCCTGACCACGTTTGGACACCTCTGAGACTGCTCCGTTTCTGCCTTCCCTTTCAACCATTGGTGGTCATACCTTCAACTGCCTCAGTGTTAAGCTCTGGCATTCCCTTCTTTAACCTCTCTTTCACTTCCTATTTACACATATAAGATTCTCCTTTCCATATACCTCTTTGCCCAAATACACAGTCATCTCTCCTCATATCTCTTTTTAAGCACAATGTTTTTCTGGCGAAATGTCTTAGGGTGCTTTACCATGTTAAATGTACTATATAAAATTCAAATCCTTAAGCTGTTGCTGGCAATATTAATTTGTTTGGATACCTACAGGTAGAAGTGAAGTAGACCATTCGAGTCCTCAAGCCTGCTCCACCATTCAAGAAGGTCATGGTAGACCTGTTTGTGTTTCAAATTCTGCATTACCATCTATCACTATTACCCAACAAAGAGTAATCCTGCATGTCACGAATGTGGGAAATGACACACTTGTGTTAACACAAATGACTCCCGATCTCAGCCATAGCATGAGGAAATTTGATGTGTAGAATTCCATTTACTTACATCTCAAATGCAGAAAAAAGGCTGTAATGGGAATTAAAGAATCTTAGTACTATGCACGAGAAAAGGTTAATGTTATAACAGCAAACTAATGCTGGACTAATGCTCAGAATTTACTTGTCTCATTACTAAAACCTTTTGTCTTGCGTCAACATGCAATTTTCATTTAATCTTTTGGGTCCAGTGACCCTTCCTCAGAACTGTGTCACTGGACCTGAGACATTAACTCTAATTTCTTTCTACAGATGCTGCCAGACCTGCTGAGCTTTCCCAGCAATTTCCAATTTTGTTTCTGATTTACATCATCCGCAGTTCTTTCAGTTTATTTTTCACTGAATCTTTCCTCTTTTTCATCGCATCATATCCCCTTCTTATCCACCTCTGTAAAAATTTGAAATGTGTTAAATTTAATGTTGTCATTGTATCTAATTATCTCCAGTTCTGGAAGTTCTATCTTTACTGGTGCTACCAGATCTTCTAACTATTTCCAACATTTCCATTTTAGAACATAGAACAGTACAGGACAGCAACAGGTCCTTCGGCCCACAATGTGGTGCCGAATATGATGCCAAATTAAGCTAATACCTTCTGCCTGCCCCAGTCCAGATCCCTCCATTCATTGCATATTCATGAGCTTATCTAAAAGTCCCTTAAACGTCCCTATCATATTTGCCTTTTTGTATTTCATACTTGCAGCAACTGCATTGTTTTGCTCTTATATATGTTCTCCTATGTATCATAGAACATAGAACATAGAACAATACAGCACAGAACAGGCCCTTCGGCCCACGATGTTGTGCCGAACTTCTATCCTAGATTAAGCACCCATCCATGTACCTATCCAAATGCCGCTTAAAGGTCGCCAATGAATCTGACTCTACCACTCCCACGGGCAGCGCATTCCATGCCCCCACCACTCTCTGGGTGAAGAACCCACCCCTGACATCTCCCCTATACCTTCCACCCTTCACCTTAAATTTATGTCCCCTTGTAACACTCTGTTGTACCCGGGGAAAAAGTTTCTGACTGTCTACTCTATCTATTCCTCTGATCATCTTATAAACCTCTATCAAGTCACCCCTCATCCTTCGCCGTTCCAACGAGAAAAGGCCGAGAACTCTCAACCTATCCTCGTATGACCTACTCTCCATTCCAGGCAACATCCTGGTAAATCTTCTCTGCACCCTCTCCAAAGCTTCCACATCTTTCCTAAAGTGAGGCGACCAGAACTGCACACAGTACTCCAAATGTGGCCTAACCAAAGTCCTGTACAGCTGCAACATCACCTCACGACTCTTGAATTCAATCCCTCTGCTAATGAACGATAATACTCCATAGGCCTTCTTACAAACTCTATCCACCTGAGTGGCAACCTTCAAAGATCTATGTACATAGACCCCAAGATCCCTCTGTTCCTCCACCTGACCAAGAACCCTACCATTAACCCTGTATTCCGCATTCTTATTTGTTCTTCCAAAATGGACAACTTCACACTTGGCAGGGTTGAACTCCATCTGCCACTCCTCAGCCCAGCTCTGCATCATATCTAAGTCCCTCTGCAGCCGACAACAGCCCTCCTCACTGTCCACAACTCCACCTATCTTTGTATCATCTGCAAATTTACTGACCCACCCTTCGACTCCCTCATCTAAGTCATTAATAAAAATTACAAACAGCAGAGGACCCAGAACTGATCCCTGCGGAACTCCACTTGTAACTGGACTCCATGCTGAATATTTACCATCTACCACCACTCTCTGACTTCGACCGGTTAGCCAGTTTTCTATCCAATTGGCCAAATTTCCCTCTATCCCATGCCTCCTGACTTTCCGCATAAGCCTACCATGGGGAACCTTATCAAATGCCTTACTAAAATCCATGTACACTACATCCACTGCTCTACCCTCATCCACATGCTTGGTCACCTAGTATCGTATGTATACTATACACAGGAGAACATATTTAAGAGCAAAATGTATACTATACATCCATACGTATTTCAAAGTTTGATTAGATTACTGACAGTGTGGAAATAGGCCCTTCGGCCCAACAAGTCCACACCGACCCTCCGAGGTCTCTAGTGCTACAAGGCAGCAGTGCTAACCACTGTGCCACCATGCCACCCTATACTATGGGTCAAGCTATGAACCGATAATGACCCTTGTAATGGACTGTCTTATGCAGATTGTTACCTTCTCTAACTCTAATCTTCTTTCTCTTTTTAGTGAAAGACCACCCCGCTGTATCTATAACATCCTCTTATACAGAGAAATACTGTTTGAGCAGCTTGCTAATTGTCTTTAGAAACGGCATGTCTCTATATCTTCTGTTGCTTCAAGAACAAGACATGGCTTTAGTTACCAAAATAACACAGTAAGATTAAATACTTCAAGATTTCCCTTCTAAGGAAAACAAACATTATGCCATATATTTAACTGCAAAGATTTATTGGGTAGATTATGAACAAAGAAGACTCCTGAATTTGGTCGCATGAATTGAACGTAAAAATCTGTTTGACTTTGTTATAATGTCCTGTAGCGATACGGAATTCAAGGAAATGTGAGCTAGTGTAATGAGGTACCAACTGTAGGGATACAATCTGTTTGGGACATATAATTACAAGCAGCCTGACAAGAAGACATATGACCTGTTTATAGCTGTATTGTAGCTTTCACAATTACTCCACTTTTAAACTAAATCTTTCAATCAGTAAATTAAGGTTATTGTTAAACTTCATTCATCTAATTTTCTTTCCAATTCCTCCTCAAATTATCCTCACCCATTCATCCTGAACAGTTATGAGAATTAGTCACACCAACCATTATTTATTTTAAATTTATCACTTCCTAATTGACTTCAGTTGGTCTACAAAGTGACATCTCTGGAGGAGATAATGGGCTCCAGTATCTGCAAAATGCAAGCTAAATATTTACTTACTACAACCTTCCCCAGGCAGCCTGTCTAAAAATATCAAGGATTGATATTTTAAATAAATATTAAGCATAAATGTCAATCAAGATTGCAAGTTAACCCATTGGCTTAATGAGCATAGATTTTGATCCTTCAATTCATTTTATCTTCATTTTGATCACATCCTCCACTTCTACCAGAGTAATGGAGAGAAAATTAGACTATAAAAGATTAACAATTAACTTAATTCACAGCTTTAAATGTTTAATTCTAGAAGCAGTACAATATTGACAGCTACAGTACAACAATAAACAAAAATGTCCTCTTATTAGACCTATAGTAATGATGTCTATTACAGTTCGTACATAAATATGTAAAAAAACTTGCCTGAAACTTTTATTGTTTTAGCACATAACGTGCAAGAAATTAACTGGTGTGCATTCGCACATGAAGAATGAGTGAATAAATGATTTATTGTCTCGTATATCTGGGGAGACACAGTGAAAAGTGTTCTGTTGCCACAATCCGCTGCCATTTTGAGGTACAAAGCAATAAAAAGAACCTACTTAAATAGAATTTGCCCTCAACGGCCGGAGTCCCAAACACAGCTCCAGGACTTTTGCAAAGTCTCTTCAAGGTCCCTGCTCTGGTCCTATTGCAACCAGGAGTCCCCGTTCTGTCATTGCTGCAGTCAACGCCTTGCTGCCAATTCCAGGAGTCCATGGATCAGGCCTACAAAGTCAGGAGACCCTGCCACACTGCTGTGGCTTCCCTGTGACATCAGGAAGGTGAAGAAAAGAGAAAAAAGAAAACGAGTTAAAAAGAGTGAAAAAAAGATGCTGCTGGCCTGTAGTTGTTTGCATAATATATAATACCATGTTAGGGTTATAGATTTGAATAATTGTTAGTGATGTATGGAATAAAAAAACTGTAAATGATAAAAAAATTTACAATAAAACTGGAAGATGTTAGAAATGCACAGCTGGCCCTACCAGAATCTAAAATGTGGACACATTAAAGTTCTGAGTGGAAACATTTCAACAAAACTGAGAAAAGGAGACAAATGGTCACTAGGTCTGATCTAAAGAAAGATGAGGATAATGAACAATAAATAAAAAATCCCTGGACTCATTCAGATTCTTTCATGATTCTCTGTGTTCTTCAGGTCTCAACACTGATGATAGCAGTTCATAGAATTCTTGTGTGCTTGCTTCAGTGTGGTGTAATGCTGTGGTACACCTGTCCCAGTTCTCTGTTGCAGATGCAGATCTTGGAGAAAGGGCATCAAGATTTCCTACACAAAGCCTTGAAAATGCAGGTGCAGCTTCTTTAAAGTGAAGTTACACAACCGGTTTGGTAGGAATTAGAGGTTTTGATGAATGGAATAGCAGAAGGTGTTAGAGATTGATGGTGAAGTCAGACAATTCTAGGATTGTTGGGATTAATTACAAAGCATTTGTTCAGGGAGTTGCAAGGCAGTGGGTTACGCTGGGGAAGCACTTGCTTATTGTAAAACTCCATTTTTGGATGAGGGGAAGGAATTCTGTGCAGTGAGTACCCCTCACCCCAAATCCCCAGGGAGGCATGGTGCGAGGTCTGAACATACAAATCCAGAAGCTGGAAGAATTGAGGTTAGTCTGTGAGGCGAGCTTACTGAATAATTTGAAAGAAGGGGCTAAGCCACAGATGTTTCGAGGTTTTGCGAGGGCTTGTCACTGTGGGGTCTAGTGTGTTTCCTTGATGTATCTTGCCAAACTCAAATGATGAATAACTGAGCCCAACCCATGGGATCCTACACATCCACCTCCAACCCTATCTTCCCATATGCCATTCCTGGAGCACCCTGCCATTCAGCAGATATCTGCTGGAAGACTGGCAGCTCTTGTGTCTGTGCCATCTTTAAATGGTCACTGTGCACTAGTATTCCAAAGCTGCCCTGCTGATTGACAGACAGAATCTAAACATGGTGGAAAGGGGCAAGATGGTGCCACAATTCACAAACAGGGACTTACAGCATCTGGTGAATGGCCTGTGCCAACCTGACCTCTGCCCTGAGGTTGCCATCCAGATCAGTGCGGTCTGCAGGATTTGGAGGAATGACCAGCAGTGCTACAGTTTAGTGTGCCCAATCCATCTAACCTGCACATCTTTGGACCGTAGGAGGAAACCAGAGCAAACCCATGCAGACACGGGGTGAACATGCAAACTCCACATAGACAGTCACCCCAGGGTGGAATCAAGCCCAGGTCCCTGGTGTTGTGAGACAGCAATGCTAATCACTGAACCACTGTGGCAACCATCACATAGAAGCAAGGTGAACAATTTGTGTGCATGGCCTTGAGTCAGGCTGATACATGTTGCCCTCCTTGTACAACATCTTTATTTTGTGGCCTCAGTGCCCGGAAGTCTATCTGTCAATGATTCAAATAGCCATGTATGTGTCAGGAAGGTACAGCATAGGAAGGGCAATAGATTAGGATGACCAAGGATTTCAGGCCCCATAGATCTGTATCCTGTGTAGTAGATGGGTCTGTGTGCAACATCCTTTCCCTTAAAAACCCTCTCATCATTGGCACGGTAACCCGTGCCACACATTGAGACTTATTTACCCACCAACACCGAGTGTGGTCACAATTTTACTTTTCAGCACGATGGAAGGTGGCAGTGAGTGTTCCTGGGTCAAGTGGTTTTCAACATCTGCCTGAACATCGCCAAACATCCAGATCCCCTTTCTGGTAGCCTTTCCCATAAACTCACAGGTTTCATACTTCTTTAAGTCTTCCAATCCACCTACATAGACTTTCACCTGCCCACCTTCCTCCTCCAGCCCCTGGTATTTGAGATGGCCATGCCATGTGCAGTTATTCATTGCTCCACCCATGACGCCAGGCTGGCCCTGACCGTGGATGATGCCCCTTAAGCATGACCCCATTCCCATCATGCTTTACCATAATTCCCATTTATAAATCCTGTTGCCCTCTTCACAATTGTAACCCTCCCCCCTTTCCCAAAGCTTACAGACCCCAGTTCCAAAATCTCACTTGCTGAGTCTCATTCCCACAGCACTGGTCACCATTGTTGCTTCTGACATCAAGATGGGTTTCGCTGGAGTTTGGGTTTCATTCGGCCATAAATCTGCCATTGCCCCTATGAGATTCCGACACCATTGTTTAAATTCATGATAGGAAGGGATAAAGCATCTGCTGAAATGCTGTTTCAGTGGGTTGGAGGATTTAGTTAGGACAAGGAGGGCACGAGGATTGACAGAGAACAGGAATAATCATTTCTCAATATAAATGCTGATGGTGGAATTTGATTTAAGCAGAAACACTGTCAAATGTAAGAATAGGTTCTGGTTAGTTTGGTGACAAACAGACATTAATCAGATTGGAGATGGGTGATGTGAGGAAGCTGCCATCTCTCAGCATCCATTCTGGTCACATGGGAGAGTGAAGGACAGGGTTCCCACTAACTGCGGCCCTTATGTGGGCTCTTAATGCTCACTAATGGATCCTCATCCCACTGCTGCTGGGATTAGCCCAGTGGTAGGTTGGAGGGGAGATGGGGTTAAGTTAATGGGGTGTCATCCATTATGCGTGGAGAATGAAAAGCAGACTTGGGCGCGTTTGCTTGTCAGTTTGAAAGGCATGTGCCTTGTCCTAAGGCTCTCAGTGCCTGATGAAGAGATTGTTTATGGGGTACGGGGTGGGGGGCACTGAGACCCACTTGCCAGCCCTTGATGCTGACACCCTGTCCAGCACTCTCCCTTGACACCCATCCTGCTATCACCCAGCCTTGCCTGGGCTCCTCCTCGAGCTGAGGTCTTAGGAAGGTGACTGCAGTCGTTTTCTCCTCAGTGCTGCTGCTGAATACAGATCGGTAATTGCTCAGCACCTTGTGGTGATTGGCTCCTACTTTCTGGGAGAAAATGGGGACTGCAGATGCTGGAGATCAGAGCTGAAAAATGTGTTGCTGGAAAAGCACAGCAGGTCAGGCAGCATCCAAGGAGCAGGGGAATCGACGTTTCGGGCATAAGCCTTTCTTCAGGATTCCTGATGAAGGGCTTATGCCCGAAACGTCGATCCTCCTGCTCCTTGGATGCTGCCTGACCTGCTGTGCTTTTCCAGCAACACATTTTTCAGCTCCTACTTTCTGGGGGTGATGCATGACACTGGCCTGTTAAGTGCTTGATCGGTGTAAGTTGTGACAGATTTTCTCAAACTGATATGACTCGGAGATCTCAGCGATTCTTCAACCGGTGAAAGTGACCCTCAACCCCGGGTCAAGATTCCAGCCATAGAAGTGGCAAAGTTGTCATAGGAGATTTAGAGACTGCTTATATGGAGGGTAAACATTAACGTGTGTTGGTTGTGCTGTGGTGGCTCAGTGGTCAGGGATTTGGGTTCAATTCCACCCTTGGGTGAGTGTCTGAGTGGTGTTTACACATTCTCCCTGTGCCTGGTGGGTTTCCTCCCACAGTCCAAAGATATGCAGGTTAGGTGGATTGGCCATGCTAAATTTCCTACTGTGTCTAGGGACATGCAGGCGAGGTGGTAAATATAGGGCAGGGAGTTGGGTCTGGGTAAGATACTCTTTGAAGGGGTGGTGTGGACTTGACGGTCTGCTTCCACACTATTGGAATTCTATGGAATGCTAGACAAACATATCACCAGTGAAGATAGATTCAGTGCATATCTTTCATCTGTATCTATTCTGATTTTAAAATTCTCATCCTTGCTTTCAAATCCTTTATAAGATCTCTCCCTATTTCTGTAATCTCCAACAGCTCCTTTGAAATATCTATATTTCTCTAATCCTGGATCACCTCAGTTTTAATCATTCCACACTGGCCATTTCTTCAGCTGTCTGGACCCTTCTCTGAAATACCTTCCCTTTAAAATACTTCTTAACCTCCGTCTTTGGCAAAACGTTTGGTTATCTGACCTAATACCTCCTTATGTGGTTTCAGTGTCACACTATATTCCATGATGCTCCTATGAAACAACTTGGAACATACAATTATGTCAAAGGCACTGTATAAATATCATTTTCATTTTCATTGATAACCCCATGAAAGAAGGTTGATGTCAGATAGGCTTCATAATTTGTGTGTCCTCAGGAGATTTTGAGGGTCAACCCTGGAGCCATGGGCGTCGAAAATTGAAATAGTTTGTTATTGATAAGGAGGACATAGCGCAAATCCCAGGAGCTAGTTTCCTTCTGCAGTTGCTGACTGACTTGCTAAACATTTCCACTATTTTAAGTTTTCCTCTAAAGATTCTCAGAAATTTCAGTTCCTTCTCTGTTGTCTATTGTTTCTTTAATTGGCAAGAAAAGCTACTGGTTTGTTCATGGTTATTGTTTTTTCAGTAAAAGCTCTCACCTAATGGAAACATCTGCTACTCTGATGACTTCAGTGAACACTTATATTATCCAATTTTGCTGAAAATTGCTTGGTATTTTTTTGCCCAAAGCATTGTGTTTGTACATTTGAACGCACAAAATAGAAGGAATTGCATCACAGATTATTTGATATTTGGGCAAAAAAATGTTGAGCAATATTTTATTGGATAACTCTGGTATGGTTGCTTTGGTGCTAAATAAAACTTGTTTTAACCAGTCATAGAGTCATAGAGATGAAGCCTGTGTCTGAGGCACCAAAGCTAAGGGACATTAGAGGAATGATGAATGTTGAAGCTCAATGCAAAGTAACAAGTATGTAGTGTTATGTTACATACCTCAGTCAGTACAGTTTCAAGAGACATGCTCATGACATATGCACTGCATTATAGCATGTGACCTGAGGGTATAAAGGCCTTATACTCCATCTTACCTCAGTTCACTTGAAGCATGACACCGTACTGGTAGGATGCTGCTCTGTTTTAACTTAATAGCATAATATTAGACCAGAGAGTATGGTATCTGAGAAATGTAATGTTTGTTTGTAATAGTGATAATGTCTGTTGGATTCTTCAATACTATGACATCCAAGCCCTTTTTTTATATTAGGAAGGATAACATAAGCATTGCCACAACACCCTGCTAGAGGCAAAATTACAACCAGTAGAATGAATGAGCTTCCAGCCGGAATATCTAGCTGACAAATGCCTCCTGTCACATGGGTGGAGTAAAATTTATCCTGCTAACCTCTTCATACAACAATGGGCCTAAAAGCTAAAAAAGTCCTCAAAGAAATTTGAAGGAAAAGCCAAGAGCGCAAACAGTTCCTTTAAACAGCTTTGTAAATAAATGCTCAGTTCTGGTGATTCAATTCCATTTGGGCTAAATCAAGAAATATGTGCATGTAGCATGAAGATGGGAAAATAGCATTGCTTTTTAAATGGCATAATTTTTAGTTCAAGGATGTTCATTAACAACTTATTCTCACAAGCAGAAATTTGCATTGTAGATGGAGAACTTTGCCCACATGTCCACTCCCTTAAGTAACTAATTACATATCATTAAGAGATAAGGCAGGCGTAAACATTGGGGCTGGATTGCTGTATCTTCCTTCTTGTCCCACATTGATAGTTCATTTCATGCTATCCTCCTTTTTGTCCCTTTATTGTTATATTTGATGATGAGCTTCTGACCACATATGATGCCCATTCCTATTTTTATGCTACTTTCCCTGCCTCAGTTCATCAGTTGCTGAAATTCCTATTTGTTACCCCTCCAACTTAGTATTCTAATGTATTCCTGGCCCTTTTACCTACATTCTTACCTTTGTAAACTTGGGATCAGCCAAATCTCTGTTGCCTTTAACTCTCCCTGAGTCTTATTCACCTATTATTCCTGTGCTCACTAAACTACATTGCTTCCCCCCAGTAAATGGACAGGTTAATTTTAAATTGTCATCCATGCTTTCAAATTTCTCTCCGGTTCCACCTTTCCCTGGCTCTGTCATCTCCTGTAGCTGCTATGTATTCTCAAACTACAAGATTTAGAATAAGCTTTATGTGTTGTAGTCCTAGTTTTGACCCCTGTTCCTCTGAAACAAGACATGTCAGCTGACATGACACTGAATTACTGTATATTTTTACAGAAATGATGCATCGTTATTCCTAAATATGCCAGTAGGTGGCAGACGAGTAACAGTTTATTTGATACTGCCCGAGTGAGTTATTTTTGATTTGCAGTCATGAAGATATCACATCAGCAGTGAATAAGAGAACATGGCCACCACATGCACAGCCTTTCTGAAATAATATTGTGGCTAGGCCTATTATAAAGGACTTTACTTTAGACCAAAGCTCAGGTGCATAACATGTCTACAGACATGGTGGCAGGGTCGTTAACTCTGCTGCCTTACAGCACCAGGGATCTGAGTTCAATTCCACCACTGGGCCATTGTCTGTGTGGAGTTTGCACATTAGGGTGGCTCAGTGGTTAGCACTGCTGCCTCACAGCACCAGGCACCTGGGTTTGATTCCAGCCTCGGATGACTATGTGGAGTTTGTACATTCTCCCTGTGTCTGTGGTTTCCTCCCACAATCCAAAGATGTGCAGGTCAGGTGAATTGGCCATGCTTAATTGCCCACAGTATTAGGTCCATTAATCAGAGGGAAATGGGTCTGGGTAGATTACTCTTCAGAGGGTTGGTGTAGACTTGTTGGGCCAAATGGCCTGTTTCCACACTAATCTAAACATAAGGAGAAAGTGAGGACTGCAGATGCTGGAGATCAAAGCTGAAAATGTGTTGCTGGAAAAGTGCAGCAAGTCAGGCAGCATCCAAGGAAGAGGAGAATCGACATTTTGGGCATGAGCCCTTCTTCGGGAATGAGGAAAGTGTGCCCAGCAGGCTAAGATAAAAGGTAGGGAGGAGGGACTTGGGGGAGGGGCGTTGGAAATGCGATAGGTGGAAGGAGGTTAAGGTGAGGGTGATAGGCCGGAGTGGGGGTAGGGGCGGAGAGGTCAGGAACATAGAACATAGAACATAGAAGAATACAGCGCAGTACAGGCCCTTCAGCCCTCGATGTTGCGCCGATCAAAGCCCACCTAACCTACACTAACCCACTATCCTCCATATACCTATCCAATGCAAATTAGATTAGATTCCCTACAGTATGGAAACGGGCCCTTCGGCCCAACCAGTCCACACCAATCCTCTGAAGAGTAACCCACCCAGACCCATTTCCCCCTGAATGATGCACCTAACACTACAGGCAATTTACCATAGTCAATTCACCTGACCTACACATCTTTGGACTGTGGGAGGAAACCAGAGCATCCAGAGGAAACCCACGCAAACACAGGGAGAATGTGCAAACTCCAAGGCTGAAATTGAACCTGGGACCCTGGTGCTGTGAGGCAGCAGTGCTAACCACTGATGTACCTAAGAAGATTGTAGGTTAGGAAGGTGGTGCTGAGTTCGAGGGTTGGGACTGAGACGAGGTGGGGGGAGGGGAAATGAGGAAACTGGAGAAATCTGAGTTCATCCCTTGTGGTTGGAGGGTTCCTAGGCGGAAGATGAGGCGCTCTTCCTCCAGCCGTCATATTGCTATGGTCTGGCGATGGAGGAGTCCAAGGACCTGCATGTCCTTGGTGGAGTGGGAGGGGGAGTTGAAGTGTTGAGCCACGGGGTGGTTGGGTTGGTTGGTCCGGGGTCCCAGAGGCGTTCTGTGAAACGTTCTGCAAGTAGGCGGCCTGTCTCCCCAATACAGAAGAGGTCACATCGCTGTACCCGCTGCAACCGCTGCAGAGGTGTTTCAGAAAACAACCACAAGGGATGAACTCAGATTTCTCCAGTTTCCTCATTTCCCCTCCCCCCACCTTGTCTCAGTCCCAACCCTTGAACTCAGCACCACCTTCCTAACCTGCAATCTTCTTCCTGACCTCTCCACCCCCACCCCCACTCCGGCCTATCACCCTCACCTTAACCTCCTTCCACCTATCACATTTCCAATGCCCCTCCCTCAAGTCCCTCCTCCCTACCTTTTATCTTAGCCTGCTGGGCACAGTTTCCTCATTCCTGAAGAAGGGCTCATGCCCGAAACATCGATTCTCCTGCTCCTTGGATGCTGCCTGACCTGCTGCGCTTTTCCAGCAACACATTTTCAGCTCTAATCCGATCATAGCCCATTTTTAAAGTGAAATTTCCAATTGGCCTTCTGGGAACAGTCTCCTTTTTGCCCATCATGTTTACATGGACATCAATGTTAGAGGGGTGGGTCTGGGGGCTTTTGTGTCCCTTGGGGATCAAGGGATAACGTCAAACATGTTTCTAGGGCATTTGACAAGTGCGATAGTGGATAAAGATAACAGGCTGCAAAATAATTTTATCTTTTAAGCTTTTTTTCTTGATCTTCAATGTGAAAGGCTGAGCTTAAACTGATAGGTAGCAGACTTATATTATATGTAGAGTTTACTGATTTATGTGATTTATATTTATTTATCCATATAGATACCATACCTAGTGTAATGATCCAAGGTGATGTTATTACTGGACAAGTCTGAAATCTACAAGAAAAACAGAAATTGCTGGAAGTACACGGCAGATCTGTCAGCACCTATGGAGAGAGGCTGGTTTGAAATCTGGTTTGATAGATCATATTTTGTTTCTTTTTGGATTTAATGAGTTGTCTTACACTGAAACATAAGCACAAAATGCTTCAAATCTAGTTTTAACAATAGAACAAAAGTTTATTACATGAAAGAAATGAAGATAAAATTGAATAAGTCAAACTATTTGTATATGTGACACAAGTTTAAAAATTTAGAAAAGCACAGTAAACTATAATTCCATTTAACTCAGTAACACCCCTTTACAGTATTCAATACCAGAAAGAGAATTGCTTTCTTGGTCACACATTCTGAATTGACTTAGCTGTGACTTCAATCCCCCTGTCTTGAGAATCAGTTCATCTCTTCCTTGAATCTTTGTATGACCAAGCTTAGATTTTCCTAGCTTCAAATAACCCCTTCAGGGTTTTGACCAAGCACTTCTGATCAGGAACTTTAACAATAAAGTCCTTATTCTGAGATAATATATTTGTCAATTGTTCTAATCTGTCTCCCTTCTTTAGGAGCAGCTGCTTTAATCCAGTTTCAACTAAGATACCATCAAACCTGAAACCAAAATGGCTTTCTTCAAGCTGTGGGCATTTCCCCTAAGACAAAAATGCACAATCTCTGGATCCTTCTTTCTGGAACCTAATTCAAAAGTGTTTGCATTGTTTGCTTATAAACCCACCCATAGAAACACAACCTCACTACTCTCCATGAAGTCTCTCACTTTACTGTGCTTTAAAGGGAATCTCCAAAACTACAGAAGTATGTACAAGCTCATCATTAATCCCTTTCATAGATACAGACCAAACCCACATGATGCTAGTTTAAAATTCAAAAATCCAAAATAAATATTGTTAAAATGAATCACACCTTTTACGTCACCATCCGGAAAACACAATTGTTTTATTTTCTCGGTATTTATTTCTGATGAGATACCATAAAACTCCTCCACTAGTAAATAAGGTTTTAATGTTACAAACATATAAATGTTACATAGGTTTCCCTTTCAAAGTTTGAAAAGTCCAAAAATTGTAAATCATATTTTGCACAATTTTAGATGCAGCTTTAGAATATGTGATTCTTAGTTGTGACTGAAAGCAGATTAAACATAGAAGCATAGAAACTAGGAGCAGGAGGAAGCCATTCTGCCCATTGAGCCTGCTCTGCCATTCAGTAAGATCCTGGTTGACCTTCTAACTCCAAGCCATATTCCCATTTTGCCTCCATATCTCCTGGTGACATTGACATCTGGAAATGTATCTATCTCTCTCCTGAATATATTCAATAACCTGGCCTCCATAGCCTACTGTCATAAAGAATTCCAAAGGTTCAGTAATCTTTAAGGAAATAAATATTTCCTCAGCTCAGTCCTAAATGGCTTACCTCGTATTCTGAGACTATGTTCACTGGTTCAGATTCCCTAACAAGTGGAAACATTGTCCTTGCATTTAGTCTGTCCAGTCTTTTTGGACTTTTATATAATTCTCCCTTGGCAACTTGGGTTTCAAGCACACCCAGTACATTGCCCTCAGAGGCTATGAGCACATTTCCTGCATGTCCTACCTACATGGAATATGTCTATTGGTGTTCCAACCTCCACGAGGAGCCCTGATTGTTTTGTTGGGACCTGCATCAGTCAAGCAAACAAAACTCACGTTTTAATTTGAGTGAAGACCCCTCGTAAACAATATGGGCAAGAAATGTTTTGACATCTATTGATCTTCTCATCCCACTGGTGTCTGTTCTAGCCTTGGTATGATACTGTGCCAATCCAATGCCTCACTGTCTCCCCATTGCCCAGTATTAAGTGACTTTCATGTCTGGGATTTGAAATGGGGTCATGAGCAAGTCAATGTCATAGGCACAAGGCACCAAAGCATTACAAAATTTACAATTAAAAATTAAACAGCAACAAATATAGGCAACACTAGTCTCGCCATTTAGAAACATTTTTATTTTATCCTTGTCCTCTCAAAGCTCAGAGTGAGACAGAATCTAATTACAGTGCTTGGAATTAAGAAGGAATCTGATTTATTTAATCCATACTTTTAATCATGGTTAATGTAAACATATGGACATTAACATTAGTAGTTCATTAAATAAAAAATATTTAAAACCATTCTAATGGAGTGGTAATTCACTTAGCACAGAATCTATGCTATCATTATGGTTCTGTTTGTTGAAAAGATTGATGCAGTGATGACATTTCTCCCTCAAATTCTAAAATGCCAACCAGAGCCCTAAACATCCCAAAGGAAATGTACACATTGCAAAAGAATCCTAGATTAAATTAGGGCCAGACTTCATTTCATTTCATAGACTGCAGTTAGGAACTAGCATAAATCTCTTTTTGTTTATTTATTCCTCCATGACGTATGAACATATCGGGTTAGCCCAGCATTTATTGCACTTCTTTGATTGCCCTTGACGTGATGGTGCGCTACCTTCTTCAACTACAGCAGTTCACTCTGCTGTTATTGAGGGAGTTTCTGGGCTTTGACCCATTTCTTTCAACTCATCTCTTCCAAACTCTCCTCCAGTTTAGTACAGGAGCATACGAAGCAGGAGCAGAAATAAGCCATTCAACCTCTTGAGCCTGCCACACCATTCTGTCCAATCATGGCTGATCAGCTACAGGCTTCAACTCTTCTTCCGTGTCAGATCCTTGTAGCCATCTCTTCTTAAAATACTTTCAGTGCTCTAATCTCTACAACTTTCTGGGGTAAAGAATTCCAGAAGCAATTCCTTCACATCTCAGTCTTAAATGAGTGCCCCCACCCCCCCACCCCACTCCCCTCCCCCCCCCCCCCCCCCCCATTATTCTATATCTATGTCCCACTAGTGGTAGCATCCTCTCCACATCTACCCTGTCAATGATCCTCAGGCCCTCAAATGTTTCAATAACGTCATACCTCAATCTTCCAAAGTATGATTCTTGTACCAGTCCCCACACAATGATGTCAGATACTAAAAATTCCATCCTCCATGACTGTCAATGACTCTGCCTAATACAAAGCACACCCAGTCTCCTTCTGAGTTATCAATTAGGTTTTTCATTTCAGGATCATAAACCCCATAAAAACAGGCAGGCTAGAAGGGAATGGAGGGCTAGTTTGAAGGGAAAGATAGAAGAAGGAGTTTCGCTCAGGTCTTGCCCAATGAAATAACTGGGCCTAATTACCATTTTGGTCCTTAACCCCAGCCACCAGATTAAGAGACTATTGGTTGTCAGGCAGATAAGCCTGTGGTGCCAGGTCACAGCCAAGGCACCAACAGGAGGGATGGAAAAACCAAAAGGGCCCATGGAGGGTATTGGGGGTACCTGGAAGGACATGGCAGGCAATGGTAGACATGTAGGGACATCAGATTGCAGGGAGATGGGTTGGAGAGGTATTCTTGGTGAAGAGCATTCCCACTCCTATTAGCCCATGAGTCGTGCTACTCCAAACAAATGTCCTAATGTCATTTTGGCTGTTGCATATCCTGAAATCCAGGAAACATGGCAGGCAGTATTAAGACGGCAACACAGCAAAAGCTCTGAGTCCTCCAATCTCACCAAAGTATCAAGCAATTGCCCCTCCTTGGAATGGTTAGCTGCAAGCTGCCCCAAATCCTTCCCTCTTCGCTTCCATCCAACATCCATTGAAATCAGATGTGTGTGCGTCAAGGCAGACGAGGTTAAGGTCTGTGCATTTTCTTTGTTAAAGCACATTTCTAAAATTTGTACCCCACACAAACCCAACCGATTTGAGGGTTAAAATTCACCGTAGTAACACTGGGTTTACCACTCTTCTTTCATTTCAGTGAAAAGATGGTGTACAATTAGGAATGATTTGGAGGTACCAGTGTTGTACTGGGGTGTACAAAGTTAAAAGTCACACAACACCAGGTTATAGTCCAACACCAGGTTATAGTCCAAAAAAAGCTAGTGTGCTTCCAATTCAACCTGTTGGACTATAACCTGGTGTTGTGTGACTTTTAACTTTGTACAATTAGGAAAGCACTCATGGCTTGCTAGCATCTGTTTAGCAATGTTTCAAATGACTCACCCACTCCTATTTCTCTAACCTCCTCTAGTCCCAGGCCCTCCTCAGATCACACTGCTCTTTAGACTCCAATTTCATGAAACTCCCACCCCCATCTGCACTAGAATTAGTTGTTATGCCTTAGGCAGCATTCTCCTGAGTCTGTTCCATATCACTGTCAAATGCCCCCTTCTCATTTACTTAACTCTTCCTTTCAAACAGCTTTTGGATATATCTTCACAGCATTGGCTTGGCACTGGTTTTCTTGATATCTCAAGGAAACTTTTTCTACATTAAAGACGCTGTATAAATGTGAGTTGTTGTTGCCTACAAATAAGCATTAGCAGCACATTGTGTGGGAGTGAATGAGGAAGTGCACTTTTTAATGTTGTTAGTGTAGGAAAATTTCTATGGTTAGGTTAAATTTCAAATAGTTGTTTTGATTGAAAGTACCATCTTGTTTCATTAAGGTCAATGTGCTGCCAAGTCCATTGCAGACCACTTCCCGATATCAAGCTTCAGACCTTATTGAAATCTAAATAGTTTCTTGGCCAGCACAGGAAGGACAGCACTGATATAATTGCAGTGAATACGAGGTGTGTTTGGCTGGGGGCGACACACAAGACCATGCTTAACCTGAACAACTTGTTAAAGAGACAAATATCGCTACAACTCCAAGTTTCTCATCTTTCTTGCATACACAGTGATTGAATACCATGAAGAATTATTAAGCTTTTTGATGAGGTACCAATATGAAACAGCCTAACAATCTCAGTTGCTTACTGAAATATTGACCCCAGTTCCTTTTTGCTCATAAATATATTGCAGTGTATATACATTGATTGCTAGCAAATAACCAGTAATTACAAGCAAGCAATAAGTATGTCAGCTCATGTAAAAGCAATGTAGGTCATCAATTTAGAATGATCACAGAAAGAGGCTTGGAGAAATTTCTTTCCACGGAATTGTCCGAGTCAGGAGTGCCATGCCATTAGATGTTATTAAGGCAGAGAACACTTTACCTTCAGGGAAAATTAGAAAATACTTGAAGCAGGATAGTGACAGAGGCTAGGCCAGTGTGATTAGTTTTAGATTGCTCTAGTAAAGAAACAACACAGACAGAATGGGCCCAATAGTCTCCATCCGAGATATAAACATTATGGCCCTTCTTCCTAAACTGGGGGTCATGACCCTCTGTGAGGACCTCAATGACATTTTAAGGTCATGGGTACAGAGCAACAATTCTTATTATTCATTCCTGGCATGTGGACATTACTGACTAAGCCAGCATTTACTGCACATCCTTAGGGAGCTGTCTTCTTAATCTGCAGCAGTCCGTTTACTATTCGCATCATCACAATGCTGCTAGGGAGGGCATTGTAGGATTTTGACCCAGTGACAGTGAAGGAACAGTGATATATTTCAAAGTCAGGATGATGAGTGGATTGCAGGTGGTAATGTTCCCATGTATTTGCTGTCCTTGTCCTTCTAGATGGTAGTAGACTGGGACTTGGAAGTTGCTGCTTAAAGAGCCTTGGTAAATTTTTGCAGTGCATCTTCTAGATGGTACACACTGCTGCTACTGAGCGTTGGTGGTGGAGGGATTGAATGTTTGTAAATATGGTGCCAATCAAGCAAGTTGTTTTGTCCTGGTTGATGTCAAGCTTCTTGAGTGTTGTTGGAGCTGCACACATCCAGGCAAATGGGGAGCATTCCATCACACTCCTAACTTGTGCCTTGTAGAAGGTGGATAGACTTTGGAGTGTCAGGAGGTAAATTACTCGCTGCAGTATCCCTAGTCTCTGATCTGCTCTTGTAGCCACTGTGTTTATGTGGTGAGTCCAATTGAGTTTCTGGTCAATGGTAACCCCAAGGATGTTGACAGTGGGGATTCAGTAATGGTATCACCATTGAATATCAAGGGGTGGTGGTTAGAATGTCTGTTATTGGTGATGGTCATTGTCTGGCATTTTGTGGCACGAACTTTACTTGCCACTTGTTGCCCCAAGCCTGGATATTGTCCAGATCTTGTTGCATTTGAGCATGGACTGCTTCAGTATCTAAAGAGTCGCAAATGGTGCTGAACACTGCAATCATAAATGAACACCCCCACTTCTGACCTTATGACAGAGGGAAGGTCATTGGTGAAGCAGCTGAAGATTGTTGGGCCTAGGACACTACCCTGAGGGACTCCTGCACAGTTCTGTCCTGGAGCTGAGATGATGAACCCTCCATAACCACAACCATCTTCCTTTGTGTCAGGTAAGACTCTAACCAGTGGAGTGTTTGCTCCCTGGTACCATTGATTCCAGTTTTGCCAGGACTCCTTGATGCCATACTCAGTCAAATGCGGCCTTGATGTCAGAGGCTGTCACTCTCACCTCACCTCTGGAGTTCAGCTCTTTTGTACATGTTTGAACCAAAGCTGTAATGAGATCAGGAGCTGAGTGACCTGGCGGAACCCAAACTAGCCATCACTGAGCAGGTTGTTGCTGAGCAGGGTGTGGTTGGAATGTCACTCATCCAGGTCAGTGAAGAGGATTCCATCACACCTCTGATTAGTGCCTTGAAGATGCTGGACAGGAATTGGGAAGTCAGGAGGTACTGTAGTGAGATGCTGTAGATCCCTAACCTCTGACCTAGGTGTGCAATCTTAGAGAAAATTATCCTGGGAGAGATCTTCGAAATTTGGCCTCAGAGCAAGAAGATTGTGTATCCAAAATTATGGGAATGCGCCCTATGAATTGCCAGTATTCAATTCCAATAAATAAAGCCCATATGATATCAAGAAATTGTTGGAGACATTGCAAAGGTATGGGTCATGACAACATTCCAGCAATAGCACTGAAGACATGTACTCCAGAACTTGCCTTTCCTCTATCCAAGCTGTTCCTGTACAATTGCAACATTGGCATCTGGCTGACAAAGTGAAAAATTGCCAAAATATGTCCTGCACACACAAAGCAAGACAAATCCAATCCCGCCAATGACTACCCTATCAGTCTACTGTCAATCATCAGTAAAGTGATGGAAGGTGTCATCAACAGTGCTACCCAGCAGCATCAGCTCAGCAATAACCTCCTCAGTGATGCCCAGTTTGGGTTCTGCCAGGGTTACTCAGCTCCTAGCCTCATTACAGCCTTGGTTCAAACATGAACAACACAGCTGAATTCCAGAGGTGAAATGAGAGTGACTGATTGTGGCATCAAGGATCCCGTGCAAAATTGGAATCAAAGAGTATCAGAGGGCAAACTCTCTGCTGGTTGAAGTCAAACCTGGCACACAGGAAGATGGTTGTGAATGTTGGAGGTCAGTCATCTCAGCTCCAGGACATCTCCACAGGAGTTCATCAGGGTAGTGTCCTAAGCCCAACAATCTGCAACTGCTTCATCAATGACCTACCCTCCATCAGAAGTAGAGCGGTTCGGCAATGATTGTACAGTGTTCAGTACCAGTCACGACTCCTCAGATACTGGAGCATTCCATGTTCAAATGCAACAAGATGTGGGCAATATCTAGGCTTGGGCTGACAAGTGGCAAGTAACATTTACACCACACAGATGCCAGGCAAAGACCATCTATATTAAGAGACAATCTAATCACTGTCCCTTGACATTCAATAGTGTTACCATCACTTAAACCCTCACTATCAACATCTTGGAGATTATCATTGACCAGAAACTCAACTGGACTTGTCACTTAACCACAGTGGCTATAAGAGCAGGTCAGAGGCTAGGAATACTGTAGTGTGTAACTCACCACCTGACACCGCAGAGTCTGTCCACCATCTACAAGACATAAGATAGTAGTGAGATGGGTAAAAACAATGACTGCAGATGCTGGAAACCAGATTCTGGATTAGAGGTGCTGGAAAAGCACAGCAGTTCAGGCAGCATCCGAGGAGCAGTAAAATCGACGTTTCGGGCAAAAGCTCTTCATCAGGAATACCCGATGAAGGGCTTTTGCCCAAAACGTCGATTTTACTGCTCCTCGGATGCTGCCTGAACTGCTGTGCTCTTCCAGCACCTCTAATCCAGAAGATAGTAGTGAGATAAAATATTCCCCATATGCTTGGAGAGGTGCAGCTCCAGCAACACTTAAGAAGCATGACACCATCCAGGAGAAAGCAGCCCACTTGACTGGCACCCATCCACAAGCATCCACTCCCTCCACCACCGACACTCAGAAGCAGCAGTGTGTACTATCTACAAGTTGCACTGCAGAAAATCATCAAAGATTCTTAGACAGCAGCTTCCAAACTCAAGACTAATTCCATCTAGAAGGACAAGAGCAGCAGATACATGGGAACACCACCACCTGTAAGTTCTTCTCCAGGTCACTCATCACCCTGACTTGAAAATATATCCCCATTCCTTCACTGTCATTGGGTCAAAATCCTGGAATTCTCTCCCTCAGGGCATTGTGGGTCAAGCCACAGCAGATGGATTGAAGTGGTTCAAGAAGGAAGCTCACCACCACCTTCTCGAGGGCAACTTGGGACAGGCAATAAATGCTGGCCAGTCACATCCCACACGTGAATTTTTTTTTTAAATGCCTCTTATCGAACCAAAATCTAAATTCAGAGCACTACTTTGATATTTTCCATTTTGCTAACCAGCAATGCTGTGGCTTTTGGATTGAGGATGCTGATTAGTTCCAAATCACTGGCTGTACTTTCAGAGGCCTGTATCTGTTGGGAGCTCATTTCCTAAAGAACACTTACCAACAACAGACAAGGCCATCTACCATCGGTCCCTTGCTGCTGAACCCAACAATTAGAGAAAGCAGTTGGGAAGATGCCCGCAAAGGTGGAATTAGAGAAAAAATTGAGAAAGAAACTGGCAGGAAGAAGCAGTGACATAGTGGGATTGTCATTGGGCTGGTAATTCAGGGACTCAGGCTAGGGACATGAGTTTGAATCCCATCACAGCAGGTGGTAAAATCTGAATCCAGTTGGTCAGTTAATTCTCATGGAAACATTGTTAAAATACATCTGATTCACCTATGGCCTTTTGTGAAGGAACGTTTGTCATCCTGACCTTGTCTGGCCTACATGTGACTCCAGACTTAGAGTACTGTGGTTGACTCTTAATGCAAAAGGTATGAAATAATTATTAAAACAAAACATGGGACAGAATTTACAACTCCCATCAGTATATGTGAAGATGGTGGTGGTGTTGTAAAATAAAGTGGAGGTATTGGGCAGAAATTAGTTCAGGAGCTATATAGAGTCACAAGTTACCTTTCTCTGGAAACTGATGTAATTAATTCCAGTTAGGCACTTACCTGAACAGCCATAGATCTCCCCTGCAATGCAGTCACAACCTGCATGAAAATGCTTCCCTGAGTACCACCAGCCAGTTAGAGGTTGGCAGCTGCCCAGTGGCAGCAGTGTCACCAGGATCAATAGGCATTGCATTGGGACTTAGCTTAGTGATCCCAAAGAGGAGCTGTGTATGCACAGGATGAGGTTTAGGAGGGTATTGATGGCGAGGGCAGAGCGGTGTCAATATCAAGGGAAGGGAAATGGTTTCCAATAGAGTTAATCCTCTCACCTTTTCCCACTATCAGGTCTATTGATGAGGTACAAATCCAAGCCCACTGGCAAACCCTGCCTGGTTCTTTGATCTCCCTGGTTGATGGGGTCTATCAGCTGCCACTGGTTGAACACATCAGTGGTAGACGAGACCCTTACGTGGCCACTTAGCCTCCAGTCAGGAGGAACACCCAGAAGTTTCCCAATGCGGACTTGATGAGAGGGAAATGGGAGGATGGCAGAATGTTCACCCTGCAACCTCTTGCCTGATCACATCCTGTCCCCGCCTCTGAACTCACCTCAGTTTGGCATTGAATTCTACCCAATAAGTCAGATGACCAAAAGCTTGGTTAAAGCTGTTGGTACTAAGCAGTGTCTTGAAAGGAGAAACAAGACAGAGAGTTGCAGACAGGGAATTCCAGAGGATAGGGCTAAGGTACTGAAGGTGGAGCAATTAACATTGAGCGTTCTCAATGGGAAAAATTGTAGGAGTGTAGGTGTCTCAGAGATGTTGGGGTAGAGGGGATTAGGAAGGGATTGAAAACTAGGGTGAATATTTTAAAATGAAGGTGATGCTTGACTGGCAGTTATTGAAGGTATAGAGTGATAGGCGAATAGGGCTTAGTATGAACTGGGATATAGCAGCAGGGTTTTTGGATAACTTCTGGTTTATGGAGGATGGAACAAGTGAGCGTGCCAAATGTTATCCCATCTCCCATAGCTCCCTTTGTAGCTGACAATGTTAACTGGCCAGCAGTGCAACCCAACATAATGATGTATTTCAATATGATTTATATCATTGCAACATGCCTTTGTTTACAAATTTAAAAAGGTTTTTCAAAGCACCCTTTTCAGAGTATGATGCATCCAGCAAGACAGTCAGACAACAGCTGTAACACTTGCAACATATCTTTTGTCAGAAAATTTCCAGATGGTCAAAACAATTACTGAAAGCCTGCCTACCCACTGCACGAGGCATGACAATGCTAAATGATGCAGAAGGGAGCTGTTCAAAAGCTGGGTCACCATGGTAATTAGATGGGTAGTTTCTGAAGTGGCTGCGTGCAAATGATCATCAGAAGGTAAGGCTCATGCCTCATATCAATACATAGCAATGTTTAAAGGTCAACCTTTTCAGCATCCTGTGTGACCTGCTCTGTACAATTCCAACTGAGTTTAGATTAGATTACTTACAGTGTGGAAACAGGCCCTCCGGCCCAACAAGTCCACACCGCCCCGCCGAAGCGTAACCCACCCATACCCCTACATCTACACCTACATCTACCCCTTACCTAACACTACGGGCAATTTAACATGGCCAATTCACCTGACCTGCACATCTTTGGACTGTGGGAGGAAACCGGAGCACCCGGAGGAAACCCACGCAGACACGGGGAGAACGTGGAAACTCCACACAGTCAGTCGCCTGAGGCAGGAATTGAACCCGGGTCTCCGGCGCTGCGAGGCATGATACATGATGCTGACAATGATATTTATGTTGAAGTTAAACGATGTCACAATATTTTGTCAGAACCTGTGTAAAGATCATTCATGCCTAAAAAATAAACTTTAACTCTTAGTCATTAAATAATTGAATCACACCCCTAGATTTCTTACTTTTAGACAGTAATAAACCATCGCTGTATATATACAAGTAATACAAATCTTTTTTTAGAATCCCTACAGTGTGGAAATAGGCGATTTGGCCCAACAAGCCCACACTGACCCTCTGAAGAGTAACCCACTCAGATCCATTCCCCTAACTACTGCACCTAACCTACACATCCCTTAATGCTATGGGCATTTAGTTTGGCCAATTCACCTGGCCTGCAAATCTTTGGAGTGTGGAGGAAACAAGAGCAAATCCACACAGCCAACATGCAAACTCTGCACAGACAGTCGCTCAAGGCTGGAATTGAACCCGGGCCCCTGGCACTGTGAGGCAGCAGTGCTAACCACTGAGACACCATGCCATTCCTTGATTAGTGGTAAATGGAATTCAATCCAGATAAGTGTGAGATGATTCAATTGGGCAAGTCAAACAAGGCAAGGGAATACATGATGAATGGTAGGACCCTGGGAAGCACCAAGGTTCAGACATGCTTTGTTGTGCAAGGCCACTGGTCCCTTAAGATAGCAGGATAGATAGATAAAGTGGTTAAGAAAACATAGGATACTTGCTCTCATTATCCGAGGCATAGAGTAGGGAGGTGATACTGCAACTGTATAAAACATTGGTGAGACTACCACTTGAGTATTGCGTGCAGTTCAGAAATCCATATTATAGGAGGGATGTAATTGCACTGGAGAAAGTGCAGCAGAGATTTACCAGGACATTGCCTGGGCTGGAGAGTTTTCATTATGAACAGAAATTGACTGGGTAGGCCAGAAGGGAAATTTTCTCCTTGATGGAGAGATCAATGAACGAGGGCGTAGATTTAAGGGAAGAGGCAGAAAGTTTAGAGGGAATGTAAGGAAAATTATTTTTGGGCCAATTGCCCAAATGGGATTAGAATAATTAGGTGCTTGTTTTTGACAAGCGCAGAATTGATGAGCCAAAAGGCCTTTGCCTGTACTGTAGACCTCAGGGCTCCATAATTCCAGTAACTTAACACTAGAATTCGTCAAGAGTCAGAGAATAAATTAAATTCCTTTTTTACTTTGTAATTCCACCCTAAGGTTGGAATTCACCTAAAGGTTGGAATCCACTCAAGAGGCTTGATCCACTTTGCCTTCTGGACTAAACCACACTTTGAAATTCACTTTAATTTCTCCTCAGTGTTTCAGCCATTCTCCATGCCCCAGGTTTCTTGGGCATCCTCTGATCAGCAATTGGCTAAATGACCATCTAACTTTCCTTCAGGACTGTTGGCTGCTCAGCTCACTGCATTAGATCTCAAGCAATTTACGTGTCAGGAGTATCCATGGTCCCCTGGATTCCAATGACCTCTAGATTACTTGTCCTGGCTTTGACAGACTGACAGCTTCTCCCAGTCTGTTCCTACAGTGAGAAATTCTTGGTTCCACAGCTGCTTTTTCCAGTTCCTGACAGATTCTCTGCCTAACTTCAAGGGGTTTGTTTTCAGTGAGAAAACCGAGACAGCTCTAAAATACAGAAAATGCACTTTCCTGGATAACCTATCTTCATAGTAAAGTGGCATAGTTGAGAAATTCCCAATAGAAATATAAATCTTTAATCTTCAAAACAACTCTTTGATCCAGGACATTCATGAATAATGTACATTTCTAACGGAGTTAATGACTCTCTTTCCAAACTTGCAGGTAGCATCAAGAAACGTAATGTTTGCAAGTTTCTTTTAGTTTCTTTGCTCTGGGGAATCTACATGAATGATTGAAATCCTACCCCAGCTTACTCAAACTGCAAAGCATTTTCTGAATGCCTTGAGGCAAAATGGTTCCTCCAGATAGATGCCAATTAGCCTTTATAATCCTACACATCGATAATTCTTACTACCAGCAACAAAATAGAATATCAGTTTGGAACTGAAAAATTTCCATGTTTGAATTGTACTTAATTCATTCAGAGTTGTTTACCAGATTCTCAATTAAAGTCTATATTAATCATATTTAAATTTAATCCTAAAACTAAAATGTTTTCTGTCCAAAACACATAAATTATGCATTTAGTTATCAGCAACAATTTTCACCAAAATGTTGAAGTCTTTTAATAAAGGTCCAGCAGAACAGAATTTATAAGGTTGCATTTCTTGCAAACAAATTATTCAGAAAAGCAATGTATTTAAAATTAGAAACTATCATTACATCGATGAGACATTCTGTCCTGTCCTGGACCTATCCCCCAAAACCCCACAGAAATTTTCTGGGATACTTATCAAGATGTTAAAAACTACATATATGCTTTGGAATATAAACTGGGAAAAACAGAAGTTTAAACACAGCTGTGTTGCAGAGGATGTACCAGGTATGTGTTTTTGTGAAACTCCAAATTCAAAAACGGAACTGTGTGGTGTTCGCTTACTACTTTCTCAACATCCTGTTATTTCTAGAGGAGCTGAATTTGATATTTTTGTAAAACTAACTGACACTAGATGCCTTTGGGTTGAAAGCCTGTCCAGGAACAACATTTTGATTTTTACGTTGCAGTTTATCACAGATCTGAGAAGGGAGAATTGAACTCCGATCTCTAGGAAGCCCTCAAGCCAATACAGGTCTCTCTCTCTTTCTCAACCTTTGTGAGTGAGAACACAACATTCAAAGACTCTTCAAAGAATTTCTAGCTCAAACAAAGACCTAGGTCTAACTGACTAGCCACCAAAATGAGGATTTTCTATAGCCTTACAGTCAACATGAACATGGCATCATCACCAAAAACCAAAAAAACTGTGAGAAAGTTGCCTCATTCCACTGTTTGTGTTTTGAGATCTTGATACACAGAATTTGTTACTTTTTGCCAATGTTTTCCTCCTATGATATTTCTGCAGAGCTGTCTTATCTGTCCTATTTATGAATAAATGTGTGCATGTTAGGTTTAAATGAGATACAATTTAAGTTTTATAGGAGTAGCTAAAAGTCTACTTGGTCACTGGTTAAGTAGTAAGCTTGTTCATAATAAATAAGATTTATTTGATTATTGTTAAATTTGTGTGAGTTTCTTTAGTATTAGAGAGCCTAAAAGTCATACAATTAATTCATCTTGGTGAATTAATTGGTTATTTATACATTTGTAACCATTCATGACCTAGCAAGGTTTGATCTTGACGTTTCTGAGGACAGCGTGAAACAGACTGATAAGCTTGAACAGGTTGATGTTAAGAAGGAGGATGTGCTGAAAATTTTGAAAATCATGAGGATAGATAAATCTCCTGGGCCAGATGGGATATACCCTAGGTTGCTACTGGAAGTGGGGGAAGAGATTGCTGACCTTTAGTGATGATCTTTGTGTCATCACTGTCCAGTGGATTAGTGCAGTTGATTGGAGGGTGGCAAATGTTATTCCCTTTTCAAGAAAGGGAATAGGGATAATTTTGGGAATTACAGACCCGTCAGTCTCAAGTCAGTGGTGGGCAAAGTATTAGAGAGGATTCTGAGAGACAGGATTCATGAGTACTTGGAAAACCATAGTTTGATTAGAGACAGTCAGCGTGGCTTTGTGAGGGGCACGTTATGCATCAGAAAACTCATTGAATTATTTGAGGATGTGACAAAACACATTGAAAGTAGATAAGTGAATGTGGTGTACATGGATTTTAGCAAGGCATTTACAGTCATAGAGTCATAGAGATGTACAGCATGAAAACAGGCTCTTCAGTCCAACCCGTCCATGTTGACCCAATATCCCAACCCAATCTAGTCCCACCTGCCAGCACCTGGCCCATATCCCTCCAAACCCTTCCTATTCATATACCCATCCAAATGCCTCTTAAATGTTGCAATTGTAACAGCCTCCACCACTTCCTCTGGCAGCTCATTCCATACATATACCACCCTCTGTGTGAAAAAGTTGCCCCTTTATATCTTTTATATCTTTCCCCTCTCACCCTAAACGTATGCCCTCTAGTTTTCCCAACCCAGGGAAGAGACTTTGTTTATTTATCCTATCCATGCTCCTCATGATTTTGTAAACCTCTATAAGGTCACCCCTCAGCCTCTGGTGCTCCAGGGAAAACAGCCCCAGCCTGTTCAGCCTCTCCGTATAGCTCAAATCCTCCAACCCTGGCAACATCCTTGTAAATCTTTTCTGAACCCTTTCAAGTTTCACAACATCTTTCTGATAGGAAGGAGACCATTTGATAAGGTTCATATGATAGGCTCATTCAGAAAGTAGGAAGCATGGGATTCAGGGAAAGCTGCGAATCTGGATGCAGAACTGGCTGGCCCATAGAAGACAGAAGGTGGTGGTTGATGGAAAGTATTCAGCTTGGAGCTTGTTGACCAGTGGTGTTCACAGGGATCTGTTCTGGGACCTCTGCTCTTTGTGATTTTTATAAATATTTTGGATGAGGAAGTAGAAGGGTGGGTTAGTACGTTTGCCAATGACACAAAGATTACTGGAGTGGTAGACAGTGAGGAGGGCTGTAATAGGACTCAGAACTGGGCTGATAAGTGGCAGATGGAGTTCAACCTGAAAAAGTGTGTAGTGATTCACTTTGTAAGGTCAAATTTGAATACAGAATACAGGATTAAAGGCAGGATTCTTGGTAGTGTGGAGAAACAGAGGGATCTTAGGGGTCCATATCCATAGGTCCCTCAAAGTTGCCAGCTAAGTCGATAGGGTTGTCAAGAAAGTGTTTGATGTGTTGGCTTTCATTAGCAGCTGGATTAAGTTTAAGAGCCAAGAGGTTATGCTGCAGCTCTGTAGACCCCTGGTTAGACCACACATGGAATACTGTGTTCAGTTCTGGTCGCCTCATTAAAGGAAAGATGTGGAAGCTTTAGAGAGGGTGCAGTGGAGGTTTACCACAGTGCTGCCTGGACTGGAGGGCATGTCTTATGAAGAAAGGTTGAGGGAGCTCGGACTTTTCTTATTCAAGCGAAGAAACATAAGGGGTGACTTGATAGAGGAGTACAAGATGATCACAGGCATAGATAGAGTGGATAGCCAGAGACTTTTCCCCAGGCTGGAAATGGCTATCATGTCGGGGTATAATTTTAAGGTGATTGGAGGAAGATTTAGGGGAGATGTCAGAGGTAAGTTCTTAACACAGAGTAATGGTTTTGTAGAATGCACTGCCAGCAGTGGTAGTAGAGTCAGATACATTAGAGACATTTAAGCAACACTTGGATAAACACATAGAAGATAGTAAAATGAAGGGTATGTAGGTTATCCTGATTTTAGAGTAGATAAAAGGTTGGCACAACATCGAGGGCCGAAAGGCCTGTAATGCGCTGTACTGTTCTATTTTATGATTTATGTTCTATGTTCACTCTCTTCCCAACAGGGTCATGACAAAGAGTAAACATTCCCAATGTGATCAGCATCACAACATTTACCCCCAATATAACTGACTCTTTAGCTTGCTTCACTTATGTGTTTGTCACTTCTCGGCCTCTTGGCTAAGATCAAGTGTCTGTTCTTATCAGGACGGGTGTCAAGTTGCAAGTCATCAGAGCTAGTGGAGATCATCGCAGGATCGTGATTGGACGTTGGAGGATCATTTGGTTGTTGGGCGGCACGTTGGCTCAGTGGTTACCACTGCTGCCTCACAGCACCTGGGTCCCAGGTTCGATTCTAGCCTTGGGTCACTGTCTGTGTGGTGTTTGAACATTCTCCCCATGTCTGCGTGGGTTTCCTCCAGGTACTCCAGTTTCTTCCCACAGTCCAAAGATGTGCAAGTCAAGTGAATTGACCATGGTAAATTGCCCATAATGTTAAGTGCATTAGTTAGAGGAAAATGGTCTGGGTGGGTTACTCTTCAGAGGGTTGGTACGGACTAGTTGGGTTGAAGGGCCTGTTTCCACACTGTAGAGAATCTAATCTAATATGCTTCCAATAAGAAATTTACAGATTTTAATAGTAAATGATTGAGGATGAAATCGGCTGGCACTGATTAAGAAAGGTGTGAGGATCAATTATCCATGCCATTGCAGGTAGTGCATTAAATAGGTGCTGCCTATTATTTTAAGTGATAGCTGTATACATTTAGTGGGATCTGCAATGTTCATGTGCTGCATGCATCAGCAGTGGGCCCAACATCACAAGCTACTACTTGAGGCTGCTTTGACCTCGGAAAGAAGAATTATAGTACATTGTGGCTTCAAGGAACTGTGGGAGATTTTTGAAAAGTGAATCTGGTTAAACCCATCAGAGTACATGCACCAAAGTTCAAATATTAACCTGGCCAAGAATTGGAGAGAGCATTGACATCCTATATCCAGGCAGTAACATAAGGTCATCTGGACAGTAGTGGAGGAGATCAAGGAAGATGGTCAAACTTCCGTTTCTCTAGATGGCCTCAATTGTTGCAGAATATAACACATCCCTACAATGTGCAAACAGGCCATTTGGCCCAACATTTCCACACCGACCTCTGCAGAGTAACCTTCCCAGACCCCTGCCCCTATCCTGTTACTCTACATTTCCCCTGACTGAAGACTATGGTCAGCTTAGCATGGCCAATGTACCTAAGCTGCATATCTTTGGATTGTGGGAGTAAACCCATGCAGACACGGGGAGAGTGTGCAACCTCCACACAGACAGTCACCCAAAGTTGGAATCGAACCTGGGTCCCTGCCACTAAGAGGCAGCAGTGCTAACCACTGAGCCACTGTGCTGCCCTGAGCTACAGAAGAGTTACAGTATGGCAGGAAGCCATTTGACCCATTGCATCTGCATCAGCTTATGAAACAAGCATCGTGACTTACTACCAATTTCCTGCTTTCACCCCAGCCCCTTCCTCATTATTGTTATCCAAATAATCATCCACCACCTCTCTGAATGCCTCAGTTGAAACTGTCTCCACCACATTTCCAGGCAGTGCATCCTCAGAGTGAAAAAGTTCTTCCTCACCCTTGCTTCTTTTGCACATCACTTTAAATCTATTTTGTTCTTTTTTTTTTACAATTGAGAAGAACATTTCCCTATCTACTCTATTCAGCCCACTCATGTATTCGAAAATCTCTATCTGAGCTCCTCTCAGCCTTTTCCTCTCCAAGGAGTTTGAATAATTCAATAGTTTGAACAAATAAGCAGTTTAAAAATGTCCAATGAGTGAACACTTCCTGAATAGTAAACAAAATAACCAACATCTTAACAGCTTGCACTGGCTATTGTGCCTTTTGACAGTAATAAGATCAAATTGTAAACATAATCATCCAGAAAGTATGCTTTAAAACTACAGCTGCAAGCATCTCTCACACCATGTATAGTGCAAACTACAAGAACAGTTCAACTAATCAGTAACATATGGTCTTTTGAATTGCAATCGTGATGATTTCTTTCAAATCCCGCATGGCTATAAAAAGAATTTCATCAATTCCATAGCAATCTCATTCCCCGAATTTCATCTTGCATGAATTATCTTTTTAATGGTGTCAGGTACACTCATGATTTGAAGGGATTGAGATTTTGAAAAATTTTTTTTCCCCCCTGTACTGAAAAGAAAGAAGTAATAGAAGTATAGAATAGCTCAGGGACAGTGACATTGATGAGGAATAAATTGATCCAATAGGCTGACAGCATATTTCCAGGAACATTGCATTAACATTGCAGATGCAAGTTTAGAATTTGGAAGGTAACCAGAGAAATAAAGAACTGTCTCAGCAGAAGTGTATGATGCAGGAAATGGGAAATGGGAGAATCCGAAAACCACTTCAGTGCTGCAGCAGAAATTGTTGTTATCTAGCGATTGTTGATAATGGCCTGGGCATTTATTACAATCCTTGAATTTAGTGGATGGTATTGAGCTTTCTGAGTGTTATTGGAGTTAATCATAGACTCTCTACAGTGTGGAAGCAAGCCAGTCAGCCCATTGAGTCCACACTGACTCTCCCAAAAAGCATCCTACTCAGACTCAGCCCCCTACCCTTACATTTGCCATGGGTAATCCACCTAACCTGCACATCCCTGGACACTATGGGGAAATTTAGCATGGCAGAAGTGGGTAGATGCTGAAGATTAGAGTCAAGGTTAGAGTGATGCTGGAAAAGCACAGTAGGTCAGGCAGCACCTGAGAAGCAGGAAAATCAACCTTTCGGGCAAAAACCCTTCATCAGGGAGGATGAGGGGCTTTTACCCAAAACGTCGATTTTCTTGCTCCTCAGATGCTGCCTGATCTGCTGTGCTTTTCCAGCACCACTCTAATCTTGATGGCAATTTAGCATGGCCAATCCACCTAACCTGAACATCTTTGGACTGTGGGAGGAAACCCCCACAGGCACAGGGAAAAAGTGCAAACACCACACAGATAGTCGCCTAAGGGTGGAATCAAACCTGGGTCCCTGGTGCTGTGAGGCAGCAGTGCTAACCACTGAGCCACCGTGCCACCCTTGCTTCTTTCTTTTCTTAAAAGTGAACAAAAGCAATGGCTGAGTGGTATTACTGTTAGACTGTTAATCATAGAATAAGTTGTACTCATTCAGGTACATGGAGAGTATTCCATCATGCTCCTGACTTGTGCCTTGTAGATGCTGGTGGTCAAAAGAATCAAGTGATTTGCTTGCCACAATATGTCCAGCCTTTCTCCTGCTCAGTACTCAATGAGCCAAGGACCTCCCTATGGGCAGAACACACATGGAATAAAACAACAATTTCTCTGTAGCGTACAGCACTACTTACCAACTGAGTAATGTTTAACTGATGTTGCACTTAGGTTTTTTTGATTCTGTCGGGATATGCGGGTAATGCTGGCAGGGTCAGCATTTGTTACCCATCCCAAATTGCTCTTGAACTGAGTGGCTTCCTGCCATCGCTGTAGACGGCAGGAAAGAATCAATCAGAGTACTGGGCTCTGGAGTCACAAGCCAGCCTGATTGGGTGAGATTTATTATTAATTGGATTTAAATTCCATTAGCTGCCATCTTGGGATTTGAGGTGTTCCCCCCCAGATAATAAGTTTATGCCTCTGGATTACTCGTCTGGTGACAGACATTATCATTATGTCACTGCTTCCCCCTCAATGTTAATTATTTATTGCAGTAAAAGTCTTAGAACTTGAAGTCTTGTCATGTAATCCCTTTAAGTTGATCACTGGCAATTCAAGTCTCTTTTTAAAGTTTGGTCTCTACAGAGATCATAACACAAGCAGGAAGCAAGAGATGCAAACAGGCAAATAGTAATGTCTTGGACTTGGAAACAAGCCTGTATGAAGTTCACATTTGCATGGGTGTTGGACAGATCAACTGTCAAGCAATACTCTGCAACTTTTCCTTTGACTGATTTCAGTTAAAAATCATTTTCAAGCAAATTGTCATTCACTGGCTACAGACAGTCTCAAACAAGATGACTGTTCTTCCAATCTCTGCCAAATCTTTCTTTTACCATAAGAATGGAATCTGAAGCTTATTGTTTTTAATTATAATGAGAAAAGGTAAAGAATAGTGTATTAATTATGATTTAAATATAGCATTGCACCAAACTGATGTCAAATGTCAATATGTCACCACACCAATACCTTATACTTAAGTTGTGCCTTTAACATAGAAGACCACCCCAATGCTCTATTTATAAAGCTTGATAGTTCAGTTTTAGATCAGAGCCAATTGATATAAAAGCAATATATTGCGGATTCTCTAAACCTGAAATAAAAATATAAAGTGTTGGAAATACTCATCAGGCCTGGCAGCATCTGGGGAGAGAGAAAATGAAGTACTGTTTTGAATTGAATATGATTCTTCTTCAGGACAGGACAGAAAAGCAAAACATTTATCTTTTTCTCAACTGAGGATTCCGTGCCATCATGGTTGATGGGGGCCTCAGGTGGATCCAACCCATTTCCCTCACTTCTATCCTCACCATTTCCCATCCTTCCTACAACAAAGATAGGGCCCCTTTGTCCTCACTTTCCATCCCTCCAGCCTCCACATCCAAAGGATCAGAATCTGTCATTTCTGCATCCTCCAGCAGGATGCCATCATCAAGACACATATTCCCCTCTCCTCCCTGTCAGCCTTCCACAGGGAGATCTTACTCCAGGTTTCCTCCACTCCTCCACTCCCAACATCCCTCCATATCACCACAGCACCTTCCTATGCAATTGCAGAAGGTGTAGCATTTGTCCATTTACTTCCTTCCTCCTCACTATCCAAGGCCCCAGACACATCTCCCAAATGAAACAGTGATTTGCCTGCCATTCATTCAGTCAACACTGTATTTGCTGTTCACAATGTGATCTCTTCTACAATGGGGTGAGGAAACACAGACAGGGTGACTGTTTTGAGGAACACCTAAGCTCTATCTGTGAAAATAACCCCTAGCTTCCAGTTGCTCACCATCTCAATAAACCACCATCTTCCCACAGCGACATTTCTGCCTCAAGCCTATTGCGATGTTCCAGCGAGGCTCAATGAAAGCTGGTGGAATAACACATTATCTTTTGCCTAGGTATCTTACCGCCTTCAGGACTCAACATTGAGTTTAACTATCTCAGTGTGTTAACACCCTCCTCCATGTTTGTTAGCCATCTCCACACTGCTAGGTCCTGTTTGTACGTGTTGCTCCAAAAACAGCCAACACATTTTCAACAATTTACACTTGTTGTTAGTATCCAACCTAGCATTTATCTCTCTCAGATTACCATCAGCAATCTTGTTGCTTGCCTATTCCTTTTTTCTCTCCTTCCTGTCTCTAAGCACAGTGGGCGGCACGGTGGCACAGTGGTTAGCACTGCTGCCTCACAGCGCCAGAGACCCGGGTTCATTTCCCGCATCAGGCGACTGACTGTGTGGAGTTTGCACGTTCTCCCCGTGTCTGCGTGGGTTTCCTCCGGGTGCTCCGGTTTCCTCCCACAGTCCAAAGATGTGCAGGTCAGGTGAATTGGCCATGCTAAATTGCCCGTAGTGTTAGGTAAGGGGTAAATGTAGGGGTATGGGTGGGTTGCGCTTCGGCGGGGCGGTGTGGACTTGTTGGGCCGAAGGGCCTGTTTCCACACTGTAAGTAATCTAATCTAAGCACCATTTCAATTTGTCTCCTCCTTCCCACCCCACTACCATGGCATCCCATCATCCCACATCATCAGCATAAATAAATACTTGTTTTCAGTTCTGATGAAGGGCCATTGGACTAGAAATGTGAACACTGGTTTTCTCTATACAGCTGCTGCCAGACCTGGTGAACATCTCCAACAGTTTCTATTTTGGTTTCAGATTCCGATCATCTGTAGTTGAAAAGATTATTGTTTTTTATTACTCATTATTTCAATAAAACTAAATAATGGTGACTCTGTGCAACAGCAATGTGGGTTGACTGCAGTGTTTCGAGAACATGGCTCACCAATACCTTTGGTGTGGACAATAAATGCTGACCTAGCCAGTGACACCCACACCCCATGAAAGAATTTTTCTTAACTGAAGGGATTCAAATAGAACATTAAGTTTCCAACTTTCAAGTCGGTGATTAATATCACTGTGATTTATATTTTGTGAACATGCCTATTTTAAAATACCAATAGGTTAACTCTTTTGACAGCTTCGCTGAACTCCTGGTAGCCAGCTGTATTGTGTATGCACTAGTAATGAAAAAGAAGGAATTGTTATTCCTCATGACAGCATCTAGAAAAATCTGAAACAGAACATGTTTCTGTCTCCGCTGCAAAGGTTACAGGTGACTCCTTCTCTACATGCTCCCTGCAAGTGGGACAGCAGGGACCAATAGGTTATCTTTATTCCCTGTCTTCTGTTGCTTACCCACTTACCTCAGAAACACTGGGAGGAAGGTGGCAGTAGTTGCTGGGCCAGTGTTGGAAGGAATTCTGATACTCTGCTTGCAGTGAGATTGACTAATAGTGCAAATCTCTCTATGCTTTTAGTCTGTAACCATTCAACAAATGAAGACCTTGGTCCAGTCTAGGGTGATAATGGTGAAACTACATGGGTCTTTGGAGTTAATTCTGTCCCATTATGCAGCCTCCTCCTGATCAGATGATAACTACACCTGCTCAGTTAGCATTTATTCCTGGCTAACAATGGTGAACTTCACAACATGACAGGGATGTCCTCCTGAATCTTTTGAACTGCTCAAGTGTCCTGTCTGAGACATACAATAGGATGGAATAAAAACCTAACAGTCCTCAGAAAGACTCAGGGAAATTCAGCATAATATGTCCTCAGGAAATTCAAGTGTACTTCAAAATAAACTAAATGGCAAGTAACATTCACACCACACAAATGCCAGGTCAAGACCATATCCATTAAGAAACAATCTAACCATCATCCCATGAGACTCAATGACATTGCCATCACTGAATCCACTATATCAACATCTTGGGGTTTACCACTGACCCAGAAACTCAACTGGACTAGCCATATAAATACAGTGGCTTCAAGAACAGGTCAGAGGCTAGGAATACTGCAGTGAGTAATTCACCTCCTGATTCCCCAAAGTCTGACCACCACCTACAAGATTCATGTGAAGAATGTGAAGGAATATTTACCACACACTTGGATTAAAGCAGCTCCAAAGAAATTTAGGAAGCTTTACACCATTCAAGGCAAAACAGCCCACCTTAATTGGCACCACATCCAAAAATATTGCCTCCCTCCACCACTGACGGTCAGTAGCAGCAGTGTACTACATACAAGATACACTACAGAAATTCACCAATGCTCCTCACACTGCACCTTGCAAGCTAGGATCAATTCCATTCTAGGACACGGGTAGCAGATATATGGAACACCATCATCTGCAAGTTCCTCTCCAAGCCATTCTTCATCATGACTTGGAAATGTGTCACTGTTCCTTCACTATCACTGGGTCAAAATACTGGAATTCACTTCCTAATGGCTTTGTGGGTCAACCCACAGCACATGGACTGCAGTGGTTTAAGAACACAGCTCTCAGGGCAGCTATGGATGAGCAATAGATGCCGGCCTGGCCAGTGAAACACATATCCCAGAGTCTCTAAAAAAATTGCTTTTGAATTTTAGTTGCTTTTGTTATGTAGTGTATGCGACATCCCATTATGCTGAACAAAATCCTCCAATTAACTTCTTTTGAACCATCTTGGTTTCAGTGAAATGTTATCCTTGATGCCAGGAAAAACATCAAAACCTTGAACCTCAAGGCACACCACTACTTAACATGTCTGAAGCCACTGAAAATATCTATTCAGTTAAATCCAACTTTAGATACATGGCCTTCGAGCTTACAGCCTTACAGTTGGATTTACATGTGTTTGTTAAATGTGATAGCTCTTTCTGACTTTATCAGTCTTTCAAGTGGAGCTTACAGACCTCCACCATCAACTGGGTGAAAAACTTTCTCCTCAAATAAAGACAGAAAGTATTGGAGAAATTCAGCAGCATATGTGGAGAGAGAAACAAAAGTTAATTATTCTGTCATGCATTTTCACTGTATTTTCCCCTATTATTGCTCTCTCTAAAGGAAGCTGTTCCTTCCTGTCCAGTCTGGGTCCTCCAGGATTTTAATAGTCTCAATTAAATCTCCCCTAAAGTATCTTCACTTTCAAAAAAAATCTATTCTTATAGAGTCATAGAGATGTACAGCATGGAAACAGACCCTTCGGTCCAACCCATCCATGCCGACCAGATATTCCTACCCAATCTAGTCCCAACAACCAGCAGCTGGCCCATATTCCTCCAAACCCTTCCTATTCATATACCCATCCAAATGACTCTTAAATGTTGCAATTGTACCAGCCTCCACCACTTCCTCTGGCAGCTCATTCCATACACGTACCAAACTCTGTGTGAAAACGTTGCCCCTTAGGTCTCTTTTATATCTTTCCCCTCTCACCCTAAACCTATGCCCTCTAGTTCTGGACTCCCTGACCCCAGGGAAAAGACTTTGTCTATTTATCCTATCCATGCTCCTCGTAATTTTGTAAACCTCTATCAGGTCACCCCTCAGTTCCAATGCTCCAGGGGAAACAGCCCCAGCCTTTTCAACCTCTCCCTATAGCTCAAATCCTCCAACCCTGGCAACATCCTTGTAAATCTTTTCTGAACTCTTTCAAGTTTCACAACATCTTTCCGATGAGAACGCAATATTCCAACAGTGGCCTAACCAAACTCCTGTACAGCTGCAACATGACCTCCCAAATCCTTTACTCAATACTCTGATCAATTAAAAAAAGCATACCAAATGCCTTCTTCACTATCCTATCTACCTGTGACTCCACTTTCAAGGAGCTATGAACCTGCACTCCAAGGTCTCTTTGTTCAGCAACACTCCCTAGGACCTTACCATTAAGTGTATAAGTCCTGCTAAGGTTTGCTCTCCCAAAATGCAGCACTTCGCATTTATCTGAATTAAACTCCATCTGCCACTTCTCAGCCCATTGGTCCACCTGGTCAAGATCCTCTTGTAACCTGAGGTAACCCTCTTCACTGTCCACTATACCTCCAATTTTGGTGTCATCTACAAACTTACTAACTGTACCTTTTATGCTCGCATCCAAGTCATTTATGTAAATGACAAAAAGTAGAGGATCAGGTAGGTGTACCCCAGAACTCTGTGGGAAGCGAGAGAAGTGATTGCTGGGCCTCTTGCTGAGATATTTGTATAATCAATAGTCACAGGTGAGGTGCCGGAAGACTGGAGATTGGCTAACGTGGTGCCACTGTTCAAGAAGGGTGGTAAGGACAAGCTAGGGAACTATAGACCGGTGAGTCTGACCTCGGTGGTGGGCAAGTTGTTGGAGGGAATCCTGAGGAACAGAATGTACATGTGTTTGGAAAGGCAAGGACTGATGAGGGATAGTCAACATGGCTTCGTGCATGGGAAATCATGTCTCACAAATTTGATTGGGTTTTTTGAGGAAGTAACAAAGAGGATTGATGAGGGCAGGGCATATGTGATCTATATGGACTTCAGTAAGGCGTTCGACAAGGTTCCCCATGGGAGACTGGTTAGCAAGGTTAGATCTCATGGAATACAGGAAGAACTAGCCATTTGAATACAGAACTGGCTCAAAGGTAGAAGACAGAGGGTGGCGGTGGAGGGTTGTTTTTCAGACTGGAGGCCTGTGACCAGTGGAGTGCCATAGGGATCGGTGCTGCTCTGACGTTTTTTAGATTAGAGTGGTGCTGGAAAAGCACAGCAGGTCAGGCAGCATCCGAGGAGCAGGAAAATCGACGTTTCAGGCAAAAGCCCTTCATCAGGTGCTGCTCTAACATTCTCTAGTGTGATTGCACACTGTAAATTGGTGATCAGACTGGACACAGCATTCTTGCTGTTCTTTAAGTTGTTCTTTAGATCTAATTATACCTTAGCTCATAATTTTTTAAATAGAATCCCTACAGTGTGGAAACAGGCACTTCAGCCCAACAATTCCAGATTGACCCTCTGCAGGGTATCCCACCCAAACCTATTCCGCTACCCTATTACTCTACATTTACCCCTGATTCATAATGAAAGATTTCTGCCTGGCTTTTGAACCACCTTGTCTATCTGGCCTGCTACTCACTAGGAATCAGCAGATACAATTGAACAAGATTCTTGTGTTTCACTACACTTCCTATTTACTATGTTTCCCCCTCACTTTGTCTGTCCTCCCCAGGATTCATGGTTCTCCAGATTAAATTCCATTTAGCACTTGTCTGCCTGCTCTTGTTTGAATGGGGACGTAGATTTTGTTTTGCATTCAACTGAACAGGTTGCCCGGGCTTTTGCTTATTACTTCACACAGTGAACGTTAACCGTGTCGGTCAATCAGGCAGCGTTGGTCCAAGTATTATATCTGCCATAAATGCTGTTGGTTGCGAATCTTATTAGATCAAATGGATCAGTTAGACAGACAGTTACAAGGAATGAGGAATTTGCAACAGCAACAGTATGTGATGGATGACATTAAAGGAAGGGGGGAAAGTCTCAGACAGAGTCACAATGATGGGTTAACTCCAGGAAAGGTAAGAGAGGTAGGCACCTAGTGCAGGAGTCTTTTATGGCTATACCCATTTCAAACAGGTATACTGTTTTGGAAAATGTAGGGGGTGATGGATTCTCAAGGGAATGTAGCATGAACAGCCACGTTTCTAGTATTGAGACTGGCTCTAATGCAACAAGGGGTACGTCGGGTTCTAAGAGATCAATTGTGTTAGGGGATTCTCTAGTCCGAGGTATGGACAGATGTTTCTGTGGCCAGCAGCAAAAAATCAGAATGATGTGTTGCTTCCCTGGTGCTAGGATGTCTCACAGAGGGTGCAAAATGTTCTCACGGTGGAGAGGGGCCACGGGAGTTCATTGTCCACATTGGAACCAACGACATCGGAAGGGAAAAGGTTGAGATTCTGAAGGAAGATTACAGAGAGTTAGGCTGGAATTTAAAAACGAGGTCCTCGAGAGTAGTAATATGTGTGTTACTCCCGGTGCTACAAGATAGTGAGGGCAGGAATCGGATGATAGAGCAGATGAATGCATGGCTGAGGAGCTGGTGTATGGGAGAAGGATTCACATTTTTGGATCATTGGAATCTCTTTTGAGGTAGAAGTGACCTGTACAAGAAGGACGGATTGCACCTAAATTGGAAGGAGACTAATATACTGGCAGGGAAATTGCTAGAGCTGCTAGAGAGGATTTAAACTAGTAAGGTGGGGGGGATTGGACCCAGGGAGATCGTGAGAGAAGAGGTCAATCTGAGACTGGTACAGTTGAGAACAGAAGCGAGTCAAACAGTCAGGGCAGGCAGGGACAAGGTAGGACTAATAAATTAAACTGCATTTATTTCAATGCAAGGGGCCTAACAGGGAAGGCAGATGAACTCAGGGTATGGTTAGGAACATGGGACTGGGATAGCATAGCAATTACAGAAACATGGCTCAGGGATGGGCAGGACAGCCAGCTTAATGTTCCAGGATACAAATGCTACAGGAAGGGTAGAAAGGGAGGCAAGAAAGATGGGGAGTGGCGTTTTTGATAAGGGATAGCATTACAGCTGTGCTGAGGGAGGATATTCCTGGAAATATATCCAGGGAGATTATTTGGGTGGAACAGAGAAATAAGAAAGGGATGATCACCTTATTGGGATTGTATTATAGACCCCCTAATAGTCAGAGGGAAATTGAGAAATAAACTTGTAAGGAGATCTCAGCTATCTGTAAGAATAATAGGGTGGTTATGGGAGGGGATTTTAACTTTCCAAACATAGACTGGGACTGCCATAGTGTTAAGGGTTTAGATGGAGAGGAATTTGTTAAGTGTGTACAAGAAAATTTCCTGATTCAGTATGTGGATGTACCTACTAGAGAAGGTGCGAAACTTGACCTACTCTTGGGAAATAAGGCAGGGCAGGTGACTGCGGTGTCAGTGGGGTAGCACTTTGGGGCCAGCGACCATAATTCTATTAGATTTAAAATAATGATGGAAAAGGATAAACCAGATCTAAAAGTTGAAGTTCTAAATTGGAAAAGGCCAACTCTGACGGTATTAGGCAAGAACTTTCGAAAGCTGACTGGGGGCAGATGTTCGCTGGTAAAGGAACAGTTGGAAAATGGGAAGTCTTCAGAAATGAGATAACGAGAATCCAGAGAAAGTATATTCCTGTCAGGGTGAAAGGAAAGGCTGGTAGGTACAGGGAATGCTGGATGACTAAAGAAATTGAGGGTTTGTTAAGAAAAAGAAGGAAACATATGTAAGGTAAAGACAGGATAGATCGAGTGAATCCTTAGAAGAGTTTAAAAAACAGTAGGAGTGTACTTAAGAGGGAAATCAGGAGGGCAAAATGGGGACATGAGATAGATTTGACAAATAGAATTAAGGAGAATCCAAAGTGTTGTTACAACTACATTAAGGACAAAAGGGTAACTAGAGAGAGAATAGGGCCCCTCAAAGATCAGCAAGGCGGCCTCTATGTGGAGCTGCAGAAAATGGGGGAGATACTAAACGAGTATTTTTCATCAGTATTTACTGTAGAAAAGGATATGACAGATAGAGAATTTAGGGAAATAGATGGTGACACCTTGCAAAATGTCCAGATTACAGAGGTGGAAGTGATGGATGTCTTGAAACGCATAAAAGTGGATAAATCCCCAGGACCTGATCAGGTGTGCCCTAGAACTCTGTGGGAAATCAGAGAAGTGATTACTGGGCCTCTTGCTGAGATATTTGTATCATCATTAGTAACGGGTGAGGTGCCAGAAATCTGAAGGTTGGCAAACATGGTGCCACTGTTTAAGAAGGGTGGTAAGAACAAGCCAGGGAACTATAGACCGGTAAGACTAACCTCGGTGGTGGGCAAGTTGCTGGAGGGAATCCTGAGGGACAGGATGTACATGTATTTGGAAAGGCAAGACTGATTAGGGATAGTCAACATGGCTTTGTGCGTGTGAAATCATGTCTCACAAACTTGATTGAGTTTTTTGAAGAAGTAACAAAGAGGATTGATAAGGGCAGAGTGGTAGATGTGATCTATATGGACTTCAGTAAGGTGTTCAACAAGGTTCCCCATGGGAGACTGGTTAGCAAGGTTAAATCTCACGGAATACAGGAAGAACTAGCCATTTGGATACAGAACTGGCTCAAAGGTAGACCACAGAGGTTGGTGGTGGAGGGTTGTTTCTCAGACTGGAGGCCTGTGACCAGTGCAGTGCCACAAGGATCGGTGCTGGGTCCTCTACTTTTTTTCATTTACATAAATGATTTGGATGTGAGCATAAGAGGTACAGTTAGTAAGCTTGCAGATGACACCAAAATTGGAGGTGCAGTGGTCAGCAAAGAGGGTTACCTCAGAATACATGAAGATCAGCTATTACAAGGGGGCATAGCTTTAAATTAAGGGGGGGTAGATATAGGACTGATGTTAGGGGTAGGTTCTTCACTCAGCGAGTCGTAAGTTCATGGAATGCCCTGCCAGTAGCAGTAGTGGACTCTCCCTCTTTATGGGTATTTAAGCGGGCATTGGATAGGTATATGGAGGATAGTGGGTTAGTGTAGGTTAGGTGGGCTTTGATCGGTGCAACATCGAGGGCCGAAGGGCCTGTACTGTGCTGTATTCTTCTATGTTCTATGTTCTATCTTGACCAGATGGGCCAATGGGCTGCGAAGTGGCAGATGGAGTTTAATTCAGATAAATGCGAAGTGCTGCATTTTGGGAAAGCAAATCTTAGCATGACTTATACACTTAATGGTAAGGTCCTAGGGAGTGTTGCTGAACAAAGAGACCTTGGAGTGCAGGTTCATAGCTCCTTGAAAGTGGAGTCGCAGTGATAGTGAAGAAGGCGTTTGATATGCTTTCCTTTATTGGTCAGGGTATTGAGTTCAGAAGTTGGGAGGTCATGTTGTGGCTGTACAGGAGTTTGGTTAGGCCACTGTTGGAATATTGCGTGCAATTCTGGTCTCCTTCCTATCAGAAAGATGTTGTGAAACTTGAAAGGCTTCAGAAAATATTTACAAGGATGTTGCCAGGGTTGGAGGATCTGAGCTACAGGGAGAGGCTGAACAGGCTGGGGCTGTTTTCCTTAGAGCGTCAGAGGCTGAGGGGTGACCTTATAGAGGTTTACAAAATTATGAGGGGCATGGCTAGGGTAAATAGACAAAGTCTTTTCCCTGGGGTCAGGAAGTCCAGAACTAGAGGGCATAGGTTTAGGGTGAGAGGGGAAAGGTATAAAAGAGACCCAAGGGGCAACTTTTTCGCACAGAGGGTGGTACGTATATGGAATGAGCTGCCAGAGGAAATGGTTGAGACTGATACAATTGCAACATTTAAGAGGCATTTGGATGGGTATATGAATAGGAAGGGTTTGGAGGGATATGGGCTGGATGCTGGCTGTTGGGACTAGATTGGGTTGGGATATCTGGTCGGCATGGACGGGTTGAACCAAAGATTCTGTTTCCATGCTGTACATCTCTATGACTATGACTCTTGGAGTGGTGCAGCAAGATGCTTACACTGAACCAGGCTGACTCTTGTCTGACTGAAATGTTGACCTTTGTTTGAATGTTGGACCAAATAGACGGGGCCCATCCAAACTTGGCGAGAATGTTGTCACAGAAACACTGAGGGCAGTGACTGAGAAACATTGAACTATTGTTCTCGCTTTAGAAAGAATTGCTTCCAAACTCAGCTTTGGGAACCGCGCAGTGTGCATAATAGCCACTCAAGTAATCAATAGGAAAAGAAACGAAGGCAGGGAACAAGAAGTGAGAAATCTTTTAAAAGTTAACCTCTCAAACATAAATCAAACTATAATCAGTTTGCCTGTATTAGCTGCAGCAGAAAAAAAAGTCTGCTCACAATGTGGAAACAGCAGTGGATCACGAAAAAGTATCAAATCGTCAGGTCTTGGCTAAATTCACAATTTATGATTACGTTTGATAGTGGTCTATAAGGTTTTCTAAGTCACTAAGTGGAGGTAAAGTACTCCTGGCAACTGAATATGTTCAAAGGCGATGGTCAAGTTTTTTTTTGGAATCACTTTGCCCCTTCTCAGAAAGCGGATTATGGTTTTAGAGCTTTGATTTCGTCCAACAAGGCGAAAAGGAATTGTGAAATGCCATTGATTTCAGTTTTAACATGTCACACTGGAACACAGCAATACTTCAAGTCCAGCCGGACGCCCTGGGAAGGAAGGAGCGGTCTAATTAAATTTGGGCTGGCGGAGAAGACAGAAACACAGAAAAATGGCAAAACCCTGAAGAAAAATAAAAGACGTCTGCAGAGAATTCTCACGGGACTAACAATTTCAATTCCAGGCTGTGAGAAAGCAATGAGATTGAAATAGCTCCAAATGTTCCACAGACCTTTCATTCCCTTCCGTTATCTGCCTGGTTGCATTAATTTATGAGACTGGGTGGTGGTGGTGATGTGAAGGGGGGGAGGGGGATGGTGAGTGTGGAAGAAATCCTAAACTGTTCTCATTCCTCTATCCTCAACTTTAAATGGTCAGGTGACCTCGGTTCCTCCAATGACGACGGTAAATTCCTGCAGCTATTCCTTCAATCTCACTTAACCCCCTGCCGACTCCCTCGAAAAAATGCTCAGATCTGCACAAATTCGCCACACCTGAGAGTGGGGGAGCTGCTCTACTGGGAGCTGGGAGGTTTTCCCTTTTAGCTGGTGGACGGTGTTGGTAAAACTTGGTGCAGATCTGATGTTTTAGTGTTTGCTCCAAGCCACGTCAACAGGGGTGTGAGACAGCTTTAAATCCCGGAGTGCTGATCAAATTTCCTTCAAGTCCCCTCCTCCCCGGGTGCCTTGTGTGGACCGAATCCCTGTCTCTCTCTCTCTCTCACACACACACTCACACTCAGAGCTAGTGCAACTCGATCATCATAGCAAAGATGGTAAGAGTCATTGCGCTTTCTCCTCATTCTTGCCTTTTCCAGCTTTTGTTACCTCTACACTGGCCGCAGTATCATTTTGTTGCATTGACGAACTGTCTCTTATTTTGAACAGGTATTCAAAAGTATTCCGTTTTTTGTCCTTCTAGCCATCGCCTTGATAAATGCTGAAGTAAGTTCGATCTCTTCGTTCGCCCCCTTTTCACGCGATTTTCGTGTTCCCGGGGATAAAAGGGACCGATGTTTTTTTTTCTCTGTCTGACAGGCTTGGGCGTTTTCAACGTGAAACGATCCTGATTCTTTCTTTCTGTCTAGCGGGACTTCGTTGCAGGACAGTTAGATTTCAGGGATTGCTCGTGTTGTTTTTGTGTATGTAACAAATGGTTTTTCTTTGACTTGGGGGATGGGGCGTAGGGGGGGGGGGGATAACATTTGCTTGCTGCTGCAAGTTCAGACTGATCGTGAATGCATGCTGGAAGAGAGATGGAGAAGGGGTTAGTGGGTGGTAGTGATGTTCGTGTGGACAAAAATAACATAGGACTGAGTCGAAGGCTGGTGGGAAGTAGTGTTCGTAAACTGTGTGATGGGAGTCCAGTGAAGAACTGTGACAAGTTTACCCTCTTGTTAGGTAGTTGGGGGCAGGGGATTACAAACCCTGTTCCCACAGCGACGCGAATTAACAAAAGAAAACTTATCGTAGAAAGTAAGTCGAATATTTTCTGGAAGTGAGGAGGGTCTCATTCTAAAAATGATCCCCGCCCCCACTCGCACACCTCGATAACCAAGAGGTGACACTGTGTATCATTGACTCTGCGGTTTAAGTTCGGCACCAGTGAATTCTCTCAGCGTTATCAGTGGTACTTTATCTGTCAGCATAAAGAGAGCTTACTTTGTCTTAGTTTAACTGTGAGCAGCATTTCAAACGCCCACTACAACCCAGAGCACCGTGTTTCAAGTGGCTGCATTTTCTTATTCTCATTGTTAAATCAGTCCTGAGAGCTACACAAGATATTTTGCTAACTGGGTTCAATATTCAAGCTGTACCAACATGTTTGAAATCTCTAAATATAGAGGAGTCTTGTTACAACAATCCTTAAAGGGACAAGTATTTACTCATTAATTTACAACTACAAAATAAATCTCAATAACATTATTGTTATTGCCATAGTGACTAATGTATCTAGTTTCATAAAGATTGAATATTTTTCTAGTTATTTGAATAAATCTAATTTTCCAATTTGAAAATGTCCATATGTCAATTGAATTTTATTTGTATTATTAATTCCTCTCGCTGTTGTAACTGTTAAATTTCTTGCTTGCAATACAGCTATGGTAATTGTTTGGATAAAGGGTTCATTTCTCTACTGAGTGGGATCTGGCAACTAGTATTCCCAGAAATCTGCACTAGGTTGCCTGTCTTTCATCATCTAAGTTGACTTCGATAAGGGAATCGAGATTTGTCTATTCATTGCAGATGTCATTATTTTGGGAGGCACAATAACTCTTATATGGATAGGAGCGGCAAGTTGCAAAGAGACAGATCTTGGATCACAGTGAGTGCCAGATAGATTCAGTGCCAAAATGTATGAGGTCATGTGCTCTGGATTTAAGATAAATTGAAATATTTTTTCTTAAGGGTGAGAGACTGTGGAGAAACAAAAAGAGATTTGGGTATCTATGTACGCAAATTACTACTGTACATGTTACTTCACTGGTACAAATAGTAATCAAAACAGTCAAATCTCAAGGGGAGGCAAGGTAAAAATGAGGAAGTGATACCTCAGTTATATAGTCAATGTGAAGTACTGTGTACAGCTTTGTGCACTGCATTTCAGCAACGAAGAGAAACTGAGGACTGCAGATGCTGGAGATAGGAGTCAAAAAGTGTGGCACTGCAATCCCTCCAAGGATTCCTGATGAAGGGCTTATGCCTGAAACATCGATTCTCCTGCTTTCCGGATGCTGCCTGAACTGCTGTGCTTTTCCAGCACCAGACGTTCGGCACTGTATTTCAGGAAAGCTATATGGGTCTGGGGAGGTACAGTGCAGATTCATTGAAATACTACCTGCATTTAATGGATTAAGTTGTGACAAAAAGTCTCGTGGGTTTGGCTTGTCTTCCCCAAACTTGAGAAGGTTGATAGGTGACCTAATTGAGGTGCATGGAATGGTAGTTCGTGGAATAGGGATCAATGAAGTGTGGTGCTGGAAAAAGCACAGTAGGTCAGGCAGCATTTGAGGGGCAAGAGAGCCAGTGTTTCAGGCGGAACCCTTCATTAGGGTGAAGGGTTAAGCCTGAAACATTTGACTCTCTTGCTCCTCAGGTGCTGCCTGACCTACTGTGCTTTTTCTAGCACTACACTTTATCAACTCTGACTTGTCCAACATCTGCAGTCCTCACTAACTCCTAGTTCTTGGAATAGGAAAGGTGCATACAAGTTACACCCACTGGTGAAGTAATCCTATTTGAGAGAATGCAATGTTAAATGTTAAACCAACATTTAGGAATAAAATTAAGAAGCAATTTCTGATGATAAAGATTAGTGGAAGTCTGGAACATGCTCCCCTCCAAGAGATCATAGATATCGTGAGTCAGTTGAAGTCTTCAAGACTAATATTGATAAGTACACTGAACACAAATCTTAATGACTCGTGACTCCGTGCAACTGAATTAAACCCTGCTGTTACTATTCAGTCAAAATCTCTCCCAAAAAATGATCAGCACTGAAGATGACACACATTCTTTCTAATCACTTTACAAATCTATCTATAATAATTCATCCTTCTCAAGGCCACCAGGGATGTGCAACAAATGCTTGTCTGATTTCTTGAATGAATAAATAATTGAGTGCATATAGTCTTTAAAAGATTCCTGTGGCAAATTCATTTGAAAGTGGTGGATGCTTTTAGTATCTACCTTGCAATAGACCTCTGGATAGATTGATGCTGAGTTATCATTACTACTTTTTATTTATTTTTAATCAGCCTATTCAGACATCCTGTGACACAATTCCAGGGCAAGTGAGACTTGAACCCAGGTTAAAAACAACGACTGCAGATGCTGGAAACCAGAGTCTAGATTAGAGTGGTGCTGGAAATGCACAGCAGTTCAGGCAGCATCCGAGGAGCAGTAAAATCGATGTTTCGGGCAAAAGCCCTTCATCAGGAATACAGGCAGAGAGCCTGAAGGGTGGAGAGACCACCGACACACTCCAGGCTCTGATGTAGGGACACCCTGGCACACGGTGAAGCCTGGAATTAAGTCTAATAATGACCATGAAACCATTGTCAATTGTCAGAAAAAGCCCACTGGGTTCACTAACGTCCTTACGGAGGAGACTGCTATTCTTACCTGGTCTGGCATACATGTGACTCCATACCCACAGCAATGCGGTTGACTCTTATCTGCCCTCTGGCAAACAGGGATGGCAATCAATGTTACCCTAGCCAATGGTGCCCACATCCCATAAATGAATAAAAAAAGCTACCGTTGTACCATAAGATCTTGCATACAACCTTGTTGTGGAAAAAGTTGAGTTAGTTAAGAAAGCGGTTGAAAGGCCGGAGACAACATTAAAGAAACAGGCAGCAGCTGTAATAGGCAGGATGTGGCTTGTTTGGGGGCATCAACTATTCACCATGTTTATTGGTGACTTGGATGACAGGATAAAAATCAATATATTCAAATTTGCTAACAACAACAACAAATAATGGGAATTGTAAGCAACGTTCACAAGCATGAAAACACAAAATGATATGAATTAAGATTGGGTTCCTTTATTGGGTGGCATGGTGGCTAAGTGGTTAGCTGCCTCACAGCGCTAGGGTCCCAGTTCTGATTCCAGTGTTGGGCGACTATCTGTTTGGAATTTGCACACTCTCCCTGTGTCTTTGTGGGTTTCCTCTGGGTGCTCCGGTTTCCTCCCCCAGTCCAAAGATGTGCAGATTAGATGAATCGGCCATGATAAATTGCCCATAGCGTTCAGGGATATATAGGCTAGGTGCATTAATCATGGGAAGTATAAGGTAAGGGGATGTGTCTGGATGGGATACTCTTTAGAGGCTCAGTGTGGACTTGTTGGACCAAATGGCCTGTTTCCACACTGTAGGTGTTATATGGTCCTTTGGAAAAACTAGCAAGTGCATTTCAATGTAGGTAAACACTTTGATATCCTGTTTCCTTAAAATAAAAAAAATTAAAACTCCGGTGTTCTCCCACAGTCCAAAGATGTGCGGGTTAGATGAATCAGCCATGCTAAATTACCCATAGTGTTAGATGCATTAGTCAGAGGGAAATGGGTCTGGGTGGGTTACTGTTTGGAGGGTTGGTGTGGACTGGTTGGGCTGAAGGGCCTGATTCCAGCTATATAAGCCATCAAAGTACAATGAATAATAATCAGTCAGCCCTGTGGAATGTTAGTCTTAATTATGCACAGGACTAGAATACAATGAGTGAGGAGTCATGCTCAAACTGTTCAAATCCTGGTGCAGGCCATGGCTGGAATCTGAGCAGTTTGGGAGCTGGACCTTGAGGTATCTGCAGCTATGAAGAGAATTGCAGTGACAATTTCCCAGCATGATGTCTTGACTCCCAATCATGAAACTACAATAGGATTGTACAAAGAATTCAGAAGAGTAAGCTATGATTTCATGTTTTCAAGATATGAAGAAAATGTTTGTGATGAACAGGGAGAAACTGTTTCCACTGATTGGAAAGTTCATGAAGGGTTTAAATGGCCCACTTGTATTCCTATCATTTGTTCATTATCTAGAATAGAGGATCAAAGCACACCATGATGACATTCGGTCAAATATTCGATGAAATGTGGACTACGGTTTGTGAATCTTCTAATCCTCAGTAGAATATCAAATTAGGTTTTAGGAGGTACATCATCTTACAGAGAACTGTAATGATCCCAGCTGATAGTAATACTGGACAGGTCAGTGAGTGAAACCTGGCTTGATAGAACATAATTGTGGTTTGCAGTTTGGTTACTACAGCAGTTAGTTACTGAACAACCTTGACGTAAATTGCAAAAAGCGAACCTCACCCCTTTTCCCAGTAACATCCTTCAGAGATCCCAGTGAAGTATCACTCCTATTTTAACTCCTTAATTTCTTTCTTAATGCTGGACAAGAATTACCTTTCAATAACTTTCTATCTATTCACGACATTTGATTTTTGTTTGTGTCACACAAGTCCAAAGGTGTGCAGGTCAGGTGAATTGGCCATGCTAAATTGCCCATTGTGTTAGGTGCATTAATCAGAGGGAAATGGGTCTAGATGGGTTACTCTTTGGAAGGTCAGTGTGGACTTGTTGGGCAGAAGGGCCTGTTTTCACACTGTAGGGAATCTAAACTAAAAAACAATTGCCAGGCAATAACAATCCCAAAGAAAAGCGAATCTAACCATTTCCCTTGACATTTTCATTGGCATCATTGCGCTGAATCTCCACCATCAACAGCCTGGGAATTACCATTATTCCCAATCTTCCCAATAAGTGACGCCCTATCCTGATTGCTCATTGTCCCTTCTCTATCACTGGGTCAGAACCTGGAAACTTCTCATTAAAAGTACTGTGAGTGTACCTCCTAACTAGTTCTCAAAGGAGTTACCTCAGAGTTCAACAGGACCTTGATCTGATGGGCCAATGGACTGACAAGTGGCAAATGGAGTTTAATTTAGGTAAAGGTGAGGTGCTGTGCTTTGGAAAGGCAAATCAGGGCAGGACTTATATACTGAATGGTAAAGTCCTGGACTGAGAGGGGAAAGATCTATAAGGGACCTAAGGGCAACCTTTTCACACAGAGGATGGCATGTTTATGGAATGAGCTGCCAGAGGATGAGGCGGAGGCTGGTACAATTACAACATTTAAAAGGGACCTGGATGGGTATATGAATAGGAAGGATTTAGAGGACTGTGGGCCAAATGCTGGCAAATAGGATTAAATTTATTGAAGATATGTGGTCAGCATAGATGAGTTGGACTGAAGGGTCTGTTTCTGTGCTGTACGTCTCTCACGCTGAGTTAAAGGTGAATGATGCATGTTGGCCTTGCCAATTACACACCAACTTGTCAATGAATAAAAAGGACACACCTGTTTACTTGAACTGCTATTTTCAAGGATCCATGTTCATGGTCTCCAAAGTTCCTGTATATAAGTAAGTATCCTGATATTTATGTGTATTTCTGTTTGTCTAAACTATTACCATTCACTTATCCAAAATGAATTCTGAAGTTTCTAGCTTTCTTCCTTACCATATTTCCACATGTTTCTGAATCTTGTCCCATATTTAAATCTAAATAATGTATATTTATTACAAAAAAGAAAGTGACTCAGTACTGGAAATATCCTTTTAGTCACAAAAACATCTATCACATTTTCCTTTGTTTCCTGACACTAACAATTTTTCTGGATTCGACTTATCTTCTCTTGGGTCCCAAGGGCTTTTGCTTTTTCTGACCAGTGAGCCATCTGGGAACTTGTCAAAAGTCTTCCTAGAACAAATGAAGTTCATCACCCCCATTAATCCTCCTTCTTAACTTCTTTTAAAATGCTTCATTAACTTGGTCAGACCAGGCCTTTCCTGTATTGATTAATTTATTCGTTCTGTATGTGACAAGTAATCATGTCCCTCAATGTTTTCCTAAATTTGCCCATCACTGATAATATTGAGTGATGTAAAGTTGTGAGCTATTCCACGCCCCATTTTGATATTATGCTACATTGTTAGCAATATCTAATTTCATGTCTGTGACAGGGAGGATTGGAAAATGATGGTCAAAGCTCCATTATTTCACCCCTAGCTTATTTTATTGTCAGGAATACATTTCATCCAGACTAGGCAATTTTCTTATTTAATGTATTCTCTCTGGTTTATTACATCCATTAACAATGATAACCATATTGTTCCTGTCTTTTGTGAAGACAGACACAAAGCATTCATTAAAAATCAATTCAGGTCTTATGTCTCCATGTATCAATTATTTTTCTGGTCTCCAATCAGCCAGCCTTTTTCCTGGTTACTCAATTATGTATTTCTAGTATATTGAGATTTTCTTTTCTTTATATCATTGCATCAAGTGATGTTAGATATGAGAAATGATTATGAAATCAGTCACTGTGGTAACAAAAACGTTTCAGACTTTCTTCCTCCATTGGCCTAAGGCTAAGAGGCCTGTGTACTTTAACTAATTGGCTGTGCAACATAAAAAAGGTAAAAGACTCTGATGGTATGGCAGCATAGAAAAGTGTTGCAAAAATTGCAGAGGGTAGGGCAGGCACAATTGGTTGGATGGATCCCTCCCTTTGTTGTGGTAATGTTTTGTTTTTACAAGGTTCAAAGCCATGCATTGATTCCAGAAGATTGGCCAAATTCCTTTGCGATTCTATCTCCTATAACACTAGTTGTGTTCCTAGGTAATCTGTCTGACACAATTTGGAGGTGCCGGTGTTAGTCTGGGGTGGACAAAGTTTAAAAATCACATAGCACCAGGTTATAGTCCAACAGGTTTATTTGGAAGGTGGTTGTGATAACCACTTGATGAAGAGGCAGCACCTTGAAAGCTAGTGCTTCCAAATAAACCTGTTGGACTATAACCTGGTGTTGTGTGATTTTTAACTTTGTCTGCAAAAAGCTATTGATCAGAGCACCGATCCACAAGTTTGATCGACATGTCTTAGCAAGGAATGAGCTGGTAGAGGTTTAACTCCCAAAGCTGGATCCAAACTGAGCATGTGTGTTTAAAATCAGCTGCAAGGTCTGCTCGCCGCATTCTTGCTCTAGAATGTCTTCCACAGTTATTGGCTTGGATCACTTTTCACTATTTTCAAAATTGGCTATCATTTTTTAAACCAGGGCTGTCAGTGTATGCAGTAAGCTACAGATCACATCTTCAATTTAAAGCGAGTGGAAAAAGTCAAATTCCATTTGCATTGCATGGGATTCAGATATTTGAAGGTATGGGAACAACATTCCACAATATCTTTTATTTTGCTGTGAAAACCATATCTTTTGATTCTAAAGGATTATCCTATTACTCATCAAGATCCTACTGCAAGTGTGTCCACTGCAATCAAATTTATGAGACATTTGTCCTGGATTGAACTTTCTCCTTCACCTTCATACCAATGAATCCTAATGTGACTCTGCTGAGAAACAGTATGAGAATCCTTCAAGTCCATTTCTATTTGACACATGGAGTACAAATTGAGTTTCTGATGAAAGAGGACTTTTTTTTTCTATAAAAGTATCCACAGGACCACTTGAACAAATGTTCAACATTTAGAACACCTATCTCTAATTATTTCAAATATTTAACCGTACCATGACTTTCAAAATCCATACTTTTAACATATAATTTTTGGGAAGGGAGCTCATTGTCGTGCATATATAAACCTGTCTCCTAGGCAGCAAATTCAAGTTTAACTCTGGCTGTGTTAGTGAGGCACTAACAACCTGAAACCTGAACTCCCAACTAGAATGAATCAAAGCCTGTAGCTTTAGTATAATGGATACTTAATTAATTCCTTCAAATCTACTATATTGTTTTGCTACTTAGAGCATAAAAACATGGTAAGATTAAAGGCTAACGTCTGTATATGAGGTGCTCTTGAAAGCCAGACAATAACACCTATGTAATCACAATATGGGAGCAGTGTGTTGCTGGTCCACTGGGAGCACAAGTAGTTTAATGTTGGCTGACTGATGATGAGGATTTTACAAGCTCGGGTCACAGGAAATCTGTTGGTGTCGGTAGAACAAGACGCTAGATTAATGTAATTAATGTGATGCCTCTCTTTCCTGTTGGACAATTTGAGATTTTTCAAAAAGAAACTGCTGGAGAAACTCACCAGGTCTGGCAGTATCTGTGGAAGGAGATACAGAGAAAACTTTTTAAATCCCATTTTACTCTTCTGGAACAGTGAGCCTTGTGTTCCCATTTCATTCTGTGGGTGAAAAGATAAGAGTGGCGATGGCGGAAAATGTAATTAAAATCTAATGTTGCTTGCATTTCTTTCTGGGTATTCAAACTACTCAAATTTATAAAAATTATATCACACATCTATAATAGCAGAATATGAGGTTTTGCAATGTAACACTATGATCCTATACTATACCTGTACTGAACAAGTCTGATCCCTTGTTGTTGATATAAGAACATTGAAGCATAATCTGATACCACTGTGTCCACTAGCAAAAGACAGTCAAAACACTAAGATTCAAAAAGGTCAGTACTTGATTCACTGTTTTTACGTTTTGTGAGTTATATTGCTTGAATGTTTGTAATTTTGTTTTTGATAGTATGTTTAATTGAATTTCACCAGCAGCTTCTCCTACTTTGCAAACAGAATGAATGTTCATGTGGTAGAAAAGCAGTAAATTAATGAGTGAGAATGAGTCATTCACCTGTTAGCTAGCTTTCATAGGCAATTGAGTTAGCATACAATCAGAACAAAAGGTATTACAAGGCATTGCATTTGAAAAGTTTAGGTTTGTATGGAGCAGTTTGGACTGGGCTGGAGAATTTCTTGAGTAAATATCATTCTTTTATCCAATAATGAGATTTGTCCACATTTGATAACAAGATGCCTATTTCAGAACTTTCAAATTCTCAGCTGGAGAAAAACATGATCACAGTTTATTTTAATAGAAATTGTCCAATAGATAAGGATTAGAGTACATTGGATTTATTATGTCTCTGGATAAAATAAAATTTGATTTAAAGAAATTAAACTTCACAATAAGGAAACAATACAGAATTGAGGAGTCAAAGGAGCTTTAGAAAGGAATTATAATGCTACAAGCTGGATCTTTAAAAGGTTGGACCATCTGTCCACAGACTAATGTGACGTTTACATTTGAATTTGAGGAAAGGCATTAGTTTCAACACATTACTGCTCCCAATCTTGCACCTACAGAGGCAAGTAACTGAAAGTTAGCATACCAGCATCGCATGTGAGGTTGAAATACCATGCACTTGGTATCAGTGTGATGAGGATCAGGGACCAAAGTGAAGTTTAAATCAAAACTCATCATATGATGGCAGAATGCTCAAGAGGATAAATAGCCTATTTCTTCAGTTCCGAGTTCAGAGGAATAATCTACTCTGAATTGCACTGTCCCTGTAACAGTTTTTGCAGGTAATTAATATTTGCGATGTATGATTTGATATGAGTGTTGGTGTTTAAGAGCAGATTACGGCATGTTTACATTCTCATCACAGATCGGAGCTTAATATATGTTTGAGTCTGTTGTGATCTCTAATGTTAATGAAGTTCAGGGTCCAGAACTGGTTTCTATGTTCTGTAGTATCTTCATGAAGAAAGGAGTGCACATGGTTAGTCCTAACTGGCTAATGGCAAAGCAGCAGGACATTCCTGTACCCATCCATTTCATTCCTATTACACAAGAAAGAAAATTGTTTGTGTTATGAGATGTTTTCCATTATTAGCACAATTTGCACTCCAGACAAATTTTACTCGCAAGGAATACTCTTGATAAGATTAAACAAAGCTAAGTGCTTGAATTCTGCATTGGCTGTTGGTAAAAATGTGCTGTCAGGATGTAATCACATGTCACATGGTTAAGTTGAAGGAAATGTGAGTTAGCCTAAATCTCAGTCTTTTGTGGTAATTTCATTTTAATTTAATACCAGAATCATCGAGAAGTGACAACATAATCATATACTGAGGCAAAAGTTATTTGTTTAATAATCTCAGTGAGGAAGACAAACCAAACACAGCTTTATATTAAATTGGTTGATATCCCATGATATTTAAGAAGCCACAGTTTTACCTGTCTACATGCTTTCTTTCTTCTCTTTGACCTGTTACACTTCTGATTCTGTCTTATCCTTCTTTCAAATCACAATCTACAGTACAATGGGAAAGTAATCAACTTATGGCTGCATCCTTCCCACCCTTACAACTATCACTTTCTCCTAGCCCTAAACCTTTCACCATTGACAACCTTGCCTGTGAACGTTTTGATAGTACTCCTATATTTTCCCCTTTTAAATTATTAAAGCTTTGCACTCTCATCTCTTCTTTTTTCATCATGCACTTAACATATACCGAGGAGGAAAATGTAACCCAAAGACCACTCATCTTCTACAGCTACTTTCTTCTGAATTATCATCGACCATCTCTTGACAATGCAACTGAAAATAATTAATTGATTTAATAGCTTCCCATATTCAAAGAGCTGGTTTCACAGGTAGGGGCAGTATTCCATGACTAGTTTCTAGAATGAGTGTGAATAATCTACTCAATTGAAGATGAAACTTGACCAGTTTTCTCACTTTCAATATCTGTGTCTGCCAAACTTAACGGGTCAGTCGAGAAAGATTAGCCATAGTTTTTAATGAAGCGATGAGGGTTTCCCCTGGTGATTGGAGAGTTGGCAGGAGGCCCAGAGTGTTTCCTTTGGGGAGGACATGGTAGCTAGAAGTGGCTTGGACACTGACGTAGCCAGTGATGGGCCTCCACTGAAATTAAGGAACCAGAGATGGATGTCTCCTCTTCCCCACCCAGACTTAATTTAGAGCAGAGATGGAAAGTGATCTGTCTGATTAAAAGTCCTACCCAACACCAAACTTGTGTCCTGAAGAGTCATGGAGTCATATAGTACAGAAACAGACCCTTCGGTCAAGCTATTCCATGCTGAACCTAATCCTAAACTAGTCCCACCTGCCTGCTCCTGGCCCATGTCCCTCCAAACCTTTCCTATTCATGTATTTATCCAAATGTCTTTTAACAATTGTAACTGTACCTGCATCCACCACTTTCTCGGGAAGTTCATTCCACATGTGAGCTACTCTTTTTTTCTTTAACATTGCCTCTCATGTCTTTTTTTTAAGTCTCTCTCCTCTCTCCTTAAAAATGTGCCCCCTAGTCTTTAAATCACCCATCCTATGGAAAAGACAACTACCACTAACTGTCTGTATCTCTCATTATTTTATAAACTTCTGTCAGTTTGCCTTTCAACCTTCTGTGCTCCGGTGAAAAGTCCCAGCCTTTCTTTACAACTCATACCCAGCAACATCCTGGTAAATCTGTTCTGAACCCTCTCCAGCTTTATAATGTCCTTCCTATAACTGGGCGACCAGAATTGGACACAGTATTCCAGAAGATGCCTGACCAATGTCCTGTACAACTTCAACATGACTTCCCAACTCGTGTACTCATGCCAAATGCCTTTGTAACACGCTGTCGATATGTGAAGCAAACTTCAAAGATTTATATACCTGCACCCCTAGGTCCCACTTCTACAAGACTACCTGGCACAGTGGGCGGCACAGTGACTCACTGGTTAATACTGTTGCCTCACAGTGCCAGGGACCGGAGTTTGCTTCCAGCTTCAGGCGACTGTGTGGAGTTTGTACATTCTCCCCATTTCTGCGTAGGTTTCCTGTGGGTGCTCCGGATTCCTCCCACAATCCAAAGATGTGCAAGTTGAGTGAATTGGCCATGCCAAAATGTCTATAGTGTTCAGCACTGTGTAGGTTAGGTCCATTAGTCAGGGGTAAATGTAGAGTATTAGGGTAGGTGAATGGGTCTGGGTAGGTTGCTCTTTGGAGGGTTGGTGTGGACTTGTTGGGCCGAAGGACGTGTTTCCACCTGTAGGGAGTCTATGATTCTCTGATTTACCCAAGGCCCAACCATTAATTGTATAAGCCCTACCCTTGTTTGATTAAATTCCATCCTGGGTGTGAAAATCCTACATAATTTTATCTCTTTCTAACTTACAACACTGAATCATTGCTTGAATGCTTAAATGCTCAGCAATTAATTTTGCAGGGCCTTGGCTGTTCCTGTCCTAGAAATTGAATCAGAGGTGCTACTGGGTCGACTCAGGCAGGAAGTATTCATGTATTTTCAGACAAAGGACTATTGTTAAAGAGCATTAGGACCCTGGAGTAAACTGATGATGATGCCACAGAGTTGCTGTAGCAATGCTAGTAGATTGTCTAACATCAGGTGGTAGAATTAGTGGAATGTTCTTTCAATAATACAACTATAAAATGAGAACCATATATTTCTATGAATACCATCTATTATAGTGTTTAGTCTTTTATGATATAATGAAGTGATAATAAAGATTTAGTCTAGAGTCAGTTCTTGACTTTGCCTGATCCTCAACTGATGGCTTGAACCCAAACTCCTGAATGTTGACATAAAAATGCAAAACAAACGAAGGTGAACTGCCATGTTGGGTAAGAGTAAATGAGAGGCATTCTCCACTCATTCCTGAGCAGACATGTGGCCTTTATATATGTAAATAAGAGGCCTTGGTGCTACTAGAGTATCAAATTTGATGGCATTTCAACTTATACAGCTGTGGCTCTTAAAGTATCTTGTGTGTTACAACACACTTTCATACCCATAACATCCCTTTGGCCAAAGGTGGCAGCATTTGTTGTAGTACAATCTGTGCATCAGATTGTATGATATCCTGCAATTGTTCAGATGTGGTTAGGGGTCTTAATAAAAGTCATCAGTGATATTTCCTGCTACAGTCAATGGGAGTGCCAGGATTTTGACCCAGCAACAGGAAGGAATAGCAATATACTTTTCAAGTTGGGACGCAGTGTGGTTTGGAGAGAAATCTGCAGACAGTAGTGAATCCATGCCTCTGTGAACCTTTTATCGTTCCTTTCCATTTGTAGAGGTCCTGAATCTGAAAGGTGCTGTCAAAGGTGTTTCATGATATTGCAGTGCATTCAACAAGAAACGTAGAAAATGATAGCAGAAGTAGGCCATTCAAAATGATCTTCTATCAACACTGTACTTTGCTGCTCTTCCCATACCTCTTGATGGTGTCATCCATGTAGCGGACCCAAAGTTTGGGTTGGATGGTTAGCAGAGCTGTTTGTTCGAGGCTCTGCATTACTGCCTCTGCTAAGAGCTTTGATATCAGAGATCTCATGGGTGTCCCGTTGGTTTGTCTGTAGGTTTTGTTGTTGAAAGTGAAGTGGGTGGTAAGGCATAGGTCCGCTAGTTACGTGGATGACCCCTTTGCCATCACTAAACGAAACAAATTAGAGGAAACCTTCAAGACGATCAATAATACCCTCACTGAATAACATTCACTAAAGAGGAGGGAAACAACAACAAACTGTCATTGCTAGATGCCACAGTAGAGCAAACAGCCAATGGGGAACTTCAAACCAGCGTCTACAGGAAAACAACACATATGGACCAAATACAGAACTGCAGAAGCAATCATCCCAACATCCACAAACAAAGCTGCATTAGAACATTATTTCAACGAGCCACCACACACTGCAGCGCAGAGGATCTAAGAAGAGCAGAGAAAAATCACCTAGGTTGTGTATTCAAAAAGGACGGGTACCCAATGAGCACAGACTGCTGATTTCTCAGCAACAAACCAAAACAAGCAGACAAAACGCACCCAGAAGCCCTAGCCACTCTCCCCTACATCAAAGACATCTCAGAAATGACTGCCAGACTTCTTGGCCCACAAACCCACCAACACACTAAAACAGCAGCTAATGAATTGAAAGACCCTATACTGACAACAAGCAAACCAAACATCATTTACAAAATACCGTACAAGAACTGTAACAAACACTACATTGGACAAACAGGCAGAAAACTAGCCACCAAGGTACATGAACATCAATTAGTCACAAAAAGGCATGACCCACTATCACTAGTATCTTTACATACAGATGAGGAAGGACACCACTTTGGGACAACACATCCATTCTAGAACAAATTCAACAGACAGGTACGAGAATTCCTGGAAGCATGGTATTCCAATTGGAACTCTTATCAACAAGCACATTGATTTGGACCCCATTTACCACCCTCTGAGAAAAAGAACAGGAAATAACATCACCAACACAGGAAACGACATCAACCCAAGGAAGCCTAAACACATAAATAGAAAATGGGACATAACACCAATGCTTCACCAGAGGCTCACTGATGATGTTACCTAGTATGATGACAAAATATCTGCAAATGAACGTTCCAGCTCAGCAAGCAAACTTGCATCCAGTAAGTACAATTTTATACATCTCATCTGCTTTATATTGGATGCACATTTCCTCACCTGTTAGAGGTCCTAAGGTGGATGCTGGTGAATTGTTCCATCTTCAGTTCAGAGTTATAATGGGGAGTCTCTTTATCTCTCCTGTGTATCTGTTCTCCTGGTCAGAAGCTACACTATAAGTTTCATTATGCTATTTGACTATTGGAGTATCACATTTTAAGAGAATCCTGCCCAGGACCATGTTCATAGCCAGAATTAAAGGCAGAGGCAGTGGTCCTACCCACTAGTTCTTCAGTCCCAGTAGCTCCATAGGAAATAATGGCCATTGCTAGGATTGCAGCCAGTTGCTGGACCAAGTCAATGATGGTGGTTCAGGGAAGGTGAGTAAGGCAAGCTTGCTAAGAGCTTCTTCACTGACTCAAGCAAGGAAGTGATTGCCTGTGGAAAAGGCAGGGTTGGGCAGTCAAGTAGACGAGGTCTGACCCTTACTGATGGGGGCTGGGGATCCTGTGTGGGAGAAAGTGGGATCAGTGCACTGAGTAGGTATGATTATGTTGAATGGTGAGCAGGCTCAAAGAGCCGAATGGCCTACTCCTTTTCCTATTTTCTATGTATAAGGGGATGAAGTTATGTGTTAACTATCCAGCTACTGATAAAATAACCGGAGGGTAGGTATCGAGCACAGCAACCACCATTCCAAGTAATTTTATAAACTTCACCCTCCAGTCCCAATGCAGGGCTAACATTCCATCCTGTATGCACATGTTCAAATGCATTCACTGAGCCATGATCAAGGTTGGGAGTTCTGGCTGAATGATATGTTCTTTAGGCCAAAGGGACTGAGGTTAACTCTCATACCCTTGCATGTATCAGCACATGTTAGGGGCTGAACCCAAAATTTAGCATCTAACTTCCCTAAGTTCTAAATATAGGACATTTTGCCAGAGGGCAATTTACATCTACCAAGTTAATGGAATCCTGTTGAGCAAAGAAGAGAGAAGACTCATCAGCTGGAATACTTTCCACAGCTTGAAGCCTTTGAGAATTTAGAGCACTTTAGTGCCCCACAAAATATGAGCACATGAGCCAAGTTCAATATCATAGAATTGGCCTGATCCCATATTTTTTTGAAGAATTAGTCGAAAGAAATCCATTTCTTATTTGTATTACAGCACGGGAACTGGGAATGCTTCCTGTGTCGTTACATAGCCCCAGGGAAATGTTAAAATGTCTAGACGTTGCTGCTTAGCTTCACATTCTTTCAGGAAATGCCTAATTGTTTCACTTACAGGGGTTCAGAATAAGGGTTCTGAAAATTTCATTTGCACAACTTTTATTTAAGTATCTTACATGTTGTAACAAATTTCTTTTGTGAATAGTGAAGAAACTCACTAAAATTACTTAACTTAATCCTTGTTTAGCGCTTTAATAAACTGGACATTACGGAAAATTTCAGAACATTCAGAATTTAAAATGAGTTAACAAGATACTGTAGAGTGCTCCCACTCTCTCAGAGCTAGTGAGAAGGCAGTGAAATGTGGATTCATAAGCATAGATGCTCTTACATAGGAGTGGGATTTATCCTAAATGATAGAACAAAATGGACAATGTTTATTACACATCACTTGGATTTAATTAGATACGTATTAAGGGCATTAAATGATGTTTCACTCGAGTAGGTCTGGGTTGAAACCTGGGCTAGATTTTCTGCAATTGCCACTCTGTGCATTAATTTTATGAAAGGAGAGAGCTCTGTATCTCTAACAGGAGACTCCAGTTAGATCACCCTCAGAAATGTGGAGCTACTGCACTTGCATGTTGATTAGTTCTTTCCTTGAGCAGAATTGGAAGGGTGTTTTTAGGGTGGGGTGCAGGCAGTTCCCCTTTTCACAGCAGCCAACTGCTGTATTCTGACACTTAAAGGTCCAGAATTTCCGACACAACCACTTTGACAGCTGCAAATGGTAAGTACTTGAGAATAACATGAGGGGAGAGTGGGTAGGATGCTGTGGGTATAGCACCAGATGGAGGAGAGTGACAAGTGTACTGGGATAAGGTGCCAGGTGTTTGGGTTGCTAGAATGCAGGGTAAATGATGTGGAGTTAAGGGTAGCTATGGGTGGGGGAAACTATCTGGTCCGGTGGACGAGGAGGGGAGGGTCTGGTGGGTAAGGAGCAAGGAGACAGGGCTGAGGTGGTGGAGGGTTTATGCAGAGGGATGTTAAGTCCAGAGTTGAGGGAGGATGGGACAGCAAGGGGAGGGACTTGGGTTCCTCGGGTGGGAGGAGCTGTGCAGGGGAAGGGAAAACGGGTCCTGGGGGTACGGAGGCTGATCAGGAATGAGACAGGGAATTCGTAGGGCTGGCAGGGGTGGAGAGTGGGGAGGCAGATTGGGTCTGATGTGTGGGAAGGGGGCATCAGCAGGGAGATGAGGGTGTTACGTCTCAATTTTGGGGGGTATGTATGGGATCAGTTTTGCATTTACCCTGAAGTTTAAACTGTATATTTAATAGTCTTACTATTCCTGAGTAACTGTTTACTGAATTTCATTGGAATTCTCTGATCTGTATGGATACATCAAAGGGTTCTGAGAGTAGGGGAATTGCCAGTAGAATCTTCAATTTCCCAAACAGGTCCTTCAGAGTCTGCTGTGAAGAGGATTCTGAAAGATCCTCATGTTCAACTCCTTATCTACATGGGAATAATAACTGCATCTAGCCGGCAGAAAGACTGGGGATCACATCTAGATGGCTGGTGAAAGACTCGAAGTGCTTGTCCCAGGGAAGGCCCGTTGATGCCAGATGAAGAGTTGGTAATGCCAGCAGTGGGTCTCCATCCGGAATGAAGCACCATCTCACCAGCAGCAACATGGAGGCTGTGGCTTGTGTGGAAGAGCATCCAGAAATGCAGGGGACCATGGAATAAGACAAGTGATATATGGGAGTGAGAGCAAAAATTACTGAGATAAAACTCTTGGTGCTTTGGATTGAAAGATGCTTTCTCCCATTCGACATGTTGGGGAAGGAGACAAGACTAAGTGCAGTTGGGTTAATACCACACTTGGTGGGCTGAGGCTATTATGTGGTCTTTAATTGGCTACTGAAGAACTGTAGTTGGAAGTGGGATGCGGATCAATGATGGGTTTTTTTCACCCCAAATGTAATTCCACTGAAGGCAAGGCAGCATCAGGGTTGACGTATGCTATTATTCCACTGAATAAAGTGCTCCACCTTCAAACTCTCCATCTCCAGGAGCAGATTTTTCAGTCCATAAAGAATCACTTACCAAAATTATGCTGGTTATTAAGTGGGGATAAACTTAATTAAAATGTTTCACTCTAAGTACATGTTAAATTAATAAAGATTGGCTTGAATATCCTCCTGGAATGGAACAGGCAATGGCAAATCAACAGCCTGTCTTACCCCAACACATCGCCATGGAGATGTACAGCACAGAAACAGACCCTTCAGTCCGACTCATCCACGTTGACCAGATATCCTCAGTTAATCTAGTCCCACTTGCCAGCACTTGGCCTATATCCCTCTTAAACCCTTCCATTTCATATACCCATCCAGATGCCTGATTTTCTTTTCAAAAATATTACTTCAAATGTCAGGAGTTCAGTAATACTGTTGTAAGTTTTGTTTTACATTACCTTAGAATGGACTCATAGAAACATATTGGGTGCTTAAATTCTACAATCACCTAAATAATGAATGGAAAGTGAGATCAGGAACCTTCATTCCTCTGAATAGATAACCTGGGCTGGAGCAAATGGTTTATCTCATCCCTAGGTTGTGTAATTGGAATTACTCTGTAAACTGGAAAGGGGCCAAGTCAACTCCATTTTAATGAAAAGCTAACTGTAAGTCTCCTTGTCTGAAGGTTGAAGAGCATTTAGTTTTGGTGTATGATTGGAAAGTGGACTGAGCTCACTTTGCATGAACAGAAAGAAGTAAAATTCTCTCATCCAGGAATAGAAAATTGAGTGAGAGCACCCTATGTCAATGTTTGAGCAGTGAATGTCACACCTTATTGCAAACTGGCAACAACCTAACATTTTCTTGATTCTCTGTTGAGCTGTGTGGTATACTGAACAGGTCTCATTTGTGGAGCTGTGCTATTTTTAAGTTTTCCTCTTTCAAACAATTTGCCTGTGATCCTTGTATCTCAGTGGGACTGGCAGCCAGATGCTTGGATTTAAGGAGAATGGTTTGAACTGAATTGCAAATAAATTCTGCCTTTCTACGCCATTGTCTGTCAGCTGTGTTCAGCCGTTATCAATTTATATCTGTCTATTCAGTGGCTGCGAAACCTCGGCATGAGGTGTATCGTTATCTACCATCAATTTAATTTCACACTAGCTAAACTGCCTTTGCACAACAACCGCATGCTGAAATTTTGTCTTAGATCTATATTAAATGAAGGATCCATGTCACAGAGGACTGCAGTGTCTTCACTTTGAATAACAAAAAGCCTTTTCAGTAGACATTATTTTCATGCTTTGCAGACCTGAGTCTTTAACTATTTTCATCTCCGTGAAATTAACAATTGGAAACCTCAAAGCACCATTTTTAGATGCTATAGTTCAGACATTGCAATCAAAGTAATAAAATTAAGAAGTTTTGTCCTCTGGAATATATTTTAATGAGGACAGACTAATAATTATTAAAGTGCCAAGTTGGTGGAATTCTACAGTGGTGATGTTACTTCATTTCATATCAGTATGTGAGACATACATAAATTCGTCTCACACACACTTTGGTAGGTGCATTGATTGAAGCTTTACTTTAACAGTCACTGAAAATAAAGAGAAGCTGCTCTTTGTTGGGAATGGGGGGAGGGTGCTAAGCTCCACAGATTTGTCATTTTCTTGCATCCGGAGAACATGAAAGCAAACCAGAGTAATTCAGTTCCTTGCATTTCACACTGTGAAAATGCTTCAATAGCAGTATATGAGTTTTTTCTGTGAAGGATTGCTAGCAAGGACAAGCACATGGGAACATTGTGTTTGAAGCAAGTTTGCAGTAGCACTTACCACATCAAAGCCAAACCCTCACCTTTGATTTGTGAACACTGACGTATATAGATTCATACTGTATCGATCCCAGGCTAATTTAAAGAAATAATTAATACAATCTGTCAACTACATTGAAGTGGAAATACGTATTGTCTTTTTGACAACTGAGCTGGATCATGGTCATAAGTAAAAATCTTCAAATTTCCTTTTCCCAGCAAGAAAGCAGAATGGTGGAAATGTTAGATCCAATTGATTATACAGCAACTCATATAGCACTTCTAACAGAGTAATTTTCGATTGGCATAATTTATTGTGACTGACTTTAGTTTTGCCCGAAAGCTCGATTGAGTTTTCGAAAAGTTCCTGGGGCTAAAACAATCAAAGGGTATGGAGTGAAAGCAGCAACAGGGAACTGAGTTGGATGCTCAGCCGTCACCATTTTAATGGTGGAGCAGGCTCAAAGGGCCAAATGGCCTATTGGTGCTCCTATTTTCTGTGTTTCTATGTTAATTCAGGGAAACGTTTTGCTTGACGCTTCCAGTTTTGCAGTAATTTGTTAACTTGACCAGTGACAACTGACTGCCATTAAAGATTTCGGCTGTACTGTACTCAAACCATAGATAGAAATCATTATATACGTAACACCTTTCAATATCTCCAGATGTCCCAAAGCACTTTGCAACAAATTAAGTTTATTTTTGAACTGTAGTCACAGCTGCAAAGAAAAGCCTTGTGAAAACTGTTGCAAGCATCATTATTCACTAAAGTAAATTATGCTTCAGATACATACAATGTACTCCAATCACCATATAAATTGGGCATTGCAGCTAAAGTAGGTTCTCATTGGGATTCTAAAGAAAACTGCTTCTTACACTGAATTTCTGTTGATGAATATTGCTTTTAGTGCTCCACTGGCATTTGGCCAAGCTGAAAAATATGACCGAAGGTAGAGATGAGCTGTTAAAGGTGTTAGTGGCTTCATGAGCCACACTACAGTATGCATTCACAAGATTTTCAACATCTCCTTTAATCACTGCTGCTGTTTAACTTTGATCTACATAAAGTCTTAACCATAGAGGGTGATACCAATTCAGAAACAATGCCAGAGTGGAAGGCCAACCTACATTTGGTTCCTGATTTTGTAACATTCTCACTTAGAATTCCTACCTTTGTCTTCAAATGCCATTTTGATCTTGCTCCACTATATGTGGATCCTTCCAATCCTTTTATGTCCTCTAAATTCCTCAAGTGTTTGCTTGTGTGTTTCCTTCACAGCACCTCTGTGGTTATGCTCGCAGCTATCTAACCCCTAAATTCTGTCATTTCTTTATAGATCTCTCCACCACTCTTTTTTTATTAAGATGTTCCCTCTGAGCCAAAGGTCTACTTTCTGTGCTCCAGCCTTCTGGTTCTGAAATCCATCTTTTTTCTTGACTAAGCACTGGGTCATCTGCCCGAATGTCCTTTTGTTTTGGTGTCCATTTTTGTCTTGATCCCTCCTGTGAAGTAATTTCAGACGTTAAACTGTGTATTTATACAGATTTTTAAAACCAATAATACTGAAGGCAGAACCTCCCTTGTGGGATCCACTTTCCTTTGGTGTCCTCCAGTTTTTTTTTGGAAAAACTAACTTGCAATCTCTTCACTTCTCTGATGATCTGATTGAGCCTGGTGAGAGTCTTGGCTACTTTCCTATTCAAAGCACATGCACAAATCCAAGCAGACCGAGGACTCTAAATCCCTAGAATGCACCCCCTCATTTCCCCAGCGTGATGAGCTGCCTGAACTGCTTTGTAAATTGGGGTGGGCGGCCCTCTTACCCATCCTGCCCAAGCCAAAATACATTGTAAACCAGGTGGGAATGGGTCCTTAAGTGGTCCTGCAGACATCACTAACTCACTGAGGACCTCAAATTGGTGGCAGGGTAGGAAGGTCAAGTTTGGGTTGTCTTGCCCTGAATCCAGTTTGGATGGAACCGGAAAGATGGTGGTGTTCTGGGAAGTCACTGTCCCACACGATTTAAGTTTGCATTCCTGTCTCTGAACTTTGGGATTGCAATATTCTGTTCAAAAAGAGTGATTCATGTGCATGAAGTAGTTGAAGAAAGAGAACTGTACGTAGATTTAAGGCTTGTCCTGTAGAAGACAGTCACCTATCTTATTGCAGGATTACAATGTATTCCTCCAAGGTTGAGGAACTAGTGCCATGTTGCCCTGAAACGAGGGAGATCTGGGATTGAGGAAAGCAAATAAGAAAGGCAGTGACACCCCAGAAAATATCAAGGGATGGATTTTAATCTTACACAGTAAAACTCAAAGCATTGAGTATGCAGTCAGTATCCATCAGCTGATGTACCCAGGGTTATTTTGCAATGTGGCAATATGCTTGACTCTAACTCCATGTAAGAAGATGTACATGAGGGTTGAAAAAAAATGCAAGATCTCCCTTTATCTTTGAGCATGTTTAGCCTAAAGTCCAAACATCAGCTCATTTGATGTACTAGCTGGTGTAGAACTAGGTCATATTGATCAAGTAGGTCCCGGCTTTAATCTCTGGTCATTTGGTTGAGAGCTCCTAAAATTTCCATAAGTGCCTCTGGTCTAAAGAGGGGTGCTATGGTGGCTCAGTGGTTAGCACTGCTGCCTCACAGCGCCATGCACCTGGGTTCGATTCCAGCCTTGGGCGACACTGTCCGTGTCTGCATGGGTTTCTTCCGGGTGTTTTGGTTTCCTCCCACAGTCAAAAGATATGCAGGTTAGGTGAATTGGCCATGCTCAATTGCCCATAGCATTCAGGGATATGTAGGTAAGGTGCATTGGTCTGGGGTAAATATAGGGTAGGGGAATGGATCTGGGTGGGTTACTCTTTGGAGGGCCAGTGTGGACTTGTTGGGCGGAAGGGCCTCTTTCCATACTGTAGGGTTTTTTCTAAATCTGCCAAGTTGCCACTGTAGAAAAAATGTCTATTGGAAACTGTTTGTTCATGTAGGATTAGGAGTGATGGGCTTGCTTGTGTTGAAGCTTGGTCTAGCATACTTGGCAAAGTCAAGGCTGACCACACTACAGGTTATGTCACCACCTTGGGGTGGGAAGAAATATGGAGCGAAAAGAAGTAACAAACAATGAGAATAACAGGTCAAAGAGATGTACACCACGGAAACAGACCCTTCGGTCCAACCCGTCCATGCTGACCAGATATCCCAACCCAATCTAGTCCCACCTGCCAGTACCCGGCCCATATCCCTCCAAACTCTTCCTATTCATATACTCATCCAAATGCCTCTTAAATGTTGCAATTGTACCAGCCTCCACCACATCCTCTGGCAGCTCATTCCATATACGTACCACCTTCCGTGTGAAAAAATTGCCCCTTAGGTCTCTTTTATATCTTTCCCCTCTCACCCTAAACCTATGCCCTCTAGTTTTGGTCTCTCCGACCACAGGGAAAAGACTTTTTTTATTTATCCTATCCATGCCCCTCATAATTTTGTAAACCTCTATAAGGTCACCCCTCAGCCTCCGACGCTCCAGGGAAAACAGCCCCAGCCTGTTCAGCCTCTGCCTGTAGCTCAGATCCTCCAACCCTGGCACCATCCTTGTAAATCTTTTCTGAACCCTTTCAAGTTTCACAACATCTTTCCGATAAGAAGGAGACCAGAATTGCACGCAGTATTCCAACAGTGGCCTAACCAATGTCCTGTGCAGCTGCAACATGACCTCCCAACTCCTGTACTCAATACTCTGACCAATAAAGGAAAGCATACCAAACGCATTCTTCACTATCCGATCTACTTGCGACTCCACTTTCAAGGAGCTATGAACCTGCACTCCAAGGTCTCTTTGTTCAGCAACACTCCCTAGGACCTTACCATTAAGTGTATAAGTCCTGCTAAGATTTGCTTTCCCAAAATGCAGCACCTCGCATTTATCTGAATTAAACTCCATCTGCCATTTCTCAGCCCCTTGGCCCATCTGGTCCAGATCCTGTTGTAATCTGAGGTAACCCTCTTCGCTGTCCACTACACGTCCAATTTTGGTGTAATCTTCAAACTTACTAACTGTACCTCTTATGCTCACATCCAAATCATTTATGTAAGTGACAAAAAGTAGAGGGCCCAGCATCGATCCTTGTGGCACTCCACTGGTCACAGGCAGGTCTTTGTTGCTTTGTGATAGAACAGCACGTAATGTCGGGAAATGGTTTCACCTGCAAAGTAATACTCAGTTTAACAAATCCAGACACAGGTTTGAATAGGCTTGTCTATGAAGATCACACTGAGGTGACAGCAGCTGTTGGGCAGGCTTGAAGCTGAATACTGTTCTAAGGGTACTGTTGTTTCTTATAAATTACGTCATTATTCTGAACAAACTTTGTTTTGTTCAGTGTGTTGCAGATGTTTGCAATTCAAACTGTTGTGCGTGGGTCACAAGCCTATTCGGTCATAGACCTTGCACACTTCTTTTAACTCAACATCAAACTGCTTGCACTGTGAAGGGTTGGGAGTGAGTATGTAATCTGAGCTCATTGTCATCATGTTGGAATGTATCGTTAAACTCTGCATCTGTTTCACATCAGTCTCGTTGGGTAATGCATGTTGAGATTACAATCCCCAAAGAAACAGGATTTCACTGCTATGTGAGGCATTGTGTGGAGTTGTAAGGGTGAAAGTAAGGTTGTCATTAACTAGGAGGGCAGTTCACAACTAACTATGAAGAACCTAATGCCATTATTCTGAGAGGGCAACAAACAAACCCACTCAAAACATGCAGAGAACTTTTCATATATTTGTGTTTAACCAGGCCCCAGGTAGAGTTTAAAGATAACATCTGGAGCATTCCTGACTAGATAGCCAAATGAGAGAAGAGAATTGGCCCCAGAGGAATCCAGAATAATGTATGTTCTTCTGAGACCAACAAGGAAAACTCCTGCTTCCCCTACCCTGGGGTGATCTTCTTCCTTAAGAATATGAAACGCCTGTAAAACAGCACTAAATCTTCATAAAGGGTCCTTGTTAGGAAGTTAACTCTCTAACATGGTTTCTCGAGATGTAACCCAAAATTGCACAAGTAATGAAGTATTCAGCAAATATAAACTAGCATGTGGCCATTGGATTGGCTGTTTATTTCGAACACCAACAATTTTGTGAATGTTTCATCCCCTTTCCTCAAACTGAAGTGAGTGGAATTTAAACAAATCCTGAGTACAGTAATTCATTCAAGTACAGCCTCTTAATAAGCAAAGGGGTGAAAGGTTATTGGCAGTCAGCAGGACTGTGAAATAATCAGATAGTCCAGGATGTTAATGAATGGCAGAGCTGTCTGGAAGGGTTGGGTGGCCTACTCCCCCTCCTCATTCAGGTGTTTTGTATGCAATTATGATAGATAGTAAATTCTGAAAAGACTTGATGCGTTATGGCAGAATGTTCAATGATCACACATGAGTGGTGAGGTTGAGTGTCATATCCTAGCAACTGTACCACTTCCTGCTGATTGTTCAAATCACCACATCCCCAACATTCACTCACCTGCTAAGAAGCAGCAGCCTGCCAATATCTGCCTCTGTAGAAGCTCAGGCTACTGTCAGGAAATCTCTGCTTGCTGTCACACAAGTTCAGACCAATGCCATCACAACTATGGATCATAGTGTTTAAAGATGCTTGGAAAATGGCTTGCAACAGCCAAGCCACCCATCCGTCGTCACATTGCTAGGATTATTGATAGCGTGGCAGTGCTCTATCAAGATCTGTATTGTACCTGCTGCTCAGACTGTTACTGGTCAGGAAGCCAGTCAACTGCATTGTAGGTAAAACATTGAGCAAAAAGCAACTACCTTCAAGGTGGAGAAAGGGGAGATCAAACCAGACCATTACCACCAACCCACTTTAACAAACCTCTAAGCAACTAACATTTCTTATGGAGGCACAAGTAAAGGCATGGCTGAATGTAGTCTGTCCATTTTCTCAAAAATGGGAAGGCCATGTCAACGGTTTCATTCAATTGACGATAAACCAGAACAGCTTTTATAAAGATTATAGCCTTCAGCAAGAAAAAGACTTCAGGAGCTAAGTCTATTTTGAAGTTGTAATTTTATATTGGGCCATTTATCGTATGGTTAATGAAGAAAACCTATTAGTTGTTTTGGATAGTAAGAATGCAAAATTAGACCAAGATGGTTTTGGAGTGAAAGCAGTTTTTCACACAAGCAGTGCTCTCTTGTCTAGGTAGTGTGGGATAATTGCATTTTTGATGTCATATATTGATATAATTTTGTTAAGTAGGTGCTGTTGCGAAGGGGTTTTTCTTGCGGTCATGTGTTTTACTGTCAACACTTGCCTGTATTGCCCGTGAGATAGTAGTAGTGAGGTGCCTTCTTTATTTGCTGCAGTCCATGTGGTCAAGGCAGGTTAGTAGTGCTGAAAGATATAAAAGCTTCCAAAATTTTGATCCAGCAACAATGAAGTTATAATGACATATTTCCAAATCAGCATGGTGTGTGACTTGGAGGAGAACTTGCAACTGCACTTGCTGCCCTTGTCCTTCTAAGAAATTCCAAGTGCACTTGGCTGTTTTTTGATCATTACTTTAAATAAATCCAAATCTCCTGAAGGTTGCATTTAGGAAGTGGGGTTGAAGGAGGCTTGACAAGTTGGTGCACATCATCTTTTGATGACACAAGTGTGCTATGCTGGAGAGAGTGATGGTGGATGGGGCTCAGTGGGAATACTTTTTCTTGTCTTGCATTTTGCTAAAGATACTTGATGTGAGACTTGGTCAGATGCTGTTTTAATGCCTCCACATGGCTGGAATTGAGTTTTTATTCTTATTCAGGTTTGGCCGAGTCTAGAGCCAGATGGTCCGAGCAGAACCTAAACTAAGCTGAGTTATTGCTGAGCGAGTGTTATTTCACTTTGCAAATGATTGAAAATGTTGACATGTTGGTATCTGGCTGGATTAGATTTGTCCTGCATTCTGTGAGCAGGATATACCTGGACAATCTTCTACAATGTTGGTTAGATATAATTTTTTTAGCTGCTCCAGAACGGTTTAGCGAAAGGTGTAGCTACTTCTGAATGTGAAGCGTTGCAGCCAGATGTTGTCAAGTACCGTGGCCTTAACTATATCCGGTGCACTCAGCTGTTTCTTGATTTATTGCTTTAAATAAATCCAAATGTGCAGTGATGCTGGGGAGCTCAGGTGGAGTCCAATGTGGACCATCTGCTCAGAACACCATAATACTACCAGAGCATAAAGCTGTTCTCTCCGAGATTACAGGTGGTGGTTTAACCTGAAGGTCACCACCTCTCAGGCAAAGGGAGAGGTTGAGAAGGAGAGTCCTTTTTGATCTCATCTGAGCTAGGAATTGAACCTACATGGCTGGCACCTACATGGCACTACACTGTAAACCGTCCATCCAGCCAACTGAGCTAACCAACTCCACTCTATTTTTGGCTGAAGGTGGTTGCCTTGCCTTTTATACTGCCATATTGGATTTCCCCAGCTTTGAAAATGAGACGTCCATGGACCCTCCTCTTTTTTTCCATTAGTTGTTTAATTTTCTACCACCATTCCCAACTAGATGTGATAGAATGGCATTGCGTAATCTATTGGTTGTGGGGTCACTTATTTCTGTTCACAGAATGCTGTTTCCATTGGTTAGTATCCATGTTGTCCTGTGTTTGAGCTTTGGGTTGACATCTGATTTTTAGGCCTGCTTTATGCTGCTGCTGCTGGCATGGGGCTTCTTGCAGACCTTGAACCAGGATTAATCCCATGACAGTAACACTAGAGTCAAAAATAGGCAAGACAATGAGGTGACCCATCAGGGTGGAATTATGAAATGGTGCCAGGCTTGAATGTGCAGATCAGGTGATAACAACTTGAATAGCCACATTAGCCCTCCCTGGAAATTAGATTAGAGATTAGATTAGATTCCCTACAGTGTAGAAACAGGCCCTTCAGCCCAACAAGTCCACACCGACCCTCCGAAGAGCAACCCACCCATTCCCATTCCACTACATTCACCCCTGACCAATGCACCTCACACCACGGCCAATTTAGCATGGCCAATTCACCTAACCTGCACATCTTTGGACTGTGGGAGGAAACTGGAGCACCTGGACGAAACCCACGCAGACACGGGGAGAATGTGCAAGCTCCACACAGACAGTTGCCCAAGGCGGGAATCGAACCAAGCCCCTGGCACTGTGAGGCAGCAGTGCTAACCACTGAGCCACCATGCCGGTTCCAGCCCCAGTCTGTATATTTAGAGTGGATATTTTAGTGACTGATCTTCAAAGAGATCAATACATAGCATCTTCAGCAAATTTCATGGCGACTCCTTTTCAAGTCTGCAAGATATAGCTCACAGTATTGGGCTACCCAACCCCCACCCCGATCTATTGGCTCCAGTCCAGGATACTGTTCAATAGTACGGCTAGAACCCATCTCTGTAATCTTGTCCTTTTTTTAACCATAATTTGTATAATGTGACCATTTGAGCCAGCATTTCTTGGTGCCTGCTCCTGTGGCTGCGTACATTTTTGTAAAAGTGACACGGTAAGTTAAGGAACCGGCTTGGTTTCGGAAGCCCTTTGACAGGAGTTACCTTAAGCTGGGCCAGGGAGAGACATCATGGGCCTGATGTTTTTCCTGATGCTGGGTGTAGTGATTTAACAAAGTCACCCAAGTGGACCTCATTGAAAATGAGTTTCCTGATTTGGGGCTGTTAATCTGGTCGAATCAGGGAACCCTGGCTGACAGAATTAAACAGGAGTGTCTGAGGTTCTGCTCCCTCAGAGAGCTGGCTCTGAGGAATCTGCATCAGTGTCAGTGACTTTCCATGTGTAAATAAAGAATGACTTGGTGATGGATACTGACCTCTGGAGTTATTCATTGGTGTCGAGAGAAAAGCACACTCCTGAAGAAATTCATAAGCAACAGTTGTCTTTGCGTTGGGGTACTTATTTCTGATGACATGTCATTATTTGGAAAACTTGACTCATTCAATCCTGCTGTTGAAGACTGAGTCAAAAAGGTAGAAAGAATGCATTATTTTTTCCAGGCAAATCATATTGGGGCAGATGAAAAGCAACGAATAATTCTCATGACAGCTTGTGGACCCGCAGCTTTTTTGGTTAATAAGAGCCTATCGTTTCCTGAGGCACCAGGAACTAAAACTTTTCAAGAGTTAATGGATTTCATTAAGGAAGTTTATGACCCCAAACTGCCTGTAATTCTGAAACACCATCAGTTTTTCTCGCCAATTCAAGAACTGGGTAATTCATATTGGGGTTTTTGACTAGGTTAAGACAACGAATAGAGGCATGTGACTTTGTAAACCCTTAATGAGATGCTGAGAGATGTTTGTTTGCTTGGTTTGTCAGATTAATAGAATATGATAGAATAGCCTTTATTGTCACTTATATTCAATGAGTGTGGTGAAAAGTTTATACGTTGCCAATTACAGCACAACTTAGATACAGAAGTACCTCGGCACAGCCTTCTTTGGTTACAAAATTTAGACAATAGAGAAATAAAATGTCCACCATTACAGAAATAAAAGATCAGTACAGCAGACCACACTGGCACCTAACTTCCAGTCCCCACTGGGTCCTGGCTCCACACCAGGACACCGCTGCACCAGGTCGAGAGGTTGCCGTACCAACACAAGGAGGCCGCTGCAGTAGGTCACTGCGGCAGAAGTGATTGGGAATTGTTACTCACCAGAGGCTGAGAATCATTGCCAGAGGCTGAGATTCAAAGAGAAAGAAAAAGAAAGGAAGAGAAGAACAGGCGGAGCAAACACACTCCAGCTGGAGCTTCCTACTGTGCTGCCATCTTGCAACAATTAATGATGTGATCGTGCAAAAGCGCCTACCAGCTGAAGCCCAGCTGGACTTCAATCTGGCGCTACCACTGGCTTTTATCATTGGAAAATGCAGCAAGTGGAGCTTATGAATTGCAGGGTATTCTGATGGGAGTGGACACCCTCACCAGTAGGAAGCTCCAGCTGGAGTGTGTTTGCTCTGCCCGTTCTTCTCTTCCTTTCTTTTTCTTTCTCTTCGAATCTCAGCCTCTGGCAATGATTCTCAGCCTCTGGTGAGTAACAATTCCCAATCACTTCTGCCGCAGTGACCTACTGCAGCAGCCTCCTTGTGTTGGTACGGCAACCTCTCGACCTGGTGCAGCGGCATCCTGGTGTGGAGCCAGGACCCAGTGGGGACTGGAAGTTAGGTGCCAGTGTGGTCTGCTGTACTGATCTTTTATTTCTGTAATGGTGGACATTTTATTTCTTTACCACTAGAGTAAAGGTAATTGCCTCACCTCACTTAGGACATTTGCTGAACAGAGGGATTCTAGGTCAGCTCATAGTAAAACTCCAAAACAGCTCAGCCTCGGCCAAACAGATAACATTTCTTCAGGATCTGGGCCGGCAAGCCATTGTAGCTGCTGCTAGTATATGGACTTGTGATAGCAAAGGAATCCCATGAGACCTAAATTGAGTAAGAGAACTCAGGCCAGTATCCAGGGGAGTGCACACTCTGGAAAGTCCACCTACATCTGGTTTGGAGCATTTAAATTGCTTAGCAACATCCAAATCAGAACCAATCAACATAATGTCTGGTTAAACATTCACCCGGTTAAAATGGAAGTCAGTACCAGTGCAGCCATTTCAATGATGGCAGAATCAGTCTTTAACAAAATTTGCTCTGGACTCCAACCCTTAAGTTTGTGCAAAACCTCAGCTAGACTGAGAACCTATTCTGGGGAGCATTTACAGGTTAACTTTGCTCTGGTCTTTTATGAGAAGTGGCTGGTTCAGTTACCATTGATTGTAGTGAAAGGCTCAGGGCCAAATTTGAGGGGGCAAAATTGGTTGAGAAAAATTCACCAAGATTGGCTCAGTGTTTCTCGATTTTGAAAATGGCTGCTCAAGTGAAGTCCGAACTAAATATCCTGAAGTTTTTCAGGAAGGTCTAGGGACGATCAAAGGAGCCAAGTCCACCTTGCATGTTGACCAGGAAGTAATTGCACAATTCTGCAAGTCCCTGCCGTGCCATTTGCCTTACGGCCAGAAGTAGAGGCAGAAATCAGAAGGCTGGAAAGTGAAGAGATCTTCAAACCAGTGCAGTGTGCAGAATGGGTAGCACCAGTTATACTGATTGTGAAGCCCGACTGGTCGATTTGCTTTTCTGGGGATTTCAAACAAATGGTATACTTTTTTTCAGCTGGATAAATAGCCAATCCTTCACATGGAGGATTTATATGCAAAACTGGCAGGGGGTACTATCATTCATGAAGCTGGACGTGAGCCATGCAGACTTACAATTGCGGTTAGATAGAGTCATAGAGATGTACAGCACAGAAACAGACCCTTCGGTCCAACCCATCCATGCCGACTAGATATCCCAACCCAATCTAGTCCCACCTGCCAGCACCTGGCCCATATCCCTCCAAACCCTTCCTATTCATACACCCATCCAAATGCCTCTTAAATGTTGCAATTGTGCCAGACTCCACCACTTCCTCAGTCAGCTCATTCCATACGTGTACCACCCTCTGTGTGAAAAAGTTGCCCCGTAGGTCTCTTTTATATCTTTTCCCTCTCAACCTAAACCAATGCCCTCTAGTTCTGGACTCCCTGACCCCAGGGAAAAGACTTTGCCTATTTACCCTATCCATGCCCCTCATAATTTTGTAAACCTCTATAAGGTCACCCCTCAGCCTCCGAAGCTCCAGGGAAAACAGCCCCAGCCTGTTCAGCCTCTCCCTACAGCTCAAATCCTCCAACCCTGGCAACATCCTTGTTAAACTTTTCTGAACCCTTTCAAGTTTCACAACACCTTTCCAATAGGAAGGAGACCAGAATTGCACGCAGTATTCTACAATTAATACCAATAAAGGTTTGTAACAATATATGGGATGGCATAGGCTGATACCCCAAATGGCAGTTTTTCAGCAGACGATAAAGAACATTTTACAAGGTCGACCTCAGGTAGCCATTTATCTAGATGAACTGCTAATGACAGGGAAGACCAATATGGAGCACTAAGAGAACTTGGATATAGTTTTTAATTGGTTCTCCAAGGTGGTCATATACCTTAGGAGAGAAAAATGTATGTTCGAGAGCCCCAAGTGACCTACTTGAGCTACAAAGTCAACAAGACTGGGTTACACCCATTGGAAAATGAAGTGAGGGTGATCAAAGGAGTCCCAGTCCCACATTGGGCTGGTGAATTATTATGGAAAGTTCATACATAACCTTGCCTCCATCGTGGCACTTTTGCATCAATTCCTAAAGGGTTAACCTTGGAAATGATCATATAACCAAGTTGTAGCTTTCAGGGAAGTGAAGAAACAGCTAATCCTCTAAGGTATTGGCACACTATGATCCAGGTGAGACCTGATATTAACATACGATGTCTCCCCGCATGGCATCGGGGTAGTATTAACTGATAGGTGGCCCAATATGCATCCAGGACTTTGGCCAATGCCAAGCATAAATGCACCCAGATAGGGAAGGAAGGTTTAGTGGTTGTATATGGAGTCAGGAAGTTCTAACAATACCTTTTACGAATGTAAGTTTTTTAATAATAAAGGACCATAAACCCCTGCTAGGTCTACTTAAAAGAGAACAAGGCAGTGCTCCCCATAGCTTCAGACTGAATTCAGCAGTGGGCACTCATACTAAGTGCATATAATTACAAGTTAGAACACCATCTGGGAGGCCAAGTAGCAAATGTGCATGCATTGAGCTGCTTCCCGCTGGCCGATGCAACACTGGTGGTGACGACACTGGAAGAGTCCATAATGGCTTTAAATTTTCTGGACATACTTCCAGATATGGCTGACAATATTAAACATTGGACACAGAAAGACCCAGTCCTGGCAAAACTGAAACAGCTGGTGGTGATGGGGGAATCAAAGGGCCGTCCCAACTAGAATTTAACCCTTTGTTTTGGACCTGGAGAGACCACATCACAGTAGAGAAAGGCATATTATTGTGGAGAGCAAGTGTGATTGACCCAAGAAAAGGTCGCCACCAGATACTGGCTCAACTCCATTGCGGTCATCCAGAGGTTTCCAAAATGAAGATATTAGTGAGAAGTAATGTCTGGTGGCCAGGATTGGATGCAGACATAGCTGCATTGGTGTGGCAATGCCCAGAGTCCTGCAAGGGCAAAAATTACTGCTAGCGGCTCCCCCACATTCATGGGAATGGCCAGTTGAATCCCAGACTCAGTTATATGTCATCTATGCAGGTCCTTTCATGGGCTTAATGTTCTTTGTCATTGTGAGCACCTACTCAAAGTGGCTGCACATGCATATTGTTCATTCGCCAAGTGCAGGAACAATAGAAAAACTGCACATATCACGGACTACTGGAAGTGTTGGTCACAGATATCAGGCTGTCATTTATCAGCAGGGAATTTGAGTATTTCCTAAAGCCAAATGGTATTCATCCTATAAGAACAGCTCCTTATCATCCATTGTCCAATGGTCTGGTGGAAAGAGCGGTTCAGACTTAGAAGGCAGGTTTAAAGAAACCACCTACAGCTTCACTAGACAGCAATCCATCCCGGTTCCTGTTTGATTATAGGACCACCCCTCGTGCAACTACAGGGACAGCTTGAGCAGAATCACTAATGTGGAGAAGACTCTGCACCAGGTTAAATCTGATCTTCCTGGACTCTTGTGGGGGTGTGGGGTGAATGGGTGAACTGGTATCAGGAACGCCAATGCCAAACACATGACGAGAGAGAAATTTACTAAGCGAGAGAAACCGTTTACTTCAGGGGAGAAACTTTGGTGTAGGAACCAGGGGAATGGCCATGCTTGGGTAAGAGACATAGTTAATGTGAGGTCAGGTCCAGTGATATATAAAGTTTGGGTTGGTGTGACAGTCCTGAACTATCACGTGGACCACGTGAAAGATACAAACTGGCAAAATGTGCTCGTGCTTCTTAGCTGCCTTTCTGACTGTTCCAGAACCCATGGGTTCTCCCTATACATTAGTCACTGAAGGTGTCTCTGAATCTGAGATGAACATGGCAGATGGCACTGTATCAATGCCTTTGCTACCTGGAAAATGAATTTCTTCTGAGATGCTCCGGGCACAAGAGGTGAGCTACTGTGCGTTACACATCGCCCGTATCAGAGGCAGAGACAGAGGAACCTGACGTGGTAAAACATCCCAGGAGGATCTACAAAAAAAATCCATGTCCATGGACTTTGAGCAAGAGGGATACGGTGATTGTAATAAAGGTAGCGAAGTGGACCTCATAGAATGAGTTTCCCGACTGGAGACGTTAATCTGGTCCAATCAGGGCCCTCTCGCTCACGGATACGAACAGGAGTGTCAGAGATTCAGTTCACTGAGAGCTGGCTCGGATGGAGCTAGATCAGTGTCAATGTTTATTTACTCGTGGAAACTTGGTGATAGGATACTGGCACCTGTGGAGTTTTCTTTATATTTGTTTTCCCTGTTCCCTCACTCCAAACCCTCCGACAGCATGCACACCTTTGATGGAACTTACTATGTGAGCGCAACTTCTGGCACTAACGTGGAGTGTCACAGTGCAGGTCCATGAACAACGACAACAGAAGGAGGAATGTTCTAGGACTGACCAAACCCGTCCTCTCAAGCTGTACGCACAGGTCTCAGCATCTACCCATGTTGGAAAATGTGCAGCTTGGAGGCCACCAATGCAAGAGCATAGTATTGGTGAAGTGGCAACAAATGAGATGATACCTTGTCCAAACATTGAATGTCATTGTTTAAAGGAACAGAAGTGTTCATTGATAGCTGGATACTGACAATGTAGTCAGGCGAGGGCTGAGGACCCTCCCATAGCAGTTTGGCATGCACAGACTACAGCCTCCAAAGAGACTCAGTAAATGTTCAGGGAGTTTTGTGAAGTTACCTAACAGACATTTCCTGCAAATTGCAGACTGTGCTGGGTGGAGTGCAGGGGTGGTGATGTGGAAAATAGTCTGTGTAGTCATTGGAAATAAAGATGGGGATAGGAGCGAAGGAAGAGAAATGTGGAATTAACCACTGAACTTGTATAAAAAGAGAGCAACTAGTATAATCCAACCCAAATTTCTCAGATCACAACCTTTCTAATCTCTATTCTAACGGTCGTTCTATCAACAGTCCTTCCATATTTTAGTCTTGATAACATTTAAATTTTAAAATACTTGTTCTTCAGATATGCCTTAAAGCTTTGCTACAATGTGTATTGTGCAGTCTGAGACAACCAGATGCACTGCAGCATTTCGAGTGCTTGTTCACCACCACCTTCTCCAGGGCATTAAGGATGGGGAATAAACGCTGGCTTAACCAACAATGGCCACATACTGTAAAAGAATATTTCAAAAACTAAATTCCTCAGCCCTGTATTCTGTCCTTCTTATCAGTAATCTGTATATGTCACTTTTTTGTTTTGCCTTTTCTGTCTTTTCCTTTCTTCCCAGCATTGTCTGCTGTGGAATTCTCCATCTAAATCTTTGCGTTCTCTTCTCAAAGTTCACCTTTTTGACCAAACCTTCAGCCACCGTACTGGCCTCTCAGATGCTCGCTCACTCACTCGCTCGCTCAGAGTCTTGTTTTCCATACGTGGAGATGTGCAGCATCTTGGCACATTCTTCACATTATTCAGATGTAAATTCTTAGTTGTTGCACATTATTTGTGTATCAGCACTTTATATTTTGTGTTTTTATATACTGGTGTTACTTTAAGATTTTACTTTATTAAAAATGTTTTCAAACATCCCATTGTGAGTGAATTGTGACAGTTCAAGGTTCTTGCCAATAGCAGTTTTTTTTTGTAGTGGGTGTATCGTGGGTATCAGCTATGATTTTAAACCACAGAGAAAGAACCAGGTGTTAGACATTTCCTCAGGATTTTCCTGAACTATGAAGTAAGCCTTTTAGGCTAACACTGATGCTGGGCCTCTTTCAGAAAACGTATTTGGCAGTCTCCTATTGGTTAGTGCTGTTTTCTTTTCCAGTTAGTTGGCTAAACTGCCTGGTTTATTTAGTCTCAATGCTGAGACTACAGCTGCACTATGTTCTTGTAGACTTAAAGCTTTGTGTCATGCAAAAGAAATCTTGTATGCAAGTCTCTGTGTTTTACAGCAAGAACAGCAAAAATTCCAGAAAAATATAGACAGCACAAATACAGCCCACTTTCTCTCTCTTCATTTAAGGAACTTGGTATCAGAACATTGTTGTACATCTGTAATCAGTAGGTAACATAACTCACATTCCAAAAACATGGTGCAGGTCATTTATTAAAATGTTTAAAAAGGAATTATCCAAGCACTTCAGTGTTCAGTCTGGGCACAATAGAATATTTTTGTTTTAACTTCAGATTTCAGTATAATGCAACTCTCTAAAAAGTGTCATTAACAAGATTTAATGTTCTTGAATACAGAGAAACCTCGATTATCCGAATGAGATGGGCGGGCACTATTTCGTTTGGATAATTGATTATTTGGATAATCGATTTTAGCTTAAACAGGGGAAGCCATACTGATCTAACGCTGTGCTCTACTGGAGAGTTTGTTTAAATCTTATAATTTTAATGAGTCTGCCATTTAAACAAACTAATCTTTGCAGTCTGCAAATTACAGGTTAACTTGAGAAAAACTAAACCCTTACCATGAAATTCCAACATTAAACAAGGTCCCGAATAGTTTCTAGATAGCAAGACCATTGACACTATCCGTTTCCAGGCACTCAGTCTCGCGATAGAAAGACGGAGGCCCCACCTCGCGCATGTCTCGGTCTTTTTTTAAAATGCACGACTCAGCAAAGTGACGGGAATACCGTAAAACACTTACTTACCTAAAAAATACCCAGTGGCTGATGCTTGAGCTGCTTGTGTTTCTTTGTTTTTTGCCAGCGTTTTCACATCTTTAGTACAGGTAAATCGCATATATTTATCTCTTTTTGATGTAACGTTTTTGTGGGACCTTGAAGTCTTCTTTGGATAATCCGATATTCAGATAATTGATATTCGGATAATCGAGGTTCCTCTGTATTTCTTTGTCTCTGCAGTGATTGCTGTAATATTATTAGGTGTTTTGTGTTGGTGACTGATTTATTTATAAAGGAGCTAAAACTAATGTCTGATTGGTGTGAAAGCATTATTACGTTTGGATCAGAAAACTGAAGATTATGACGTGAAAGGAGTTAATAATTAACATTGCCTTGTTTAGTGAAGAATGCTTAGGATTACAGAGACTCCAGTAGATCTCCAATTGCAATTGTCCTTTATATTACTATTTTTGTCTTCTGGAGATACTACAAAGCAAGGAGTTATCTTTTCAGTTTCCTTGTATTAGATTCTGTAACTACTTATTCAGTGCTCTCATAAGGTTTGTCTTGAATGAGATAAATTCATAAAGAAAGAGAATGTAGCATACTCCAGGCTGATTCAATTCAAGTTCCTTTTTTGACCTTGGGATTCCTTTCGTGAAAGAGTGGCTGCAGGGGTGGTATGACAGTCTGAATCTTTCTGCAGCATTCCTTCGAGTTTGACCTTGAATAATGAGTAGAAGAATGCTTAAGGCTGTCACTTGTAATTAGATGTAGTGACGTTTTGGGCATTTTTTTTCTCATTGCTTTTAACAATCCATTCTTTTTTTTTCCTCATTTGAGGAGGGAAGTGACATAATTATCCTACTTTGGACTCCTGTTCCCATTTGGTGTTTTTCATCATAGAATCCTTACAGTGTAGAAGAAGGGCAATTAGCCTAGTGAGTCCACATTGACCCTCCAAATAGCATTCCATGGTTAATCCATCTAGCCTGCTCATCCCTGGACACTCTGGGCACTTTTGCATGGCCAATTCACTTAACCTACACATCTTTGGACTGTGGGAAGAAACCAGAGTACCTGGCAGAAACCCACACAGTCACAGGGAAAATGTGCAAACTCCACACAGTCACCTGAAGGTGGAATTGAACCCAGGACCCTCGCACTGTGAGGTAGCATACTAACCACTGAGCCACTATGATGCTTTTATGACAAGCACCACTGGAGTTCATTTCTTTATTGCCTGCCATTCACTATGATCGTGCCCTTCAAAGTTTATACTCCTGCTCTCACTTCTCCTGGTTAGAGGCAGACTATAATGTTTGCATTGTTGTTAATTTTCCTTACTTTTTGACTCTGTGTGTAATGAGATGATGTAAACATTTAGACTTTGCTGTATTGTTCCTCATGTCTATCATACCACAGTTTTTTTGTAAATATGACAATACCAAGAAAGAAAAACAGACAAAACCTACTATTGGTAAAACATCAGTTTATTGTGAAGGACCAACTTTAATCTCAGCAACTGTACAATGTTAATTCATTACATCAGGGTTCCTTGGGTACAATCAGGTAATCTCCTAATGAGTTGAACCTCTGAGCTGGGCATGTCTCAACTTTTTTAAAGAGACAAAAACTTTAGTGTTAGTGAATAACTCACAGTAAGATTAGTGACTAATTACCCATTTCAATGAAGCATTCTTAATGGTGGTATTGATACTACTGAAGCAGTCTAAAGTGTTAGTACAGATTGTGCCGTATTATCATTTTACATGAAAAGCTAACGGTGGTAGACTTAGGCAGAAATCTTTAATAATTCTCAGCAAAGACTTATCCCAGTGAGAAAGAAAGATGCTTTGAGAAGAATGCATTATCTGTGACGAACTAAGCAAGTTAAAGATACTACCAAGTTAAAAGGAATGCTCTAATTCTGAGAGGATTAGAAGTGGCAAGAAGAGTTAAAAATGACTAAGAAACGTTAGAGGAAGAAATTATGGGTATGAAAATAAGGCTGGAAGTAAGAAATAGCCAGTAAGAGTTTCTACAAGCAATCAAATTATGTGGATCAACAGCCTAGCAGTATGAGCGCTAGACTGTTAATCCAGAGATCCAGGTAATATTCTGGGGACCAGGGTTCAAATCCTGCCACGACAGATGGTGGAGTGTAAATTCAATGAAAATCTGGAATTAAGAGTTTAATATTACTATAACACCATTGTCAATTTGTCATAAAAACCCACCTGGTTCACTAATATCCTTTTACGGAGTGAAGGTGCCATCTTTACCTGGCCTACATGTGACTCCAGACCCACAGTAACATGGTTGACTCCTAACCCCCCTCAAGGCAATTAGGGATAGGCAATAAATGCTGGCCTAGCCAGCAACTTCCTCATGCCATGAATAAATTTTAAAATAAGAGTATTAACGAGTGTTAGTTCTTTAAAGCATAAGTCTGTGAACTAGTAATGGAAAGCCAGGAAGTGGCTGAAGTGTTGAACTGATATCTTATGCTGTCTTCACTTGAGAAGACCTAAACTTAATGCATGTACTTGAAATCAAGAGGTGGAAAGGAGCAAGGAACTTAGAACAATTGTCATCACGGGTCAAAAACACTGAGAAATCTAAAAACAATAATGGCTAGCACATCTTGTTCTGGCCTGCACCCTCGGATTTGGAAAGGAAGTGATTGCAGAGGTAGTAGAGTCATTGCTACAATCTTCCAAAATTCTTTAGAATCTGGAAAGGTTCCAGTGGAATTGAAAATAACAAATGGAGGGAGACAAAAAGCAGGAAATTACAATTCACTTAACATCCATCTGAGGGAAGGTACTACAATCCATTATTAGATGTTAAAGCAGGGTGCACAGAAAATCATTAATGACATCAGCTTAAGTCAACATGGCTTTGTGAAAGGGAAATCAAGTTTAACTTATTTATTGGAGTTCTTTTGAGGAGGGACCAGCTGATATCTGAGATTGCAGGACTGAAATATGAAGAGAGACGGGATTGGTTAGGACTGTTTTCACTGGGGTGGGGGATCTCACTGAAACATAAAATTCGAACTAGACTAAACTGGGCAGACCAGGGGGTAACAATTTAAGAATACGGGGTAAGCCATTTAGGACTGAGGTACAGAAAAATGTAGTTACCCAGAGAGTGGTGAGCCTTTGGAATTTTCTGCCACAATATGTGGTTGAGGCCAAAACATTGAATGTTTCCAAGAAGGACTTGGCCATACTACTTGTGGCTGAAGGGAGAAAGCAGGAACAGGATACTGAGTTGGATGATCAGTCATGATCATGTTGAATGGCAGAGCAAGTCTGAAGGGCCAAATGGCCTACTCTTACTCCTATTTTTCTATTATTCCATGTTCTATGTTTCTATGAAGGAATAAGCAAAGTAGATAAAGTGGAACCTGGAGGTATGGTGTACTTGGACCTTAAGGACATTTGATCAACTCCTACATCAAAAATTACAGCACAACAAAAGAATTCATGGAGTAGGGGGTAATATAAGCATGGATAAATAGTTGGTTAGCTAACAGGAAGTTGAGAGTAAGGAAAACCGGCCATTTTTGGGCTGGCAGGCTATAACAAGTAAGATGTAGCAGGGACCAGTACTGGACCTCAACAAATTACAATCTATGACAATGACTTAGATAAAGGAACTAAATGTCTGGTGGATAAAATTGTTGTTGATTCCAAGATAGGTCAGAAAGTAATTTGTCAAGAGGTAAAGAGCCTGCATATCAATATATGTGAGTTGAGTTGGTGAAGTGTGAAAAATGCAACCTTGTCAACTTTGGCAGAAGGAACTAAAAATGAAGCATACTGTATTAAACAGAGCAAGATCACAGAAGTGCATGGTACAAAGAAGGCTGTGTCCTTGTAAATAACTTGCAAAAAGTTAGTATGCAGATGCAGCAAGTGATTAAGAAGGCAGATAGAACATTGGAGATGTACAGATCTCTGGTCTGATACCACACTGATTACTGTGAAGTACTGAAAGGACATAATCGTAATAGAAGCAGCTCAGAAGACTCATTCAGGCTATTCCTGGGACTTGTAAGAGAGGTTGAACAGATTGAACATATACCCACTGGACTTTAGAAGAATTAAAAATAAAAAGCCCTGAGGAAACTTGATGGAGTTGATACTGGGAGGATGATATCTCTTCTTGGGGAGGTAATAATTTGGTGACATAGTATAAAAATGAGACGTCTCTCTTTTTGGAGAGATGAGGAAAGTTTTTTTTCCCCTGAGGATCTTTAGCCTGTTATGGAGGGGCTGGTGGGAAATTAGCATTCAAATCACAAGCAGATCAGCCATGGTATTATCAAATGGTGAATTCAGCCAAAAGGGCCAAATGGCCTACTTTTGCTACTATGTAAGTCCTATGTTTCTTTATTCTTATTAGGAGACTGAAAATCCCATAATTTCAAATCATTTTGTTGAAGATATATTCCCTTTTAAATATGAATTTCCTTTCCCTTAAACTTCTCTCGTTCAAACTTTCAAGCAAATTTCTCCGAGCATTGATATCACCTTAAACTTTCCTTTACAATAAGTGGAGAATAAAACATTGTTCATGGGCAATATTAATAAAATAACTGCTCAGGTCATTTGGATCAATGTGTAGACATTCTCAAATATACTGTTACGGTGATTATTGCTGTCAGTGCTATGCAACAACATAATTGTCCTGTAGAATGGACAACCATCAGATGACAAAATTTGTAACTATTTGAGTTGCCAACTACAGCTTCTTCTGCTATAACATGTCAGTTGTGTTTCTCTGTAACCTCGTGCTATAGAAAACTCACTGTAGAAAACCAAGATAGAAAATCACATTGTAGAAGATCGCTAATAGAAAATTGCTGTACCCGTTCAGTAGAAAGTTTGGGTTATCCAAGTAATACCCACAATTTTTCAATTGCACTATAGCCAATTCGTGGTGATGAAATGTGTGTTATAGCAGAATGACCTGCAATTTTAAACAAGCATTGTTGAGAAAAGAAGCATTTTGTTGAAGCACTTAACCTTGCACTCAGGACTTTTCACAAGAATACCAATTCAAGGGGAAAACCAACATTTGTGCTGCATGAAAAGAGAGTGCTGATTGGTTAGTAAGTGACATCTGATAGGGGCATTGCTATTGCAGAATCTACTAGTTAATAATCGACGGTTAACTGCCAAGTCTTTGGTTAAATTTTAACCAGGCAGATTGCCTCTGATTCATCAGAGCATTACCCCGAGAAATGAACCAGTGAATGGTTGTTATCTATTTTGTTGAGTTGAAACAGGCACGGTGTGTGAACATATTCTTTCCTTCTGCAAGAAACAGGGCTTTGTGTATTAATACATGTGTACATCTACTGCTCACAAATACACCACGCTGAGCCAATCTGACAATCTTAAATTGTTGTTAGGGTGATTCCTTGCTTATTCGGGAATTTCCAAGAAACATCCAATTGTTGAATCACATTGAATTTCGGACACGTTTTATGAAACTTGCAGAATGGGCTGTTTGGGTAGGGTCAGTATGTTGTTCGTTGTGGATTCCCAAAGGGATATGCTGTTTGATATGAACTACCAGGACATAAAGCCTATACACTGGGCATCACACCCATTCTGCAATTCACATACCCATTATACATTTGCGTGTCAGGCAGTACATCTCTTTGGCTTGATAGCAGCATCATGTTAACAGCAAACACCACTCTTGTTGCTACTGCATTGTAGCAGTGTGAAGCATCTGTTTTCACCTGTTGTTCAAAGTTGTGAGAGAAACTGCCCTGGAAGAGTAAGCTGGGCAGACTGGGCACATTTCAGGAATGAGATTGGCTTTGGGTCTTTCTTGAATGCATGATGTACAGCAAGAAACTGTGAATAGGGAAGCCTTATATTCTGGCTTCGATATGCCCAAGTTCAGCATCAAGTATGTAAGGTGAGCAAATAGCTTGGGTCCTATTGCTACCACTGAGGTCTATCTTCTAGCACGCGCAACTGTAGAACCCCAATGTGTACACTGACCAGTGATGGTAGGTTTACAGTGGATAGTGATAGAGAATGCCCGGGTTTATTTCTCAACTAGGACATCAAGAGAAGTGATTCTACAATGGACAACATTTACTAGTGTAATTATTCACACAAACAACCAATTGAGGGTTATCAGTTAAGTGTGTAATGTCTGTTGCACTTGTGTGTACAGGAAGCTGCACCTATTAATAACAGGACCCTGTACTTTACAAACAGAATATGTTGGTTCATTGCATCTCTATCCTTTCTTGTGAACAATTTTTATCACCCCAAATAAACTGTTGTATATAAGTGACAGATTAGTTGAATCTAAATTTTAAACTAGCTAAAAATTAAAAGCGATAAGTAGAGATGGTCCTCCTGGGCTGGTTTTATCCAATGACCTTTCAGTTTGGCTGTCCTCACTTCTAGAATGTAATCAATTCTGTATATTCAATAACGTTGGCTTGAAGTGTGCAGCTGCTGAAACTGTGTTGCTGGAAAAGCGCAGCAGGTCAGGCAGCATTTTCAGCTCTGATCTCCAGCATCTGCAGTCCTCACTTTCTCCTTGAAGTGTGAGCAACATTTCACAAAATGTTGCATTTTGATAAACAGAACAGGTTGTATGATCAATAGACTGAAGTTGGACCATAGAATTTCGAATGGGTGGGGGAAGATTTCAGTTACCAAGAGATGGGAAACTGAGCTGTTGGCTTAACTTCCTCCTTGTAGCAACTTGAGACTTGCTGGGGATGAAATAATTTTTAAAATGTACGTAGCCCACAGGTTTCCCCAGGAAAAACAAGTGAGTAATGGAATCAGCTGCCCGGATACCCATTTATTGGAAGATCAGTAGGGAGGACTGGTTCACGGCAGGGAGGCCTACAATTTCCTGTGATGACTGGAGGAACACCAGTGCTCCTGGCCCACATGGGGGTGGGGGTGGTGGGTGGGGGGGGTGGGGGTGGTGGGTGGGGGGGGGGGGGGGGGGGGGGTGGGAGGATCAAAAACAACTTTTAAGTTTCGAATTTTGTGCCTATATTGGCTCCAAACTCATTGCTGTTGAGTTGATGAGAAACCCATAGCTCCATTCTGACCAGACGGCCGAATAAAAAGGGTGCTCAGACAAAGTCATCTTTGGGTGGACATCTTTGTCAAATGCTCAGAAGATGACATCAAATGTTCCCAGTGGTTTGATCGGTGGGGTCCATTGAGTAACTTTGGGGATTTTTAACTACCCACTCACCTGGTTTAGGTTGATCCTGATCTGTCTTAAAGTGCATCTAGTTTTGAATTTGTGATGGCTGCTTTCAGCTGTTCTCAGCAGGAGAGGGTTAACCAGTTTTGAATCATCCCAGCGAACAAATGGTTGCAGATTCACATAGCATTTTTCTTTTAAACGAAAAGAATGCCGTAGCTATAGGCAATGTAGACGGGTGACTGTGCCTCATTATGTGAAGGGCACCTTGATTGTCATGGCAACCAACAGGCAGTCGAAGAGGTACCACGGAGGGGCAGTTAGCTTGTGATTGATTGAAGTGGTCTCAGAAGTCTTAAGCCCAAGCTCAAAGAATCCGTCCTTTATAACCAATCCCTGCATTTCCTAGAAATATTGTGGGTTTCTTTTCTTTTAGTTGTTATAGCAACTGGCTGGCTGTAATAGAACTTGAAATGAATTACACATGTAATGATTAGGCCCTCTCCATGTCAATGGGTTAGAACGTACAGGGGAATTTACAACTCAAAAGCTGCCTTGATTGCAAGCAATGTTTTTCTAACCGCCACCTAGACAGACATGTTCTATCTATATAAATTTTGCCATCAAGTTAAATTTTCCATGGTCTCTTATTTATATTTAGTTCTGAGAGAGTTTGGGGGGGGATGGGATAGGAGTTTCAAGCTTCAAGTCGCTGAGGCCACATGGAGAGAGCACATGTACGAACAGTTAAAGAGACGTCACGCAGGCACGAGAGTATGTTGTTGGAAAAGCGCAGCAGGTCAGGCAGCATCTGAGGAGCAGGAGAATGGATGTTTCAGGCATCAGGAATCTGACAGGCACCTCGGTAAATTTTGAATAGTTTCTAACTGTTGCACCAGTTCTGCGCAAGATTTTCATAGAAGTCAGTATTTATTAAAGAATCATCATTCATGTTATTTTCAATTTTTTTATGACAAGGCAATCACTTGGATAACATGAACAAATATGCACTTCAACCCATTGTCTTTGTAAAAGTGGTGTGGTTAAAAAAAGGTATTGTTCACAAAGTTACACATGATTATGGGATGACAGAATTTATTATAATTTAAATAGGGTTAAAATGCTATTGTTGTCACTTGGATGGTTTTTCTCCCCTAAGTGTTTCTTCATCACTTCTTTCACAAAAAAGCAGCTCTCTTTTAAATGCATCCAACCAAAGCCGCTGTGTTTAAATGACTGACTGACAAACCCAATCAGTGTGGAGTGGGCAGCAGATCAGCATTACTTGTGAACCAGGGTGAGACAGCAGACCTGGTTGAGAAGGGCAGCAGCAGCCAGAGATTAAAAACTGGCTGCAGAGATAGTTTCAACTCCTCCCACCCCCTCCACAAAAAAAACATGTTTCAATTTGACAGATCCACAGTCTGACATCCCAGGAAACTGGGTAGGGGGTTGATAAGCATTCATTCCCTGTCTCTTGTGATTTGCCAAGTAGTTTAACGTGGGAGATATTACTATAGTGAAACAGTACAGTTAGGAAATTCACTTCTAAAATATTTAACATCTAAATTAATTAAATTGAATAAGACTTGGTTGGTGATGTGCTGCAGTTGCAGTATCTAGGAGCTGCTGATGGCTGTTGAGATCCAAAGCCACCACATCTGAAGCAAGTATTGGCTGCTTGAGGAACTTTGCAGATTTGCTGCGCTGGAATCCAGGCAGTAGATATACAGATACATTAGGGAGGGGTAGAGTAACTTGGAGGGTATGGTTCAAGAGACAGTTACACCCCTTAGATTAATTAAATCAAATTTGGCCAGTGGTGGGGAACGATAGGGTGTGACTACAATTGAGGCAGATACTGGGGACCAGAATTTAGCTTTGGAAGACCTCTGGCTAGTGCTGTTGTCCAGTAGGTATGAGGTTCTTGATCCCAGTATGGATGACTGTACAGACTGCAGTGAAAGAGAGGTGAATGCCTGGCTGAAAGATGGCTGTGGGAGAAATGGGGTCTGATTCATAAGGCACTGGCAGGAGTAGCTGGGGAAGGGGAGCTATGCAATTAGAATAGGCTTCATTTGAACCATGCTGGAAGCAGTGTCCCGGTGAGTCATTTAATTAGGGTTACAGATGAAGCTTTAAACTAATTAGCAGCTGGGAGATTTAATTGAAGTTTAAAAAAAATGAAAGAAAATTCAGGGAGCAGGGCTGCAAGGTAATGAAGAGGCAGATGAGAATCAGTATGTCCAGAAGTGGTAGAAAATAGATGCAGAAGAGTGTAGCAGAAATTAGAACCAGAATGTTTAATAAAAGTAAAAAGTCAACGCTTAAGGTTGTGTAACTGAATGCGTATAGGATTTGTAACTAGATAGTTGATGATTTGACAGTACAAATAGAAATAAATTAATTTGATTTGATGGCTATTCCAGAGACTTGGTTTGCAGGGTGATCAGGACTCAATATTCAAAAGTAGTCGATGTTCCAGAAAAAAGTGGAAAAGGAAGTTATTAATAATGAGTGGTATCGGTGCATGGGGAGTAGTGATATAGGTGCAGTAAGTCATGAGATGGAATGAATTTGATGGAAGTAAGGAATAACCAGGAGAAAAAATCACGATTGAAATCATCTATAGACCCTTGGGGAGTTGCCTCACTGAAGGACAAAATATAAATCAGGAGCTAATGGAGATGCTTAAAAAGGCTCTACAGTTGACATTGGTTATTTTAATCTGCATATTGAATGGATAAATCAATTCAGCAAGGGCACCGTGGAATTTGTACAGTGTATTGTGTTTTTTTTTAATAGAGACTTATTGCAGAACCTACCCAGGAACAGGATAATGGAGTGTTAGCCTTTGTGGCAAAGTATTTATGACATAAATGAGATTTTTTTTATATCCAGAGGTTTAGTGATTCCTTGGAATTCTCTACCTCTATAGGGCCGTGGAATGTTGCTAAGGCTACACTGGGTATATCCCCACCTGGACATCAATATCAAGTGTACATTGTGTGAAATGGTCAGTTTGTCATCACAGTAAGTGCACATACGTACTGGTGGTCAGGGCATGCACCAACATAAAAAGGAGCAACCATTATGTCTATTTCCTACCAGCTGATGTGTCCTGGTGCTGACTGGGTTCCCCAATACCTGTTGCTGTCTTCTCAGTGTTGGGATCACCTGTATCATCCCACTGTGATGGCCTACTAACTCTATAATCAGTGTCATCTGTGACATAGTCAAGGCCATTTTTAGACTGGTCTTGGGTTTTTCTTTTATTAAGTCATGGGACATGGGCATTGCTGGCTGGGCCAGCATTTAACGACCATCCTTAGCTGCCCTTGAAGGTGAGCTGCTGCTTTTTTGAACCACAGCAATCCATTTGACTGATTTTCTGCGTGCATAATCTGATTAATTAAGGGTGATGAGTCAACAAAGTATATGAATGGATCTGGTGGCACTTGTGAAGGAAGATCCATACATAGAAAAAAAAACATTGTTTGAATATAATCATTTGAATTCAATACTGAGGAGTGCAAACTGAGAATTGGGATTTGAGAATCAATTTTCACATGCAAATAAAAGTCCTCTCATTTCTTTCTATTTCATCATCAGGAATATGTCTCACGGAAACAGAACAGATGAGCTGTTCTCAGACATCTGTAACTGTGCTGTGAAATCAGGAACATATTTCGACTGCCTTTTGATTTAATCTTTCTTGCCTGCAGAGAAGTTACTCATCTCCATGAGATCAGCGATGTGACATTTAAACAGCAGGCATGAATTTGTATCCTATCCCTTTCAGCAGAGACCATTAATACACCATCCTGAGGTCACCTTAGACTGTCTCCTAGTGACTAAAAACAGGTTGCAGATCAGAGGAACAGTAATTGATGGTAAGAGTTTGGTTACACTTCCCTACCAGTACTTCAACAACATTGAAATTTCAAAGAGCCTTTGTTCAAATGTCAAAGGATTTAAGTCCTCAACAGTGACATTCTTCCGGTGTAATTTCTTGAAAGTTGTCTACTGAATCTTAACAGAGAGTTTTAAAGGTAAAGTCACCATAATCTTACTGTGCATAGGGCTGCTATGTCTTGAGAGAGAAGACTGGTAGTGGTTTAACCTAAGGGTCACCACAGTCAAGGGTTGAGAAGGAGGGACCGACATAACAACCTTAGCTGGTGTGGGAATTGAACCCATTTGTTGGTATGACTCTGCATTGCAAACCGACCTGCCAACAGACCAGGGTCAGTTAGCTCAGTTGGCTAGAGGGCTGGTTTATCATGGCCATGGTGTGGGTTCAATACCTGTACTGGATTTGGAATGTCAATGCTGTGAACTGAGTCAGCACATTGATTGCCAAGCATAGACTGTCCGAGTGGCTGCACACAGACTGTCCGAGTGGCTGCACACAGCATGCAACTTTGAGGGAATGTTGTTCTGGGGATGAGGAAGCAGGTCAACAGAGCTTGATTTAAACTCTCATTAGCAACTTAAGAGTGGAGAATTTAAAACACTTAAAGCAGACCTTATCCAGCCTGTGAGTGTTTGCATTGATTTTACGATGGGAATTTGTGATTGTAATTAAGGTTAGTTAAAGCCTATAGAATAGGCTCGATGGAGTGCTCTACATTAAGTTCAAATGGCCAAGCTGAGTATATGTTGTGCCCGTGTAAGAGCTCTGCCCTGTCTCTTTGTCATGGCAACAAGAATTAAATGTGCCAGATAAAGGGCTGTGACTATGAGAAAACCTAGTCTGCTCGCACTCTTGTCTCTTAATCAGATCATCATTGATTGCAGACTTCCTCTCCTTTCAAGATGGAGGACATCCAATTGGTCTCCCCGTTTAGAGAGCCTGCTCACCCAGTCCCCTCTCCATTAAATAGCCAGTGAGCCCACCATCTTGTCATTCATTGGCTAATTTGGGAATATAACTGCGGATGAGGGTCTTTGCATAGTGCTTAAATGTGACCCACAGTTGACTTCAAAATCAGGCATTCAATCCAAAAGACCCATTCTGCCCTACAGTGTCATAAACATCACTGAAGCTACATGTTTTCCTGCCACATTTCCTCCATTAACACAGCAATTACACTTCAGAAGTACTTTGTTTTCCCTAACCCAGAACAGCCAATGCTGTATAAATGAACCTTTTATTCTCTTAAACTCTTTATTTCCATTAGACTGTGCAGTAATTTAACATGGCTGTGGAATAGTAATGCTGTAATAAATGTGCTTTATGTAGTTTGCATCCTTAGTAACCTTTTGGGTCTTGTTCAGCAAAATAGTATCAATAGAGCTGAATCTATGAATATATGTTTTATCTTCTCCACTGGGATCTGTTTGGCAGACAAAATTCACTTTGCATATGACTTTTAGCAGATAAAATCTTCACTTTGAATAGACAGCATTTGTTCCCATGCTTGTAAACTGTAGGAATGCTATTTGGACTCACTATGCCATGGAGTAGGGTGCTTTATTGTGTTCAATTTCTTAAACTGGGGCAGGGTTTTAATCAGAGGCAAATGAAGTCATAATCCCACACTGTGTGGAGAAACAATTACCCATCCATGAATATAGTAATTAATAATACTTAAAGACACTGGGCAGGCAGATTAAAATAGTGACTTGGCTGCCTGTTTAGGTAAGAAAGAAATGGGGCAACCTCTATTTGAGGTAACCTTTCTCCAACTCTTTATATTTTTAAGTTTTAAAAAAAATTGAACCATTAGGAAGTGCCTACAGAGCAGCCTGTGAACACAGCTGAAACCAGGCAGATGAAGAAGGCCTCAAAGCCTGTCTTGAGTTCTGGCCTCTGCCCTGCTGCTGCTGGGCACCTCCAGTCAGCTGATCTAGCTCCAGGGGACTGCAAGCCAACTGGAAAACTCCAATTAGTCTCGGCCAAGTAGGTTTTAAGAAATCTTTAATTCCCCATAATTGGCAATATGTCACTTGGGGACAGGTGACCAAGCTGACCCTCATCCTGCCTCAGGGAAAAGGCCCGAGGACAGGATAAAACTGGTGAATTGAAACACTGACAATGCAAAATCTTCAATCTGGAATGTTTGTACTCACCTGGGAGTACTGAGAAACTCAATCATCCCATCCCTCGCTCCAGGCTAGGAATAATTTCCACTATTTAAAGTACTGATAATTGAGGATGCCTAGGATAGCAGGAACTAAAAGTATGAACTTATTCCAAGGGATTTTAAGTGAGCCAAGCTGTAGAGAATCATGTTTTGACACACAGCAACCAGCAGAATTCACGAGTTTATCCAGTTGATGTTTTGTAAACATGCTTTTTATTATTGATGTCATGATCATGGGCATTCATTTTAAATCGCAAATTAAGAATCTCTAACTTGAGGGAAATTCCGTAATTATTAATTTACAAGCCTCAGACATAATGGTTGTATCACTGCAGTGGGTCTGGGAATCTCAGTCAGAGACTTTTGGAATGAAGCCTGAAGTAAATTACAAACAACTGAGTAACTCTTGGAAGCTGTACTTTCTCAAATAACTTCAAGCTTAGAAGCAACTGTCTCCTTAAAGTCTGGATGTGGAATAATGATTAAGAATAAATAAACTGGATCTATTTCAAATGCATAACTGGCGGTCCAAAACCCCAAAAAGAAATTCAAGAATCCACTCCATTGTGATTTGAAAAATTGAATTGGGAGAATATATATCCATCATTTTTATGCTAACACAGCCTGCTGCTCAGAAAAACCAGTGCATTTTAAAGATATCTGATGCACTTCAAATTGAGTCAATTACAGCTTCTTGTCAACACTTTTCATGGCAACTGATAACTGAAGTCTGTGACTGAACCCAACAACAGCAACTTACTTACTATTTACATAGCACCTGTTTTAAATGTGGTGAAATCACCCAACGCTTAGCAGACTTATGCAAAAAGATATGTCACCAAGCCAGGAAAAGTTAGATCAAGTGACAAAAGGGTATCACTGAGCATAGGGCTTGGGCAACTCTAAGTACAACCACCGATATGGCAGGTGCAGTTAGAAGAGCATAAGAGGTCAGGATTAGAGGGTGCACATACCTTGGAGGTTTACATACTTAAAAGAATTAAAATAAAAGTAAACCACCCACTGCACCTCAAGCCTGCTCCAGCCTGAATAAGATTATGACTGTTCTGATTACCCCAAATTCCTATCTACGTCCAATCGATGTTTAACTTCTTGTTTATCAAGACTGATCTATGTTTGCCTTACAAATAGTCAAAGACTTTGCTTGAGCCATCTTTTTTTCAGGAAGAGAGTTCCAAAGACTTACAAAGCATTCTCCTTATCTCTGTCTTAACTTGGTAACTATGGGTTGTCAAAGATTGCAGAAATTGACTTTTGGATCTAGGTGTCCGTAAATAGTCAACAACAGATGTGATGACAGATAAATGCACTATCTCAGTTGGAGTGCATGTCAGTCTTTGAGCGAAGCACAAGTCTATGAAGAATGGAATACTTGGTTAAACAGAGGTTGAGATTCAGGAAGGCTGGTACAATGACAGCACTCAGCAAATGGAGGAAAGCCAACCATTTCTGCTGTACTATGGTATTTCTATGGTATTGCAAATTTCAGAGATGGCAGCAGATTAAAGTAATTAACTGATCTATTCTGAACATGTTGGTATTTTGCTGGTACCTGAACAGCGCTCTGGATGTCTGGAGAATGCCAGGTACATCATGGCTGCCTCAGTTGCTTCCTGAAATGAGGTGGATAGGGACGTTCCCTACTGAGAGAACACCCCAAGGTAAATAAGGACACGCATTCCATGTTCAAATACGGCAAGATCTGGTTAGTATCCAAGCTTGAGCTGACAAGTGGCAAGTAACATTTGTGCTATACAAATGACACGCAATGACCATCTTCAATAAGAGACAGTTTAACCACTGCCCTTGACATTCAGTGGTGTTACTCCCACTAAATTTCCCCACTATCAACATCCTGGGGGCTTACCATTGACTAGAATCTCAACTGGACTCACTGTATAAACACAGTGCCTACAAAAGCAGGTCAGAGGTGAAGAATACTGTGCGGGTAACTCACTTATCTCCCTGAAACCTGAAGACCACCATCTACAAGGCACAAGTCAGGGCTGTGATAGAACACTCCCCACTGGTCTGGATGGATGCAGCTCCAACAGCACTGAAGAAGCTTGACACCATTCAGAACAAAGCATCCCGCTTGAATGACTCCACATCCACAAGCATCCACTCCGTCCACCACCAATGCTCATTAGCAACACTGTGTATTATCTGCAAGATGCATTGCAGAGATTCAGGAAAGATGCTGAGACAGCACCTTCCAAACCCACATTCAGTTCCATGGAGAAGGACAAAGGCCACAAATACGTGGGAACACCACCACCTGCAAGATCCTCAACAAGTCACTCACCATCCTGACTTGGAAATATGTCACTGTTCCTTCACGTCATTGGGTCAAAATCCGGAAACTCCCGGATGGAATGGAATTCTTCCTTTAACAATTACAGTGACCAGCCTCTGCTTTGAGGCTGGCCTACTGTGCACCTTGAACTCCAGTTGCTGCCAGTTCTTCTTGCTCTGCCTTTCCTGATCTGGTCATTTACTTTTATTTCCCCCATATTTCCTTTCTCTTAGTTAACCTTGCATTGTGTGGTTTTACTCACACCCACTTTCCTTGCATCCCCCTGCAATCTCTTGAGGACTTTTTCTCTTTCCAAATGGTGTATGCTCCTCGGCTTTACTACATGCTGAACATACGTAAAAGAATACAGATGGAGAAGGCCATTTGGCCCACTTTATTCTCTGTGGAACTGATTCTGAATTATGCCTATTGCAGCATCCAGTTTTATCTTCAGTCATTCCAAAATGTTTGACTCCACCACTATATCTGGAAATCCATCTGCATGTTATCCACCTTTTTTTTTTGATGAGGAACATCCTGATACCAGCCTGAAATGTGACTTTTACCAGTTTAAACCTTTGTACTGCTTTCAGCATTTAATTTAAAGAAACTTTGTGGATTTATCTCTGTCATTTGAAGCCTTGTAACTCAACCAGATCATTTGTCTGATATTTCACTTTCAAGATGAAAAGCCCCAGTTTCCTTCAGCCTTTCTTTCCTCCGATCCAAAATGTTTAACACTAGGCTGATCTTTGACTCAAATGCTTTACTTAAATGTGATTCTGTGTGTAGCAAAGCAAGAAACAAATGATCAGAATTTGCAGTATGATGAAGAACCTAATAAAAGGTCTGAAAGACTGGGGCTGATGCTCACAGCCCTACCACAGCTATTTATAGAATCCACAGCTGTATTTTTTAGCCATACAAGAAATAGTTCGTAGCTGTCAGGACTCTAGCTCCTCATAGAATGGGTGCTCGGCTCCAAGAGTTGCTGGCCAATTTGAAGAGCAAGCAGCTCACCAGTGCCCATCAGATTGGTGCCACTGCTGGGATGAGGCCTACTGAGAACAGGCTGTGTAGGGGTGGCAGGGTGCTTGGGTCAGCAGGACAGGCCTTAATGAGGGGGTGAACCTGTGGTGGGCGCGGGCTTGAATGAAAAAGGTTCACTAACACGGCCACCTTTCGGAAACCAGCAGGAATGTTCACCAGGCAGCCTCCCCCATACAACAGAAGTTTCACACCCCCCTCCCAACATTTCTTGATGCTATGGTGAAAGATGGCAGGCTGTCATCCTCCTGCCTTCACTCACCATCTCTTAGTCATTTCAGAGCTTGTACAATTTAAAAACGTGGTAAATGGGAGCAATGTCCGATAATCTTCGTCATTTGCCAAGAGGTTTCTCCAGGATGAGAGGTCAGGGCCATTTTTGGGTTAAATGTATCAACAAAAGGGTGGCCCTATGTTGGCCACGTAGCAGAAAGCAACAAATGTCAAATGGTTAATCAGAAACAGGTTTTCCTGAAATAGTAAACCAAGAAAAATTAAATGAGCCACTGAGCTGAAAAAGAATTGTTTTGCACAGTTAGGCTAAGAACCATTCTATTATATTTGTATTTGCTTTTTGTTTATCTCCTCGGTGCAGTTGAATGGAAAATGATTTTGTTAATTGGATACGACCCTGCTGGTTACATCTTCAGATGTTCCTGGTAGGGAACAAGTGCCCTTAGTTATCTTGATTGACAGGAGAGCTGAAAAGTGCACTGATTAATTCTGATTGACAGGAGATTCAGTACCTTGTATGGTGGCAGTCGATCAGATGCGATAGGCAGCAAAAGGAAAGAAGCCAGCATGTAAAAGGAACTGTTTCTGCTTTCATCATGTTATCAGTATTCTGCCAACATGCTAGCTGTAGCACGATTAAATCCACATCAGAATAGGCATTTTCAATGCAGAATCTTGAAGTGAAAAATTGGAATGTAGTGTAGACAATATTATCTTACAAATTTATTTTTCAACTCTTCAGGCTACCTAACTGTTTGTGTCAATATTGTTTTGCCAACCAAAAGAGCAATTAGGTCGACTGATATTTTACGAAATAATGTTAGCTGTGGCTTTCCAAAACACTTCATATTCTATTAATGATGTGCAAATGCTTAAAAGCCATGTTAGTAAGGGTGGATTATAAATAAATATTTGGGGAGTTAATGTTGTTTTAATAATAATTGCCTTTAAAGGATATTGTAGTCATTTAAAAGCTGTGTTCCATAGCCTGCTTTGGTCTCTTACCAAAATGTTGGTGACAATTGGAATGAATCCATCACATGTCACTTACCCATGATGCCATTTTGAGGGAAATCATACATAATTTTTGATGTTTCTCTATCCATAGCTAAAATAATTGGCAATGTTTCAGAGTGTGTGTCCTTTAAACCAGTTACACCAATATTGTCTGGCAGGCAGAACTGGTACAAAAAAGATTTTGATACCATTTTAGATAGTGCATTACTGTACCACAAAGATAAAATGTGTCTAATGTTTCAAGGGAAATGCTACTAATTTGTAGACTCTAGAAGTATTTGAAGGACTTTTGAGGCCTTCATTTATTTTTTTCATTTTAAAATGCAGTTATACCTTTCCTTATTATCAAAGTTGAATAGCAGAAGAATGGCAGGATCACAATGTACTATTACCCAAGAAGAGAGAATTGTCTCAGCTACACAGTTACGAGTTGGAATTCTCCACAATTTCTCCAACACATGAATACATTCGCCAAAGTAGCTGACATTTTCCATTTTAAAGTTGGAGAATTAACTCTTCCATTGCCACTTCGTCAAAAATTATTGGCCACTTCAGATTTAACCTTTTCAGTTTTTATTTTATTTTGGCTGTTTTCTTTAACTGTTGTTATTAAAGTGGCTAGACAATGAGTGGTGAATTATTTCCAACAAAGTGGGCATTCTCAGAGTTGATGAACAGTTGGATAAACATGCCATCATGTCCTTTAAGTGTCATGAGGAAAGCCTATGCAAAATGTTGACAGTCTGAAGTAAAAATTAAAGAATTGTGGAAATGCTCAACAGATCTATGGAGAGATTGCACCAATATCTGCAAAAATTTTCTGTTTTATATTTACAATAGAAAGTAGGCTTTTTGTATGCTTAGATTTGTCAAGTTTGACAAGGGAATCCTGGTGATCAGCTGTCAAAAGACCTCCATTGTGTACTGCACAATTCAGTGAGTAGGAATTTATACAGAGGAAAAAATATTATATATACAGGAGACTAAAGTGTGGCTTGTAAATGAGTGGATAGTCCAAATCTATCAAAAGATTGTAAATTCAACCTATTCAAGTAGGAGGAGGAAATCTGTATTTTATGTCTGAGATCTCTGAAGTAACTCTTCACTTGCTTTTAATTTTTTTCCTTACCTGAAGACATTAATTCATATTTGGTTAGTCTTTCTTTGTGCTTGGATTTGACAATGAATGGCAGAGGCTTTTCAATCATGGAAGGTATTGTAGTCTCTTTCTGTTCTCAGCTGATGTCCACACATCTGATTGCTCAGTGTCGCGTTGTGCTTGGCTACGGAATCAAGGGCCGTCCAGACCTGTATGACTAATTTCCATGCTGGATAATATATTTAGGGTCCTAACTGTGCCTGATCAATTATGGTTTGGTATGTGCTACAGTGGAGATTAGATTCCCTACAGTGTGGAAATAGGTCCTTCAGCCCAACAAATCCACACCGACCCTCCAAAGAGTAACCCACCCAGACCCATTTCTGTTTGACTAATGCATCTAACACTGTGGGCAATTTAGCATGGCCAAATCACCTGACCTGCACATCTTTGGACTGTGGGAGGAAACTGGAGCACCCGGAGGAAACCCACGCAGATACGGAGAGAATGTGCAAACTCCACGCAGACAGTCACTTAAGGCTGGAATTGAACCTGGGTCCCTGGCGTTGTGAGGCAGCAGTGCTAACTATTGAGCCACTGTGCCACCCATTTTAAACTGGTCTGGCAGGAGGATAAGACCCTAAGCTGTAGTGTGCCATGACAAAAGACAGAGGCTGGTACAGAGGTTAGAGAACAAGCTAAATAAATAAGACAGACAAGAGCACAACCTGGAACAATGGAAGTCTGATGAACTAAACTACATTTATTTCAATGCAAGAGGCCTGACAGGTAAAGCAGATGAACTCAGAGCATGGATAGGAACATGGAACAGGGATACCATGACTATTGCAGAAATATGGCTGAGGGGGGACAGGGCTGGCAGCTCAGTGTCTCAGTGCATAGATGCTAGAGGAAGGATAAAAGGGGAGGCAAGGGAAGGTGAGTGGCATTTTTGATTAGGAAAAACATCACAGCAGTAATTAGAGGATATTCCTGGAGGATTGCCCAGTGAAGCTATGTAGGTGGAACTGAGAAATAAGGAGATGGTGATCACTGACAGGACTGTACTACAGGCTCCCCAGTAATTAACAGCAAATTAAAGAGCAAATATATAGGGAGATCACATATCCCTAAGAACAATAGGATTGTAAATGTAGGTGAATTTAAAATTCCAAACATAGATTAGGCCAGTTATACTGTTAAGGGTTTGGATGGGGAGGAAGTTTTTTTTAAAAAAGTGCATGTGAGAAAGGAGATCTCCTTTATCTGTAAGAATAATAGGGTGTTTATGATAGGGGATTTTAACTTTCCAAACTGGGACTGCCATTGTTGGTGAGGTTAGCATTTGACTTCCATTCCATTGCTACATTAAAAGGCGAACAATTGCCATCTCTGAGAAACTGGACTATTCTCATCTCGATGTAATAGTGCTGATTGTCACCTTTCTGACAGGTTGAGAATAATCCTTTAAATTTAGTGGAGCAATGTCTGACAGAATGGAATGGCTTAAACTCCGATTCAGCTGGTACATTTAACATCCTTCCATCTCCTCCTGGGAGGGCCCAAGACACATCCCTCAATCACAATATCATTTACATCGTCAGCGGGCTAGATGACTAACCAGGAGTCTTTTGACTTCTGCTTTGAATTTGTCACTGTGACTAAGATCTTCGATTACTACGCCTTTCTTATGCCAATTACTAGAAGTAACTGGTGGGCAATACACTCTCCCTTGGATTTTCATATCCGGTAGGTATTTCTGACTTGGCCGGCCGGCCTGCCTTGGGAGAAAATAACCATAAAGATGAGATTTACATTGTTCAGGAGGCAGACATGGGCTGCAGGTGACTCGGCCAACGATGAAAGGATGCATTCACAGACCACAGGGTCTGCTGTGTGAAGTGGCAGGCTGTTTCAAATGCCCACCCAACTCTCAAGACATGAACTGATTGAGAGCTAAAGCTTCTGAAAGAACAACTTCATACCAGACAGTATGCAATGAAAATAATTCACCAGATTCATTAGTTATCCAAATTGTTTGTGAGTTTATAAACTGATTTCTTAAAATGTCAGGCATTATTTCTCCTGGGCTTTTAGATAATTGCCATAACTAGATCCTATTTATCATGCTGTTATTTCTTTATTTTAAATCTTTCAGCATTTTAAGATAACACAATGTACTCTGATTTAATTGGAATCATTGTTTCTTCTGGTGAAATTAATTTTATGCAATAAAGACAGGTGATCGAACTGGAAATGGAGGAGAGGATCATGACACATCACAGAATGGAGCATTTATTCAATGTTCCTGCGGTTAGCCTTTAATTTCCTTACTATCATTATAATTCCCCAACTCCATTCTACTCTGCGGGTTTCTAGTGCAATGTGTTGGACAACTTGAGGACAAGTACACCTCTGAGTGATTCTGGGGAATATTGTGAAGTTTGTGTCTAAATACATTTTGACACTACTGCCCACAGTATATCTGGAACTTCTTTGAGCCAGTTATGAATTTTTACAACTACCTTTCTAAGATGAAATGAAGAGCTGAGTGTCCAATTGATTCTTGGCTAACATTAAAGGTTTGTTAGTTCTCATGAACAGTCGTGCTCCCCTTATCACCTCTGCATCACTCATTAGACTAAGTCAGCTCTGCTAGCTTCCTGTCACTTTAAACAGACACCAGTCTCCTATGTGTACCAGAGGTTTGACAGCATCACTCCATCACCTTCTCTGTCCACCAGGCCTGACCCTCCGTTTCAAAATGCCGAGGTAAATGAGGACCAAACCAAAACTCTCAGTGATCGGAATTGGGATTGTAAATTTACTGTAACCATTTTGATGTGGGAACTAATGCACCATCAAATATCTAGGCTCCGGTTTTTGCTGCCGGTTCAGGTGCACCAAGCTGAGAGAATTCCAGGCTCCGTGAAGCCAACCTTTAAAGACGGCTGCCACCATTTTATATTTTTGTTGTGGGGGGCTGGGCTGCTTTGGGAGTTGGGTTGGGCCAGGTGACCTTTGAAGAGCAGAGAAGGTTGCCATGTCCCAGGGCAGGCTGGACAGACGGGGCGCCAAGTTTAAAAAGTGAAGAGTAAAATGTGCAGTATTCTCCTGCTCTTGCCTGCTCATTTCCCCCAATCCCTCCATTCCAACCCATGCCACCTAATTTCCAGTGGCTGCCCCATGAAAACCTACATCGAATTAAAAGAAAAAGATATACAATGTGGCGAAAATTAATGGTAAAGCATGAGATTGGGAAAGTTTTTTAAAAACCGACAACAGAAGACCAACCAGAAAGGAGGAAAGTAACTTTTGACTGTAAACTTGCAAGAAATGTCAGGAGATTTTTAAAATATATATATACAAAGGAAGAGAGAAGCCAAAGTGAATGCAGGGTCATAGATCCAGGCTGGGGAAATAATAATGGGGAACCAGGGAGTGTCAAAAGATAGAAAGAACAATAAATACTTTGCATTAGTTTTCACAGTAGAGGACACTAACAGCAACCCAACATTGCTAAATATTCAAGGGGCAAAAGGGAGAGGAAATAAATGCAATAATTATCACTAGAGAGAAAAGTGCGAGGGAAACTAGTGGGGCTAAAGACTGACAAGTTACCATGAGCCGCGGGGATGCATCCTTGGATATTAAAGGATGTAGAAACAGAGATAGTGGATTCCCTTGTCGTGATCTTGCAGGACTCCTTAGATTCTGGAAAAGTCCCAGAGGAATGAAAAACTAAATGTTATCAGCCTTATTCACAAAGGGAGGAAAATAAAATGTAGGTAACTATAAGCCCATTAGATTGACATCTGTTTTGGGGGAAATATTGGAATCTATTATAAAGGATGTACTGGCAAAGCATTTAGAAATACATAAAATGACCAATCAGAGTCAGCGTGGCTTCATGAAGGTGAAATCATTCCCGACAAATTTATTAAAATTCCTTGAGGAAGTAACAAGCAGGATACATAAAGGGGAAGTGATGAATGTAATATATTTGAATTTTTAGAAGGTGTTTGAAAAGGCACTCCACAGGTTGTTTAATAAGATAAGAGCTCTTGGTGTTGGAGGTAGTATTTTAGCAGGGATTTAGAGGATTGGGTAACTAATCAAAGGTGAAGTGTTGGGGTAAGGAGGGCATTTTCAGGATGACAACTTGTAACTCGTGGAATGCCATGGGGATTAGAACTGGGGCCACATTACTTACAATATGCATTAATGACATGGATGAGGAAAGTGAGTGTATTAGAGCCAGATTTGTGGATGGCACATTAATAGCTGGGGGCATCAGTGATGAAGACAACAGAGTCGACAGAGGCATAGGGACAGGTAAGGTGAGCGGGGAAAATATTGGCAGATGGAATATACTGTAGGGAAGTGTGAGATTATGCACTCTGACAGAAAGAACGGGAGAAAAATATTATGAGAAAGACTGCTGAAAGATACAGATCAGAGAGATTCATGAGTCCTTGTCCACGAATCACAAAAACCTAGCATCCAAGTACAAAGGTAACAGAGAAGGCAAATGACCATCAAGAGAAAATCTTACTATCTCACCTTGACATTCTATGGTGTTATCATCACACAATCCTCCACTGTAAACATCCTGGCGTTTACCATTGACCAGGAACTGAATTACGGTAGCCACATAAATTCTGTATCTATAAGAGATGGTCAGAAGCTAGGAATTCTGCTGTGATGTAGCCATCTTCTGACACTCTGACACCCTCTATCAACAAGTCACATGAAAGGAGCATGGTGAATAAAATTCTGTTTGCCTGATGGGTGCAGCTTCAACAACCCTCCAAGAATTTGACACCATCTAGGACAAAGAAGCCTGTATTGATTGGCACCACATCCACAATCTTCAGCATTTTCTCCCTTCACTGATGTACACTAGCAGCAGTTTATACCATCTACAAGACCCCAATAACTCATCTAGCTCCTCCCAACAGCTTCCAAACGCATGATCTCTTTCACTTGGAGGGAAAGTTAACATCATCACTTACAAAATCCCCTTTAAACGATTTCTTCAATGTCACTGAGTCAAAATCCTGGAACTTTCTCTCTAACAACACTGTAGGGCCTGGCTGCTACAAATCAATGCAGTTCGCCACCACTTTCTCCAGGGTATTTATGGTTAGGCAGTTGCAGTTAGGTGGGTGGCACAATGGCTCAGTGGTTAGCACTGCTGCCTCACAGCGCTAGGACCCGGGTTAATTCCAGCTTCTGGCGGCTGTTTGTGTGGAGTTTGCACATTCTCCCCATGTCTGCACGGGCTTCCTCCTACAGTCTAAAGATGTGCAGGTTAGGTGGATTGACCATGCCAAATCATCCATAGTGTTCAGGGATGTGTAGGTTAGGTGCATGAGTCAGGGGAAATGTAGAGTAATAGGTTTAGCGGAATGGGATGGTGTGGGATACTCTTCTGAGGTCAGTGTGGACTTGTCGGGCCAAACGGCCTGTTTCCACATTGTAGGGATTCTTAAAAAAAATTCTGGCTTAGCCAGTGACTCCCACACCCATGAACAATTTTCTTAAAAAGACTATGCACTTCTATTTAACGTATGTCTATTTTTCACAGTCCAAAATAATTCTGACTTCTCCCAAAGGTGTCTTGGGACAGATGCAAAGAGGCACATCACATCTCTGGGTATCCGGGAGGGTGCACTGACAACACACCTGCTGTTACATGGTCTAGTCTCCACATTTCCGATTTTAAATCCAGCGATTCCACAAGAATTATTTCATTGGAAGCTGCTGGTCATTTAAATGGTCAGCTGCTTCCAGGGTCCATGTGTGGCCCATGCTCAAAACCCACCCTTGCAAACCTGAGTTGCCAGGTTTGCACAGGGACGTGCTGTTCCCAACTTCTTTTAGCAAAGGTTTCCATGGCTAGAGACTCCCTTCATCCTGACAAAAATCTGAGCCTTCGTTAGGCTATCAAAACAAATCTTTGTCAAATCAGATTAAAGTTAATGCTTATCTTTTGAAAGCTTGTTTAAGTTGTCAAAAATGATCATGAAAGTCTGTCTCTCAAGGCAGCTGGCTTTGAGTAGTTTTAAATGGTCAGACAACAGTCTCTAGTACAGATTGAAATGTGACACATTAGACTTAGACTTATTCTTGATGCTGAATTGTAACTAGTCTTTGTCATTCACTTTCACAATATTGAAAGATATTTGGGGAGACAGGAGTATAAGGAAAAGATAAATTAAGGAAGGAGATAAACCAGTTGCGTTTCTCCTGTAAAATATTATCTTTCTCAAATATTTTTGTCGCTTCTGTACTTCATGAGCATCTTTTGAGTGCCCTGCTATTGCCTCCAATCGGAATGCAGTGAAACAGTGTGTAATTGCAAACTGATAAACAGCAGTGCTGTACTGTGTGAAATGTGATTAATCTTTGCTGGTTTCATTTGTACTTGATGTATCTCTAGTATGTTGATGATTGAGATATCATTTGAATGTTATAGAAATTTCCACAACCAAGAGCTCTGACCACTGATGCAATTAGGAACTAAATAGGTGCTAATTTTATTTACCTGACCTCATTAATGACCTTTTATAGAAAGTAAATGAATGTCCATTCAGACTGAAATTTCTCTTCTGACCGAAAGTGGACACTTCCATCCTCCTCCAGAGGGAACATCCATCATCGTTCATGATGGTGTCTATTGATTAATTTGTTGAAAAACACACAGCTGAAGATCTAAAAGCAAATCCTTGGTTGGGTAATGGCGTGCAGTGAAAGATTGAGCCAGATTGATGGAAGGAGTGAAAATAACAGCAAAAACAAGAGCAAAAAGAAACTTGTAGTAATTCTGTTGTTCTGCTGAAAACGGTTCTGTGCTCTGACTCAGCAGAAAATGGATTGAATTCACTGTAAGCATGGATGATCTATTCAAGATCAGGCAGCCCTAGGCTGGAGTAGTATCCTGTAATATGTAGCAGCAACAGGATGCATATCCCTGTAAAAGCCAGCAGATAATTATAGGGTTTCTAAAGTTCCTGTATTTAGCAGATGCTTATTACTGGCACATTACTGTCTAGCACTCTCCTTCTAGGGCTTTAATTATGATGTAGGAGACTGTAACATTGACACTGTTTCTTTTGTCTTACAGTCTGTACCCTTGTCAGAACACATAACTCTCGTGCTTACAGATTTTCGAAGTATGTGCACACTGCATATTACCAACATGAGCATTTTTCTAAAACAGTCAGACAGCCCAAAACCTCTCAGTAATTCAGTGATTAACTATAAAGTGCAGTCCTTTTCAGGATTTGAGGAGTTATGGTAACTAACCACCATCTCACTGTCAGCATAGTTGCCCTAAACAAGATACAACAATGTTGATGCACATAACTCACTCGAGAGTGCAGCAATAGAGGTATACCACCCAGTGTGAGACAGGCTATTTCTTGTTTATCACTTGCACCCTTTCCGATACATTTTAAGATGATGTGCTACTATTCAGTAAAAGATTAACATTTCTTATTTGTGATCCTAATTTAATTCTACTCTTCTTGCAGATATTTGTCTGATATTTATGGTTAAGTGAGTTGACACTAGTCCATCTACTTCTAAACTTCACTGTTAGCACACGGTTCTTTTAATAATCCTGCTCAATGCAAAACTAAGGTTCCACCGTACCACCACACTTCTGTGAGCTAGATGCAGTGTAGAAGAAATGGTCTAAGAATTGCCTTCTACTATATATTTCAAAAATGAAATCACTGATCATATGTTAGTAAAAATCTGAAATTATGCAAGCAAATATTTCTTTTCAGGGCTGGAAAGCAGTGTTCAAATCTGTAGGCCTGGAAGTGGCTCATTCTGCAGGATAGAAGAGAGGAAAAAAGCAAATGATAGTTCTTGAGTCCCAGCCTTCTGAACAGCAACCCACCCCCTTACCCTATCACCCCACATTTTCCATGACCAATCCACCCAACCTGCACATCTTTGGACTGTGTGTATGGGGGAGAGTGGGGACGGAACTGAAGCATCCGGAGGCATCCCACTCAGGCACTAGGAGAACCTGCAAATTCCACACAGACAGTCACCTAAGGATGGAATTGAACCCAGATCCCTGGTACTGTGAGGCAGCAGTGCTAGCCATTAAGCCACTGTGCCATTCTAAGTGCCAGTATGTAATTGATTTCGAGGATAGTGGGTGTGCCAACATATCTGAGGGGATTTGATACCAGAGAGGCAGTGCTGTTTTATCACACATATTTCTCAGATTGACCAGCACAAATTTGAGAAAATTTCTTGGAAATTGAGATTGTGCAGTGTATGATACTATTGACACTAACAGTTTGGCATTTAGTTTTCACCCTTCGAATGGAAGTTCTTTTATCTAGAATAGTTAGAAGGGTGTCTGTGTAAAACCAGAAAATGTATCTTCAGCTGAGGAAAAGAAAGGTGTCAGAATTTAAGATTGTGTGGTTCTACCAGATATGGAAAGGTAGGTGATTCGTTTGATGGAGAGATATTGAAGAAAGTGAGATTTAATTCAGCTAGTGGCCAGTGCAGGAAGCAAACTTCTCCAAGAAGGAAGGATATTGGAGAAATAGATGGTTGGTGATGAGTATGCTTGTGAACAATACTCTTTCAATGGGATACCACAGGGCAAACTAAGAACTGTTTAACCTTTTGGGATATGCACCAGCAGCACCGTGTATGTTTTCCCTCTACCCATCCAAGCTGATAGTTATACTCTCCGGCAGTATTGTGTTTACTGAGAATATAAACAACTAATCAAGTTTCATTAAAATGAAGGGAAAGTAAATCTGGGGAATAAAACTGAACCTTCCCATAACAGATGGATAATCCACCAACTACACCATGAATTCAGAAATATAATCTCTGCAAGTGTTGTCATCAGATTTACTTATTGAGGTCATGGTGTCATATCCAGGCTTCAAAGTACAGTGGAAAATTTGTCTCTCAGCTGAAACGTGGAGTGAATTGTTGAATTGTTAATTAAAGCAATCGCCAACAGCTCTTATATTCATTCCCAGGTTCGGGCTCCAGGATCATCAATCAAAATCAGAACAAAAGGTAAAGGTGACATGCAATGTGAGAAAGGCAATAATATCAGATTGCCTGTATTACCCAGGAAGTGGTGATCTTAATCTACTGAGCTGCTTGCTCACACCACCTCCTCCCAGCTCTGTACAAATCAGGCCCAGTATGTCCCCATTGCCTCCTACAAACCCTGTTACCTGGATATTCTGATTGTTATTATTTTAATACCACATATTGATCCTTTTCTTAATCAGTTTCCAGCTCAAACAACCTACCCTGATCTTGATCAGGAATATGCTTTAAGTCTCAGTTAGTAATCCTGAATGAAATAGGCAGGTTTCATTTTGACACCAGCAAATTCAGAAAAGTCAGTGACCTACATCTCCGTTCTGATGAAGAGTCATTGGACTCTAAACATTTACTCTGTTCTCCACAGATGCTAAGAGATCTGCTGAATTTCTCCAACAATTTCAGTTTTTGTTGTGCCTATATTTTGGTGGTGTGTTACAGTTCCGTCAGGAAGTCCAAATTGTGTGGTAACATGAGTCTTGAAAGCAGATTGTAGTCTGGAGCTGTAGATACTGATGATAGTCGAGGTTTATCGTCCTTTCCTCATCGTGTGGCTGACTGGGGACCTCTGCTGTTGGAATGGAGGATTTGCAGCTTGGCACTTCTTGCACCTTCCTTGACCTCCAAGTCTGGGATAGGATTCCAAACCTGGAACTATGGGCAGAGAGACAGGAACATTACTCACTGTGTAACCTTGTTCCGTTACAGTCAAACCCAATTTGTCAAATACTACTCGGTTTTATCAAGTATATATTTTTAAGTGATTTCAGTTGTAGATCTAATCATTCACACACTGGCCCGAGAATTCCGAGGAAGCCAAACTGAAGCACAACACAGAAAAGGAAAATACTGCAACCACTGGAAAAATGTTAGAAATATCCAGCTGATCAGGCAATATTTGTGGAGAGAGAACCTGATTATCCTTTTGGGTCATTGCCTTTTTGTCAGAACAAGTTTGTCTGAAATTTACACCTAGAAATTGTGGGCGGCACGGTGGCACAGTGGTTAGCACTGCTGCCTCACAGCACCTGAGACCTGGGTTCAATTCCCGCCTCAGGCGACTGACTGTGTGGAGTTTGCACGTTCTCCCCGTGTCTGCGTGGGTTTCCTCCGGGTGCTCTGGTTTCCTCCCACAGTCCAAAGATGTGCAGGCCAGGTGAATTGGCCATACCAAATTGCCCATAGTGTTAGGTCAGGGGTAAATGTAGATGTAGGGGTATGGGTGGGTTACGCTTCGGCGGGGCGGTGTGGACTTGTTGGGCCGAAGGGCCTGTTTCCACACTGTAAGTAATCTAATCTAGAAATGAATTTGCCAAAATGCTTTTTCTATTCTGTACTTGATGAAGTGCTTGTTTTATGTCAGCAGCCCAGTGGCTTGCCGGAACAAACACTTCAGAGGGAACGGGCTGGATTTTCCCTTTTATTCTGGGAGGGTCAAGCTGGGCCACTTAAGTTCTTTCATAGAGCAACCCTTCCCCTTGAATTGGGAGGCTTACTAGGGCATGTCAATACCCAGTAGCTCAGTGCTGCCTTACGGTGCCAGGCACCTGGGTTCACTTCCAGTCTCGGGCAACCGTCTGTGTGAATTTTACACGTTCTTCCCATGTTTGCATGGGTTTCCTCCGGGTGCTTCAGTTACTTCCCACAGTCCAAGGATGTGCAGGTTGGGTGGACTGGTCATGTTAAATTGCCCATAGTGTCTAGAGCTATGCAGATTAAGTAGTTTCGCCGTGGGAAAAGCAGGGTTACAGGGAGAGGCGGGAGATCTGAATGCGATACTGTTCAGAAGGTTGGTGTGAACTCGATGGCCTGAATGGCCAGCTTCCACACATGTAGGGATTCTATGTCAGAGAACAGTTTAAAATCAACCACGTTGCTTTGGATCTGAAGTCACAAATAGGTCGACCCAGATAAGAAGTGTGAATTCGATTGTTGTAACATTAACTGACAACTTAATGCTCACTATCATGGAGATTAGCTTTCAAAGACAGATTTATTGGTTGAATTCAAATTCTAGCCCCTGGTGGGGGATTTGAATCCATGGGCCCAGAGTGTTAGGTTCAGTCTCTGGATTGCCAGTCCTTGACATTATCACAATGTCACCACCTCCCTGGAGGTCACATTCCTAACTTTTGAAAGTCAGCCCACTCACATAAAACCTCCACCTTCCAGAGTCAGGGTGGGCTGGAGTTGTGGCTCCTGTTTCCTGAAACAACAGGCCCAAGGTAGAATGGAGTTGGACAGATACCGAGGACCTTAGAAGGCTAAAGGCCTACTTTCCTTCCATGAGACTGTGACTCAGTTTTCAACCCAGTTGTAGGCTTCCTGGACCCTCTTGCCAATCCTCCCCCACATTTTCTCCATATCCCAGATACAACTCTGTGCCCCCAATGCATCCTTAATGCCCATTCACCATTATCTATTCTGTACAGACCATGAACGAGAGACTAACACAGGAAAGTCTTTGAAAGCTGAGGTCAATCTTGTTAAAATCTGGAGCCTTATTTATGGTTTATAATCACAAACAAATTGTAGAATTCCTTCCACAGCTATGTCAACAACCTGTGCTGAGCTAAATTCACTAGTAGGTTTGGAACTCAATCATGCATTCATAATGGGATTAAATCGCAGAACTGAATAAATAAATCTGATAGAGCTCATCACAATGCAGCCTGTGTGGCTGGCTGACCAGATGTCCAGGATTCCACTTCATTTGTTTTAAAGGCTCCCATGCAATTCCAGATGATTTTTAAAAGCTCGACAGATTTCTGTACTGCACTTTACATCAATGTAAACCTCAATACACTGTCTAGGTGACTCCTTTGATTTGGATTTAGATTTCGATATTATTAAATGCTGAACAGCACTTTATCTACAAGACAGAGTATTGTAATGCATGTGAACCATGTAAATGTAAAGGCACTTACCTTTCTAAGGATTGTCACTCAATTGAAAACATGCTAAAAGCATCATGGCATTAGATTATTATACTTCAAGTTGGCAGACTTATCTGTTGAGAAGTTCCCCACTCCATAACAGCCTTCCTCCAAATTTCACAAACTTTGCATTGTTCATTGTTCCTACATACTTGGAAAACCCACTGACCTTAATGAAAACACCAGTGTCAGGGACAATTGCATTTGTAGTCTTAACGTTACTTTGCCTAAGGTCATGCTCACCATGTATCCATTGCGGGGGGAAAAGGAATCTGCTGTGAATTGGCTGCTAGTAGAAAATTGCAATCGCAAATGCAGCCACTTTGGACCAGACGACATGGGTTTACTAAGCATTGGAAAGAGGTGTTATGTGATTTTTTAACTTTGTACACCCCAGTCCAACACCAGCATCTCCAAATCATTGGAAAGAGAGAGTCTGGTACAATAGAACTGGTACCCACTCTTGGTACAGTTGGAAACTTGGATTTAATTGGCTGTAAGGACGTAATTTTCTTTGCTGAAGACAGCTTGGCATAGGTATATAGGTTCTGCTGTGCAGTGAGAAATATAATATTACCCTCTAAAGATTGAGTGTATAATTTATTTTGAGCCAGTGGCCTTATCATCCCTATAGTTCCAATCCTGCCTGAACTAAGTACCTTTTGGGTGTAACTGTCAACTATTGACTGGATTCGCAATCTTACTTCTGTATTCCAAGAAACTCTGTTTATCCTAACTAGGAGTAAGTTCAGCGTTTGTGTCCATATGTTTATTGACCTGCATTGGATCCTGGTTCAACAACACCTCGTTCTATTTTTACTTTTCACCCTTCTATTCAAATCCTTCCATGGCCTTTTCCTTCCCTATAGTGAATAGTGAAATGTGGTCAAAGGAGCTAATATTTTGTAAGTTTCAACATTAAAACTGTGTTGGCTTTTTGTTGTCTTAGTGCGTACCAAATTTGGAGTGCTCAACCTTTGGCCTGAAATGTCCACTCTGTTTCTCTCTCTTCAGATGCAGCCATGACTGTTGAGTGTCTGCAGCATTTTCTGTGTTTGCTTATTTCTGATTGTCTGCACTTGGGAGTTTTTAAACTCCACTGTTTAAAAACTTTCACTGCATGATCCTTCACTACCATCTAGTGGTCAAAATGTTTATTACAGATAATACTGGGAAAGGGCAAAATACCACCTTCTGAATGACTGTCTCCTCGATACATAGTGTAATGATCTCGGTGTAATGATCTCCTCAAAGACATTTTACTCTTTCCCCTCAATCAGGTTGGAATGGTAATTACAGCAATGTGTGGCCTGTGTTTCAAATGGATGTAACCTGCTAAGTTAGTTATGGTTCAGATGGTAGCACAACTGTTTTTATTCTTTTGTTTCTCACATGGGTTTTGTTCCCATTCCTGTTCCAATGGATGAGGAAGTAAGTTGATGGCGGTGTAATGATCTCTCCAGTTCATTGGCAGTTCTTCTGTGGAATCTTTAGGACTTGGTCAGCTTATTTTAAGGAAATTTAAGGAGAAAATGTTAACACTATAAATTTTAAATTACACTTGTGGAAGTTTCTGGATCAAACACAAATGTAGCACTGTTTACCTTTTTGCATAGCTGTGACTAACTGGTGTGTTCTGTTTTAGCCACAGGAAATGAGTAGCAAGTCCAAGATTTGTGCCAACGTGTTTTGCGGTGCTGGAAGGGAGTGTGCAGTGACGGAGAAGGGAGAACCCACTTGCCTGTGCATTGCAGTAAGTTTACTCATTTGTTGCTCTGCCCTGTTCTTGAACTGAAGGAAAGTTAAAGGAATCCTCTCGTTCTGAAGGTGGGAGGGCATTTAGTGGGCTGATGGATGCCAGAACCTTTCCACCTTTCACCTATGCCCGAGTTAATTTGTGGGCAGAAAGCCCAAGTTCAACCTTTAAATTGAAGTCCTTAAGTGATCAGTTCGTGAGCACTGAAGGCGTATCCAGTGCCTGTGTTGCAGTTGCCTCCACTCCAGGCACGGTGAAAGAGAGTCCGCCCATCTAACTCAGAAACCGGTTTGCACATTTGGAGGTGTTTGGACCTCTTCTGTGCGCTGATTCATATGCAGTTAAGGGGCTCATAACTGAGGCTATTGCAAGATCCACCCTAGAATTCATTTTCATCCATATTGTAAAGATATTTTATTATTTTTCTGTATGTTTAATTGTAGACTGAAGTGAGAAAAGAATTGCTTTGAAACCAAGGATAATTATATGACTGTAACATATTTTCCGAGCAAGTAAGCAGACACTCATTGTAAGCAGGAGAAAGTGAGGACTGTAGATGCCATAGATCTGAAGGACTTATGCCCGAAACGTCAATTCTCCTGCTCCTCAAAGGCTGCCTGACCTGCTGTGCTTTTCCAGCACCATGCTCTTGACTCATTGTAAGCAGTGTTTACACAGCTGCTTGTTGAGCATTGGTTAAAGTGTAGTTGCAGTCCATCTGAGGTGGAGGGTTGTGTCCAGCTGGAGATTTGGTTCATATGAACAGCTAATTGGTTTGTGGACTTGGTGTCCAGTTATCGATGACAAAGGCCTTCTGCTTGCCAACAGCTTTGTGATTGGTTCACGGGTAGCAACAGCTTGGAATGGTGAACAAGGAACAGAGAACTTTTCAGAGCTTTCTCTCCTCCGCAGTTAAAGCTCCTTTAAGGGTGAAGAAAGCCTCTTTATCTTTTCTTCAGCTGTTGCTGTAAACTGTCACTTTTAATTAATAAACAAATAAGTGGACAAGCCACCCTATGCCTCTTGCAAACCAATGTCTCTCACTGTCTCATCAGGCTAGGGGTTCAGTAGGGAAAAGCCAGGAACTCTTAAAAATGGCATGCAAGCCTATTGAAGCTACAACACAGGATTTACATGCATACTGGAAAGAGGAGCACGTGACTTCCCCCAATAAAATGGTCAGATCAAAGCTCTGCTGTGCTATCATATCTACTTGTGAATTTTTGTGGTGTCAAAATGTTTTCCAACATGAAAAGAAGTCCTTTGCCCCATTTGTGTCCACACTACTCATCAAGCACCCATGTACTTTAGTACCATTTTCTAGCACCAGGCCATAACCTCGCCTGCTATGGCATTTCAAATGTTCATCTAAATACTTCTTAAATGTTGTGATGGTTCCTGTGTCTACCAGCCTTTCAGACAGTGAGTTCCAGAAACCCACTGACTTCTGGTTGAAAAGAAATCTTCCTCCAGACCCCTCTAGACCTGCAATCCTTTATCTTAACCCCCTAGTTTTTGACCCCTTTCTTCTAAAGGGTTAAGTTTATTCCTATCTACTCCATTGATGCTCCTTGTAACTGTGTACATCTCAGTCAGCTCACCCCACAGCCACCTTTTGTTCTAAGGAAAACAACCCTAGCTTATCTAGTCTCTGAAGCTCCAGCCCAGGCAACATCCTGGTGAATCTCCTCTGTACTCTCTCCAATGCAATCACATCCTTCCTGTATTATGACAACCAGAACTACACAAGAACTATATCTTACGTTATATACAGCTCCATCATAACCTCTCTGCTCTTGTATTCAATGCCTTGACTAATAAAGGCAAGTATCCTATACGTCATCCTAACGGGACAGGTAGTAAGGCAGTGACTGTCTTCAAGGATTTGTAGACTTGCACATCAAGATCCTTCTGATTCTCTGTTTAATTTCTAGAGTCCCATAATTTGTCTAGTGTTACCTGGTCTTTTTGGACCTCCCAATATGCAACTCCTCACACTTTTCAAATTAAGTGCCATTTACCCATCTATATTGACCGATAGTGGTGGACTTCCTTCCTCATTATTTAATACACATTTTTGTATCATCTGGAAACTTACTGATCAAACCGTTTAGATTCATGTCGAGATTGCCAATGTACAGCACAGGAAACCAGCAGGGAACCCTGCAGTACACCACTGGAAACAGGCTTCCAATCACTAACCTACCGTCACTGAGCCAATTATGGATCCAGTTTGCCAAATTACCCTGGATCCCATCAGCTCTTACCTTTTTCAATATGATCTTCTCTGACAAAGGTTTGCTGACTATCCTTGATTAATTCTTGCCTCTCCAAGTGGAGATTTATTCTATATCTCAGAATTTTTTTCCTAAAGGATTGGCGGCACAGTGGCTCAGTGGTTAGTACTACAGCCTCACAGCGCCAGGGACCCGGGTTCGATTCCAGCCTTGGGTGACTGTGTCGAGTTTGCATATTCTCCCCGTGTCTGTGTGGGTTTCCTTGGGTGCTCTGGTTTCCTTCCATAGTCTAAGGATGTGCAGGTTAGGTGAATTAGCCATGATAAATTGCCTATTGTGTTCAGGGATATGTAGATCCAGTACATTAGTCAGGGGTAAATGTAAAGTAATAAGGAATGGGTCTGGTGGGATACTCTTTGGAGGGTCGGTGTGGACTTGTTAGGCCTAATGGCCTGTTTCCCCACTGTTGGGATTCTATCCCTATTACTAGTGTTAGTCTCGTTGGCCTGTAGTTCCCAGTATATCCCCATCTTGAATAATCCTTAATCCCGTCACCTGATTCTTAGAATAATGCTACCACATTCACTGTCCTTCAGTCCTCTGGTACCTCTCCTCCCTTACCTTGCGCAGCCGCCTGGGATACATGAGGCCTAGGGACTGATTCAATTTAAAGCCTCCTAAAACCCCTAATACCTTCTCACTGTTAATGTTAGTTTGTTCAAGTATATACTGCAGTGCCCCTCTTTGATTTTGATACCTGTATTGGCCTTCTTGATAGCCAATGTAGTTGCAAAGCACTGATTAAAAACTTCGCTATGTTTTCTGGCTCTGCTCATCATATGCCTCTTTGGTCCCCAGTGGTAGGCAGACAGGCAGCACCATCTTTAGACAGACAACTGCTTCCCAGCACCTGAGCATCTTGGCAGCATTGTGCTCTCTGTACCACCTAGAGGGGGTATTCATAGGAAAGCAAATGTGATGTTAGCATTCATTTCAAGGGAGCTAGAATATAAGGGATGTACTGCTGAGGCTGTGTAATGCTCTGGTCAGACGGCATTTAGAATATTGTGAGCACTGTTGAGCCCCGTAGCTAAGGAATGATGTGTTGGCATTGAAGGGGGTCTAGAGGAGTTTTACAGAATGATCCTGGGAATGGAGGGCTTGTCATATGAGGAGCAGTTAAGGATTCTGGGTCTGTACTCGATGGAGTTTAGAAGAATGAAGGGCGGATCTAACTGAAACTTACGGAATACTGAAATGCCTGGATGGAGGGGACATAGAGAAGGTGTTTCCACTAATAGAAGAGACTAGGATCAGAGGGGACAGCCTCCGAGTGAAGGAATGGCCATTTAGATCTGAGATGAACCGAAATTTCTTCAGCCAGAGGCTGGTTAATCTGTGGAACTCCATGTCACCAAAGGATATGGAGGGCAATTCATTGAGTGTGTTTAAGTCAGAGATATATAGGTTCTTGATTAGTAACGGGTTATGAGGAGGAGGCAGAGAATGGAGTTGAGGAATATATCCACCATGATCAAATGGCATAATTCTCTCCTATATCTTGTGGTCTTATGAAACTCCATCTAATCAAAAAGTCAAAGAGTGTTACATGAAGGTTGTAAGTTTGCTCGCTGAGCTGGAAGTTTTGTTCTCAGGACGTTTCATCACAATGCTAGGTTAACATCATCAGTGAGCCTCCATTGAAGCACTGGTGTCCTATCCCACTTTCTATTTGTGTGCCTTGGTCTGTTGTGGTGGGTGATATCATTTCCGGGTCTGTTTCTGAGGGGTTGGTAAATGGAGTCTAAATCGATGTGTTTGTTAATGAAGTTCCGGTTTGATTGCCAGGTTTCTAGGAATTCCCATGTGTGTCTCTGTTTAGTCTGTCCTAGGATGGATGTATTGTCCCAGTCAAACCGGTGACCCTGTTCTTCTGTGTGTATGGAGACCAGTGATAGTTGGTCATGTCTTTTGGTGGCTAGTTGATGCTCGTGTGTGCTGGTGGCTAATTTCCTGCCCTCAGTCCAGTGTAATGTTTGTTACAGTCCTTGGAGGGTATTTTGGAAATGACATTTATTCTGCGGGTTGTTGGTATAGGGTCCTTTAGATTCATCAAGAGCTGCTTTAGTGTGTTGGTAGGCTTGTGGGCTACCATGATGCCCATGCCATCAGGAGAGCTGCAGACCAGCATTTACAGGAAAGCGACACACACGGACCAGATACTCAACTACAGGAGCAATCATCCCAACACCCACAAACAGAGCTGCATCAGGACATTATTTAAATGAGCCACAACACCCTGCGGCACCCAGGAACTACAAGAGGCTGAAGAGAAACACCTACAATGTATTCAACAACAACATGTATCTGCTAAACACAGTCTGCCGATTCCTATAGAACAAACCAAAACAAAAAGACACAACAGGCCAAGAGGCTGTAGCCACCCTGCCATACATTAAAGACACCTTAGGGATGACAACTAGACTATGGCCCCTTGGCATCATGGTAGCCCACAAACCTACCAACACACTGAAACAGGTACTGCTGAATCTAAAGGACCCCGTACCAACAACCAGCAGAAGGAACGTCATATACAAAATATCCTGCAAGGACTGTAACAAACATTACATTGGACAGATGGGTAGGAAACTAGCCACCAGGATACATGAGCACAAACTAGCCACTAAAAGATATGACCAACTATCCACTGGTATCCATACACACAGGCAAAGAGGGACACCAGTTCGACTGGGACAATACCTCCTTCCTGGCACTGGCTAAACAGGGACTTGCACGGGAATTACTAGAGGCCTGGCGTTCAAACCGGAACTCCATTAACAAAATATCGATTGGGACCCCATTTACCAACCTCTCAGAAAAAGAACCAGAAGTGATATTACTCACCATAATAGACTAAGACACACAAATAGCAAGCAGGACAGAGCATCAGCACATCATCGGAGGCTCACTGATGATGTTACCTAGCATGGTGACGAAACATCTGAAAACAAATCTACCAATTCAGTGAGCAAACGTACAACCTGAACCACAACCTGAGCTACAAATCTTCACAAAAATCGCAAGGTTACATGAAGTCACACAAAGTAATTAATAATTAAAAAGTCAAGCAAGATCTGATGAGTCCATGTGATAAAACCATTCAATAGTTTTTAAGTTTGATTTCTGGACTCGCTGCAATCTCGGATAAAAGCACAGGGAGAGCAGGCCATTCATGGCGATGATACGAGATTGCCAACCCAAGAAACATTCCTGGAGGCGAAACAGTCATATAACATTGCTATTGAGTAAGGAGAATTTAAATCCAACAAAGTAAATATAGACATTTAGAACTAAAAAAAGCTGAGAGTGTAGGTGTGTTTGGTCAGTCATTGGCTCGTACAAAGTTGCATTAAACTTGTGGATCTTCATTTGTGGAAAAGTTCTCAGATGACTGCTCCCATTTGGAGAAACTTATACGTGGAATGAGTCCACCTAAAATAAGTGCTCTAATTTCTCCAAATAGTAATTTTAAAACGACATGCCTGAACATAGTAAAATGCCTTAATATCTTTTTGTTTGTTTTTACTTAGAAAAGTATGAAAACTTAAAGCAAAGACAGCTCATTTCATAAAGTGCGATAGACATATGTTGATAAATGTTGTGCTTGACAGCTCTCACTGAGCTGAGGAATATAACAAGTGCCTTGCCCTTTCTCAACATCAGGATGCTCTGTGAAGCGGACTTATTAAAATTCATTTATCAGGACTTCAAAGAATTAAACAAGTAATTATGGGATTGGATATCAGAAAGAAAACAAAAAAAATCAATGATGCTTAAGAGGACAATAGCCCGAAAGGTCACATGTTCTCTCAAAGGGTCATTTATCAGTTTCAGTTTCCAAAATAGCCAGGAATGTGTTTCACACTTAAAGGTTGAGCTGAAAATATAACAGGGGATGGTTTGATCTGCAACAGACATTGTAGAATTTATTGTTGTTAGGAATGCCTGATAAATGCTTTGTGTTTCTCTATTTAACCTAACCAAATGAACAGCTTGGTTAAATAGCCAGAGAAATACTTTACAAACATATTAAACATTTATCAACAAATTCTACAATGTATGTTGCATATCAAACCATCCTTTGGAAATAGAAACAGTCATGTGTATATTCAGTTTCTTTCTGCCATCTTGGTTAATTGTAACTTAGAGTCATAGAGTCATAGAGATGTACAGCACAGAAAAAGACCCTTTGGTCCAACCCATCCATGCCGACCAGCTATCCCAACCCAATCTAGTCCCTGAAACTTAAATTTGTTACCAGGGCTTTTTACAAGGAAATCTCTTGTCAGATCATGGGTATGATGAACCATTCTCTATCTTGGGTGCCCAAGTGATGTGATATTATTGTACATGCCTTTTGCTTTGGTTTTAGGCCAGGTAAAGGCCAGTTTGGGCCTCTTCTACAGTTAAAGCGAAAAAATGTCCATTACATGCAGGCACTGGGTTTGCCAATCCCCAATGTGCCCACAGAGTCATCTGAGATTAAAAAACATCCCCCATACATTTTTATTTCCCAAGTTCCCAATGCAATTGTGAGCATATTGCATATTGGCCTAAGGATGAGTGGGGCACATGCCACATGCCAATGATAGATATCAGTGAATAAGTACGGTGATGGGCCTGATGACCAATCCTGCCTTATTTAACACAACTCCACCAAAACCAGGTCAATTCAGTGAAGGAGGCAGGGTGTGACATTCTGCAGGGTGTGGAACATAAATGAAAATGGTAAGATCAACACATTATGAAAGTACAATATTTCACAGTACCCTGTGATTTAGAGTCATAGAGATGTACAGCATGGTAACAGACCCTTCGGTCCAATTCGTCCATGCCGACCAGATATCTCATCCCATTTGCCAGTACTTGACCATATCCCTCTACAACTTTCCTATTCTTATACCTATCCAGATGCTTTTTAAATGTTGTAATTGTACCAGCCTCCACTACTTCCTCTGGCAGCTCATTCCATACACGCACCACCCTTTGCATGAAACAGTTGCCCCTTAGGTCTCTTTTATAACTTTCCCCTCTCACCCTAAACCTATGCCCTCTAGTTGTGAACTCCACCACCCTCTCCATGCCCCTCATGATTTTATAAACCTTTGATTTAGTGAATGTGAAATGGTTAGTTGATAAATTTAGGCTGTAGAGCAGATTAAGTATGTACTCAAGAAATATGTTGGATATTCGTTTTCAACAGTATTGTAAACTCAAGCATATTTTATCTCTAGTTATGATGACAGACTGTGAGCTTGAGTGTACATGGACTGCAAATTCATAGTGGAATGAACTCTCATTGCTTTCTAATGCAGCTGTATTTTTTATTTAAGGAATGCAAGCATCACAAGAGAGTAGTTTGTGGAAGCAATGGGAAGACTTATCGTAACCACTGTGAACTGCACCGTGATGCATGTCTGACTGGTATGAAGATTCAGGTCGCTCACGATGGCCATTGTGAAGGTAAACCAGGAAAAATCATTGCTTTTGAGTTCAGTGTTTCACATGGGACAGCAACATGGACTTTATTTGAAGTAACACATCATGAATGAAGATGTACAACTTATTCATGGATTCCTTTTGTGTTTCTTTTACAGAAAAGAAGAATGAAAAAGTAGCAGCCAGTAGTCCAGGTATAAAATAGCGACTATTTCTGTGGGACATTAATGCCTGTGTAACTATCCACATCTAGATGGGTTAGCGAGGATTTCAGTCACATTTTGGTATCATTCACAATGAGACTGAAGAAAAGTCTCTTTTCCTCAGCTTATGGAGACCAACATCTGTTATGGGACCATTGAGATTTGCCAATAATGACTGGTCTTTGTTTGCATCCACTATTTATTGCTGCATGTAAGGTGGACTAGGAAAAATTACAATTCCATATTCAGTGAGACGGGCAGTGTTTGGTTGGAATGGTTTTACTGGTTAGAATAGTTTGCTGCAGTTTAAACACCATCAAGGAAATGAGTGAATATATATATAAAGCAAATTCTCATTTTAAAAACTGAGCACGCTTGACACTTGTGACCCAGAACAACCGATTCCAATTAAATAATGCTCTGGGCCCTTGAGCTCAGAATTAGTCCAATTACAGCATCAGCTAATAATTATGCAAACTGTGTATTATTATTCATGCCAGATTTTGAGAAAATCTAAGTGCTGCACCAATTAACTGTTTGAAATGGGCTTTGAATTTCTACTGTTAACTGCTGGAGAGAGAAAATACTGTGCTGTGTACTATTATAATTAATGAGCAATTGTATGGAATTCTTTATCATTTTAAATTTTGAATTTTTTTAGATTTAGAAGCATTGTTCTTTCAGTATTCTGGCTGGTGAGATTCTGCTTGATTCCAAAGCAAGATGATCATAAAACCATTGTTAATTGTTGCAAAAACCCATCTGGTTTATTGATGTGCTCTAGGGAAGAACTTCTGACATTTTTATTCACATGGGACATGGGTGTCACTGGCTGGCCGGCATTTTATTGCCCATCCCTAGTTGCCCATGAGAAGGTGGTTGGTGAGCTGCCTTCTTGAACCTCTGCACCCCATGTGCAGTAGGTTGACCCACAATGCCATTAGGGAGAGAGTTCCAGGATTCTGATCCAATGACACTGAAGGAACTTTGAAGTCAGGGAATTTCCAAATGGTATTGTTCCCGTGTGTCCCTTGTCCTTCTAGATGAAAGTGGTGATGGGATTGGAAAGTTCTATCTCAGGACACTTGATGAATTCCTGCAGTGCGTACATGTAAATAGTACACACTGCTGATACTAAGCATCAGTGATGGAAAGAGTGAATCTTTATGGATGTGGTGTCAATGAAGCAGGCTGCTTTGTCCTGGATGGTATCAAGCCTCTTGAGTGTTGTTAGAGCTGCACCTATCCAGGCAAATGGGGAGTATTCCATCACACTGCTGACTTGTGCCTTGTAGGTGGTGAACAGATTTTGACGAGTCAGGTGAATTACAGGATTCTTAAACTCTGACATTTTTGTAACCATTGTATTTATATTGTTAGTCCCATTTCCTCCCAAGTCCCCAAAGCCTGACCAGGGTCTAAAAGGCATAAGTCAGGGGTATGATGCTATACACCCTATTTGCTTGGATGGGTGCAACTCGAACAACACTTGAAGCTTGACACCATCCAGCACAAAACAGCCCACTTAATTAGCACCGTATTCACAAACATTCACTATCTCGTACTTCTGTTCAGTAGCAGCACTGTGTACCATCTACAAGATGCACTGCAGAAATTCTCCAAAGCTTCTTAGACAACATCTCTCAATCTCAATCTCACAAACAATACCATTTAGAAGGACGAGAGCAGCAGATACTTGAACACACTATCACTTGCAAATTTCAGTCCAAGCCACTCACTATCCTGACCAATTAATATATTGCTGTCCCTTCAGTGTTGTTGGGTCAAAACCTGGAACTCCCTCCCTGATGGTACTGTGGGTCTACCTACAGCACATGGACTGCAGCGATTCAAAAAGGCAGCTCACCACCACCTTCTCAAAGGCAATTAGGGACGGACAATAAACGCTGGCTGGCCAGCAACACCCATATTCTATGAATGAATAATATGAAAAGAAATCTTGTATTTAATTAACAGATTGAAGAGATTAACACAGGTGAATCAATGTTGTTTATGTAACCAGTTCGATATCTGCACTGCACTAATTAGAGTGGAGCTCAGTAGCTCGGATGACATTATCACATTGTCTAGAGTAAGGTAAGCAGAACATATATAAGATCAGTACTGACCTAACATGGAAGATATTTGAATGGCACATCAATTCCGGGTTTGCATCTGTGAAATGTAACTCTAAAAGATTTACTGTGTGCATTAGTTTGACCTTCTGATCTATGTACATTAACAGTTTTTAGAGAACAGAGAAAGATGTCTTCTTGTGACATTCCTGCATTCAATATACACAATGTACTGTGAATTTCTCATAGCTTCAAATCATGTTATGGCTTTAGTTTTGCATCCATGGATGTGCAGAGAGGTTCGTTAGCAGTATGATTTAGGGTAGCAACATTAGCACATTTGCAATTTACTACAGCAGTTCCTATAAAGCAAAGCAGTCCAACCCAAAAAGATCTTGCTGTTTTTAATCCTACATTGTTGCCATATTGCAGTGGTTAAAGATTATAGTAAATGTCAATTAGCTTGGTATTTCTAACGCCTGACTGAACCTGCAGTGAACTGCACCAGTTGTAATGAGTAAGAGCAGCTCAGATTACAGCTTGATATTTCAAATATTCTTAATTAAGAGGAATTTTGTAACTGTCAGCTGTTTCTGTGGAAATGACTGCTAAATCTCCAGAAATTGATGAGATTTTTTCCAGAGGTACCTTTTTATTGAGAACTGATTATAATAATCACAGCTTAGACTCTCAATCCTACCCATAGGCTTATGACAGCCTTTTGGCTTCAAGCAAGTTTTAAAAGGTTTGTTGTGGATACAAAGTTTAAACATTAGATTATTGCTGTCACTCAAGTCCAGAGTATCTTTAATATATTATGGCACACTTGGTTCATTGCTTTGCAAGAGAGATAGCGAAACATGAGAAAGCTTCTTTGTTCTGATTCTCAACATTGTGATGTATGATCTATGTTAGGTTTAAAGGGCTTGTAAGTTTTTATTAGAATTGTTGCTAATATTATAGTTCATATTTTGGGGTTCCATCTAAGTGTGCAAACACTAAATTAGAGACAAGATACAATTGATTAATATTTGGGGTAAAAACAATGACTGCAGATGCTGGTCTCCTCTACATTGGGGAGACTGGTGCCTCCTAGCAGAGCGCTTTAGGGAACATCTTCGGGACACCCGCACCAATCAACCACACCGCCCCGTGGCCCAACATTTCAACTCCCTCTCCCACTCTGCCGAGGACATGGAGGTCCTGGGCCTCCTTCACCGCCGCTCCCTCACCACCAGACGCCTGGAGGAAGAATGCCTCGTCTTCCGCCTCAGAACACTTCAACCCCAGGGCATCAATGTGGACTTAAACAGTTTCCTCATTTCCCCTTCCCCACCTCACCCTAGTTCTAAACTTCCAGCTCAGTAACTGTCCCCATAACTTGTCCGGACTTGTCCTACCTGCTTATCTTCTTTTCCACCTATCCACTCCACCCTCTCCTCCTTGACTATCACCTTCATCCCCTCCCCCACTCACCCACTGTACTCTGTTACTTTCTCCCCACCCCCACCCTCCTCTAGCTTATCTCTCCACGCTTCAGGCTCACTGCCTTTATTCCTGATGAAGGGCTTTTGCCCGAAACGTCGATTTCGAAGCTACTTGGATGCTGCCTGAACTGCTGTGCTCTTCCAGCACCACTAATCCAGAATCTGATTAATATTTCGGACAAGTGATAGTTTATTGTAAAAAAAAGTCAACTGAAAACAAGTACTTTTTTTATTGATTCTTTCTTCATGGTCAAGCTGATTCTTCGTCATAAGCTTAACAACATTGCCCTCACTGCACCTCAACTACTGACTTCAGAGGCGTGGGACTGAGTAAGCCAGTCTATTATTTAGTTTGTAGGGCCTGTCAATTCCGGTGTATTTGGAGAAAGCACTACTTGCTGTTTTATGGTCTTTAGTTTTGAGTCTCAAAATGAAACGTATCCTATAATTTTGTTCTATTTTGCACATTGAGTTGTAAGTCAATGCCAGGTGAACAACCAACATCTGATTGAAGTTGTCACTCATAACTATTATTGTGCTATTTGGTCAGGATAATCATGGCCTGTTCCTTTGAACGAAGCCGTTGATTAACATCAGATCTTTTCTCCTGTAGTTGTCTGCTACCAGACAGACCGGGATGAGCTTCGGCGCCGTGTTATGGAATGGCTGGAGACTGAAATCATTCCTGATGGATGGTTCTCGAAGGGCATCAACTATACAAATATTCTGAACAAATACTTCACGGTAGGCAAGGCCTTGACCTCAACAAGATAGAAATAGTCAATGTTCCCTCTAAGCGTTAGCACACAGCAACTTGAACATTCCTGCTCAGCCTGCACTATTAGTCAGCTCTTTTAAGTCAGTGTGCACGTAGTGTCCACACAAAAAAAACATAAAGGGTCCACACTTCGATTTAAACAATTCAACAAGCATGTAAAAACTTAAGAGTATTTGATAGCAATTTGTCATGGGATTACAACTGAGCAAGATTGAATTACCATTCTATTACATTGTTTGTAATTATGTTAACATTTTTTTCCATTATGTAGTATTGCATGCAGAGCAGTACAGGTGAGGTGAAGTGAGATGAAAGTGCAGGAATTAAAAGTATATTGCATCATGTGATGCAGCAAATCAGTCTTAGATACACTCATAGAAATTATAATGTGGAAGAATGCTATCTTCGGAACAGCATCTTTAACGCTAGTTTGGATAGACTGCAATCTGTAGGGGTTCTTTGTTCTTTGTGTTTCATTATGTTATTTTGCGAATAAATGTTCGTCTGTTTTAAAATCTAGTAGTCAACCTAGCTATCTTACTCCAGATAAAGGGGTGTCCTTTACTAGGGTTTTTGAAAATCATGAAGGGCATAAATCAGGTGAATAGCAAAGCTCTTTTCCCTAGGATGGGGGCAGTTCAAAACTAGGGGTCGTATTTTTAGGGTGAGAGGAGAAAGATTGAAAAGGGATCTGAGGGGCAACTTTTTCACACAGAGGGTAGTTGTATGTGGAATGAACTGCCAGAGGAACTGGTAAATGCAGGTCCAGTTGCAACATTTAAAAGACATTTGGATAGGTACATGAATAGAAAGATTTACAGGGGTCTGGGCCAAATGCAGACAAGTGGGACTAGTTTAGTTTGGGAAACCAAGTTGGCATGGACTAATGGACTGAAGGGTCTGTTTCTGTGCTGTGTGACACTGTGACTCTATGACTATGATTCTATAATACATGCATCAATCAGCAACTTCTTCTCTTACAGTATAAATTGCTATTCCCTTTAAGACTTGGCATTCTCCTGGTTATCGTGATGATTACAAGATGAAGAACTACATCAGCAGCTGTCTTTTTCAGCAATATTCGAGTAGTGCTAAGTGGCTCTTTGTTTTAATATTTACCGGGGCTGTGCAAACAGTAAGGTGATGGATATTCAGTTGGAAAATCTGGTAGTACATGTTACCTGGGTGCCCTGCTAAAATTAGATGGAAAGCATTTCAATATTCTTTAAGCAAGTTTTGCCCTGACAATTGAAGGTCAAAATTAAAAATGCAATTTAAACTGAAAGCTCCGATCCCCTTTGAATGCTTCTATTGACGAAGCCACTTTCTGAGAGTCCATTTGGTCTCCCTACCCACCTTTGTTAAAAACCAAAAGTGAACAAGTGGGATCAAGTTTGATATTTGAAGAGAATTCTGCACCCTCCCCCAACAAACCCCATCATGAGGGATTAGTCTTCCGGGTGCTCACTTATTGGAAATGTGTAACAAGAATTGAGGTGTTTGATTTTGTGCTCATTAATTTCATCCTCTCAGTCAGATGAAACCTGCCAACTTCCATGTCCCAGAACGCAGAATATACTCTGCATTGCATTAGGAATGTTAATTTGTAAGAATTACCTCCTGTATTTTCCCCAGTGGAATAAAGTGCAAAAAGGGCATGTAGACCTTTTTTAGCATTTCCCATGTGATGCTGTCCCTGTCCTTCTCCCAGAATCACAGATACCTCTTCCCTGCCTTCACCCATTTTCCTGGCATCTTTCCATCTTTTCTTTCTTTGTATTTCTCTCAAAGTTTACTCCGATCTACGCTGAAATAGCGTTGACAGAAAATTAATTTTATTGTTGACTCAGTCTGTCCTGGCTTTATTGTTCCTTGAGAAATGGCGTAGAGGTTATGTTCTGTGAAAATCACAATGTGATATTGTTATCCAAGAAGGAAGATTGATCATTATCTTAGCCATGTTACAGACCTCTGTTATTACACTTAATGTGCAATGAAAGGCCCCCACAAGCAAAGCTTTCATTGTTGGCAAGGTTTTAGCTAAATACATCTGATAAGCTTGGTTACATGCTTAAGATTTTGGTTTGATTTATTACTGTCATGTGTACCAAGGTACAGTGAAAAGTATTGCCTTTCATCAAACAGGCAGTTCGTGCTATACAAGCAGATCAGGGTAACAGAATAGAGTGCAGGATACAATTTTACAGCTACCAAGAAGGTGCAGAGAGAGATTGACATTAACATTAAATAAGGGTCCCTTTAAAAGTCTGATACCAGCAAGGAAGAAGCTATTCTTGAATCTGTACATGTATAAAAACTTTTATATCGTCTGCCTGATGAAAGAGTGTATAACTGGGCTGGGAGAGGTCTTTAATTATGTTGGTTGCTTTCCTGATTCAGCAGGAAGTATAGATGCGGTCCGTGGATGGGAGGTTGGTTTGCGTGATGGACTGGGCTGTGTTCACAACTCTCCGATCCTGGGAAGAGCAGTTGCCATACTATTCTGTGATGCATCCAGCTAGGATACTTTCTGTGGTGCATCTACAAATATTTGTAGAGACCTGCTAAATATAACCTCCCAGTTCAATAATGCATGAAATTTTAGAGGACTTCTGTGACATCTGTATCTTTTTTGTGTGAATGTTGGAAGCTTTTAAACAATAATTAATGGCTGTATACAATAGATCGGTCAAATGTAAGAGAAAAGATAGGTGGATTTCTACCTGAACTGTCAGATGTGTTCATATATTAATTGCACTGCTTTTTTTTGTTCATTCACAGGACTTAGGTATCCCTAGCTGGGCCAGCATTTGTTTTTCTTACCTAATTGTTCTGCAGAAGGTGATGGTGAGCTGCCCTCTGACGGTTGAAGTCTCTGGTTTGTAGGGATACTCACAGTGCTGTTAGGAAGTCTCTGGTTTCGAGGGGAACTTATAGGTGGTGGTCGTACTCACATACATCTGCTGCCCTTGTCCTTACAGACAGTGATGGTCACTGGTTTGGAAGGTGCTAATGAAGAAGCCTTGGTGAGATACTGTCATGCACCTTGTAGGTGGCACACACAACTGCTGTGGTATGTCGACAAAAGGAGTAAATGTTGAGGGTGTTAGATGGAATGCCAATTAAAGAGGCTGTTTTGTCCTGGATGGTATCACTCTGACCTGGTATTGTGGCCATAGTATTTATATGACTGGTCCTGTTGTTTCTAATAAGTGGTAACTCTCAGTATGTCTGGTGAGAGACTCAGTTATGGTAATGCCATTGAACAACAAAGGGCAATGGTTAGATTCTCTGTTGATAGAGGTGGTTATTGTCAGGCTCTCGAGTGCCTGTTTCTCATTCCAAACCTGGACATGGACTGCTGTACTATCTGAGGAATGGTGCTGAACATTGCATAATCATTGGTGAACATCCCTACCTCTGACCTTATAATGGTGGGAAGATCATTGATGAAGCAGCTGAAGTTGGATTTTTGTCAAGGATATTATCATAAAGAACTAAGGGCTCTTGTGGCACAGTGTCCCTACCTCTGAGCCAGGAGGCCCAGGTTCAAGTCCCACCTGCTCTGAAAAGGTTGATTAGAAAATACTCTGAGGAACATCTGCAGGGATGTCCTGGAACTGAGATAACTGATCTTCAACAACCACCACCACCTTCACTTGTGTCAGGAATGACTCCAACCATTTGAGGGTTTTATGTGATTCCCATTGACTGAAGTTTTACTAGGGGATCCTTGGTCAAATGCAGCCTTGATATCAAAGCAGACACTCATGCTCCCTCTTTGCAAATCTGCCATTCTGTCTGTGTTTGACCAAAGTTTGTCTTCTCAAAGTGAGAAGTTCATCTTTCGGATTTCTGAAGCAGTGCCTCAGTAAATCATGACCCTCCAGGACCCGCTTCCCATCAGTTAGTTCCCTTGTGGCTCAAAATCCATGTTGAGAAGGGCACTCACTCAGGCATCCTCTGCAAGTGCCAGGAGCAACTGAATAATTCTAAAGAACTGTTACAGCCCAGCCAGCTAATTTGAAGTCAACTTTCCAAGCTCGGATCATGCAGGTCCATCCAACGAATTCATTCATCACTCAAAGATCAAGCATTCAGCTGCAGAATGGGACCAGCCCTAGTAATACTTTAAAAATACTGACATCCAACTTGCAAATAAAATTGTTTAAATATCTTCTGTCTCTGGAAATACTTTTGTGTTATTGGAGGTGTTCATGGATTTAGCAGAGGCTTTGCTGTATCCCTAGAGGAATGAGAGAGGATTTGGTAACATGTCCCTACAAAGCAGTAACAGGTCGGGGTAACTACAACATTAATGTCTCTGGATCAGCATAACAGGGAAATGAAGCATAGGGGAAGAGTGGACAAGTTCTGCAAACAAGGTCACACACAAGGAAATTGTCATGTCCTGTTGGATCTGGAAACTGGGAGATGAAAGGAGAGGGCAAAAGGAATCCAGCTTATCTCTCTGAGAGAAAGAGGAAGGACTGACAGCACATGTCTGGGAAATTGAATGAATTCTGTCAAGAGCCTCGGCAACCACAGAGAAGGAGAGATCTTTACTAAGGGAAAAAGAAAGCATGTACTTTTGCTATAATAAAACCTGTGTGATAAAGTTCTTGTATGGCTTTGTGACATTGGAATATTCATGCCTTTCAAAATCTTGTGTTTTGTATTACATCTTGAAGGTGACAATCTGGACATGAGTATGTATGAGATGCAAAGCTTGAGGTTTTATGTTTGTATGAGAGCGAACATGGATGAGGAATATGTCAGAAACAATCAACACTGTGGCAGTAATATTGTAGTAGTCAGTAAGGTCTCAGTTTATATTTGGTTCCTGCTTCACTTCAAATTCTTATGCTCACTGTTTTCTCCTCCATTGTTTTGGGGTAGGGTATTGTTTTGCTGTTCTGTTTTCAACAGTATTGCACTCGGGTTTGGCCTCGGAGGTCACTTTCTCTTTCTTGGTCTTTAGCATTTTAGGTATCCAAGAAAAAGGAATTCATCAGAAGTTAGTGAGCTTGAAGAATTTTTAGTACAAAGATATCTTTCATTTTAAGTTACTAACATAAGGAAGTTGGTGCCTGGGAATTTTGTTGTAAGCTGGATCTGATTGTTTAATATGATCTATAACTGTCATTTATTCTTTAGCACTCAAGTTATTGGCAGAAGTGCAGTATGAATTTAAATTAAGGGAATTGGCATGCAATTTTTTTGAAGGTAGATAAATCATTGAAACAAATAATATGAATATGGGGTTTGGAATAAAAAAAACTGAATGTTTTAATGAGAAAATTAATGAGATTGAATTTCCAGGTGGCTTCTGTCTCCTCAAACTTGGGACTTCTCCAGGGTTTCTGCAGATCTTCCTCCGCTTGTTCCTGTGCTGTCATAGATGCTTTCTAAGTGGAAGCAAACTCTACGTACAGCTGCTGCACCTGAGCTCTCCCTCTCCAGAAATCATTTTCTAAACACTATTTCCTGCGTTGCACCAGCTGCCTCAGTTATCTGTTAGGCCTCCAAATCTCTGTCTTTAGTTTTCCCTTGTATGTCCATACTGGATACTACATAAATATTAGACCATCTCAGGAAAACTAATGTTACCAGGCCGAGCACAACACGTCAAGTACTTCAAATGCATAAACTAGGGAGCCAACAGAATATACATTGGTAGCTTTTGGCCAGTTTCTCTGCAAACTTATTAAATTGTCAAGTCCCTTTAAAGCTGTACCTTGACCTTCAAAGCCAGCCTTTTTGTGCCTAGAAGAAACTTCTTCAGGGTGCAGGGGGTATATGCGTTTCTCAGATGAGCAGAAACCCTGGTTTGCTACTAAAGGGAACTGTCCTCACTGCCTGAAAACAACATACAGATTTAAAATGCTTATGAATACTTTCATCTCTCAGTTCAGCCAAACTTCAATGAAATGAAGCCTAGAAATTTGTGACAGTTTTAAGATTGCTGACTAAAAGTGTTTTGCGTGAGTAAATTATGGAATATTGCTTGGTTTGTGGACATCTAAGTGTCTTGAAGCCACATTGTAACTGCATTTACTTCTGCGAAGGTTCTTCTGATGGTCTGTTTGAAACTTCAGCAGATTCACGGATAGCTTATGTGTTCCAGAGTTATGGAAGATGTTATGGAAAGCCTACGGATATTCTGCCTTGGCATATCTAAGTTACTTACATTTGTGTCTAAATGATCTGATATTTGAAAATAATGGCAAGAATTTTAATTTCTTTCCTGACAGAGTTATGATGATGGTGACTCCTACCTAGATTCTAATGAGTTCCTGAAATTCGTAGAACACAATGAGACTGTTATCAACATTACCTCATACACTGAGCAGGAGGACACCAGACTTCTTCGGTGAGGAACAAAGCAGGGGAAATGTTGCGCCTAATGAACTATCTAACTTTATGGTAGAGCTAAATGATTTGACTGGAGTTATGGGAGAGTTTGAAAAGATTGGAAGAGATTGAGCCACACGGCAGTGAATGACAGAGGAGGATAAAAGCTAAAACTAGCATTTTTAACAATACCATTTGTTTGTGGAGTATCTTTAGAAGCTGCTGTATGCAGATTCCCTCTGGGCAGATGGTGCATGGGCTGTTACCTGCACAATCTTCATTATTGATGCCATTGAAGAATGCCACGTTGAGAGCAACCTATGGTATTCTGTCCTCAGAATTATTATAGAATGTGTAGCACCACAACACAAAAACAAATCATTTCCTTTGGAGGTTGGGGTCTTCCAGTTGGAATTGTTTTCTCTTCGTTCACCCATGGGATGAGAGTGTCTCTGGCTAGGCCAGGATGTATTGCCCATCCCTGATTGTTAAGAGTCAACCACATTACTGTGGATCTGGAGATGTGTGGGGGCCAGACCAGGTAAGGACAGCAGAAGTCCTCCCGTAAAGGATATCAGTGAATCCAGATGGGTTTTACTGACAATTGGCTGGTTGGATGACCACTAGACCCTTAGATTAGATTACGCACAGTGTGGAAACAGGTTCTTTACTGAATGCAAATTCCACCTTCGGTGGGATTCGAACTGAGGTCCCCAGAACATTAGCTGAATTTCTGGATTAATAATCTAGTGATAATACAACCAGACTATTCCCACCCCATATCTGTGGGAATGCATTCAATCACAGAATGTTGGAACCAGAGCTGCTTCTCCCACGTTCAATTATTTAAAAAGAACCATAATTCTATACAATTTCAGCTTTGCACAGTAACTGAGAATTTGCTATGCGAAGTAGCCTTCAAAAATTGTGAATTGGGTGGAATGTGGCAGAACTATGTCTACTTATTTCAGAACTGCAAAGGATAAGTTCCAAAATGTCGCTACCTTTGCCCAGATGCTTGTTTATGGCACAATGTGTGCTTCCACAAATATGGTATCCAATGTGTGAAAGAGCAAAGCTGGGGGAAGGAACCCCCAGCTAGAAAGTTTCCTCAGTCTTCACTTTGATCCACAGATGGCACCTAGGCTAGGTAAATTCTAGCCAGTGACACCCCACACAGCAGCACTAAGAGCCCACCCCCAAAGAAATCATCACTCCTGTCCCGATCCAGATGGAGTTGCAATGTAGCTGTGCCAACCTTCTATAAAAGCACACTGACAAAATGAGCAATAGCAAATCCCATGAGTCAATATTGCTCCGTCTGTTGGATCAAAGACCCACAGATTCTTTCTTTTATTGTTCATGGATTTTTTTAATTTGGGAAATTTACATTTCAAAATTATATGTTGGTGGATGAACGTTAAAGCTGAAGGAATAGTCTGGGTTATCTTCTACCATAGACTGAGCCATGCCTTTGCTTTGTAGGGGCCTCTGTGTGGATGCACTGATTGAGCTTTCTGATGAGAATGCTGACTGGAAACTCAGCTTCAATGAGTTTTTGAACTGCCTGAATCCTGGCTTTGTCCCACCTGAGAAAAGTAAGTACAAACTGACATTACATTACACCGAATGTACAGAATATTCAGCTATTTATTGTTGAAATCACCCTGCTTTCTAGCTTCCTCACTTTATTACCCCAAATTGTGTAATTCCTGATTTCAGGATAATTGTCTGCAGGACATAAGTTGGGCTTTGAGTTTGTTGTACTTTTAGCAACCAGCCCTGTTTGTGCTGATCTGATATCTAATAAGGAACATTGTATGGATGTGAGGAGCAGCAATTCTATGTAATTTAGTCCCTTTCTAACACGACACAGTTTTGAAATCACTGTTGGCAGCTTCCCACTCTCCCATTATTGAACATAGAGGAATATTCAAATCTGGGACTTTTCTCTGGGGTTCATTATCAGGTCAAGTGTATATATTACCCTATCAGTGGTCAGAAGAGCTACAGAGATTACTTTTTAGTTATATCAAAAGAAAAAGTCAGTTGCAAATTTTTTAAGTGAGGAACTGAAAAGCAAAAGGATTCAACATTTAGAGGTTTGGACTAGCTTTGTTTTTAAATGTTGCCACCCAGTGAAGGATACATATTCTTTTTATTCACTTTCAACTTGGACTGCCCACACTCTCCGCAAAGTGGGCAAGTTGAAAGAGTTGTTGCCAAAAACAGAGTGGTTCTGTGGAGCATGTTTGGATTATTTTGCTCTCGCTTGTGGTGAGACTTTAGTTCCTATCCACTCAATGCAATGTGCTTAATGTTATAGAGCAACTGAGCACTTGAAATAACACTCAGACTGATATCCTTCTAAATCCAGTCTTTTAAATTGAAGCTTTTCTGAAAGTGTTCAAGCCAGCGCTAATTCTATTTCAGAATTCGATGTCATTTCCTGCCTGTCACTTAACTGACCTTTCTCTGCTGACTTTCTGTGGTTTATACCCATGGCACGGCCTATCATTAGAATTGATTTATTTCACATATTTCCAGTTTTTCCCAGTACAGTAATATCTACTGTCAGCTGATCATATAGTATCAGGGGCACAACCACCTGTGGGACAGGCTGGTCAGCTTTCTTGGCTGAAAGAGAGAAATATTCAAGGTCTGTGAGAATTGAGAGACTGGTAAAAGACGGAGAACGAAAATGACAAAATTGCAGCAATTTTAGAGTTCCCCTTCTGGGTTCTTAAATTTATCCAAAGCTATATCCATCACAGCCTCTAGATGGAGCTAGATAAGAATATATAAATTCTTCAAAGTTTGGGAGAAGATTTGTAGCTCGGGTGCTAGTTGTTATGGTTCTGTTCACCGAGCTGGGAATTTGTGTTGCAGACGTTTCGTCCCCTGTCTAGGTGACATCCTCAGTGCTTGGGAGCCTCCTGTGAAGCACTTCTGTGATGTTTCCTCCGGCATTTATAGTGATTTGTATCTGCCACTTCCGGTTGTCAGTTCCAGCTGTCCGCTGCAGTGGTTGGTATATTGGGTCCAGGTCGATGTGCTTGTTGATTGAATCTGTGGATGAGTGCCATGCCTCTAGGAACTCCCTGGCAGTTCTCTGTTTGGCTTGTCCTATAATAGTAGTATTGTCCCAGTCGAACTCATGTTGCTTGTCATCTGAGTGTGTGGCTACTAAGGATAGCTGGTCATGTCGTTTCGTGGCTAGTTGGTGTTCATGGATGCGGATCGTTAGCTGTCTTCCTGTTTGTCCTATGTAGTGTTTTGTGCAGTCCTTGCATGGGATTTTGTACACTACATTGGTTTTGCTCAAGCTGGGTATCAGGTCCTTCGTCCTGGTGAGTTGTTGTCTGAGAGTGGCTGTTGGCTTGTGTGCTGTTATGAGTCCTAGTGGTTGCAGTAGTCTGGCTGTCAGTTCAAACAACAAGACAGGGAACCTATCAACAAAGACTGCATACTCAAACTACTGGACCCGTGCCTCACAACACACTTCACATTCAACAACCAAATATATGAACAAATCAACGGCACACCCATGGGCTCACCCATCTCTGGACTCATAGCAGAAGCGGTATTGCAAAGGTTAGAACAAACAGTCTTACCGCAAATTCAACCCAAACTCTGGGTCAGATATGTAGATGATACCTTTGTAATCATTAAAAACACAGAAATAGAGAACACACACCGGATTATCAACGCCACACTCACAGGAATCCGATTCACTAGAGAGGAAGAAAAGGACAACCAACTCCCATTCCTAGACGTGATGGTACAGAGAACACCGAACGGAGAATTCACCACAAAGGTATATTGGAAAGCCACACACACAGACCAAGTCCTGAACTACGAAAGCAACCACCCCAACACACACAAAAGAAGTTCCATCAAGACACTATTCAAAAGGGCCCCAACACACTGCAGTACACCAGAACTGCAGAAAGAGGAAGAAGAACACCTATACAATGTATTCGCCAAAAACAGATACCCCTGCAATTTCATCAACAGATGCCTAAGGGAAAGACAACGGAATGAGGACATGCCACAACCCAAAGGACTAGCCACACTACCATACATCAAAAACATTTCTGAACTGACAGCCAGACTACTGCAACCACTCGACTCATAACAGCACACAAACCAACAGCCACTCTCAGACAACAACTCACCAGGACGAAGGACCTGATACCCAGCATGAGCAAAACCAATGTAGTGTACAAAATCCCATGCAAGGACTGCACAGAACACTACATAGGACAAACAGGAAGACAGCTAACGATCCGCATCCATGAACACCAACTAGCCACGAAACAACACGACCAGCTATCCTTAGTAGCCACACACGCAGATGACAAGCAACATGAGTTCAACTGGGACAACACAACTATTATAGGACAAGCCAAACAGAGAACAGCCAGGGAATTCCTAGAGACATGGCACTCATCCACTGATTCAATCAACAAACACATCGACCTGGACCCAATATACCGACCACTGCAACGGACAGCTGGAACTGACAACCGGAAGCGGCAGATACAAACCACTATAAATGCCGGAGGAGCGCTTCACAGGAGGCTCCCAAGCACTGAGGATGTCACCTAGACAGGGGACGAAACGTCTGCAACACAAATTCCCAGCTCAGTGAACAGAACCACAAAATATAAATTCTTGTCCAGTTTATTCATAAAACTTCAGATTTAAAGTTAATGCCCTGGCCTGTAGGGGAGGTTAAGAAGTTTGCTAACAAGATGCCATACTTCGTAATGAAAGGTTTGAGACGTAAAGATGCTGTTTTGTTTCTGCTGCTACCAATACAATATCACTCTATAATACTTGAGAAACACAAGTTTTAACTGTACTTCTGCATCAAATTCGTTCTGCCAGTATTTCTCTCCTCTTGGAGATATGAATTGGCTCTCAAAGTGTAGAACTTGGTGGTTTTTCTGCAAATCAAGTCTAATGCTGTCTGGGACTACAGAAAAAATAGTTCAATCAAAGGGCTTGCAGCCTTTGTAATTACTCTGTAACTTAAGTCAGCAGCATACAGATGTATCCATCAAGTCAGCCAGGCCAAACTGGCACAGTTTCTCAATCCAGATAGACACTACATCACATACACAGGTGATCCTAAGGGAACCTGGTCAGCTTGAACATTTTGAATGAAACCCCCTTTGGATGCATGGATGGAACTAAAGTTATTCCCTCAAACTCTGGCATCTCCCACCCTTCCATTACCACAAGGCCAACTCTAGAGAAGGTACAATGCAAGGCCTCTACTCACAAGGACATTAATTACACTGGAATACAGATCATTGCAGCCTGCCTCACGCTGCACATCTTAGCTCTGGGTTCTGAGGAGGGATTTGGTGCTGGGCTTAGAGAAGCTGAGAAAAGAAGTCTCTCCTCCAATGAGGAGCAGCAGGTGAAGGAGGAGGAATTCCATGTGGATGAGGAGAGTGTGGGTAAAGTTCAATAGTAAGGGCCCCATAGATGGGCAAGGCAACATTGTCATAGAGGCCATGAGGAATCTATGTAGGAACGCCACAGTGAATCAAGATCTTCTGACATAAGTGTGTCACATGATAGGAACCTTCATAGATAGTGAAGCCTGGGCTGAAAGGTACTGAGGCATTCTTGAGACACAAGCGAAATCATTATAACATGCTGCAAGCAAACGTGAGGATTGATCAAGGCTAACTGGATGTGGTGGTGGATGAGATATTAAAAGACCTTTGGCCATGTGGAAAGTCTGGTATTTTGTAATAATAGTGTAAATAGGTAACATTTTGCACAGATAAAGGTTGTTGTTTAACTTTACATATGTTTATTATTTCACCCTACTCAGCTTATTTAAACACCACAGTGACCCAATTAGTAAAGTACATGATGTGTCCTCTGCTCTCAGACACTCCTGTTATGCCCGGCTTATTCTGGAGATAGGTATGGATCAGGGTAGCCCGTGTGACTGTGGCAGTCAGTGTTTTTATGCAGGGACCCATTGGAAATCTCATGATTGCACTACCTGTCATCTGCAGGGGCAGGCAGCCATCCTTGTTTGGACCTGGCCAGCAGTTGGAATACCAGGCTGAGGGACCTTGGAACCTGAGGCCAGTGAGATTCCTCCAAAATGTATGGATACCCCTGCCTCAGGTGTATTGCCCCTCTGTCTGCCACCTGTGAAATAGCCCTGTTCAGTGACTGCAGCTCTTCTCCCAGGGGAGGCGATGGTGCAGTCATATGGTTACTGGTCTAGTAATCTGGGGAATGCTGTGGGACCCACAATAATGTAGTTGATTTTTGACTGGACCCTGAAATGGCTGACCAGGCCACTTAATTGTATCAAACTACTAATACGCCTCAAAAAGGGAATGAAACTGGGTGGGCGAAACTGGTTCAACCCAGTCACTAGAAATAACGATGCTAAAATTAGGAGGACTGTGTCACCAACTAGTCAAGCAACAACCTGACCTAGTCAGACTCGCAGAAACATACCTTACAGACCATGTATAGACAATGTCATCATGATCCCTTGCAGGACAGGCCCAGTAGAGGTGGTAGCACAATGGGTTACAGTGGGGAGTTGCCCTGGGAGTTCTCAACATTTCCTTCTGGATTCAACAAAGTCTTATGGCATCAGGTCAAACATGTTCAAGAATGTGGTCAAACATATGCAAGCTGCACTACTCAACTTGCTAGGGTTCTTAGATAACACCTTCCAAACCTGTGACCACTACTGTCTAGGAGGACAATAACAGCAGATACACAATGACCTGAAAGTTCCCTTCCAAGTCACTCACCATTCTGATTTGGAAATGTTTCACTGTTTCTTCAATGTCAATGGATCACATTCCTGGAAATCCCTTCCTAACAGTATTGTGGATTTGATCTACAACAAATGGATTGCAGCAGTTCAAGAAGGCAGCTGACCACCCACTTCTCGAAGGCAGTTTGGGGTGGGCAATAAATGTTTGCTTAGCCATTAAGCCTAAATCCCCACAACGAACTGTTCCGCGACATAACAAGTGCCACTATAAAGGAATCTCATACATCTCACAAGTACGGTATCTACAGCCAGATGTGGTGTTTATTCCCTTGTAAACTTTAACTCCTCCTACCTACTTGTGCTGTGCAATGCCCTCAATGTTCCCCACTCGTTCTTTGCTCTTAAACCCATTAGAACCGGTGTCTCTGGGCAGGTGCCCCCTTCCACAGAATGTGGTGATGCTGCACTATGGGAAATTGGTGCCTCACCCCTGTGTCCCAGCCTGGTCCCCTCCCATCAACAGACCGACGTCATCCATCCCCAAACATGAGGTTGCATCCAAATTGCATTAAAAATTGCGGCAAAGGTCCCAGGCAAAACCAGTTGAGTGTATGTTTTGGAAACTGCAGAAAGATTGAAGTTTCATCTTGAAAGCCTGAGAGTAAAATCTGGTCTCCTCCCTTCAGAAGCAGAACCAGAGACATGTCCATACCGTATCGTGCAGAGCATTGAAATCCTGTTCATAGGTTTCTTTCTCAACTGTAGACAATATGGGGGTTTAATTTTACACCCCAGTTATACCCAACATAAGTAGATTGCTACAGCCACTCATGAGTGCATCTGACAAGCTTAGGACTCGTTGCTGCTAATTTCTTGCTTGATACAAGTTATCTGATACTGAAATAAAAATGACCTTCCTTTGTTGTGTCATAGAATGTGCCTTGGAAGATGAAACCTATGAGGATGGAGCTGAGACTACAGTGGAGTGTAACCGATGCGTCTGTGCTTGTGGCAATTGGGTGTGTACTGCCATGACCTGTGATGGTAAGTTAAAATGTTAACCTAGAAACAATATTGACATTGTTCTCTTCCAGGATTTTCCAGTAGGGGAAAGGCGGTGTCAATTTGCTGCATTCCTCTTTACGTATATGTATCTGCATTCAGAACCAAGACATGCCTACGGTACCTAGCTTCAGGTAGATAAGGGAACAATGAATTGCTTTGGAGACAGTGAAATACAAGCTCTTTAGGGCAAATATTGACAATTAATGAGTGCAGATCCCAATAAGTTTTTTTTATTTAGTCACAGGATGTCGGTGTCACTAATGTACCTTTCAGAAAATGATGGTGAGTCAATTCTTGAACTGCTGCAAAAATAGGTGTATCCAGAAGATTTTCAGGGAGGCAGTTTCAAGAATTTGACTCAGCGATTGTGAAGGAAGAGTAAAACAGTTCCCAAGTCAAACTGGTGTGTGAATTGGAAAAGAAATTGGGTAGTGTTCCCATGTATCTGCTGCTCATGTTCTTTTCTGTGTAATTAAAAATGATCTAGTAAAGCAGTAAGAGGAAATCCAAGCAGAGCAACATTTAACGTTTTCCAAAACATTTCAGAGCACTAGGGTGTAAAATTATTTTTTGTTTGGTGTTTGAGATGATTGTTTTTGAACAAAGGCACTGTTTATATACTCCCACTAAACATATGGACACCTGAAGGTTCATAAGGACTATGATATAAAAGCAAAAATAAATGACACTCCACAGAGCTGTGCAGTTCCGGGCAAAGAACACTTTAACTGAGTTTGGAAGTAGAGTGAGACAAGGAGTGATGGAAGGAGCTGCTATTTAATTATATGTCTTGGCATTAGGGTGCCTGAGCATTTCCAAGAATAAATTCATGATGCACCCAGACACTGACCAAAAAGCCAACCACATTTTTAATGACCGAAAGAAAAACATTTAAACTGAGGATGAATGCTGGAGAAATCAGCAGGTCTGGCAGCATCTGTGAAGTGAGAGAATCAGAGTTAAAGGGACTAACTGGAGAATGGGATTAGCTGGGTATCTCCTTCAGGAGCCGGTACAGACTCAATAGATTTAATGGCTTCCTTCTGTAATGTAGGATTCAGTGATATCCTATATATTATAACAGGGACTACACCTCAAAAATACTGAATCAGCTGTAAAATGTCAAGATGTTTTTGCCTCTCGTCATGCCTAACTACAACCTACTTAGTCCATAAAATGACTGAGATGGATGATAACCTGACTAATCTGTTAGTTGTTGATGGGCTGTTGTGGCACAGACTTGCCATTAATTAACTCTGAAATAGTAGGTATTACAATTGTAAAGCCTATGCTTCTTGTAGAATCTGTTACTTTTTTTTTCCCATTACTGTATTTTTTTTCTTTAATTTCCTTTTTTATCCATGATTCACTCGTTCCTTTGTCATTTCTTTTCCTGTGCCTTATAATTTCTTCGTTGACTTCCTCAATGAAGATAAAAATAAGGACGTTCCTGAGGAGCAGCCACAAACTACTGCCGATGATGAGATGACTGAAGAGGAGTGGACAAAGTACGTTCATGAGCTCAACAAGCATCAGGTTAGTAAAGCAGCAGTCTGAGACTGATGGGCAGGCTTCCTGGGTTCATCTGTCATCCATTCAGGGAACGTTAATTTTCTCTAAACATGCCTCCAATTCTATTCGCACTGCATAAGGTCTGAGTTATAGATTTGCCAGACCATTCCATGTCTGTGACTAAACTGTCCCAATGCAATTACCAATTGATATTTGTCAATGCAAGACATTATATTGCCAAGATAATTAGGCTAAAATGGAAATACTTGACATAGATCAAGTAGTTAAGATTTGTATTTGTATTTGCTGGGGTTTTGCAGGGCCAGAGGCAACATGATTGAGACATCTTGCCAGGTGCATGTAGAAAGAATGGTTCCTCTGATGGGAGAATCTAGAATGTTTAAAAATAAGGGGACTTCCATGCAAGACTGAGATGAGGGGAAATACCTTATTATGAGGGATGCGAGTCTTTGGAATTCTGCTTTCACTGCTTTTTGGTGAAACGTGTATTTTAATAATTTTAAGACAAAGATAGATCGATTCTTAATAAGTAAGGAGGTGTGCAAAAGGTTTTTGCGGTAGGCAGGAAAGTGGAGTAATCAGATCAGCAGTGGTTTTATTGAATGGCAAATGGGCTCAGTGGCCAACTCCTTCCGCTCCTAATTCCTGTTTTCATATGTTCAAGGTGGCAAACTCTTAACTACTGAGAGTCTGCAGCTATTTACAATTTATATAAGATTTTGGATAAGCCGGACTCTGTAGTAGCTACATTTGTTGATACAAAGGTAGGAAGGGCAGGAAGTTAGAAAGAGGTCATTGAGTGTCTGAAAGGGGAAACATACAGATTGACTGGGCCAAAAGTTGGTATGTGGAGTATAATTTAAGAAAATGTGAGGTTACCCACTTTGGCAGGAGGAACATAAAAGCAGAATACTAGTTAAACAGAGGGAGACTGGGGGATGATGCTGACCTGTTGAGTGATCTGGGCTGGCTTGTTAGTTGTGAGGAGGAGGCAAGGGGGCTTCAAGTTGATTTTGACAAGTTGAGTGAGTAGGTAAACTCAAAGGAGATGCAGTGTAACATGGCTAAATGCCAAGTTAGACACTTCAGGTTGAAAAATAGAAAGAAAGCATATTAATTCAACTCTGATATATTGTGAAGTGTGGATGTGTGCAAGGGTATCCTTATAAACCAGTCAATGAAAGGTGCAGCAAGCAATTTAGAAGGCAAGTGGTATATTGGCCTTCATTGCAAGAGGATTTTAATTCAGAAGTAGGGATGTCTTACAGCAGTTGGACAGGATATTGATGAGATTACACTTGGTATTGTTTGCAGTTTTGGTCTCTCTACCAAGAAAGGATATATTATCATACAGGGAGTACAGTGGAGGAGAATAGATCATTAAATCTTTCAAGTCTGCTCCACCATTCAGTAAGCTCTGTTCGTAATCCAAATTCCACATTCCCATCCATTCCTAACAGTCTTAGATTCTTTGAGAGGTTCATGATGAAAGGCTCCTGGCCGAAACGTTGATTTTCCTGCTTTTCGGATGCAATGACCTGCTGTGCATTTCCAGCACCACTCTAACCTTGAACCTTAGATTCTTGTTGGGCAAGGAATCAATCGACCACAGCCTTAAAAATATTCAGGTATCGATCCTTCACCACCTACTGAGGCACACAGTTCAAATGCACTCAACTCTCAGAGAAAAGAAATCCCTCTCATCTCAGACCTAAATGTTACCCCTAATTTTAAAACTGTATCCTCAGTTCTGAACTTGCCCACAAGAAGAAACATTTCTCCACACCCACCCTGCTGAAAGACTGTTCAGGGTCTTATGAATTTTAATTGAATAACTGCTCACTCTCCTTAAGTCTGGTGGAAATGAATCCAGCCTTTCCAACCTATCTTACTTCCAGGTATCAATCCAGCAAACCTCCTCTGAACTACCTCCAAAACATTGGTGTTGCTCTTTAGATAAAGAGGCCAGAACTGCCCACAGTCTTCAAGATGTGGTCTTACAAATGCCCTGCACAACTGAAGAATAATCTCCTTCCTGTTATGTTCAATTCCTCTCCTAATAAAGGATAAGATTTCATTAGTCTCCTCAATCACTTGCTATTCCTGCATACTAACATTTTGTGACTCATCCAGTAGAAAACCAAGGGCAGAATCTTATACTGGCCTGAATGGTGTAGACTGTGGTAAGATTTGTGGCAAAGTCATGCCATCAGCTGCATCACTACAGTTTTTCAAAGCATTTGCCAAACCATTCACAATTTCCCAAAGGCAAAATATGTCTCACCAACTATTTTGTCAGACTCTATGAGAATCTTGTATGTTTCCATAAGATCACCTCTGTTTTCTAAATTTCAATTCAAAGAGACCCAACTTACTCTTCCCTTGTTAGACAACTCTTTCATCACAGGAAATCAACTTACTGAACTGCTTCCAGCGCAGGTGTAGTTGGCAGAATCGTACTGGGATCTGATTGACATAGATTATGCTAAGATTTGCAACAGAATCATAGGAGAAGACCAAAAGGCCATTGGAGCAACTTGCTGTATTTTTGTGTTTGCCAAATAGTGCGAGTTTCTGGCTTAACATTGGCAAATTGCCAATCAAGGAGGATTATAGCTTGTTAGATGCCTTATTAAAGCCATTAATGAAACACATGATATTGCTATCCTATCAATCACGCCAAACAAGCTAAAGGTCAAGAAGACTCAACGTGGAAGATAGAGCAGGTAATTGGGAATTTCAGTTTGTCGGTTGCTCCAACTGACATGTTGGACACTGGTCACCAAAATAACCCTGAAAATTAGGATAAATTCAGAATGTAGCAAAGGAAGACTAAATATCTAACAAAGAGAAAATAAACAATGAAGGCAAACTAGTGAGGAATAATAAAAACTGACAATAAGAGCTTCTTTAAATACATAAAAAGTGAACATAGACCCCTTTGAAAATGAATCTAGTGAGACAGTTTTGGGGACCAAGGAAATGGCACAGGTGTTAAATAGATATTTTGCATCAGTCTTTATGGTGGAAGATATTTCAAACATCGCCTTAATAAAGAATACAGGGAGAAATGAAGTACCACTTCCATCACTAAAGCAGTGGTATTAGACAACTTAACGGGGCTAGAGGCAGATAAGTCCCTTTATCCTGGTAGATTGCATCCTAGAATCCTAAAAGAGGTAGCTACAGAGATAGTGGATGCTTTGGTTGTAATTTTCCAAAAATCGTTGGATTCTGGAGAAGTACCAGAGGGTTGGAAAACTGTTAGTGTGATCCCCCCATTCGAAAAGAGAGGGAGGTGATAGGAAAAGTATTGGAATCCAATTATTAAGTAAGTAATGGCAGAGCTTTTGGAAAATCATAACCTAATCAAGTAGTATCAGCATGGCTTCATGCCAGGGAAACCCTGTCTGACTAATTTATTAGATTTTTTGAGCAAGTTCAATGAGAGTGGATAGGGGGGAACCACCGAGATGTGTTGAACTTGGACTTCAACAGGGTGTTTGGCAAGGTACCTCACAAAATGTTAAATCATAAGATGAGAGCTCACAGTGTTGGTGTAGTATATTGGTAAGGATAGATAATTCACTAACAAGACAGGAAACAGTGAATAGAGTTAAGGGGTTCTTTTTCAGGTTGGGACCTGTGACCACTGGAGTTCCACAGGGATCAGTGCTGGCATGGCAACTGTGTACAACATATATGACTCAGTTGGAGGAAGGAAGTGAATCTACTCGAGCCAGATTTGCTGATGACTCAAAAATAATTGTGGAAGCAGATTGTGAGAAGGACACGAACAGTTTGCAGAACGATATTGACGAGTTAAGCAAGTGGACAAAAAGTTGACAAATGGAGTATAATGTGGGAGAATATGAAGCTGTTCAGTTTGGAAAGGAGGGCGAAAGACTCTAGGTTCTTGATCAGTAGGGGAATCAAGGGTTACACGGAAAAATATAAGAATGTGGGCATGAGGAATATCGGATCAGCTATGATTTTATTGAATGGTGGAGCCAGCCAAATGGCCTGCTGTTCCGATTTCCTAGGTCTTATTATCTCAGGGCATGATCCATTGGCCACACATGCACCACTGAAACGCTGCAGCAAGGATGCTGTGCACTCAGGACACGAACCCAGCCTATGGACTGGATATGCAGCATCTCTGAGCTAAAAAAAACCAGAAATTGCTGGAGAAAGTCAGCAGGTCTGGCAACACCTGTGGAGAGAAAGTAGAATTAGTATTTCTGGTTTAGTGACCCTTCTTCAGAACTGATGGTAGCAAGAAAATGGTATATATGCTGAAAACAGGCGGTGGGTTAAAGGAGTAGCTGATAGTTAGAAGTGGAGTCAAAGGGAAAGAAAGGCATGAGGACAAAGTGAAGACTATTAAGAAGCCAGGCAGAAAGAAAAGCTGCTAATGGGGACCATAATTAAGTGAAAATGGGTTGGCTATGCTGAAAGTGCCCCGTATGTTTACAGTGCCTGGGGTGTGGGGGTTGAGTTAAGGATTCAGAAGGTGTTCAGGCCCTAAAATTATTGAATGTGATAGTGAGTCCTGAACATAGAACATAGAACATTACAGTGCAGTACAGGTCCTTCGGCCCTCGATGTTGCGCCAACCTGTCATACCAATTTGAAGCCCTTCTAACCTACACTATTCCATGTATGTCCATATGCTTGTCCAATGACGACTTAAATATACTTAAAGTTGGCGAATCTACTACCGTTGCAGGCAAAGCATTCCATACCCTTACTACTCTCTGAGTAAAGAAACTACCTCTGACATCTGTCCTATATCTATCACCCCTCAATTTAAAACTGTGCCCCATCGTGCTCACCGTCATCATACTTGGAGAAAGGCTCTCCCTGTCCACCCTATCTAACCCTCTATCTTATATGTCTCTATTAAGTCACCTCTCAACCTTCTTCTCTCTAATGAAAATAGCCTTAAGTCCCTCAGCCTTTCCTCATAAGACCTTCCCTCCATACCAGGCAACATCCTAGTAAATCTCCCCTGCACCCTTTCCAAAGCTTCCACATCCTTTTTTATAATGCGGTGACCAGAACTGTACACAATACTCCAAGTGCGGCCGCACCAGAGTTTTGTACAGCTGCAGCATAACCTCATGGTTCCGGAACTCTATCCCTCTATTAATAAAAGCTAAAACACCGTATGCATTCTTAACAATCCTGTCAACCTGGGTGGCAACTTTCAAGGATCTGTGTACCTGGACACCGAGATCTCTCTGCTCATCTACACTACCAAGAATCTTACCATTAGCCCAGTACTTTGCATTCCGGTTACTCCAACCAAAGTGAATCACCTCTCACTAAACTCCATTTGCCACCTCTCAGCCCAGCTCTGCAGCTTATCTATGTCTCTCTGTAACCTAAAACATCCTTCGTCACTATCCACAACTCCACCGACCTTAGCGTTGTCTGCAAATTTACTAACCCACCCTTCTACGCCCTCATCCAGGTCGTTTATAAAAATGACGAACAGCAGTGGACCCAACACTGACCCTTGCTGTACATCACTGGTAACTGGACTTCAGGATGAACATTTCCCATCAACCACCACCTTCTTTCAGCAAGCCAATTACTGATCCAAACTGCTATATCTCCCACAATCCCATTCCTCCGCAATTTGTACAATAGCCTACTGTGGGGAACTTGATCGAATGCCTTGCTGAAATCCATATACACCACATTAAATGGTTTACTCTCATCTATCTGTTTGGTCACCTTCTCAAAGAACTCAATAAGGTTTGTGAGGCACGACCTACCCTTCACAAAACCATGCTGACTATCCCTAATCAAATTATTCTTTTCTAGATGATTATAAATCCTATCTCTTATAACCTTTTCCAACACTTTTCCAACAACTGAAGTAAGGCTCACTGGTCTATAATTACCGGGGTTGTCTCTACTCCCCTTCTTGAACAGGGGAACCACATTTGCTATCCTCCAGTTTTCTGGCACTATTCCTGTAGACAATAACGATTTAAAGATCAATGCCAAAGGCTCAGCAATCTCCTCTCTGACTTCCCAGAGGATCCTAGGATAAATCCCATCCGGCTCAGGGGACTTATCTACTTTCACACTCTGCAGGATTTCTAATACCTCCTCCTTGTGAACCTCAATCCCACCTAGTCTAGTAGCCTGTATCTCAGTACTCTCCTCGACAACATTGTCGTTTTCTAGAGTGAATACTGTCGAAAAATATTCATTAAGTGCTACCCCTATCTCCTCTGACACCACATACAACTTCCCACCACTGTCCTTGATTGGCCCTAATCTTACTCGCGTCATTCTTTTATTCCTTAAATACCTATAGAAAACCTTAGGGTTTACCCTGATCCTATCCGCCAGCAACGTTTCATGTCTCCTCCTGGCTCTTCTGAGCTCTCTCTTTATCTCTTTCCTGGCTACCTTGTAACCCTCAAGCACCCTAACTGAGCCTTCAAATCTCATCCTAACATAAGCCTTCTTCTTCCTCTTGACCAGAGATTCTACTTCCTTCGTAAACCACGGCTCCCACGCTCTACAGCTTCCTCCCTGCCTGACAGGTACATACTTATCTAGGACACACAGGAGCTTTTCCTTGAATAAGCTCCACATTTCTAATGTTCCCATCCCCTGCAGTTTCCTTCCCCATCCTATGCTTCCTAAATCTTGCCTAATCGCATTGTAATTGCCTTTCCCCCAGCTGTAACTCTTGCCTAGTGGTATACACCTATCCCTTTCTATCACTAAAGTAAACATAACAGAATTGTGATCGCTATCACAAAAGTGCTCACCTACTTCCAAGTCCAATACCTGGCCGGGCTCATTACCTAGTACCAAACCTAATGTGGCTTCGCCCCTTGTTGGCCTGTCTACATACTGTATCAGGAAGCTCTCCTGCACACACTGGACAAAAACTGACCCATCTATAGTACTCATGCTATAGTGTTCCCAGTCAATATTTGGAAAGTTGAAGTCCCCCATGACAACTACCCTGTCTCTCTCACTCCTATCGAGAATCATCTTTGCTATCCTTTCCTCTACATCTCTGGAACTATTCGGAGGCCTATAGAAAACTCCCAACAGGGTGACCTCTCCTTTCCTGTTTCTAATTTCAGCCCATACTACCTCAGTTGACAAGTCCCCAAACATCCTTTCTGCAACTGTAATACTGTCCTTGACCAACAATGCCACACCTCCCGCTCATTTACCATCTTCTCTGTTCTTACTGAAACACCTAAATCCTGGAACCTGCAACAGCCATTCCTGTCCCTGCTCTATCCATGTCTCCGAAATGGCCACAATATCGAAGTCCCAGGTACCAACCCATGCTGCAAGTTCATCCACCTTATTCCGGATGCTCCGGGTGTTGAAGTAGACACACTTCAAACCAATTTCTTGCTTGCCGGTGCCATCTTGCGTCCCTGAAACTTGATTTTGAACCTCCCTATTCTCAATCTTTTCTATACTCGAACTACAATTTTGGTTCCCATCTCCTTGTTGGATTAGTTTAAACCCACCCCAACAGCCTTAGCAAATCTCCCCCCCCCCCCCCCCCCAGGATATTGGTACCCCTCTGGTTTAGGTGAAGACCATCCTGCTTGTAGAGGTCCCACCTACCCCAGAAAGAGCCCCAATTATCCAAGAATCCAAAACCCTCCCTCCTGCACCATCCCTGTAGCCACGTGTTCAACTCCTCTCTCTCCTTATTTCTCACCTCACTAGCACATGGCATGGGCAACAAACCAGAGACAACAGCTCTGTTCGTCCTAGCTCTAAGCTTCCATCCTAGCTCCCTGAATTTCTGCCTTAAATCCCTATCTCTCTTCCTACCTATGTCGTTGGTGCCTATTTGGACCACGACTTGGGGCTGCTCCCCCTCCCCCTTAAGGATCCCAAAAACACGATCAGAGACATCATGAACCCTGGCACCTGGGAGGCAGCACACCAACCATGAGTCTCTCTCATCCCCACAGAACCTCCTATCTGTCCCCCTGACTATGGAGTCCCCAGTGATTACTGCTCTGCTCCTCTTCCCCTTTCCCTTCTGAGCAGCAGGGACAGACTCTGTCCCAGAGCCCTGTGCCCTACTGCTTTCCCTTGGTAAGTTCCCCCCCACAACAGTATCCAAAATGGTATACTTATTGTTGAGGGGAATGGCCACAGGGGATCCCTGCACTGCCTTCCGGTTCCCTTTCCGTCCCCTGACTGTAACCCATTTGCATTTTTTTTGTATCTGAGGAGTGACTACCTCCCTGTAACTCCTCTCAATAACCCCCTCTGCCTCCCGAATAATCCAAAGTTCATCCAGCTCCAGTTCCCTAACGCAGTTTTCGAGGAGCTGGAGTTGGGTGCACTTCCCGCAGATGTAGTCAGCAGGGACACTAGTGGTGACTCTTACCTCCCACATTCTGCAGGAGGAACATTCAACTGCCCTAACCTCCATTCCCACTATTCTAAATTCCCAAAGAGACTGAAGGCTGCAGAGTCTTCAAGCAGAAAATTAGATGATGATCTTCTAGATTTTGCTGAGCTTTACTGGAGCACTGCAGCAAACCTGAGACAGAGATGTTGGCCAGGGAACATGGTGGTGTGTTGAAGTGGTAGGCAATTAGAAGCTCAGGGTCATTTGAGCAGATAGAATGTTGGTGTCTGCATTTCATCTCCCCAGTGTAAAGCAGACCAGATTATGAGCAGTGAACATGATAGATTGTTGCTTCACCTGGAAGGTGTATCTGGGGCCTTGGATAGTGAGAAGGGAGGAAGTCAATGGGCAGGTGTTACACCTTCTGTGACTGCATGGGAAAGTGCTGGAGGATTGTGAAGAGATATTGAGAGTGGAGGGTGTGTTTTCCTGAGGGAACAGTCCATGTGAAATACTGTCAAAGGAGGGGAGGTAGATGTGTGCCTACTGGTGGTACCCTACTGGAAGTGGCAGGGATGGTGGCAAATGATCCTTTTGGACATGGAGGCTAGTGGATGGTGAGGACAAGGGGGACCCTATTGGTGTTGTGGGAGGGAAGGAGAAATGGTGAGGGCAGAAATGTGGGAGATGGGTTGAACATAGCTAAGACCCCTGTTGCAGGTAGCAGGGAATCCTTAGTTGAGCACGAAAGTGGACATTTCTGAAATCACCCCCCCCCATTGTGGAAAGTGACATCATCACAAAGGATGATAGAGAATGGAATGGAGCCTTCACAGGAAACAGGGTGTGAGGATGTATAGTCAAGAGAACTGTGGGAATCGATGGGTTCAGAGTGAATATTAGTGGCCAGCCTGACCCCAGAGATTGAAACACAGATGTCAATGAAGAGAAGGGAGGAATCTGAGATGGACTAGGGAAGCTGAGAGTGGAATAGAAATTGGAAGCAAAACAGATAAACTTCACTAGTTCCAGATGAGAGAGAGAAGTAGCACCAATGATATCATCAACATACTGAAGAAAGAGTTGTGAGGAGAGATCTAAGTAAGATCAGGACAAGAAATGTTCCATGTACCCTAATGAGATGGGCAGAACTGAGGCATACTTTTGATCTGAAGAATGTGACAGGAGTTAAAGGAGAATTGCTCAAAGTTGGGACAAGCTCAGCCAGGTGGAGTAGGGTGGTGGTGGATGGGGGTAGTTCAGGTTATTTTTCCAGGAAGAAGTGGAGAACCCTGAGACCTTCCTGATGGGAGATGGATGTGTAAAGGATTACATGTCAGTGGTAAAAAGATGGTTGGTGCCCATGTACTGGAAATTCTGAAACTGCCGTAAAGTGTCGGATGTATCACGGATGTAAATGGGAAAGGACTGGACAAGAGGAGAATACATTTATCTGTGGGACTTTCACTTGCTGTCATAGTGATCACTAACTCTGAGCCTACCTGGATGCTCACAGCATTCTTGTCTTGCCTTGTGTTTTTGCATTTTGCCCCATCAATCAGAGATACCAAGCTCATCAGTTGTATTGCTATATAATGGTTGTCAACAATTCTCAGTCAAACTAGTAGCCTTCTCTCCAGAGTGCCTTGGCACAGTAAGTCAAGAGCAGTCTCCCAAACCAGTCCAGGAGCTTGGAAACTGTCAGTCAGCAGCTCAGGGTGGTTAGTGTCTCGGATTGACAGTACCAGGATGACCTGACAGGCAGTACTCGACTGGAATGAGGACAAGTCCACACTTGATTCCCACTGAATAACCGTACCGTGTGTATGATGTGCAGGCAGCTGACATATGCCCTGGATGTGAGATTGCCCTCATGTTGGGAATTTTCCACATCTAGCTCATTTAGTGCATTTGGTAAAATAAAAAGCTGAGTATTAATCAGGTGCGAATTGGTATTGATAATGTGATTATCAACACACCCCCCCCCCCCCCCCCCCCCAGCTGACAACTCATCACATAAGTGCAACAAGTTGCTCCTGATGTAGAGCTAGGCCTTTCCAGACTTCTGATATGACTCTGTCATAAATCTCAACATGTTTGTTCAGACCCTGGTAAGATTCTGCCCACTATACTTACAGTGGAGGCAGTTCAATAGGTTGATTCCTGAGCCCGGAGAAAGTGAGGACTGCAGATGCTGGAGATCAGAGCTTAAAAATGTGTTGTTGGAAAAGCGCAGCAGGTCAGGCAGCAACCAAGGAGCAGGAGAATTGACGTTTCGGGCATAAGCCCTTCTTCAGGATTCCTGAAGAAGGGCTTATGCCCGAAACGTCGATTCTCCTGCTCCTTTGATGCTGCCTGACCTGCTGCGCTTTTCCAGCAACACATTTTTAAGCTCTGATTCCTGAGCCGAAAGAGTTGTCTTAAAAGGGCAGATTGAGCAAACTGGATCAATACTAATTGGAATTTAATAAATGAAGGTGATCTTACAGAAATGCGCACAATTCTGAAAGGACTTGAAAGAGTAGTTGCCGAGAGGTGGGAAATCTAAACCTGACCAGCATTGTTTAAACTTAAGGGTGTGTCATTTATGACAAATGAAGGGCTCCTTCTTCTCTGGGAATTGTTAATCTTTGCGCAATTCATTAACCTCGAGAACAGTAGGAACAGTCTAAAGCAAACTTCTAATAATCAGATTTTGACTCCATTGTTGAACAAAGATTATGGGTTAGGCAGGAAAGCAGAGATAAGTCCCAATAAGATCTTCGATGATCATACTGAATGATGGGGCAGGTTCACAAAGCTAAATGATTTGCTCAGTTCTTATGACCTTATGTTCCTCTGCACCACACCATTTGAGATTGGTCGATTGTGTAATTGGCAAGAGTGATTCCAAAATTCATTATACAAGTGATCATCATTGTGATGGCAGATAAAGGGCCAAATTTTCTGAGGAGTGACAATCACAGGCAGATTTTTTATGAAAGGAGGCAGCTTTGTACGTCTGACAGGAGATTTTAATCAGGACTCCTTCAGGAAAGTGGAACTGTACTTTGACAGTTCTCTCATAGTGCAGAACGGACAGGGGAAGGCAAAAAATGTTCAGTTTGTATGTGCAGCCGTCAGCTGCCATATTCTGAAATGTAGAGATCCAGAATCACATACAGCCACTTTGACAACTGCTGCCAGATGGTGTATGCATATGGTAAATGTGAGGGTAGGGTGCCAGTTGAGTGAGGTGTCAGCTGAGTCGGGTGCAAGGGAAGTGATGCAAAATTTGATGTGCTAAATGAATCTAGCAAGTGATGGTGGAAGGCAGGTTGGTGAAGTACAGTGTCAGCAGTGGAGAGTTGAGTTTTCAGGTAGGGGAGGCAGAGGCTGATTAGTCTGGAGTGGAGCTTGGGGAGGTTGGCTCCAGAATAGGGGAAGGGGGTTTATCTTCTGGGGATTAAAGGGGAATCAGGTCTGCCGCAGGTGATGAGGTGGGGAGGGGCCAGAATGGTCAACTCCTAGAGGGTTCAGTATGGTTACAACGGAATGGGAGGATCAGCTCCAGTGGCTGGGAAGGGGCTTCCAATCCAGCAGCAGGGAATTGGTGGAATGGTTATGGTGGGGAGCTGATCCCAACAGAGCAGGGATGATCCACTCAGGTTCTGGGGTTATAAGTGGAGTGGGAGTGATGAAGTTGGGGGTGTCTGAAGTAAATATGGGGAGAATTGAATAGTTACACAGGAGTTACACTGTGTATTTAATAGTCTAATTTTACATGAATTACTATTCACTTACTTTCCTGATGAAGGGCTTTGGCCAAAACGTCGATTTTGCAGCTCCTCGGATGCTGCCTGAACTGCTGTGCTCTTCCAGCACCACTAATCCAAAATCTGGTTTCCAGCATCTGCAGTCATTGTTTTTAACCTATTCACTTACTTTCTCCAACTCTCTGAATTCTCTAATTTGTAAATAGAGACATTTGGAAGTTTCCAGGCAGAGGACTTGCCTGGCGGAATCTTCCAATATCCCCAGCAATTTCTTCATAGTCTGCTATGGTGGGGATTCTGCAGGGTCCCCATGTGCAACTCCCATCTGCACTGAAATAGTGACTGTTTATTGGTGTCTGGATGTCGGAATATCCAGGCCAAAGTTATAGAATTCCTGAGATCATTTCAAATTTGAGAAGATCCTAAGTTTGCCAATAACAACATGGCAGCCCATTGTGGAAAGGCTTAATTTTGAAGTCTACAATCACATTGCTACATTTTAGATGTAACTGTCTGGGTTTTTTTTGTACCAAACCAGTTACTCTCATTAAAAACTCCACACAAAGTACTAAATTAAGGAACGTTACCAATTTATCTCTGACGTTTCCAGACTGGCTTAGCACAGAAATTCTAATGAGGTTATTTTCCTATTTTCTTTAGGAGACTGCTGAGAAGGCTAAGAAAGTGAACATAAAGGAGACCTAAAAATATATGATGTGGAAGAGGAACAAAGTTAATCTTTATTTTCTAACCTGTTTCTCTCCATTCAGCCAACCAGTAAACACTTGGAATTTCAACAATCACTACTAAATATATATATATATACACGTTATAAACAGTATTTTTTTGGGCTTTGTGTTGGGGACAAAAGGAGTCCTTGGTTTTATTCAAACAGACTTCTTATAATGTACTGTAATGTTAAACAAGAGTTTAGTAGAAAAGCTAGCCATAAATGGTAATCTGTTGGTTTGAATTGTAACAGCTGCATAGTCCTGTGATGGAAGATGGTGGAAATCATATCCTGCTCCTTATTAGTTAACCATGTTCCTCTATATTACACACAGAACCACAGGTGGACCTTCATTGGACAGGACCCCTAGACCAGAATTCTAAATATTAAAGTTTCCCAGTATGTCCTAAAACTCTGGGTGCAACTTTAATTAGGATGATGGCATCAACATTATTGAAAAGATTGATTTTCATTAACTCACATAGAATTGTGATCTTTGAGCTGGCAGAGTTCAATCATAGGGGTCCAAAGTTATGGTTTTATTTCTTGGTGTTCATTGATAATCAAAGTTTCCAATTCACCCTGAATTCTGGGGAGAAAACAAGTTCATGTAAGAACACTTTGGAAGTTTAAAGTTTTTTTTTTGTAAATAAATACCTACAATATAAATTAGTGATTACATTGTCCTTAATACACAGTTATAAAGTGATTCAGAAAATCTTTTTGGCTGTTGCTGTGCCACACTTTGGATCTCTTCAGTTTAGATGCTCGAGTCTTATCGATTTGGGTACTTAAGTTGCCACTAATATAGTGGAATAGAAGTTCCATCGCCCTAACAATTGAACCACTGCAATTAAAGGAAAATATTGTGAAGGAAATCTGAAATAAAACCAGAATGTGCTGGAGAAACTCGTAGTAGTGGCAGCATCAGCGGAGAGCAAAACAGAATTAACATTTCCAGACCAAGATGACTTCTTTGGACTGCTGGACTCAATTTTACCTGTTTCTCACTCTACCCATGCTGCCCAACCTGTCGAGTTTCTCCAGCATGTTGTTTTATTTCTAATTGCACCACCACCTCAGGCACATTTCTATCTGTGTTTAGAAAACATTGAAAGGGAGATGAGGAAAGCCTGCGATTGCAGGGTTCTACTCCTACCGCAGCAGATTAAAAAGACCATCTCCTTTTAATACCAGAGAGAAAAATCTATTCCCTTCTGCTAGCTCTGGCACAAGATGGTGCCAGTCAGTCACCTGATGATTGGTTGATTGCCATTTGGTGGGTGAGTTTCTTAATCTTTTAAGGCTGCTTGAGCAAAGCTGGACTACAGTGACATTTTCCATTGAGAACCAATTGGGATTGGGATTGCCCTACCAAGAGTGATGTAATATGTAATATGTGAGGCCACTTTTCATCCTTGCCTTCTTTTAGATATGTTCTCATCAACGCATTCAGACGAATTATTCCAAACCTCTGGAGCAGGTGGCCCTTGAACCAGGCCTCTTGGCTCAGAGGTACAGACCCTACCACAGTGTAACAAACGCCCTTCAATCACATCTTTTAGGCCATGCACTTTAATATCCAGCAGATGTACATTGGAAGATCACTACAAGGACTGATAGCAGACCAATAGCCCCCGTTGACTTTTTCCACACACTGTTTGGTCTGTGGCAGAAGATATAAGTAGATTTCTCCCTATGATCTGTAGGTTATGTAGAGGATTAAGGAAAACTTAACAGTAGCCATCTTCCGCAAAGGTTTACAAGCACTCTATTGACATTTCACAATGGTGCTACATTCCTTCTTTCCTTTATATCATATTATATATATATATATGTATACACTTTATGTATTATTTGCAGTTTTTTGTAACCTCTGGAGTGTCCAAAATTTTATTTAAACTCTTGTGTGTTTTAAAGAGTATCCACAATGTTGAACATAAAAAAATGAGTGCCTAAGGATAGATGTGAAGTCTTGTAGAAATTGGTGGTGTCAGGCTACAGTCAGCATGTTAGGTTGTCAAATTGCCATGGTGTTGACAAAAAGGAGGAAACTGCCTTTTACCAGTATACTGTAGAGTGCTGAGATCCAACTGAAATATTTGTTAAAACAAAAATCTGAGGAAGCGAAACTGTATGCCAGAAAATGCTGTTTTAGAAATGCTACCACTATATTTTCAAGAGTCCAATAACATTGTAGCATGATACTGTAAACTGATTATTGCAGAGTGAATAATTCAAGTATTCACAACACCATTGCTGGGAAACACTGATGTTCTCAACACCATCTGAATCAGCATCATTGCAGGCATACTTTATGTCTAAATTGAGGATCATTTCACCAAAACAATTATTCTTACTGAGATCCTGCTTTAATTCCAAGAGCTATACCTCCCCATCCAGAGTAATTTGCAATGAGTATGTTAGTGCCTCAATCTCAAAGTGGACCTTGTTCAGACTGATGGTGGAGAGGGAGGCACAGACATTGCTAAAGGGAAGGTGACAGCCCATCTCAATAGTTTTCAGACTTTTCCAATACTTGCTCTGTGTTAGTATTTCAAGATAATACCAGATGTAAGGAGATCCGAATCACCTACAGCAGGTAGAAGGAGTTTCATGAACTTTTGAGGTGACCCCAAGGATGTAATTTGCTCTTTTGTGAAGGTTTGTAGCTCAGGTTGAGGTTTAGGGTGTAGGTTTGCTCGCTGAGCTGTAGGTTTGATATCCAGACGTTTCATTACCTGGCTAGGTAACATCATCGATGGTGACCTCCAAGTGAAGCGAAGCTATTGTCTCTTGCTTTCTATTCCAGGACAAACATATAAATAGAAAGCAGGAGACAACAGTTTCGCTTCACTTGGAGGTCGCCACTGATGATGTTACCTAGTAGCCAGGTAATGAAACGTCTGGATATCAAACCTACAGCTCAGCGAGCAAACCTACACCCTAAATTTGCTCTTCTCATTAATCAGAAGGATGCTCTAAGTGTGAATGCCATACATTCAGGAATGGGGTTACAAGCCACGATTAAGAGATAGGAACAAACAGTTTGAAGTATTTTTGACTTATTTTATAAAGATCAGCCGTTGTATCCACACATCATCCTATTAAAACAAATGTGTTACAGTTTGCTTTTCACCTTATTATCTCTGGAACTGGTTTGCAGACTGTGGTTAATGAATCTGATTGAATATAATCAAGACAAACCCACCCCTCACCCATAAAAATCAAAGATCATCATTGAAAGGTAGATATGTGATCAGTTTCTGCATCCTGACAGCTGTCAAAATTTTATGAAGTGTCAACTTGCATATGTTTGCACCATATATTTCTTACTTTCAATGTTGTTAATTGTTGTAGACTCAAAGGCTGTATTTCTGTGACCTTGTTTTGAACTACTATCTTATTGAATCATAAGAGGAACCATGTACACTCCATGACCAAACTATCATAAGAGGATTTCATGTATTGTAGTTTCCTTTTGTACTTTTTTGGCATTTTTGGGTTTAATGTCAATAAATTTTCTTACAAAAATGTTTTTAAAAAATCATGGTTTCTGTTATTGAAAACCAGAATGACACTCTCTTCTGCTTTAATTTTATCATTCATATACAATATGTTAATGGTGGCAATTTGTCTCAGGTGGTGGCCAGTATTAGATCTGCTGCCTGTTATATAACTAAACCTCAGGCAATGAGTACAAATGGTGAACTACCACCTGGAAACAAATTTCTACCCCTTAGACTCTTATTTTATCTGATGAGTGTGAAACAGGTAGCTAAATTCATTTTTTTGTTAAAAAAAGCTAGCATATCATATCTTTCTGTCAATTACTCCACAAACTTTGTATTATATGTTCAAGAGAGTAAAATCCATTTTTTGTCTTCGATAAGTTTGTCTTTTTTTCCAAAGTTGGATTATTGCCTATGGAATATCATTGAGTCCAGCAGCTGTGGCGTTACAAAAGATTCCACACACGCAAGTCAGATAAGTAATGAAATCTGATAAACGGCCACATAGAGATACCTAATTAATCATTAACACAGCAACAAAATGATGTGTAGATAATTGCCTTTGAGGAAATGAAAGAGGGAGAAAACTAAGGTCTGGAGTTACTAAAGTCCATTTTGAGATCAGTGTTTAAAATAAACTAGGATTAAAAACTAATATCTGAAGATCCTGTGCTCACTACTATCTTGGCTCATGATCTGTCAATGCATAACTTTAAAACTTGCAACCTAATTTACAAATTCCTTCGTGGCTGTCCTGCTACACTGTACCTTGAAAGATCCAAGCTACGTATGCCTTTTTGTGAGCTATTGCAGTCCTATCCAGGGATATACCCCCCCATCATTGTTACTGGTGCGTTGATGATTGTGTTTGTGTCATGAACTGGAAAATTTCACTAATTGTTTTCAGTTTCCACCCATCTGCTAACTTCACCTGGTCCATATCTGACCTTTCCCTTCCATTTCCTTGATTTCTCTGTCTCCATTCTGAAAACAGGCTATCAACTAACATTTAGTACAAAATGTTAGATATGTGATCAGTTTCTGCATCAGTTTCAGCTACTTTGGTTACAGTTCCTTATACCCTGCATTTTGTAACAACTCCACTTCTTTTCCCCAATTTCTTCGTGTCTGTTTATCACTTCTGATAATGTACTTTTTCACACCAGTGCTTCTGATATTTTCTCTTTAACAGAAGATTCACATACTCTGCTCTTGTCCCTTTACCTCTCTGTTAGAACCATGAAAAACTGTCTTGTCAACACCTTCCACCGTGCCATTTTCTGTATTCAATGGGTCATAAACTGGCATCTTCCAGTACATCTTCCCTTGCTTCAATTTAACACTCTAATTCCTCCACAAAACTCTTCAGCCACCCCAATACACCTGACAGTTTGTCTTTTCTCAAGTGCAGGACATGAAACATTGCCCTTTTTCCTCATCCCTTCTCATACCCAAGGCCCAAAATGATCCTTCAAAGTGTAACAGCAATTTACATGTGTGTTTAACTTAGTATAATATATTCACTGCTCGCGATATGGTCTCCTGAACACTGGGGAGACCAAACATAAACTGGTGATTGCTTTGCCAAGCACCTTTCATTCAGTTTGCAAGTATGACCCCAAACTTGGTGTCATTTTTCACTTTAATTCTCCATTTTGTTCCCAATCTGACCTTTCAACCTATAGCCAGCGACAGTGTTCCAAAGAAGCTCAAGATCTTTATCTTTTTTTTGGCACACTGCAGAGTTCCAAGCTCTATAGAATTGAGCAACTTTAAATCATAACCTCTATCTTGGTTTCTGTGTTTTTTTTAAAAGACATTTTCAAACAAACTATTATTACACACACTGGACTTGTGGGATTTGAACCTGGGCCTCAGAAGTAGGGATGCTATCAGAGTCCTTTTTTTTCAAATGCCGGCTAGTTTCTTTATCCTGTGATGTTGTTTCATTCAGATAGCTGCTATCAAGCCATTCCCATCTGAGCTGGACACAACGTTTGTGTGTTCACAGCACCATTACCACACACTCTTTGGATTTTGCATCATGAAATATTCTGTTAATAAATATTTCCTGCATTCCATCCTATTTCAGAGCTTTTCATTCTTCCTGTGCCACCCCTACACCCCTGAACAATTCTGTTTTCCCTCTGTTCTGATTAAAAAGGTCATTGGCCTGAAATGTTAACTGAATATCTCTCATGAGGTGCTCTCAGACCTCTAGAGTACGCTAGGATAGTTTCTCATTTCTGATTTCTAGCTTCCAACTTGTGCACTGAGGTACGTGGTGCATTGACAGGTCTGTCAGGCAGTCTCATGCCACTCTGGACTCCATAAGGCAAAGACATGGCATAGATATTGAGAGCTATCCTTTCGATTGTGAAGATGAGGGCCAACTCCATGACTGCAGGGTGGTTCTATCCATGATAAAAACCCCGGTGGGCATTGTCCCTGATTTCTATGCAGTGCAGGCTAAAAGCTGCAATCTCAGTGTTGCAGATTAGGTCAGACCAAGGTCATAAGATCTATGCTTGCAAGGTTTGGCGAAGAGGATGCTGTGATGGGATGTTGCAGACGAATGAGGATGTGGAGAATTGTGGAGTATTGGTGTGAGGACATTTTAAGCAAACCAGACTCTCCATGATTCTTGCAGCACATACAGGGTGAAGGGGTCCCTCTCTTGCTTGTTCTCATCTCCTCCTTCTAAGTTAGCCTTTAGGTGCCCTTTAGCAAGGCAATATTGAGGTTATTAATGGAGAAGACCACCAATATTTGGAAACAGGCTCCAGGTGAATATTGTAGGACTCACCACCTACGTATGAGTAACAGATGCCTGACTGAGGTGGAGGTTCAAGAAATGCTGCCTTCTGTGGAGAGCCAAGCTACACTCTGGACATCTTCCCTTCCCTGCAGCCTCTATTCCATTTCCCTGTCAAATTGCAGATCAGGACTGCAACTGCAGCCCCATAACTGTAGCAGGCATTCTGTGTGCAGATCAGAAAACTCTGACTTGCTGCCCGAATCTGGCAATCCTCACCAGTAAGTCATCAAAATGTCTCCAAGAGCCCTTCCTCACAATTTTGCAAGAGTAAAGTTACCTCAATGATTCTTTACCTCCAAGTTGGATGACTAGCCCTGTGAATAACATTGATCAGGGGTCCCTTGTTCATTAAGCACAAGTATTTAGCAGAGGGAATTAAATGAATTAGCAAAGCATGTATTAAATCATGAGAAGCTGTTTAACATTGCGGTCTGTCCACAGACATTCAGGTACCCACACCACACATTAGCACTAGTATCTGATGATAAGTCACCAGCTTTGTGGAGCTGAACTTAGTCAATGTTTTTACTGTGAAGCCGTCATCAGAATTTCGATTTCCTAAGGTATGACCCACTCTTAACTTGTCTTCTCTTCATGTGGTTGGAGATTGGGGCAGCATGGTTGCTCAATGGTTAGCACTGCTACCTCACAGCATCAGGGCTTCTGGTTCGATTCCAGCCTCCGATGACTGTCTGTGTGGAGTTTGCACATTCTTCCTGTGTCTGTGTGGGTTTCCTCCAGATGCTCTGGTTCCTTCCACATTCCAAAGATGTGCAGGTTATGAGGATTGGCCACGCTAGGTTGCCCATAGTGTTAGGTGCATTCATCAGAGAGAAATGGGTGTGGGTGGGTTACTCTTTGGAGGGTCAGTGTGGACCTGTTGGGCCAAATGGCCTGTTTCCACACTGTAGGGAATCTAATCTGATGTCAAACTGCTGAGCTTTTTCTATTTTGCTTCAGTTTTCCAGTATCTGCAGTGGTTTGCTTTTTTTTTCATTTGTAGGTAAACTATTAGAAAGGATTTGTTGCTATCAAGGCCAAATCAGTGCAATAATTCATCTGCGCCGTCTCCATTTTGCAGCGAGCAGTTTGCATTTGCAATTAAGTATTCGATAAAAGGAGCAGAACAACCAAATATGCTAAAAATATCTCTGGGAGCCATACAAAAATAGAGCAAACAACAAAAAAAAAGGAATGAAAGGTTTATTTATAATTTTTATCGTGACTAGTTTGTTCCTTAAACAATGTACAAATTCAAATTGTAGGATCCCACCACATGACATCCAAGTCTCCCAGTTGTTAACCAAATGAAAATAGTCTTTGTCTAAATGACTTGAAAGAAAGAGTTTGCATTCAAAAGCAATTTCTCTAGAATGTTCCAAAGCACTTTACAGTCCAGTGTAATAATTATTAATGTGCAAGCAAAGCAGCACAGTGGTTAGCACTGCTGCCTCACGGCGCCAGAGACACGGGTTCAATTCCTGACTCAGGCGACTGACTGTGTGGAGTTTGCACATTCTCCCCGTGTCTGCATGGGTTTCCTCCGGGTGCTCCGGTTTCCTCTCACAGTCCAAAAATGTGCAAGTCAGGTGAATTGGCTATGCTAAATTGCCCATAGTGTTAGGTAAAAAGGGGTACATGTAGGGGTATGGGTGGGTTGCGCTTCGGTGGGTCGGTGTGGACTTGTTGGGCTGAAGGGCCTGTTTCCACACTCTAAGTAATCTAATTAAATCTAATCAGCTGTCAGTTCACTCAAGAGTCACACCCACAGACCCACACCCCTCTGAGTTTTATGAGACCTGCAAGAGTGGGGGGCGGGGGGGATGCTAGTGCAATATTAGGAGAAAGGACTGAGATGGAATGCCTATTACCTTTATACTACAATGGCTTTTTGCCAGCAATGGGCAAAGTACAGGATTGCTCTCCTGGACAGAAGCCTATCAAAGGTCTTTTTCTACCACTGTTGGCATTTTCCCAAGGTCACGAGGAGACTGCAAGGTGAACTCTGGCAGCTTTCCTGTATGCTTGCTGAGAAAGGGAATTGACTTCAGTTTAGGCACTCTGCATCTCCTGCCCCTCTGGCAACAAAACCCTACCTTAATAGTCACCTTGACTAGCTCCAAACCCATTTGCCACTCTGTGAAGTTAGAGTTTGATTGATAAATCTCTCAGTTTGATCTCAGTAATGGCCACCACTTATGGTGGTGTGAATGGAACTGCAGAACTTACAGCCTTTTTAATGGCTGCTAAGTTTGGCATGTGGGCTCTTGTCCTTTGAGGGGTATAATCCAGCCAGTGTTTCCCTGCAAATGACTTCTGGGGTGTGGAATTGTCCCTGGTTTTCCAGTCTGTCAGATGGGCAAAACTGTCCTTACTAATTCTAACTATCCCACGAACCGTTTGTAGGGTGAAGATTAATGATCTATTTCCATGATACTGGTAGGAGGATAAAGATAAGTAAATACACAATAAATAATAACAAAAGAGGGATATATATTGGCCAGGACACTGGAAAGAACGACACTACCCTTTGAATTGGTTAGGCCACTGTTGGAATATTGCATGCAATTCTGGTCTCCTTCCTATCGGAAAGATGTTGTGAAACTTGAAAGGGTTCAGAAAAGATTTACAAGGATGTTGTCAGGGTTGGAGGATCTGACCTATAGAGAGAGGCTGAACAGGCTGGGGCTGTTTTCCCTGGAGCGTCGGAACCTGAGGGGTGACCTAATAGAGGTTTACAAAATTATGAGGGGCATGGATACAGTAAATAGACAAAGTCTTTTCCCTGGGGTTGGGGAGTCTAGAAGTAGGGGGCATAGGTTTAGGTTGAGAGGGGAAAGATATAAAAGAGACCTACAGGGCAACTTTTTCACTCACAGGTTGGTACGTGTATGGAATGAGCTGCCAGAGGAAGTGGTGGAGATTGGTACAATTGCAACATTTAAGAGGCATTTGGATGGGTTTATGAATATGAAGGGTTTGGAGGGATATGGGCTGGGTGCTGGCAGGTGGGACTAGATTGGGTTGGGATATCTGGTCGGCATGGACGGGTTGGACCGAAGGGTCTGTTTCCATGCTGTACATCTCTAATGACTCTGTGGCTCTATAATAGTTTCAAAGGATGTATTTGAGGGACAGGTGGAGCCTTGGTTTATGAAAAAGCATTTTTAATATTGCAGCTTTTCTTCAGTCATGCTCTGAAGTGTCAGCCTTGATGATGTGCTCAAGACTCTAGAATGAGAATTGTAGAATGACATTTCTTAAAAATTAAACTATTTTGATCACCTGCAGAGCAGGAATAGCTCCTCCTTTGACCAGACCCAGAGAGGATCTCTAGCAGGATGGGGCTTTGTGCCCACTAGTTTTGTTCCGTCGGCATTAACTGTGAAATTTTATATTTTGGTTTATAAACCCTGTGATTAGGAAGAGGAGTGGTTTGGTACTGTGAAAGAACAAAGAGACGTGGGAGTACTGACTCACAGAACATTAAATCAGCAACCTGATCGAAAAGGATGTGAGAAAAAATATTAGTTTTTAACCTCAAGAGGTAAACAACAGAAAACCAAGAGGTAATGATCTGCTCCATAAAACTAAATGAGACCTTAGTTAAAACGCTGTGTGCATTGTTGGGCTCTAAAGTAGAAAGAATCAGCTTTAGAAGAGGCACCGCTCATATTTATTGAATGTTGTCTGAAAGCAGAATAGGTAAAAACAATGACTGCAGATGCTGGAAACCAGATTCTGGATTAGTGGTGCTGGAATAAGACGTTGCTACAACTAAGTTGGTCATGGAGCAATAGGATAGCAGTGTTTAAAATTGAAAATAAAAGGATGGATAGTGTAGATGGAAGCACTGTTTTTAGTAGTTTGGTCAGTAACATGGCTCTCTTGGTTAAATTTAAGGGACTTAGACCAGAGGAGGAGAAATTTAATACAGTATTTTGGGAAGCTGAAGAATTCATATTCAGGGCTAATGATTAAGGTGAAGACTATATCAACATTCAAGGTATGCAATCTAAGCATCTTGTAGATAGTCTCTGGCAGCACATTCCAGATCTTAACCATGTGCTGTGTGAAAATATTTCTCCTCATGTCCCTATGCTTCGCTTATCAATAAATTAAAATCTTTGCCTTACTCATTCTGTCTATACCTCTCATGATTTTGAACACTTCTCTCAAATCTCCTCTTAACCATGGATGCTCCAAAGTAACCAGACCTAACCTATCCACACTATCCAGTTTGTCATTTCTGGGACTACTGTTGTGCACTCTCTTTAATGTTTTCACATCTTTCCCAAAGTGTGGTACCACGATCTGAACTCAATACTTCAGTTGAAGCATCTTGGAACATGGAACTCCCGCACTAAAAGAACTGTTAGTATATCTACATATTATATAGTGGTTATCTAGGTTCTAGCTTTGAGAATGCAATTTTTCTTAAAAGGAACTATTTTGTGTCAATAGATTTTCCTTTAGTATTTGCATTTGGGATTCATTGAGAAAAATTGCTATGAATAATTGTTTTTTTTTCCCCTAATTATTCATAGGGAGATCACCGCATTTCTTACATTCTAAGATTTACATCCTAGTTTCAGTGGTTTATTGTACTGTAAGATTTGTCACATTACAAAATTGGCAATGAATAGCTTAAAGAATCACTTACTTAACATGTGCTCCCGATATTTTGGGATAGAACATCTTCTCGTCAATTGCAACATTTCAAAAGGACTTTAAACCTGCTGTACAGCTTTCAGCATTTAGCTTAGGTATTGCCAAATATAGGAGAAGGCATCCAGTATGGAACAGTAAAACTAAATTTCCATTGCCTGCAGTAAGCTTCAAATTATGGGCATAGGCCATTACAAACAATCCCAGTTCCTTCTATTTATTTCATTAACTAATTCCACCTTGATGAAAAGGACTTGGCAAACTCAACCTTTTCAATGGTGGACTACTATTTAGTAGTAAATCTGTTTTGCTGATATCTATAGTAAGATGGAAAAGAGAAAAGGAATGATTCAGTTACTTTGAGCACTTTTCTTAAGTGTTCTGTCATAATCTGAGCTATAGCTCTTGGACTTTGCCACCAGAGGTCGGATTTCATCAATCGAATTATGTGACGCTGTTTGGAGCAAACATTTATTTTAAATGCATCATTAACGTAAGCCTATATTAAAATGACACCTAAGCAAGTAAACTGCCTGAATAATAAAACAAGTAAAACATAAAAGGAACTTGACTATATAAAAGCATAAAAGAGTTGCCATTTTGGGTGCATCTGAGAAATTGAACAGAATGTAAAACGACATGGGTTGGCTTACAGGTCATGTTTCACTAGTATCATTTGTCTAATTAAGCAAATCATTGTCCATGAACTACTGTAAATAAGCAGCATAAGAATAAAACATAAAAACATAAGAAGTAGCAGAAGTAGACTGTATGAGCACCTTGAGCCTGCAACACTTGAATGTAGTAGTTCCTATTTTTCCATTAAAAATTTGCTTATGTATTAAAAATAGGTAACTTAGTGTTGTGTGTTATTACAGCTGCAAATATCCAAAAAAAAGTTTTTAATGAGTTGTTTTTTCATAGAGAACTTGAGTATTGCTGTAGAAAGGTACATTTTGTTGAAGCTTTTTGTACTGCACACATGATGATAAGGGGAAAAATCAATATTTATAATTGATGAAAGAACAGTACAGATTGTTTGGCAAGTAGAGTCTGATTGGTAGAGATATTACCATGGGAATGGACCCGTTAATGATGATTGACATTAACTGCTAGGCTTTGTTTAAGTTTCAAGTCAGGTAAGTTGACTCTGGTCAATGTATTGCACTGAAAAATTAACTGACAAACGCCTATAGCCTGTTTTGTTGAGTTGAAGTAGGTGCAGTGTGTGTACATGTTCTCTCTGCATTTCTACTCTGGTCATTATTATAGATTTTCAGGGCAGCAGTTTTCTCAAAGAACACTTCAAAATCTGTTTTCCTTTCCAGTAGTTCCAGGAAGTGGTAGAGGCGGGTACAATTACAATATTCAAAAGACATTTGGACAAATACGTGGAAAGGAGGGGTATGGGCCAATTACAGGAAAACGGGACTGGTTCAGTTTAGAAAATCAAGTCAGCGTGGACAAGTTGGGCCGAAGGGCCTGTTTTTTTTGCTATATGACTCCATAACTCTGATTCTACGCTTGCTATTGTAATAATATGGCTCATTATTTGTGTTTGTAGTCTATACAAAGTGAATGGGCATGGAAAGAGAATGAGTTGGCATGGTGTGTGAAGGACTTTGAGAATTGGCTGGGGAAATTATTTGCCATTGAGTTGGCTTCAAGAGTGTGATGGAGCACGGGTTGGCATTGAGTTTTCTTGGAGGGCATAAAGAGGAGTGTCTGAGGGGCAAGAGTAAGATTGTACCTGAAACAGGAAAGTAGAGAGTTGAGGCAGCAGTTTCTGAAACAGTGTGAGCAAGAGCAAGGACAGCAACTTCATAAAAAATGGAAAAAAGTGGGCACAGCAGCTGCTGAAACAACAGGAAAAGTTATGTACAGCAGTTTCACAAAGAGCAGGAGAGAACACAGCTTTTTCTGAAACAGCAAGATCGAGAGTGGGGACAGCAGCTTTTGAAATAGTGCGAGAGAGCAGTGCCAATAGCTTCAGAAACAGCAGAGGAGAGCAGGGACTGCAGACTCTGAAATGTCTGAGAGAACAGGGACACCAGCTTCACAAAGAGAAGGGTTGATCTGCATAAAAGAGTAGTATAGCAGGAGGTAGAAAACAACAGCAGAAAGTGCCCCAACATAATTCTGTCTGTCAGAGCTAAAGTTTATTATCACATGAAAATAGAATCATAGAGATGCACACAGAGAGACAGATCCTTCGGTCCAACTTGTCCACGCTGACCAAATATCCTAACTTAATCTAGTCTTATTTGCCAGCATTTGGCCAGTATCCCACTAAACCCTTCCAAATCAAGTACTCATCCAAATGCCTTTTAAATGCTGTAATTTGTACCAGCCTCCACCACTTCCTCTGACAGTTCATTCCATACACACACCACCCGCTGCGTGAAAATGTTACCCCTCAGATCCTTTTTAAATCTTTCCCTCTCACCTTAAACCTATGCCATCTAGTTTTGGACTCCCCTAACCTGGGAAAAATACCTTGGCTATTCAACATATCCACGTCCCTCATGATTTTATAAACTTCTACAAGGTCACCCCTCAGTTTCCCACATTCCAGGGAAAATAGCCCCAGTGTATTCAGCCTCTCTCTATAACTCAAATTCTTCAATCCCACAACATTCTTGTACATCTTTTCTCACCCTTTTAAGTAAATAACATGTTTCCTTTAGCACGGAGACCAGAATTGAACCCAGTATTCAACAAATGGCTTAACCAATGTGCTATATGGACGCAACATGACATCCAATTCCTATACTCAATGCACTGACCAATAAAGGCAGGTGTTCTCAATCACTACCTTCTTCACTCCCTGTCGACCTGTGATTAATGTTATCCCTAACCAAAAACGCCATTCCCCTCCTCTCTTGCACCCTTTCTATGCTTCCAATAGCATTTAGGTGGCTGATTGGTAGGTTTTTCTTCTGTGACCCTAAATCAGAAGACATTATTACAGCTGAAGAGCACAGTTAGGAATTTCACTTCTAAGCATTTAACATCCAAATTAATTAATTCAATAGAATAGAGATGGCTGAGTAAATAATCAAGTGTGGCTATAATTTGTGGGAGCTGGTGGACAACAGTGTGATTCATGGTGACGACATTAGCTGCAAGTGTTGGCTGCTCGAGGAACTTCAGCTCAGGGTTGATGAGCTGGCATCTGAGCTGCAGACACTATGGCACAGCAGTGACAGAGAGAGATAGCTGGACACTGTGTGTCAGGAGGTGGTCACACTTAAATTAATTATATCAAATTTGTTCGGTGCAAGACCAGTGTGACTGTGAGCAAGGCAAGTATACAATCTGGAATTTAGCTTTGGAGGAGACTTAACAAGTGCACTTGCCTAATTGGTGAAGGTTTCTCACTCCCAGAGTGATCGAGGGCACAGAATTCAGGGACAATGAACAAACTGACCACGGCACCCTGGTCCAGATCGATGTTCAAGTGAGAGGAGAAAAGAAAAGTATTAGTAACAGAGGATAGCATGATTAGAGGCATAGATACTGTTCTGTGCGGCAAAGACAGAAAAATCCAAAGGCTATGTTGCCTATCTGGTGTGAAGTTTCAAGACATGTTCTGACTTGGGAAGAACTTGAAAAGGGAAGGGGAGGATCCAGTTGTTGTGGTATATGTGTGTGTATTACAATATAGGACTAGAGAAAAAACATTCTGTGAAGGGATTACGAGCAGCTCAGGGCTAAATTAAAATGCTGAAGCACAAAGTTAATAATTTCCATATTAGTACCTGAGTCATGTGCAAATTGGTGTAGGGTAAATAAGATTACAGAGGTTAATGCATTGTTCAAACACTGATGTGAGAGAAGCGGGTTCTAATCCATGGGGCACTGACACCAGTAGCAGGGCAAGAATGAGCTGTTCTGTTGGGACGGACTTCATTTAAACCAAGCTAGGACCAGTTTCCTGGCAAATTGCTGAACTAGGGTTGTCGATGATGCTTTAAACCAAGTAGTTGGAGTGAGGATTGAATTAAAAGGAAGTTTAATTAATCAAAAAGAAACAAGACAGCTGTGATGCAGGGTAGCAAAGAGGCAAATGAACATCAAAGTGCAACAAGAAGTGATAGAAAGTACACATGGAAGAATGCAGCAGAAATTATAAGTAAATAATAATCATATCAAGTTAAAGCTTAAGTCTGTTTATCTGGATGCATGTAGCATTTGCAATGAGTTGAATTGACAAATAGAAATAAATGAATATGACTTGATAGCTATTACAGTGACATACTTACAGGGTGACCAAAACCAGAAATTACTGTTCTGGATTTCCAAATTGTGCTGGATGCTGAACATGCAGATTAAATATTGAATTAGGTATTACCCAAATCTGCAATGCTTTGGCAAATGTGATGCAAGAAGACCTGACTCCCAGTCATAGTGTAACAACAGAAAGGGTTAAAGATAAAATGAACCAGAGACTGATTAATTGCAGAATGGAAAGAGAGAGGTATTGCAGCAGCTGTGATTATCTAGGTCATTTGTTCTCAAACTGAAAGCTGCAAATTCTTGGGAGCTTTTACAGACCTTCCAAGGTGTTTACAAAATATTGTGAATGAGATCTATTGCTCTGATAGCTTGAAATGGACATCGGATCCTATAGAGTCATAGAGATGTACAGCACGGAAACTGACCCTTCGGTCCAACTCATGCCAACCAGATATCCCAACCCAATCTAGTCCCACCTGCCAGTACCCGGCCCATATCCTCCAAACCCTTCCTATTCATATACCCATCCAGACGTCTTTTAAATATTAGAAATGTACTAGCCTCCACCACTTCCTCTAGGAGCTCATTCCATACACGTACCATCCTCTGCTTGAGAAAGTTGCACCTTAGGTCTCTTTTATATCTTTCCCCTCTCATTCTAAATCTGTGCCCTCTAGTTCTGGACTCCCCCACACCAGGGAAAAAACTTTGTCTATTTATCATATCCATGCCCCTCATGATTTTACAAACCTCTATAAGGTCACCCCTCAGCCTCCGATGCTCCAGGGAAAACAGTCCCAGCCTGTTCAGCCTCTCCCTATAGCACAAATCCTCCAACCCTGGCAACATCCTTGTAAATCTTTTCTGAACCCTTTCAAGTTTCACAGCATCCTTCCAGTAGGAAGGAGACCAGAATTGCACGCAATATTCCAAAAATAGCCTAACCAATATCCTGTACAGCTGCAACATGACCTCCCAACTCCATAACTCAATACTCTGACCAATAAAGGAAAGCATACCAAATGCCTTCTTCAGTATCCTATCCACCTGTGACTCTACTTTCAAGGAGCTATGAACCTGCACTCCAAGGTCTCTTTGTTCAGCAAAGTTCCCTAGGACCTTACCATTAAGTGTATAAATCCTGCTAAGATTTGCTTTCCCAAATGCAGCACCTCACATTTTCTAAATTCCATCTTCTCAGCCCATTGGCTCATCTGGTCCAGATCCTGTTGTAATCTGAGGTAACCCTCTTTGCTATCCACTACGCCTTCAATTTTGGTGTTATCTGCTAATTTACTAACTGTACCTCTTATGTCCACATCCAAATCATTTGTGTAAATGACAAAAAGTAGTGGATCCAGAACCAATCCTTATGGCACTCCACTGGTCACAGGCCTCCAGTCTGAAAAGCAACTCTCCACCACCACCCTCTGTCTTCTACCTTTGAGCCAGTTCTGGATCCAAATGGCTAGTTCTCCCTGTCTCTGGACTCTCGTTGTCTCATTTTCCAGCCGTCCCTTTTACCTGTGAACATCTGCCCCCAATCAGCTTTTGAAAGTTTTTGTCTAATATTGTCAAAATTAGCCTTTCTCCAGTTTAGAGCTTCAACTTTTAGATCTGGTTTTCCTTTTCCAGCACTATTTTAAATTGAATAGAATTATGGTCACTGGCCCCAAAGTGCTCCCCCACTGACACCTTCGTCACCTGCCCTGCCTTATTTCCCAAGAGTAGGTCAAGTTTTGTACTTTGCTAAAAACAATGACTGCAAATGCTGGAAACCAGATTCTGGATTAGTGGTGCTGGAAGACCACAGCAGTTCAGGCAGCTTCGAAAGGGCTTTTGCCCAAAACGTCGATTTCGAAGCTCCAAGTTTTGTACTTACTCTAGTAGCTACATCCACATACTGATTCAGAAAATTTTCTTGTACACACTTAACAAATTCCTCTCCATCTAAACCCTTAACACTATTGCAGTCCCAATCTATGTTTGGAAAGTTAAAATCCCCTACCATAACCATTTTACTTTTCTTACAGATAACTGAGATCTCCTTACAAACTTGTTTCTCAGTTTCCTGCTGACTATTAGGGGGTCTATAATACAATCCCAATAAGGTGATCATCCCTTTCTTATTTCTCAGTTCCACCCAAATAACTTCCCTGGATGTATTTCCAGGAATATCCCCCCTTAGCACAGCTGAAATGCTATCCCTTATCAAAAACACCACTCCCCCTCCTCTCTTGCCTCCCTTTCTGACATTCCTCTAGCATTTGTATCCTGGAACATTAAGCTGTCGGTCCTATCCATCCCTGAGCCATGTTTCTGTAATTGCTATGATATCCCAGTCCCTAACCATGCCCTGTGTTCATCTGCTTTTCCTGATAGGCCTCTTGCATTGAAATAAATGCAGTTTAATTTATCAGTCCTACCTTGTTCACTGCTTTATCCCTGCCTGCCCTGACTGTTTGACTCACTTCTTTTCTCAACTGTACCACTCTCAGATTGACCTCTTCCCTCACTATCTCCTAGAGTCCCCCCACCTCACCGCACTATTTTAAATCCACCTAAGCAGCTCTAGCAAATCTCCCTGCCAGTATATTAGTCCCCTTCCAATTCAGGTGCAATCTGTCCTTCTTGTACATGTCACTTCTACCTCAAAAGAGATTCCAATGATCCAAAAATGTGAATCCTTCTCCCATACACCAGCTCCTCAGCCATACATTCATCTGTTCTATCCTCCTATTCCTACCCTCACTAGCTCATAACATTGGGAGTAATCCAGATATTGCTACTCTTGAGAACCTCCTTTGTAAATTCCTGCCTAACTCTCTATATTCTCCCATCAGAATCTCATCCTTTTCCGTTCCACTGTCATCGGTTCCAATGTGTAAAATGACCTCTCCCCCTTGAGAACATTCTGCACCATCTCTGAGAGGACCTTGATCCTGGCAACAGGGAGGCAACACACCATTCTGATTTTTTGCTGCTGGCCACAGAAAAGTCTGTCTTGCCTTGCACTAGAGAGTTCCCTAACACAATCAATCTCTTGGAACCCAACGTACCTGTCATTGCATTAGAGCCAGTCTCGATGCCAGAAACTTGGCTGTTCATGCTCCATTCCCCTGAGACTCCATCACCCCCTACATTTTCCAAAATCGTCATAGCCACAGAAGGCTCCTGCACTACCTGGCTTCCTCTCTTATCTTTCCTGGAGTTAACCGATCTGTATGACTATATCTGCGACTTTTCTCCCTTCCTATAACTGCCATCCATCACACCCCCTTGCTCTTGTAAATTCCTCATTGCCTCTAACTGTCACTCCAACTGATCCATTCAGTCTGATAGGATTCACAACCAATAGCATTTATTGCAGATATAATCCTCAGTAACACATAAACTCCCACATCCAACAAGAAGGGCACTTCACTCTAATAAGGGCCATTTTTGCTTCTTCCAATCTGCAGACCCACAAAATAGCACTGTCTTATTCCTTTACAAAACACTGCTCCAGGCTAACTTAATACTTATGGCTTATATTTTTAAGTTTAATCAAGAGTCATATCTCAACTAACATATAATCAAGAAAGAACCCACTCTACTCACTACTGGCGACTTACAGCAAGGCCACACTTAAAACTATTTACTTACCTGTTTCTGTGCTGTGACCTCTCCCAAACAGGTTCCTCCAAGATCAGTTGTGAATTTCACTATTTGTTAATTTTCCCAGATGCACTCTGATGTCCAACGATCCATGAATTCAAACAGGCAAAGGCAGTAACTGTGCAGGTGCACTGCTGTGTCTTCTTTCTCTCTCTCTCTGCTGCATTGACCTGACCTTGTTTGTCCCTTATTTTGACTCCCCATTTTGTGTAGTATTTCAAGGATGGCCTGTGACAGACTGAGACTGGGGATCTTGATTGAATGATTTGAGTAGGCCTGCAAGTCTGAGTCAGCCAGTTCAGAGATGATAATGTTGTCATTCCATGAAATTATTTATAAGTTTCGGTTGCTTTATCCCACAACCATGCACATTCATGACCACCCACCACTCATATGGTTATCAGCACCCTGATCCACCAAACCCCCCCACTGAATTGGTCACCATCACAAACCTACTTCTTGCCTCTATGGTCAATGTGCCCCTTATTTTATCTCATTAGAGTTAGTTACATTGGATCGTCATGTACTGTTGGTTATTACTTTGATGTACTTCATCAGCTCAAGTGGGACAGCTGAGAGCTCACATCTCAGGGGGTTCAATGTAAGAGAGATAGTGCCTGGCAGGTTGCTTTGCATATGGGCAGGTGTCTGGAATAGCTGGCTTTCATGCTGACTGAGAATGCTAACAAAATGAACAAGAGGCCAGGGAGGGTAGGGCTGGGGAGGGTAGGAAGAAGCCTCCATCACCAACATGGCCAAATAGCAAAGCTTTGCTAATTCAGAATACCTACTAGGCCTGTGACAGGCCACAGAAAAAAGCAATGGTCCTACTTATTGTCAGTATATTGGCAGAAATATCACGTAACAGGCAATGTGTCAATGATGTTCCAGCAAAGACAGACAAAGGGAGACAAATACGTAAAACCCCCAGCCGTTGTGCAGTGAGTAGGTAGGTGGTGGAAGGTCAAACCTAAGGCCAGTATCCTTCATGGAGCCTAATCACCCTCCTGGAAAGCAGTGAGATGTTAAGCAGTGAAGTAGTCAACAGATGCGTTGTTGAACCCTATAGTTTTATCTTTCACTAAATTAAAATACTGGTAGTTCTCCGATAATGCGATGGTTGCGTTCTTGTACAACTCTACATTGTACAAAAATTGTGCTTTAGAAACAATGCTGAAAATGTTGGTTAATTGCATTATAGTCCATACACGTTTTAAAAGTACACGCTTTAGAAATAGTGTCCCCAGCAAGTTTGCATTAATGAAACGCGCATTATGGCAGAATGATCAGTAGATGTTTTCACATGACCAATCTCATCAATGTTTATCAAATTAGAAAGAATGGTAACATTTCATCTAAGTTGTTAAAGGGTATATTAAAGAATATAAATGTGTAAGACATATATAGCCTAATTTATATGAGGGGGTCGATGGTTACTAAAAGAGCTTCTTCAACTAAAAGAGCTCCTTCAACTGAAAAAGCTCGAGAACCGCTGCACTAGGTTGGGGTGATTGAAACAGGAAAACACAAGGTATTCTCTTTTGCCACCATGTGAGATTGCTGCTAGATTGGAAAATCCGGTTCATTAAACAAACAGAGCCTTCTGTCAACAAGTAACACTAAGTGCTCTTACAAAAGAAGTGAAAATGCAATTGCACTAGCGGGCAAGCGGGAATCCACTTTGTTTCAAACGGTTGAGAAACATACGCACAAGTGCTCATGTTTAAAATCAAAAATGTTTCAAAAGTGGAGAGCAGGTTGACTCATGCAATAACAAAGCACTACAAAGTAATTTCTTGATGAACTAATTTTACAATCCTGTGCTTTAATAGAGAACATGGGCTGAAAAACTGGACTCATACACAGCTTTGTCCCTCTGCTGTTTAGGTACATTCCTGACTGGAGTTATTTGCATAATAAATGCTTCAGTACTGATGGGCATTTAAAATCAATTACCAGATATAGTTTTAAAAGGTGCTAACCAATTTGGTAACAGATCAAAGTCAAAGAATTTTGTGAGATGGCATCATTTGCAGGATAAATTCTATATTTCTAGCACAGTGCCTCACTTCTCAGCTCTGACAATCAGAAGTGGAGAAAAACTCAATGCATGAAACTCTCAATTTTTCAGGTATTATAGCCCGATTGGTAGTGCTTCCAATTTTCTGTTCATTACTTTTGAAGCAGATTGAGTGGAACAATGTCCCAGCCAATGTGAATAGCTGTTCTATCATTTTGGAAGTGCTAAAGGTCATTCCTGAGTAAGTTGATTAATAAAACTGCCCCCTTTTTAGAGGAACACAACTAATAGCAACCAGTTGAAAACTGAAGGAAAGAAAACATTACATGGACTAATATTATTTCCACCATCGACACACTGCAGTTCTTGTGGTGCTGAATGGCTACAGATGGCCTCATGCATAGCAGCAGAGACCATGGTCAAGATAGTATGGGGCCTTAGCTAGCTGGGACGAAGATGTGCAATGAAACATTGGATGGAGTGGTTGAGGGTGATGTGCCAGTAGTTTCATGCCTTTGCTGGTGGGGAAGATAGCTGTCACCCTTAGACAAAATGTAGCTTTTAACTGGCCAATTAAGGTTCAAATTAGAGTCTCATTGTAATACAAAGGCTAGTTGACACTTTGCCATGTGGAGGGATGGCCAAGTATACTCAGACAGCCTCCTAGTGCACTCAGAAGGAGGAGGAGGGCGCTTTCTAGCCAGACACTATGTGACTCAATGGGCTTGGAAATCAACCCACTTCTCATCAGACACCATCATCAGAACCTGCTTGTCTGGCCCAGGAAAGCCCAACCCACTAACCTCCATTCTGGTTGCCTGGCTGTGGTATCATTAGTGCCACCATTTGCACTGGTACTGCTGGGAAGGAAGAGCTGCTGGCCTCTGAAGAAAGCAGTGAACCTTGAGAGTGGAACTTCATCCCTTAAAGGGACTGAAGCTTTGACAGCAGGTGATTAATTACCTGGTGCCTATAAATTCCTATCAGTGCTTCCAGAACCAGGCGAGTGGGGTTTTTCCTGACATTCTGGTCAGCAGATAGGTTAAACTTTCACAGGCCATGTTGATCCTATATGCTTCTTCATCAGGATCAGTGACCTTATTGCAGATTTCTGCAGTAATGAGTCTAATTCAGAACAGAAAAAAACAGTGCGATAAAATATTTGGAAGCAACTTTAGAGGTGAAGACGTGACCAAGCAGCTGCTGTCCTTGTTCTACTGGGTCGTGGAAATCATGGATCGATAGGTACCTTGGTGAGTTGATTTGCATTTAGCAGCTGGTACACAATTACAGACATGGTGTACCAGTGAATGATTGAGCATTAAAGTTGATAGATGAAGTGTCAATTAACTGGATCGCTTATTCTGACTGGTAATACAAGTAGTTCTTCTATAACACAATGGTTGCATTCTTGTGTAACCCTGCATTATAGAAAAATCACACTTTAGGAATAGTACTTAAAGTGTTGGCAATGTACTCACATTACACCCAATACACATTTTAAACATTTATACTTGAGAAACAGTGTCCCCAATTTATCAATCGCCTTACAGCGAATTCACATGAACAAAATACAGGTTATAACAGAATGACCTGTACAAATGCAAACTAATGCAGGTACTGGATGTCTGAAATAAAACTTCAAAATTATGGAACTACTTAGCAAGTTGAACAACATCTGTGAAGAAGGAGATTGAACATTTCGGATTGATGATTTTTCACAGAGCTGAGAGGTTATAGACCTGAAACATTAATCATCTTGGAGTTCTTGAGCTTCTTGCAATAGGTATTTAGAAAATGTTTGCACCATGCAGACTGTGTAGAGTGTTTAAGGATCAGGTGATAAGTAAGATACTTCAAAAATCCCAGCTTTCAAATTACTCAGGTAACAACAGCTGGCTGGTCCAATTGATTTTCTGGTTAATATTGATACCCACAATATTATGGGCAATTCAGTGATCAGAATAACATAATGGGTAGACTTCCATTGTTAACATAGAACATAGAAGAATACAGCGCAGTACAGGCCCTTCAGCCCTCGATGTTGCGCCGATCAAAGCCCACCTAACCTACACTAACCCACTATCCTCCATATACCTATCCAATGCCCGCTTAAATACCCATAAAGAGGGAGAGTCCACTACTGCTACTGGCAGGGCATTCCATGAACTTACGACTCGCTGAGTGAAGAACCTACCCCTAACATCAGTCCTATATCTACCCCCCCTTAAGACAATTATATTTTACAACTGTGGTATCAATCTGTCACTTTGCCATACCCAGCTCAAGTCTGGACGTAGTACAAATCTTGCTGCCTATGGGCATGGACTGTTTCATTATCTAAACAAGCATCATTAGCAAATATTTGTTCACGCAGTTTCTGCCTCCTGTTAGCTATTTAATTGTCCACAACCTTTCATAATTAAATGTGGCAAAACTCCAGAGTTTTAACCCAAGCATTTGCTTGTGAAGTATTTTTTCAGCTCTCAATGTAACCTGCTGTCTCCATTATTTAGCATGTAAATAGTTCTGTGTGGTAGTGTTGGCAGGTAGGCATCTGAATTTCATAAACAGCTGTTAACAGTTTCTGGCATGTTCTTCTATGTTCTGCATTGAATCCAGGTCAATTATATGGCTTAGTAGTGATAGAATAATGAGGACTATGCTGGGCAATGTTGTTACTTTATATGGTGGAATGTAACTGTTCCAGTAACGATGAGGCTGGATCCAATAGTAATGCACCCTGTTTATTATGGTAGAAGCATTGCAAACATGATAAAGGATGTCCTCAGTGTCAAGATTAAACTTGGTTTTCACAAGATCCATGTTGTGATCACTTTCAATAATAGAATCACAGTCAGACGTATCTGTGATATGTAGATTAGTGAGAACAGCATCTGGTACATTAGTCTTTTGTTGGTTCTTTCGTCATTTGTCTTAGCTCTGGCACCAATGTCCTTCAGAACTTGGACAGCACAGGAAGTGGGGACACTACTGATCCACGTTTGGTGTTGGAAGGTAAGGTCTCAGACTATATTTTGTATCTTTGCAACCCATTTAGTGTTTCCTTCAAGTAGTAGTGCAAAGAGAAATTTATTTGCTGAAAGATTGAGACTGTATGGAACTCTCCATTCTAGACCATTATAGATACTTAGTTGTTGCACATGTTTAAAGCCAAGATAAACATTCATTTTATCTCTTTGGGAATCAAAAGTTATGGGAAAAGAACAGAAAACTGGAATTGAATCTGAATACCAACCATGATCATGTTGAATGGCAAAGCTGGATGGAGGCCTGTTAAGTTTGCTGCTAATATTTCTTATGTTCTTATCTGACCAACATAGAGGAGCAATGGCATCTGCGCTGGTGTGGAGGTAGGTGGTAAGTGAAAGCTTATTCTTCAAGGTAACAGGTTATGGGTTTTGAAGGTGCTGTCAAAGATGCTTTGGTGAGTTGCTGTAATGTGTTTTTCAGGTGGAACATGCCTATGCCATTATATGTCAGTGGTGGAGGAAGCAAATATTTAAGACAGCGAATGGATTTCAGTCCAGTAGCTGCTTTGTCCTGGAAGGTGTCCAGCTCTTTCTTCATTGTTAGAGTGGCACTCATCCATGCAATTGGAGTATGTTTCATTCATAGACCTGACTTGTGCTTTGTGGATGGTGGACAGTCTTTGGGGAGTCAGGTGGTGAGTTAACTGCTACAAGATTTCTCGCATCTGACCTGCTCTTGTTGCCACAGTACTTATATGACCTCGTACTTGTGTGGCACAAATGTTATTTGCCATTGCCAGCCCAAACCTGGATACCATCCAAGTGTGGCTGCATTTGGATTACATCAGAATCTGAGTCATGAATGTTGTCAGTCATCAGCAATATCTGCACTTTTGCCCTTAGGTTGGAGGTAATCCTGCAGAGCTGTCCTGGAGCTGAGGTGACTCACCTCCAACCATCACAAGCATATTCATTCATGCCAGGTATGACTCTGTCTTCTGCCTTGTATGTGGTGCACACGCACTGAATAGAAAGTAATTGAATTACGTGTCTCTTACCTGTTCTTGCAGTCATAGCATTTATATACACAGTTCAGTTCCATTTCTAGTCAATGGTAATTGCCAGGACATTGATAGTAGGGGATTTTGTCATAGTTATGCCATGTATGTCAAGGACCAGTGGTTCAAATCACTCATGCCTGGAGCTTGTGTCATTATTAGCCAGCTATCAGATAAAGTTTAGGTGTTGTCCAGGTTTTACTATACGTGGACACTGACTGCTTTAGTATCAACAAATGGTGCTGAACATTGTACTACCATTGACGAATGTTCCCTCTCATGATAGGAAGATGGTCATTGAGGAAGCTGCTGAAGATAGTTCAGCCTAGGACACTACGCCAAAGGAATTTCTGCGGATATTAGTCCTGTAACTGGAATGGTTGAGCTCCAACAATCATTACCATTTTCCTTTGTGCTAGATATGGCTCTAAACAGTGGAGGATTTTCCCCAGTTCACACTCTTGTTTTGCTAGGTCCCTCAATGTTACAATAGTTCAAATGCTGCCTTAAATGTCAACGGCAGTCACTCACCTGGCTAAGGTCAGAATTTGAGTTACCATAGCATAACTCAAACTGAGCACAACAAACTGTTTTTGCAAGTATCATTTGACAGAACTGTTAACAACTCTTTTCATTATTTTGCTGATGCCCAAGATATTGAGGCAGTAATTAGGCTGGTTCGATTTGTCCCTTTTTTGCGCCAGGCATAACTGGACAATTTTCCTCATTATTGGGTCAATGTCAATGTTGTAGCAGTATTGGAACAGCTTGGCTAGAGGTGTGGCAGTACAGGTTCTGAATGGTTTATTTTTATTTGACATGTAACTATCGTGCTTGAGGGAGAACACAAGAAGATTGTAAATCCTCCTGATTAAGAAGAAAGTTTTCTTAATGATTTGTACAGAATGTTCATTGTGTTCTTAACAATCACCAAATAGCAGCTTCGATAGAAATGCAACAAATGGAGTACAAATTGATTGGCAGTAATATTTTACATTGCCCTAACAGAGAGCCTGAATTTTCACAAAAATGTTAAAAAGCTGACAGAGGACTGTATTCTTAAAATCAACCCCAAACACCACCCCTGATATTATTTTTGCAGGCTGAGGAGAACGGGGTCAGGTTGCATTTCACATACACACATTTTGTCAGGGCAGCAGTCTGTATGAAATTGCAACTGCCCCAGATCAGGTCTGATTTTTGTCAGCTAAGAGAGGGAAATGCAATTTATGCAGATTAGACCTAGTAGAAACAAGTCTAAATTTTGTGGAATTACTTGAATAGGGCGGAGAGGTGCAGGGTAACTGCTACAGAAATTGCATTAGATCTCATGGAATACAGGGAGAACTAGCCATTTGGATACAGAACTGGATCAAAGGTAGAAGACAGAGGGTGGTGGTGGAGGGCTGTTTTTCAGACTGGAGGCCTGTGACCAATGGAGTGCCACAAGGATCAGTGCTGGGTCCACTATTTTTCATCATTTATATAAATGATTTGGGTGGGAGCGTAAGAGGTATAGTTAGTAAGTTTGCTGATGACACCAAAATTGGAGGTGTAGTAGACAGCGAAGAAGGTTACCTCAGGTTACAATGGGTTCTTGATCAGGTGAGCCACTGGGCTGAGAAATGACAGGTGGAGTTTAATTCAAATGAATGCAAGGTGCTGCATTTTGAGAAAGCAAATCTTAGCAGGACTTATACACTTAATGGTAAGGTCCTAGGGAGTGTTGCTGAACAAAGAGATCTTGGAGTGCAGGTTCATAGCTCCTTGAAAGTAGAGTTGCAGGTAGATAGGGCAGTGAAGAAGGCATTTAGTATTCTACTTTTATTGGTCAGAGTACTGAGAGGAGGTCATGTTGCAGCTGTGCAGGACATTGGTAAGGCCACTGTTGGAATATTGCATGCAATTCTGGTCTCCCTCCTATCGGAGGGCTATTGTGAAACTTGAAAGGGTTCAGAAAAGATTTACAAGGATGTTGCCAGGCTTGGAGGATCTGAGATATAGGGAGAGGTTGAATAGAGCATGGTAGGCTTATGCGGAAAGTCAGGAGGCATGGGATAGTGGGAAATTTGGCCAGTTGGATAGAGAACTGGCTAACCGGTCGAAGTCAGAGAGTGGTGGTAGATGGTAAATATTCAGCCTGGAGCCTAGTTACAAGTGGAGTTCCGCAGGGATCAGTTCTGGGTCCTCTGCTGTTTGTAATTTTTATTAATGACTTGGAAGAGGGAGTCGAAGGGTGGGTCAGTAAATTTGCAGACGATATGAAGATTGGTGGAGTTGTGGATAGTGAGGAGGGCTGTTGTTGGCTGCAAAGGGACTTAGATATGATGCAGAACTGGGCTGAGGAGTGGCAGATGGAGTTCAACCCTGTCAAGTGTGAGGTTGTCCATTTTGGAAGGACAAATAAGAATGCAGAATACAGGGTTAACGGTAGGGTTCTTAGTAAGGTGGAGGAGCAGAGGGATCTTGGAGTCTATCTTCATAGCTCTTTGAAAGTTGCCACTCAGGTGGATAGAGCTTGTAAGAAGGCCTATAGTGTATTAGCGTTCATTAGCAGAGAGATTAATTCAAGAGTCGTGAGGTGATGTTGTAGCTGTACAGGACCTTGGTAAGGCCACATTTGGAGTACTGTGTGCAGTTCTGGTCGCCTCACTTTAGGAAAGATGTGGAAGCTTTGGAGAGGGTGCAGAGGAGATTTACTAGGATGTTGCCTGGAATGGAGAATAGGTCGTACGAGGATAGGTTGAAAGTGCTAGGCCTTTTATCATTGGAACGGCGAAGGATGAGGGGCGACTTGATAGAGGTTTATAAGATGATCAGGAGAATAGATAGAGTAGACAGTCAGAGACTTTTTCCCCAGGTACAACAGAGTGTTACAAGGGGACATAAATTTAAGGTGAAGGTTGGAAGGTATATGGGGGATGTCAGAGGTAGGTTCTTTACCCAGAGAGTGGTGGGGGCATGGAATGCGCTGCCTGTGGGAGTGGCAGAGTCAGAATCATTGGAGACCTTTAAACGGCAATTGGATAGGTACATGGATAGGTGCTTAAGCTAGGACAAATGTTCGGCACAACATCGTGGGCCGAAGGGCCTGTTCTGTGCTGTATTGTTCTATGATCATTGGAGGCTGAGGGGTGACCTTATAGAGGTTTATAAAATCATGAGGGGCATGGATAGGATAAATAGACAGAGTCTTTTCCCAGGGGTGGGGGAGTCCAGAACTAGAGGGCACAGATTTAGGGTGAGAGGGGAAAAATATAAAAGAGACCTACGTGGCAACGTTTTCACACAGAGGGTGGTACATGTATGGAATGAGCTGCCAGAGAAAGTGATGGAGGCTGGTACAATTGCAACATTAAAGGAGCATCTTGATGGGTATATTAATAGGAAGGGTTTGGAGGGATATGGGCCGGGTGCTGGCAGATAGTACTAAATTGGGTTGGGATATCTGGTTGGCATGGACAAGTTGGACCAAAGGGTCTGTTTCTGTAGTGTACATCTCTATGACTCTATAACTCGAAGTTGCAAAAACTTTATTTGCAAGCCAATAGCACTTGGAAGGTCAATATTTTTGCCCTTACTGACTTGGGCACCCAAGTAACCAAGACAGCATACGAGAATGGGGCACATTGTGTTTTGTATCAAACCAAAGATGAAATAAGAGTCAAAATTAGAGTGGTGCTGGAAAAGCACAGCAGGCCAGGCAGCATCCGAGGAGCAGGAAAATCGATGTTTCAGGCAAAAGCCCTTCGTCAGGAATGAGGCTGGGAGCCTTGGGGATGGAGAGATCAATGGGAGGGCGTGGTGGGGCTGGGGGGAAGGTAGCTGAGAGTGCAATAGGTGGATGAAGGTGGGGGTGAAGGTGATAGGTCGGAAAGGAGGGTGGAGCGCATGGGTGGGAAGGAAGGTTGGCAGATGGGACAGGTCATGAGGATGGTACTGAGCTGGAAGTTTGGAACTGGGGTAAGGTGGACCCCAAGGCTCCTAGCCACATTCCTGATGAAGGGCTTTTGCCTGAAACATTGATTTTCCTGCTCCTCGAATGCTGCCTGACCTGCTGTACTTTTCTAGCACCACGCTAATCTTGACTCTGATCTCCAGCATCTGCAGTCCTCACTTTCACAAAGATGAATTAAGTATGGCACCTTGACACACACAAATGCCTTAGATACAAGAGCAAATCCAGCCTGGCTAATTACTACCCTGTTCACTCTCAATCATCAGCAAAGTGATGGAAAGTGTTTGCATATGCTGTTGAGCAACAATTTCAAAGGAATAGCCTCCTCACTGCTACTTTGGGGTGGCACAGTGACTCAGTAATTAGCACTGCTGCCTGACAGTGCCAGGGACCCAGATTCGATTTCAGCCTCAGCTGATTGTCTGGGTGGATCTTCCATGTTTTCCCTGTGTCTACATGGGTTTCCTCCGGGTGCTCCGATTTCCTCCCACAGTCCAACAATGTGCAGGTTAGGTCAATTAGCCATGCTAAATTGCCCATAGTGTCAGGTGCATTAGTCAGGGGTAAATATAGGATAGGGGATTGGATCTGGGTGGGTTACTCTTTGGCGGGTCGATGTGGACTTGTTGGGCCGAAGAGCCTGTTTCCATACTGTAGGGAATCTAATCTAATCTAATCTAATCTACTCAGTTTGGGCACCGCTGCAACACTCAACTCCTGACCTCATTGGTCTTGGTCTAGACATGAAGAAAAGAGTAGGTCCAGAGGTGAGATGAGAGCTGCTGCCCAGGACATCTAGGCAGCATTTGAGCTAGTGTGACATCAAGAAACCCTAAACTGGAGACAATGGGAACTAGAGCAAAACTTTCTGCTGGCTGCAGTCATAACTAGCACAAAGGAATGTTTGTGGTTGTTAGCTCAATGACTGCAGGACTTTCTCAGGGCTGTTTATCATTGTTAGCTAGGAGAAAGTGAGGACTGCAGATGCTGGAGATCAGAGCTGAAAAATGTGTTGCTGGAAAAGCACAGCAGGTCAGGCAGCATCCAAGGAGCAGGAGAATCGACGTTTCGGGCATGAGCCCTTCATTGTTAACTACTTCATCCTGATCAACCTTTCATTATAAGGTCAGAAATGCAGGTGTTATTTGAGGATTACACACCATTCATGACTCATCAGATCCTGAAGCAGCCTATGTCCAGAGCAGCATACCTTGACAACTTCCAGGCTTTGGGGATAGTGAGAATTGCAGGTGCTGGAGATCAGAGTGGATGAAGAGTGGAGCTGGTCAAGCAACATTAGAGGAGGAGGGAAGTCAATGTTTCAGGTCAGAACCTTTCATCACTCCAACCTCCAGGCTTCTGCAACTACACTGGCATCATTCCCCACCTTTTCCTCTGCTAAATCGATGATTGTGTTGGTGCCACCTTGTGCTCCCACGAGGAGGTTGAACAGTTCATCAACGTCACAAACACTTTCCACCCTGACCTCAAGTTCACCGGGACCACCTCAGACACCTTCCATCCCATTCCTGGACCTCTCCATCTCCATTTCCATTTCCAGCGGGTGACTCAACACAGACATCATCTTCAAATACACCAACTCCCGCAGCTACCTGGATTACACTTCCTCCCACCCTACCTCCTGTAAAAATGCTATCCCTTACTCCCAATTCCTCCACCTTCACTGCATCTACTCACAGGAGGACCAATTCCACCATAGGATATCCCGGATGGGATATGGAAGATACAGACTGTAGGGAAATAGATGGTGACACCTTGTAAAATGTCCAAATTACAGAGGAGGAAGTGCTGGATGCCTTGAAATGCATAAAGATGGATAAATCCCCAGGACCTGATCAGGTGTACCCGAGAACTCTTGGGAAGCTAGAGAAGTGATTGCTGGGCCTCTTGCTGAGATATTTGTATCATTGATAGTCACAGGTGAGGTGCCGGAAGACTGGAGGTTGGCTAACGTGGTGCCACTGTTTAAGAAGGGTGATAAGGACAAGCTAGGGAACTATAGACCAGTGAGTCTGATGTCGGTGGTGGGCAAGTTGTTGGAGAGAATCCTGAGGGACAGGATGTACATGTATTTGGAAAGGCAAGGACTGATTAGGGCTAGTCAACATGGGAAGTATGCGTGGGAAGTCATGTCTCACAAATTTGATTGAGTTTTTTGAGGAAGTAACAAAGACGATTGATGAGGGACTAGTGGTAGATGTGATCTATATGGACTTCAGTCAGGCGTTCAACAAGGTTCCCCATGGGAGACTGATTAGTAAGGTTAGATCTCACTGAATACAGGGAGAACTAGCCATTTTGGATACAGAACTGGCTCAAAGGCAGAAGACAGAGGGTGGTGGAGGAGGGTTGTTTTTTAGACTGGAGGCCTGTGACCAATGGAGTGCCATAAGAATCGGTGCTGTGTCCTCTTTTTGTCATTTACATAAATGATTTGGATGCGAGCATAAGAGGTACAGTTAGTAAGTTTGCAGATGACACCAAAATTGGAGGTGTAGTGGACAGCGAAGAGGGTTACCTCAGATTACAACAGGATCTTTACCAGATGGGCCAATGGGCTGAGAAGGGGCAGATGGAGTTTAATTCAGTTAAATGCGAGGTGCTGCATTTTGGCAGAGCAAATCTTAGCCGGATGTATATACGTCCTGCTAAGGACCTAGGGAGTGTTGCTGAACAAAGAGATCTTGGAGTACAGGTTCATAGATCCTTGAAAGTGGAGTCGCAGGTAGATAGGATAGTGAAGAAGGCATTTGGTATGCTTTATTTTATTGGTCAGAGTATTGAGTACAGGAGTTGGGAGGTCATGTTGTGGCTGGACAGGGTATTGGTTAGGCCACTGTTGGAATATTGTGTGCAATTCTGGTCTCCTTCCTATCGGAAAGATGTTGTGAAACTTGAAAGGGTTCAGAAAAGATTTACAAGGATGTTGCCAGGGTTGGAGGGTTTGAGCTATAGGGAGAGGCTGAACAGGCTGGGGCTGTTTTCCATGGAGCATCAGAAGCTGAGGGGTGACCTTATAGAGGTTTACAAAATTATGAGGGGCATGGATACGGTAAATAGACAAAGTCTTTTCCCTGGTGTGGGGGAGTCCAGAACTAGAGGGCATAGGTTTAGGGTGAGAGGGGAAAGATCTAAAAGAGACCTAAGGGGCAACATTTTCACAGAGAGGGTGGTACATGTATGGAATGAGCTGCCAGAGGAAGTAGTGAAGGCTGGTACAATTGCAACATTTAAGAGACATTTGGATGGATATATGAATAGGAAGGGTTTGGAGGGATATGGGCCGGGTACTGGCAGGTTATCATGGACGGGTTGAACCGTAGGGTCTGTTTCCATGCTGTACATCTCTGTGACTCTATGACTCTGTGACTGCAATTTCCCCTCCCAAGTGGTCACTGATGTCCTCCAGCACATCTCCTCCACTTCCTGCAACTCTGCCCTTGGATGGGCTTAAATCCCATCCCTCCATTCGCAACAAGGACAGACCCCCCGGTCCTCACCTTCCACCCCACCAACCTCCAGATACAACACATCATCCTCCACCATTTCCGCCAACTACAAACGGACCCCACCACCAGAGATATATTTCCCTCTCTGCCCCTATCTGCATTCTGCAGAAACCATTACCTCCATGACTCCCTTGTTAGTCCCATGCCCTCCCATCAACCCACCCTCCACTCCCAGCACCTTCCTTTGCCACTGCAAGAGGTGTAAAACCTGTGCCCACACCTCCTCCCCAGCTCCATCCAAGGACCCAAAGGACCCTTCTACATCTGTTAGAGATTTTCCTGCATCTCCACACACGTCATCTATTGTGGCCGATACTCCTGATTTAGTCTCCTCTACATTGGGGAGACAGGACACCAACTCGCGGAATGTTTCAGAGAACATCTCTGGGACACGCACACTCAACAACCCCACTGTTCTTTGGCTGAACGTTTCAATTCCCCTCTCACTCCACCAAGGACATGCGACTCCTGGGCCTCCTCCACCACCAGATTCTAGCCACCTGACACCTGGTGGAAGAACCCTCATCTTCTATCTTGGGGTCCTCCAATCAAATAGGATCAATGTTGATTTAACCAATTTCCTCATCTCCCCTCCCCCCACCTATCCCAGATCCAACCCTCCAACTTGGCACCACCTTCTTGAACTGTCCATCTTCTTTGCCACCTATCCGCTCCGATCTATCACCATCCCCCCGCCACCTCTATCTACCTATCGCATTCCCAGCTATCTTTCCCCCAGCCCCACCCCATTCTATTTATCTGTCAACCCCCTTGGGCCTGCCCCACATTCCTGGTGAAGATATTATGCTCAAAACCGTCGATTCTGTTGTTCCTCAGATGCTGCCTGACCGGCTGTGCTTTTCCAGGACCATACGTTTTGACTTTAGCTAACAAGTGACAAGTAACAGTTTTTTAGAATTAGAATCCCTACAGACTGGAAACAGGCCCTTCAGCCCAACAAATCCACATCGACTCTCGAAAGAGTAACCCACCCAGACCCATTCCCCTACCCTATATTTGCTTCTGACTAATGCACCTAACCTACAAATCCCAATGGCGCAATTTAGCATGGCCAATTTACCTGACCTGCACATCTTCGGACCGTGCAAGAAAACCGGAGCATCCGGAGGAAACCACCCACGCAGACACGGGGAGAATGTGCAAACTCCACACAGACAGTCACCCGAGGCTGGAATTGAACCCAGGTTCCTGGCGCTGTGAGGCAGCAGTGCTAACCACTGAGCCACCGTGCTGCCCCAATTTGAGGTACACAAGTGCCACGCAATGACTTCCTCCAATAACAGAGGAACGAACTGTCAACATTGGCTTTATCATCACTGAATCTCCAACAATACTCTGTGGGTTGCCAGTGACAAGAAATTGAATTAAGCCAGCCATACAAATACTACAGCTACAACAGCTGGTCAAAAGACAATATTTTATATTATGACTGATAAAACGTGGTGCTGGAAGAGCACAGTTGGTCAGCAGGCAAGTCGACTTTTCGGCTCAGGACCCTTAATCAGGACTGATGAAAGGTTTGACCCAAAATGTCATCTTTCCTGCTCCTCTGATGCTGTTTGAGCTGCCGTGCTCTTCCAACACCACATTTTATCGACTCTGACTTTCAGCATCTGCTGTCCTTACTATCCAACATTTTATATTAGCTTGGTCAATAATGAATGCAGGGAGATTTCTCTTTTTTTGTAAATACTCTTACGGAGAAAAAGATTTTGAATTTTTTACAAAAATATATAATTACTACAAAATAATGGAACAATCTTGCACTATAACAACAATAACCATAAGCAAATTACTACTCTACACTACAAACAGTCTAGGAGAAAAAAAACTCTACACAAACTACAATTCAATAAATAACTAAACCAAAACAAAAAGCAACTAAATTAAACCAAGTTGAACCAAGGCAAATTACATTGAATTACGTTAAGTTACAACACTCAGCACAATCCCACCAAAGCTCCCCATCACTGAGACCATCAGTAGGCATACCTATATTTGTTCAGAATTCTTCCTCCCAGAGGCCTCAGGGCAGCCAAACACAGCCCTCACGGCTACACAAAAGCCCTGACCAATATATCCGTCAAGTCCGCATCTATATGGTTCAAAAAGGGCTACCATGTCCTATAAAAAAAGTTTAGTTTTCTAGTGCACCATACTTTTCTGGATGTCCAGGGGGATGGGCTCCATAACTAACCTACGCCACCCCAAGAGTCCTGGAAGATTTTCCAATACCTAGCTCATCAGGATGTTCTTCCTTGCACAATATGAAAGAACACTAAACAATTTCTTCCCATGCACGTCCAAAGAGGGGAGATTCGGCAAACCCAAGAGGAGGGACACTGGATCTACCTTGACCTTGGCTCTCAAGACCCCTTCCAAAACCTTCACTATAGTGCCCCCAATATCTACGAAGCTTGTGGCATGACCACCAGCAGTGAGTAAGAGTACCAATATCTGGTTTACATTTGGGGCACACTGGGGACGCTCATGTCTTAAATTTCACAAGCTACTCTGGTGCCAAATAATCTCTGTGGAGTACCTCCAATTGCATAGACTGCATCCAATTGCAAATCGAAATCTTCCTTACGTTCTCCCAAATATCCTCCCACTCCTCTGGTGAGATCTCCACATCCAATTCCTGAGCCCAGATTTCACACAACCGCTCGATGTCCCGTGAGACACTACCTCCTAATAAACGATAGAGGGTGCTGACCGAGAGTGCCCATAGACTGAAGCACTCCTCTCCATATCTGACTTATAGGGACTAACCATTAATGTAGACTTTTTCTGTACAAAGTCGACAATCTGAAAGTAACAGAAGAGGTCCCTCCTAGATAGCTCATATTTCTGGCTCAGCTACTCGAAAGACATCATGACCTCCCCATCCAACAAGTCTCCCAAACAGGAAAACCCCTCTGGATTCCCAGAGACCTTAAGCTGGAATCCATCAGTCCCGGCCGGAATCCTACCAATCCTACAATGGGAGTAAAAGGGTACTTTTTTGTAAATCGCCCTCACTTTGTCACATCATTCTCCATGCTTTAACCATGTTAAGGTCAATAAGATTTCTGCAATCATCCATAACAGTCCTCACCTTGTCCATGAACAACAGATTAATGAGGGGGCATTTTGCCTGGGAGGCATCGATATCCAGCCAAATTGACCGTGGGTCTTGGCAGGCCCAATCAGCCACATAGGATAGTACGGAAGTTAGTTGGTATTTCTTAAAGTCTGGAAAATCCACACCCTCCATTCCCTGCTGAAGCTGCAATTTGGTAAACTTAATAAGAGGCTGCTTGTGACGCCAGATAAAAGAGCTGAGGCAACTGTAAAGTCTCCATAATGCCTGCTTGGGCAGCACCAAAGGGAGCATTCGCATGGGGGTATAATAAATGAGGAAAAACATTCATTTTGACCGGAGCTATTCTACCCAACCAGGATATCGGAAGATCCTCCCAGCACCAAAGCTCCTGTCTTATCTTCTCAAGCAACTGCACAAAGTTAGCTTTATATAATTGATCGAAGGTGATAAAAATGCCAAAATACAAGAAATCTCCCTGTTACTATCTGGAAGGGAGTCAGATTCACCCCCAAGATCGGGTACTCTAATAAGACCCCCAACAGGCATGGCCTCCGATTTCATAAAATTGATTTTATACCCCGAGAAAGAGCCAAATAAATTAATCACTTGTAATAAAAGAGGCACAGATATCATCGGGTAAGTTAAAAAGAGAAGAACATAATCCTTATTATGCCTTTCTGATCCTCCCTCTGGGGCAGTTATAGTGGGGTCCTTCCGGATGGCCTCTGCCAATGGCTCAATCACCAATGTAAATAATAGTGGCGAGGGAGAGCACCGTTGTCGGCTGCCTCTGCCAATGCTAAAGTTGTTAGACTTTATACCATTAGTGAGTACCACTGCTTTAGGATCACTACGTAACACTGCCACCCACCTGGCAAAAAGCCCTCCAAGGCTGAACTGTTCCAGGACATAAAAGAAGTACAGCCACTCCACCCAGTCAAACGCTTTCTCTGCATCCTGGGAGACTACCAAGTCCAGAATCGACCCTTGCTGTCACACCTGAATCATATTTAGCACTTTCCTAATATTATTAGAGGATCTGCGACCCCTAATAAACCCTGTCTGGTCCTCCTTTACAATGAAGGGCGAGAGCTTCTCCAGCCTCAACGTCAGCATTTTCGACAACATTTTAAAGTCCACTTTAATAATAATACAAAGTGCAATCCTGTGGCGCTTTCCCTCTCTTGAGAATAAAAGAAATATTTGCTGCTCTCAAAAAGGATGGGAGGCCGTCCTGACTGTATGAATAATTGTATATATCCAACATTGGCCCAACCAGCATGTCTATGAACTCCTGATAAACTCACTCTGAAATCCATCTGGGTCAGGTGCCTTACCACTCTGGAGTTGCCTTGCTGCCTCCTGTATCTCTTGGAATGTCAGAGGGGCATTCAAAAGAGATGTCTGCTCTGAAGTTACACCTGGGAGGTCCAAGGTCTGAAAAAAGGATTCCATCTTCACCAATCTGTCCTCACGACCCTCCGACCAGTACAACCCAGAGTAGAACTTCCTGATTTCCTCATTAATCTTTTTGGAATCGCAGGTGATAGTACCAGCACACTCTCTAATGGATGTGATAGATTGGGGGGCACCCTTCTTTCTGGACAAGTACGCCAGATACCTACCCAGTTTATCACCATTCTCGAATAACCTCTAGGTAAAAACAATGTCTGCAGATGCTGGAAACCAGATTCTGGATTAGTGGTGCTGGAAGAGCACAGCAGTTCAGGCAGCATCCGAGGAGCAGTAAAATCAACGTTTCAAATACCCTGATGAAGGGCTTTTGCTCGAAACATCGATTTTACTGCACCTCGGATGCTGCCTGAACTGCTGCGCTTTTCCAGCACCACTAATCCAGAATCGAATAACCTCTGTTTTGCAAAGGAAATCGCCCTCTTTGCTGTCTGGGTGAGCGCAGCATTCAGAATATTCCGGAGGGCTGTAATTCGCTGCAACTCAATTACAAATGCTCTGTCAAAGTACGCTGTCTCGGCTGCCTTCAGCTGCTCTCCCTTCTGCCATTTCTGATTCGCCGAGTAAGAAATAATCAAACCCTTTAAATAGGCCTTGGCAGTCTCCCAGAGCACTGATGGATTACCCAAATGAATGTCCCAGAAAATTTTAAGTTCCTGTGAAAAATATGTTGTGAAACTTGAAAGGGTTCAGAAAAGATTTACAAGGATGTTGCCAGGGTTGGAGGATCTGAGCTATAGGGAGAGGCTGAATAGGCTGGGGCTGATTGTGCACACCACATTATTAGCTTAAATTCCAATATTCAACAATGTTGCAGCAGTTTGTGATAGTTCTCACAACTCACTGCTGTGTGCAACTGGTGCTCTTTTACTTGGACCTGTGTGTGTATGTGTCAAACAACTCACCTTACCAGGTGCTGGCAGGTGGCAGATTGGGTTGGGATATCTGGTCAGCATGGACAGGTTGGACCAAAGAGTCTGTTTCCGTGCTCTACATCTCTATGACTCTATGAACTTGCTATCCTTCAGGAGGAAAGGGTCCATGTGCTAATGCCGCGAGCCTGTCCCATCACCTTAACCTCTTCTAAGAACCTTTTCTAAGACTGAATCCAGGATCTACCAAGATCTGTTGTGTTTACCACAGCATTATTTCCAGACATGCCTTCTTCACTGTGATGGGAGGATTGTACCAGCCAGCAGAGTACTGAATTTGTTTCCTGTTTAGTACCTTCTCCACTAAAACCTACAAGTCCTGGCCACTGAACCTTGGCACAATGGAACCTATTTCTTCACAGGGGTCTCCTGTCTGTCACATTCTAGCAATACAAACTAACACAAACAGGATCAAGAGCCATGCATCTTATAATGTTCTCAATCATTTGTGTTCTTGTATGCACTAACACCAATCAATACTGCTGAGATGTATTGGAAGAGATGCATGGTGCCATATGGATGGTTGCAGCTGTCACTTCAGAGAGCAATCTGTGCTACTCACCTTGATTATCTGACTGGCTTACTCTCTCTTCATCAGACTGTTATGCCATTACACTGTACAGATGTGAGGGATCTGATAAAGGGTCAACTGTGTGAGTGCAGCCTGACAGATGGGTGATAAGAGGACAGATGGATAAGTTAACATCTGTGGCATTACTTATTGTACACCCACTGAGGCATAACAATGAACTACATTACTGCAGAATATCTTTAGCAGGTGGTGGAGCCAAGGATGCCACCTTCATAGCTGTATCTTGTGAAGCCATTCCATGCTTTAAATTGTTCATTATACTCCTTCAGTACAATGTGAATAGCAGCAACAACTACACTTTTGTTTCCCCCAGAGAAAGCCTATAGTAGACCATCTGCCCCAGAGTGAAAAGGAGATTTCCAAATGAAAGGAGATACAGAGAATTGGAATTTTTTTCCCCAATCTCAGCAGCAACACTATGAAATCATAACAGAATTAATTTTAAAGTGTTGGAATGATGAGGAAAGAGAACACTGAGTTATATTACAACATAGATCTCACTAAAAAGCAGAAAAGACAGGCAGGAGAAATTTTGCAAGATTTGAAGGTACACTTTGAATGCCATGTTGTTTATGAAAGCTTTTTGTTTGACGTCAGGTCTCAAAGGAAGAGAGAGACCATTAATCAGGATGTGACTGCCCTCAGACTTAGCCCTTATTCTCCAGTACCTTAGGCCTGCTGATCCCAGTTTTTTATAGCTGTATGATCGGCAGGGTAAAGAATGATGACCAAGCACATGTAACACAGTATACAATCTCTTACAAATTTCCAGGGTTTATATTTAAACACCAACCTTAATTTTATCTGAATAAAATGGTTTCCCATGGAGAAATATAGACATATTGCACTAAATTGAAATGTAACTTTCAGCAATATTCTTTTGATAAACAAAGTTTGCTGGCAGATGTAACAATTTGTGCCTTTAGTGGGTCAGAATAATTTTCTCAGAAACACTCAAAGCATTGCAGTTATAATTATTTATTTTGAGATGCCAGTTGCTGATATCTTGTATGCAAACACAGGAAGTCCTACAAACAACAATGAAATCAATTAATTTATTTTTGCTAGTGTTGGCCAAGATAGCAATGTTGGCAGAACATCAGAACTCCCACTGTTCTTCAAACAGTCCGACAGAATATTTAATGTCCTGTCCAAAGAAAATTTAGAAACACAGCAGTCCCACATTAATATAAATGTCAGTTTATTGTTTTAAATATGGAATGTGATGCAAAGTCAGGAATATTATAAACTGAGCCTCAAAGATGTTTTGAGGTTAACTTCCATTACTTTCTGTCTTAGATGTGATTGTTTTCTAAAGGTTAAGCAAAGGAAAATTAGGTAGTGAACTAGTTGTATCATTTTCTGCCCATCCAAATATCATGCTCAATTCTCGTGGCTGCTTCATTTCATTTCAAAGCTGTTCCTATCCATAATACCAATCCTCAAATTTTGTATAACCCAACTGTTTTGATTTGCCAGGTTAAGGGGTGTATCTGTTTGTGGTTTTATTTGATGGGTACTGTCTGACATAAACACAGCATAAGGATGATCAGAGAATGGGTGCATGTCAACAGTTAGTGGTGGAAGTAGAGTGAGGATTGATGGAGACCCAAAACAGCAGAAAGAAAGTGAGTCCAACAATGAGGTTACTTTAACTAGAGAGATTGGGTGGAATCTTAGAGTTTTGAGACTGTAGCGATTGGAACAAGGTCAGCAGGTAGACCTCATTGGGACTCTTAACCGGTCCAATCAGGGAGTCCTGGCTAACAGAAATAAACAGCAGTGTCGCGGTTAAGTTAAAGCCCGGGTGTCTCTGGAGAAGGAGCATGTGGTGTCCACCAACACCCTGGAGTTGTGACTGGCCACTTGGGTGTTTTGCCGATCTGGAGAAATTGGATCAGTGTGTGACTGTGTGTGTGTGTACGTGCAAGGACTCTCCTCCTCCTTGAAGGGGACTGTCCCTGTTGCTGCTTGGGGCCTGCCTCACTGCTGCTGCCTGGGACTTGCCTTGGGGCCCCTCCCCAGGACCTCCACCACTGCTGCTGCTGTTGTCTGAGGAGAGGCCTGCCTCCACTGCTGCTGCTGCTGCCCGAGGCCTGCCTCCACCATCGCTGCCTGGGACTGGCCCTGGGGCCCCTCCCCAGGACCTCCACCACTGCTGCTGCTGTTGCCTGAGGCCTGTCTCCACCACCGCTGCCTGGGACTCAGTTTTAGGGCTGCCTGGGACTTGCCTTGGGGGCCCTCCCCAACAGGCCTGCCCCCCCACCACTGCTGTGACTGGAGGAACTGCCCGGGACTTGCCGGAGGCCTGCCTTCCACCACCGCTGCCTGGGACTTGCCTTGGGGACCCTCCCCAACAGGCCTGCCCCCCCCAACTGCTGCAACCAAGGGCCTGCCCAGGACTTGCCAGAGGCCTGCTTTCCACCACTACTGTTGCCTGAGGCCTGCCTCCACCACCGCTGCCTGGGACTCGATTTTGGGGCTGCCTGGGACTTGCCTTGGGGACCCTCCCCAACAGGTCTGCCCCACACCACAGCGACCGAGGGCCTACCTGGGACTCACCTGAGGCCTGCCTCCACCGCTGTTGTCGCCTGAGGCAGGTCTCCACAGTCATTGCCTGGGACTCTCCTAGTAACCTCCACCACTGCTGCTGCCGGAGGCCGAACCCAACACCCAGCAGCAGAGTATGGCGAGCCCGAAGGTCGCGGGGCCCAACCGCACCTACGCCGGGGTAGCCGGGACTCCTGTGCCCCGCCCTCGTCCTCCCAGTAATTGGTTTTTAACTGTACTGGTGGTGGTAGCACAACGCTTCCGACATGGAGACGACTATACCCAGCCTCAACATCAACGGCAGCAGGGAGTCGCCGCGCAGATTCCAGACCCCCTCGGTCCTTCGGGACGGGAGGTATGCGGTGTGCTTCCTGCAAGAAACCCACACTACCCCAGGAGACAAAGCCACCTGGCTCCTGGAGTGGCGAGGGGGGGTCTACATGAGTCACCTCACCCGCAGATCTGGCGGGGTGGCTATCCTGTTGGCCCCGCATTTTCAGCCGGAGATGTGAAGGGCAGTGCTTGTCACTGGCCACTCGGGTGTTTTTCATATCTTCCTGGTGGTGGAAATTGAATAAAGATTCGTGCACTCTGTGTCTTTCACTGTGTCGCACATCTACACACACACACCATGGGTGCTGGGGAAAAATAAGCACTACCGCAGTTAGGCGGTAGTGTGGGGGTTAAGGAAAGAAAGAAAAAAAAGGGTACTAGAGCCCGGGTGAAATAAAAAGAGAAAAAAAACAGCAGTGTCGCGGTTAAGTTAGACCCCGGGTGTCTCTGGAGAAGGAGCACGTGGAGTCCACCAACACCCTGGAGTTGTGACTGGCCACTTGGGTGTTTTGCCGATCTGGAGAAATTGGATCAGTGTGTGACTGTGTGTGTATGTGCAAGGACTTTCCTCCTCCTCGAAGGGGACTGTCCCTGTTGCTGCTTGGGGCCTGCCTCACTGCTGCTGTCTGGGACTTGCCTTGGGGCCCCTCCCCTGGACCTCCACCACTGCTCCTGTTGCCTGAGGCCCACCTCCGCTGCTGCTGCCTGGGACTTGATTTTGGGGCTGCCTAGGACTTGCCTTGGGGACCCTCCCCAACAGGTCTGCCCCCCCCCACGTCTGCGACCAAGGGCCTGCCCAGGACTTGCCAGAGGCCTGCTTTTCACCACTGCTGTTGCCTGAGGCCTGCCTCCACCACCGCTGCCTGGGACTCAATTTTGGGGCTGCCTGGGACTTGCTTAGGGACCCTCCCCAACAGGCCTGCCCCCCACTGCTATAACCAAGGAACTGCCCAGGACTTGCCAGAGGTCTGCCTCCACTGCTGCTGCTGCCTGAGGCCTACCTCCACCACCACTACTGCTGCTGCCTGGGACTCGATTTTGGGGCTGCCTGGGACTTGCCTTGGGGACCCTCCCCAACAGGTCTGCCCCACACCACTGTGACTGAGGGCCTACTTGGGTCTCGCCTGAGGCCTGCCTCCACTGCTGTTGTCACCTGAGGCAGGTCTCCACCGTCACTGCTTGGGACTCTCCCAGCAACCTCCACCACTGCTCCCAGCAACCTCCACCAGAGGCCCGACTCCACAACCCGCAGCAGAGTATGGCGAGCCCGAAGGTCGCAGGGCCCAGCCGCACCTACACCGGTGTAGCCGCTGCCTTAGGCTTGGCTGTCCCGACCCCGGCCGCAACCCAAACCCCCTTCAGGCATCTGACCAAACGCATGGGGGTAAAGGCCTATCCCCACCCTAACATGAGCATCGAGGCCTGCATCAAGGCCATGGGCAGTGTGGTCGGCCCACTGGCCATCGTTGCTGCGGCCCGAATGTCCGGGAAGGCCGTTTTCTTCCTGAAGACCGAGCAGGCGGTCCACCTGGCCGTGAAGAGGGGGCTCACTGTGGGCGGGATACATTTGCCCGTCGACCCTCTGGAGGTTACGGCCCAGAGGGTCGTGATCTCCAACGTCCCACCCTTCATTGCCAGTGAGCTCCTCCTCCCCCACCTCACCACCTTGGGGGAGATCCGGTCAGGGATCCACCTGCTCCTGCTCGGTCTGAAGGACCCCGCCCTCCGGCACATCTACTCCTTCCGACGCCAGGTGTTTATTTGCCTGGGGCTCGTTTACCCTCCTCCACGAGGGCGCAGCCTACCGCGCCTTCTGGACGGCAGACGGCGTGCGGTGCCACCTGTGCCGTGAGGTGGGGCACATTAGGAAAAACTGCCCCACCCAGAAGGCTGCCCAGCCCGCGCCAATGGCTGACGGTGGTGCCGTCGCACCTACTCCCCCTCCCCCAAAGTCAACACCACAAGCCCCGGCACCAGAGGCTAAGCCGGAGGCTTCCAATCCTCCAACCTCCGGCAGGGAGGGGGGTGAGCGTCCAGCCGGCCAGAAGGCGCTCAAAAGGACGCGACGCATCGCGTCAGGCCCGTCCACGGGGAGACCACACTATTCCCTTCCCCGACACACAGCCCACGACCTGCCCCGCCCCGGCACGACAATGCCCCTGCGACCGTGCCAGCGTCGCCCGGCGCGGGAACCCTGACCCCCAAACCCGTACCCGACCCTGACCCCACTTCTACCCCCGACCCCCGTAGAGAAACCCCTCGACGCCCGCCCCTGGTGCTGCAACACCTTGCCCGGGGGCTCCAGAGCCCGAACCCCGCCCCACCCAGCCACACCGTGGCACTAACCTGGGGAGAGGTCGCCCTCAAGATGCTGCCTGTCTTTTACCAGGACCTGATCACTGTTTGGAACATGGTCGAATCGCGTTGTGCCTACCCTCCGGCTGGAGTAGCGGCTGTCGTCATGGAGCCGTTGCTCAGGAATCCGCACCTCCGTACTCGCGGGTTTGAGTGGCTGTCGGAGGGGAGGGCCGTGGCGGCGAGGGCGACCAGGGTCGGGGACGGGCTGGGTGCCGGGGGCCTGGGCTGGATGCTGCCACAGGACATAGCTAGCAGGGCAGCGGTAGACGTCCGGTACGTGGCCACTGCCATCAGATGCCTTAAAACGGCGTTGCTCGGACTCAACGTAGTGCACCAGTTGGACGCTCAGGTGGGCGGTGGGATCCTGTCCGTGCTCACCCCAGCCCAGACGGAATTTCACATTGGCCCCAAGGTCCCATACTTCCCGTGGGAGCCTGTGCCCCACAACCTGAGCTGCCTCCCGAATTTTAATTTTGTTTCCTTTCAGGATGTAAAAAGGCGGGCCCTATATTGACTGCTGCTGCACACCGTCCACCTCTTCTCCCTCATCCACTGCCCGGACACGCCTTGGCGTGCCCATTTGCCACCGGGCAGTGGGGATCCCCAGTGGAGGGCTCTCCTAAGTGGGAGTCCTCCCCCTTTCTCTCGGGGATCTGGGGTGGAGGGTGCTGCATGCAGCAGTCCCCTGCAACCGCAGATTGCGGTGGTTCACGGACTCCCAGCCCAACTGCTTGTTCTGTGGCGCTGTGGAGTCTGTGGACCATGTACATATTGGGTGTGGGCGTTTGCACTCCCTTTTTTGATTTTCTTAAAAACCTCCCCTGCTTTTGGTTGCACTTCAGTCCCACGCTCCTGATCTTCGGGCACCTGGTACGGAGGAGGGAGGGCAAGTCTGAAGATCTCCTCCGTGGGTCTGCTCCTGGGCCTGGCCAAACTGGCCATAAACAGGTCCAGGCAGTGGGCTGTGGAGGGGGTCGTTAGGGCCGACTGCCTGCCCCCCCCTTCCGCAGTTACATTAGGGCCTGGGTGTCCATGGAGAAGGAGTACGTGGTGTCCACCAACACCCTGGAGTTGTTCAGGGAGAGGTGGGCACCTCAGGGAGTGGATTGCATTATAAGACCTTAAGACATAGGAGTGGAAGTAAGGCCATTTGGCCCATCGAGTCCACTCCGCCATTCAATCATGGCTGATGCGCATTTCAGCTCCACTTACCAGCGTTCTCCCCGTAGTCCTTAATTCCTCTAGACAACAAGAATCTATCAATCTCAGCCTTGAAGACATTTAGCGTCCCGGCTTCCACTGCACTCCGTGGCAATGAATTCCACAGGCCCACCACTCTCTGGCTGAAGAAATGTCTCCGCATTTCTGATCTGAAATGACCCCCTCTAATTCTAAGGCTGTGTCCACGGGTCCTAGTCTCCTCGTCTAACGGAAACAATTTCCTAGCATCCACCTTTTCCAAGCAATGTATTATTTTGTACGTCTCTATTAAGTCTCTCCTTAATCTTCTGAACTCCAACGAATACAATCCCAGTATCCTCAGCCGTTCCTCATATGCTAGACCTGTCATTCCAGGGATCATCCGTGTGAATCTCCGCTGGACACGTTCCAGTGCCAGTATGTCCTTCCTGAGGTGTGGGGACCAAAACTGGACACAGTACTCCAAATGGGGCCTAACCAGAGCTTTATAAAGTCTTAGTAGTACATCTCTGCTTTTATATTCCAACCCTCTTGAGATAAGAGACAACATTGCATTCGCTTTCTTAATCACGGACTCAACCTGCATGTTTACCTTTAGAGAATCCTCGACTAGCACTCCCAGATCCCTTTGTGCTTTGGCTTTATTAATTTTCTCACCATTTAGAAAGTAGTCCATGCTTTTATTCTTTTTGCCAAAGTGCAAGACCTCGCATTTGCTCACGTTAAATTCCATCAGCCATTTCCTGGACCACTCTCCCAACCTGTCTAGATCCTTCTGTAGCCTCCCCACTTCCTCAGTACTACCTGCCTGTCCACCTAACTTCGTATCATCGGCAAACTCCGCTAGAATGCCCCCGGTTCCCTCATCCAAATCATTAATATATAATGCGAACAGCTGTGGCCCCAGCACCGAACCCTGCGGGACACCGCTCGTCACCGGCTGCCATTCTGAAAAAGAACCTTTTATCCCAACTCTCTGCCTTCTGTTAGACAGCCAATCCTCAATCCATCCCAGCAGCTCACCTCGAACACCATGGGCCCTCACCTTGCTCAGCAGCCTCCCGTGTGGCACCTTATCAAAGGCCTTTTGAAAGTCTAGATAGACCACATCCACTGGGTTTCCCTGGTCTAACCTACTTGTTACCTCTTCAAAAAATTCCAACAGGTTTGTCAGGCATGACCTCCCTTTACTAAATCCATGTTGACTTGTTCTAATCAGACTCTGCTCTTCCAAGAATTTAGAAACCTCATCCTTAATGATGGATTCTAGAATTTTACCAACAACCGAGGTTAAGCTGATTGGCCTATAATTTTCCATCTTTTGCCTTGATCCTTTCTTGAACAAGGGAGTTACAACAGCCATCTTCCAATCATCCGGGACCTTTCCTGACTCCAGTGACTCTTGAAAGATCTCAACCAATGCCTCTGCTATTTCCTCAGCCACCTCTCTCAGAACTCTAGGGTGTATCCCATCAGGGCCAGGAGATTTATCAATTTTAAGACTTTTTAACTTTTCTAGCACTATCTCTTTCGTAATGGCAACCATACTCAACTCAGCCCCGTGACACCCTTTAATTTTTGGGATATTACTCATGTCTTCCACTGTGAAAACTGACGCAAAGTACTTGTTAAGTTCTCCTGCTATTTCCCCCTTCAACTCTATTTTGATTTAATCCCTGCCCTCCCCTTCACTGTTTGATCACACAGCATTGCCTTTTGTGAAGGGCACTGCTTGTCACTGGCCACTTGGGTGTTTCCTATCTTCCTGGTGGTGGAAATTTGAATAAAGATACATACACCTTGTATCTCTCACTGTGTCTCACACCTGCACACACACGAGTGTTGGGGGGAAAAAAATAAGCACTATTGCTGTAGTAGCGGGGTAAGAAAAATAAATTAACAGCAGTGTCACGGTTATGTTAGAACCCTGGTGTCTCCGGAGAAGGAGCACACGGTCTCCACCAACACCCTGGAGTTGTTCAGGGAGAGGTGGGTGCCGCAGGGAGTGGAGTGCATTATTTCCCCCTCCAACTCTATTTTGATTTAATCCCTGCCCTCCCCTTCACTGTTTGATCACACAGCATTGCCCTTTGTGAAGGGCACTGCTTGTCACTGGCCACTTGGGTGTTTCCTATCTTCCTGGTGGTGGAAATTTGAATAAAGATTCATGCACCTTGTGTCTTTCACTGTGTCTCACACCTGCACACACACAACATGGGTGGTGGGGGAAAATATAAGCACTATCGCGGTTAGCTGGTAGTGTGGGGGTTCAAGAGAAAAAAAGAAAGAAAAAAGAAATAAACAGGAGCATCAGACATCCTATTCACTCTGAGAGCTGCTTCTGAGGGAGCTGGAACAGTGTGTGTGAGCAAGAAAATAAAAAAAAGAATAAAAGAAAAAAAACAGCAGTGTTGCAGTTACGTTAGAGCCTGGGTGACTGGAGAAGGAGCACACGGTCTCCACCAACACCCCGGAGTTGTTCAGGGAGAGATGGGTGCCGCAGGGAGTGGAGTGCAATATTTCCCCTTCCAACTCTATTTTGATTTAGTCCCTGCCCTCCCCTTCACTGTTTGATCACACAGCATTGCCCTTTGGTGTGAAGGGCAGTGCTTGTCACTGGCCTCTCGGGTGTTTCCTTTCTTCCTGGTGGTGGAAATTGAATAAAGATTTGTACACCTTGTGTCTCTCACTGTGTCTCACACCTGCACAAAAAAAAGAGAAAAAAAGAAATAAATAGCAGTGTCGCGGTTACGTTAGAGCTCGGGTGTCTCTGGAGGCGGAGCACGCGGTCTCCACCAACACCCTGGAGTTGTTCAGGGAGAGGTGGGCGCCGCAGGGAGTGGAGTGCATTATTTCCCCCTCCAATTCTATTTTGATTTAAACCCTGCCCTCCTCCTTCACTGTTTGATCACACAGCATTGCCTTTTGATGTGAAGGGCACTGCTTGTCACTGACCACTCGGGTATTTCCTTTCTTCCTGGTGGTGGAAATTTAAATAAAGATTCGTGCACCTTGTGTCTTTCACTGTGTCTCACACCTGCACACACACACAACATGGGTGCTGGGGAAAAATATGAGTACTACCGCGGTTAGGCAGTAGTGTGGGGGTTTGGAAAGAAAAAAAAATAAACAGCAGTGTCGCGGTTAAGTTAGAGCCCGGGTGTCTCTGGAAAACGAGCATGCAGTCTCCATCAACACCCTGGAGTTGTTCAGGGAGAGGTGGGCACAGCAGGGAGTGGAGTGCATTATTTCTCCCTCCAACTCTGTTTTGATTTAATCCCTACCCTCCCCTTCACTGTTTGATCACACAGCATTGCCCTTTGATGTGAAGGGCACTGCTTGTCACTGGCCTCTCGGGTGTTTCCTTTCGTCCTGGTGGTGGAAATTTGAATAAAGATTTGTGCTCCTTGTGTCTTTCATTGTGTCTCACACCTGCACACACACATGGGTGCTGGGAAAAGACAGGCACTACTGCAGTTAGGCGGTAGTGTGGGGGTAAAAAAAAACAGCAGTGTCAGAGGTTTTGTTCGCTCTAAGAACCAGCTTTAAGCTTGCTGGGTCAGTGCCTTCTACTATGCGCATGCATATAAAGGGTATCTTAGTGACAAGATATCTCCCTCATGGAGTTATTTCAGTGGCAATGAGAGCAGGATGAATGATATGACCATGCAAAAGCACCTTTTAGTTGAAGCCCAACTAGACTTCAAACAGGCATTATAAATGGCTCTGTCATTAGAAAATGCTGTAAGTGAAGCTTATGAGTAATGGGGTATTCCGATGGAAACCCTCGCCAGGTTAACTGAGTTTGGGGAGCACCAATTGAGTGAAGGAAATTGCATAGCCTCACTCAGGACATATACTGAACAGACGATCTCTAAGTAATCCCAAAGCAAAACCCCAAAACAATGCCAAACCTTGACCAAACGATTAAAACTTTCTCAAGGAACCGGGTGGCAGGCCATTGGGGGCAATTGCTGCAAGGATGCAGATTTGAGATAGCAAAGGAGTCATACAAGGTCCGAATTCAATAAAATAACTTATAGGCCATGATCCAGGAGAGTGCATACCCCTGGAAAGTCCACTTACAGCTGATTTGGAACAGTTAAATTGCTTAGCAACATCCAAATCAGAACCAATCAAAACAAACATCTGGTTACATGGTCACCCAGTGCTAATGAAGGTCGATATCGGTGTGGCTGTATCAGTGATAATGAAACCAGTCTTTACCAAAATTCAAATATCACACACCAGGTTATAGTCCAACAGGTTTCATTGGAAGCACTGGCTTTCAGACTGTTGCTCCTTCATCAGGTGGTTGTGGAGTGTAAGATTGGAGGACGCAGAATTTATAGCAAACGTTTGCAGTGTGATGTGACTGAAGTTATATATTGAAACAGACCTGGATTATTTGTTAAATCTCTTATCTTTTAGAATGGCCATGTTGATTCCAGAACTTTCTTCAACTTACATTCTCAAGTGGGCCATGTTGGCCCAGATAATGCATTGAAAGTGTGAGGTGCCCTGTGTGCTCCAAAGTTTAGACTGATTCTAATCTAAAAAGGGATTTATAGAATCTTACATGGATTCATGCAGTTTTTGAGCAAAATAATATGTAATTTCACAAGTAGAAATTCATCCCACAAATGTATATGTGTGTGTGTGTGTGTGTGTATGCGGGGGGGGGGGGGGTATGAGTGTGAGTATGTGTATGTGTGAGTGTGAGTGTAAAGGGGTTTAAGTCTGTGAGAGGGTGTGTGTGTGTCAGTGTATGTGTGAACATATAACAGAGAGCTTGTGTATGAGAGGGTCTGCGTGAGTATACGGATCTGTAGGACCTTGTGTGTGTCTGGAGGACTGTGTCTGTGTGTTTAATGCAGTGGGTTCACCTGTAGTGTGACACAAACCCAAAGTCCCAGTTGAGACCATCCCCATGGGTACTGAACTTGGCTATCAGCCTCTGCTCAGTCACTTTGTATTGTTGCCTGTCCCAAATTCCGCCTTGGAGGATAGTCAGCCAAAGGTCCGAGGTCAAATGTCCCGGACTACTGAAGTGTTCTCTGACTGCGAGGGAACACTCCTCACTGTTGATTGTTGTGCGGTGCCCATTCATCTGTTGCCGTAGCTTCTGCTCGGTCTCACCACCTTGCCTGGAATGTATGCAATAGACAACGTTGGCCGAGTCACATAACTACCTGGTGGTTACCCCACGTGGAATGGTGGTATCCGTGTTGACATGTCTTGCAGTGTCTGCCGTGACAAGGTTGTATGGTGTTGCCCTGAAAGCCAGACAGTCTACTGCGAACAATGATCTGTTTGAGGCTTGGTGGTTGTTTAAAGGCAAGAAGTGGAGGTGTGGATAAGGTTTTGGCAAGGTGCTCATCCTCATTGCTAATGTGTTGCAGGCTGCGAAGAACATGGTGTAGTTTTTTCAGTTCCTGGAAAGTACTGGACAACCTGACTGGGAGTTCAGGTGAGCCCCTGTGGGCCTGGCTGAGATGCTTGGCGAAAAGTTTACATTTGGTCTTCCCAGTGTTGAGAAGACCACATCAAGAACACCAGATACATAAACTAGGTTGGAGGAGAGGCAGTATAACCTCTGTCTCACCTGAAGGACTGTTTGGAGCCCTGGATGGAGGTAAGGGAGTAGTGTGCTGGCAGGATTTGCAGGGGAAGGTACCTGGAGGTTTGGTTGGGGGGGAGGGGGTATTGGTGGGAAGAGTGAAACGAACCAACAACTGGCGGAGAGAATGGTCTTTGTGGAAGGCACAGAGGGGTGGGGACAGGAAGATGTTCTTGGTGATGGGGTTTAATTGGAGTTGGTGGAAGTGTTTGAGGATGATACATTGGATGCGGAGACTGGTGGGGTGGTAGGTGAGGACAAGGGGGACCCTGTCTTTATTGCGTTTGTGGGGCATTTAGAGCAGTGGTGCTGGGAATAGAGGAGGTGCAGTGGGGCACATTGTTCAAAATAAGTGAACATCTGGGATTCTTGGGAGTGGAATGTCTCATCTGAGCAGATGCAGTGGAGATGGGGAATTAGGAGAACAGGATGGAATTCTTGCAGGATACTAGGTGGGAGGAAGTATAGTCTAGGTTGTTATGGGAGTCTGTGGGTTTACAGCAAACATCTGTCTTGAGACTGTCACCAGAGATGGAAATGGTGAGGTCAAGAAAGTGGAGGGAGGTGAGCGAGATGGACTAAGTGAAGTCGAGGGTGGAATAGAGGTTGTGGGTAAAGATGATGAACTGCTCCAGGTCAGTCTGGGTGCAAGATGTTGCACAGATGCAGTCATTGATGTAATGGCTGAAGAGTTGGGGCACAGTGTCTGTATAGGTACAGAAGAGGGACTGTTTGACGTAGTCGACAAAGAAGCAAGTGTAGCTGGGACCCATCCAAGTGCCCATGGCCACCCCCTGGATTTGGAAGAAATGGAAAGAGTTAAAGGAAAAGTTATTAAGAGTGAGGACTAGTTCAGCAAGGTGGAGGATGGTATTGGTGGAGAGGGACTGGATGGGTCTGTTGGAGAGGAAGAAGCTGAGGGCCTACGAGGGAAGAAGCGAAATTAAACCTTCATTTGGGTGATAAGGCAGGACAGGTGACTGAAGTAAAAGTGGGGGGATACTTTGCGTATAGTGATCATAATTCTAATAGTTTCAAAGTGGTTTTGGAAAAGCATAAGACTTCCTTAAAAGTTAAAACTTTTAATTGGAGTAAGGCAAATTTTGATGGTATGAGACAAGAACTTTCAAAAGTTGATTGGAATAGACTGTTCGCAGATATAAGGATGTCTGATAAGTGGGAAGCATTCAAGAACATGACAATGAGAGTTCAGAGGCATTTTGTTCCTGTTAGAATGAAGGGTAAGGCTGATAAGATTAAAGAACAATGGATGAATAAAGATATTAAGATTCTAGTCAAGAATAAAAGAGAATCTTATTTTAGATATACATAGTAACCTCGATTATCCGAATACCAATTATCCGAAGGAGATCTCGAGGTCCTGATAGGAACATTACATCAAAGACATGTGTCCAAAACCGATTGTGTCTTTTGTTTACAGTGATTAAAAGTGCTGCCAAGAACAGTACTGGACTGATGGGAGAGCAGGCACCGTCTCTAAATGACTGACCTAACACCCTCTCTCTCTCTTCCCACACTTTCCCTGGAGTTCTACACAAGAGTGTACCCTAAATCCCCCTTCCCAAGATAATCTCTCCAACAGCGCCCTGTACAGGGCAATGGTGGAACCTGTCAAAGCGTTGCAGTAAAATGGTGTGTGTGCGCGCGCGGAGTTTGTAGGCAGGCTGTGGGCGATATTGGACAGGGTTTGGGATGTGGGCGGTGTTGGATGGGGTTTGGGGGCGGGCTATGGGCGATGTTGGACGGGGTTTGGGGGCGGGCTGTGGGCGGTGTTGGATGGGGTTTGAGGTTGGGCTGTGGGCGGTGTTGGACGGTATTTGGGGGCAGGCTGTGGGCAGTGTTGAATGGGGTTTGGGGTCGGGCTGTGGGCGGTATCTGGGGATGGGCTGTGGGCGGTGTTGGACGGGGTTTGAGGGTGGGCTGTAGGCGGTGTTGGATGGTATTTGGGGGCAGGCTGTGGGCAGTGTTGGATGGGGTTTGGGAGTGAGCTGTGGACTGTGTTGGATGGGGTTTGGGGGTGGGCTGTGTTGGTAAGGGTTTGGGGGGGGCGGGCTGTGGGCGGTGTTGGATGGGGTTTGGGGGTGGGTGGTGGGCTGTATTGGACGGAGTTTGGGGGCAGGCTGTGGGCAGTGTTAGATGGGGTTTGGGGGTGGGTGGTGGGCTGTATTGGACGGAGTTTGGGGGCGGGCTATGAGCGGTGTTGGATGGGGTTTGGGGGGGGGCGGGTGGTGGACTGTGTTGGACGGGATTTGGGGGCGGGTGGTGGACGGTGTCGGATGAGGTTTGGGGGTGGGTGGTGGGCGGTGTCAGATGGAGTTTGGGGGGCGGGCGGTGTCGGACGGGGTTTGGGGGCGGGTGGTGGGTGGTGTTGGATGGGGTTTGGGGGTGGACAGTGGGCGGTGTTGGATGGGGTCTGGGGGCGGGCTGTGGGCGCGGTTTGGGGGTGGGCTGTGGGTGGTGTTGGACGGGGTTTGGAGGCGGGTTGTGGGCGGTGTTGGACGGGGTTTGGGGGTGGGCTGTGGGCGGTGTTGGACAGGGTTTGGGGGCGGGCTGTGGGCGGTGCGGGATGGGGTTTGGGGTCGGGCTGTGTTTTGGCTGTGGGTGGTGTTGGATAGGGTAGGGGGTGGGCTGTGGGCAGTGTTGGATGGGGTTTGGGGCGGGCTGTGGGCAGTGTTGGATGGGGTTTGGGGGCAGGCTGTGGGCAGTATTGGATGGGGTTTGAGGCTGGCTGTGGGTGGTTTTGGACAGTGTCGGACAGGGTTTTGGGGTGTGGGCTGTGTTGGACAGGGTTTGTGGACGGGTGGTGGATGGTGTTGAATGGGGTTTGGAGGCGGGCTGTGGGCGGTGTTGGATGGGGTTTGGGGGTGGGCTGTGGGCGGCGTTGGATGGGGTTTAGGCTGTGGGTGGTGTTGGATGGGGTTTGGGGGCAGTCTGTGGGCAATGTTGGATGGGGTTTGGGGGGGTGGGAGGTGGGCGGTGGGCGGCGTTGGACGGGGTTTGCGGTGTGGGCTGTGTTGGACGTGGTTCTGGGCAGGTGGTGGACTTTGGTTGTGTGTAAGTTTATAAAAGATAGGATTTATGGACACTTAGAGGGGCAAAGATTGATTAAGGATGCTCAGCATGGTTTTGTGTAAGGAAAATCGTGTCGCACACACTTGATTGAGTTTTTTGAGGAAGTTACCAAAAAGATAGATGATGGCAGAGCAGTAGATATCATTTACTTGGACTTTAGTAAATCCTTTGACAAGCATGGTAGACTAATTACTAGATAGGTAACATGGGAGTCAGGGTGAGCTTGCCAATTGGATACAGGAGACAGAGAATAATGGTGAAGGGTTGCTTTTTGGACTGGCAGCCTATGAGCAGCAGTGTTCCACAGGGATCAGTTCTGGGTCCTCTTTTGTTTATCAATTATAGAAATGATTTGGATGAAAATATAGAAGGTATGGTTAGTAAGTTTGCAGATGACACCAAAGTCGGTGGCATTGCAGACAGTGATGGTTTTCTAAGACTACAAAGGGATCTTGATCAAATGGGTCAATGAGCTCAAAAGTGGCAGATGGAGTTCAATCTGGATAAATACTAGGAAGGCATACCATGTTTGAATCTAAAAATAAACCAATAGACATATCCAGAATTTACAAAAAGAATAAAAAGTTAAAATTAAAGGCTCTGTATCTGAATGAACATAGCATTTGAAAAAAAAAGTGGCAATAAAAATGGGTAAATACAATCAGTTGGCCATGACAGAGACATGCTGCAAGATGACATGGATTGGGACCTTAATCTTGAAGAAGACAGGATATTTAAGAAGGACAAGATTCAAGGAGGATGTGCAGGGTTGCTCTGTTCGTTCATGATTGTACTAGCACAATTGAGAGGGATGACCTATATTCTGAAAACTAGGCTATGTAAATAGTTTAGATAGAGATTACAAAGAATAAAGGCAAGGAATACTTGTTGGAGTGATGCATTGATACAATATTGGTCACCTTACTTAAAACTGCATATGTATTGGCAGCAATTCAAAGAAAGTTTTCCAGACTAATCCCTGGAATGAGTGGGTTCTCCTACGATGAGAGGTTGGACATGTTAGGCTAGTATTTGGTATTTAGAAGAGTAAGATACAACTTGATTGAAACATCTAAGTCCCTGAGAGGTCTTGACAGGTTAGTTGTGGAGAGTTTTCCTCACATGGGACAATCAAGAACTAGGAGTCACTGTTTAAAAAAAAATCAGGGGTCACACTGATGAGGCAAAATCTTTTTCTCTTGAGGGCTTGAAAGTGGAGTCGCAGGTAGATAGGATAGTGAAGAAGGCATTTGTTATGCTTTCCTTTATTGGTCAGAGTATTGAGTACAGGAGTTGGGAGGTCATGTTGCAGCTGTACAGGACATTGGTAAGGTCACTGTTGAAATATTGCATGCAATTCTGGTCTCTTTCCTATTTGAAAGATGTTGTGAAAGAAGATTTACAAGGATATTGCCAGGGTTGGAGGATTTGAGCTATAGGGCAGGTTGAATAGGCTGGGGCTGTTTTCCCTGGAGCCTTGAAGGCTGAGGGGTGACCTTATAGAGGTTTATAAAATCATGAGGGGCATGGATAGGATAAATAGATAAAGATTTTTCCCTGGGGTGGAGGAGTCAAGAACTAGAGGGCATAGGTTTAAGGTGAGAGGGGAAGTTTATAAAAGAGACTTAAGGGGCAACTGTTTAATTTATGGAATGAGCTGCTAGAGGATGTGGTGGAGGCTTTGGGCCAGGTGCTGGCAGGTGGGACTAGATTGGGTTGGAATATCTGGTCAGCATGGACAAGCTGGACCAAAGGATCTGTTTCTGTGCTGTACATCCTTATGATTCTATGGCTATGTGTCTTTCAAACCCCCTTCCTGAAAAGATGATGGAGTCCTTTGAACATTTTAGAGTAGATTGCGTGCAATTCTGGTGTGCAACACTGGTTAAGTAAAGGGATGAAAAGTTACCAGGTAAGTGAGAAAATATATTTGGGGTTACAACCAGGTTAGCCATGAGCTCATTAAATGGGGCAAGCAATTTTGTGGGCCTGAACAACTCTATCCTACTCTTTGTTCACACTTGCATCTTGGAAAGTGGAGAGTATTCTATCACACTCTTGACTTGTGCCTTGTAGATGTGGACTGTTTCTAGGAAATCAGGTTCATTACTTGACCCAGGTTTCCTAATGTCTGACCTGCCTTTGTATTTACTGTATTTAAGTGTCTGGTCCAGTTCAGTTTCTGGTCAATGATAACCCCAAGATATTGATAGTGGGGGTTTCAGAAACAGTACTGTGTTTGGAATGTTAAGGGCTGATGGTTAGATTCTCTCTTGCTGGTGATGGTCATTGCCTGGCACTTGTATGGTGCAAATATTACTTGCCACTGAGCTGCCCAAGTGAGCAAAGGCAACAAGTCAGCCAGACACGAAGAATCTGGGATTTCTCAAGTTATTATGAAAATCGTGACAGATCGACAGCTTGGAGAAGACGGTGATTAAGAGAGACGTTTTGGGGCGGGAGAAAATCTTGAACATTATCTGAATGATAAGATTCAAGAATTTAAGAGTGAAATCTCCAGAGTTGCAGACCGCCGGCTGGAAGAGTGGGCTCACATGACCTCCTGTGCGATCACTGTCTTCTCTACTTTTCAGAATTGAAGACGAAGGCTGCTTTGAAAACCGACTGACCCTTTGCCAGTCATCTGTAAGACGTCGAAGGTCAGCCGTCAATTGTGTCATTTTCACTCGCGCTCTATCACTCCCCTGCGTTCTCCCACTGAGGCCTCACCAAGTCACGCACCAACTGCCAACTCCGGCCGACCTCCCCTCGCGGACGATACGTCATGACGCCATGACCTTTACGCAGACACCGCGTGACTCTGCCCCGGACGCTGCGTACTCGCGCTGTCAGCTGTCCGCCTCCGCGGGCCGTTATGGACAATTCGGATTCCGGGGCGGGGACTTGGAAATCGGGCGAGCTATTTGAGTGCTGTGCCACTGCCAGTGAACTGCATTTGGATGGTTCCTTCCACCTCAGTACTCTGATTAAGTTTAAAATGTTCGCTTTGCCGGGGTCAGCTATGGACGTTTTGGAGAATATGGAAGGAGACAGCGTGCTGAACTTGTCCAGAATGAATCTGGATACGGTGTCTTTGGAAGACATCAGCGAAGAAAGGAAAAACGAGACTCAACAGTTATTGTTGACACACAACAGATTGATTGTTTTTCCTGAAAGTATCGCCAATTTTAGGAACCTGCTCTTCCTGGACATCAGCTCCAATGGTCTCTCCGTTATCTGCGACGATATCCTGGAACTGACCAAACTTCGGACTTTGATAGCCAAAAATAACAGAATGGACGAATTCTCCCTGCCCAAGGACTTGGGAAAGATGGGTTTGGAAGTTGTCAATTTCAGTGGCAATCGTTTTGAAGAGGTTCCTTCTCAGCTTCTAGAATTGCAAAGACTCAAATCTCTTTCACTTGGGGGAAACAGACTTAAAACTATACCACCAAACATAGAAAACTTAACCAGGTAATATTTGCCTTTTGATTTCCCTTGAGAAATAATAGCGTTACATGGTTTTAATATTTGTACAACCGTGTTATTTTCTAGACCAAATACGCGCCTATAATTTGTTGTACAATCTGAAGATATTTCATTTTCTCTATATGAAACTTGAACTTTACTAAGTTGCTTCACTGATCTGGATAGTCTTCTTGAAACAGCAAGGTCATTCGAGTATTTTAAAACAAATGCACTTGGCAATTACAAGGTGTTCTGTGAGGTGACATTAACTATTTTCAGTAACATACTGTTACATGTGCAGTAATGTTCAAAAGAACAATGCCATGGAATAAAATAGCATGTATTAGGCTTGTTGCATGTTATTAAGTAACAATTTGGGACAGCTTTCAATTTTGTAGTTTAACCAGCTCTCCAACAGCTGATGTTTTATAAAATGAATTATTCTCTCAATACTGACTTTATAATGGCCACAACAGGCTAATGTAACAAGTTAGTGTATGTACTAACAACACTAAGAACCAGGTCTCCTCACCTTAGTAAATGTGTGTATAGTTTGAAATAACTTTAAATTTTGCAATCACTTGTTAAAATTAGATGAGTGTCAGCTGAGCTGTCATTCAGCCTTTTTAACTAACTTATTTCTGTATTATGACTTTGATCATCTAATGCAAACTGATCATAGGAGACAACATTTACTATTCTTACCATCATATTTTCTCAGATTCCATTCTTAGCTTCCTATTTCTTACCTATGTGTTGTCTTTTATATATAAGTGAATTTATGAAAGTATGCTGACAACATGCAGCTCAACTTTGTCTATATGGTCTGATTACTCGTCTAATGTTCAACACTGAGTAGATTTCCTCCCAGTTACCAGAACGACCAAAGCCATTGTCTTCGGATCCCACTACAAAGTCTGTTTCCTAGCTAGTCACTCCATCCCTCTTTCAGGTCAATGTCTAAGATTAAATCAGGCTGTTTACAATTTTGTTATTCTAGTTGACCTCGGTGAATTTCTGATCATTTGCACAAAAGCCACTTATTTTGATATTCATTACATTACCTAACCCAGCTTATTTGCTGTTGACCTGCTCGTCCATACTTTGAAAAGTCGAATTTAGAGGTAATGATTGGCCTCTCATCTGCCATCTTCCATAAACTTAGTGTTGTCTTAAATTCACCCAGTACTCCTGTGCTCACTACCATATATTTATTTCTCGTTAAATAATGCCATAATTTTAACATTTTTAATCCATGTTTTCAAATTTTTCTGAGGGCTGTCCCATTCTAACTCCAGACCCTGCTCGAATCTTGTAACCCTCTGAGTTATCTCTGCTCCAATTCTGCCCTCGTGCACATCTCCAATTATAATTTGCTCTACATTCTTGATCTCACATCAGGTACATAGGCCACAGATGCTGAACCTCTAACTCCAGGCTCCTGTTTCCTCTTCTGAATGATCTTTTGGTTATCTAGCTAATATCTCCTTATGTGATTCAGTGTATTACTTGTTCGTAAATACTCCTTTTTGAATTGCCATGGGATAGTTCAGTACATTAAGACCATAAAATGTAAGAGTAGAGATAGGTTATGAGCCAATGAGTTTGCTTTGCCATTCATGGCTTACCTGATTAGTCCTCAATTCCATTTTCTTCCTGCCTTATCCCATTACCTTCCCCTTACTGATTTAAAAATTTGGGGATCTCAGCCTTGAATAAGCTTAATGATCCAGCCTCCATAGCCCTCAGAAATAAAGAATCGTTTAGATTTGCTTTTCTTTGAGAGAACCAATTCCTTCTCATCTGCTCTAACTGAACTGCCCCTTATTCTGAGATTATATCTTGACCTGGATTTTCCTGTAAGGGAAATAACCTCTCAGTATCTGCCCTGTCAAACCTCTAAGAATTTTGTATGTTTCTGTAAAATTGCCTCTCATGTTTCTAAACTCCAGTGAGCACAGACCTAACTTACTCGACCTCTCATCAGAAGAAAATCCCTCCATATCTAGGATCAATCTGGTAAACCTTCAGTGGATTGCATCCTAAACAAGTGTATTCTTCCTTTGATAAGGGACCAAAACTCTTCACAGTATTCTAAGTGGTGCCTTGTTTAGTTTTAGCAAGATGTCCCTATTTTTATATTCTATTTTATTTAAACTAAAGGCCAACATTCCATTTGGGTCTTTCTTATTATTTACTAGATACATGTAGTAGCTTTTTATGATTGTATGCATTAGGATTTGTAAATCTCCCTATGCTGTAGCTTTGTGAAATCTTTCCCCATTCAAATAATATTCATGTTAATAAAGATGCCGTCCAAATGAGTTGTTTCTATTGTACCTGGTTCGTAATATAATCCATTCTAAGAGTAAATACTGTGGTAACATTCTCCACTGAAGTGTCAGTTTCAGAATCTTTAGTCCAGTGAAGTGAATTCAGATATCTTTATTTCTGAAGATGCCTGACCAGGACCATTACTAAATGCAAATAAGACCACATTTTTTATTACTCATAGAAGAGCCTTTTTTAAAATTTTCTGCTACAAGTGTTTAGTTCTCTGTAGTATAGCTTTAAGATCCAATTAGATGGCAGACCACTTGTAAAACCTTAGGGGTATACTTTTTCACACATGCTAAGTTGAGATATCAGATAGAAAATCTGGCTTCACTTAACTTATCTTTTGAATATGTTGTAATGTTTTGCCAATCCATATCAGTTTTTCTTTTAAATATAAGTTAAACTTCCATATTTCATCACTAACATATTTCAAGAGAGAGCTATAAGTTATATTGTCATTTTTCTTTGCAATTTAAAGTAATTTGGATGTATACAAATCTAAAAGCATTTGAATGAGGATGTCTCCACAATATATCCTACCCTCAATAAGCTTTCATTACCTTGCCTAAACAATCTATTTACCTCTGCTTAAAGATATTCAAAGTTCCTGCTTCCACTGCCTTTTTGAGAAAACATGTTTCAAAGACTCTCACTGCTGAGGGAAAAATTCTCCTTGTCTCTATCTTTTAAATGGGTGATGTTATACTTTTTGGGTGGTAATCATCAGATATGGAAACAAGTAAGGGTGTAAGAGAAGATAAAGAACTGGAGATCTGAAACAAACAAAAAGAACAGAAATTGCTGGAGAAACACAGCAGGTCTGGCAGCATCTGTGGAGAAAGAAACAGAGTTAACATTTCAAGTCCAGTGACTCTTCTTTAACACTGGAAGTAGCTAGGAAAAAATAGTATTAATATTGATGACTGGGGCTGCGGGGTTGAGTGGATAGGTGAAGACAGAGCCTACAAGGAGAGAGAAAAAAGGCTGGAAACAAAAGGACTGTTGACAGTAAGTCACTCTTTAACTATGGAACTGCTGCAATCTACAGTGCCGTCAGCAAGGGAGTTTCACCATTTGAGCCAGTGATATCTTTTCCAGTTATGATGATGTGTAATTTGGAAGGGAACTTTCAATAGATATCCCCTTATGTATTTGTTGCCATTGTATTTCTAACTGGTAGAAATTGTGGGTTTGAAGGGTGCCATTGGTAAGACCACATCTGTAGTACTATGCGCTGTACTGGTCACCTTTTTAAATAAAGAAACATGTAAATAAGTTGGCAGCAATTCAGAGAAGGTTTAACACTGAAATGAGTGTGTTGTCTTGGAAGAAAGCTTGTACTTGCATGGTGTACATCTGCTAGGATTTAGAAGAGCAATACTTGATTGAAACATGTAAGGTCCTGATGGGTAGATCTGAAGAGGTTGTAGAAAATTTATAAGTAGTGGTCACCAATTCAAAATGAAGATGAGGAAAGAATTATGATCCTTTGTGAGAAATGTCTTTTGAATAGTCCTCCTGGAAAAGGCAGTGGAAGCAGTGTTGTTGTGTATATACCTTTTATCACAGCAATCCAAAGATCCGTATAAGCAAGAGGTTTGGGGGTGATATGGATATGTGGTTCCAGTCAGATCAGCCATTCTCATATACAATGATGGAGCAGGATTGAGAGCCAGATGGCCTACTCCTGCTCCTTCCAGTAACATTCATATGTTACCTTAATTAGCACTTCTAAAGAATTGGAATTTTGAGGAGGGTACTATAGAGAATGCCATACATCATTATTAGTGGACATTATATATGTAGACTAGTGCAGGATATGGGGCAATACATGATTGATGCAGTATATTGAGCATAGATGTGGTGAAACACTTTTTGGGAGAAAGTACATGGAGAGACGTTTACTAAATATTGTTCTGTGGGTGGTTTAAAAAAAAGCAACCTGGGGGTGCATATCCACAAATGTTTGAAAGTGATGGGACAAGTTGGTAAAATGGTTGAGCATGAATCTAAAATATTTGACTTTATGGATATTGGATACAAAAATTAAGGAAAGCATGCTGTGGAGTCTCAGATGGAATATTGTATGTAATTCTGCGAACCACTTTATGTAGGTTGTGAAATACCTGTACTGGATATAATGGAGGATTACTCATCTGATACCAGGGATTGTAGAATCTACGCTCTCCTTACAGCAGGGATGGATAGGAGAGACCTGAAAGAGCTATGCAAAATGGAGAAGTCTTAATAAAGCAGATAGGGAGAATTGATATCCTCAGGAAAGTGAGTCAGTGACCTGAGATCCTAGATTAAAAATAAACAGCAAAATAAATGGAGGGAAAATGAGGAGAAATGTTTTCATGCCAAGTGTAGAGAAAAGCTGTAACTCTGTGTGAAATTCTGATTCTGATTCTACCAGATTTCCATATAATTTTTGGTAGGCAATTCTATGTATACTTGTGAGCTTACTTCCAGGGTAGCATGCTGGGAGACCTCTGAGATTATCTTCAAGAAAAGAGACAGTCTGACTGTGGAAATTAGAGGGAGTTCTGACTCTCCACCATGGAAATGGTCATCATGCTATTTACTAATGTCGTTTATATCCTGAAGAATTTTAATTGAATGAATTGGGAAGCCTGTTTCCTTTTGAGAATCAATGACAAAGAGGTCATTGAATGAAGGACAGTAAGAAACAGACGTTAGGAGAAATTTCTTTTTTGCAGAGGTATGTTGGATCATGACATACTTTGCAGCTTAAAGCAGAGAGAGTTGGATATATATTTGTACCTTCAGGAATGGTCCTGGAACCTGGGCCAGTAAATAATAAAGTGAGGTGAATAGAGCCATTCCATGTTGTTATCAAATACTTGCTTCATTTTGCTTTATTGAAGCTTTGAAAGTTGGTTTTCACTGCCTAAATAAACCAACTTTCAGAACAGAATTGGTTGATACAATAATCTCAACAACTATTAATACTTGACATAGTGGGCAAAATGTTTTTGCCCCACGTATTTCAATTCAGATGATGCAGCTGTGGCTAGTATTGCATCATCCTTCTAGTAGCTCTTGTACTAGGGGCCAGCTGTAAATCCCTTCAAGGTCTGTGTTTATGTGGCATAAATATTGGGTTTGTTCTTCAGTAAAGGTCATAATGATCCTATAGAATTAGATAAACTGTCCTATTGTGAAAGCATGGTAAAAAGCTTGATGTTTGTATTGCTATCCTATGCCATTGTACAATGGCAGTGAAAGCATTTAGAGTATTTTCAGGCTGTTGTTGTCAATACCTACTGAAGCAGTCCATGCTGATTCTACTTAAATCCACCATTGTCCATTTGTAACCAAATACTTTAGCTGTCTTGGTCATCTGTGTATTGTGTCCATAACATCCTACCTGTATTAACTGACATACATTTACAATGTCTTCTTTCTACCATGTCCAAGTTCTTTAGCCTGTTTCATTAGTTGGTTTTGTCAGATATAAAAAAAAGTCATATTTGCCTTGAAGCATTAACTCTGTCCTTAAAATCTGGCAGACAGCCTAAGTATATCCAGCGCTTTATTTTTATTTCCAGTATCCACAGTATTTTTTTAAATCATTATTGGCTGGCAAGTCAGAAAATGTATTTCAGCATAGGCTAATTGCATTGTTATCTAGCTAACGTTGGGAGTTGTTCAGTCATAGACAGGCTTTTATTGAAAATGCTTTCTATGCAACTGTATTTGCTGAAGAGCATCTTTTACGCAAGTAATTTCAGTTACTGATGCCTTTCCATCACATTTAAACATTTTGTTTTTTTTTGGAAGAAAGGTTATAGAAGCAAGATAGATATGTACCAGAAGGAGAAAAGTTTGTTGGATTTAATGGAGGAGGTTTCTGTAGAGCAAATTTTAAAGCATCGACCTGCTGAATCAAATGCACTTTATAATCTTGTATTATTGTGTGTAGTCAGTTTTTGCTTTGTTTCTCCATGGGATGTGGGCATCGCTGGGTAGGCCAGCATGTATTGGCCATCCCTAATAATTGATGACTGTTGACAGTTTTTATTGCTGATTTTAGGCTTCACCAATGCAGTTTCTGCAGAATTATTTACTCAGATACTGCAGTTTAGAGCAATGGTTATGGGCAGATTTGTTAGTTGAATCAGTATTACATGGTGATAAGTTTTATAATAAATTAGGCAAATGCTACATGTTGGTAGTCCATCTTCTTCAAAATAGAAGAATTCTTAGCGTTATGATCTTTGGCCAAATACAGGACATCTCCCTAAAGTCTATTTTTTAGTTTGCATCACTCCCTGCACATCATGCTTTTATGAAAATCACACTGGGCAGATGCGTTTTGTTTCTCCTGGCCCACCCCACCAGCTACAAGAATACAATTGAAGAGTTTAACCTGGTTAAAAAATCCTTGCCAATTTCAATTGAAGAGGAACAGAAACAGCCCTTCAAGCTGCATTGAGATTGTTTTGCCAATCAAAATTGACCTATATCTCAATTTTATTTGTTCACTGATGCCTTGATTGTCTTATTCAGCAAGAAATGCATCATTCTCTCTCTTTCAAAAATGTACTGCATTTCATTCACCATTTGAGTGTAGGCATACTTTTTCCATTTCCCTCCTAAATAGCAGAGGTTTCATTTGTGACTGGTCATATTCTTGATTTCCTCACTGGAAATAAAACTCCTTTTGTCACTTGAGCACCTTGATTAGATCACCCCTCAGCCCTACAGTGAGTAAAATACATGTTGATGCAAATTATTCTCATACCTTATTCCTTATGCCTTACAAGGCATGATATTATTCCGGTTACTCATTGGTCAAAACTGCGGTACTCCAGATGGGTTCTATCAAGAATCTGCATAACTTCATTAGTAATTTGAATTTTAGTTTCCTTCATCTAAAGACCAATACTTTATTTGATCTGTTAATAACTTGTGCACCAGCTGTCATATACTTCTAACCCATCACAGAGTCACACAGCATGGAAACAGACTCTTTGGTCCAATCAGTCCATGCCGGCCATAATCCCAAACTAAACTAGTCCCACCTGCCTGTCCTTGGTCCATATCCCTTACGGGGGTTTCTGGTTTGCGATCAGTAATTTACTGATTTTTTTTTAGGTGGTTCAAATCACCCCCAGATCCCTGGTTCTGACACTGGACTTATTTAGGAAATGTGAAATGAAAGCGGTAAACAGGTGTTTCAGGGCAAAAGAATGTGTTTATTTAACTACAACAAGTAAGTATGATACAAGAAATAAAAAGGCAATTGTGATAAAACAGTGAAATTGACACAGTTATACAGAGGACTGTAGGTAGATACACTAATCAAATTAAACAGAGGTTAAAGCACTATTCAAAGCTTAACAGCAGTTTTAATCAGACACTTTTTCTTTGGGGTTCCTGCACTGTCCCCATTCACCTTCCCCCTCCCTGCTAGCTAGGTTGGAAACTTTGCGGTCTAGGGAGCTTCAACTCCCCACTGGGTAAAACACCGCTTTAAAGTGCGTTCGGTTGTTGAGGTTCTTGCCGACGGTTCTCTAGGCTTGAAACAAGCCTTGTCTGGAAGCATTTGATTGGATAGCGCTTGGTTGGCTTCCTGCCTTTTTTTTTGGATTCTTTTGTTGTGATGATGCTCTTGGTTTGCCTTCCCGGTTCAGCTTCTAGGTTTGGCCTCTGGTTAGTGGTTCCAAAGCTAATTGTTGGGGCTAGAGTCTGTGGGGAAACCGTTTGTTCCTGCTGGATCTTGATGTTGGAAAAGTCTCTGTGTCTCTCCCTCCTTCGGTCCACCAGATGTCCAACCTGCCAGCACCCAGCCCATACCCCTCCAAACCCTTCCTATTCATATACCCATCCAAGTGCCTCTTAAATGTTGCAATTGTACCAGCCTCCACCACATCCTCTGGCAGCTCATTCCATACACGTACCACCCTCTGTGTGAAAAAGTTGGCTCGTAGGTTTCTTTTATATCTTTCCTCTCTCACCCTAAACCTATGCCCTCTAGTTCTGGACTCCCCCTCCCCAGGGAAAAGATTGTTGTAATCTGAGGTAACCCTCTTCGCTGTCCACTGTACCTCCAATTTTGGTGTCATCTGCAAGCTTCCTAACTGTACCTGTTATGCTCGCATCCAAATCATTTATGTAAATGACAAAAAGTAGAGGACCCAGCACCAATCCTTGTGACACTCCACTGGTCACAGGCCTCCAGTCTGAAAAACAATCCTCCACCACCACCCTCTGTCTTCTACCTTTTGAGCCAGTTCTGTATCCAAATGGCTAGTTCTCCATGTATTCCGTGAGATCTAACCTTGCTAATCAGTCTCCCATGGGGTACCTTGTCGAACGCCTGACTGAAGTCCATATAGATCACATCTACCACTCTGCCCTCGTCTATCCTCTTTGTTACTTCCTCAAAAAACTCAGTCAAATTTGTGAGACATGATTTCCACGCACAAAGCCATGGTTGACTATCTCTAATCAGTCCTTGCCTTTCCAAATACATACTGAAAATGTGTTGCTGGAAAAGGGTAGCAGGTCAGACAGCATCCAAGGAGCAGGAGAATCGACGTTTCGGGCATGAGCCCTTCTTCAGGAATACATGTACCCTTTCCAAATACATGTTCATCCTGTCCCTCAGGATTCCCTCCAACAACTTGCCCAACACCGATGTCAAACTCACTGGTCAATAGTTCCCTGGCTTGTCCTTATCACTCTTCCTTCTTAAACAGTGGCACCATGTTAGCCAACCTCCAGTCTATAGACAATTCGCCTGTGACTATCAATGATACAAATATCTCCGTAAGAGGCCCAGCAATCACTTCCCTAGCTTCCCACAGAATTCTGTGGTACATCTGATCAGGTCCTGGGGATTTATCCACCTTTATGCATTTCAAGACATCCAGCACTTCCTCCTCTGTAATTTTGGATACAAGGTGTAACCATCTATTTCCCTACAGTCTGTATCTTCCAAATCCTTTTCCACAGTAAATACTGATGCAAAATACTCGGTTAGATCTCACGGAATACAGGGAGAGCTAGCCATTGGGATACAGAACTGGCTCAAAGGTAGAAGACAGAGGGTGGTGGTGGAGGGTTGTTTTTCAGACTGGAGGCCTGTGACCAGTGGAGTGCCATGAGGATCAGTGCTGGGTCCTTTTTTTTCATTTACATAAATGATTCAGATGCGAGCATAAGAGGTACAGTTAGTAAGTTTGCCGATGACACCAAAATTTGGAGGTATAGTGGATAGCGAAGAGGGTTACCTCCGATTACAACAGGATCTGGACCAGATGGGCTGAGAAGTGGCAGATGGGGTTTAATTCAGATAACTGAGAGGTGCTGCATTTTGGGAAATCCAATCTTAGCAGGACTTATACACTTACCGTTAAGGTCCTAGGGAGTGTTGCTGAACAAAGAGACCTTGGAGTGCAGGTTCATAGCTCCTTGAAAGTGGAGTTGCAGGGTAGATAGGATAGTGAAGAAGGTGTTTGGTATGCTTTTGTTTAATGGTCAGAGTATTGAGTACAGGAGTTGGGAGGTCTTGTTGCGGCTGTACAGGACATTGGTTAGGCCACTGTTGGAATATTGCATGCAATTCTGGTCTCCTTCCTATCGGAAAGATGTTGTGAAATTTGAAAGGGTTCAGAAAAGATTTACAAGGATGGTGCCAGGGGTGGAGGATTTGAGCTATAGGGAGAGGCTGAACAGGCTGGGGCTGTTTTCCCTGGAGTGTAGAAAGCTGAGGGGAGACCTTATAGAGGTTTACAAAATTGAGGGGCATGGATAGGGTAAATAGGCAAAGTCTTTTCCCTGGGAGGGGGAGTCCAGAACTAGAGGGCATAGGTTTAGGGTGAGAGGGGAAAGATATAAAAGAGACCTATGGGGCAACTTTTTCACAGAAGGTGGTACATGTATGGAATGAGATGCCAGAGGAAGTGGTGGAGGCTGGTACAATTGCAACATTTAAGAGGCATTTGGATAGGTATATGAATAGCAAGGGTTTGGAGGGATATGGGCCGGGTGCTGGCAGGTGGGATTAGATTGGGTTGGGATATCTGATTGGTACGGACGGGTTGGACCGAAGGGTCTGTTTCTATGCTGTACATCTGTATGACTCTACTGCCACTGGAATTCTTTTCAAACTAAGCTGATATGGTATGGGTGGCATGGTGGCACAGTGGTTAGCACTGCTGCCTCATAGTACCAGGGACCTGGGTTCATTTCCAGCCTCTGGCGACTGTGCAAACTCCACACAGACATTCTCCCATGTCTACGTGGGTTTCCTCTGGGTGCTCTGGTTTCCTCCCACAATCCAAAGATGTGCAGGCTAGGTGAATGGGCAATTTAGCATGGCTCATAGTGTTCAGGGATGTGTAGCATTAGTCAGGGGCAAATCTATAGTAATGGGTTTGGGTGAGAGACTCTTTGGAGGATCGGTGTGGACTTGTTGGGCCGAAAGGCCTATTTCCACACTGTAGGGATTCTAAGATTCTATTTTCATTCAGTACAATCCGACATCCTGAGATGAAAGGTCTGAACCTAGGAGGAATAATGTTTTCTTTTCAAAGTAATTCCCCAGTTTATAATGGAAAACTATACAGCACTCTTATTAGTTGACTTTTTTTTTTGCAATGTCAAGAGTTTAGCTCCATGGAGACCTGCCAGATAGATCTCCTGCTTCCTGCTCGCCTGCTGTGGGAGTGTCTCAAAATAGCTTTATTGAACACAGTTGGGAGTGCAATTGGCCGGAGAGCTTTCTACCTGCTCATTAATTTCTATCTGTGAAGTTGGTATTGTTCTTCCCACATTTTCAGATTTGTAAAATGTGAGCAAATGAGATATTAATAAAAGTAGCTTAGAGTGAATATTATTTCTCAAAGGGACAAAAGTCTTTTGACTTCTTTTACATAGGATATACAACATGAAAACAGGACATTTAGCCTAACTAGTCCCAAGACAGCATTATGCACCACTTGAATCTCTTTCTGTCCACAATCTCCTTCATGTACTTATCTGACCTTCCTTTAAGTACACCTAAATGATTTCTTCAACCACTCCCTTTGATAATGACTTCCACATTCTAATAATGCTTTGAATAAAGAAGTTGACTCTGAGCTATGTTCATTTTCTCTATTTTGTCTAGTTGGAGATCCAATCCAAAAATGACCAAGTGTACAGAGGTAGTTAACAAAACTAAAATGTTACACCTGATAAAGTGTAGAATAGATATTAAGAATCATGATTAAACTGAGTTTCCTGATTTGTAGCACAGTGATTAATTTTTCATTTTGGCCATGGGCGGAAAACTCACCGCAGCTAAACAGCTCTATTTTATATATGTACCTTTTTTTTTCTCTCTCTTCCGATGACATAATTATGAAACATACTCTGACTTTATCTGCTTCTACTCCTCCCAAAATAGTACAGTAGTTATGTGTAGTTACCTTGACCATTTCACAATATTGAGATTGTACTTCTTTATCTCTCTTTCGTGTGATCTTTAATGTCATCTTCATAATATTCAAGTGCATTAAATCTCTTAAATTACCACGTGATACTTTTTGTCCCAGTGCAGTAAAATCCTGATTGTAAACTCATGCCAAGTTTCAAAAACTTTTTTCCATCATGAGTTTTGTTTTATTATTACCCTAAATGGGGGGGGAAGAAAACAACTATCATTAGATCATGATGCAATGCACTAAGGCTTGAATGTTTTGCAGACTGCCTGCCTGACTGTGCTGAATATTGTACTGTTCTTTGTAGTCAGCAGAATTGTAGGCCAATTGCTGTCAGCATGAACTTGACTTTCTCCCTGGAGTTCTTCCAATCATAAATAGCTCTGAAGTAAGAAAACTCTTTTTCTTCTGAATCTATCCTAAATTTCTGAATTTTTGTTTTCTGTAGCCGATTGACTTGAACTTTAATTTCACTTGACTATTCTCTTCCTTTTTCTGTTGGCTAATTGAGGATGCTACCCAGATGCAGAATAAGTACAAACTTCCATTTTCCAAAATGTTATTAGATTGTAAAAATTAACTTAAGAATGTTTGTTTGTTTGAAAATGACTAGTGTTTGATTTAGTTGTAAAGGGATCAGTTGAAATTTTCTTGAAAAAATATTTCAATTCACAATGTTTACCATTTGTTATCCATCAGATAGTGAAGCAGTCCATGTTCACATGCAGCAAGACCTGAACAATATCCTGGCTTAGGATAACAAGTTTCAAGTAATACATTTTGAGAGAGAAGTAGAAATGGGAAACCATAGGCCAGTTCGCCTGATCTCAGTTGTTGGTCAGATTTTAGAGTCCCATTTATTAAAGATGAGATCGTGAAGAACTTTGAAGTGCATAGTAAAATGTGCTGTGTCAGCATAGCTTTGTCAAGGGGAGATCATGCCTAAGAAATCTGTTAGAATTCTTTTGAAGAAGTAACAAGCAAATTAGACAAAGGTGATCCAGTAGACATGATCTATTTGGGTTCCAGAAGGCCTGTGGCAAGGTGCCACACATATGGCTGCTAAATAAGATAAGAATCCATGATGTAAGGGGCAAGGTTTTGACCTGGTTAGAAGATTGGCTACTGGCAGAAGGCAGAGAGTAGGCATAGAGGGGTCTTTTTCAGGATGGCAGCTGGTGATGAGGAATTCCGCAGGGTCACGATTGGGACCATAACTTTAGTATTCACATTATACATTAATGATCTGGACAAAGGAACTGAGGGCATTGTTGTTAAAGTTGCAGATGACACATATGGAGGGGCAGGTGGTGTTGGGGAGGCTGCAGAAGGATTTGGATAGGATAGGAGAGTGGGCACATAAGTAGCAGATGGAATGAAATGTGGCAACGTGTGAAGTTATGCACTTTTGTTAGAATATTAGAGGCAAAGATTATTTTCTGAATGGGAACAGGCTTTGGAAATCTGAAGCACAATGGGATTTCGGAGTCTTAGTTCAGGATTCCCTAAAGATTAACAAGCAGGTTCAGTTGGCAGGTTAAAATGCAAATGGAATGTTAGCATTCATTTTGAGAAGTCTAGAATACTAGACGAGGGGTGTACTGCTGAGGCTGTATAAGACTCTGGTCCGATTGCATTTGGAATATTGTGAGCAGTTTTGGGGCCCCATATCTAGTATTAGAGGGGATGTTCACAGAATGATTTCAGGGATGAAGGGTTTGTCATTTGAAGAGCGGTTGAAGGGTCTGGGTCTGAAATTGGTGAAGTTTAGCGGGATGAGGGATGATTTCATTGAAAGTTATGGAATACTGAAAGGTCTGGTTAGTGTCAATGTGAAAAATCTTTCCACTAGTAGGAAAGACTAGAATTAAGGAAACCCATGCAGCGAAGAGTGTAATCTTTGGCACTGAGATGCGGAGGACTTTCTTCAGCCAGAAGGTGGTTTAATCTGTCAAACTCGATGCCATAGAAGGCTGTGGAGGCCAAGTCATTGTGTGTAATTAAGACAGAGATAGATTGATTCCCTTACTAATCCAGAACCTATGGTTATGGGGACAAGGCAGTCCAAAGATGTGCAGGTCAGGTGAATTGGCTATGCTAAATTGCCTGTAGTGTTAGGTAAAGGTGGGGGAGTGGGTGGGTTGCGCTTCGGCGGGTCGGTGTGGACTTGTTGGGCCAAAGGGCCTGTTTCCACACTGTAGGTAATCTAATCTAATCTAATTGAATTGAGAAATGTATCTGCCATGATTGAATGCTTAAATTTGAAAAATGAATATTGGAATGGGCATCACACCTATGTGATACAGGCAGCGTGTCAACTGTGTACTGTTTTAAATGTTTGTTGCATACGAGCATGGTGGCTCAGTTTTAGCACTGCTGCCTCTCAGCACCAGGGTCCTAGGTTAGATTCCAGCCTTGGGCGACTGTGTGTTGTTTGCACATTCTCCCCGTGTCTGCGTGGGTTTCCTCCAGGTGCTCCTGTTTCCTCCCACAGTCCAAAGATGTGCAGGTTAGGTGAATTGGCCATGCTAAATTGCTCATAGTGTTAGGTGCATTAGTCAGAGGGAAATGGGTCTGGATGGGTTGCTCTTCGGAGGGCCAGTGTGGAGTGGTTGGCCAAAGGGCCTGTTTCCACGCTGTAGGGAATCTAATCTAATCAGAGCAGTGTTATACTGTTCTATGCATCATCAAGGGGCCTGATAGTAAGTAAGTGCCATTTCTAGTTGAAGGCAGCTTGCACCTTTTTAAAGGAGAAGTGTGAAGTGGTGACAGTTTTTGAAAAGTGAATCTGTAATGTGTATGGTTTGAGAAATAGCTGACGGTGTAAGAGAATGAGCACTGAAATTTTCAGAAAATACATTTGAGGCCATGGTCGACGAGGAAGAGAGAGAGAGATCCTGTATTCACTGAGGAGGCAGAAGATTCTCCTCAAATATACCCAGGAGACAAAGGAAGTATCAACAGAAACCAATAACAGTAATATTACTCCAAGAATCTGGAATACAGAGTAGGAAGATGTTTAATCATCAGGCCTGTTCTGTCAATGTTCAATCTTCAAGAAATTCACCAATTGCACCTCTCTTCTTATCCATAGCTCACTTTGTATGCCCTTAGAGCCACTTAATAATCGTCTCCATCAGTGCTTGTGCTTAATCTGTGCGCTTCTTTCACACTCTGAACTCCTAGCTCACATTGACTGGTAGTCTTTCAAATATGATAGCCACATCAGCCTACTATATTGCTGGATACTTAGTGAATCTCTGCCCCCTTTTTAAGATTACAATATAGTTTTTTACAAAAAGCAGGGAACTCAAAAGAACCAGAAAAAGATAAATACCTGTTTTTTTTTTTAAACCCAGTGGAGGAGATAATATTGGTTGTCATGAGAAGGAGCAACATTTGAAGATGTGGTGATTGACTGGATAGATGACGAGGGTATGTGTACCTAACTCTCCACTGTCAACTTTTTAATTGATCCCGCAGTCTCTACTGATGGGCAAGCTGTAGCTAGGAGCAATGGTATAGTGATGACCTTAATGGGCTAGTCATCTAGAGTCTGAACTAACAATCTGATGGCCAAAGATCAAATTCCACTTTTTCAGCTGATCATTTTAAATTCCATTAAGAAATTTGTAATAAAAGCTTTATGAAAACTATTAAAGATACCTAAAGATACCTAAAGCTTACCTATCAGTAAGCAGTTATAAAAATCGCTAGTAAATGACTCTGACTTTAGCACAATGCCCTTTTGGTGGAAATTTTGTCCGTTTTTAACCTATGTGATTACAGACTTACAGCAATGACTCTGACTCTTTTTTGGCCCTTTGCGATTGCATCGTGAGTTAATAAGTTAAAGGTTAACCTTTTTCTAAGAAGAACCTACTGCCCGTTTTCCAACTCCGATTAACCACCTCCTGCACTGGATCAGCAAACATCCTTTGGACCAAGGAGTGGAAAATACAGGAAGTCACTAACCAGTCCTTTCTGATGCTCTGTCAAATAGAGTCATAGTCATAGAGATGTAAAGCATGGAAACAGACCCTTCGGTCCAACCCGATCATGCCGACCCGATATCCCAACCCAATCGAGTCCCATCTGCCAGCGCCCAGCCCATATCCCTCCAAACCCTTCCTATTCATATACCCATTCAAATGCCTCTTAAATGTTGCAATTGTACCAGCGTCGACCACATCCTCTGGCAGCACATTCCATACACGTACCACTCTCTGTGTGATAATGTTGTCCCTTAGGTCTCTTTTATATCTTCCCCTCTCACCCTAAACCTATGCCCTCTAGTTCTGGACTCCCTGACCCCAGGGAAAAGACTTTGTCTTTGTTAGGTTTTCATTTGCCCCAGTAAGAATGGTCCTTCCTGAATAGATTCGGTCTGGGTCAGTGCCCTTGTGTAATCAATCTCCATTGCTGAGAGCTCAGTACAAATCCTTTATGAATTTGTGGAGAGATGTACAATGCTGCACATGACCAAGCAATGTTCCCTCTACAGACTAAATACAGGACTAATCACTTTACGCCCAGCAATTAGAGGCTATAGACTGGCTGTGGCGATGTTTTTCACTGAATAAGAAATAAATGAGAGTTAACAGTAAATAGGGATCAGAAGTAAATGCTGGGTGACCGTGATGCCCACATTGTGTGCATTGTGTAAATTTTAAAAATGATGTATGCACTCACTGATTACTTTCTCACCTTCCCACATCAAAATATGACTGATGTGCATCTGAAATGAAAAATGGACAAGAAATAAAACTTTTCCAAACGTTTAGAAAGAGAAAGATAGCAGTGAAATTGCAGAGATAATATTGCTTTCATCTTCCACTATCAATGAGCAATTTAGAGTCTGATGATTTACGTGGTGGTCAGGCTCCAACACAATTTACAGAAGCATGGATGGTAGATGGTGTAGGAGTCAGCTTACTAGGAAGTCACAGTTGCACACTAATTCTGTTATGGAAGAAGGTGGAGAAACCAAATGCTTGCTGCACTGTGGACAACCTATGGACAATGTCAAGAAACATGGCCTTGAGGACCAGTTTGGTGCAGGCTTTGTGCAGACCTTGAAGGCCATCCATTCCAGTGTCAAATCGATGGTCACCTCCATCAGCATTTCTTTAGAACCCACAAAGATAATATCTGATCTCAAAATTCCTATTGCAGTGCTTATCAATGGTCTTGTGTGCAGAATTGGTAGTTCAGACTGCTGCCATCATTGGCTACAAATACCATCATTAAAAGAGATAGCCATGGTATCCAGCATTTGTTCTCCAAGGATAATTGATATCAGAGAATTATAGTGGCTTTGAGGTGGAGGAGTTTTGAGTTGGTTGCCATTTTACTCCCAATCCTGTCACTATGCTCATGTCCTTGCCTGTCAGCTAGCTAGCCCAAGCTGAATTGATACAATCTGAAGTCAAGTGCTCTAAGCTAAAAACTGTTTGAGACTGTTATCCAAAGACATTCATGTTCTAACTCAATTAAATCTCAGCAATCTTCCTCTAACCATACTTCAGCTCCTAGGAATCATTTTATAGGATCACAAGGATAGCAAAACATGCACAAATGTTTATGTAATTACTATGTTTGTAAAATTTGATTAGAATGCATATTTTCTGGAGTTTTTGTTGGCGGGAGCAGGATCCAAGCAGCTATCTGGCCCATTACTTCTTTGCTGTCTCTGCAGCAATTTAGTCCTCAACTCTGCTTTTCACTCAAACCTTGCAAAACCATCTTCTTCAAGAACATGACAAATTGCCTTTTGAATGTTACTATGAGATCTGATTCCACAATCATGCTGCAGGTCTTACCAACCCTCTGTATGAAGAATATTTTTCTTTTACCCTCCAATTTTAATCTATGATCTTTTGAGTTTTGGGGAAAAGATTATGTGTTGATTACTCTTAGTGTATGGGGTGGTGTGGTTGAGGATTCTGGTATTGCTCATGAGTTATTTGATTCTTTAGAGTCTAGGCAGAAATAAGCTGACTACATGGTGTCTGTCAACTTCCTTCTCTGTCTTCTCCTTTTTTAGATCCTATTCATTAGCTTCTTGTTGGATAGACAGTGGTAAGGGTTGTTCCCTGATATTACCAATGTTGCGTTGCATTGCATGCTGCTCCCATATCATTTAGCTGAGTATTGAAGCCTCTTCCCGAACAATCCTAATGTGTCAGTCACACTACACCTAGTCCGTTTTTAAAATTTGAAATCACAAGCTTTCAGAGTGTTGCTCCATCACCTGACAAAGCAGTGAAAACTTCTTGCCCTGCTTTGTGTTTGCAGTTTGACCGCAGAAGTTGCCAGATTTCAGTCACTACTTCATATGAAACAAGCTTTTCATATGTTGGTTGTCACTCACATTGTGATCAGTAAATTGTCTGTATTTCCACATATACATTTCTCTGCCATCTACGTTCCTTTTGAGCAGAAAGGAAATTTGCATAACCTCTGCTTGTCTCAGTCATGTTCAATCCCTATCAGGCTACTCATTTCTGTACACAACTTGTTTCAAGTCAAATTTAACCGAAACAAATACCATCCAGACCATTTTTTTTGTTGTTGATTATTCAAACTACATCTAACTATGGTAAAGGTCTAGAAACAGACAATTGCATCAGCAGTCAGAAGAAATAATCTTACCACTAAGCTAGTAGATAAAAGGCATCCGGAACTAAGTAGCACTTTTGGGGCCTGTTTAACATTATTTCAACCTTGCACAACTAAACATAAGGTATTGAGGGGAGTGTGTACCTTGAAACTGGGAGGACTAGTATCCGTTGCACAAAGCTTGCTCTGCATGCAGCTATTCATTTGGGCACCTTACAAACTCCTTCGCCTACACTGCATTGTGTGTGTGTGTGTGTGTTTCCTGTTGGATAAATGCTTGTGCACCTCTTACCCCAGTTTTGAATAATCTCCTGTTCATGTAACATCTTGGGGTGTTACACAAATCAATTTGTACCCCAGTAACTCAGTTAATCATCAATCCCTGTTTTTAAAGCTGTGTTTGCAGTGAATTTTTTTTCAGTTGAAACATTACTGTAATTTTATTGGAACTGAATCTTGTGTAATGATGTTAAGCTAGCTGATAAACCAAGGCATGTGTACTTGGTGAGTACTTCTATGTACCATACCTCCTGAATGAAATAGATAAGATTTTGTTTTGTGTTTTGAAAATGTTTATTTTTAGTCTCATATTTCCAGACACTGAAAAGGTGCTTTCTGTCTTAGGAAAGAGAAGTTAATGGAATTGGAAATAGTAGGAAACTGCTGGCTCATGTCCAGTGCAGTTGGCATGCATGAAGCGGTGAACTCATTTAACGCCTTGCATTTTGGCAATACTTAACTTGACAACTGCTAGTGGCCTACTGAAATAACAGTCTAATATATTGTAATGTTATGTCATGTGAGTTGCTCCAAACATGAAGGTTAAAAAATTACTAATTTGTTAAAGCAGTGATTTTCTTTCTTGTGTACCATTTCAAACTCATTTTGAAGCAACTGTATATTTAGAAGTGCACTAATGCACTGCTTTCATTCTGTTGGAAAGAATTTTTTTTTCAAAAAATGCATTTCCATGTACGTGCAAGGAAACCTTTGCATGTTTAATTTTTTTTGAAAGGTTAGTTTTCTTCAGCAACAGTTGAAGTTTTTGGAAAAGCAAAACATGTTGGTTTCTGGAGATCTGAAACAAAAACTAAGTTCTTGAGGAAACTCAGGTCTGTCCACAACTGGGGTGAAAGAAACAGTTAACATTTTAAGTCCATATAGTCTCCAAGGCAAGAATGTGTTTTGTGTTAATCATGTTTCCTGTGTTGTGCTGAGACATGTTGCCCAATATTCCTGATATATAAGGCTTGGCACACTTAGCACAGTAAGAAAAACAGAAATTGCTGGAAAAATTCAGCAGGTCTGGCAGTATTTGTGGCGAGAAAGCAGAGTTAATGATTCTGGCTAGAACTGACCCTTCCTCATCACCGTATGTAATATTAAAACATTAAACCACGTACCACACTGAAAGAAGAATCATAAGCAAAATTTACTAATTTGATTTTCAAGGATGGCAGAACATAACCTGAAAAGAATCCCAGTTACAAAAAAAATGTGGTGACATATTATTGTAAGCTAGTCACCTTTTTTTTTCTAAATGTGGATCTGTCTGAAAATCCATTTATTACTTAGTGAAGCTTAAAGTATCCTTTTTCTCCTTTTGTCAAACACTTGAAAATTTGGATTGTAATGAGAAGAGGTTTGGGACACATTGCTCTATATGAAGCATCAGCAGACAGCAGCCAAGGACCTGCATTCTGAAAGAATACTCCTAGTAAATGAACTTTTTGTTCCATTCTGTTTAACTGCATAATTGACAAGTTCCTTTGCATTATGTTGCACTTTCCCTCCATTTTAGCCATGCCCACCCCCCCCCCTCCAATCTCCCCACCTCAGTTCCTCTTGAACCCTACCTCCAGTTTTTATCATGTGCAAATTTTGATACTAAGTTACTTGTTCCTTCAACTAAATCAGCAATGCAAATTATGAATAACTGTTCCCTCTGTTTCTCTTTGTTTCACTCTGTCTGGCTCTCTCTACCTCTGCGGTGATACTGGTATGCTATATTTCACAATTATGTAGAACCTCCAGTCAGTTATTTCTAGATTTTACCCCACATTTTTTTGCTTTCTAGTTTTTATTTAAGTTGCTATTTATTTCTTTGCCCTAATACTACATGCCTTAAACATTGTCACAGTCATACAATATGACATTGCATGTTACTGAAACCGTTCTTGCTGACTCATTATCAGGCAGTTTTACACGACCAGTGTCAAAGTGTGGTACTGGAAAAGCACAGCAGGTCAGGCAGAAGAGCACCTGAGGAGCAGGAGAGTCGACATTTCAGGCATAAGCCCTTTGTCAGGAATGGAGGGGGGATGCGGGAGGAAGGGGGCTGAGATAAATAGGAGGGTGAGGTTGGGTGTTGGGGAAAGGTAACTGGGAAGGTGATAGATGCAGGTGGGGGTGATGGGGAGGGAGGAATGGATAGGTGGGAAGGAAGATTGGCAGGTGGGACAGTTCAAAGGATGGTGCCACGTTTGAGGGTTGGATCAGGGATGAGGTGGGGGGGGGGGGGGGGGAAGGAAGGGAGATTAGGAAACTAGTGAAGGTGATGTTGATGCCATGTGAGTGAAGGGTCCAAGGTGGAAGATGCGGCGTCCTTCCTCCAGTCATCAGCTGGCTAAGATTTGTCAGTGGAGGAGGCCCGGGACTTGCATGTCTTTAGTGGAGGGGGTGTTGAAGTGGTTAGTCACAGAGTGATGGAGTTGTTTGGTGAGTGTGTCCCAGAGATGTTCCCTGAAACACTCCATAAGTTATGTCCTGTTTCCCAAATGTGGAGGAGACCGCATGGAGAACAATGAACACAGTAAATGAGGTGTTTGGATGTGCAGGAAAATCTCTGCTGGTGTGGAAGAATCCTTTGGGGCCTTGGATGGAGGTGAGCGGGGAGGTGTGGGTGCAGATTTTATACTTTTGTGGGTGACATCCACCCCCAGTCCTGAAGAACCTGAAATGTTGACTTCTCCATCTCCTGATGCTGCCTGACTTGCTGTGTTCTCCTGCTTATCTACCTTGGATTCCAGCATCTGCAGTTTTATTGTCTCTTAATTAGAGAGGGAATGCTGAAATTTTGACTGTGATAGTGAAGGAATAGTGATCTATTTCCAAGTCTGGATCGTGAATAGGTCGGCGTGGAATCTGCAGGTGGTGGAGTTTCTGTGTATCTGCTGCCCTTGCACTTCTCAACGGAAGTGGTCGTGGGTTTGGAAGATGCTGTCTGAGGAACTAATGTTGGATTTCTGCAGTGCATCTTGGTAGATACACAATGCTGCTTCTGAGCGAGATGGTGGATAAGAAGGAATGTTTTGTCGATGTGATGCCAATCCAATGCTCGATTTGGTGTCAAGCATTTTAAGTGATTTGATGCTGCACTCATGCAGGCAAGAGCAGATATTCCATCACGCTCCTAACTTGTGCCTAAGTTGCAGCAAGCTCCAGGGAGTCAGGAGATTAGTTATTCTCTGCATGATTCTTGGCCTCTGACCAGTTCTTGTAGCTGCAGTAATTATGTGACAACACTGTAGTTTGGTTGAGTTTCTGGTCAATGGTAACCTTCCCAGGATTTTGATAATGGGGTGATTCAGTGATGGTACTGCCATTGAATGTTGAGGGGCATTTATTAGTTTCTCTCTCTTGTGTGGGATGCTCATTGCCGGTGTTTTGTGTGGCGTGAATATGACTTGCTACATTTCAAACCAAGCCTGGAAGTTGCCTTGTTCATGAAAATTGGACTTGAGGCAATTACCTGAGGTCAAAAAAAACTCCATTTTTGCTAAAATAAAATTTGTGCCTGAGAAAAGATAATGCTCTAGTTATAGCAAATGCTGCCAATACTGTTTGGTTTCACAAACCATCTGGAAACACTCTTCCCTTTATTGAGGATGAATTGGAGGTCCTGCTGCAGATTGTGCAGCAAAGAGGATTTTCCTTCTTTGCGTGGATCTGGTTGAGTGTATCAATGGAGGAGGTCGAGCTGCACAGAAACAAAAACAGTTTGTGCTTTAAAACATTGTGTATTTGGTGAAGTGCTGAAGTAAATGTTTGGCACATGTAGGTAATGTATTTTGTTAATGGAGCACATTTGCGTAGGTTAACCCAAATTTGTGAGCTGTATCATGTTAGCTGGCAAAGTATAGAGAGAACTTTTTTTTTCCCCCTACTGCACACACATTTTTATTGTTGAGAAGGTGTTAAGCACAATGTTTATGGTATAGAAGCAAACTTGCCAGCGTTGAGACAACTTCAAAGTTGGGGTCTTCCAGAAGGCTTTACAGTCAGTAAAGTACTTTTGAAATTGGAATTACTGCTGTATGATAGGAAAAGGAGTAATAAGCTTTCACTCCTCAAGGTCATGCAAACAGCAATGAGGTAAATGATCAGATCAGATAATGTTAATGATGCTGGCTGATGGATAATTACTGGCTGTAACATTGCCCTGTCATTCTTAGTATTTTCCAAAGGGATCTTTTGCATCCACTTGAGAGGGCAGGGCTTTGATATCATATTTCATGCAAAAGCTGTCACCTTTTGACAATTTGACACTTCCTCAGTGTTGTACTAAGGTACAGATATTGGTCTAGACTAGCATTCTGAGCTTTTCTACTGGGATTTAAACCTACAACCTTCTGAACTGATAGTGCTACAATGATTGATCCAATATTGCTAACAGAACCACATTCTATTTGAAACTCCCCAGCAGCCATTATTACCAGTTTTTCTCGCAGTCTCGTACCTTGAGGCCAAACAGAGAACAGCCAGGGAATTCCTAGCGGCATGGCACTCATCCACCGATTCAATCAATAAGCACATCGACCTGGACCCAATATAACGGCCGCTGGAACTGACAACTGGAAGCAGCAGGTACAAGTCACTATAAATGCTGGAGGAAACATCACAGAAGCGCTTCACAGGAGGCTCCCAAGCACTGAGGATGTCACCTAGACAGGGGACGCAACGTCTGCAACACAAATTCCCAGCTTGGCGAACAGAACCACAAAAAAGAATAATTTGATTAGGGATAGTCAGCACAGTTTTGTGAAGGGTAGGTCGTGCCTCACAAATCTTTTTATTGAGGTGGTGACCAAACAGATGAGAGTAAACCGGTTGATGTTGTGTATATGGATTTCAGGGTTTTGATAAGGTTCCCCACAGTAGGCTATTGTACAAAATGTGGAGGAAAGAGATTGTGGGAAATATAGCAGTTTGGATCTGTAATTGGCTTGCTGAAAGAAGACAGAGGGTGGTGGTTGATGGGAAATGTTCATCCTGGAGTCCAGTTACCAGTGATGTACTGCAAGGGTTGGTGTTGGGTCCACTGCTGTTTGTCATTTTTATAAATGACCTGGATGAGGGCGTAGAAGGGTGGGTTAGTAATTTGCAGCCAACACTAAGGTCGCTGGAGTTATGGATAGTTGTATGTTGCAGAGAGACATAGATAAGCTGCAGAGCTGGGCTGAGAGGTGGCAAATGGAGTTTAATGCAGACAAGTTTGAGGTGATTCACTTTTTGGCCAGAGTAACCGGAATGCAAAGTACTGGGCTAATGGTGAGATTCTTGATAGTGTAGATGAGCAGAGAGATCTCGGTGTCCAAGTACACAGATCCTTGAAATTTGCCACCCAGGTTGACAGGATTGTTAAGAAGGCATACGGTGTTTTTAGTTTTTATTAATAGAGGGATTGAGTTCTGGAACCATGAGGTTATGCTGCAGCTGTACAAAACTTCTGGTGCGGCCGCACTTGGAGTATTGTGTGCAGTTCTGGTCACCGCATTTACAAGAGGGATGTGGAAGCTTTGGAAAGGGTGCAGAGGAGATTTACTAGGATGTTGCCTGGTATGGAGGGAAGGTCTTGCGAGGAAAGGCTGAGGGACTTGAGGCTGTTTTTGTTAGAGAGAAGGTTGAGAGGTGACTTAATAGAAACATATAAGAGAGAGGGTTAGATAGGGTGGACAGGGAGAGCCTCTTTCCAAGTATGGTGATGGTGAGCATGAAGGGGCATAGCTTTAAATTGAGGGGTGATAGATATAGGACAGATGTCAGAGGTAGTTTCTTTACTCAGTAGTAAGGGTATGGAATGCTTTGCCTGCAACAGTAGTAGATTCACTAACTTTAAGTACATTTAAGTCGTCACTGGACAAGCATATGGACGTACAAGGAATAGTGTAGGTTAGATGGGCTTCAGCTTGGTATGACAGGTCAGCGCAACATCGAGGGCCGAAGGGCCTGCACTGTGCTGTAATGTTCTATGTAATGTTACATTGAAAGCTTCTGTGTTGTTGATCTGGGTCAGCAAATATGGCATGTTACACGTCTCTCATTCTGTAATTCAGATCTGATGTCTTTGTTAAAAATTAGAAATGTTTCTCTTAAGGGTTGCTGGGTCACATACTTTTTACTGTATTCGTTCCTGCAATGTGGGTGTCACTGGCTAGGCTAGCATTTAGTGCTCAATCCTAATTGTTCTCTAACTGGAGAGGCTTGCTAGAACATGTTAAGAGCCAATCACATTGCTGTAAGTATAGAGTCACATGTAGGCCAGACTGGGTGAGGATGGTAGATTACCTGCCTAAAGGGCATTAGTGAATTCTGAAGCTTTTGCAGCAATCAGCAATGGTTAAATGGTCACTATTCAGTCAGCTCTTACTCTTTCTTTCTTTTATTTAATTTACATTTCACCATCTATGGCGGGATTCAAACCCAGTCCCCCAGACCATTACCATGAGTTTCTCGCTTGCTAGTACAGAAACACTGCCTCCCCTGACAGTGAATAACCAGCAGATAGCATTGAGACTAAGGCAAACATAAGTTTACATTGCATGCCTGAAGACACAATTTCGATTTGCATTCACCAGATCTCGTCTGGTCTTGACTTCTGTTTATGTCACATTTACCTTCTAGGAAATGAACGGAGCCCCACTTTATCTGTGTTCCTCCTAACCCATTCTATGCACACACCTAGATTCTTTTGAGAGGCAAGGTAATGCCTGGATTATTGTTATCATTGACACTGTAGGTATAAGGGCTCCTGTGGTACTTTTGGTATTGACCTTCTGGCCCTTAGGTAGGGATAAGTCTCATCTGCATCCGAAATGTGTCACAATACGTGCTGAGGTTTACAAAGTCATGAGGGGCATGACTAGGGTAAATTGACAAGATTTATTTTCCCTGTGGTGGGGTAGTCCAAAACTAGAGGGCGTAGATTTAAGGTGCGAGGGGAAAGATTTAAAACGGACCGAAGGGGCAACTTTTTCCACAGAGGGTGGTGCATATATGGAAAGAGCTGCCAGAGGAAGTGGTGGAGACTGGTACAATTACAACATTTTAAAAGGCATCTTGATGGGTATATGAGTAAGAAGGGTTTAGAGGCATATGGGCCAAATGCTGGCAAATAGGACTAGATTAATCCAGGATATCTGGTCAGCACGAAACTGTTGGACTGAAGGGTCTGCTGTACATCTGTCTGAAAAGGTTGAGTCAAAATACTTGCATTTCTGATTGGATTAGATTCCCTCCAGTGTGGAAACAGGCACTTCGGCCCAGCAAGTCCATACTGACCTTCCAAAGAGTCAATCACCCAGACTCCTTTCCCTACATTTACCCCTGACTAATGCACTTAACACTCTGGGCAATTTAGTATGGTCAATTCACCTGACCTGCACATCTTTTGGAATGTGGGAGGAAACCAGTGCACTCGGAGGAAACCCACACAGACACCGGGAGAATGTGCAATCTCCACATAAACAGTTGCCTGAGGCTGGAATCCAACCCAGGTCCCTGGCACTGTGAGGAGTGCAAACCCCTGAGCCACTGTGCTGTCCCATGGGCATGTATTAGTCAACTATATAACCATCTAGTAGCAGTGGGTAGGCTGTGGCTTACTGCTTTGTCTGAGAGATGATTCAGCTGAGTGGTGTTTAGATGTTGCGTTATACCTATTACTTGGATAACCGTTCAAGAGATTTCATTGGCTTTGTTTCAGGAGCATCCATACTGTTTACAGTCTATAACCTAATATGCAAAGGTAAACCTTCTGATAAAAATATTCAGATCCAACAATGATCATTAGGGTGACAATCTAGTGTGCAAAAAGCCATAAGCTGTCAAATAATTTAAATTAAATATCTTTGAATTAAAAATACACTAACCTCCTTGACTTGAAAATATGGAGAAAACCAATTTATTGCTTATTTGATGAGTAGTTCTCTTTTGAATCAATGATGCAACTTTGTATTCATTTTAATGTTATGTGGTTTGATGTTTTGTTGTTCAATGTCCACATTCATTTTGCCCTAATTGAGACTGATTTTTTATTTATTTTCTCTTTGACAACTTAAAATATTTTATTTTGTGATTTGCTTCGCCTAGGTAATCAGAAAACGTTTGGAGAGTATTTGAATTTGTGTGTATATAAAGTGTAGATCATTGAATTTATTCAAGTTAGATATTTGTTTGACGAGGAAATGCAGATTGAGGGGGAATGCAGATAGAAATCAACCGTTCCATTATTGAATAGAAGCACAAGCTCAAAGGCCCAGCATTCCTCCATTCTCTAGTCTCAGGTTTTGCATCCAGATAGCTCTTTTTTATGTGGTTGGAAAGATGTTCATGATTGACTGGATTTGTTATAATTTTGTTTTGCATTCTACAGTTAATCAATTGTTTAGTCACTATAGATTTTTAAATACCAAAGGTTTTTCTGAAGTTTAGGATTTTGGAGTTTCATAGTTGTTTGATTCTACATATGTGTATTTTGGGATAGAGGCTTAAAATTCTACTGCTGGATCTCCAGCTTCATTTTTCTGTTGTGAATTTGTCCCAGATTGTCTGTCTGTCTGTCTGTCTGTCTGTCTGTCTGTCACAGTTTTCAGTCCAATACAAATCCGTTAAGGACAGATACCAATCGCCGTTCCTACTGCCCCTTGTTTCATGTGACAATACAAAGTATGGCAGAAAAGCACAAACCAAGTGTCTGTGTGTTGATGATGTCCATGCTATTATGGTTTGTCAGTTGTGGTATGTGTAATTTGTTTTTAGTTTGCTATTTTCCCCACTTTTTAGAGTCCTCGATGTATACAAAAAAAATTCCTTTTTAAAATCTTTTCCCTGTCATACAATGCCCTGTAGTTTTGGACTCCCCTATTGAGGGAAAGGATCTAGCCTATTCGCCCTATCCATACCCTGATGATTTTATAAATCTCCATCAGGTGACTCCTAATCGTCCTGGGGGATTCCAGCCTATTCCTATACTTAAGCCATACCAAAATTAATCTAATTAACTGTTGCTTTGTCAGCAAAATGCACAATATGTAGCTCTTGCGTTGGATCTCAGTGCAATTCAAGAGGGTATGAGACCTTTTGAAATAGCCAAGAAATCTTAGTTTGTGTCAAATCCCTTTTTAAAAGGGTACATACAGTTATTCTGGAGCTTAGCTTGTCGGCTGGAAGTAGACTTTTGCACCTCCATGTACAATTATCTCATCAGCTGAAGGAAGGCTGTGAAACTAGGCAGTATTTCAACAAAATGCTACCTGCAACAAGTTAATGCGACCAATGTCCAGTATGTGCTGGCAACTGAGAGATCGAAAGTCCAAAAGCTATAAAATATATTATTGATTTTACTTTTTTGAGTAAAATTCTGTGATGAATTTCCAAGGCTATGGATATGGATAGATGCAGCCCCTATTGGACGTGTGGCATAGCACACGTCTCTTTAAAGTCAAAATGCTTCAAATTAATTATCCAATTTAAATTTCAAATAATTTGTAACACTTCTAATCTAAATTTACATGACACAATTTTCAATAAGTATTGTGTGCATCGTTTCCTTCTGTCAACTATGTAACCTTCGCAGAGGAACTCTGAGGCTCCAAAAACTCCTTTTTCTGCTTCCCATATTCCCACACTGCTGTAAACTTTCAAAACAAGCAACAATAAAATTCACATCTATGGAGTATTTTTACTGTTTTTAAAAAAAAAAAATCCAATGCATTGTGCATATTGTAATTGGACAAAATGCCAAGTCCAGACAGTGGATATTTATCAAAAGATTGATGGACCCTTGGAGCTGGCACCAAGATTATGCAACACGACAAACCCATGACTGTTCCTTCTGATGTCAGCATCATGGAAGCTTCTTACTGCCTTTTAATTTAAACCTGGTTTTCTAATCAATCTGTTCAGAGCAGTTATTTTTCAACTGTAGTGTTGGGTTCCTTTTTCATGAGGTTTCACACATGAGATGCAATTCACGCACACCAACATCTGCAAACATTTAAAGTTTATTAAAGCTTGTACAAGCTTGGTGACCCATTTGGCCCTCTTCACAGGCATGCGATGTCAGGTCAAAGTGAGGCCCTGGACAAAGAAAACACATCCCCTTTATACAGATTAGTTGGCCATGCTCACAGATACTCCCCCACAGTCACATGCCACTCAAGACAGCCCCCAGTTACTCACAGTCACACATTATCTCATCCTGCCATTGTATCTGGGGTGATGCTAATGCCCTAATCCTAGGAATCATTTTAGATTAGATTACTTACAGTGTGGAAACAGGCCCTTCGGGCCAACAAGTCCACACCGACCCGCCGAAGCTCAACCCACCCATACCCCTACACTTGCCCCTTACCTAACACTAGGGGCAATTTAGCATGGCCAATTCACTGTGGGAGGAATCCGGAGTACCTGGAAAAAACCCACGCAAACACTGGGAGAATGTGCAAACTCCACACAGTCAGTCGCCTGAGGCGGCAATTGAACCCAGGTCTCTGGCGCTGTGAGGCAGCAGTGCTAACCACTGTGCCACCGTGCCATCCACAAATGCAGACGATTTCCTGACTCAGTGATTCCCCTAGACAATGCAGGTGCAACATATCTTTGCCTAGAAAACATTTCTGAATGATAGTTAAACTGACCAATAGCAGGAGAGTCATAGCAAATGACTGTCTAAATGAAGTGTGAATTACAATGGATGGTCATCACATTCTTTCATGATTGTCATCCCCACCCAAAGACAGCACAGTTTAACCCGCTAATATTACATTAATGTCCAGGGAGATATTCCCAGTTAATCTTTTAACATTACAGTAGATCAGGATTGGACTTGAACTTGGGGCTCCTGGTTTTTGGGTAGGAACACTACCATAGCATCACAAGCAGGCCTATTGGTTTGCAGCCAATGCTAAATATGCAGTTGACTGCATGCCTCTGCAGTTATGGGAGTTTCTGCTTCTTATATTCAGTCTCTAGGTCAGATAGTACTATTACAGATACTTGAGATAACATTTGAGATAATGTGGAGGTGGGATCTGCATGTGGTAAGACACTGGACGTGAGTAGCCTGCGGACAGCTTAGATAACATGGACAGTGCAGGTGCCAACTCCCTGGAAGGCAGGGTCATACATGAAGAATGCTGCAGAGGACTCCGATGAATGGGGTAGCCTATAGAAGAAGGCTGATAGGAATGCACAGCAAAATATCTGATGCATTGGGAAATCTGCAATTAATGTTGGGAACCATAGAGCATTCTAGCAGAAGACAAAGCATAGAGCTGTTGCTTCAGCATGGAAGCAGTTATCAACTCTGGCTAATACTTGTGAACCCATCAGTAATGCAGTGTCCATATCTCAGCATCCATTCCCGTTAAAGAAGAAACCATACAATACTGCTGTGGAAGTTCAAACTGGTATCTTATAAACTTAGCCTGCTGTTATGCAAACTTAGACTGCTACCATGGCTGTAGATACCAGAAGGAAAACTTTGCAGATTGGTGACATGTGTTAGCGTAAAAGAAAATGGTTATGTTTGTTGGAGACCACAGCTCTCTGCTCCAGGACATCTCTGCAGGAGCACCTGGCAGTACTGATTTAGGCCCAACCACCACCTGCTGCTTTATCAGTGCCTTTCCCTCTACTAGAAGGCCAAAAGTGGTGACATTTGCTGATTTGCACAATGCATGCCATTTGTGACATTTTCAGCTATAGCAGAAGTCATTCAGACTTGGGCTGGTAAGTGGCAAGTAATCACATTTGCACATAAGCACCAGGCAATGACCATCTCCAACAAAAGAAAATCTAACCATTTTCCCTTGATAGTCAATGGCATTGCCATCGCTGAATTCTATTGCACTGAATTCTATATGCCTGAACTGCTGTGCTTTTCCAGCACCACTAATCCAGAATACTCCTTCCTTTTATACTCTTCTAAGGATTCACTCGATCTATATCTTACATATGCTTCCTTCTTTTTCTTAACCAAACCCTCAACTTCTTTAGTCATTCAGCATTCCCAATACCTACCAGCCTTTCCTTTCACCCTGACAGGAATATACTTTCTCTGGATTCTTGTTATCTCATTTCTGAAGACTTCCCATTTTCCAGCGATCCCTTTACCTGCGAACATCTGCCTCCAATCAGCTTTCGAATGTTCTTGCCTAATACCGTCAAAATTGGCCTTTCTCCAATGTAGAACTTCAACTTCCAGATCTGGCCTATCCTTTTCCATCACTATTCTAAAACGGATAGAATTATGGTCGCTGGCCCCAAAGTGCTCCCTTACTGACATCTCCATCATCTGCCTTGCCTCATTTCCCAAGAGTAGGTCAAGTTTTGCACCTTCTCTAGTAGGTACATCCACATGCTGAATCAGAAAATTTGTCTTTTACACACTTAAGGGTTTAGATAGGGAGGAATTTCTTAACACTATGGCAGCCCCAGTTTGTTTGGAAAGTTAAAGTCCCCTACCATAACCACCCTATTATTCTTACAGATAACTGAGGTCTCCTTACAAATTTGTTTCTCAATTTCCCTCTGACTATTAGGGAGTCCAAAATACAATCCCAATAAGATGATCATTCCTTTCTTATTCCTCAGTTCCACCCAAATAACTTCCCTCTATGTATTTCCAGGAATATCCTCCCTCGGTACAGCTGTAATGCTATCCCTTATATAAAACAAAACTCCACTATCCCTCATGTCCTGCCTCCCTGTCTGTCCTTCCTATAGCATTTGTATCCTGGAACATTAAGCTGCCAGTCCTGCCCATCCCTGAGCCATGTTTCTACAATTGCTATGATATCCCAGTCCCATGTTCTCAACCATGCCTTGAGTTCATCTGCCTTTCCTGTTAAGCCTCTTACATTAAACTGCATTTATTTCAACGTATCAGTCCTACCTTGTTCTCTGCTTTGTCCCTGCCTGCCTTAACTGTTTGACTTGCTTAGTGCTTCAAGATCAACCTGTTGGACCATAACCTGGTGTTGTGTGATTTTTAAATTTGTATGTGTAACACAAGTTGATGTTTCAGTTGTGAAATGGAAACTATCTACACTGAGGTTACCAGGAAACTTTAATCATTGAATACTTATTAGCATGGCGCATTTAAAATGTGACATCAAACCCTGGATGTTGTGAGTGCATAGGTGGTTATTTAATTTGATTAACAAAATTTGATTCCATTTTGGTGAGCGAGTTCTTTGTATTAGAGATGTCAGGATTGTCCCTTCTAAATGTGGTGTTTGAGGTTTGCTCCTGGTTTAAGTTTTAAGAGACCTTGAAATCTATATTTAAACTTAGTTGGCAAAGAACAAGCAAAACTATAAACCTGTTTGTAACTTGTAGATGCCTTGGACTTTGAGACTGTCTGTCTGTTTTTATCAACAGCTGCCATTGCTAGCAGGCTGGGTTGCAGTTTGCTTAACTGTGAATATTGGGAAAATGTTTGAAGTTACTATCATCTTCACAGCCTCTTGCTGCCAGGGTGATGCCTGAACGATGATTTTTGATTTTATTCTTGACATGCAAACATTGTTGGCAAAGCCAGCATTTATTGCCCATCGCTAATTGCCTTTGAGAAGATGATGAGTTGTGTACTTGAACAAGAGCACTCCTTGTGGTGTATCCACGGTGCTGTTCAGAATGAGGCTCCAGGACGGTCACTCTGTGTTACAGTTGAAGTTTCCATGTACCTGCTGCCCTCTTCCTTCCAGAGTGAAGCAAGTATTAGATTTGGAAGGTGCTGTTGTAGAGACTTGGTAAGTTGCAATTGTGATCTTGTATCTATTTTTGTTAAAACTATTGAGCTAGTTTTCTGTCTTTAATTTTTGAGGCTGGGTCAGTTTTGTGCTGGCCATTGGTAAGGTTGGGTCAGGATTGTGCTGTAAATCTAACGTCACTAAGGATTTGATTGAGATTTGTGTAAATTATCTCTTTTTAGAATCTTCCAACTGGCCGAGGTAAAGTAGCTTTCATTTACTAATCATTTCTTCATGTCTGTAAAAGTGAGAAAGAACATTGATAGTTCTTGTCCACCAGATATCTGTTTTTACATCCGCTGTGAGTGGGCGGCACGATGACACAGTGGTTAGTACTGCTGCCTCACAGCACCAGAGACCTGGGTTCATTTCCCGTCTCAGGCGATTAACTAACTGTGTGGAGTTTGCACATTCTCCCTGTGTCTGCGTGGGTTTCCTCCGGGTGCTCCGGTTTCCTCCCACAGTCCAAAAAATGTGCAGGTTAGGTGAATTGGTAATGCTAAATTGCCCGTAGTGTTAGGCGAAGGGGTAAATGTAGGGGAATGGGTCTGGGTGGGTTGTGCTTCGGCGGATTGGTGTGGACTTGTTGGGCCGAAGGGCCTGTTTTCACACCGTAAGTAATCTAATCTAATCAAATCATTGTTCTTCATGCTTGCTACATTAAATGAGCCTACCATGTTGGACAGACTATAGATAGTTCTATTTCTTCATTATTGTTGTACAATATCACTTCCAGGTATATTGAGTTGGATCAAAATTTCTGCCAGCAATAAGTAGAATCCTGGTGCAGTAATCCCTGCTAAATACTAACCCATGTAGTTATTGAGTGAGACTATAAGGATCTCCATGATATAAAGTAACATTTATTGTTTAGACTTGTGTGAGATCAATGGAGAGTTAAGGTTCCCTGTAACCAGACCTGGATACATCACTGCCCTCAGGCCTGAAGAAAGATTGAGGGGGGGGGGATAAACGTATTTCATTGCTGACATTGAAAGTCTTTCAAAATTTTTAAGTAGCAAAATTATTTAAAGTTGCCCAGTCTTAAATAGGTGAACTGTATTAGTATGAAGAGTGAGGTGGCTAAGATAAATAGAAAAACTTCATAAAAAGATATGATGATGATCAAGCAATAGCTAGTATTTTAAAAAAAAAATGTAATTTCCATCCAGTGTGAACTGGCCTACAGTGCTGCCAAAAAGAATAGTAAGCCTGAGGCTTGGTAGAATGTTTGAAATTTAATAACGGATGACCAAGATCCTGAACAGGAAAGAAAAAAGAAGAGTAGACTATTTTATGCAAAGGCATAAAATGGATCATAAATATATACACCTAATATAAATAGGAAACGATTAGTAAAAGTAAACATGGCTCACTAGGGGTGGAGACATGTAACATTGTAATAGGGAAGAACCATTTAATCAAATATTTGTATCTGTTTTTGTAATAGAAGACACAAAAAATTTAGGAAATAATGGTGACCCAAGGATCTAACAAGAATAGGGTATTTGAAATCGATATAGCAAATAAATAAGATTAAATGACAAATCTCTGGACCTGATGACCTGCATCCTCTGGTTTTAAATGAGGAGGCAATGAAAATCAGTAAATTTATTTTTGATCTTCCAGAATTTCTTAGATTCTAGAACAGTTTCAAATGAATGGAAAATAGCAAACATAATCTCGCTATTTAAGAAAGGCATGAGAAACAAGATTTGATTCTGTAGGCCATTCAGTTAACATCAGCAGTAAGGAAAGTGCCCATATCTATTATTAGGCATGCTATAAAAGGGCAATTATAAAATCATAATATGATTAAGTAGTCAACATAGATCTATAGAAGGGAAATCTATTGTTATGAAGTTGAAGGTGTGTACTGTAACTTTGAGAGAGTGAACACTGTTTTGTTTTGAGAGCTTATGGGCACCTGTCATATGACTAACTAGTAGTCTCTGTGTACTGGAAAATGAACTTGTGTTACATTTGCCTGTGAAATAGATAGCTGAGTTGGCTGCTGTTTTGACAACAATTTGAATTTAACCAATCAGTTTAAATTATGCCCCAGGATCCTAAAACCCAACTGAATTTGGTTCAGTTTTGGCAAAAGCATAAATTCAAGGAGATTCTCTGATGTTGGGAGGATTTTTTTTTAAAAAGGCAGCATTTTGAAAGTCAGAGTAACTGTCATCGAGGGAGAGCCAAAAGATTGAAACACACTCAATCAAAAGTACCTTTCTCTTATGAAACAACACCTCCGTAAAAACAAGACACTGACCCCGGGCGATCTTCAGCCGGAAGAAGACAGGCACCGCAGATGACAGCCACTGTGTGGTTTTGAAATTAAGTTGATGCAATTTTAAAAAGTGGTTTTATTGTAACTGTATGTTATTATAGAGTTAGAGGTGGATAATAAACAGTTAAGAGACAGGGGTGCTTGGAATTGTGACTAGCTGTTGTTTAATGTTCACTTTTAGAGTTTAAGGATAAATTGATATTTTCTTTAAATAGTGGAATTTGAGAATTCTGTATCACTCATTATATTTTAACAGATTACAAGGCGAGGTGAGCTTTTCTAAGTGTATAGTTTAATTAACAGAGGGGTTCATTGCTGTGTTGTAACATTATTAACAACTACTTTTGGGTCTGTAATTAGACAAGAGATAAGAGGGAATCTGTGTAATATATATTATACTTTCAAAAGACATTAATAAGGAGTCAATCAAGAGATTGTTGGACAAAATTAGGACTCCTGCATTAGGAGGCAGTATAGTCTAACCCCCTAAGCAGCTCATCACCAAATGGAATGGACCAAGCGCCAGTGTGAATTTTTACAAGCAAGTTTTGACTGTTTTTAATTTATGGGCAATAAACATTTTTCAACAAGTGGAAAAAACAAAGTATTTATTCAGTCTTGTGTATAAAGCCATAATAGTAGTTAACTTTCTTCTGTCCTTTCTACAGCTTAGAGCTCTTGTATCTAGGTGGGAATGGAATCATATCGATCCCTCCAGAACTAGCTAACCTGCCATACCTTAGCTATCTGGGGCTGTGTGACAATCGAATCCAGGGCCTTCCACCACAGCTTGCACAGTAAGTGAACCAAGACCCTTGCTGAAAATAAAAAAAAATGTTGCTACAATGTAGGAAATCATAGGTAGTCGTCATAGAGATGTACAGCACAGAAATAGAACATTTTGGTCCAACTCGTCCATGCTGACCAGATATCTAAACTAATCTAGTCCCATTTGCCAGCACGTGGCCCATATCCCTCTAAACCCTTCCCATTCATATAACCATCCACATGCCTTTTTAAATGCTGTAATTGTACCAGCCTCCATCACTTTCTCTGGCAGCTCATTCCATACTCTCACTACCCTCTGCATGAAAATGTTGCCCGTTAGCTCCCTTTTAAATCTTTCCCCTCTCACCCTAAACCTATGTCCTCTAGCTCTGGACTTCCCCACTCCAGGGAAAAGTCCTTGTGTATTTACTCTATTCAAGCTCCTCATGATTTTATAAACCTCTATAAGGTCACCTCTCATCCTCCGATGCTCCAAGGAAAATAGCCCCAGCCTGTTCAGGCTCTCCCTATAGGTCAAACACCCCCACCAGTGATAACATCCTTGTAAATTCTTTCAAAACCCTTTCAAGTTTCACCACAGTCTTCCGATAGGATGGAGACCAGAATTGCACACAATATTCCAAAAGTAGCCTAACCGATGTACTGTACAGTTGCAGCATGACCTCCCAACTCCTATACGCAATGCTCTGACCAATAATGGAAAGCATACCAAATGCTGCCTTCACTATCCCATCTACCCATGACTCCACTTTTAAGAAACTATGAACCTGAACTCCAAGGTCTCTTTGTTTTGCAACACTCCCCAGAACCTTACCATTAAATGTGTAAGTCCTGCTCTGATTTGCCTTTCCAAAATGCAGCACCTCGCATTTATCTAAATTAAATACTGTACAGTTTGCAGCTTTCATTTGTTGGTTTATTTAATTCATTCATTAATATGGGTTCTATTTGAGGGTAGGTGCTTGGCTTATTGGCTGAAGCAGAATCAGACTCTGCTGTTTCCTTGGTAGTTTTTTGTCAGTAGTTGTTTACCACTGCTCCTCCCTCTAAGGGGCAGGAGAAGGTGGCAGGTCATCCTACGTCTACCTCTGGTCAGAATGGGAATCAAACCTACACTGTTATTTTGAATTGTATTCTAGCCATCCATCCAGCCATCTGAGCCAACAGGCCCCTTTTAAATTAATAAATCATAGAAATGTTTCCCCTTCGGTTCTCTATGAAAAGCCTTTTACTACCCATCTCTGTAAACTGCTAGCTGCACTGTTACCTCTGTATGTTTCAGGTTGAACTCGCTACGGTCACTGAGTCTTCACAATAACCTACTTACATATCTTCCTCGAGAGATCCTCAACCTGGTCCATCTACAGGAACTCAGTCTACGTGGCAACCCACTTGTCGTGCGATTTGTAAAAGACCTCCTGTATAATCCACCATCTTTACTTGAGCTGGCTGGCCGCATTGTGAAATCCCGTAATTTAAGCTATTCACTGAAAGACATGCCTGGGAACTTGGTCTCCTACTTAGATTCAGCCAGCAAATGCCCAAATCCCAAGTGTGCAGGTAAGAAAGTGATGATTTAGTCTTTAATCAGGTGTTCAATCCACAATTTTCTGTCTGCAAGCACCTCTTCACACAATAACTTTGTTCCCATTAGCACAATGTCCTTGTGCTTCTCCTCTCCCCCAAAAAAAAGCCCAAAACAGCAGTTCAGTTGTAATTATTGAACAAATAAAGGTGCGTGGAGCTGAGATATAGGTCAAATATGATGTAACATGATGGGATAACTGGTCTAGGGAAGCTGAATGACTTGCCCCTGTTCCTATTGTATGTTGACTGCTGTCTCAGACCAAAGGAGGCATTTTCTTTATTATCACTTTGAAAATCTTCAACTAAAAATAGAAGCACAGAAAACTTATTGCACAGGAGGAGGCTATTCAGCCCCATCATATCTCTGCCAGCCAAAAAAGCCTTGGTTTGTAGCCCTGTAAATTTTGGCACTTCAAATGCCTGTCAAGTGCATGATATTTGCTGTTCAAGGATTGAGTTATAAGGTGTTACACTAGAGCTGTACTCCCTGGAATTTCAAAGGGATAATTTGATCAAAGTTTTCAGGATATTATGAGAACCAGGCAAGTATAGAAACTATTCCCACTAGTTTGGGTGACTAAGGTTCAGAGACATAGAAAAAAATAAAGCCAGTGTTCGGAAATGAAATACTTCAGTAGAAAATGTTTATATACAGAGGCTGGAAACATGTTTCCCTCCGTTTGGGACCCTAAACTAAGGGAGCTGCTGCTTAGGTCTGAGATGGAAAGTTGTTACTTTTGAGGGTTGTGAACCTTTGGAGCTCTCTACTACAGAGGGCAGTAGAGGCTCAGTCTTTTGAGTATGTTTAAAGTAGAGATTAATAGATTTCTTATTAGCAGTGACGTAAGGGTTATGGGAATAGGGTGAGTTAAAGATTTTCAAATATTTCAATGAGCAGGGCTGAACAGCTGACTCTTATTCCTATGTTCTTATGTTCCCAGACCTCTGGTTCATCATTAGTTTTTAACACTCAGTACGATGAAGGAGCTAAAATTTAATCAAAACCTTGAAAAGAAGGTTCTGGCAAAAGATTTGTGTTTAAAAGGTGATTTCTAATCAAAGTGTCACTGGCATAGACCAAAGCTCCATCTCATTCATTTCATTTTTCCAAATTCCCTTGTTACCATATACACCATACGTGAGAACGACATAGGCCTTTCTATTGCATATAGTTAAGGCAATGTGAAAAACCTTTTATGAAGTGAATACTTAGGATCTGGAGTGGAATAGAGAAGGAACATGCAAGGACATGCAGCAAAAGCAGATGAGTGCGACCAGCTAACATACTGTTTCAGAGAACTGTATGGACACAAATGGTGGCCTCCTGTGCTGTAGTCATTCTACGATTCCATAAGGGATCCCAAACATTGCAGGAATACAGTTTTGACCTTTTGCAAAAGTTCCATGCACCATCGATATTGGTGCTTTGTTTTCACCATCATGAAAGACTGAAATGCTCTTTGCTGTCTCAGTGCAGCCCTGGAAAACAGGGCCAAGTAGAAGTTGGCATTCACAAGAGCCTTTAGATCCTGATATAAATCAACAGCTCAAGTATGTGAACCTTATGTCGTCCAGTCAATGTCTTTGAAAGTTCCTCTTGGACTTCTAAAAACCATGCTTATTCACTGGGGCACAAGCCACATATATCCCACTAATTTGCTGTTTGAGGAGTTAAGGGACCTCCTGGTGTGTTTGGTCTCAACATTTGGTAAATATCTAATACATGTCATTCACTGCCCAGCAAACAGGAGCTACACAAGCAGCCAAATTACTTTATTAATGTTTCAAATAAAAGCTCCAAGAATTGTTAGTTCATTGTAAAGATATTGCATTGTTTCAATCACGGGAACTTTTAATGTGTTTCTCTAGGAGTATTGTTCCCACTCAGATTGTGAATCACTTTGACCTTTTGGTCATTTGCTTTAGTATCTTTTGAATCTCAGTGATGTAAAAGATAAGATTGAAGTCATGTTTCAGGGTAGTATTATGTGATCATGTAGAATTTTACAACTTAGATTTTACAGCCAGCACTGGATAAAGAAGAAAGTGGGGGAGTGGGAAAAGTAAGCATTTTGTTTGATTTCAAGTGTTCTGTGATTTTTATTCCTGCTTTCTAGGAGTTTACTTTGACTCTTGTGTTCGTCATATCAAGTTTGTCGACTTCTGTGGCAAATATCGCCTCCCACTAATGCACTACCTGTGCTCTCCACAATGCTTCTCGCCTTGTAGCTCAAATTCACAGAGTGACTGCGACTCAGAAGATGAATTCAACATTCCACAGCACCGGATGCAGAAAGTGCTCCTTGGTTAAATGTTTATGGAAATAAACAAATCCACTGTAAAGACTGGATCACTGTAGTCCTGGAACACTTGAACTTATCTAAAGCTACATACCAGGGTTTTGTTGACCACAATCATTATTGCTATTATGATAATGTTCAAACCTTCACATCAGCTTTGTGGTATAATGGATTATACAGTGTTCATAATCTTTAGTATTATCATGAACTCTAAAATATTTGTACACAAGCACTATATTTTTATGCCAGTATCTGTGAAATGTTCTGGTATTCATTAATATTGGTTGTGGAAGAGCTATTTTGAATAACCATTCTTTTTAAATGCTTTAATGTGTAATGCCTTTCAAACTGAAGATTACATGTTTAGTAATCTAGTGTTTGCATTTGGTGAGACAAGTTTTTTTTATATTGAGGATCCTGCCTCTGAAGTTAAAATATACTCAGCAGGATTGACAGGATTAAATAGTGGGAGTCAAGTTTTCTCTTTTAATTGTTGCACCATGCTGACTGTGAATTCCAGTTGAGAAACTACCTGCTATGGACTTCAGTAGCAATTTATAATTGCAGAAAGGGACTTGACTATTTGGAGTGACAGACCCCATTTCAATCTCATTTTGTCAGTTAGTTTTTCGTTGTGACACTGAGCGTAACAAATTAAAATAAAAGGGTAGAAACCAAGTTAGAAATGGAATAACTGGGAATCTGATAAAGAAAGCAAGTAATCATCTGCAACAAAGATTTGAAAGGATATCCTTACACAACCACAAATTAGAAGGTATTAGACTGTGGTCATTTATTCAGATTTAAACTTCTGTTCATAAGATTTATTATTCATATTGGTATTTGAAAGCATTTGGGTATTTTTGTAGTTTAGGTAGGTTACAGATAGCAGGAATGTTTTACAGTTTCATTAAATTACATTGATGTTTTTAACAAGTCTGCCAGCCTAATAGCTTTCCATCACACCCCAATAGAATTGGAAGAACGTCCTTTTGCTGTGACTTAAGTAACTCTTTTTGTGTAACTTCTGGTAAATTACCGAAGTTTGTTTGAAGTGTTCTGAGCTTTCTTCTTTAAATTTTGCTTTTATTTCATCCAGTGCAGTTGAAATGAGTTGGAGGGAGATAGGGTGGTGTGGAAGAGGTGTAAGGGGCTTCTGCCCTTGTCTCTGTCTACACTAGTGTTTCATTATTGTTATGCTATCATTTAAATATCGATGATAAGAAAGAATGGGATAAAGTGACAGAATTCCTTTGAGCTACATGATACAAATGGGATAAAAGTTTCCATGGGAATGAAGTTGTCTATGTAAACCTAATAGATGGAAATTTTGGGATGATGAAACCTTCAATAAAATGCTGAAGGTACAAGGCACAGAGAATTTTAAGAGTTCAAAATTGTGTTTATCATAAATTCATTTATTCTGTTTGGTTCAAATACAGAACAATAAACAAAATAATTAACTAGATGTTTACATAAATGACTCGAGTGATTTTTATTTTTGAACAGTGGAGAAGGATTTCCCTTGTAGGCTTCTGAGCACAGTAGCTCTGAGGACATTTTGAAACTGGAAGGCCTATCAGAGACCTTTTTTCAACTTGAATGTGGCATGAGATGTAATACAAGGAGTTCTCTCTTACATTTTCAAGAATTAACTTTGAAAATTGGCTTTTGCAGTCTTGACGCCATGTATTTAGAAGACAATATGGAGGAGAATCCTCTCTACAGGGCAGGCAGGGAAGGCCTATTTGCTTTCCTCGTGATCTGATCTATTGGTATGCCACGTGGACGCCAGTTCTGACACCTACAGCGACCCAAAAACAAACTAGAAAATCCCAATTAGCCTCCTTTTCAATGGCTCTGAGTCTGAACTGCTGCCTGCCACATGTGGGTGCTTAGCCCTATTTGCCAATCCACTTGACCTCTGGGGAAAATGGCTGTTGTGAAGAATTTGGACAAGTTTTTTAATCAAAACACACAATCTTTTCAATAACTCATTGCTCCTTTTAATCTTTTCAGGTTTTATTTCTTGATGTAATCTTATGGTATACCATGAATAATAGAGTCCAGCTCTTTTTTGTTTTGAAGGTTAGTCCTATAATTTGGACCTCCCAGCAGGAAATGCTATTTACTCCGAGCACACTTTTGAGGGTTTGCTGGTTGTGCACCAAGATGTTCTGTTGTTGATAATTTACTAAATTCACATATGAATGGCCATTGAGGCAATGGATGCTGTAAAGGCTATAGGCCATGACAACGTACTGGAAATAGTACTAAAGATTTATATTCCAGAATTTGCTGCTCTAGCCAAACTGGTCCACTATGGCTACAACATTGGCATCTAGCCAATGGTGTGAAAAATTACTCAAGTGTAATCTGTAAACAAAAGGCTTTCAATCTACTTTCAACCATTACAGTGATTGGAGTATGATCAATAATGCTAACAAGCTGCACTTGCTTTAAAATAATCTGCTCAATCATGCCATTTTGTTCTGCCAGGGTCACTCAGCAACTATCCTTTATTACAGACTTTGTCCAAGTATAGACAAAGGAATTAGATTCCAGAGGTGAGGTGAGAGTGACAGCCCTTTACACCAAGATCACATTTAACCATATGTGGCATCAGAGAGCCCCAGAAAAACTGAAATCAATAAGAATTAGGGGAAGCTGGTTGGAGTCTTGCCTGGCACAAAGGAAGATGATATGGTTGTTGGAAGTTAGTCATCTTCGTTCCAGGACATCTCTGTAGGACTTCCTCAAGGAAGCGTCCTAGGCTCAGCCATCTTCAGCTGCTTCATCAATGACCTTCTCTCCATCATAAGGTCAGAAGTGGATATGTTTACATAATATTCAGCACCGTTTGTGAATCCTCAGCTACTGAAGTAGTCAGTGTTCAAATGAAACAAGAACTGGACAATATTCAGGCTTGGGCTAAAAAGTGACAAATAACACTCAAGCCATACAAATGTCAGACAATGAACATCTCTAGCAAGGGAAAATCTAACCATTACCCTTGACACTCCCCCTTTACCAATCTCATAACTGAATTAACATCCAGTATGAATACTGGATTAGTGGTGCTGGAAGCCATTCCTGATGAAGGGCTTTTGCCCGAAACGTCGATTTCGCTGCTCGTTGGATGCTGCCTGAACTGCTGTGCTCTTCCAGCACCACTAATCCAGTATTTGCTTTCCAGCATCTGCAGTCATTGTTTTTACCTCATTGATTTTATCCAGTATGAATATCCTGGGGATTACCATTGACTAGAAACACAACTGGATTAGACACATTAATACTGTGCCTATAAGAGTGGGTCATAGGCTAGGAATACTGTAGCAAGTAGTTCATCTGATTCCCTAAAGACTGTCAATCATCTACAGAGATGTAATGGAATACTTCTCCTTTGCCTGAATGAATGCAGCACCAACAATACTCTAGAATGGAGTCATAGAGTCTCACAGCACTGAAACAGACCTGTCAGTCCAACTCATCCATGCTGACTAGACATCCCAATTTGACATAGTCCCATTTGCCAGCATTTGTTTCGTATTCCTCTAAACCTTCCTATTCTTATAACAATTTAGATGTCTTTTAAATGTTCCAATTATACCTGCTTCCACCACTTCCTCTGCAGTTAGTTCCACATACCCACCACCCACTGCATGAAAAAGTTACCCCTCATCCTTTTTAAATCTTTCCCCTCTCACCTTAAACCTATGCCCTTTAGTTTTGAACTCATCCACTCTAGGAAAAGGACCTTGGTTATTCACCCTATTCATGCTTGTGATTTTATAAACCTCTTTAAGGTGACTGCTCAGCCTCCGATGTTCCAGGGGAAAAAAGCCCCAGCCTATTCAGCCTCTCCCTATAACTCAAACCCTCCAGTCCCGGCAGCATCCTTGTAAATCTTTTCTGCACCCTCTTTTCCAATAGATGGGCAACTAGAATTGAATGCAGTATTCTAAAAGTGGCCTCACCAATATCCTGCGCAGCCACAAACATGATACCCCAACTCCTATACTCTTTATTATGAGTAATAAAGTGTGCCAAACACTGCCTTCACCACCCTGTCTTCCTCTGACTCCATTTTCAATGAAGTATGCACCTGTACCTTTAGGTATCTTTGTTCAGCAACACTCCCCAGGGCCTGACCATTAACTTTATACATCCTGCTCTGGTGTGACTTGCCGTAATCAACACCTCCCATTTTATCTAAATTAAACTCCATCCACTACTCAGCCCACTGGCCCATCTGATCAAGGTCCCATTTTACTCTGAGATGATCTTCTTCGCTGTCTTTTATATCACCTATTTTCTTTATCTGTAAACTTACTAATCATGCCTCCTATATTCACATCACTTATGTACTTGACAAAAAGAAGTGAACCTAATACCAATCCTTGTGACACACCGTTGGTCACAGAAATCCAGTCCATAAAGCAATTCTTTACCACCACCCTGTCTCCTAACTTCAAGCCAATTTTGATGCAAATTGCTAGCTCCTCTGGATCCCATGTGATTTAACTTTACTTACCAGCCTACCATTTCAAACCTTATTGAATGCTAAAGGGCTCATGCCTGAAACGTCGATGCTGCCTGACCTGCTGTACTTTTCCAGCAACACATTTTCAGCGTTGAACTAGATATAGACAACATCTACCACTCTACCTTCATCAATCTTCTTTGTCACCTCCCCAAAAAGCACAATCAAGATAATGGATCATGATTTCCCATACACAACCATGTTGACTATCCCTAATCAATCCTTCCCTTTCCAAATACATGTAAATCCCATCTCTCAGAGTCCCCACCATTGACGTAAGCTCACTGGTCTATTGCTCTCTGGCTTTTCCTTACAGCCTTTCTTAAATAATGGTACTACATTAGCCAACCTCCGGTCTTCACCAAATTTCCTTGGACTGCATCCTTGAGTACTTCCAGGTGTCCGTCACATTCCTCCTCATCTGAGCAGATCCGGTGTACGCTTAGGGCTTGTCCATAGGGGATGGCTGTTTTAATATGTTTTGGGTGGAAGCTGGAGAAGTGTAGCATTGTGAGGTTGTCTGTGGGTTTGTGGTAGAGTGTGGTGTTGAGGTGTCCATCCTTGATGGAGATGCATGTGTCCAAGAATGAAACAGATAGTCGCGAGTAGTCCATGGTGAGTTTGATGGTGGGATAAAATGTGTTGATGTCACTGTGTAGTTTTATCAGTGATTCCTCGTCATGGGTCCAGAGGAAGAAAATGTCGTCAATGTACCTGGTGTATAATTCCCTCCCAGTTGGGGAACACTTCAGTGGTCCAGGACATTTGACCTCGGACCTTCAGGTGACCATCCTCCAAGGTGGACTTCGGGACAGGCAGCAGAGAAAAGTGGCTGAGCAGAGACTGATAGCTAAGTTCGGTACCCATAGGGAGGGCCTCAACTGGGACCTTGGGTTCATGTCACATTACAGGTAACCACCATTGCACTATACACACTATACAGATACTCCTACACACAAACAGGCACTCCTATACACACATACACATGGACACACATATACACAGACGTGCATACAGGCACCCACACACACACCCTTACAGACACACACAGACTCCCACACTCACAAATGCACCCCCTCACAGACTTAAGACACTCTGCACTCACTAAACACACACATACACTTTCTCACACTCACAACCCCCAACCCAGACAGACACATACACACAGACAGCCAGACAACAACCCACATGCACACATATATTTTGGGGGGTGAATTTGTACTTGAAGGGTTACACTGTACTTTGCTCAAAAACTGCATGCATTCACGTAGAACTCTGAGCTCAAAAACTGCATGAATTCATGTAAAACTCTGTTATCTCACTTTTTAGATTAGAATCGATCTAAACATCATGGCATAGACAGAGAACACAGGGGGCCAACACCTTCAACATGTTGTTTAGCTATCACCATTGTTAACAACTAGCCCGAGAATGCAACTTTTTACAAAAAAGGTTTTGTGATTTACCCATGAAAGAAGTGAAACTATCACGGTATTCTAACAGATGAAAGGCTTAACAGATAATCAATTTTTTAAAGTATAATTGCAGAAACATCACACTGTAAATTTTTGCTATAAATTGTGTGTTAGGATTGAGCCCTCCACTACCACCTGATGAAGGAGCTAACGCTCTGAAAGCTAGTGTGCTTCCAATTAAATCTGTTGGATTATGACCTGGTGCTGTGTGATTTTTAACTCTGGAATTTCCTAACAGCATAGTGGGCCTACTTATACGGACTGCAACAGTTCAAGAAGGCACCTTACCACGACCTCAGTGGCAAATAGAGGTGGGCTGTCAATCCTAGCACAGCCAGTGATGCTCACATCCCATGAGGGAATTAAAGAAAACAAAAAAGGGAATTTGGAAGACCCAACATAACGATGCACAGTAAGGTCAAGGATAGTTCTCCCTTGAACAGCATGCTTTGAACAAAGAAAATTGATGAGCTGAAAGTCAGTTTTAAAGCTCAACGATGTTTTTTCCCTAAACCACAAGCGAAAGGTAAGGCTTGCACTGAGGCAATCATTTCACGTTTACTGTTTTTATTTTAAAAAAACACTAAATCATTCACAGATGGTGATATAATTCAAGAAGCAATAACTATGGCAGAACAAAGAAGAATAAATAACTGCAATTCACAGCATGTCACTTGGCTTCCACAGTAGAAAGCCACTTGGAATTTTTGTCTGAAGACGTCTTTCAACTACTACAGCAGGATCTGAAGGACTGTAAATGCTTCTCGATGAATCGTTTGGTGTGACTGACACAGCCGGGCTAATTGTCGCTGTGCACGTGGCTTTTAAGGAAATAACAGATAAAGGATCTTCTCACCTTCTGCCTTTTAAAGACAGAACAAGGAGTGAGAATAAATTCAGAGGTATGTACTTGAGAAAATTATTCAAGTCAAGAAATTGATTTCCATCAGAACTGATGCAACTTTGTTATATTTTGCAGAAATATGTTACAGTTTGCAGAAATGATCCTGATTACCTAAGTTGTGAATTATCATGGTATAATCCAGCAGCAAATACTAATGAGTAAGATTATGGATTTCTCCCCTGTTAAGATTGTAAACTCAATTCAAGCGAGAACCCTTCAAGCACTATTTACTTAAATCCTTACTTGACTAATCGTATGCTGCCTATGGTGACCTAGTTCCCCCATGCTGATGTGAGGTGGTTAAGCTGAGGTAAGATTCTGTAAAGACTTTTAGATCTGATGCCTGAAATCATCAGTTTTCTGAAACCATGGGATAGGACGTATGCTGAGCTGTCAGACAATGTGTGGTTGCTCAACTTCTGGTTCCTTACAGACATACTGCCAAAATGAATGAGCTGAACTGTGAACACAGGGAAAGAACAAATACATATGATCAGTGCTGTGAATGCATTCAAATTGAAACTGGCTAAGTGGTTCTCCTAATTACAAAACAAAATATTGTAACACTTCCCGAGACTGGAGAAAATACCAGAAAAAAATCAAAGACAAAGGAAAATGGTTTCATCCAGAAAACTTGTGTGCACCATGAGGAAGTTAGGAGAGGAATTCATGGGCAATTTCAGGAATTAGATGTGATGAAATAAATCACCATGTTTGTCTCAAATCCATTCCTTCAAGTAGGCTTTGGTGAGTTGATTACCAACTTGATTCACAACACAGTGGAGTTGATATGGGCATAATTCCAAGCAAAATGACATTGAGCTGTAAATCAGATTAAAGGACAGCAATTTTGGAGATTCATAAACATAACTCCTAGCATCTTGTTGACATAAAAGCTTACTTTGACTCTATATGTCTCTGAGACAGCATTCTCCAAATGAAAATGTAATCAAGTTTTACATCCACTTCACAGCAACTTGATGCATTATTTACAACTATAGACTCAAACTACAACACAGACTTCAATGTATTGGCAGATAACGTGCAATCAACAGTGTCCCTCTGAGACTTGGTGAATAGATGACAAATAAATAATTATACATGTTTGGTTTTAGATTTATATAGCACTCAAAATAGATTGTTTATTTTATATTTTCTTCATGCTAGACCCTGGGTTGTATATAAATTCAAAAGTGATTTTGCACTTAAAAAGTACTGGAGACCATTGATACAGATGGTGCACAACTCGGACATACAATGTGGGGAATGGTGATAAACATCCAGAGAAAGTAGACAGAAGGACAGCATGATTGGCACTTGGCACATGCGATTTAACAGTGAAAATTAATGATCTTGAAAAAAGAATTGAGAGAGACAATGTAGAACATTGAGGCAGTGGGTATGGGATTGTATGTGGCTCATATTTTAAGTTTTCTTCATGCCCATTGGTAACTTCATTAGGGCAGCACCAATTTGGTGAAAGTAGGTTGGTAAAAAGCTGAACTTATGCTGGTAATAAGGCACTTGTAAGCAGTGTTAGAAATTCTGGCAAGAGTGATTTTTGGAAAAGAGATTGCACCATGAGAATGTGAGCAGTTGTTGCTGAGGCAATCCAATTCATAGAGTCTTTTTGCAGAAATTGAGAGGCTAGAGCTTCAAAGGTTGGGGAGGCTGTAGTATCATGGTAATATCATTGTACTAAATGTGTAGACCAATCCAGGTAATGTTCTGTGGGCAAGGGTACGAGTTTCACATTGGTAAATGGTGAAATTTGAATTCAATAAAAAATTTGGAATAAAGACCTGGCTTAATAATAATCATATAATCACTGTCAATTGTTATAAAACCATCAATAATATTCTTTAGAAAAATAAATCAACCATTCTTACTTGGTCTGGACTCTGGACCACAATAGTGTCATAGAGTCATAGAGTCCCTTGACTCTTAGCTGTCCCTAGGCAATTAGGGATGGCCAATAAATACTGGCCTAGCCAGTAAGGCCCACATCCCATGAAAATGATTTTTAAAAAGCGAAAGATTGGAATCCCTTGTAAATTCAACAAAGTTTAAATGAGATTTGATATCTCACAGTGTCATCAACAATAGCTTAGATTGCTGGTAAATTCATGTGATCTGTCTTGATCACATTGGCCATTTGATATGTTTGGTGGAGTGTTTGACCACTGTTATTTTTATAACCTTGTAAAGTTTACTTCGTTTGATCAAGCCATGGACTCCTGTGGCTTTGGTTCTCTTAATAAGTTCTGGGGTCTTGGAATTTGTCTACTTTAAAATAATTTACTGGTCCCTAAATGGATCACAACCAAACTTGGCAGTCTGATCTGAGATTGTAACCATAAATCGGTGGTATCATCCAGGATCAGAACAGTTGTTCGATTGGATTCAGGTGTTGAGCCTGTTTCTGCTGTAGACAGTATAGAAGCAACTTGGAAGAGGTGTTGTTGGTTGGAGGTGCATGAGATGTAATGTAGGATTGTAAACCAAACTTGTAAATATACAAAGGTTAGATTCCAACTATATCCTTCACCATCAGTGGTTAGCACGAGCGCCATGGACCTGGGTTCGATCCCAGTCTCGGGCGACTGTCTATGTGGAGTTTGCACATTCTCCCTGTGGCCATGTGGGTTTCCTCCAGGTGCTCCAGTTTCCTCCCACAGTCCAAAGATGTGTAGGTCAGGCGAATTAATCATGCTAAGTTGCCTGTTTGGTGAGGGGGAATGGGTCTGGGTGGATTACTCTTCAGAGGGTCGTTGTGGACAAGTTGGGTTGAAAGGCCTGTTTCCACACTGTAGGGAATCTAATCTAATCTAATCCATCACGATAGTGTTGGGATCCCTGGCGCAATGTAACAATCTGGTTTGGCAACAAGTACAAATCTTCATCCTCGTTATGTCATCCAAATACACAAATTTGAGTGATGCACTCCTTCCTTGCCTTGTCAACTTGGCTGCTGTACAAACTTGTGCAGGTGCAGCACACGAGGATTGTTCTGCATGCCCTCACTGGTGAGTACTGAGGATCTTTTACTGCTATAATTAAGGAAGGGCAGGGACCAATCAGCAGAAATTTAAGACAGTTTATTGAGTCAGGGTTCATTTAAAACAATAATGGGGTTTGTATCCCTCTAACATTAGAACAGAAGGAAGAATAATTAAAGCAGCAGAAGCAGAACAGCCTGAAGAGTGAAAAGAAAATTGAAGGAAATGAATTAACCATGGCCCCTTCTACACGTAGCAAGAATGTTGGCAGAATAAATGATCAGGTGGCCACTACTGAGCTTGCTCCAGCTATTGTTCATTGTTTATCATTACCTTTCTCCTGCCAGTTACTGAGCTGGCAGTACTTGAGCTGCATGCTAAATGAATATTTTGTGTTAGTTTTTACCATGGAGAAAGAAATAGAGTGAGGGAACTCAGAGAAATAAATATTGACGGCTTGGAAACAGTCCATGTTACAGCAAAGGAAGTGCTGGAGGTCTTAAAAAAAAACGGTGGATAAATCTCTGGGACCTGATCAAGGGTATCCCAAGACTTTGTAGGGAGTCAGTGAAGAAATTGCAGGGCCCCCAGCAGAGATACTTGTATCATCTACAGCCATGGGTGAGGTGCCGGAGGACTGGAGGGTGGCTAATGTCATGCCTTTATTTAGGAAAGGCTGTAATGAAATGTCTGGGAACTATAGACCTGTGAGTTTGACATCAGTAGTGGGTAAGTTGTTGGAAGGAATTCTGAGAGACAAATATTTGGATTTACATGTATTTGGAGAGACAAGGACTGATTAGGGGTAGCCAGCATGGCTTTGTGCATGGGAAATCGTGTCTCACAAACTTGATTGAATTTTTTGAGAATGTTACCCAAAAGGTTGATGAGGGATAAAGTGAGGACTGCAGATGCTGGAGATCAGAGCTGAAAATGTGTTGCTGGAAAAGCGCAGCAGGTCAGGCAGCATCCAAGGAGCAGGAGAATCGACGTTTCGGGCATGAGCCCTTCTTCAGGAATCCCTGAGGGATGAACAGTAGATGTTGTCCACATGGACTTTACTAAAGCCTTTGACAAGGTTCCACATGGTAGACTCATTAGTTAAGTTAGATCACATAGAATTCAGGGAGAGTTGCCAATTGGATACATTGGCTTGACAGTAGGGGACAGAGGATGGTGGTGGATGGTTGTTTCTCAGACTGGAGGCCCAGCAGTGTTCTGCAGGGATCTGTGCTGGGTCCACTTTTGTTTGTAATTTATATAAATGATTTGGATGAGAATTTAGGAGGCATGGTCAGTAAGTTTGGAGATGACACCAGAATTGGTGTTATAGTCGACAGTGAAAAAGGTTATGTATGATTACTATGGGATCTTGGTCAATTGGGTCAATGGGCTGAGCAGTAGCAGATGGAGCTTAGTTTGGATAAATGTGAGATATTGCATTTTGGTAAAACAAACAAGGGTAGAACTTATACAGTTAAAGATAGGGCCCTGATTTGGGTGGTTGAATAGAGAGACTTAGGGGTACAGTACACAGTTCTTTACAATCTATGTCACAGGTAGACAGGGTTGTTAAGAAGACATTTGGCACTCTTTCCTTCCTTGCTCAGACCGTTGAGTCTCAGAGTTGGCTGTCATGTTGAGGTGCTACAGGACATTGGTGAAGCCACTTTTGGTGTACTGTGTACAGTTCTGGTCGCCCTTCTACAGGAAGGATATTATTAAATTGGAGAGAGTTCAGAAAAGATTTACCATGATGTTGCCAGGAATGGAAGGTTTGATTATAAGGAGAAGCTAGATAAGCTGGGGCAATTTTTCCCTGGAGTGTGGGAGATTCAGGGGTGACCTTATAGAGATTTATAAAATCATGAGGGGCATAGATAAAGTGAATAGCAAAGTCTTTTCCCTAGGGTTGGCCAGTTCAAAACTAGTGGACATATTTTATAGGTGCAAAGAGAAAGATTTAAAAGGGACCTGAGTGGTAACATTTTCACACAGAGGGTGGTTCATGTGTGGAATGAACTGCCAGAACAAATGGTAGATGTAGATACAGCTACAACATTTAAAAGACATTTTGGTAGATATATGAATAGGAAAGTGAGTATTGAGAAAATTTGTAGCTCAGGTTGAGGTTCTGGATGTAGGTTTCCTCGCTGAGCTGGAAGGTTTATTTTCAGATGTTTGGTCACCCTACGAAGTAACATCATCAATGAGCCTCTGGATGAAGCACTGGTAGTGTAGCCCGCTTTCTAGTTATGTGTTTAGGTTTCCTTGGGACCAAGATATCTTCACCACGATTATGCTAGTCATTCATATGAATGCTATAGGACATTATATCAGCAACACCTAGTGTGGTGAGGGTAAGGTCAAGCAGGATACTTCCTCACATTGATTTCCTCACCACTGAATCCATGTCCAATCTAGCAGCTATGTCTTTCAGGATTTGGCGAATGTAATCAACAAACGTACACCACTTGGTGATGGATATTAAAGCCATGGTACGACATTGAGTCATAGAGATGTACAACATGAAATCAGACCCTTCGGTCCAACCCGTCCACGCCGACCAGATATCCCAACCCAATCTAGTCCCACCTGCCAGCACCTGGCACATATCCCTCCAAATCCTTGCTCCTGTTCCCCTCGGAACTTCCTCCAAATAGAGTTCAACTTTGAAGGGTACTGGAAAACCTATAAAATAATGGAATGTGTGCGGTTAGCTGCCTCTAATTTGCAAATAAATGAAATGTAACCCTTCAGCTGCAGCAGGTGTACTGGAGTTTGGGCAGTCTTCTTAGCTTGAGATGAAAGATAAGTGAGGCATTAACAGAACAAAAATATCATCAGTTACCTTGGTTGAATCCTAATCAAATGTATAACCTATGTAGGTGCTTTTGAACCTGAATATGAGGAATTGTGATTGAGTGGAAGGATGAAAGGGAGTGCAGAATTATTAGGAACAAGATCAAGGGATAAAATCATGAAGTGTTTTGTTTATATTAAGAATAAACTTAAACTGACTTCTAAAACATGCTTCTTTTAATAATTGCTACAACACTTAAAGTAGATTGTATTTGAAAGTAGTTTTTTTCTTCAGAATTGCTTAACTACTTCAAAATATTTTGTCACTTTTAACCTTTTTAGGTCTGGTGTGAGGGTGCTGGTGTTGGACTGGGCTGGACAAAGTCAAAAGTCACATGACATCAGGTTATAGTCAGGCGATGATGTAGCAGTGCTCTGAAAGTTTGTAAATTCAAATAAACCTGTTGGACTATAACCTGATGTTGAGTGGTTTCTGCCTTTTTATCTCTAACAACTGAGGCTTAATCTTTGTTCAATGGAAAGAACGTTCTCCCTGTCTCTGTAATTAGCTGAAATGTGTTTGAATTACCAAAAGGCTGAAATACTAAAAATATCTGACCTCTAGGAATTCCTGTCACCCCTGCGAAGAGGCTAGTCTTATTTCAACTGGAGTTTGGAAGACTAAGAGGTGACTTGATTCAAGTGTACAAGATCCTGTAGGATCTTGGTAAGGTGGGCATGGAAAGGAGGTTTCTTCTTGTGGGTCACTCAGGAACTGAAGGACTGCTTCAGAATTCCAGGTCATCCTTTTAGGATCGGGATAAGAATCTTTTTTTCCCTCAGTGGGTCGTACAACTTTGGAATTCTCCAAAGACAGTGGATGCAGGGACATTGAATAGTTTTAAAGCAGAAGTAGATTGTGTTCCTTGCCTAGCAACAATCAAAATTTACCAGGAGTAAACGGGAATGTAGAATTCAAAACACTAACAGATCAGCCATGATTCTGTTGAATGGTACAGAAGGTTTTAGAGGCCAACTAAGCAATTTCTGTTCCTATTTTGTATGTTCATATTTGCCAACATTGTCACCTTTCCTGTTAATAAATACAAGTGCATCAAACATTTCCATATTTTGTTAAAGGTTTGAAAGACCTTGATGATGTACATTAAAAATGATTATTTGCTCTGCTTAGGGAGACAGGGACAAGGATCATCAATTTAAAATTGTAATTTAGAACTTAAGGAGGTCATGAGAAAGTGTTTTAGCTGGGAATTTGTTCAACCGAGGAACATAGAAAGTTACAGGACTGCAGGGAGAGATCAGGGCAAAACGATTAGATTTTATTTGCTTGTACAAATTGTCAATACAGTTAAAAAGTGCTAAGTGGCCTCATTCACTGGTCCTTTGCTCATAACCTTAAGACATGGAATGAAATATTGCAAAAACCATTTTCAGAACTCATATTCTTTACAAGTCTACCTAATGTTAGCCACCTACGCAGAACAAACAGTCTTCCCTTAGGCAATTGTAAACGCACAGGAAGCTCCTCACTATAAGTAAAAGCTGTTCTTTGCAGGCAGTAGTGCAATCACGCAAAAAGAGAACTAAGAAATAGAATGGAATTTGGTACTTGGATCAGATTTAAAACAACTTCCATGCCTGAAACAGAGCAATTTTGATTAATTCTGTCAAATTTGCTAAACTTGTCAAAGTTCAGATCATTTGGAGTTAATAGTGATCAATATGTTTTAGAAAATAACAGTAATTGTACAAACTGATCTTCTGTGTGCCTCCAGTGACGTCTTTATCAACCTATGGTGGCTTAGTGGCAGGTTTTTGTCATTTGTCTCTGGAGTTTTTATTTGAACATCAGTCTGGGTAAAAATGCTGAACTTCAGCCAAACTTCCCTATTAGTGGAAATATCTGTCCTTATTCCCTTAAAAAGACTTCACAGATGAAGTCCTTACCATGACTGGTACTGGGCCCCAATCACATTCATGGGAGAGATTGCTGTCTCGGAAAATTTATATTTCAAATCGTGCAATTTAATAATCTTTTGATAGGCCAAGTTACTCAGAGCTGAAATTATCTACTCTGAATACATTAAGACTAATTTTGACTCTGGGGGATTAATTCAGCTGCTCATTAGACAACTTTCCTTCTTTTCATTTTCATTGCAGTCAATAGAAATTAAAATCAAATGAAACATATTGCAGACAGCTCAATCAATTTTCCAATTTGACGCTATTACCCAGAGCTAATATTATTCCCTGATTGTGCTTTGCTGTTTATTATCTTTACTTTCAAACATCAAATTTAAATATACAAAATTATTTCTTAAATTAGTTATAGACAAGTTGTATGAAAACAGCTGTATTTATTTTTTAGAATGTTGGGAGCTTGACCCATGGTATTTTACATGACATGTAACTAGTGAAATAGATCTTTCTGTTTTATAATATTAAACTTACAAAATTACTGTAATCGATCTACCAAGGCAATCCATTCTATTAAAATCTGTCTCTGTGGGAGGTTTGAGTAAGCCATTGTCCTCACAGGGGATAAGTGCCTTGTTAAATAACAGGTGTATAGGTAAGTAACACAAAATAGCAACTTGCAGTTGTTACCAAAAAAAACCTCAAGAGCTTAACTCTAAAGGTGGAGTCAAAGATTAATATAATAAAAACAATAACATTTTGATTCAGTTAAGAGACAGGATTGGAGGAATAAGGTTACGCTATATATCACTTAGAGATAAAGTTGTGTTATTAGAAAACTTTCTTTGTACTGCGTGTGTTCAAGTACAAGGTCTGTGGTGGGTATGGTTAATGAAGTGTTGCAATTATCTGAACAGCACAAAGCATTGGAAGCTCAAGTTAGAGGGAGGAGCTGCCTTTATTCCTGGTGAAGGGCTTTTGCCCGAAACGTCGATTTTATTGCTCCTCGGATGCTGCCTGAACTGCTGTGCTCTTCCAGAACCACTAATCCAGGAGAAGGTGATCTGTTGCAGTGAAGAGAATACTACTGGATCTTTTCCTAAAAGCTGAAAATGTGTTGCTCATGCCTGAAACGTCGATTCTCCTGCTCCTTGGATGCTGCCTGACCTGCTGCACTTTTCCAGCAACACATTTTCAGCTCTGATCTCCAGCATCTGCAGTCCTCACTTTCTCCTCTTTTCCTAAATGGTCAGCCTTGTGAAGGAATGAAAGTCAATTTGTGATCTTCTATGTTTAATAATCATTAAAGTTGATGTGAACAAGTTTCTAGAAGCAATGTTTTATTAGCTTCAAGCTTCAAGTTGTAGTTGACCATCCACGAGTTGAAGTTCCTAAACCTGCACCTATCCTGTAGCCATAGGTGATTAATTTTCTTTTGCTAAAGTTAAGAGGTAAATTCTAGTCTGATGACTGATTCTAAGGTCTTTAAGCTTAGCAGGTGTATTTTTGCATGGGTAGTTCTAGCTTTATTTCAGTGCACAGTGAATTATGGTTCATTTTGACTTACAATGATAATTTAACTTCTGCCTGTAACATTGAGAGGAGTTGGAAATTTTGTGACAGAAATTTAAATAGAGTAAGCTAAATGAATGAGGTATAAGTAACCTGTAACAAAAGCTCTCTAATGCATGTATAATTGCATATACTGATCCTATTAAATTGAGATGTTGAACATTTGTAGGTGAAGCTCTATAATTGTCATTTGCCTCCATCTTTTCACCTTCGTTTTAACATAAGCCTTAACAGTCACTGCTGACAGGATGTTCAACATTGGGACTTGGAGGCGTCATCACAATTTTAATCCTATTTTTGCCTCTACTACAAAATTGAATTTCTAGATAGAAGTCTTCAGTATCTTTTTCTCTTATTCCTTGGGCCTTGGAGGCTACTTAAGGAACATTCACCTTGTACTGACTGGGATCAGTTAATTCAGAACAGACAAGAAATTTTGTTTAATAATGCTCCTGAGAAATGTCGTTTTGATGCTTTTTACATTAAAGGCACTCTATAAATGTAAATCTTTTGTTCTTGCTTAAACCTAGAGCCTTCCTAATCAGCATGACTCTGCTTCTAACTAGTTCTGTTCACTAACTATTGTGAGAGAACAGGATCAATACTTGAACATCCTGCAATTTAATCAGCTATTTAACATTATCCTGAAGAAGGGTTATACCCAAAATGTTGACTTCACCACCTCCTGATGCCCCCTGACTTGTTGTGTTCTTCCAGCCTCCTGCTTGTCTATCTTGGAATCCAGCATTTGCAGTCATTTTTGTCTCTAATTTAATCTTATTCTGCATGATAGCTGCAATGAATACCCAGTTAAAGATCTGGCTGGATTTTGCTGCCCTGTGATGGTGTATTTGATGGCAAGGAGGCTGGTAAAATTGGTAGCATTTTGCATCTCCAATATTAAATCGTCATGGCTATTGTTAAAGACATTATAACAGGGCCCTTGGTTAAGTTCAAGGTAATCAAGCAGAGCCAATATGGTTTTGTTAAAGGGAAATCATGTTTAATTAACTTATTTGAGTTCTTTGAAGAAGTAACTTGTGCTATAAGTAAAGGTCAACCAGTGGATGTACTGTATTTAGATTCCCAAAAAGCATTTGATAATGTGCCACATCAAAGATTATTGTGGAAAATAAAAATTCATGATGAAGGGGTAACATATTGGCATGGATTGACAAGCTAATAGGAAGCAGTAAGTAGAAATAAATGAGTCTTTTTCAGGCTGGCAGAATATCACAAGTGTCACATGAGTTGTTGCTAGGGCTTCACCTCTTTACAATTTATGAAGGCATCGAAGGTATGGTAGCTAAATTTTCCAATGACACAAGGTAGGTAGGAAAGTTAGTTGTGAAAACAACATAAGGAGCTGCAAAGGGGTATAGATAAGTTAAGTGAGTGGGCAAAGATCAGGCAAATGGAGTACAATGTGGGAAAGTATGAAGTCATTCTTTTTGGCAGAAAGTAAAATAGAAGCATACTATTTAAATGGTGAGAGGTTGCAGAGATCTGAGAGGCAGAGAGATGTCATAGTGCATGGTTAACGAAAGGTTAGTATGTAGCTACAGCAAGTAATCAGGAAAGCTCATCGAATGTTATGGTTTATTGCCAAGGGAACTCAATGCAAGAGTTTATGCTTTAGTTACAAAGAGTACCTTATGAGGGAAAGCTAGACAAGTTAGGTCTGTATCTTCTGGAATTTAGGAGAGTCAAAGGTGACTTATTAAAATTTTTAAGATCCTGAGGGGGCTTGTCTGGGTGGATGTCGAAAGAACATTTCCCCTTATGGAAGAATCAAGAACTGGGAGTCATAGATTAAATTAAGGGGGCGCCCATTTAAAACAGATGAGGACATAGTTTTTCTCTTGGTTGGTTATGAGTCTTGAGTATTCCCTTCCTCAAAAGGGAGTGGACAACTTTAAGATGACTTCCCAACCTTACATTGATTGAGACTCTTACTGGTAGCTACATTAGGCCTCATTCTGTCTCATTCCACGCTCCATGACTCTTCTTCCTTAGGGACAGCCAATAATCTCAGCAGTGACCACCACTTGATCTTGCTGCTAACTCTGTGGCAGGACTGAATCCCAGCTTGGGGCGGTGGTCCACCTCTGAATCAATGATGACGGCTCGTAGAATAATAATGCTACCATTATCTCTCCCCATAAAATCCCAGCCAAGGTGTTGAAAGAGGACAGCTGTTAAAGAGGATGAAAACAAAAAGGCTAGAGACAGCGAGAACAATGTCTATCATAGGAAGTAAGTTGTGTTTAAGTTAGAGTTGTTTGATTTTCTTGACAAATTGAGGAGGAACTCTGGAAACCTTCTCAGGATCTCTTCTGTTCCACTTCTTTAACTCTGTACAATTTCAGCAGAAACTTCATTTCTGATTTTCAGTGCAGGAGATGGGTTTACTGTGATGGAGAAAGCAGCTCCACAGAAATTCCTAGAGCAAAGGCTTTCATGGCACATGAAGACAAAGATTATTTTAGATGACCTATAGAAAAAATTATGTTTTGGATACACCTAAGAATAATACATAAGAATAACACTGACTGGCAGATTCACAACAATGCAACACACTGCACAGTACTATAACGTGAAGTTTTGTTTCTACTGAAACAAGTTGTCGGAGAAATTAGCCCAATAAAGCCGAGATCACAAAACACAGATAAAAGTGAAATTAACAAACAATTTACTAACACAGCGATATCGCAGAAGAGAAATTGATTAAGCTGAAACAGCACAGACAGTCTGTCCAGGTAACTGAAACTCTCTTCCCGATGCTGAGAATCAAGCCAGGTTTTATAGGAATCCTGTATAATGATGCTAATTAAAATAGGAAAAATACAATGTATTTGATCATTAAGTAATCCAGTTATGATGGTGATAATCGCAAAGTGGTTATCAGAAGAATGTCCTGATTGTAGATACAAAGTAGCATCCAGGCAGCATCAATCAGTTTTTAATGGGATCAGGAGATTCCAGTTCTCTTTGAGGGGAGGTGAGAATGTCCCTTTGAAAGCAGTAAGGTGTTTCCATTGTTTCTCTCCTGTGAGCGAGGTATTCCGGTACCTCACTGTCTGACCTGTCCTTTGTGTGGCTTTAGTATCACTGGGTTACAAGACAGCCCTGAGGGCTTTGGGACAGCTGTGTTGGTCGGGGTCCAGGAAGCTTATTGTTAGCTTATCTTGGGAAGTGTACTCCCTGGTCTGCGAGTGACTGCAGTCATGTCTGGTTTCTCTTGTCAGCCTGTTTGGTCAATGTTGAGGCATTCTGGGTGTTTCTTGTATGGTTTGTACAAAGTTAAAAATCACACAACACCAGGTTGTAGTCTGACAGGTTTAATTGGAAGCACACTAGCTTTCGGAGCGCCGCTCCTTCAACAGGTGGTTGTGGAGGACACATTTGTAAGGCACAGAATTTATAGCAAAAGTTTACAGTGTGATGTAACTGAAATTATACATTGAATAATACCTTGATTGTTTGTTGAGTCCTTCAACTGTTAGAATGACCATGATAGTTTCACTTCTTTCATGTGTAAATCACAAAACATTTTTTAAAAGTTACATTCTCAGGTTAACTGTAACAAATGCCGTTAGCCAGATAATGTTGAAGGTGTTAGCCCCCTGTGTTCTCTGTCTGTGCCACAGACAGAGAACTATCATGGTATTCAAACAGATGAAAGATTCGACAAACAATCAAGGTATTTTTCAATGTACAATTTCAGTTACATCACACTGCAAACTTTTTGCTGTAAATTCTGTGTCTTACAATTGTGTCCTCCACAACCACCTGATGAAGGAGCGTCGCTCCGAAAGCTAGTGCTTCCAATTAAACCTGTTGGATTATAACTTGATGTTGTGTGATTTTTAACTTTGTACAGCCTAGTCCAACACCGGCATCTCCAAATCATGACTTGTATGGTTTGGACAGGCTTGATTTCTGTGTTCTGTATGGCCATGTTGTGGGTAGGCAGGGTGGCAGACCTTTTCCCACACAAGTCATATTTCAGTTTGCTACAAAATGCTGAACGTAAGACGTATATTCATGGGGACAGAACTAAATCCACATCTCCTCATTTGTATAAAAATTCTATCATATTAAATGATGCAAGGTTTCCTTTAGAAACAAAGATCCAGTGATTTTAAGGGTCAGAATAGCTTTAGGCTCTCAATTTTAAACAGTATTTCACCAGCAATGTTATAAAGTTGAGGAAAGTATTTGTATGAATCTAGATTCTGAATCACTCACGTTAACCTTACTGGGGTTACATTGGGGTTGCATTGCTGGGTATGGGTCACCTGCATCATGGATAACTTCACACAGCCATAACTGGAATTCACAGAATTTATTTTTAAAAATCGAGTAAACTAGGCCATTCAAAAATAGAGAGGTAGGAAATCTTACAAATTGATTCTAAGTAATTTTGTTCTTGAGTAAATTATGTAAATTACAAATTCCCTTATGGGCACAACAAAAAATCATAACTTTGGACAGGCTTGATTTCTGTGTTCTGTGTGGCCATGCTATGGGTAGGCAGGGTTTGATTGCTTATTTTTTAACATTGCTAATTCATAGAATATCTTGCGGGATGATCAATGAAAGAAAATATTTGCATGGTATGCAATTTGAAACAAAATTTCCTCCATTATTCAGGTAATACATTGGCTATTGTAAAGGCAGATACATGTAACACAATAGCGCCCCCTACAGTCATCCTCAATATGAGATAAACTAGGAGTAATTCACTGCTTGTGGTTTCAAATACAGTAAACCTGTTGGACTATAACCTGGTGTCGTGTGATCTTTGACTTTGTCCACCCCAGTCCAATACCGGCACCTCCAGATGCAAGGTAGAGCAAGATAGTAATATGACACTAATTGATGAGGAAAATCTTGACCTTAAAGCTGTTCCATGCAGTAAACAGTTAGGATTAACATTAATAGGCTGTTCATTCCGTAATCATCATTCTGTTTTCAGGTTTGGGTCTCTTAACATCTTTTCACCAGAGATGATTTTTTTGAAAAGTGTATATTAAATCATTCTCACTGTTGAATGTCAACTTCCCAAACTTCTAAGTGATTATCCTTGCTAGCAAAATCTTGGGCAGGTTTCAGTAGAGTGCCTTAATCAATGAAGAGTTATTGAGAGCTAGGGGACTCAGGGTGGTAAATAGTCATGTCTTGAAACGAGCCGACAATGTGTTGCTGGAAAAGCGCAGCAGGTCAGGCAGCATCCAAGGAGCAGGAGAATCGACGTTTCGGGCATGAGCCCTCCTGAAGAAGGGTTCATGCCCGAAACGTCGATTCTCCTGCTCCTTGGATGCTGCCTGACCTGCTGCGCTTTTCCAGCAACACATTTTCGGCTCTGATCTCCAGCATCTGCAGTTCTCACTTTCTCCTATGTCTTGAAATGAGTCCACATTACAGAAGAGGAGGTGCTAAATGTCTTGAAATGCATAAAGATAGACAAATCCTTGGGGCCTGATCAAGTGTATTCCAGTTAATTGTGGGAAATTAGGGAACAAACTGTGGGGCCCCTAGCAGAGATATCTGTATTATCAACAGCCACAGATGAGGTGCCGGAAGACTGGAGGGTGGCTAATTAAGAAAGGTTGCAAGGAAAAGCCTGGGAACTACAGACCAGAGAGTAGTGTTGGGTAAGTTGTTGGAGGGGATTCTGAAGGACAGAATCCACATGCATTTGGAAAGGCAAGGATTGCTCAGGGATCATCATCAAGGCTTTTTGAGTGGGAAATCATGAAACTCACAATTGGTTGAGTTTTTTGAAGAGGTGATCAAGAAGATAGATAAAGGCGCAGTAGTAAATATTATCTACATGGATTTTAGCAAAGCCTTTGACAAGGTTCTGCATGGTAGACTGGTTAGTAAGGTTAGATCACATAGGATCCAGGGAGAACTAGCCAATTGGATACAAAATTGGCTTGATGCTAGGAGATGGAAGGTGGTGATAGAGAATTGTTGTTCAGACTGGAGGGCTGTGACCAGTGGTGTGTCGCGAGGATTGATGCTGGGTTCACTGATGTTTGTCAGTTAAATAAATGATTTGGATGAGAATATAGTAGGGAAAGTTAGTAAGCTTGTGGATGGCACCACAATTGGTGGTATAGTGGACAGTGAACAAGATTAGAGTAGAATAGGATCTTGATCAACAGTGGGCTAAGGAGTGGCAGATTGAGTTTAATTCAGATAAATGCAAAGTGTTGCAGTTTGGTAAGATAAACGAGGGCAGGGTTTAAACAATTAATGGTAGCGTCCTGGGGAATGTTTCAAACAGAGAGACCTAAGGGTGTAGGTACATAGTTCTTTGAAAGTTGTATTGGGGTGGTAAAGAAGGCATTTGGAATGCATGCCTTCATCAGTCAGAGCATTAATTACAGGAGTTGGGACATCTTATTATGGCCGTAAAAGACATTGGTAAGGCCACATTTTCATGCAGTTCTGGTGGGCCTGCTACAAGAAGGATGTTACTAAATTGGAAAAAGTACAAAAATAATTTACAAGGATGTTACTGAGACTAGAAAGTTTGAGTTATAAGGGGAGGTTGAATAGGCTGGGACTTTGTTCCTTGCAGCATAGGAGGCTGAGGGGTGAACTTATAGAGGTTTATAAAATCATGAGGGGTATAGATAAGCTGAATAGCCAAGGTCTTTATTCCAGGACAATGAGGAAAGCTTTAAAAGGAAATTGAGGGAAAACTTCATCATACAGAGGGTGGTGCATATATAGAATGAGCCACCAGAGGAATTGGTACAGGTGAGTACAATTACAACATTTAAAAGACATTTGGGCAGGTACATCAATAAGAAATGTTTAGAGGGATGTGGGCCAAACGTAGGCAAATGGGACTAGTTCAGTTTAGGAAACCTGGTTGGCATGGATGAGTTGGGCTGAAAGGCCTGCTTCCGGGCTCTCTGACTCTGTGTGGTCATTCTGATTAAGTACATGAATATGTTTGATCTCCATAAAAATTGCCTTTAGACCTGAAAGTGCAAAAGCTCCATGATAGGTTTAGCTTTAAAATTCAAACATGAAACAAACTTATCAAACAAGTAAATGACCTAACAAGAATATAAATGTGATATATCTATATTAGAACTTATTTATCTATCTCAATAATGAATTGCACACCTAACTTAACTATTTATAAAAGCAAAATACTGCAGAAGCTGGAATTCTGAAATAAAAACGGACTGTGTTGGAGAAATTCAGCAGGTCTGGCAGCAACTTTGAAGAGAGAAATAGGTCAACATTTTGAATTCAATGACTCTTCTTCAAAACTGTAGAGAGCTGGAAAGTAAGGCCCACAGGGTTCCTCTGACTTGCCTACCATTTTTCTCAACCAAGAATTCATCGCACTTTAGTTAACAGGGCCCTCAACCATGTTCAAATCATTTCCTGTTCTTTCTGCCCTCACTTATTCTCTGTCCTCCCAGAACAATAATGTTGATTCTCTTGGCCTCATTTTCCACCCCAGCAGTCCCAGCATCTAAAATATTGTCCTCTGCCATTTGTGCCACCTTCAGTTGGATAGCACCTCCACTCCACTGTCAGCATTCCACAGACAGAGTTCCCTCTATAACACCCAGGAACATGCCTCTGTCATTTGTAACTCTTCCTGACACCTCTATCGCACCTTCACGTTCAATTGCAGAAGGTGTAGCGCTTGCCCTTTCACCTTTTCCCTCCTCACTGTCCAAAACCCCAAACACATCATCCAGATGAAGTCATCATTTACTTATACTTCTTACAATCTCTTCTACTGTATTTGCTGCTCACATTGCGATATCCTTTACATTGGTGAGACTAAATGCAGACTGGGTGACCATTTTGAGGAACTCTTCTGCTTTGTCTGCACGAATGACACAACCTTCCATTGCTATTTCAGAAGACCACCTTGCCCCTTGCTTCAGCTCTCCAGCAAAGGTCAACACAAGCTGCAGGAGCAGCCCCTTGATTCTTGCTTAGGTACTTTGCAGCCTTAAGGACTCAACATTGAGTTCAACACTTCAGAGCATGACCCCTGTCCCCCATTTTGATTACAGTCCTTTCCCTCCATTTCCTATTTGCATTTGTTTTCTCTTAGCAAACCCAAAATATTTTCTGCTATTCACACCTTTCATGAATGCCAAATTTGCAACTATCTCTCCTTTTTACTACCTTTAGCTCTCAATTTATCTTTTGCTCTGTGCACCCTCGCCATCTGTTCTACTCAATCCTCCTCCCCTTCTGACAACAGCATAAAAATGATCTTTTTCCAGATCCTTTCAGTTCTGAAGTTGGCACTGTTGTACAGTAGGGGCAGTCAAAGCATAGTCAAGCAGGGGTGGTAGGGAACTCTATAGTCGGGGCACAGATGGATGTTTCTGTGCTGCAAATGAGAATCCAGGCTGGTGTGTTGCCTCCCGGTGCCAGGGTCATGGATGTCTCTGAGCAGGATATTCTGAAAGGAGAGATGAGCAGCCAGAAATTCTGGTCCATATTGGTACTAATGACATAGGCATGAAATGAGATGAGATCCTGCGAAGGAAATTTAGGGATTTAGGTAGAAATTTGAAAAGCAGGACCTCAAGGTTTGTAATCTCAGGATTTGTCCCTGTGCCATGTGCTAGTGAGGCCCGAAATCGGAAGATGAATATGTGCCTGGATTAATACATAGATTTTGTAGCCATGACAGAAACTTGATTGAGAGAAAGACTGGACTGGCAGCTCAATGTTCCAGTGTTTAGATGTTCCAGGTGAGATAGACAGAGATGTAAAAGGGGTGGAGAAGTTGAATGAATGAATGATTTTATTGCCAGTTGGTAAAACAGTAAAATACAATGAAAGAGTTTTCCACTGTTCTGCAATCCAATGCCATTTTGAATAGTTATAAGAGTAAGAAAAGAAATGGAAAGATGTAGCTTAAAGACAGTCCGTCAGCCCTGAGCCAGCTCATCATCAACAATGCCTTTGTTATTATCACTCCTCCACTGTCTCACCGCCATCTAAAGCATCACTCTTCAAGTACCATCCTTCGCTGTCGAGCTGATTCTCCTCCGTCACCATCTCCTTTGCCATCAATGTTAGAGTCACATCTCTCGCCGCTGGAGCCACCTCATCAATGGTGTTGTGATGCCCTCCCACCGTTTCACTGCTGCCAGCGTGGACCCAAATAATGACAAAGTCGCTGATTCTCAGGCACCTCACCGATGTCGCTTTCACAGATTTGGCAGCTACTGATTCTGATGCCAGGTCCCGTGTTTGCCCCAAAAACGTTAAGTAAGGACTTACTTGAGTCCGCATCTGGCTCCTTGGCCTCTGCCATGAGGTATGTGCTGAGGCCACTTGAGTTCATGCTGGGGTTCCTTGCCGCCACTGATGCTGTCCAAGCTCAGGACAAGAGATAAGCAAAATGAAAAAAAGAAAAGAAAGATGGTTGGTGCAGATGAGCCCTACTCCGCTGCCATCTTGCTAACGTATTTAGGATGTACGTTGCAATACTGATTGAGGAGAATGTCATAGCTGTAATAAGAGAAGTCATCTTGGAGGGCTCATCCCTTGAGACAATATGGGTAGAATTCAGTAATAAGAAAGGTGCAATCACTATGATGAGTTTAAATTATATGCCTCCCTAAAGCAAGCAGGAATTAGAGTAATAGATATATAGACAGACCATGAAAATATATAAAATCAACATGATTGCTGTAGTGGGTGATTAGATTAGATTACTTACAATGTGGAAACAGGCCCTTCGGCCCAACAAGTCCACACCGCCCCGCCGAAGCGTAACCCACCCATACCCCTACATCTAGATCTACCCCTACGGGCAATTTAGCATGGCCAATTCACCTGACCTGCACATCTTTGGACTGTGGGAGGAAACCGGAGCACCCGGAGGAAACCCACGCAGACACGGGGAGAATGTGCAAACTCCACACAGTCAGTCACCTGAGGCGGGAATTGAACCCGGGTCCCTGGCGCTGTGAGGCAGCAGTGCTAACCACTGTGCCACCGTGCCGCCCGTGATCTTAACTTCTCCAATAAGGACAGGGACTCCCTCAGTGCCAGGAGTTTAGATGGGGCAGAATTTGTTCAATGCATCTAGGACAGCTTAGTGTAACAATCTATAGATACTTCAACTAGGGAAGGGGCCGAATTAGAACTTGTACCAGGGAATGAGCCTGACCAGGTGATTGAAGACTCAATGGGAGAGCACTTTGGGAACAGTGATCATAATTTTATAAGTTTTAAGCTAGCTATGGAAAATCCTAAATTGGAGGAAGGCTAGTTACAACAGTATTAGGCAGGAACTGGGAAAATTAAATTGGGTTGGCTGGTTGAGGGCAAATTCACATCTGACATGTGGGAGTCTTTTAAAGGCCAGTTAATCAGAGTTCAGGCCTAACCTGTGAGGATGAAAGATAATTTGCTAAGATTCAGGAACCCTGGATGACAAGAGATATTGAAAGTTTAGTTAAGAAGAAAAATGAAGCATATGTTAGATTTAGAAAACTGAAATCAGGTAAGGCCCTTGAGGAGTGTAAAGGAAGCAGGAAGGGACTTAAACAAGGAATTAGGAAGACCAAAAGGGACTGTAAAATGTCTTTGGCAAGTAGAATTAAGGAGAATCCCAAGGTATTTTATATATATATATTAGGAGCAATAGGATAGATAGCAAGAGGATATGTCCACTGAGGCGAAAGGAGGGAGTTTATGTCTGGAGTCAGAGGGAGCAGGTGAGGTGCTTAATGAGTTGATCGCATCAGTATTCACCAAGGAGAAGGACATGCATTATGGTAGGGAGGGGTATGTTGTTATTCCACGTATGTTGATATTAAGAAAGAGCTGGTGTTTTGGATGTCTTGAAAAACATTTAGGGCGGCACGATAGCTCAGTGGTTAGCACTGCTGCCTCACAGTGCCAGGGTCCCAGGTTTGATTCCAGCCTCGGGCGACTGTCTGTGTGGAGTTTGCACATTCCCCCGTGTCTGCATGGGTTTCCTCCAGGTGCTCCGGTTTCCTCCTACAGTCACAAACATGTGCAGGTCAGGTGAATTGGCCATGCTAAACTACCCATAGTGTTAGGTGCATTAGTCAGAGGGAAATGGGTCTGGATGGGTTACTTTTCGGATGGTCAGTGTGGACTGGTTGGGCCGAAGGGCCTGTTTCCACACTGTAGGGAATCTAATCTAATCTAAAAATTAAGGTAGATAAGTCCCCAGGGCCTACTGAGAGGCACAGGGAGGAGATTGCTGGGGTCTTGACAGAGATCTTTGTATCATCTTTAGCCACTGGAAAGGCCCCATAAGAGTGGAAAATAGCCAATGTTGTTCTTTGTTTAAGAAGTGCAACAGGGACAATCCAGGAAACTATAGGCCAATGAGCCTTAGATCAGGTTATGTTTCATGGGATCCACGGTGAGTTGTAAGTTGGATACAAAATTGGCTTATCATAGAAGAAAGTGGATAATTGTGGAGGGGTGTTTTTCTGACTGGAGGTCTGTGATCAGTAGTATTTTACAAGGATTAGTGCTGCGACCTTTGTTGTTTATATGATATAGTCAAAATGATTTAGACGAAAATATAGGTGGTCTGTTTACTAAGTTTACACGTAACACAAGAATTGATGGAGTTGTGGTTAGTGAGGAAGGTTGTCAAAGGATACAACAGGATATGGATCAGTTAGAAATTTGGCTAGAGAAATGGCAGATGGAGTTTAATCCAGAGAAGTGTGATGTGATGCACTTTGGCAACACAAGAGGATAAGGTGGTAAAGAAGGCATATGCATGCTTGGCTTCATCAGACAAAAAAACATCAGTTAGGCCACATTTGTCTATTTGTGCAGTTCTGGTTACCACACAATAGAAAGGTTGTGGAGGCTTTGGACAGGGTGCAAAAGAGGTTTACCAGAATGTTGCCTGGATTGGAATGTATTAGCTACAAGAAGAGGTTGGACAAACTTGGATTGTTTTCGCTAGAGCTTTGGAGACTGAGGGCAACCTGACAGAAGTAGATAAAGTTATGAGAGGCATGAGTACAGTAGATAATCGGAGTCTTTTCCCCAGCGTGAAAGGGCATAGGTTTAGGGGGAGAAGGGGAAGGTTTAAAGGAGCTGTACAGAGCAATTGTTTTTACACAGGAGGTTGTCGGTGCCTGGTGTGATAGCAACGTTTAGGAGGCATTTAGATAGCCACGTGAACAGGCAAGGAATAGCGGTAGACAGATCACGTCCAGGCAAATAGGATTAGTTTAGAATGGCATCACAGATGCCACAGAGGTGGTGGACTAAAAGACCTATTCTTATGCTGTACTGTTCTATATTCTGAAAGTAAGATTATATTCCCAATTTGATTCTTCTTCTGAAAAAATGCTTCAAATTATTCACGACTGTTGCTCCTTCATCAAGTGACTAGTTACGTGATGAAGGAGCAGCACTCTGAAAGCTAGTACTTCCAAATAAACCTGTTGGACTACAACCTGGTGTTGTGTGATTTTGTAACATTGTCCACACAGGTCCAACACCTCCACATTAAAATATTCTGGCAGCACAAATTAATAGAAGCACAGCCCCTTGTTTTCTAATTCCTCCTGAGAAGGGAGTCAGATGGAGGTATGGTTCTCCAAGAGCTGTAACAGTTCCTACTCTCTTTTTCATTCCAAACACTCACCTCACTCTTTCTCCTCTGTATCTGATACACTGATACCACTTTATTCTCACCTGAACATTAACTCTGCCTAACATTTCCTTTTCACTTCACATGACAAATACTTTGCAATCCTAAATCCATCTTTTCTCTTCTCTCCTCTCACCACGTGCATTGTATGTGTAAACTCTATGCATCACTATTTGCTTTATCAACAGCTTCTCTTTTGAAGGGCAAGACAGAACATTATTTGAGGGAGAGGACTGAGACTATGTGGAAGAGTTCCCATCACTCTCGCCCAAACAGAATGAGAAGCCCTGGAGATCAGTGGCCAATGGAATCTTGAGCATCAGAGATAAGGGAGCTGACAACTTGACTGCATTTTATTTGTAACTATTTAATCACCTCAGTAAATGTACATCAAGCAGCACAAATAGTGGAGTGTGCTCATAGTGAAATACACGAATCAGTGACAGAAAGGAATCAGAACACAATAACAAGTGTACAAGTGCTTTTGTAAATACCCACCATCTTTTTTATTTATTCACAGGATGTGGGTGTTGCTGGCTGGGCCTGCATTTATTGCCCATCCCCAGTTGCCCTTGATGGTGAGCTGCCTTCTTGAAACAATGGAATCCATTTGCTGGAGGCAGACTCACAATGTAGCTAGGGAGGGCACTCTAGGATTATGTTGTAACCAGGCCCTGAAGCTATATTTCAGCAATATCAACTTGTCAATCTCCTGGCTATTTATTGAGATTTTCAAACTGTGTTCTTATAGATAGCTGTGCTAAAATTCAAAATAAAGAAGTGCTAGTATTACTTATATCCCAGAAAAAAAAAGATTACAGGGACATTCGGGAATTTGAGTCCTTGACCTCTCGAATTCAAAGATGATCATTAGTCAAATACAAACTGAAACACAAAGTCAGTGTATCTTTTTAAACTATGTACAAGGTATTAGGTTTCCTGTCCAACCTGTTGCTAACGTCCAGAGGTGAAAACAAATCTGCAACATTGTATCAATTTGCACAAGAACAGTTTAAGCTATCAACACAATATGAGGCAGTTTTAGACATTGCTTTTTCACTTTCTTGACATAAATATATGAATTATCAAATAAGTGCATTTTTTCCTTCCAATTGCTGAGTGACCCAACAGATATTTCCATCAATTTCTGCTTTATTTCAACCGTCAAATTTTGGTGAATACACTAATGATTCACAAAAATCCACAAGACCATAAGACGTAGGAGTAGAAATTAGGCCATTCAGCCCATCAAATTTGCTCACCATTCAATCATGGCTGATAGGTTTTTCATCTCCATTCTCCCGCTTTCTCCCTATAACCCTTGATTCCCTTGACACTCAAGAACCTATCTCAGTTTTAAATATACTCAATGACCTGGCCTCCACAACCTTCTGTGCCCACGAATTCCATCGATTCCCCACTCTCTGGCTGAAGATGTTTCTCCTTATCTCCATTCTAAAAGCTCTTCCCTTTACTCTAAGGCTGTGCCCTCAGGTCCAAGTTTCTCCTACCAATGGAAACATCTTCCCAAAATCTACTCTGTCCAGGCCATTCAGTAGTCTGTACGATTCAATTAGGTTCCCCACTTATTGTTCTAAATTCCATTGAGCATAGACCCAAAGTCCTCAAACGATCCTCATATGTTAAGCTTTTCATTCCTGGGACCATTCTCATGAACCTTTTTGCTTCATAGAGACATAATAATAAGAAAAAAAAGGAATTGAGACAAAAAAAAGGATATTAAGAGCAATTACCCAAAGCCTGATCAAAGAATTGGATTTAAAGGAAGTTCTTCAAAAAATGGAAGTGCGGCAGCAAAGGACAGGCCTTCCGGAGCATGGCAGCAAGTAATTTGAGACATGAACAACAAGAGTGGGTAAAACAAGTTGGATATTAACAAGAGTTTGGAATGAAAGGAGTGGGAGGCAGCACTAGAGAAGGTTAGGAACAGAGAACAATGGAAAGATGTAAGCACAGATGAAGCTGAGAGTCCTAGTACTATTGTACTTAGTTTTATACCAGCCGGGCAAGATCTACATGGTAAAAAAGGTGCAGCATCCTTCAGTGCAGAGGGACCTGGGTGCCCTTGTGCATGAATCACAGAAAATTGGTCTGCAGGTACTACAGGTAATTAGGAAGGCAAATAGAATTTTCCCTTCATTGCTAAAGGGTTTGAATTTAAAAGCAGGGAGGTTATGTTGCAGCTGTATAGGGTGCTGGTGAAGCCACACCTGGAGTACTGCGTGCAGTTTGGGTTTCCTTACTTGAGAAAGGATGTACGGGCACTGGAGGGGGTGCACAGGAGGTTCACTAGGTTGATTCTGGAGCTCGGTAAAAACAATGACTGCAGATGCTGGAAACCAGATTCTGGATTAGTGGTGCTGGAAGAGCACAGCAGTTCAGGTAGCATCCAAGTAGCTTCGGAATGGACGTTTCGGGCAAAAGCCCTTCAGGCTTTTGCCCAAAACGTCGATTTCGAAGCTACTTGGATGCTGCCTGAACTGCTATGCTCTTCCAGCACCACTAATCCTGATTCTGGAGCTGCCTTAGGAGGAGAGGCTGAGTAGATTGGGATTATATTCATTGGAATTTAGAAGAATAAGGGGGATCTTACAGAAACATATATAATTATGAAGGAAATAGATAGGATAGAGGTAGAGAGAATGTTTCCACTGGCAGGTGAAACTAGGCTAAGAAGACATAGCCTCAAAATTAGGGGAAGCAGATTTAGGATTGAATTAAGGAGGAACTGGATTCACCCAGAGGGTTGTGAATCTATGGAATTCCCTGCCTGGTGAAGTAGTTGAGGCTTCCTCAGTAAAGGCTTTCAAAGCTAAGATAGATCATTTTTTGAACAGAAAAGGAGTTAAGGGTTATAGGGAAAGGGTGGTAAGTGGAGCTGAGGCCATGATAGGATCAGCTATGATCTTATTGAATGGTGGAGCAGGCTCGAAGGATCAGATGGCCAGCTCCTGCTCCTAGTTCTTATGTACTGTACAGACAAAAAAAAAGAACTGTGGATGCTGGAATTCAAAAATAAAAGCAGAAATTGCTGGAAAAACTCAGCAGATTTCAAGGCAATTGTGGAGAGAAAACAGAGTTAATGTGTCAGGTCCAGTGGCCCATCTTCAGAATCAGTTTAGCCCCAAGACCAGATTCAATTAACACAGAAATAGGAGGATAAGGCAGATGAATGCATAGCTAAACAAAAAAGATGTAGAAGGACGATGCTTTAAATTCTTGTGACATTGGGACCAGTTCCAGTGAGTTGTACCCAAACTGAACTGGGATTGTGCTCCTTGTGGAGTATTTTGCTTGTGCTTTTGGGAAGGGTTTAAACTAATCTGGTAGGCATGTGGGAACCAGGAAATGCCAGAGAAGAAATCCAAGGTGTACAGGATACTGGAACACTCAGATAATGCTAGAATAGAGAACAGAAAAAGTTAGTAGGTGAGTGTAAGGGAGAAAGAAACAAAGTCTAAATCAGTGTTACTGTGCATGTATGCTAACACATGGAGTGAGTTACAGATTGAGGCACATTGCCATATGGAAATACGTGCAGTGAACGTAACAGAGGGTTGGTTTAAAGAAGGGCAGGACAGAGTTTTATATATTCCTGCATTCAGGCTGTTTAGGAAAGATAGAAAATGAAAGACGGGAAGGTTTGCAAGAATCAATAAAGAGAGCATTCCACTGCTGGAAAACGAGGATGTTTGCAAAAGAATCAAAAGCAGAAGTTATTCAGCTTGTCTTGAGGAATAAATAAGGTGCATTACATTTCTTAATGTGTCGTATGGGCCACCAACTATTAGAAAAGATGTAGAAAAACAAATGCCTCTGAGGTAAATGCAGCAAAGCACAGAAGTTATAGAGTAGTTAAAATAGGTTACTCTTCTGAATGTAGACCATGATAATGTTAGTGTCAAGGGCAGAGAAGGGCAGGAGTTCTTGTGTTCAGGCACATTTTCTATGGCAGCATGTTTCCAGTTCAATGGGAAAGGAGGTACTGTGGGATCTGGGTTTTGGGAATGAGGTAGACCAAGTAGATCTAGTGTTACATGTAAACATTTAGAGGGCAGTGATCATTGTACAATAAGGTTTAGGATTAAAATGGAAAAAAAAATGGAAAAGGAAAAAGGAAAATCTACAGTCAAAATAATCAACTGGGGAATGCCCACTTCAATGGGGTAATAACTGTTCAGGGCCAAATAAACTGGAGTCAAAGAGTGGCAGACCAAACATCTTGCTAATAGGCTACCTTCAAAGAGATGCTTTGGACAAAATCATAGTATATTCGCTCAACAGGGAAAGATGAAGAAAACAAATCCAGAGCTCCCTGCATGATAAAAGAAGTAGGAATTATGTTAAAGAAATAGTACTGCTTATGGCAGATATCAGATAGAAAATGCATTCGAAAATCAGGATGAATATAGAATGTTCAGAGGGTAGTGGAAACAGAAAGTAAGAGAAGCAAACAGGGAGTATGAACAGAAACTGGCAGCCAACATAAAAAGGAATAGACAATAGACAATAGGTGCAGGAGTAGGCCATTCTTCCCTTCGAGCCAGCACCACCATTCATTATGATCATGGCTGATCATCCTCAGTTAGTATCCTGTTCCTGCCTTATCTCCATAACCCTTGATTCCACTATCCTTAAGAGCGCTATCCAACTCTTTCTTGACTTGGCCTCCACAGCCTTCTGGGGCAGAGCATTCCATACACCCACCACTCTCTGGGTGAAGAAGTTTCTCCTCAACTCTGTTCTAAGTGGCCTACCCCTTATTTTTAAACTGTGTCCTCTGGTTCAGGACTCACCCATCAGTAGAAACATGCTTCCTGTCTCCAGAGTGTCCAATCCTTTAATAATCTTATACATCTCAATCAGATCCCCTCTCAGCCTTCTAAACTCAAGTGTATACAAGCCCAATCGCTCCAATCTTGCAGCGTAAGATAGTCCTGCCATTCTGGGAATTGACCTCGTGAACCTACGCTGTACTCCCTCAATAGCCAGAATGTCTTTCCTCAAATTTGGAGACCAAAACTGCGCACAATATTCCAGGTACAGTCTCACAGGGCCCTGACTTCTTTGCTTCTATACTCAATTCCTCTTGTTATGAAGGCCAGCATGCTATTAGCTTTCTTCACTGCCTGCTGTACCTATATGCTTGCTTTCGTTGACTGATGTACAAGAACACCTAGATCTCATCTTCCATAGACATATATATATAAAATAATAAGGCAACAAAAGACGTAGACTGAATAGGGACCAAGGAGAGAACATTTGAACAGAAAGGGTATGACTGTGGTATTAAATGAGTACTTTGTATCTGTCTTTACCAATTAAGAAAATATTATTCAGGCTATTGTGAAAGAGGAGATAATTGAACAACTAGAAAAGGTTAAAATTCATGAGGTGTAGTTTTGGAAAGGCTAAAATTGACAAGACATCAGGACCAGAAAAGATTCATCCAAGGGTACTGAGGAAAGTGAGAGTGGAAATTGTAGAGGAACTGGCCAAATTTGTTTGGTCTTCCATAGACTTAGAAGTGGTGCCAAGAACTGGCAAAAGAGGCTGGAAAGATCGGCCATGCAACAACAAACCAGTCAGTTTAACATTGCTAGTGGGGACATTTCTAGAAATAATGGTTTGGAACACAATTGGGGTAGTGCTGTGCACAATGCAGGCTAGTGAAGCAAACGCAACATGGATTTCTTAAGGGAAAATTCTGTTTAATTAATTGGAGTTTTTTCAAAGAGGTAACAGAGAGGTTTGGTGAGGGCTGCGTTGTTGATATGATGTATGTGGACATTCGGCAGGCATTTAATACAGTGTCGCAAAACAGACTTATTAACATAGTTAGAGTTCATGGAATAAAAAAGACAGTGGCAACATGGATATGAAATTGGCTGAGTGACAGGAAATGGAAAGTAGTTGTTAATGCATGTTTCTTCACTGAAGGGAGGTTTTTAGTGGAATTCCCCAGTGGTCATTTTTGGAATGCTTGCTTTTCCTGATATATAAACTTTGCAGACAATATCAAACTTGGAAACATCGTGAACTGTGAAAAAGATAGTATAGATGCAGGAAAATTGTTGGAATGGGCAAACAGATGGTAGATAATGTTCAGTTGGAGAAATGTGAAATGATTCATTTGGGTTGGAAGAAAATGGAGAAATAATATAATTCAAAGGTTGTAATTCTGAAGTCATCGAAGATGATACTACAGGTTCAGGGTGTTTGATTAGCAAAACATATGGGTATTCTGGGTTTTATGAATAGGGTCAGAGAGCATAAAATCAAAGAAGTTATGTCAGTCTTGTGTAAGACACTTGTTTGGCCTTGACTAGAGCATTTAGAGGTTTACAAAATTATGAGGGGCATGGATAGGATAAATAGGCAAAGTCTTTTCCCTGGGGTTGGGGAGTCCAGAACTAGAGGCCATAGGTTTAGGGTGAGAGGGGAAAGAAATAAAAGAGACCTAAGGGGCAACTTTTTCACGCAGATTGTGGTACGTGTATGGAATGAGCTGCCAGAGAATGTGGTGGAGGCTGGTACAATTGCAACATTTAAGAGGCATTTGGATGGGTATATGAATAGGAAGGGTTTGGAGAGATATGGGCTGGGTGCTGGTAGGTGGGTTTACATTGGGTTGGGATATCTGGTCGGCATGGACAAGTTGGACCGAAGGGTCTGTTTCCATGCTGTACATCTCTGACTCTACTGGGCACTGCAAATTAGGAAAGATGTAAAGCCATTGGAGAAACCCTGAAGGTGTGAGGCCTTCCGATCAGGAGACCCACTCAAATATAAGGAATCTAAGTATGAAATTCACAGAACCATTAAGATAGCTAAGGACCATTACCGATCCAAAGTAGAGACCCAGACAGACACCCGGCGACAATGTTAAGGACTGAATGACATCACAGGTTCTCAAAAGAGACAGTGCAAGGTAGCAGACAATGACATATTCCTCCCAGATCGTCTCAACACCTTCTATGCTCACTTTGAGCAGGACTTTGGCAGAGAGGTAACACCTATTCCGACAAGTCCTGTCAAATTTATCCCAACAGTCATTGCATCAGAGGTCAGATCAGTTTTTCTTCATGTGAATCCAAGGAAAGCAATGGGACCAGACGGAATAGCAGGCCGTGCACTCAGAGCATGCGCAGATCAACTGGCAGAGGTCTTCTCGCACATCTTCAACCTCTCCCTGCAGCAGGCCACTGTCCCTGCCTGTTTCAAGAGGGCCAACATCATCCCCGTGCCTAAGAAGGCACATCCAGCATGTCTCAATGACTACAGCCCAGTGGTCCTAATTTCAATGGTCATCAAGTGCTTTGAAAGTCTGGTTGTACCATTAATCAACTCCAGCCTCCCCATTACTCCTGATGCACTCCAATTTGCCGATCGGACCAACAGATCCATGTCAGATGCCATATCACTTGCCCTTCACTCCTCCTTAGAGCATCTTGACACCAAGAACAGCTACGTAAGAATCCTACTCATTGACTACAATTCAGCCTTCAACACTATTATCCCCTCGAGACTGATTACTAAACTTAGTGATCTCAGACTAAGCCCCACTCTCTGCAACTGGATCCTCAGTTTCCTGACGCATAGGCCACAATCGGTGAAGATTGGGGACAATATTTCATCCTCACTAACACTCAACACTGGAGTCCCCAGGGATGCGTACTCAGCCCCCTACTGTACTCACTGTATACCCATGACTGTGTCGCCAAATACCTGACTGATATCATTTACACGTTTGCTGATGACACCACCATAGTTGGTCAAATCTCAGATGGTGATGAAACAGACTACAGACAGGAGGGGGAAGACCTGAAAAAATGGTGCACTGAGAACAAATTATCTCTCAATGCCAGCAAAACCAAGGAACTCATTATTGACTTTTGGCAGGATTTTACTCATACCTCCCTACACATTAAGGGCACAGAGATGGAACGAGTAGAGAGTGTCAAGCTTCTGGGAGTGCCATCCACAACAAGCTTTCTTGGACTCTTCACATGGATGCACTGGTCACAAAGGTGCAACAACATCTCTACTTCCTCAGGCAGCTGAGGAAATTTGGCATGACGGTGAATACCCTTCTGAAAATGTGTTGCTGGAAAAGCGCAGCAGGTCAGGCAGCATCCAAGACGCAGGAGAATCGACGTTTCGGGCATGAGCCCTTCTTCAGGATTCCTGGAGAAAGGCTCATGCCTGAAACGTCGATTCTCCTGCTCCTTGGATGCTGCCTGACCTGCTGCACTTTTCCAGCAACACATTTTCAGCTCTGATCTCCAGCATCTGCAGTCCTCACTTTCTCCTCGGTAACTACCCTTGCCAACTTTTATAGGTGTTTAGATTAGAGCGGTGCTGGAAAAGCACAGCAGGTCAGGCAGGATCTGAGAAGCAGGAAAATCGATGTTTCAGGCAAAAGCCCTTCATCAGAAATAGAGCATCCTGACAAAGGGCTTTTGCCCAAAGTGTCGATTTCCCTGCTCCTCAGATGCTGCCTGACCTGCTGTGCTTTTCCAGCACCGCTCTGATCCAAACTCTGGTTTCCAGCATCTGCAGTCCTCACTTTTGCCTAACTTTTATAGGTGCACCATCATGAGCATTCTGTTTGGATGTATCACTGCCTGGTTTGGCAACAGTAAAAGTCAAGATCGGAGATGGTTATAGCGAGTGGTGAACTCGGCCCGGACAATCACAAAACCAATATCCCATCTATAGAATCCATCTACTAGGTCTACTGTCAAGGAAAGGCCACCAGCATTCTCAAAGATCCATCCCACCCTGGCAATGCTTTTCTACAACCTCTACCATCTGGGAGAAGATACAGAAGCCTGAACACACACACACACCAGCCGGTTTCGTAACAGTTTCTACCCTACTGTTAGAATACTGAATGGACTCTCAAATCCTTAACATTTGGCTGTACCTGTGTTTTTGTTCTTGCTGCTGTTTACCTATTACTTACTTATCTATGCTACTTAACTTAATGATCTGCCTATATTACTCACAAGACAAAGCTTTTCACTGTGCCTCAGTACACATGACAATAAATTCAGTTCATTTCAATTCAGTTGCAGAAAGATTTGTGAATGATGAGCACCTTCAGTTATGAAGATAGATTGGAAATTTTGGAACTATTTGCTTCGGAGCGAAGGAGCCTAACAGGAGGTTTAACAGAGGTACTCAAAATCATAAGGTGGCCAGCCAAAGTACATACGGGGAAACTGTTCCGACTCACAAATGGATTAAGAGTGAAAGGACAAAGCTTTAAGATCATTGGGAAAAGAAGCAACAGCAATATGAGAGAGAACATTTTCAGGTTGAGTGTTTAAAATCTGGAGTGCACTGCTTTGAGAGTGTTGTGCATGCAGATTCAATGAAAACATGCAGATGGTACTTAGACTATCTGAAAAAGAACATGGCACAGAGTATTATGGACAAGGCAGTGGAATGGCACTGGATGAATTGCTCATTCAGAGAACTGCTGCAGAAATAATGGGCTGAATGGCCTCCTTTTGCACTCCAATAATTATGTGATTTTGTAATTTAATATGCTGATCCATCAACTACTGCTCCAAAGCCACTTTTTATTTTGACAATCTTTTATTTCCATTAAAAAGAAGTGGACTCTAAAAATGATTTTAACTGCTCCCAACCTAATCCATTGAATTTGGCAGAGTGTGTTCCAATGAGGAACCAGATGACACCAATGTAAGCTAAATATGTGAGAATCCAGATATAAAAACATTTCACTGTTTTATTACCTGAGTACTAATAAACCACGATAGCAGGGTGGGGGAATGGGGTGGAGAGAGGAATCATATTTCTCTAAACTACAGAGTAACTAAAAGATTTAAAAAAACAATATTGTGGTTACATTTCCTTACCTTTTAATTATTCAAGTTTCTCCATTGCCCTAAACAATATTTAAGTGATTACTGTTGCTTTTGTGTAATTTAGTACAGGACAGCACAGTCTTGTTTCTGTTTGTACAGTGAATCTTGAAGTTGCTGTTGCCAATGTTGTCACCACACAATGTAATTCAGCTATAAAGAAAAGATTTATGCATTTCAGAGGATTCAAACAGTTTGAAACATCCACTAACCTTATGGCGGTCTTGTAGCAAATCAGATATTAAAGCAAAAATTGTTAAAATATGAAGAGCTGATTTTAACACATGGCAGAAGTGAATAGCACTTCCAGTTGAAGGGGTGGTTTATTGGGACCTGAGGATTTTAATTACTGGGCCTTGTTTAGATCCTACTGAGAAGCTGCTTAATCATTTCCAGCAGAAAGCAGCAACTGGAGAATGAGGACAAGTGGAAATTGGACACTCTGGACACTAACCTGCAGTGGAGCACCAAGGCTAATTGGAGTGCAAGTGCAATGAGGCAGGAAGATGACCCGAGGCAACACAGACTTTTCTTACGGGGTCCAGACGTGTCCAGCAAAAGCCTCATCTGCTGCAAACAGCGGCAGCCTTAAAATCGCAGACCAATAAGAATAGAACAGGAAATAGATTTAAAAGAGTCAATGAACAAACAGATGTTAACAAAAAACATTACTTGAGCCATGCACAATATTTATTCCTGTATTTTCAGGAATTTCTAAGGGATTCCTTCATCGACTCAGCAGGAGTACAACCAGATTACTCCTCAAGATTAGCATATCCCTTGATGTTCAAAGCAGTGGTTAGAAAGTGTGATTTCAACTTCTTTGTACAATACTCAGTGTCTCAGGAAACAAGAGAGTTACACAGGAATGTGAAAACCTTACAAACAGAATTGCCTCCTGGCAAGGTGTTACCAATCCGCAATTGTGAGGATAATATTGAGACTAATTGTTCTTCGTAAATTTAATGCAATTGTACATTCTGATGAACATTACAGCACTATCAAATTTGCAGATAATGTCAAACCAGGGAACCCTGTAGAATCTGAGGAATAGTTCAGAAATTTCAAAGCTGTGTTAGAAAGAATATGCTTGTGGACAGGAAAATTACTTTGTAAATTGAATTTAATTGACTGTAATTTACTACATAGAGGAGGGAAAAATAGGGACACGTATTCCATGAATAAGGTTGAAACAGATGAGGATAAAGACAAAAGAGACTCTTGAAACTTAGTAGACTCAAGATGCAATTCAAACAATACAACTCAATAGTCACCAAAACTATTAGAATATCAGAGGATGTAATAATCATCATAGAATCCAGTATCCTCATCTGGAAAATGCATCCACTTACCAAAATAGAAGGGAAATGGAAGAATAAATGCCACACAGGCATAAACCTGAGTCCTTTTTAAATTTCGAGTGACTCGTATGCATTTTTGGCTAAGTGTCAGTTGCATTGAGTGCTTTGGAGGGATTCTTGCTGTGAGTCCCTCTGAGCATTCTTGCTGAATCTTACCAAAGGCACCGTATTAACTCCTTATCCAGTTCCTCAAATCCACTTCTATTCTCATTTTACCACACAGTTGCCAGTCATTGGAAATCCATTGAAAAACCAGCATCCTTGATACCCCTAACATATTTAAAATGCCTCAGCCATTTTCCTTCCCATTGTGCACTTTTGATTTTCAGCACGATGGATGGTGACACCTGAACATCCTTTGGCCAATGGCTTCCAGCCTCAATGTCAATCTGTTAGTGCGGCCTCGAACATCCAGATCTCCTCCCTCATAGTCTATCCTGTAAGGGCCACACACATCCCCATGTCCCTACCCAACTTGTCTATATGAACCTGCATTTGCCCCTTTTTTCTCCTCCGCCCTGGAATATGAGGTGACCGTGCCAAGTGTATTATGCACTGACCCCCTAATTTGAAGCTAGGGTGTTCTTGACCGTGGATGAAATACCTTCTTCATGATTGTATTCCCATCTATGCTTTACTTACTGTTGTGCCCCATTCACAATTAAAATCCTCCTCCCCTCCCCCAGGCTGCAGTCCCCAATTCTGAAGAATAGGTTTGCAACTCTCCTTACCAATGCAGTAGCCCCCCCCCCCCACCCCCCCCCCCCCCCCCAACCCCGACCTCCCATCCTGCTTTCCCCTCAGTTTCTTTGGAGGTACCAGTGGACTGATTGTAGCTCACCCCCTTAAGTGACATAACAGGACAACCATTAAGTACGCAGACCCCTGACTGAAGCCTCAGCATCTCCCAAACTGCGTTAACCCTAGTCCCCTGACTGGTCTCTGTGGAGCCAGAGGACTGATTGTGACCCTGGACTGTAGAGGCACAGACACCCTGACTGAGAACACTCTGAGCAGATGCCTGACCATGGTCAACCCCTAGACTGGAACAGGAGGCTGCTCTTGAGGTACTGTCCCAGGACCCCTTCACTAATGAGTGCCATCATGGGTTTCATCAAGGGCTACAACCCTAAGATTTTGAGTCAAGTCTGCTTGCTATTTGCAGGGTAGAAGTGGGGACTGCAGATGCTGGATACCAGGGTCTACATTAAAGTGGTGCTGGAAAAGCACAGCAGGTCAGGCAGCATCCAAGGAGCAGGAAAATCGATGTTTCAAGCAAAAGCCCTTCATCAGGAATTGATGATGAAGGGCTTTTGCCTCAAACGTCGATTTTCCTGCTCCTCGGATGCTGCCTGACCTGCTGTGATTTTCCAGCACCACTCTAAACTAGACTGCTATTTGCAGGGTGTTTACTACATAAGCCACTGGGACATGGAGCAGGTGTGAGATTGACATAGCACACTGCTGTACAGGGAGTTGTCAGTTTCCTTTACTAAGGACTGCTGACCAACAATGCAAGAAACATGCTGTGTAACTGTGTTAATAGGCGTGGCAAGGCATAGATACTGTGAGCAAACAGGGAGATGCTAGGTGAGTAAGCGCGAGGACACCAAGTGAGCAGCTGTCTGATGCAGTCTGGTACAAACTGTGAGTTGGCTGACTCTCTGTGCACTGTAAGATGTGGTTGAAGCACCTTTTTAGTGGTTGGTGCTGTGTGGCCTGCAGTGTAATTCTGTGCTTCTTAAGCATTATGCAAGTGGATTGGAGAGGTGCCCATGATGGTCAAGAGCGGTTGGTAAATATTCAATGTCAATGCCTGTGGATGAAGGCTGCAGACAGCTAGTACCTGTGGATTGTGCCCTGAGATGTTGTTTGGCACTGAGCAACCCTGAGACTCTCTGTAGCCTGTGTCAAGCTGAAGTCACTAGGTTCCTGCTCTAACTTTCCTGTCAAGTATTCTCTACGTCTAGCTTGCTCAGAGCATTTAGTAAAATAGAAAGTTGAATGTTAATAAAGTGAGTGTGGCATTGATAACCATTGAATAAGCTATAATCCCCATGAATTGGCAACTCACTGCTGTCTAGTGAAAAACCCATCTCACGGGTCACAAACGCATAAATGTTGCAGTGGGTTACTCCAGATGTTGAGTTAAGCCTCACCAGATTTCTCGCTGATTCTGCCACAAATCTCACCATAACCCACATTGTTCAGCCCCTGTAAAATTCCACCTTGGGTTTTGAGAAAAGACTGGAGATGTTGGAAATGTACACCATGAAGAGAATGTACCTGAGAATTAGAGGAATTGTTGACATAACTCACAGTATTAGAAGAAATTAATTAAGCAAAAACAGGTCAGGGATGATAACTTGAGTTAAGATAAATTTAGTACAGACATCAAGAAATTCTCATGGTTGGTTGTGGGTATATTTGCTGAGTGGGGAAGTTGATTTGCAAACATTTCGTCCCCTGCCTAGGTGACATCTTCATTGCTCTGGAGCCTCCTGTGAAGCAATGCCATACTGTGTCTTCTAGAGTTTATTTGGTTCCGTTTCTGCTGGTTCCAGTTGTTCAATGTTCCCAGGTCAACGTGCTTGTTGATGGAGTCCGTGGCTGAGTGCCATACTTCTAGGAATTCTCTGGCTGTCCTCTGTTTAGCTCGTCCTATGATCGTTGTGTTGTCCCAGTCAAATTTGTGGTCCTTGTCATCTGTGTGTATGGCTACTAGGGACAGCTGGTTGTGGCATTTAATGGCTAGTTGGTGTTTGTGGATGTGGATGGTTAGTTGTCTTCCTGTTTGCCCTATAAAGTGTTTCATTGCAGTCTTTGCATGGAATCATGTAAATTTTGTTAGCCTTGCACATGATGGGCATTGGGTCTTTTGTCCTGGTGAGTTGTTGTCTGAGTGTGTCTGTCAGTTTATGGACTGTCATGAATCCCAGTGGTTGGAGAAGAATGGCTGTCAGGATTGCTGGGAACACCATCACATAAACTGGCAAAAGAACTCCAACAAAAATTAAAACATCTAATCAGTGCATCCAAACACCCCATACAATCATCACAGGAATTCCTAAACAACATCGAGAAGATTGGGGTAGCATGGTGGCTCAGTGGTTAGCACTGCTGCCTCACAGCACCAGGGACCTGGGTTCGATTCCCACCTGTCTGTGTAGAGTTTGCAAGTTCTCCCCGTGTTTGCGTGGGTTTCCTCTGGGTGCTCCAGTTTCCTCCCACAATCCAAAGATATGCAGGTCAGGTGAATTGGCCATGCTAAATTGCCCACAGTGTTAGGTGCATCGGTCAGGGGTAAATATAGGGCAGGGGAATGGATTTGAGTGGACTACTCTTTGGAGGGGCAGTGTGGACTTGTTGGGCCACAGGGCCTGTTTCCACACTGTAGAAAATCTAAAAACATAAACATAGACAAGGACGAAGCAATGTCTCATTTGATGTAACAGCGCTGTTCACTTCAACTGACAAAACTCTAACCAGAGAGACAATAGTCAACCTCCTGGACAGGTAAAACAGATGGGGAACCTATCAACGAGGACTGCGTACTCAAACTACTAGACTTGTGCTTGACAACACACTTCATATTCAGCAACCAAACATATGAACAGATCAATGGAACACCTATGGGATCACCAATCTCTGGGCTCATAGCAGAAGCAGTGATGCAAAGATTGGAACAAACAGCCCTCCCACAAATCCAGTCCAAACTCTGGATCAGATACGTAGACAATACTTTTGTTATCATTAGGAGAATAGAAATCAGGAACACACACTGGATCATTAACACCATACTCACAGGGTTGAGATTTATGAGAGAGGAGGAAACTAACAATCAACTCCCATTCCTGGATGTGATGGTACAAAGAACACAGAATGGTGAATGCACCACTAAAGTGTACAGGAAAGTCACACACCCCGGCCAGGTCCTGAATTACAATAGCAACCAACCAAACACACACAAAAGAAACTGCATTTGGACCCAGTTCAAAAGGGCTACAACACACTGCAGCAGTCCCAACCAATGAAGGGAACAAGAAGATCACCTCTCCAGCGTATTCGCCAAGAATGGATATTCCTGCAAGCTCATCCATAGGTGCCTAACAGACAAACAATGTGACGAGGACATGCCACGACCTAACTCACTAGCCATGCTACCTTACATAAAAAACATCTCGAAATTGACAGCCAGACTTCTGTCACCACTGGGATTCATGACAGCCCATAAACCAACAGCCATGGTCAGACAACAACTCACCAGGACAAAGGACCCGATATCCATCATATGCAAGACTAACGTAATTTACATGATTCCATGCAAAGACTGCACAAAACACTACATAGTGCAACAGGAAGACAGTCCTAGCAGCCATACAAAAAAATGACAGGGACCACAAATTCGACTGGGACAACACAACGATCATAGGACAAGCTAAAACAAGGACAACTAGAAAATTTCTAGATGTATGGCACTCATCCACAGACTTCATTAACAAGCACATTGACCTGGACCCAATATACCGGCCACTACAACGAACAATCGGAACCAGCAACTGGAAGCAGCAGCAATGGAACCAAATAAATCCCAAAGGACACAGCACAGCAGCACTTCACAGGAGGTTCCAAAGCACTGAAGGTGTCACCTAGACAGGGGACGAAACATCTGCAAACCAACTTCCCAGCTCAGCAAACATACCCACAACCATGACAACCAGCACCCCACCTACAAATCTTTACACAAACCTTGATCAAGAAATTCTACACAATGCATGCTTCTGAGTAAAGTATGAAAACAAAAGCCCTGAAATATTTTAATAATCAACTGGGTACTGATTCATAGAGATCTAAGGTTCTTTCTACAGTTTGATTGAGTTACTATTAAAAATCAATGGTTACAGTAAATGTAATCCTAAACAAAATTTTAAAAGTAAAGTTCTAGAAAAGCTGCAAATAGATACCACCTTATTAGCCTGCTGTTCTTGGACAAAATGAGGACAGCTAAAGAATATTGCCATAGCCCAATAGTTATCAACGCTGTCAAGGCATGGAGGGCAACATGTCAAAGTGAGGGCAAATTGCCAAAACATCATTTTTTTATACCCATTGTTGGTATGCGGGTTTTCAGCCAGGGATGATGGACTCGGGGTTTAAACTATGGGCAGCTGGGGATGTGTCTTGCTGAGGTGATTTGTTTGAAGGGAACATATTGATGTCCTTTTACCAGTTGATTCGGAAATATGAATTGCACAGTCGGGACCTCTTCTGTTTTTTTCAAAGTAGAAATTTCATACAAAAAGAGACAAGCTTCTAACTGATCCTTATAGGTTTGACATGGAGAAGAGGATGTTGAGTGCTGAGGGTACATTATCTGTTAGCAACGCTTATCATCTATTCGAAGGGGGTCCCTCGGACGAGACCGAAGGCTCTGTAAGGTATGGGGGAGGGAGCTGGGCTTTGAGGTATCTTCAGAAATATGGGAGGATATCTGGAAAAATGGAAGAAGGATCTCAATTTGTAACAGGACCCATGCCGTGCAGTTGAAGATTCTCCACAGGGTCCATTGGGCCAGACTGACTCGCTGAATTTAAAGTGGGAACATCTCTCCTGTGTCCTAAATGTAAAGTGAGCGTGGGCACACTTACTCATTGTCTTTGGTCCTGCCACAATCTGCAGTGGAAGGTGAAGTAGAGAGGGCCTTGGGGACGGAGGTGGAGGTGGATTCGGTATTTCTCCTTCTTGGCTTTGTTAATTCACTTTCAATAGATGCACACAAAAAAAAGGCTTTTCAGTATCCTCACTTTTTGTGCCAGAAAGAACATTCTGTTAGGGTGGGTGTCTGAAAACTCCCCGGTGATGTCGGGCTGGTGCAATCTAGTCATGGAACACATCCCCTTAGACTTTCCACAAGAGTATAGTGCGCCATAAAACTGAGAACTTTTATAGGTGGCCCTTTTTGGACTACTTGAGTGCAGATTTGTCCGCCATACTAATAAAAGCTTTTATATAGCCATGGCTATTCTATTTCATGAATCTTGTATCCAGAGAGGAGGATTTATGAACATATGAATATTGCTTTGTTTCGTTGAACTGTATTTTTATTGTTGTTATTACTACCATTAATATTTTCCTGTTTTTGATTTTTAGTTTAGTTATTAGTTATTATTTACTTATCTATGTAATTAATGGGTTTTTTTTAAACATTGGTTTGAATTGTTTGGTTTTGTATTTGTTGTAGTATTCAAAAAAAAGTTTTTCCTTTTCTTCAATAAAAATATTTGAAATAAAAGTGATTAGATTATATTTACTCCAGCTCAAACAAGCAACTGAATAGTTATCATCTTACAGTGGCAATGAAAAGATTATTTGCAAAATTATTATATTAAATAATGTGATGCTATCAGTATAATTATCTCTCAAAAATAATCAATGTTCTCTAATTTCACCCAGAAAAGTTGCAAAATAAAACTGAGTAACTACTAACCAACCAGTGTGGTGACCGTTGTTCATATAGGTGGACATTGACTAAAATACATCTCCAAGGTCCCAGTCAAAAGACCTCTGTAAATCAATATTTCAAGTTTTAAAGTAGCTTCCAAGTAGAAACTTTATCTTAATATGTTACAGCAATAAGTATGTGGAGGAACTTCTGCGTCATTCACTTCTTCATAGTGAGTATACCTTTGGATAATGCAACAACAAAGTGCTGAGATGTAAAGTTGTGCAGTGTTCATGCATATATGGGAATTGACCAAAGACTTGTCGCTAATGTGGCCAAGGAGGATCAGGCTTTTGCCTGAAATATTGATTTTCCTGCTCCTCGGATGCTGCCTGAACTGCTGTGCTTTTCCAGCACCACTCTAATCCAGACCAAGGAGGATCATGTATGTGAGAAATAGGAAGGACCAAGAAAGGAACTTTAAAGTGACAGTCAGTGATAAAAAGAAAGGCCATGGTAGAAACAATGTTGGTTGGTTAACTATGTTAGAACACGTGGAGATGATACGAGAAGGATCAATGGGTGCCAAACAGAGAAACAATATGGGAAAGAGGCAGAAGTGGTCAATCATTCTAAAAATCAAAGAGGTAATGGTGAGATAATGACATAGCATATCATTAGTGATTTCAATCAGTGTAATCTCAGTGTTGTGAGGGATGTGAATGGCAGACTAAAATTATGTTACCAACTCTGTTCAACTTCAAAACTTCCTTCATAATTTGCTAAATGACCACAGAGGTAGCCGAGCCTTGAAAAAAAGAATAATACACACCCGTTGAAGAGAGACATAAAGAATGAGATTGTGATCTCTTTGGAAAATAAGAGTGACCTGTGCAATTGATCATATTGTAAATTGTGGTAAGGCGAAGACAGTATGCAAGCACGTAGCATCATGCCAAGTTTGTAACTCTGGCTTCAAACATAAAAGAATTAAGATGAGCCATAATTAAATATACAAAGAGCTCAACTATTTAGATAAACACGGTGAGGTTTTTCTTATACTTCAATACTTTGCCTTTACCTGTTTGAAGTGCTAGAGGGATATAATTATGTTATCCAACCTTAGCTAACATCATACTCTTAGAAACTGCAGTTAAACACTCAAAACTGATCATCAACACACAGAGCTTTCCACATCAGTGAATGATCGAGAATATATGAAGTATGCTTGGAAGCAAAACCATTTGACTTTAGTCAGCTAAACCTTTTCATATCACATCCACTTTTCCTCCTTTCTTAAGTCATTTACTCTTTTGGAGTAAATTGTAGATCCACCACTTGCCCTTATGGTTTTTTTTCTCCTTATGGGTAAAGACCACTAATTTAATGATGAGCAACACTTTTAACCTTGAGAATTTAATTCTATAAGTTTAAAGATTTGAAGGCTTGATGTGGTCCTGTGAAATTACTTTAAAATTTAAATAGAGAATTAACACATCTGGTATAAACTCTTCTCAGTTCTGTTCAAATAGACAGAGGAACTTGAATCTCTTATGCCATTTACTGCATGCAAACATTTTGACAAGGCATTTGTTGCCTTTACCATTACCCATCTGTAGCTAGTAGGAAGCTACCTTTAAGAACCACCATAGTCATTGTGATCTACCCTCTCACTATTAAGGATAGAGTTCCATTGTTTTAACCCAGTGACAATGAAGAAATGACAATATATTTTCAAATGGTGATACTTGATTTGCAGTAAAACTTGGAAATGGTGGCCTTCCATGCATGGACTGCCCAGCTCTCTCTGGATGAGCCATGGGTTTGGAGAAAAACTGGTGAAGAAGGCTTGGGGTTTTTTGGAGGGCATTTTGGAGATGGTACTCATTGTTATTGTGGTGCAGGTTGAATTTCTAAACTAGTGACTGAATGTTGATCACTTGGGCTGCTTTGTTATTTGTCAGTCTTCTTTCGTGTTTTTGGAGCTTCACACAAATGTAGAGAATTCAGTCACATTGTATATGGTGGAAAAGCTTTGGGGAATGAGGAGATGAATCGATTGCTAAAGAATTCCAGCCTCTGACCTGCTCTAATAACCATAAATATAGGTTAAGTAAAATTTCTTGTCAATGGTGCTCACCCAGGATGTAGATGATGGGACTTTAGATGTTATTAATGTCATTATTATTAATGTCATCTAATGTCTCTCATGCTGGAAATTATCATTGACTGGCACATGTGCAGCACAATTGTACAGTTACTGATCATACATTTTTAGCCAGATAATGTGATTTTAAAACAATGATGTTCCAAGATGTGGTGGTAATGTCAAACAACAAAATGGAGAGTGTCATAGAATGGTCACAACAGAGAAGGAGACCATTCAGCCCATGGTGTCTGTACATGCTCTCTGCAAGCATAACTTAACTAATCACAGTTGCTTACTCTTCCCCAAAATGCTTTCATTTTTCCCCTAACTCATTTTTGAAATTCATGATTGAACCTATATTCACTATAATCTCAGACAATGCATTCCAGATGCAAACCAATTGCTGCTTTAAAAAAAATCTTTCTTGTATCTCTCTTTGTTCTTTTGTGAATTATTTATCATCTGTGTCTTCTGGTTTTCAACCTTTCTGTCAGTGAAAACAGTTAAACAGTTCCTCTCTTTCTCTACCCTGTCTAGATCTATCAGTAAAAATCACAGAACATCAGGTTACAATCAAACAGATTTATTTGGAAATACAAGCTTTCAGAATGCTACTCCTTCATCAGGTAGCTACCTGAAGAAGGAGCAGTGCTCCAAAAGGATGTAGGTTTGCTCACTGAACTGGAAGATTCATTTTCAGACGTTTTGTCACCATACAAGGTAACATATTCAGTGAGCCTCCGGATGAAGGTTTGGTATAGTGACAAAACATCTGAAAATGAACCTTCCAGCTATATCCAGAACTTCAACCTGAGCTACAAAATTTCTCAAAAAAAGTGCTCCAAAAACTTGCACTTCCAAATAAATCTGCTGTACTATAACCTGGTGTTCTGTGATTTTTAACTTTGTCCTTCCCAGTACTGGCACCTCCACATTACAGATCCATCACGATTTTGAATACCTTTGTCAAATTTCCTCTCAACTTTCCCTTCTCTAAGGAGCACAACAGCATCCATTCTAGCGATGTTTTTGAACCTGTCTTTCCTGAAACTATTTTCCTAAATCTTTTCTGTACTCCCTGCAATGTCTTCACATCCCTCTCAAATTGGTCAAATTGAATTTTCAACCATGTTACCCTCAATACTCCTTTCAAGGATGTTGTGAAATTTGAGAGGATTCAGAAAAGACTTACAAGGATGTTGCCAGGGTTGGAGGATTTGAGCTATAGGGAGAGGTTGAATAAGCTAGGGCTGTTTTCCCTGCAGTGTCCAAGGCTGAGGGGTGACCTTATAGAGGTTTATAAAATCATGAGGGGCATGGATAGGACAAACAGACAAAGTATTTTCCCTGGGGTGGGGGAGTCCAGAACTAGAGGGGCATAGGTTTAGGGTGAGAGGGAAAAGATATAAAAGAGACCTAAGGGGGCATTTTTTTCATGCAGAGGGCAGTATGAGTATGGAATGAGCTGCCAGAGGAAGTGGAGGAGGCAGGTACAATTGCAATATTTAAAAGGCATCTGGATGGATATAAGAATAGGAAGGGTTTGGAGGGATATGGCCTGGGTGCTGGCAAGTGGAACTAGATTAGGTTGGGATATCTGGTCGGCATGGACGAGTTGAACCAAAGGGTCTGTTTCCATTCTGTACATTTCTATGACTCTTTGACTCTAAGTGATGATCTACATTGAGGATCAACATCAGACAAGGGAGCATGATAGGTATTAATCAATAGGTTACCTTGATCATGTTTGATCTGATGCCATGTGACCTCTTGGGGACATAGTCAATGTTGAAGTCTTGCAGGGCCACTCCCACCTGATGCATTTGTATTGCTAAGACATACTCTGCTGCTGCTTTTACTCCTCCATTTCTCTTCCTGGCCCAAGATTCCACCAATACCACCATCCTTTCAGTTCATTATTGAGAGCTGGAAATCTATTACACAAAGTTTCCAGATTGCAAAACAGGTTCCATTCTGGAGTCTGGTTGCAAATAGATTTCTGTACAAGTTATAACACAATACAGGACCATGTGAAGCAGCCGTTTGTAAGTACAGGAAATGTTCATATGTCAGGTCTTTAAAATTGCACCCTTATGTTCATGAGTATGAGCATTCTTAAGTCGGATGTTAGTAAATTGAGAGCCCCCGGTCCTGTATGTGGAAATAATCTGAGCCAAATCTTGACCTCAATGCCCTATTTAATCCCAAAACTCCTTGTGAACCTTATATCAAATTTAGTCTGTGGTCAGGGACAGGAGGGTGTGACTGTGAATGAGTCAAGTATTGGGAGAAGTTAGCTTTGGAGAAACCTCAGCAAATTTCTTTGTTCAATAGGTTGAAGATTTTTGCTCCCGGTGTGAACAAGGACACAGACTGCAGGGAGAATGAGCAAACTGAACAAAGCACCGTGGTACAGAGTGCCATTCATGTGGGTGGAGTAAAGAGAAATATGGTAGCAATCGGGCATGGCATCGTTTGGAGAATATTTTTCTTTATTCATTTCACGTTGTTGGTGGCCAGCATTAATTGCACATGCCTAGCTGTTTTCTTGAATGGCTGTAGTCTATGTGGTGTAGGTAAAGCCATAAAACTGTTAGGTTGGAATCCTGAAATTCCCTCCCAAACAACACTGAAGAAATTTTAAATCCATATTTGACACTGGGATATGGCCATGACTGGCATTGCAAATATCCATTTCAAATCATTGACCATCCTGCAGGGACTGAGTCAAGAACATCATTTGGGATTTGAGACACAAACAGACCAGACTAGATATGTGACACAATTGCTCTTTTGAATGGCTTTAATGCACGATCCAGGTTTTTAAAACATGTTTTCCAGGGATTCTCGTCTCAATTTCTGAGTTGTGAGTCTAACACCATTGCTACCAACCTAATGTCCCAATTGTTAAACAACTAAAGCCAGCTGTAGTCTCCAAATGTATTTTAGACTATTTTGTAAACTGATGAACAACATTAAAAGTGGAAATCCTCAAAACTCGTGACTATGATTACCTGCAATCATTAGGCACCTGGACTATAAATATCCCAAAGATATTAGATAAACAATGTACTAATCGAGGAAAGGTCTTCGAACAGTTTCTGTCATGAGGGATATTTGATAAACTAATAGGACTGAAGGCAAACAAGCCACTAGGGCCTGGTGACCTGCCTCCAAGGGGTTAAAGGAAGTCGCAGCAGAAAAGTCATTGGCTGAAATATTCCAGAACTCACTGGATTCCAGGAGGGTTCTATTGGATTAGAAGATTACTAAGTGATGCCCCTGTTCAAGAAAGGAGGGAAACAGAAAGTAGGAAACTCTAGGCCAGTTAGGCTAATATCTGCCATTAGGAAAATGTTATAGTCAATCATAAAGGAAGTATAGGAGGATATTTAGAAAAACTTAGTGCAATCAAAGTCAATATGGCTTTATGAAAAGGAAATCATGTTTTATGAATTTGCTATAGTTCTTTGAGGATATAACAAGCAAAAATAATAAAGAGGAATTGGTAGATGTAATGTATTTGGATTTCCAAAGGCATTCAATAAGTTGCCATATAAAAAGTTATTGGAAATGTTAGGAACTTGCTGGATGCTGTTTAATCGAGGAAACTGCAGAAGAATCAAAAAGTAACTTAACTAAATATAGACATACTCCAAAAAAGGGCACCACAGAAGGATCTGGGTTTTCTTGTTTATGAAACACAAAACACAAAAAGTTAGCAGGTACATACTTTATTGCTAAGGGTCTGTAGTTTAAAACAAGCAAGTCTTGTTACAACTATACAGGGTGTTTGTGAGGCCACGCCTGGAGTACTGCATATATATTTTGGTTATATGCATGAGAAAGGCAATGGTGGCAGGTCAAAAGATTTATTAGGCTGATTGCTTGGATGAAGGGTTTGACTTGTCAAGAATGGCGATACAAGTTAGGCCTTTATTGAATAGAGCTTATAAAAATGAGGATGATCTACTGTAACAGATAGATTCTGAGGCAGCCTGACAGACCCAACATTGAGAAGATCTTTCCACTAGTGGGGGCATCTCAAATAATGGGACGTAATTACAGAACAAGGTCACTCATTAAAAACAGAGATGTGAAGGAATTTATGCTCTGATGGATGCCTGAAATTCTCTTCCCCAAGAGTTGTAGAGGTTAGATATCTTTGAGTAATTGATGACGAGGTAGATAGATATTTGAAATATCAAAGTTAAAAATCACACAACACCAGGTCATAATCCAACAGGTTTAATTGGAAGCACACTAGCTTTCAGAGCAACACTCCTTCATCAGGTGATAGTGGAAGGCTCAATCCTAACACACAGAATTTACAGTAAAAATTTACAGTGTGATTTAATTGAAATTATACATTGAAAAATTGACTGTCTGTTAAGCCTTTCATCTGTTAGAATACAGTGATAGTTTCACTTCTTTCTTGTGTAAATCACAAAACCTTATTTTAAAAAGCTGTATTCCCGGGTTAGCTATTAACAATGGTGATAGCTAGACAATATGTTGAAGGTGTTGGCCCCCTGTGTTCTCTGTCTATGCCATGATGTTTAGATTAATTCTAATCTAAAAAGTGAGATAATGGAGTTTTATATAAATTCATACAGTTTTTGAGCTCAGAGTTCTACGTGAATGCATGCAGTTTTTGAGCAAAGTGCAATGTAACTCTGCAAGTACAAATTTGTACTTGCAGGGTTACATTGTACTTTGCTCAAAAACAGCATACATTCACGTAGAACTCTGAGCTCAAAAACTGTATGAATTTATATAAAACTCCGTTATCTCACTTTTTAGATTAGAATCAATCTAAACATCATGGCATAGACAGAGAACACAGGGGGCTAACACCTTCAACATATTGTCTATCTATCACCATTGTTAACAGCTAACCCGGGAATGCAGCTTTTTAAAATAAGGTTTTGTGATTTACACATGAAAGAAGTGAAACTATCACTGTTTTCTAACAGGTGAAAGGCTTAACAGACAATCAATTTTTCAATGTATAATTTCAGATACATCACACTGTAAATTTTTGCTATAAATTCTGTGTTAGGATTGAGCCCTCCACTATCACCTGATGAAGGAGTGTCGCTCCGAAAGCTAGTGTGCTTCCAATTAAACCTGTTGGACTATAACCTGGTGTTGATTGATTTTTAACTTTGTACACCCCAGTCCAACACCGGCATCTCCAAATCTTGAAATGTCAAGGATTTGAGGGCTATGCTGAGCTGGCTGGAAAGAGGAGTTGAGGACCAGATCTTACAGAACGGCTGGGCAGGCATGAAGGGTTGAATGGACTACTCTGGCTCCTATTTCTTATGTTCCTGTATTTAATTTAGCCAATTCAACACAGGAAAGGTGAATGTCAAACTTTATAAGCTGGTTACTGTAGTACCATCATGCCCAGATGCCCACTAAGTCATCTGCATGGAGATTTTTGCCAGTGTGGTAGTATAGACAATAAAACTATGCTTTCCAATGAATTACAGTTCTGTTATCCACTTGAGTCTGCTCCCATTTGTAGTTGTTTTTGGTCTACAATAAATAGTATTTCGTGGAAGTAATTAATTCTATCAGGGGACGGTAAATAACTTATATTTATAGGGTTTGTTTAACAAAAAAAGGTCTTCAGCTGTCTAACAATTCGATGATGATGTCTACTCAAGATCACGGGTTTCTAAACTGAGCAGGTCATTCTTTGGGGACACGGGGCAGGATGTCTCATGAGGAGGTGGGTCTGGAATACAAAATGTATTTTTTGCTATCATAAAAAGTATCAAAGAAGATGTCATTCAGAGGGGTGATCTGAGTGTAAATGCTAGTTGAGGCACTATAATTGGTGTACCTCAGCTGGGGAGTAGAAATTAGCCACATGAAATGTCTATGCATTGACCAATACTGAAATTTCCATGTGCAAGGCATTAGCAGACAATGGTCAAGAATCTGTGGGGTCAAAAGAACAAGCATGGGGGTTGGGACAGCGGAGGTGGCAATCTCCTCTTTACCCATCAACTGGGTTACTTACAGATTCCAGGGCTCTCTTCCATTGCTGATGATCCTGCCTGGGGAAGTTCAGTGGTGCTGGAAGTCCAACTAGCCCCATTGTGACCGCTGCAACTGAAATATTCCCAGCCAGCCCTTGACTTCCTAGCTATTGCACAGAGCCATTGTTGTCTGTAACATCCTCCCAACTGAATTGAATTTAGCAACTGTTTTGTTCATAGTTGAATAGCCCATAACACTCAATGTTTAAGTATGCACCATAGGAAAAGAATGGATGGATTTGTTCAGACCATCAATCTTTTATTTATAAGTGGCTCCTCCCATCCTTATTTGTGGATTAAACTTAATGTCCTCAAAGACCATCTCCTCTGGGTTCAAATTGCTTTTACATTGAAAAAGCACCTGTTTTGAATGCAGTCCTGTTGAATCCTCTTGTGTATGTATTGTATGTCAAGGCTGCTGTCATTTTAAAGTTTAGCCTCGAATTAGCTTCTCAATTATTTAGCAGCATCACATTACACCATTGTCTGAGATGTGCGTGACTCTAGATATAGTCAAACAGATAAGCAGTAACTGCAAACGTCCTAATAGTTTAAATATTATTAACTATTCACGAAGCAGCCAGTTTGAAGCACAATCCTTGACAATGGCATCGAAATCAACTCACAATTGAAGTTTCCTATTACCCAAGAATTGCAATTTAATGTCACAGGAGTGCACACTTTAAATTTAAAAAAGTGAAGGATTGCAGTACTAGCTTATACATAGAGGACATTTAAAGTTTAAAGGCATGTATCATCTCAGTCCCAAAAACTGTCTACTATTATCGGTATAATGATGCTATTTCAACTCCCCCAGCCCATCCCCTCAGCATTTGTTCCTTTTAACATTGATTAGGGGCATATGGGCATCACGTAGGGTCCAACATCAGTTGCCAAAACACACATCCATGCATTTGTCCTTTATAGAAATTTGAATCAACCCGTATGCACATGTTATGATATGCATTCAGACAGGTGGCACTTCAACTGGGGCTCCTAGCTCAGAGGTAGGGACATTATCACTGTGCCACAAAGGTTCTCACTTGACAGACACCCAGCGACTATGGCAAGGAGTGAATGTCATCACAGTTCTAGAAAGAGACAGTACAAGATAGCAGACAATGACATGCCCCTCCCAGATTGTCTCAACGCCTTCTATGCTTGTTTTGAGCAGAATTTTGGCAGAGAGGTAACACCTATTCTGACAAGTCCTGACAAACCTATCCCAACAATCACTGCATCAGAGGACAGATCAGTTTTCCTTTGTGTGAATCCAAGGAATGCAATGGGACCAGACGGAGTACCAGGACATGCACTCACGGCATGCGCAGATCAACTGGCAGAGGTCTTCTTGGACATCTTTAACCTCTCCCTGCAGCAGGCTACTGTCCCTGCCTGTTTCAAGAGGGCCAACATCTACCCTGCGCCTAAGAAGGCTCATGCAGCATATCTCAATGACTACAGCCCAGTGGCCCTAATTTTGGTGGTCACGAAGTGCTTTGAAAGGCTGGTCGTGGCATTAATCAACTCCAGCCTCCCCATTACTCTTGACCCACTCCAATTTGCCTATCAGACCAACAGATCTACGTCAAATGCCATATCACTTGCCCTTCACTCCTCCCTAGAACATCTTGACACCAAAAACAGCCAAGTAAGAATCCTACTCATTGACTACAATTCAGCCTTCAACACTATTATCCCCTTGAGACTGATTACTAAACTTAGTGACCTCTGAGTAAGCCCCACTCTCTGCAACTTGATCCTCAGTTTCCTGAACCACAGGCCGCAATCAGTGAAGATTGGGGACAATATTTCATCCTCACTAACACTCAATGCTGGAGCCCCCCAGAAGTGCATACTCAGCCCCTGCTGTACACACTGTATACCCATGATTGCATTGCCAAATACCAGACTAAAGCCATTTACAAGTTTGCTGATGACACCATCATAGTCGGTCGAAGCTCAGACGATGATGAAACAGACTACAGATGGGAGGGGGAAGACATGGAGAAAGGGTGCACTGAGAACAAATTATCTCTCAATGCCGGCAAAGCCAAGGAGCTCATTATTGACTTTCAGTGGGATGTTACTCATGACCCCTTACACATTAAGGGCAAAGAGGTGGAACGAATGGAGAGTGTCAAGCTCCTGGGAGTGGTCATCCACAACAAGCTTTCTTGTATTCTTCATGCAGACGCACTGGTCACAAAGGCCCAATAATGTCTCTTTTTCCTGAGGCAGCTGAAGAAATTTGGCATGATGGTGAATTCCCTTGCCAACTTTTATAGGTGCACCATCGAGAGCATTCTGTCTGGATGCATTACTGCCTGGTATGACAGCTGTACCATTCAAGATCAGAGACAATTACAGAGAGTGGTGAACTCAGCCTGGACAATCACAAAGGCCAAGCTCCCATCTACAGAATCCATCTACCAGGCCCGCTGTCAAGGAAAGGCCGCCAGCATTCTCAAAGATCCATCACACCATGGCAAAGCTTTTCTACAACCTCTACCATCAGGGAGAAGGTACGAAGGCTGAACACATGCACCAGCCAATTTTGGAACAGCTTCTATCCTACTGTTGTTAGAATATTGAATGGACTCACAAACTCTTAACATTCGCCTGTACCTGAGTTTTTGTTTTTGCCGCTGTTTACCTATTATTTACCTATCTATGCTACTTAACTATGTGATCTTCCTGTACTGCTCACAAGACAAAGCTTTTTACTGTGCCTCAGTACACGTGACAATAAATTCAATTTGATTCATTTATAGTGAGTGGCTCAGTGGTTAGCACTGCTGCCTCACAGCACTAGGGTCCTAGGTTCGATTCCAGCCTCGGGTGACTGTCTGTGTGGAGTTTGCACATTCTCCCTGTGTCTGCGCAGGTTTCCTCTGGGTACTCCAGTTTCCTCCCACAGGCCAAAGATGTGCGGGTCAGTTGAATTGGCCATGCTAAATTGTCCATAGTGTTAGGTGCGTTAGTCAGAGGGAAATGGGTCTGGGTGGGTTACCCTTCGGAGGGTCAGTGTGGACTAGTTGGGCCGAAGGGCCTGTTTCCACACAGTAGGAAGTCTGGAATCTGAACCTTGACAATGCCAATGTTTTTGTGTCTGGCCTCTCAACCTCCACCTTCTGTAAACTTTCACTCACCAAAATTCTTATTCTGCATCAAATCTTGCTTACCTATCAGTCTCATACTCAGTGGTTCACTTTGGTTACAATACTTCAACCCTGAAAATTTGAAATTATCATTCTTAAGTTTCACTCAACCCTTTGCCTCATGGCCTCACCCCTCTCTTTCTCTGTAACCTTCTCCAGACCTATAATATTGTAAGTATTCTATGTTCCAATTCTGTGCTTTCCATACAATGATCTTGTGACGGTGCTGCTCCTTTAACAAGGTTATACTGTCCTTGGCTCTTTTTTTCAGAGAGGTCGTAAATGCACTGATTCCAAAAAGTTTGGGTTTAATTACTTGAGAATGCTTTCAAGTCTTTTAAGAAACACATGTACAATGAAATGTGAGTGACCAGTTCTCCCAGCTCAGTTTTTCTCTGATTTGGTTTGGTTTGGCTTGGTTTTAGCAGTCTGGTTGTTCACTGAAAGCAGTCAGTCAGTTGTGAAGCTGCTGAACCCAAAGAAGCAGCTCCATGCTGATCCTCCCCCTCTCTGGCATCTCTCCTGTAAGAACTTGTGTTGGATTTTTCCTTTTTTTGCAAAGGAGTGTTTATGGGGATTGTTGCAAGTATTTGGAACAGCATCATGAGGTTAGGATAATCTGTTGGGTTTTTGGATAGGTTAAGTTATTCTGTATTCTGCTCTCTTTGTGTTTCATTTGGTAATCTTGCAAAGAAATTCTGTTTTGTTTAGAACTAAGTGGTTGGGCCAGCTGCATCCCTCCTGGAATATCCACTCTATACTTGCTTAAAACAACGAGCAAAGTTAGGGTCCGGGCTACTTTCTTGAAATGCCTAGTCCATAACAGTCTTCAGTCATCTCTTCCCAAAACTCTGGAATTCACTCCACCATATTTTACTGCTCCTTTAAGATATTTACTAAATTGTACATTTTTATCAAACCTTTTGATACTTCTAATAGTCCAGGTTAAAAATCACACAACACCAGGTTATAGTCCAACAGGTTTAATTGGAAGCACACTAGCTTTCGGAGCGACGCTCCTTCATCAGGTGGTTGTCCATCAGGCAGTGCTCCGAAAGCTAGTGTGCTTCCAATTAAACCTGTTGGACTATAACCTGGTGTTGTGTGATTTTTAACTTTGTACACCCCAGTCCAACACTGGCATCTCCAAATCATGACTAATAATCCACATTCTTTGGATTGTCAACCATTCTTCTCAGTGAAATATCTTTTTTAAAGCATTTTGGAAAGTTTGTCTCTGTTAGAGGTGCTTTCTATATATGTAAATTATTGCAGTTTTTTAAATGCCATTTCCTTAATGAGTAACTCAGATGTACTGTCCCAATTACAGAGGTTCTAAAATCTTTAAAGAAATATATTTGAAAAAATCAAATCTCTGCATACTTAGCTATCACAAAGCTAATAAACCACAATTAAGCTTGTAAATTAGAAGAACAACTTTCTTTGCTGCAGAGAAGCTATGTGGAAAAAATTCCAAGGAATAGTAATTCATGTTTGTTGAAGTAACCCCTACATATTAAACACGGTTGAGGATGAAGCTTGAATGTATCTGAGATTATCAAGTGCTTGAGAGGATATAATGGTTCCTTTCTGCTGTATTAGGAATGAAGGGTTATCTCAATGCCAATCTCAAATAATATAATTTTTAGGATGAATGGAGATTCTCAACCCATCTTCTATTATCTTAAGATACTGAATATATATAACCTCTACAGGAGAGAAAGTGTGTGAAAAGATGTGAGAGGTTAAATTGTGTTTAGTTTGTAGAAGAAATGGATATGATAGGTAAAGGTCCATGCTTTCACTGTGCTAATGCTAATGGCACAAATAAGACAGCTTGGGAAGGGAGCAATATGCAGAAAGGATAATGATGGAGACTATACAACCTGGGTGAAGAGAAACACAATTCCTATAGTTCCTTGACATGTTGATTATGAAAAGGTTAGAAATAATGGGTTTGTCATAAAATTCAAGGTTATGAACCAAGTGCTGGTAAATGGGATTAGGTTGAAGGTCAGGTGTTTCTCACGTGTTGTTGCAGACAAAATGGGCCAAAGGACCTCTTCTGCACTGCATGATTTTATGACTTATTTGACATCTTTCACATCCTCAGGACAACCAAAATGTTTCATTAAATTAAAGATTTTTGAAATACAGTCACGATTGTTATTCAGGCAACTGCAAATGTAATGTTTGTTGCATAATCCCATTAACAGCAATTACGATATATAACTAATTAATTTGTTTCTGTGGTTTGTTGAGGAATCAACACTGGATATAACTTCTCTATTCGTCAAACAGTATTGGAGGATCCTCTTTGTCAATTGGAATACAAAGGTTTATTTTAATATTTTGCTGCATGACAGCATTTCCAACAATGCAACTCTCAATCAGTAGTGCACTAGAATTTCTGTCTAAAACATTTGCTGTAATTTTATTATTGAGGAATCTTAGACCTCTTTTTGCTCAGAGGCTGCTGAGCTAAGTTATTTAAGTGGATCACTTTGGGGAGGAGGGGTTGTTGAGAAAAAAAATATAACCTATCATTGATGAAAAAATAATTACAACTATAGACCATCTATAAACAAGTACAGAATAATTATCAGGCATAGTCTTAGCTTCCAATAATTAGTGTCATTATAAAGTAAACATTTGCTACAATTTTTAGGCTCTATTCAAAAACATAAGACAATATTGAAACAACCCCAATATAATTAGGTATGATTAGTGTGTCACCAATTTTGAGATACACTTCCTTTGTTAGATTACATTCAAATGACTGTATAATATACAACAAAAACATAATTACAGCTATTTTGAGTCAGAATATATTTGATAAATGCAATGGTCATTAAATTTAATTAACAAATATTAAAGTAATAAGTCTTGATAAGAATACAATTCAGCTGTCAACAAACAATAATATGACCATGAATTCTACAAATTATTAATTTTCTAATTCCAGTACAACATCACCATCTGGGAGGGCTAAAGAGAGTAAGATATGCTAGATATGAATGAATAAGCCTAGCTTTTTGGAGGAACTTCAGACAGGATAATATCTGCAAGCTCACTGGAGGATAGGTTGGTTGGTAAAAAGTCTGTCCATAGCTTTGTGAAAGAAACTGAACTGATTTTCTTGTGGCCCAGCTCCTTTTCTCCGTGGCGAGCTACAACTTTACACACCCCATTTCTATTTTCCCAATACAAGTGTTTTACAAGCCATGTATTAGGAAAAAATATATTTAAACTGTGCCCCCTCCCTCACTTCACTTGCCAGGTTTCTTGCATTGCAGGACAGAAAGATGCACATACAATCTTTGAAGCTAATGTGTCTGGGTTTCATCAACATTCTCATTACTTCTTGCCCAGATTATGTCACTCTTGTAGCAAAAACATTCAGGAAATATGACATAACGTTGCCTTTCAAGAATTGAAGAAAGAGCTATTTATTCCCCATTAAAACCACAAAGGTGATTGAGAATAGTGAAGCACATTTAATGTACTGAAATGGAAGGTTATGGGCACTACTAAGGATATGCAAACTAACATAAGCTAATGAAGACAGACTGGGATCATCAGGTTAAGAATTGATGGAGTTGTGTTATGAAGACTCATATTGTCATTTCTTAGAAAACTGGGGTTCTAATGTGGAAGAAAAGAAGATTTTAGTTTTCAGTTCTGTGAAAGTCTGACTTGATTTATTTTTGTTTCATAAGATCAGAAAGTCATTTTGAACAGGAAAGAAGGCCAGAAAGCGGAATTGAGAATAATGCGATTGGCCATGATCTAAATAAATGATAGAGCGATATCGATGGTCTGAATGGCCTACCTCTGCAACTACATCTTAAGAGCTTTTTGATAATTCTTGTGTTAATGTAGGGTAGGGTGGAGGAGGGAAACAGAGAGTCAATGGTCCCTTACCTCAAGAACGTAGCTTAGGCAATATCTTGTTGTTTGCATAGCTACAAACTCACCCGTGCAGAATAGTGTAATATTGTGGGAGTATTCAGAGTTAACAGCATGACATGCCATGATATGAATGTTTCTTTTACAGTCATTACTATATGTAAGTATTTAGAGTCATAGAGTCATAGAGATGTACAGCATGAAAACAGACCCTTCGGTCCAACCTGTCCATGCAGACCAGATATCCCAACCCAATGTAGTCCTACCTGCCAGCACCCAGACAATGTCCCTACAAATCCTTCCTATTCATATACCCATCCAAATGCCTTTTAAATGTTGCAACTGTACCAGTCTCCACCACTTCCTCTGGCAGCTCATTCCATACACGTACCACCCTCTGTGTGAAAAAGTTGCCCTTTAGGTCTCTTTTATATCTTTCCCCTCTCACCGTAAACCTATGCCCCCTAGTTCTAGACTCCCCCACCCCTGGGAAAAGACTTTATCTATTTAGTCTATACATGTCCCTCATAATTTTGTAAATCTCTATGAGGTCACCCCTCAGCCTCCAACACTCCAGGGAAAACAGCCCCAGACTGTTCAGTGTATTCCCATATAGCTCAAATCCTCCAACCTTGGCAACATCCTTGTAAATCTTTTCTGAACCCTTTCAAGTTTCACATCATCTTTCCGATAGGAAGGAGGCTAGGAATGCATGCAATATTCCAATAGTGGCCTAACCAATGTCCTGTACAATTGCAACATGACTTCCTAACTCCTGTACTCAATAAAAGAAAGCATACCAATCGCCTTCTTCACTATCCTATCTACCTGTAACTCCACTTTTAAGGAGCTATAAACTTGCACTCCAAGGTCTCTTTGTTCAGCAACACCTCCTAGGACCTTACCATTTAGTGTATAAGTCCTGCTAAGATTTGCTTTTCCAAAATGCAGCACCTCGCATTTATCTGTATTAAACTCCATCTGCCACTTCGCAGCCCATTGGCCCATCTAACAAGATCCTGTTGTAATCTGAGGTAACCCTCTTCACTGTCCACTACACCTCCAATTTTGGTGTCATCTGCAAACTTACTAACTATACCTCTTATGCTCGCATCCAAGTCATTTATATAACTGATGAAAAGTAGAGGACCCAGCTCCGATCCTTGTGGCACTCCAATGGTCACAGGCCTCCAGTCTGAAAAACAATCCTCCACCACCACCCTCTGTCTTCTACCTTTGAGCAAGTTCTGTATCCAAATGGCTGACAGTGTTATATACAATTACACACACACTCAGTGGAGGCCAGTATACCACTCGATGTCAAACCTGAGTTCCAAGTACAACTTTGGCTACCACTTGCCAGGAATTTGTGAAGGGTCAAACCCTGTATCTCTGTGTCCAAGTGGGAATGTTCCTGCTAAACTAACGGGCCTCTCCAAGGCCTTATATAGAAGTTGAAAAACTGAGGAACATATCCCAACACTTAGAGCTGAGTTTTCAAAGTGACCTGCACAACATGAGCTACAGCTCATTAATGAAGGGTTATACTGAAAAAAACCCCAACAATTCTGGATATTCTTTGAGAAGAATACCACAGATTAGATTGGATTCCCTACAGTATGGAAACAGGCCCTTTGGCCCAACAACTCCATACCAACCCACCTAGACCCATTCCCCTTACATTTACCTCTGACTGATGCACCTCACCTGCACATCCTTGAACACTATGGGCATGGCCAAATCACCTGACCTGCACATCTTTGTGATTGTTGGGAGGAAACCAGAACATCTAGAATAAACCCACACAGACACAGGGAGAATGTGCAAACTCCACACAGACAGTCACCCAAGGCTGGAATCAAACCTAGATCCTTAGTGCTGTGAGGCAGCAGTGCTAACCACTGAGCTACAGTGCTGGCAGGCCCCTAGTCCCACTTTCTCTCCATACCCTTTGAACTCCTGAGGCCTAAGAACCATATCTAACTCCTTTTTGAAAATATTCAAATGCTTTGGCCTCAACTGCTTTGTTCCACAGGGTCACTACTCTCGAGTGAAGAAATCTCTCATCATCTCAGTTCTAAATGGCCGTAATTGCACAAGACAAGAACAGAAAGAAAGCTTCTTTCCCAGGTCAAGATTCCAGTTGAAGGAATGAAGATCCGCCTTTTGTCTCAGAAAGTGGTACCTTCAACACTGAATGTAAGAAGGGTAGAGTATTTTTATTCCAGTGTAAAGTCTTTTAATTTGGGTTAAAGGGATAAATATAGGAAGGAAATGGAAAGATGAGAAGGTACTGAACAATAACCACACCGAACCATCGCGGGGGGCAGCGGCCTTGCCTTTCGGATGTGGGCTAACTGCTGGTCTCATTGAAACATATAACATTCTAACAGGAGGAGGCACAATAAATTCAGGAAGAATGCTCCCAATCACCGTTTAGACCAGAACCAGGGGATACAGGGTGAGAATTACAGTATTTCTAGCCGTGCACTCTGCTTTCATCTACAGCAGTAATATTCAATTGCAGCTCATAGGGGGTGACAATCCCAAACTCTGCCAAAACTAAAGGGAAGTGAAGATCAGACGTTTCATCTGGGGTGCAGTTGATCTGCGGAGTGATTTCATTTCTCTACTTATTCTCGGCTCTGTTTCTCTATTTAAATCCACCCTGTTTTTCTACATTACTACATGGTGCTGTCTTGTTGCCTGTTTTCCTTTTGTCGTTGCCGACAAAAATTACAGGGAGCGGGGTAGCTCGTTCCCTTTAATGAATGCGCCTCCTTTCCCATGGAGCGCTGAAGGTGCTGGCGAGGTTCAGATCAGAGAGGTAGAGTTTCCCGGTCCAACTGGCAGTGGGTCTCTCACTCATCTCAGTGCCGAGTGACTGAAGAAAATTCCCTCCGCGGAATCGATTCTAAATCCCTAGAGCACGTTTGTTATTTGGAGCTGCAGGTACGTTTGAAAGCAGTGAGAAATATGCCTTATTTTCCTGCAACTTTTGTCATTTCAATGTCATTCTCCGTTGACTTACAGGGGCTTTTGTGGATTGCTTCAACTGTTGCAAGTTTCTAAATGTCCTAATGTCTCTTTCACTTAACTCGTGACATTAAAACAAAACTCGCTCATGTTTAATAACGCTGAATGGTATCGATGGTGTCCGTGGATTTGTATTCACAGCCTCTGAGTAAGGGGTTGGTTGTTGTAATGTGGCTCTGAACCTTTGACTCACGGTTTGCTGCAGTAGTTCATTTTCAAATCCACACCAGACTAACAATTTCGAGAGAAGGCAGCAGCACTTGGCTCCAGAATACGTCTGGAAACGGTAATACTTACTAAAATCCAGTGTTCAGACCAGACACTCAAAATCTGACTGAGCTCATGTGCGAGCTCCAAGTAAATAGTCTGGCCGCAAACTAATTACATGGTTTAAAAGACTGCGGAATTTTGGACGCGCGGAATTACAGTACACCCAGAATCTCCTTTATCTACTGCATGCTTTACCTAAGCGAATCTTTGGTGGTGAAACTCTCAAGTGTGAGTGTCCTTCAATTCCAGGAGCTTGAAGAGTTTCACGTGAACGAGGGTACTTCCTTCAACAAGGTCTACCATTAAATCAGAACATACCTGACCTATACCTCAACTCTACTTGTCTGCACTAGCTTCAAACGCCTGAATACTCTTGAATAACAAAAAAAAAACTATCAGAATCTTGAAAGTTGTAACTGTCCCAGTCTCCAAAACTGTCACGGGGGAGAATTCCAGATTTCTGATGTCCGTTGTGTTGAAAGAGTGCTGCCCATAAGAAAATGCTTGCATTTAGCGAGCAGGCTTCCTGACACCAACTACTTCGGTGATAACAGGTGAGAGTGTGTCTGTAAGGTAGTGGATGTAGCATGCAGCTTGTGCACAGCAGGTCCCCACCAATAGCTGTGTGATAAGGACCTTTTTTTTAATGTGACGCTAATTGGGAGATAAACATTATCCAGGACAACTGGGGAAAACTCTCCAGGCTATTCTTCAAAATATTGATAAGATTGCTTATGTCTAGCTGAGAAAAGGTATTGTTTTATTCAAAAGATGCCACCACCCTCAGAACTGCACTGGAGTTTCAGCCTAGGTTGTCAATGCTCAAGTCCTGGAGAGAGATTTGACCCCACAGTCTGAGGCCAGAGTGCTACCAACTGAGCACAGCTGACACACGTGTGCAAAGACTTTCTGTGTATTTACAATCTGATTCCTGGGACAGCAGGACTGACATATGAAGATAGATTGGATTGGTTAGAACTATATCCACCTGAGTTTAGAAGATTAAGCGATCTTGTTGAAATATATAAAATTCTAACAGGACGAGACATAGTAAATTCAGGAAGAATGCTCCCAATGATTGAGTAGACCAGAACCTTGGGGGGGGGGGTGTCATAGCCTAAGGATACAGAGTGTACCATTTCGGGCAGTCTTCACCCAGAGAGTGGTGAGCCTATGGAATTCTCTGCCACAGAAAGTGATTGACGTGAAAACATTGAATGTTTCCAAGAAGAAGATTAGATTACTTACAGTGTGGAAACAGGCCCTTCAGCCCAACAAGTCCATACTGACCTGCCGAAGCATAACCCACCCAGACCCATTCCCCTACACTTACCCCTTCATCTAACACTATGGGCAATTTAGCATGGCCAATTCACCTAACCTGCACATTTTTCGACTGTGGGAGGAAACCGGAGCACCTGGAGGAAACCCGTGCAGACACGGGGAGAATATGCAAACTCCACACAGAGAGTCGCCTGAGGCGAGAACTGAACCCGGGTCTCTGGCGCTGTGAGGCAGCAGTGCTAACCACTGTGCCACGTGCCGCCCAATAGGTAGACGTAATTCTTGGGGCTAAAGGGAGTGAAGGATCTGAGGAGAAAGCAGGATGGGTTGGATGATCAGCCATGATCATGTTGAATGTGGAGCAGGTTCAGGAGCCTAATAGCCCACTCTTGCACCTTTTCTCTATGTTTCCATATTTATCTTACCAATTTATTTTAACATTTTACACACCTCAATCAGATCAATCTTTTACGTACAAAGAAATGCAAACAAAGTTTATGCAACTTGCCATAACCTAACCCTCCAAGTCCCAGTCCCATTGAGTCTAAACTGTATCTGCTCCAACACAAATTATCTGGGGAGTGGAATAGTAACTGAGTAGTAATGTTTCTGGTCTAGTAATGTAGAGGCTTGGACCACTGCTCTGGTATCATATGTCTAAGTCCATAGCAGCTTAGGGAATTTAAATTAATTAAAATATTCAAAAAAGTGTTAAACTCATTTGTGAATTATGAAATAACCAGATTTTTTCAGGCTCCATCTGTTTACTGAAGCTCTCCAAGAGAAGAATTCTGTCATCCTTACCTGATCTGCTGTATATGTCACTCCAGATCTGCAGCAACGTAGCTGACGCTTAACTGTCCATTGAAATGGTATGGCAAGCCATTCAGGCATCTCAAATTGCTACAGGAAAATACATTACATGTGTACTTACCCCAAGTAGATGGTCTTGCACCACCTTCTCAAAAGCAAGTAGGGATGGAAAATAAATGCTGGCCTTGCCTTGCTGATACCCACATCCCAGCAATGAAAGTAAAAATGTGAGTTCTTGTTCTCAATGCAAAAATATCTGCCGTGATGCATCTGCACACATGGAGTTGCAGTGTCTGATATTTGCCCTGAACATGGCAGACAATGGAAATTTAGTGTCTCACTTTGTGGGAAGGAACATGGAGGACCTGCTTGATAGGGTGGTGCAAATGTGGGATGTCCTTTGTCCCCAGGACAATTAGCGGAAGCTGAGACACTAGATCATGCCAGCCTGGTCTGGGGTTGCCACCTAGAACAGTGCAGTCTCAGCAGTCTGGAAGAATGACAGTCAATGCACATTAATTGGACAGTCAATGAGCTTCTCCATTCCACCAGTGTAAATGCCACCATCTCCTTCTGCTACCTTACACTCACACTATCTCTGCTATTGCACCCACCTCCTAATAAGGCTCATGTTCTAACATTCTCACCATCACCCCCCGCAACATCTTTCCTCACTTGTCCTAATGCCTGACACCACTAACCTTGCATGTTCTCTGCACTGCCTACTGACTTGCTGGGGGACACCTCCCCACATGGACCAATAATAACAGCTGTGACACCCACTTTCTTCTTGTGTAATATCTGCCACTCTATCATTTCATGGAACAAATCAGCCCACAGTCGGGCAGAAAGATTTAAGGCAGATAATTGACTGTTGGTATTAAGCTTCCCAAAGAATCATAGAATCTCTACAGTGCAGAAAGAGGCCATTTGGCCCAACAAGTCTGCACTGATTCTCGAAAAAGCATCCCACCCAATCCAGTCTCCCATCCTATCCCCGGAACCCTGCATTGCCCATGGCCAATCCACCTCACCTGTACATCTTTAGACTGTGGGAGGAAACTGGAGCAAACCCACACAGACATGGGGAGGATGTGCAAACTCCATACACACACTCACCCACATCTGGAAAACGAGCCCAGGTCCCTGATGCTATGAGGCAGCAGTGCTAACCACTGAGCCACTGTGCCACCCATAACTCTTTGCTCCGTATGTGGACAGCATCCTGACACTGACTATGCCAATCAGCTGACTGACTGTATTCAAGCTCATTTATAAAGTATTTACATCTCTCACTCCATTTACTCTTAAGAATGAATTGTGTAAGCCAGAGGTAAGCTACACTTCAACATCATTCAATTGGTGAGGCTTAAATCAAATATTGTCAATTTTAGGGTTGGAGATTGGACTGTTAATTTCCCTGATACATTTGGTTACAGAATGTGGATGTCACTATCCAGGACAGCAATTGCCCATCCCTAATTGCCCAGAGGGCAAGAGAATGTTAAGAATGTTGTGGGTTTGCAACGAGGTAAAGACAGCAGATTTCCTTCCATAAATAACACTAACAAATGAGGCCGAATTTTAAATGAATTCAAATTTCACCATTGCTCATGGTGGTATTTGAACCCATGTTCCACAGAACAATACCCAGGGGTTACTAATCCAGAGACTTTACCATCAGGCCACCATCACCCCCCCGCTTTTCTTTAAAATACTGCTCAGATCTGACATTGTGGTAATGTATTCAATCTTGGTTTTAATGCTTGTTGACAGTTACTAAGGTGAATGCTGCTTTGCAAGTAGCATCAGAGATTTAACAGAGCTGTTTTTATGCTAATTGGAGACCTTGACAGTCATTAAAGAAAACATGCGTTATTTTTGTGGGTACAGTACTTTGGCACCAGACCAAGCAGAGACTTTGCACAAAGATCAATATACAATTTTGAAATACATCATCAAACAAAATTTGGCCCCAGGTGAATTTTCAATTACTGCCTTCTAATTATTTAGAATGTTGAAGCACTGGAAGAGTCCTAAACAAGGTAGAAAACATAATTCCACAAATTTTGAGCCACAGGTGAGAACCTTCCTAAACAATGTATGAAAATTGGAACTAAATCCCACCGTTGTTAACAACCAGTCTAGCCCGCAACTAAACCAGCAAATTAACCTAATGCATTCGCCTAGATGGTTTCAATGTCTAAATGGACTTCCCTTTTGATTCACTGCATGAATCACTCTCATGTTCACTCTCTCTCTCTCTCTCTGACCCATAACCTACAGTTGAATGGCAGGCACACTACTACCACTAGGACAATGTGGCAGTTGGTACACTGATCTCGAGATTTCAAACAGTAGAATTTTGGTATTCCTTACACTTAGGTTTTAACAGGAATTATTTGCTTAATAATTCAAATTGTTTTCTATGACTCTTAATGATGACAGTTGATAAGTCTGAAAATGGAAAATTTGAGTGTGGATTCCTAACTGAAAGTGAAGCAGTAATTCACTCTTAGTTGTCCACAGCATTTGACAGTAGTACAACAGTTTTGAAGTTCTTTCCACTGAATTAATTTCACGATTATAGCTTCATTGCCATTAAGAATTTCTGGCTTTCATGCCAAACCACTAGTGGGTAAAAACCTTTCTGGTTGCTATGAACAACATTATGAGAGTTAATATTGATGTCCTCTCAGCTATTGATTAATAATATGCAAAATTTGGATTTTCAAAAATCTTGTGGCTCAAGAACATTGCTTAAAAAAGGGACTGCACTCTAAACAAATGATTAATTATTTTTTGCACCGAACCAACTCTGCTTCATAAACCCATACTAATTAGACATCAATGAGTGCACAAATTGACCAATCAGCTGTAAAATGACCATATAGACAATCATTAGCAAAAGTTAACAACCTAGGGCTTCTGGCTTACTCATTATTTTCCAAATTTTAAATGTTTTCATTGTGCTCATCAAATTTAATTGAACAGCATATCTAGCCCAGATTTGTGATTTGATATTTTTTTGGAGGACATATTGTAGATGGAAGACTGCTTACACTGTTGTCAGAGTTTGAACATTTCACTGTTAAAGTTAATAGGACACAGTTCTATGAACTGTAAAAGCGTGCTTTCAAGTATGTGATGATTTGGCTCAGCAGTAATCCCCAGGCTGTAACTTGTGCATTTTCAGTCAGTGATTCATCTTCTCTAAACTGTTGTCAGTCAACATCTAGGTCATAAATGAATGGTTTCAGTACAGTCAGTACAACAGAGTAAACTTTTGAGTGCTCAATCTTTCTTCTCAATGTAATGCAATTGGTTGTGATAGTGATATTTATATATTATAAATCTGATAGTTTGAGAATTTTTTTATTTGTTCTAGGCACATGAATTTGGCTGCCAAAACCACCACTTATTGACCATCATCAATTGTATTTGGGAAAATTATGGTGAGCTGTCTTCTGGAATCCCTGATGTCCAGATTGGTGTCGGTAATCCCATAATGTACTTAGTGAGGGAGTTCGAGGATTTTGAACCAGCAACAGTGAATGAATGGCAATGTAGTTTCAAGTCAGGCAATGGTATTCCTACACATCCAGGTGGTAGAGATGTTTGGAAGGTGCTGTTGAAGGAGGTTTGGTGAGTTACTGCAGTGTATTCTATATATGGTACAAATTGTCGCCACGATGTGCCAGTAATGAGAGAGTAAATGTTTTAAAGTAAGGATGAGGTGATGGTGAAACTTACTGCTGTGCCTTCAGTGGTGTCAAGCTTCTTGAATGTTTTTGGAGCTGCACTCCCCCAGCTAAGTGAAAAGTATTCCATTGTGTATAACCATAGAGAATAGAAAAAGGAGTAGGCTGTTCGGCCCTTTGAGTTCATTCTACCATATTAAATGGATCATCGATGGTCATCCAACTCAGTACGTTGTTCCCACCATCTTCCCATACCCTTTGGTTCTTTTAGCCTTAAGAAACATACCTAATTCCTTTTTGAAAACATTCAATGTTTTGGCTTCAATTGCTTTCTGTGCAGAGAATTCCACAGGTTCACCACTCTGAGTGAAGAAATTTCTTTTCACCTTAATCCTAAGTGACCTATCCCATATCCTAAACTGTGACCCCTGGTTGTGGACTCCCCAATCATCAGAAACATCCTTCCTGTAATACCCTGTCACGTCCTGTTAGAACTTTGCAAGTTTCTATGAGATCCGCTCCCCTCATTTATCAACAGTCTAGTGTATATATTCCTAACTGATCCAGTCTCTATTCATGCATCAATCCTGCCATCCCAGGAATCATTCCGATAAGCCTTTAATGCAATCTCTCAATAGCCAAAACATCCTTCCTCAAATAAGGAGACCAAAACTGCACACACTTACCCAGGTGTAGTCTCACCCTGGCCTTGTACAGTTGCAGCAACACATCTGCTCCTGTCTGCAAATCCTCTCACTAAAAGGCCAACATAACCATTTGCTTTCTTTATTGTCTGCTGCACCTAGAACATCCAGGTCTCATTGCACCTCTCCCTTTTCCAAACTATTGCCATTCAGATTATAATCTGCCTCCCTATTTTATCTACCAAAGTGGATAGTCTCACATTAATCCATATTATACCTCATGTGACATACATTTCCCCTATCACTCACTATGTCCAAACAATACTGAAGCATCTCTGCATTCTCCTCACAATTCAGTTTCCCACCAGCTTTGTGTAATCCACAAACTTGCATTCCTGTCATTTGCCTTCTAGATGATTGACAGGTTATGGGGGAGTCCGGAAATGAAATGGCTTGCAATTAGTTAGCTATTGAACAAATATTTGTTGTCATTACTATCTCTGCTATGTCTCCTTTCTCAATGATCTTCCATTGGCTTCTATCCTGTCTTGACGGACTGACCTATGTGGCTATTCTTGAGGCTAGACAGGTTAATCAATAGCAATCGTGTTTATTAATGCCATCATGATTAATTGCTATAAACATGAGCTTTCCACAAGGATTATTGAGCATGATGAAATGAAGCTAAAAGTAATTGTGTAGAGAACAATGATCATACCTAGAGGAATCCTGATCAGCTAGTACTATATCATGCAATGCCTTTTGACACTCAGGCAACAAAATATTCAGGAAAAAATTGGTTCACACTCTGTGACAGCCTTGTACTTTTTAACTGAGTGTGAGTTATACTACTGACCACTTCCTGCACACTAGTGTTGAAGGTGGATGCTCGTGGGACCCTGTTTGTCCCAGAATGCTGTGAGTGGACACTATTCTGATGTCAAAAAGTCTACTGGCACTTATAATACCAGGTTTACAAAAGCGAACCTGGCATGTCCTCTCATTGTTTGTATTAATCACTTCTGATGGTAAAAGACAAGTCCAGAAAGATGGGCCCTGAACTATTGCTATTTAATGGGACATTGATCAGGTTGTAGGTGCAATGATGTTTACTTGCAAACATCCAGGCAGAATTATGGGGTCCTTGTGATGTAGTGGTAATGCCCCTCCTTCTGAAACAGGAGGCCAGGTTTCAAGTCCCATCTGTTGTGGGTGGCACAGTGGTTAGCACTGCTGTCTCTCAGCGCCAGAGACCCAGATTCAATTCCCGCCTCAGGTGACTGACTGTGTGTAGTTTGCACATTCTCCTCGTGTCTGCGTGGGTTTCCTCTGGGTGCTCCGGTTTCCTCCCACAGTCCAGCAGGTTAGGTGAATTGGCCATGCTAAATTGCCCATTGTGTTAGATGAAGGGGTAAATGTAGGGGAATGGGTCTGGGTGGGTTGCGCTTTGGCGGGTTGGTGTGGACTTGGGCTGAAGGGCCTGTTTCCACACTGTATGTAATCTAATCTAATCTAAATATAGAACATTACAGCGCAGTACAGGCCCTTCAGCTCTTGATGTTGTGGCGACCTGTGAAACCAATCTGAAACCTATCTAACCTACACTATTCCATTATCATCCATATGTTTATCCAATGACCATTTAAGTGCCCTTAATGATGGTGAATCCACTATGGTTGCAGGCAGGGCATTCCACACCCTTACTACTCTGAGTAAAGAACCTACCTCTGACATTTGTTCCATATATATCACCCCTCAATTCAGAGCTATGCCCCCTCGTGCTAGCCATTACCATCTGAGGAAAAAGGCTCTCACTGTTCACCCTACCTAATCCTCTGATCATCTTTACAATAACATTTCTGAACAGATTGATGAGAGGGAGGGAGGGGGGAATTGGGGAGTGTTATTGTCGATGTTTTGTGACAGTTGGTGATTAGTCAGAGAGGAGAGAGGAGTATCGGATGTAGGCATGGGGGTAGCTATTACAATACCATGTAGGTTTCAGTATGATTGATCGACAAATGAAAAAGAGCCAAGGTTGGGAAACTCCATGAGGAGGAAATGGAAGAAGTCTCCATTGAAATCCCAACACAGATCTTTCGGTTGCAATACTCCAACATTTATATAATCCAAGAACAATACCTGCAGAGGTTCAGACTTCTCAAGGCCACAGTCATGGAGTTGCACCAGTTCCTTCACCTTGATCCCTAGTCTCACACTAGGACAAGAATGACGCTGTCCCAGTGGCCATGTAGATCATCATCATCCTCACTATTTATATCTCTGAATTCTTTCTGGTACCAGCAGGAGAATATACTGCAGCACGGAATTCATTGCATCAGCTCTGACATGATGGAAGCCATACAAACATAGCAAGGAGACTTAATTCACTTCTCCCTCAGAAGGCAAGAGCAGTGTGAAGGGGAGCATGGCTCATAGGAAAACAGAATTCCCAATGGAACAGGGAGCAGGTACTTAGTTCTGCAGTTTCTCTACTTAGTTCCTTTCAAAATGGAAGCAGTAACTACAAGGAACACTATATAAACATACAGCCACATCAAGAAATACATTTTGGTGAAGGCCTGCTTCCTGACAGGCTATAATGCCTTCATCCTGTGACAGGCCACTCTATACATGGTTGTAATAATTCTGAGAAGATCCAGAAGCTGACTGTGCAGGGACAAAGGGCTAGGTATTGAAATGGCCACTTCCTTCTGACATCCCATCCAGGCAAGTGGAGCTTACCTGTAATAAAAGTCAGGAGAAAGTGAGGACTGCAGATGCTGGAGACCAGAGTTGAAAAATGTGGTGCTGGAAAAACACAGCAGGCCAGGCAGCATCCGAGGAGCAGGAGAATCGACGTTTCGGGCATAAGCTCTTCTTCAGGAATAAAAGCCAGGAAACCATCCAAAGTCAGAATGTTTCAATGACTTAAAAGTAATGGTGAGGGTGTCAACTAGCTGCCTGTCCCAAGATAAAAATGACCAAGCTCCTCATGTTTGCAATGTACTGAGATGAAAACAACATAATTGTGTGATAAAAAGTCAAACCCATGCAAAGTGATATTCAAGTCCACACCTGGCTCTGATCTTAAACAGAAGATTCCACCCAATATTTCAAATGTGTTTAATTGTCCATTGGCTCTAAAGGGCTTTGGGACATCCTAAGGTTGTGACAGGTTTTATATAAATGCAAGTTATTTTTTATTACACAGATAAATTTTGACAATTTAATTTTTTCACATCTTTGACATTTCTTACATGAAGTATTGACCAGTTAGCTTGGTGAAGTTATAACCCTGCACTAAAAAAGTACCTTTGCTGGTGAGGAGTTCGTTTTGGCTTCACATCAAACAATCAGCGTCAAACGGTTCAGCATAATGAGGAAAGTAACTGGCGGGAGTAGGGACAAAGGTTTTCAACGTAAAGTACTTACCCTTTTATGCATCTTATAACCCGGTTTATTAACATACATTTGTAGACTAATCCTCATGGGAAGGGCTTCTCCATACAATGCAGACACAGATTGCTCTTAAATTGAAGGTCATTATATAATTTTACTAACATTGAGGATGGTTCTCACGGTACATAGCTACAAATTATAATTGCTTCTAGATAATTTGCCAATTTTCTACTTGCAAACAGTGAGACTTGAATATTATTCATCTAGACTCAAAACATTAGCTTGCTGGGTTTCCATGGATGTTGCCTGACCCACTGTGATCTCTAGCCTTTGTTGTTTTCAGTACAAATTCCAGCATCTGCAGTAACTTGTTCCTACTAAGTCAATTTTTGAAACAAATCAATCTTCTGCTTGGGAAGGAGATAACTAAGGACTAGCTAACAAATAGGGGAGAAAAATGATAAACAATATTAGGAATGATATTCATACACTTAGAATCATTATTCATGTACTCTTAGTCTTGTAACTTATGTTGTGGAAGCAGTGTGCAATAGACAGGGCTAAGTGATCCCGCAATCAACAGAAGTGATGTAAGCTCTGTAGTCCTGCCACATCCAATTGTGAATGGTGGTGGACAATTAGACAACAGGAAGGGGTGGTTCCACAAATATCCTCCTCCTCAATGATGGGGAAGCCCAGCACATAAGTGGAAAGGAAAATCCTGATGCATTCACATGTTCAACCTGTTGGTGGGTTAGGGTCAGACTAGGATTTCTTTCGCAATTAACTCATCTCCTGTCTCCCTTATTCTTGTCCAGTCTCTTACAAGGCACAAGTCAGGAGTCGGATGGAAAACTCTCCACTTACCTGGATGGGTGGAGCTGCAACAACACTCTAGAAGCTCAATATCATCTAGGATAAGCAGTCTGCCAGATTTGCATAACATCCACCACTCAAATAAAAGCAAAGTATTGTGGGCTGCTGGAGAACTGCAATCCAAATAGAAAGTGCTGAGAAACTCAGCCAGTCTGGTAGTGTCTGTGGTGAGATGAACAGAGTTAACATTTAGAGATCAACGTGAACAGTTCTGAAGAAGTCACATTAGACACAAATGTTAACTTGATTTCTCTGTGCACAGATGCTACCAAACTTGCTGAGTTTTTCCATGTTTAGACACCCTCTGCCATCTTCCACAATTGAACCATTCACCACCAACAGCAGTGAGTATCAGCTAAAGAATGCACTGCAGAAAATTCCCAAAACTCATCCAACAGCACCTTACAAACTCGTTGGTAGCCATGATGTTGGTGTTGGACTGGGGTGGACAAAGATTTTTTACAAACTCATGACCTCTATCACCCTATCAGAAGAATAGGGCAGCAAATGCATGGGGGCACCACCAACCTCAAGTTCTCTTCCAAGCTACACATGATCCTGACTTGGAAATATATCACTGTTCCTGTATTGTTGCAAAGTCAAAACTTTGGTACTCCCTCCTTAACAACACAAAAGGCGTACCTAAACTTCAAGGTTCTGCAGCAGGCTAACAAGATAGCACACCACAACCCAGCCAAGCACATTTAGTAAAGGGTAATAAATATTAATAAATGGTTACTCAATTCATGAATGAATTTCTAAAAAAAATTGCATACCACTGCTACTTATTGAATGTCTTTATTGCAGTGAGTAATGGTGAAAAATAGTGAGCCAGTGGAGATAACAGTTATGTGGGCTGAAGACTTCAAAGTAAATTATTTGTTAGATTTTGACTTTTCAGACTGTTGTGGATTCTAATTGCTATGGACACTGCATGCTTCTGATAATCCTTGGCTCGACATGACCCAATCTACACTGAAAACAGGCAAAAGATATTTTGACGATAAATCAGTGCATGTATGAAATCTTCTGTAGGAAGTTTTAAAACATTTTAAAGCAAGGGCTGTATAAAAGCATAATCCTTTTTGGGTAAAAGGTACAAATATTGTTTCCTAGTGGTTCAATTTTTTTTAGATGTATGGAATGAACTAAAAGCTGTGAAGAAAATGGGAGGAGGATCAAATTGATTGAAAGTATTCTTGCCAGAAATGTATGTTTTATCAATGTTCTGATAGCTTGTAACATTATTTTTGTGAATTACTGTTACAACGCTATGCAACAGCAATAATCTCCTGGCTATTTTCTCTATAGCTTGTTATGTGTGACAGATCACTAAGCAATACTGTCATGTAATTCACAAGCAGTGTGGCAAGATGAGTTACAGTTGCTAGCTTAAAGATGTTCGTACTAAAATGTAATAATATTTATTTAACACTGGATTTTGGGCATATTATAATGCAGAGTTCAAAAAGGTGTGAAGCGTGTGTGGAAAATGCCGAAAGCAACAGAACACTGAAGTTTAGTTAAACATTTTGGAGAAAAAATAATCACATTAAAAGTTACTTTTAAGAGTTGCAAGATTTTCATAGTAAAATAGTAACATTAAGATGATTTTATGGTTATACCATGTAAATCAAAAGCTATTCCTGCTTTTGAGGATCAACGTTTGGTCACACATGATAACTGCTAAGATATGTTAAACTCATACGCATTAACTACATTTGGCTGTAAATGAATTTACTGTGATGCTTCAGAGCATATAAATCATGTTAAAAAACTCTAATCTGAGTCAAACACGTCACTTTTCCTCACTTTTGCTAATTTGGATGTCAACGCTTATATGAAAATCTCAGAATTTATTAGATTCCATTTCCATAGTTTTTTTATTAATTGGCTTTCTTATAAGTTCTACAGATAATTAAATGTAAAACCGATGGTAATTCTTAGAACATTTATTGGTATCATGATTAAATGATTAAATCTTTTAAATTAGTCTTTAATGTTGAGATGTATTAAATCTGTATTTCTTTAGTCTCCATTACATACTTTCAAATTCCTCAGTTATTAAATACATACATTAAGTCTGTAAGTTAATAAGTGCTGACATTAATACAGTAGATCATGTTCTGCTGTGCTGTGAGCTGTCTTGTTTCTATCACAACCCCAGCATGATAGCTTTGTAATGTTTTGTGGTACTCAGAGTAAATTACATTCGTTCGTTTGTGAGCCTGTCTCAAGGCAAAGAATTTAAAGCTGAACATTCGAGGATTTTGTAGGTTTATAAAAGAAATATGTAATCCATTTCAATGAATTTTGTTTGTGCTGAGGTAGCTATCTTCCAGGATAATGGTACAATGTTGCAATATGCCTCCATGTTCCAACTCAGCAAGGGTATTTCAATCAGACTTCCTTCTCCTGAATACAATCCAGCATGCACAGCCATAAGTAAACCACAATACTGAGGATGGTGGAAATTTGAAATAAAATGGAAAATGCTGGAGAAACTCATCAGGTCTGACAGCATCTGTGGAGAGAGAAACAGAGTTCATGTTTCGACTCTTCTTTAGAACTACCGTAAATGAACATTTGGATTGTGATTGGCTATAACTAGGCTTGTAAATCCTCCAGATCTCTTGGAATGGGGATATCAATACCTTGGATACTGCACATAAGAAAATCTCACTGCAGCAATACACTTCCCTCCCACAACACTGTAACATCACTAGTGGCTACTGCAGAGAACTAGTCCTCAATTCATTTTGACTGTAACTTTGATTTTCCGGTTGCTGGGTGTTTGCAAGGGACAGAAGAGACAGAAGTGCATTGGACAGGTACAGGTCCACTGAGACTGGTGGACAGAAGACTGGTGATGGAGGCAATAATAGCACATGGGCTGGGGACAAGACACACCTTGGGGCACAGGAGTCTGTAGAAAGACAGAGATGGGATTGGGTTTGAGGATGTAGCATGGAAATGGAGCCTGGACAAATGAGAAAGGAAGGCTTGGGAGAAAGGATTGTGAGTGTGTGTGTAAATGAGACATGAATCTCTGAAATGGAGTTTCAGGAAAATATGTTTGAAAATATGAGACGTGTTGTGATGACATCCACTGGAAGCAAAAGGGATATATTTGCTTATGCAGAAACATTGAATAATTTCTCTGCAATATATGCATTTTGATGCAGATGTCTGTCTACAACTGAATAACATTGTTATTTTCCCATGGGCTTTAACAAATATTTTTGAAGAACCTGTTTCTCATGGATTTGCCAGTCTTCAAGAATACTTCTTTAATTGATCTTCACAGGGAATGTATTTAACAAATAATGGAACACCATGCTAGTAGATTTTATACTCCACTAATTGTTGCTTCTAATTCCAAAGGTATTGGTTTGAACTTTATGTTAAGCTACATCTGCTCAAGCAGACCACTGCTCATCAGTGAGCTTTGAAATCCAAAGACTTATTTCTTGTACTGCTAGAACTAGTATGATAGCAGTTTTACTTATTGCCAGCTGTGGTCTGTGCCACCCCGTTCAGATTATTATGCATAATTAATCTTGTTTGGTTTTATATATTAAGTATTCTCAGTGTTTTCCAAATTGATTTGTCTAATATTTCTCCCTCCACTTGTATTTATCCAGCCTCATTATTTTCCTCCTCTCTTTAGCAGGGTCAGCTGCCCTTACTTTACTACATCAAGTGACTATTCCTTATGTCACTTACTTCATTAATCACAGAAGGCTGTTTGTAGAGGTATCATTGCCAACCTGACAATGGTTCTGAATAACAATTAGCAGTCAGATGGCAAAACAATTAGTTCTGAGTTTTAGGGTTCAAACTACTTAACCCTTTCCCCCCTTTTTTGCTTTAACATACATTGATGTACAGCACAGGGTGGAATTAATAATAGCAAAATATTGCAGATGCTGGAAATCTGAAATAAACATAGAACGTGCAGAGAAACTCAGTAGATCTGCAGTATCTTAGAAGATTGAAACAGAGTTAATAGTTTGAGTCATATATTACCCTTCTTCAGAAGAGAGGACCAACATGAATACCTGATGATTAGTAACTTTTAAGGAATAAATAATTGTGTTTTCCATTTCTCAATCATTTACAACTTTTTTTTTGTGACGTATCTATGTATAATCTGATAATGAAGGTCATCTGTTCCCCAAGCAAATATTCTGACTCATTTCAAATATCTGTGACAGAGTGCATATCAAGTCTGAGATGTTCCTATTTTGCATTACAAAGACAATGCTACAATTGAAGCAGCTAATTTATTTCCAAATTGGAGGAAGGCTTAAATCCTGGTATATCTCAAATCAGAATAGCAACTATTCAATTACAATATATCAATGTCAAGGAGATTGAAATGAGAATTATATAATGCAAAAATGCAAGCTGCTGAATTTAGCTATTGTAATTAAAATGTTGAGAATAATGTAGAGAGCCTAAAGGGGAACATGTTGATATTTTCTACCGAAAGGACTTTTTGTTTTATCCTGTACAAAACAAGGATGTGATCTATCCAAGAAATTGATAGTAATTTTAAATTGAATTAGATTAGAGACTGTCACCTGTTCCCACAATTGTTTAATTTATTATTCTTTTATTTATCTTTATTCCAAAGATAAAATGAGAGATGCATTTTTGTAATTCATTGCTACATGGCAAATATAGTTCTGTTTTTAAAAAGTAGCTATGTCTACAGACTAAGTTACACCTGTGTAGCTAGTTTTCACACATAATCAGGGTGATTGTTTTCTTTTCTATTTGAAGTTGTGGGTCACTATTTTCTTACTTTGATGTTACAATGCAACAAAATCCTTTCATGGTTATCTTTCTTCACACCTTCCCTTCCGTAAGTTTCCTCCTGTAACTTCTGCAGTTTTAACCACCTTCATCCACAGCTAATATTAACTGTTCTTGTACTGTCTTTTCACTGGATGTGTTTATAGTTCAGTTTCTGAGAGAATGGTATTCAGGAGTTGGTTCCTAGAGTTATGCAAACTAATTTGGGACTTAGCAGCAGAGTCAAATACCAGAGGAAACACTAGATTAATAGTGATGTGGAGGAGGCCCTGAAAAGATAAAGGTTTATTTTTGGATAGATAGAACTGAAAAATAAAGATGTTACCCTAAACTTGTACTGAACCTTGATTAAATTATATTATGCAAGAAATATGAAGCGCATAATAAAGACAGCATTTTGACAGATGTGGATTTATAATATTGCACATGGTGTTCTGCAAGCATCAGAGTCACAATTTATATTAACAATTGAGACTTTGGAATCAAAACATAAGGTTTAAATTTGTGAATGACACCAATTTGTCAGGCTTAGTGAGTACCAAGGAGGACTGCAACAAATTACAGAATACACTAACAAATTTGCATAATTGGCAAATGAACTGCAATACAAGAGTGTAGCGTTACATTTTTAGTAAAAATAATTAAGGTTGCATGCTGTATTACTTGGAAAGTAAAAACTTAAATAGTTTAAAGAAATAAAAGAGGTATGGGAATACAATTAAATAAACTGTGATACTACTTTGTGATTTAATAGGCCTTGAAAAGATAAAGGTTTATCTTTGGATAAATAGAACTGATAGGTACAACCACCTGATGAAGGAGCAGCTCTTTGAAAGCTAGTGCTTCCAAATTAACCTGTTGGAGTATAACCTGGTGTTGTGTGTAATTTTTAACTGAAAAATAAAGATGTTATGCTAAGCTTGTATTGAGCCTTGATTAAATCATACTTAGAATATTGTACAAGTCTTTAAATGATGAAGCTCTATAACAAAGACAGCATTCTTACAGATGTGGGTAAGAGCAAAACTAGAGGTGATCAATATAAAGTAGGCTTCAAGAAATCAAATAGGGAATTTAAAAATTCTTTGTTCAAGTGAAGTGAAAGAATGGAATTCTTTACCAAAAGGAATGTTGAGACAAATAGAAGGAAAGCTGATAAAGAAGAATGGAGTCGAAGGCTATCCTGACAGAGTTGGATGAGGAAGGATGTGAGGAGACTGCAGTGGAGGTAAATGTCCGTATGGAGTAACTGAGATGAGTGGCCTATTTCTTTGCACTATATTTTATACAAATCCATATATAAATTACTTAAAAGTTGCCAGTTGACTTTCTGTTGCAGCCTGATAGAACCAAAACTGATTGAACTGTTTCTTAAAAAATGGCTTTAGATTGAAACAGCAAAAAAAACCATGCGCTGTGTCAGACAAAGCTTAACCTTGGAAAGAGAAGTTGAGTTTGGATCTAGAATTAAAGCTTGTGATCTCCCAAATTCTAGCCCATCATCTTACTATGTCTTAAAGATAGTGTTGTATCAAGTTATACAGAAAACTTTCTAACAGAGTATAAAAATACTGTAAATTTCATTTCTGTCAGGAAATAAACAATAGTTTCTATGCTCTGTAAAAGAAACCACGGTGCTCCTGACTTTCAGGATTGATCTTTACCTAAATTTGAATGAAGCAATTCAATATATTTGTGCTGATTCATTATTTACTGAGACATCATCAATTTAAATAGGACACGCCTGAGAGATCAGTTTCACATTGTTTCTATTAGAACATATGCCAATAAAAGTATGGCAAACTCTGAACAAATCTCTTATTCACAGATACTATAACTGGCAATATATAGATATATTACAATTATGGAGCTGCCTTTTGCAGAATCAGCAGTAGAAACTTGATAGCTTCACTTTGAACTCATTCAAAGATTAGTATTATACACCAGGCATTCATGTAACCATTACAACAGATTCCATTAATCATAGAATCATAGAATTCCCTACAGTGTGGTCCACACTGATCCTCTGAAAAGTAACCCACCCACACTCGTTCCCCTAACCTATTACTCTACGCTTACTCCTGACTAATGCTCCTAATCCACACATCCCTGAACACTATGGGCAATTTAGCATGGCCAATTCACCTAACCTGAATAACAAAGACCTGTCAAATGATGGAGCTGCACTTCACACTTTCCAAACCAAACAATTAATTTCCTTTTTGACACATTCCTGTTGAATGCTGGATTGGCTCTAATGTCCTCCTTAGTTTGCTGACAGATCAAGAAGTTATTTTTAAGACTGAAACACTTTTTCAGCTTGGGTCCCTTATTGAAGAAAAGATATACTGACATTAAAGGTAGTTCAGAATGGAGGGACTGTTTTATGAGGAAAGGTTGAGTAGATTAGGCTTGCACTCATTGAAGTTCAGAAGAATGAAAGGTTACCTCATCGAAACATGTAAGGTTTTAGGGGACTTGTCGGGGTAGATGCAGATAGACAGTTTCCTATTGTGGGAAAGAGTAGGACCAGAGGATATAATCTCAGAATAAAGGGGTCACCCTTTTAAAACAGATGAGGAGGAATTTATTCTCATAGAGTGTAGTGAATCTGTGAAATTCTTTACCCTAAAGGGCTGTAGAGACTGGGACTTAACTTCCCAAATATTCCTGACCCCCAATTATCAGAAAATTGTGGTAAATACATCTCTGCACACGACAAGTGTCAAATGGGTTTAACGTGGATGGTTTGCAGGTGATTTAAAAAATCAACTTAGTGTGAATGTAGACATGTCATTCTTAGAAATGGCATTTATTGTCTTATTTTAAATCCAAGGACAAGTGGGAATCTCGCATAATGTGAGGAACCAATAAATATTCAGAGGTAGAAGGGGGTGGCAGAGGTTTTGTGCAAATAAATTAGCATTAAGGGTTGCTCTTGGGGGCGGCGGCGGGGGGGGGGGGGGCGAGGGGAGAGAAAGGGAGGAATCAACAGGTCAGAGAGAAGGTGTGCTAGATTAGATAGATTTAGCATAAAGGGGAAATTAACAATTGAATAAGAAGAGATTGCTGAAGAAGGGTTTATGCCCGAAACGTCGATTCTCCTGCTCCTTTGATGCTGCCTGACCTGCGCTTTTCCAGCAACACATTCTTAAGTTCTGATCTCCATCATCTGCAGTCCTCACTTTCTCCAAGAAGAGATTGCAGGTTTGCTGAAGAGGATAAATAGTGGAAGGTAAAGCATGCTGGGGTGAGAGAACAGTGGAGTGTATATGTGTAAAGCTGGCCAGGAAGTGACAGAGGCAGAGTGCAGAACATGAGTAATGGTTTGCTGCAAAGGAAATGTCATTCAATTAAATCTGTGCTGGAAGAGGTGATTGTAGGAGAGATAATACCAGTGATGCAGTGAAGCTGAAGACAAACAGAGTGAAATATCTGGACATGAAATAATGTGGAAGAAATGGTATTCTATATGGAGTACAATGTTGATAAAGGGAGCAATGAGATACAAGGCAAATGTACTTTCTAGTGATGAAGGGCAATTTCGATTCGATAAACAATAGGATTCATGGACCTTACCTCATCCTCACCCCTGTGAATGGAGATCTGCTACATACTTCATTCTGATCTCTTTTCAACCCACCACACTAAATCAGCCATGTTTGCAGGTATACTACAAAATGTTCTATTCTTGTTAATGTTTCCAGTCTTTTGCACTTTTGAGTCCCATCAAACGGTTTTTAAATCCAGTTTCTGTTTTTATTCTGCTCTTAACTTCATATTTCTGTGACCTCTCACTCTGATTTCATGTCTCTTTTTAAGATGTACAGTTCTGCTTTGTTGCTTTTTGTTGTAATTATTCCTCTGAGTGTCTTGAAGATTTGCCCCAAAGTTTTTGCTTTCAAGAGTAAGTTCCTTATTTCTTTCAGCATTTCACTTCCTTTTAATTTCATGAGTGTTCTGTTTTCTTTTACTTCCCCTCCCAACTTTGTAATACAAAGTACCATGATAGGTAGATACTATTTAAAACAATTTTCATAGAAAATTTATTATAAATAATAGGTGAAATACAGATCATTATGAACTCCAAAATTAAAGCAAAATACTGCAGATGCTGGAGATCTAAACTAAAAATAGGAAGTGCTGGAGAAACTCAGCAGGTTTGGCAGCAACCATGGAAACAAACAGAGTTAGCATTTAGAGTTTCAAGAAGGGGTCATATTGGACTCGAAACATTAACTCCTTCTTTTTTTCTGCTGACACCGTCAGACCTGCTGAGTTTCTGCAGCACTTTCTAATCACATGAACTACACATTTTGATCATTGGTCTGGGTAGTGATAGCTAATCTCAGCTAACCCACACAGAGGCACTATTATTGACTGATCATCCTTAGTAGAGGAATAGAAAAACACAACCTTTTCTTAACCTGTTGAAAATGTGTGTAAGATCAGGATCAGCCTGGGTTATGTTCCTCATGCTGAAATAAGCTGACCAGTCAGTCATTTGAAATTTTGTTGGTGCCTCAACTTGTGCTGCACCAAATTTCTGCCTTTAAGAGTGGTAGAGACAGAGAAGGGCATTCAAAGCCAAATGAAACATCATATCAATTCATGCATGTTCAGTTTTGTTGTTTTATACTGTCTGTTTTGCAGAATGGGTATAGATTGCACTCCTGTGATGAATATCAGTACACTGTGTGACCAATAGTAAAAGACTCTGGAGGTAAATATGGAGACAAAGTTGAACTGCAGTGCTCTGTGCAGTTCTGCAGATTGTACCATCGATCCAGCCATGAACACAGAAGATGGGCAGCGACTTCTACAACAGTTATGTAATATCCAAGTGGTAAGTAAAATATAAGGGCAATGTCAATATTCTGATAAAATCATTTCATATTCTTGACCTTGAGTTCCTGAAGGTCCTGATTTGTGCTTGTACATAAACATAAAGTCACTACAGTCCAATAGGGATGCTCTCTTATCAGAGAGAAACAACTGGTCATGATTTTAGCCCGAGGGTTACCACACCTCAGACAAGAGGAAGGATTGAGAAGGAGAGTCCTTCATGGTAATCTCAGCTGATGTGGGAATTGAGCCCATGCTTTTGGCATCACTCTGCATCACAAACCAGCTGTTCAGCCAACTGAGCTAACTGTCCTTCACTGAGATAAAATTGCACTGGCACTAACTACCTTCTAGTGCTGAAGTATATGTCTCCATTTGTAGATCTCAGAGTGCATATTGGTGTCAACTAATGAGTTTGAGAAAGGTCACAACTGGCAGGAGATTTTACTTTACAAACAAAACCAATTTACTCAGCAAACAGAATCCATTTAGCACAATATAACAAACGGTGTTCAGACTTTAAAAATAAATCTCCACGGGCAGGCAGTTTTTGGATGTCAGAATTTCCTATTATACCACCTGAAGAGTCAGCAGGAAATGCATCCCTGCCAACATTGCCCCATGTCCATTTAATGTTTAATGTAGCATTAAATGACTGAGGCCGAGAAAGGGGAGCAAGCCCCACCTTAGAGAACTGCTGACCAAATGGATGGCCGACAGCTCTTCGACCCAACAGCAGCTGGTTAGATGCCCACCATTGGGACTACAGGCAGTTCCTGAAGGAAAGGAGTTAATGAAAGCTAGACTGAAAGTACATCTAAGTTATCAACAGAGCCAGATTGGCAGGTCATGGAGTCATAGAGATGTACAGCATGGAAACAGACCCTTCGGTCCAACCCGTCCATGCCGACCAGATATCCCAACCCACTCTAGTCCCACCTGCCAGCACCCGGCCCATATCCCTCCAAACCCTTCCTATTCATATACCCATCCAAATGCCTCTTAAATGTTGCAATTGTACCAGCCTCCACCACATCCTCTGGCAGCTCATTCCACACACGTACCACTCTCTGTGTGAAAAAGTTGCCCATTAGGTCTTTTTTATATCTTTCCCCACTCACCATAAACCTATGACCTCTTGTTCTGGACACCCGATCCCAAGGAAAAGACTTTGCCTATTTACCCTATCCATGCCCCTCATAATTTTGTAAACCTCTAGAAGGTTACCCCTCAGCCTCCAACGCTCCAGGGAAAACAGCCCCAGCCTGTTCAGCCTCTCCCTATAACTCAAATCCTCTAACTCTGGCAACATCCTTGTAAATCTTCTCTGAACCCTTTCAAATTTCACAACATCTTTCCGATAGGAAGGAGACCAGAATTGCACGCAATATTCCAACAGTGGCCTAACCAATGTCCTGTACAGCCGCAACATGACCTCCCAGCTCCTGTACTCAATACTCTGACCAATAAACAAAAGCATACCAAATGCCGCCTTCACTATCCTATCTACCTGCGACTCCACTTTCAAGGAGCTATGAACCTGCACTCCAAGGTCTTTGTTCAGCAACACTCCCTAGGATCTTACCATTAAGTGTAAAAGTCTGCTAAGATTTGCTTTCCCAAAATGCAGCACCTCACATTTATCTGAATTAAACTCCATCAGCCACTTCTCAGCCCATTGGCCCATCTAGTCAAGATCCTGTTGTAATCTGAGGTAACCCTCTTCGCTGTCCAATACAGCTCCAATTTTGGTATCATCTGCAAATGTACTAACTGTACCTCTTATGCTCGCATCCAAATCATTTATGTAAATGACAAAAACTAGAGAACCCAGTACCGATCCTTGTGGCACTCCACTGGTCATAGGACTCCACTCTGGAAAAACAACCCTCCACCACCCCCCTCTGTCACAGCGAAGAGAATAATAAAGGGGCTCAAAAGGTGGCATGTCCTTGATACCAATCTGTACAATTAAAGCTACCAGGCATGTGCTTGATGTAGGCCTTATGTGCTATGGGTGAAATGGCATTGTGGGCAGGATGAGATCATAAGAAATAAAAAGGCACCTGGATGGGTATATGAATAGGAAGGGTTTAGAGGGATATGGGTCAAATGCTGGCAAATGGGACTTGATGAATTTAGAATATCTGTTCGGCATGGACGAGTTGGACCAAAGGGTTTGTTTCCATGATGTACATCTCTATGATTCAATGGCTGTAAGAAGGGCATCTTGTACTCTTGTAGGTCAAACATTGTCAAACTCAGACCTGAATACTTTCAATAATCCAGCCTCTGCCTCTTTCAATGGAAGATAATTCTTCCATTTCAAAATAAGAGGTCTCCCATTTAAAGTGGAGATTAGGAAGAATTGTCTTCTCTCAGAAGGTCAATGTTCTCTAATGCCTCCCTGTGGAACTTGATGATCAGTGGTTCGTTGCACAATGTCAGGCCAGATTGTGACCTTCTGAGAGAAAACAATTCTTCCTAATCTCCACTTTAAATGGGAGACCTCTTATTTTGAAACGGTTCCCTGTTCTAGATGTCTTCAATAGGAAAAACACTTGCAGAGTACCTACCCTGTAATATTCCCTTAGAATTTGCTACCTTTTGATTAGCTCGCCTCTCATTGGTCAAAATTCTTATGAATACGGACTAAAACCCTGCTCTGCATTTCCTCAGAGAATGCTCTTCATTTGAGGAATCAGCTTGGAGAACCTTGTTTGAACTGTTTCCAATGCATGTGTATATCTCCTTAAGAAAGATACACACATTGTACTTCAGCTGCACTCTCAGCAATTACCTGGTCAGCTGTTGCAAAAATTCCCACTTTTATACTTTATTCCTCTTGGAATAAAAAAGCCAAAATTCCATTTGCCTCCTTAATCACTTGTTGTACCTGCATGCAAACCTTTTGTGCTTCATTTGTAAGGACATATGGATTCCTCTGTACTGCAGCATTCTGCAGTCTCTCCCCATTTATATAATATTTAATTTTCTACCATTCTGCCCAAGTCGACAAATTCACATTTTCTAATATTATACTTCACCCAGAAAATTTTGGCTCAATTACATAGTCTGTGCCCTCCTCACAACTTGCTTTCTGACCTATCTTTATATCAAGAAATTTGAATGGCCCCTTCTTCCAAGTCTTTAATATAAATCATAAATAGTTGAGGCCACAGCACTGACTCCTCTGTCATTTTAATAGTTACAATTTGGAAAACTGAACAACACCTATTTATCTGGAGTCTTTACCAGGATTTCATCATTAACTATTATCAGTTCCAAGTCATCTTCCAAGGGATCCATGCTTACTTTAGCTATCTGCTTCCTCTGCTTCCTTTAAAAGTGTTTAAAGTCATTCTTTAATTTATCCTTTCTCTTAGTCATCCTTTGCTTCTTTTTAATATTTGTCCAATCCTTTGGCCCATCACTAATCTCTGTTGTCAGCTGTTGACCATTGAAAAAGCTTTTGTCGAGGTCCTCCTCAACTGTCTCCTCCCTGTGGCTCGGCAACTCCTCCTGGAATTGGAGTGTGGCTTCTGGCCATGGAGAGGCACAGCGGACATGATTTTCACAGCATGACAGCTTCAGGGGAAATGCAGAGAAAAGAACCTACATCTGTACATGGCCTTCTTCGACCTTACAAAGACCTTTGACACGGTCATTATGGAGTGTCCTTCCCTGCTTTGGCTGCACCACAAAGTTTATCACCATCCTTCGCCTGCTCCATGACGACAGGGGAGCTGTGGTAATGACAAATGGCTCCACCACCCAACCATTCCCGGATCAGACTAGTGTCAAGCAAGTCTGCAAAAGTGCCCCAACACTGTTCTCGATCTGCGTTGCACCACCGACAAGCTCCCTGCTGGAGTGGAGCTAACTTATAGAATCTGCAGGAAATTATTTAACCTCCGCCACCTTCAAGCCAAAACCAAAGTCACCCCAACCAGTATAATTGAGCTGCAGTACATGGATGATGCATGCATCTGTGCAAACTCAGAGGACAAGCTCCAGACCATCATCAGCACCTTTTGGAGGTATATGAGAGCATGGATCTCACCCTGGACATCCACAAAACAGAAGTCCTCCACCAATCTGGTCCGGCATTGTGCAGTGAACCATTGATCACCAAGATCCACAGGGAGGTGTTAGAGAACATTGGCCACTTCCAGTACCTCGGGAGTGTCCTGTCAGCCAAAACAGATATTGATGAAGAGATCCATCCAGTGTGCTATCACAGCCTTCAGCTGCCTGAGGAAAATGGTGTTTGAGGACATTAACATCAGATCTGACACCAAGCTCATGGTTTACAGAGCTGTGAAAGTTTCTGCCCTCCTATATGGTTCTGAAATATGAACTGTCCACAGCAGATACCTCAAGGCACTGGTGCAGTACCACCAACGCAGCCTGTGCAAGATCTTGCAAATCCGCTGGGAAGACAGATTCACCAACATTAGTGTCCTCAATCAGGCCTACATCCCCAGCATCGAAGCACTAACTCCCACCTTGATTGGCTGTGATGAGCTGAGCATGTTATCTGCGTGACTGACATAAGACTCCCCAAGCAGGTCCTCTACTCCCAGCTCTGAAACAGGCAAGCCCCAGGTCGACAGAGAAAATGCTTCAGAGATACCCTCAAGGCTACACTGGCAAAATGCAGCATTCCCACCAATACCTGGGAATCACTGGCCCAAGACCATCCAAAATGGAGGAGGAGCATCTGTGAAGGCATCAAGCACCTCAAGACTTACCATCAGGAAAAAGTGGAAGCCAGGCAAAAATATGTATGGAGAACACAGCCACACCAATACCCCATTCTCACGACCACTTTTTGCCCTAACTGTGGCAGAGTCTGTAGAAGCTGCATTGAACTGGACAGTCACCTATGAGGGACCACCAATGATGACGATGACTACCCTTTGCAGCATTGTACCTCTTCAAATTTAATGCAGGCTGTCACCAGCTTAGTTAGCTGTACGCTTTTCCTCGTAAAGTTCTTCTTTCTCAATGGACTACATCTTTGTGAAAATTATGAACTTTTTATCTGACACTGCCTCTCTATTGTATTAACTTGAAACCTATTTTGTCATTCCACTTAAACCAACTTTGTTTTCATTATTTCAATAAAGGCAATTACAATGTTAAATCTAATACACACGTTTCAGATTTACATGTCTTGTGCTCAAACAATGTAAAATTCCATCATGCTATGATCATTTTTGCCGACAGAATCTTGCAATCTGAAGTCATTAATTAACCATGTCTCACTACACTCTACCAAATCTAAAATAGATTGCTTTCTGGTTTGTTCCAAAATGTCGTTACAGGAAGCTGTCCGCAATACACTGAATTTATCTATCAGGCCCTCTTTGTCAATTTGATTCATCCAATCAATATGAAGACTAAAATTTCCCACAAGAAGCTATCTTACAAATGCCCTCCATTTCTTTGAATTTCCACCGTATATCTACAGTCAGTGCACCTATAACTTGCTCCCAACAATCACTATTTCCTCTGCTTCTTATCTTTACCTGAACTGATTTTACATCCTGACCCTCCGAATGTAGATACTGTATTGATCTCATGCTTTACTAACACAGCTCCCTGACCTTATTTTCCCTTCCTCTTGATCTTCTGAGATGTCAAATACCTCTTGAATATTCATGTCCCAGTCATGATAATTTTTCAATTGGTCTCTTTTTTGTCTATTATTTCAAATTTGTTTATTTCTACCTATACTATGAACTTATACATTTTGTAACAAATCCTGGCTGAGTCCGATAAAGAGCCTTACATTATGGCTTTTTACTATTTTCCATTTGTTTTTAACTCTTTCTTATATTTTAAGAAGGCTACTCTGACCGGATTGGTTTGTGAGCTTTTATCTGTACCCTGTTTCTTCCTGTCACATTCTGGTTATCATTTCCTGTATTTCTACCCTTCACTATTGCCTTGTCCTTTCTTTTTAACTTTGCAAATCACTTTTCAGGCATTCAACTCTCTGATCTTATTCACACTTTTTCCAATTTTGTCCTGCTTAGGTAGTAGTCCAGAGATTATCATCTTTATGGCTTTGTTTTTGCATTTAGCCCCTAGTGGCTCATACACACTCAGTACAGAGAGCATGAACACTGAGCTCCTCTATTCCTACCTTCTGCATCCCCATACCTGCATCATACCTTTGGGATGAAAAAGTGAATGAACCTTTCACAAGAAAAGGGAACTCTTTGATAAAGTTAAAAACTACAACTGAGTTCATAACTTATAGTGCTTAGTCAGCTATGTTCTCCATTCTTACTTTCCTTGCCTTCTTATCCAACCCTGGTGGCTTATTCCATTCATACAAACAAATGACTGTATGCATTAGGGATAGCACTAAATCATTCAGCCCTTTGAGCCTACTCTTGCCATTCAACAAGATCATGATTGATTTAAATATAGCCTCAATTCAACATTCCCATCTACCTCTAATAAACTTTGACTTCCTTGTTAGTCAAGAATGTATCAACCTCTGCCTTAAAAAATATTTAATGAATTTGCCTCCACCACACTCTGAGGAAGAGAGTTCCAAAGAGAGAACAAAAACATTCTTCTCACCTTTGTCTTAAATGGAAAACCCCTTTTTAAAAACTGTATCCTCTTATTCAATGTTCTCCAACAAGGGAAAGATCCTTTTAACATCTATCTTGTCAAATCCTTGCAGAACTGCAATAATGATCTCACCGGGATCACCTCTTATGCTTCCAGACTCCAATTGGTATGTCCCAGCATGTCTAATCTTTCTTCATAAAATAATCCCCCAACCTTCTCTGAACTTCTGCTAATGTATTTATGTCTATGGTTAAATAATGAGACCAGAACTGTACATTGTACTCCAGGCATGGTCTCACCAGTGCTACATTCAACTGCTATAAAATATCTGTATTCTTATGTCCCATTTATTTTGTGATAAACAGCAACATTCCACTTGTCTTCCTAATCACTTGCTGAACCTGCATAGTAACTTTGTGATTCATGTTCCAGGACTCCCAGACCACTCTGTAATCTAATTAGATAAGGTTACAGATGATACAAAGATCGGTGGAGTTGTGGATAGTGAGGAGGATTGTCAGAGGACACAGCAGGATACAGATCAGTTGGAGGCATGATCAGAAAAATTGAAATGGAGTTTCATGTGGACAAATGTGAAGTGATTTGGAAGGTCAAGTATAAGTGCAAATTATACAGTGAGTGGCAAAACACTTAGGAATATTGATATGCTGTGGGATCTGGGTGTGCAGAGCCACAGATCACGGAAGGTGACAGTGCAGGTAGATAGGGTAAAAAAGGCCAATGACATACTTGTCTTCATTGGAAGGAACGTTGAGTATAAGGGTAGACAAGTTATGCTGAGCTTTTCTGAACTTAAGTTAGGCTACACTTGGAATACTGCATACAGTTCTGGTCACCACACTACCAGAATGATGTGAGTGCTTTGGAGAGGGCATAGAAAGGTTTACCAGGATGTTGCCAGGTTTGGGAGATATCAGATGGGAAGGAAGTTTGAATAGACTGGGTTTGTTTTCACTGGAATGCAGGAAGTTGAGGGGTGACCTGATAGAGGTTTATAAGCTTGTGAAAGGCATGTATAGAGTGGAAAGTATGAGGCTTTTTCCCAGGGTGGAGGGGTCACAGGTTCAAGGTGCGAGTGGGGAAGTTTACAAGAGATGTGCGAGGCAAGTTTTTCTACACAGAGTGGTGAGTGCCTAGAACGTGTTGCCAGAGGAGATGGTTGAAGCCAAACAATAGCATCATTCAAGAAGCACCTGGACAAATACATGATTCCTGAAGAAGGGCTTATGCCCGAAACGTCGATTCTCCTGCTCCTTGGATGCTGCCTGACCTGCTGCGCTTTTCCAGCAACACATTTTTCAGCTCTGATCTCCAGCATCTGCAGTCCTCACTTTCTCCAAATACATGAATAGGAAGGGAATAGAGAGATATGGACCCTGTAAGTGAATACAGTTTTATATGGAAGGGCAAAATGTGTCAGCACAGGCTTGGAGGGCTGAAAAGCCTATTCTTGTGCTATTATGTTTATTCCCAACACCATGAGCTCTTATTTTGCATAATAACCTTCGATGTGGGACCTTGTTAAATATCTTCAGATGATCTAAGTGCAACATATCCATAAGTTTCCCTTTATCCACATTGCCTGTTACTTGCTCAAAAGATTTCAATAATTTAGTCAAACATGATTTCCCTTTCACAAAACTATTTGCCTTTGCCTGATTGCATTAAAGTATTCTTATATCCTGTTAGATCCTTCTTAATAGAAGATTCCACCATTTACCTATAACAGATATTAAGCTAACTGGCCTGCAGTTTTCTGCTGTCTCTCGTTCTCCCGCCCCCCCCCCCGTCCCCACCACACCCCCTCAGATTCCCTCAGATTAAGGGAGTCTCATTCATAATATTCCAGTTTGACGAAGCTGTTCCTGAATCTAGGGGATTTTGGAAAATTAAAATCAGACATTTACTATTTCAGAGGCCACTTTTTTTTTAAGACTTAAGTGAATCAGCACCTGCAGAGTTTTAAACATTGAACTCTATCCATCACAAAGTCCTAGGAGAAGATGAGAACTGTAGATGCTGGAGATCAGAGTCAAGAATGTGGTGCTGGAAAAGCACAGCAGGTCAGGCAGCATTAAAGGAGCAGGAGAAACAATGTTTCGAGCATGCTTATGTTTCGGGCATAAATGATACTTATGCCAAAAACGTCATTTCTCCTGCTCCTTAGATGCTGCCTGACATGCTGTGGCTTTTCCAGCACCATCACAAAGACTGCCTACATCCATTGCCTGCTTCTGTCTTTATCATAATCATTCATCCATCAAGACCCTCCCAGATGCCCTTTGGAAATTCCAGGATCAAGTACTCAAATGTCTTTCTGGCTGACCTTCCGATTACCACTTTCCATATTCTTTAAATCTTCAAGATCTTCAAGGTCTTTAAGGTCTCTCCCACCCTTTCCCAGTTCCACTTGCCTAGGAATGCAGTCCTGTGGAACAATAAGTGCCTCACTTTAGCTTCCTGCATCTCAATACCCTATCCATTAAATTTCCATAATTAATGATCACTCTCAGATCTCTCCATTCCATCCTAAAACTTCCTTCACTATACAGATTTCTCTCTCTTTGCATCTATTTCCTCCTTTAAACCTTTATTTCTTTTAACAAACCTGGTCACTTACCTCCCATCTGTCTTGGCGTCCATTTATTTCACCGTTGCCTCGCTAATGCACCCTCTGATGGATTCTGACATTAAAAACATTATACAAATGCAAGTTATTGTGAGGCAGGGGGCTGTGGACAGAAATAATAATGTAGAATTTCTAAGAGAAACTTGTACCTTGCATGAGAGTTTGATTGGCACATGTTGTGCACTATAGAATAAAGGAGCGATTTAACATATTTACATTTCTGAAATAGAGGTGAAAATATGACTAAAACACAATTTTCAAATTCCTTGATAACAAAAGTTATTTCCTGGTAGGTTAGAGGCACTGGCCACCCTCAATGCTGGATTCAACAGAGAAGATATATCCCTATCAATGATACATTCCACTTTGTAATTAACAAAAGAATGCCTCAAACATAAGCTTTTAAACTAATTTTGTTAAGGATAATTTTATTTCATTAAATAAAGCTGGAATAATTTATTGTTAACAATGTTTTTTTGTAATAAGTGCCTTTATGTTCACAATGAATGATTTAAATAACACCTTTATTTTCTTAACAGAACATAATGTCTGAAGTCAAACATATCTCCCCTGTATTATTTGGAATGATGTGCACCTTGTTATCATGTGGGATTCTTCTAGCCCTTTTCTTTCTCATCTTCACCATCAAATTCAAACAGAACAGGTACTATCCATGAAACAATGGCATTTGTGTCACCACTTTAAACTTTTGAAGTCTCATTCTCTCCCACCTGCATCTTAGCCAATTCATTGTCTAAGACGGTTAATTGATAGTGAATTATGTTAATAAGAGGAGGGTCAGATTCAGTCGCTGGTCTGTGGTGAGCAATTAACCTCTGTGTCCTTATGTCAGCCAGTTCACCAGAATCTTTGTATCTTGTTTAAAGGTGGCAAATATCCAGAGTGTGTGGTTCACTTATACTGACCGTTAGTACATAACGATCAATAATTAGAAGTATCAGAGATGTTCTGTCCAAACTTTAAATGAAATTATCCCTTAGTGAGAGTTTCCACCATGATAAGAAACCAAAAATCAGAAGAAAATGTATGACACAGAAGCAAGGTAGAAAGATGAACAGAATTACAGCTGAGAGCAAAAGAAATAGAAACAGAAGGGGAAAAATGGGTTTAGACGTTGGGCTTATGCCCGAAACGCCGATTCTCCTGTTCCTTGGATGCTGCCTGGCGCTTTTCCAGCAACACATTTTCAGCTCTGATCTCCAGCATCTGCAGTCCTCACTTTTTCCCTTTAGAAGTTTTCAGTCAACATTATTACAAACATGGCAAAAGTGAGGACTGCAGATGCTGGAAACCAGAGTTTAGATCAGAGCCCTTCCTGATGAAGAGCCTTTGCCCGAAATGTTGATTTTCCTGCTCCTCGGATGCTGCCTGACCTGCTGTGCTTTTCCAGCACCACTCTGATTATTACAAACATGTTAATGCTGTCATATTCTTAGATTGAGGGGTTGCATATGTATGATAGAACTGAGGATTTTTTTCTATCAAAGGGTAGTGAATTTGTGGAATGCTTTACTACAGAGGGCTATTGAGGCTGGGTCATTAAGTTTTTAAAATTAATTCATGGGATGTGGTCATCGTTGGCGAGGCATGCATTTATTGCCCATCCATAATTGCCCAAAAGGCAGTTAAGAGTCAAGCACATTGGTGTAGACCTGGAGTCACATGTATGGCAGACCAGGTAAGGATAGCAATTTCCTTCCCTAAAGGACATTAGTGAACCAAGTGGATTTTTCCAACAATTGGCAGTAGATTCATGGTCATCATTTGAATCTTAATTCTAGATTTCATTTCTTATTGAATTCAAATTCCACCATCTGCCATGGCAGGATCCAAACCCAGATTCCCAGAACATTACCTGGGTCTCTGGATTAACACTCCAGCGACAGATAGTACCACTAGGCCATCATCTTCCCTTTAAGTATACATCATTAAGTATACTCAAGGCTGAGATAGACAGATTTTTAATCAGTAAGGGAATCAATAGTTATGGGGAAAAGGCAGGGAAGTGGAGCTGAGGATTTTTAGATTATCCATTATCTTGCTGAATGGTGGAGCAGACTTGATGGACTAAATGGCCTGCACTGCTCCTTTGTCTTATTTTTTCTGTCAAATTATAGTTTTATGCTTAACATGAGGAACTGAGATTTTTTTTTCAATGGGACTGGGTCTGAAAATATTTCGGAACCATTTTACCAAATAATTTGTTCAATTTTATTGAGAACTCCTATGCTTTCAGATAGGACCAAAATAAATAATATAATTAAGTGGGTTGTTATATCTAGTTATAGCTCCTGCCCACCATAGACATTAGAAATCACTTCTTATAAACTCTGAAGAAGGGTGGTGTGTTGTATTCTACTTGCAAATTACATCAGGCTTGAAAGCATGACAACTAGATAAAGCAAGGGTGTGATGCTGGAAAAGCACAGCAGGTCAGGCAGCATCAGAAGAGAATGAAAATCTTGCCTGAAGGAAGCCCTTGCCTGAAATGTCAATTTTCCTGATCCTCAGATGCTGCCTGTCTTGCTGTGCTTTTCCAGCACCACACTCTTGACTCTAATCTCCAACATCTGCAGTACTTACTTTCACCTGTATAAAGCAGGGCCCCACCCAGTCACCATTTTCTCATAAGGGAAAGCCTTGTTTAGCCACAAGCTAACGTTCAGTTTTACCAAATGTTTGCCTGATTCAACTTAGATCTAAAATTGCTCATCCAAGTGGCCTCTAATGTAAATGTGGCTCAGAGGTTACAGCATAACTGGTCTGTACTAGTCTTGTATAAACATTCAGTTCTATACATGTTAAACTTGGTAACATATTAAAGTTTAAAATTCTGTCTATCATGTGAAGATTTCACAAACTTTTATTATTAATTATTTCTATCAGGATTGTGAAAATGTCCAGTCCAAACCTCAATATTGTAACAATTATTGGAAGTGTTTTTACTTATGTCAGTGGATATATGTTTGGAATTGTGGAAGAGAAAACTGCTGAAATGGAAATTTCGACTGAACTGATCTTTCAGGTAAGGAAAGTTGACAAATTATGAACTGGTGTATGCACTATTAATCAGAAACCCAGGACTTCCTATATTTGGTTTGCTTGTTCCTTGTTTGTGAATTGGTTTTATCAGTGCTTAATATGAAGTGATGTAGGTGTATAAGAAAAACACTTGACCTAAATTTAATCTGATGAAGGGCTTTTGCCCGAAATGTCAATTTTCCTGCTCCTCAGATACTGCCTGAACTGCTGTGCTTTTCCAGCACCACTCTAATCTAGAATCTGGTTTCCAGTATCTGCAGTCATTGTTTTCACCTAAATTTAATCTGACCTATCAGCCAGTTATAAAGCAACACTGGTACAGTTGTTAACTGCTATGCAATCCATCACCATGTGTGTCATTGCTCCCAATTACTTTAGGAGCATAAGACAAATAACCTTTAGTCTCTGGGACATAAAATGCAAACACAGTATACAGAAACTTTAATAAAAGATCTCACATGGGAAGTGAGGGGGTATCCTTGATTATAAAGTTACCCAATTTATAATCAAATTGTTTTTAATATTTTTTTTGAGAGTTAATGTTTTAAGATTTGAATCCCACGCAGGTAATAGTACTTCATTGGATTTCTAAGAGGAGCATTATGTAGTTTAATGGAGAATCTGTTAATATAGTACTATTTTAGACAAACGAAATAAATGGCTACAGGATGTCCAAAGTTCAACTGAACACTAAAAAGTTGTCATCAGCAATCACTTGCTCACAGGTATGATTGTCCACCTCAGAAGTTCCATGTCATTGGTCATGGGCTCTGTGGGTCCTTGTGTGGCTGCTGAGCCCAATCCTAGAGCTGCATCTCTGACCACACATTTTGCAGGGGTTTCCAGGAAGTGGAATTAGACCATAACTTTGAAATCATTGGCATTCCTTTCTCTGGTCCCTGTTTCTTCTGAAAGAGGGTCTCCTGCGTGTTGATATCTATGTTGCATTTCTTCAGGGTAGCCTATGTTTCCTTTGTCCTCCTCAAGTGCCTTTCTTGAGTTGGGTGAAGAAGATTTGCTTTGGCAATGGGAACTCAGATATCCTAAGCCTGTGGCTGGTCCAGCAGAGTTAGTTTCAGATGATCATGGGTTTGATGTTGGTGCTGTTAGCTGCTTCAAGGATGCTGATGTTTGTATGTCTGTCCCTCTCAACTGACATGGAGAATCCATCACAAACAACATTAATGGCACTTCAAGGGTCTTGAGGTGGTATCTAAATGTAGTCCAAGTTTTGGAGTCATATAGGAGAGTCAGAAGGATGACTGCCTTATACACAAGGATCCTAGTATCAGCATGGATTGCACATTCTTTGAGAACTCTCATCCTCGGGTACCTGAAGGTAGCACTCACAGATTGGATGTGATTTTGAATTTCTGGATGAGTATCAGCCTTAGATGAGTGATAGCTTACCAAGTTGGACAAGCTCCATGTTTGGGAGGATTTCTCCCTTGGTCTTAACAGAGGGATGGATCAGAACCTGACCTGAAATGGTTTGGTAAAGGACTTGAGTCTTTCTGAGGTTGCTTAAAGAGTATTCAACATTTTTAAAAGAAAGCATGTTAGGAAGTGGTACATAGACCAAATGTGGTCTCACCAAGGCCCTGTACAGCCTGGATAAAAATTCCCTACTTTTATATTCCATTCCTATATTATAAAGGCAAATTGAGCATTGTCAATCATTTGCTATACAATAGACAACAGGTGCAGGAGTAGGCCATTCTTCCCTTCGAGCCTGCACCACCATCCAATATGATCATGGCTGATCATCCTTAATCAGTATCCTGTTTCTGCCTTATCTCCATAACCCTTGATTCCACAATCCTTGAGAGCTCTATCCAACTCTTTCTTAAATGAATCCAGAGACTGGGCCTCCACTGCCCTCTGGGGCAGAGCATTCCACACAGCCACCATGCTCTGGGTGAAGAAGTTTCTCCTCATCTCTGTTCTAAATGGTCTACCCCGTATTTTTAAGCTGTGTCCTCTGGTTCGGCACTCACCCATCAGCATGTTTCCTGCCTCCAGAGTGTCCAATCCTTTAATAATCTTATATGTCTCAATCAGATCCCCTCTCAGTCTTCTAAACTCAAGGGTATACAAGCCCAGTCGCTCCATCTTTCAGCATAAGGTAGTCCCGCCAATCCAGGAATTGACCTCGTGAACCTACACTGCAATCCCTCAATAGCCAGAATGTCTTTCCTCAAATTTGGAGACCACAACTGCACATAATACTCCAGGTGTGGTCTCACCTGTACAGCTGCAGAAGAACCTCTTTGCTTCTATACTCAATCCCTCTTATTATGAAGGCCAGCATGCTATTCGCCTTCTTCACTACCTGCTGTACCTGCATGCTTACCTTCATTGACTGGTGTACAAGAACACCCAGATTTCTTTGTACTGCCCCTTTACCTAAATTGATTCCATTTAGGTAGTAATCTGCCTTCCTGTTCATGCCAAAGTGGATAACCATACATTTATTCACATTAAACTGCATCTGCCATGCATCTGACCACTCACCTAACCTGTCCAGGTCACCCTGTAATCTCCTAACATCCTCCTCACATTTCACCCTGCCACCCAGCTTGTATCATCAGCAAATTTGCTAATATTATTACTAATACCATCTTCTATATCATTAATATATATTGTAAAAAGCTGCAGTCCCAGCACTGATCCCTGCGGTACCTCACTGGTCACTGCCTGCCATTCCGAAAGGTAGCTGTTTATCACTAGTCTTTGTTTCCTATCAGCCAACCAACTTTCAATCCAAGTTAGTACTTTGCTCCAATACCATGCACCCTAATTTTGCTCACTAAGCTCCTATGTGGGACTTTATCAAAAGCTTTCTGAAAGTCCAGGTACACTACATCTACTGGATCTCCCTGCGTATCCACTGTATTAGAACATCAGGTAACTTCTGTCATTGATTTCTGTAACTTCTCTTCATTTAAATGCATACCATTTTTCACTTCATCCTGCCATAGTGGAGGGGTCCACATTTTGCACACTCCACCAGGTAAATCTTTGCTAACTCACTTAAGTTATCTGTGCCCTTGGCAGACTGTGCATCTTCTCTTGACAACTTTTTATTTATTCACTCCTGGGAGCTGCTGACTGGCCAGAACTTATTGCATTTCCCTAGCTGCCCTTAAACTGAGTGATTTCCAAGGCCATTTCAGAGGGCAGTTGAGAGTCAACCATATTGTTGTAGGTCTGAAATCACATGTAGACTGGACCAGGATAAGGATGAGCAATTTTCCTTCCCTGAAAGACATTAGTGAACCAATTGGGATTTTCCAACAATTGGCAATGGTTCATGGTCATCAGTAGATTCTTGATTCAAGATTTGTAAAAACATTTTATTTAAGTTCCACAATCAGCCATGGCAAGTTTTGAACCTGGATCATAAAAGCATTAGTGGAATTTCTGGATTAATAATCAAGCAACAATACCACTAGGCCATCACCTACTTACTCTCCAACCTACCTTGATGTCATTAGCAAATTTAATTTATGTATATTTAGACCTTCATCTAATGCATTGATATAAATTGTAAACCTCAGGCCTCAGTGTTGATCACTGTGGGGATTCACTAGTAACATTTTGCTATCTGAAGAAGACATAGTTATCCCTACTTTCTGTTTCCTGTTAGCTAACCAATTCTTTATCCATGCAGAGGTATAACCCATAAACTGTTAGATCTTATTTTCTGTAGTGACCTGTATGACACCTTACCAAATACCTTTTGAAAATCCAAGTGCATTACGTCAACAGGGTCTCCTTCATCCACTTTGTTTGCTAATTCTTCAAAAGGACTGAAATAATTTAATTTAGTTAAACACTACTTCCCTTTCACAAAACCACATTGTCACTGCCTGATTACATGATAATTTCTAAGTTAAAAGTCACATAACACCAAGTTATAGTCTAACAGGTTGATTTGCAAGTACAAGCTACCTGATGAAGCAGCAGTGCTCAAAGTTCATATTTCCAAATAAACCTATTGGACTCTTACTTGGTGTTGTGTGACTTTTAAACTTTGTCCACCCCAGTCCAACAACAACACCTCCTCATAATGATTTTCTAAGTATGCCAGGACAACCTTCTTAATAATAGATTATAGAAATTTCCTTATATCAGATTCTAGGCTGACTGGCCTGGATTTTGCTGTCTTCTGTTGTCTCCTTTCACAAATATTATATTATCTAACTTCTAATTCATTAGGACCTTCGCAGAACCAAAGGAAATGTAGAAGATTAGAAACAAAAAAAAGGGGCATGAGTGGGCCATTCAGTTCTTTGAGCCTTGTTTATCATTCAGTATGATTATCCAATCAGAACTCTTAATATAACACTGAGAACTATATATGCTTGAGATCTAAAACTAGCAAAATCGGAAATTACTGGAGAAACTCAGTAGGTCAGGCAGCATCTATGAAGAGAAAAAATTTCAATTCCAGTGATCTTCAGAACCAGTATGTTCCCTGTTGTGGGGAGACTCAAACTGGGGGAGAGCTTAGGGAAAAAAAAGAGGTTTTCCTTGTCAGACTGAGAAGTGAGTTTTCTTTCTCTATTAGTTGTCAGTCTGTTGAATCCTTTTCTTCAGAATTAGTTAATATACTAAGCTCAGAGTTAAATGGATTTTTTAATATAGATTTTGGAGTTGAGGGTTATGAGGCGGCAGACAGGAATTTGGAATTGAGAGCAGAACCAGATTAGGCATGATCTTATTGAATAGTGGAGCAGCCACAAAAGGTCAAATAGCCCACTCTTTTTTTCCTTGGTCCTACATTCTTGGTATTACTCTGGTTAATCTTCCCTACAATTGCACTGAGGACTTGACATACTTCCTAAAGAGCGATGCTCAGAATTGAAAATAATACACCAACTGAGATTTAATTTGTGATTTAATTTACAAGAAACAAATTTATTTTTGTATTGTGTCTATAGTTAAAAAGCCAAAGCTCTGACTACTTTAAAATAGCTTTATCGGTTTGTCCTGCCATGTTTAAAGATTTGCTTGTGCAAACTCTCTCAAGTTTCTCCACTTCTGTCACCTTTTTAAGATTGTAGCAGTTTAGTTTATATTTGCTTCTCTTCATTCTTCCTCACAAAATGCATCACAAAACTAACCATTTTTCATTCAATTTCATCAGCCATTTCATTTAAAAGTACAGGACAACTTATCCATGGAACACAAAACCAGTAATCAGCCACAGTCATTGAACAGGATTTGGAATATAGTTTGAAAAGTAATAGAATAGTAGGCACTAACAAACTAATCAGTTCAGAGATCAGAAAGCAGCAGTGAATTAACAAATCACAGGTTACCAGTAAGTTATTAATGATGCAGTGGACATATCAGCTAATTGAAAACTCAAAAGATAGCAGCACCAAATTACTTTACAGGATCCACGGCAAAAGGTATGCAATGGTATTGTATTTCAAGAATTTTTTTGAATGATAGGAGGTAAAGTTGGACAGCATTGGATCCTGAATTCTCAACTGTATCAAGAGTGAGGAGTTCGCTTTTTTTTCCTGTGACCATACAAAATGACAAAGGATGAACTGCAGTGAAGAATGGATAGCTGTGCTGGTGTACATAGAATGGAAACCCCGTGTAGACACATGGCAAATTTGGTGGGCATTTTGGCTAAAACTATGAATGAAGAAATGAAAGAGAGGAGTGTGCAGGATCTGGAGGCCCAAGGAACAGTTATTCCAGTGTCTATAAGTCAAACATTCTTGACTGGCTATTACTGGGGCACACAGTCAAGGACAGCTGACTGTGTATTCCTTAGAATAAAAGGTAACAATCAGGCTGGACAGTTTCAGACAGCTAAAGGCCAGCTAGTCTAAGATGTGCCATAGGGAAATTTCTGGAATCTATTATTAAGAATTGTGCAGCAGATGATCTAGAATCATAACGTGATTGAGCAGACTCAGGAAGCTTTAGTTTAACTAACTGATTAGAGTTCTTTTGAGGAATTAACAAACAAGGTAGATAAAGGCAAACCTATAAACAAACTATATTTGCATTTCCAAAAGTCTTTTGATCAAAGGTTGCTGCACAAGATATTCTGAAATTACATTTTCTGAGCTGACATTATATCAGTCGGTACAAGGGTGCACTTGAGAACCCAATCTGAGCTGACATTTTCAGGATTGAAAGCTAGGAGATTTTGGGTGGAAAGAACAAGGTGTGCAGTGGTAAACTTTGAACTGATCACACCTTTTGAAATATTGGGATGCAAGTTCAGCATTCAAAAAAAAAGCTAATTATTTTAAAATAGTTGCAGAATAGCTTCTGTGATTAGTAAATCGTATAGTTGCCATAGTCCTACCTAGACCATAGGGTTGCTCTCTTATTAAAGAGAGATGACTGATTATGGTTTAACCTGAGGGTTAGCTCACCTCAGGTAAGGGATTACTTTACAGTTAGGACATAGTGTTGTTTCTATGAAGTAGTTTGGAATACAACATACTCTTTCCATGGAATAAATTACATTTTCAGATTGGTCATTGGCTAGTGCAACATCACCATCTAGTGAACAGATTGCTGTAATTGCAGCATGTCCATATGCTGACATTTTCTCATTATAAAACATTGACCTGTTGTTTTGAACATTCCTCCATCACAAAAATTTAGATTTAAAAAAAAACCTACAAAATTGCAACAACAGATACTAGGATTTGTGGCCAGATAGTTCACACCATATGCCATATCTCTGAATATGTAGATTGAAGAGGTTTACAAATAAGAGGATGAGTTTTGAAAAGATGAAATACATTAACTTATTTATATATATGCAATTAATGCATTATTAAAAAAATAGTGGGTAGAAAGAGTATGACCCAACAACGCATGGACACTGAAGATGAGTGTGCCAACAAGATGACTATGCGGCAATACCTAAGGGTCCACCCTGCTGACAGCCAAGCATGCAGGGTAACTCATCCATAACAGGGAGACTATAGTGTTTGCTGCAGAAAATACTTTGAAGAATTCCACAAATGACTCTGTCTTTTACTTGAACACCCTCAATTCCATTCCTCAGTTCTGTTACTGTACCACCCTAATCGTGAACAATTTTGTAAAAACAAGGCTGCTGGATCAGATGGCAAAGATATCTGGCTGCACTACCTCACATTCCTCATCTGGGAATAGAATTTATACCAGTGGATCTTAGGGATGCTGTGATCATGGCTATATTTTAAAGAGGAGATCGGTCTGATTTGATTAGATTCCCTATAGTGTCGAAACAGGCTCTTCAGTCCAATACCGACCCTCCAAAGACTAACCCACCCAGACCCATTTCCCTCTGACTAATGCACCTAACACTATGGGCAATTTAGCATGACCTGCACATCTTTGGACTGTGGGAGGAGACCAGAGCACCGGGAGGAAACCCACACAGACACTGGGAGAATGTGTAAACTCCACACAGACAGTCACCCGAGGCTGGAATCGAACCTGGGACCCTGGTGCTGTGAGGCAGCAGTGCTAACCACTGAGCCACCGTGCTGCCCCAATCTATTGTGGTAACCACAGAGAGGTTTCCTTGCTGCCTTCTGCAACATTTTTCTTATTTTTCCTACCCTCCCCCACTTTGTTTAAAGCCCAGTTCCTACACTTTCATGTCTCCTACCTGTTTGCTTCACCTCTTCCCATTTCTTCCATAAAACATAATCACCAAACATCCCAAATTACTTTTTTATTCTTTCATAGAAAATTGAGCTCTCAATACCTTCTCCCATTCTCCACTGATAACTCTCTCCCATTCCCATATCTTCCATTTTCCAGGCAAGTGCCAGCTTAAAGTTTTTGGAAATATTTCATTTCTTTGGAGTTAAAGTTTAATCTCCACTGTTTTCCCAGCACTAAGATGGGAAATCTAGTTATTTAGGTTTCCAAGCACTCAGTACTTCTTCCCTATCTAGGTAAAAACAATGACTGCAGATGCTGGAAACCAGAGTCTAGTTTAGAGTGGTGCTGGAAAAGCACAGCAGTTCAGGCAGACATCCGAGGAGCAGGAAAATCGACATTTCGGGCAAAAGCCCTTCATCAGGAATACAGGCAGAGAGCCTGAAGGGTGGAAAGATAAGTCACTGCTCCTCGGATTTTACTGCTTCTCAGATGTCTGCCTGAACTGCTGTGCTTTTCCAGCACCACTCTAATCTAGACTTCTTCCCTATCTTTCAATTGTCAATTCAGCAACAGAATATAAACAGCCTAGGTACAACAAGGACAACATGCAACTTTTCTTTGTTATTACTAGGATTCTTTTATAAAATTTTAAAATTATAACAAATTCATTGGAAATATTGTTCTAACTCTGGGCTGGGCAAAAGATCCTTACAAAAGCTTGATGACTTGAGTGGTTTTGGCTGCGTGTTTGGTACATGATGAGTTAATTATAATTCACAAAACAGAAAACCGAGATGATTAGCTGTGGGTTAGGATTACTCTGGTTAAATTATGTTTTGCGTACAATTGTTGAAATTTTAAAAGGGTGTTGAAAATCTCTGCCAAGTAACTAGGAGGCTTTTACAATGTGTGAGCATGATCTAGAAGCTTTAATCACTTACTTGATGTAAAACCGGATATTTTGACGCCCTTTTAATCCATTATTACCTATTATTCTTTATAGTAAATATAGTTCTGACATTTTATTTATAAATTCTGATGACTTGACAAATACATTAAAACACTGACATAACTGATCTGCCAATGCATGTTACAGCACTTGAGACACCCAAGGACATGCTATTAATTATGTTAAGTTTGTAAAGTAATGTTTTGTAGTGAAATGATTGAATTCTTATTACTTGTGTATACTATTTTTATTTCAGTTGTCCTTCAATCATTACCAGAAGGGTAGATTATTGAAGTGACATTAAAATACTTATTTTGGATCTCTCAAGCGTATGGAATTAACTGCCAGAGGCTCGTACAATTACAATATTTAAAAAGGCATATATAAATGGTTATATAAATAGGAAGGGCTTAGAGGGATATGGGCCAAATGTGACAAATGGGACTAGATTAATTCAGGATATCTGGTTGACATGGACAGGTTGGGCCGAATGGTCTGTTTCCATGCTGTACATCTCTATGACTCCGTGTGTTTAGTCTTACCACCATTAGTTTTGATGTGTTTTGTTTAACACAAACCTTCATTTTGAATTACAGATTCGCATATGGATGCTGTGCTTAGGAATCTCATTGATATTTGGGCCCATATTGGGAAAGACATGGCGACTGTACAAAGTTTTTGGTCAGCATGTCCCAGAGAAGAGAGTGGTAAGCTAACATGTGAAGCTTCATGACCTTTACCTCACCCAACTTTTCTCTACATTTCTGAAGCAAAGTCAGAAGGGGAAATGAGAAGCTTAGACTAAATAGTTTTATCAAACAAACATTGGTAGTGGATGCTGTTAGCAGGCTGAAAGCAGTAATGGATAGCCATATGACAAAGAAAACAATGGAAAAATATGGGAAATACAAAGTAACATATATTATTTTTCAAACCTGCCTGCCAGATTGACCATTGTGGTCTTTTCCAGTTCTATACATTCATGCACACTATAAAAGTAGAGTTGTCATTGTCTGGAAATATTTAGGACAAAAACTTACTTATTTGTTGCTCCAAGGAAAATAATTAACTTTATTACTAAATAAGCATACTCATGATTGATAACTGTATATTGCAGTATATGTCATTTACTAATCCTTAAGGGGCATATATATAGCACTGGCTTGAAACTTTATAAATAATCCCTTTAGAAAGTTCAGTGCATATATAAAATAAACAAGAATGGTATATACACATCTGTAGCATAAAGTATATCAGTGAATCACTGTCTTACTTGTAGCTGCAGCCTTTAAGCAGTTTGCTTTCTTGAATATTTATTGGCTTTACAGTCAGATGAGTGATTTGATTAGATTTGATTTATTGTTGTCACATGTACCTAGGTACAGTGAAAAGCTTTGCTTTGCATGCAGTACAGGCAAATTGTAACATATAAGGACACACATATCATAGGGTGTTTAGACAGAGCAAATCATACAAGGTTATGGCTGCACAGGATTTGCACAAAAGCAAGATCAACATTAGATTTGAAATTAGAGAAGTCCATTCAGCAGTCTGTTATATAGCAGGGAGGAAGCTGTTCTTGAACCTGTTGGTGTGTGTGTTTCAGTTTCTGTGTGTTCTATCCAATGGAAGAGGTTGGAAGAGAGTATAATCGGGGTGGGAGAGGCCTTCGATGATGATGTCTGCATTTCCATAGCGATGAGAAGTGTTGATGGAGTCCATGGATGGGAGATTGGCTTTTATGATAGTCTGGGATGTGTCAACAACTTTCTGTAGTTTCTTACAATCCTGGAAAGAGCAGTTGCTGCACCAAGCCATGATGCACCCAGACAGAATGCTTTCTATGGTGCATCTGTAAAAGTTGGTGATGGTCCTTAGGGACATGTCAAATTTCTTAAGCCTCCTGAGGTTTAAAAAAAAGAGTCATTGTTGTGCCTTCTTGACCATCACACCTATGTGGGAGGACCAGGACAGATTGTTGGTTATTGTCAATCTTAGGAACTTGACGCTCTTGACCTTCTTCACCTCAGCTCCATTGAAATCGACAGGTGAATGGCCTTCTTTTTTCCTGGAGCTAATAATCAGTTCTTTAGTTTTGCTTTGAGGGAGAGATTGTTATCTTTGCACCATAACACTAACAATTCAAGTCTACAATGGTGGTGTCATCAGGGAACTTGTAGTTGCTGATCGGATGAAATTTTGGTGACACAACTAAGCGTACAGGGAGCACAGTAGGGGGCTGTGTATGCATCCTTGCAGGGCATTGATTTTGAGTATTATTCTGGAGGAGGTGCTGTTGTCTATAGTCACTAATTGCAATCTGTAGGTCAGAAAGCTGAGGATCCAGTTGCAGAAGCCAGACCCAGGACCAGGACCTAGGTCTCAGAGTTTGGAGATTAGTTTGGTTGGGATTATAGTGTTGAGGGCAGAGCTGTAATTGAAAAGTAGAAATCTGATGAAGATATCCTTCTTATCCAGATGTTCCAGGGATGAGTGTAGGGCTAGGGAAATGGCATCTGCTATGGAAGTGTTGCACCAGTAGGCAAATTGCAAGGGATGAAGGCAGGCTGGGAGGCTAGGGTTGACATGAACCCTGACTAACCTCTCAAAGCATTTTGTAATTATGGAGGTCAGAGCCAACGGATGGTAGTTGTTTAGGCACATTGCACATATTTTCTTTGGTAGTGGGATGATGGTGGTCTTCTTGAAGCAAATGGGGACCTTATATTTTAGTAAGGAGATGTTAAAGAGGTCAGTGAATACCCCTGACAGCTGGTCTCCACAGGATCTGAACGCATGGCCGGGAACTCCATCTGGATCAGTCGGTTTCTTCGGGTTCACTCTCAAGAAGGCGAATCTGACATGTGCAGCACAGACTGAGAGAACAGGTGAACCGGGGCTGTCGGGGCAGGTGACACAGTTCCACTGGCTTCACGTAAAGTTGAAGACTTAATTTGATGGTTGGGGCAATGGGGACAAAGTAACTTTGTGTATTTCTTCTCATCTCCACGAGTCTTTCATCCTTCCTCTCACTTGCGTCATTAACCAGATCTCTTCACCAAACAAGCTACCTGCCCAAAGTTTATATCTAGCTCCCCTTCCCAAGGTCAACTGGTCAAATTCCTCTTGATTTCATCCCATTACACACCATAACTTCTCCAGTCTGGAAATCTATTGTTGGCCAGATGTTATTTGAGCAGAGCCAGATCATTCTAGTACAGTACTTCAGGAGTGGAAAGATTGAAGATACAATATTTGGAATAATAAAACACATTTTCTTACTGGTCTCTGTTTGATGTCTCAGGTAAATATTTACATGTATGGTATTGTTCACACATTTGTAGTTAAGCATTCTTAAAAGAACGTACTTTTACTCAATCTGTTAGACATATCCCACCTCGGGATGGGTGGGACTTTAACCTGGACCTTCTGGCCAAGAGGTAGGAACATTACTATTATATTATTCTTGATTAAGAAAATTCTGAAATGCAGATATAACTTGTCCCAATCATTTATATTGAGAGGGTGAGGTTTATTTGTTTTGCCAATAGGTTTATTTGGGTTCATGGATGTTATGCATTAGAATTGGTCATGGATATACGATTAGCTTTGATTATCTCCCTCAGCAAAACACAGGTGGAGATAATGGATTCAAATCTTGATAGATCGTAGTTTGATTTTGAAAACCAGTTAATGTCAACCTCTTCCTATTCCTTCAGTTTACTGCAGGTCTAAAAGTTTAGAGATCACAAAACACCGTGGGTGGCACGGCGGCACGGTGGCACAGTGGTTAGCACTGCTGCCTCACAGCGCCAGAGACCCGGGTTCAATTCCCGCCTCAGGCGACTGACTGTGTGGGTTTCCTCCGGGTGCTCCGGTTTCCTCCCACAGTCCAAAGATGTGCAGGTCAGGTGAATTGGCCATGCTAAATTGCCCATAGTGTTAGGTAAGGGGTAAAAATGTAGGGGTATGGGTGGGTTGCGCTTCGGCGGGGTCAGTGTGGATTTGGTGGGCCGAAAGGCCTGTTTCCACACTGTAATCTAATCTATAACAAAAAAAAACTTTCGACAGGCAACCAATTAAGAGATCATCCTTTCAGTTCTTGTTGCTATTGCTCACAAACTTCTGTTTAAAAAGAATTCTCAGTAAGCTGTTTCTTGGGCATTAGTAACTTGAAACTTTTGCTTACAAAAGACATTGGATCGGTTGCAGGTAGACAGATGGTGAAGGTGGTGTTTGGTTCACTTGCCTTTATTGGTCAGTGTATTCAGTATATGAGTTTGGAGGTCATGTTATGGCTGTACAGGAGACTTTTACAATACTGTATTCAATTTTAGTCCCTGCTATAGAAAAGATGTAGTTGAACATTAAAGGGTTTAGAAAAGATCTATAAGAATGTTGCAAGGATTAGAGGGTTTGAGCTAAAGGGAGAAGTTGAATAGGCTGGGGCTTTTTCCCCTGGAGCATTGGTTGCTGAGGGTGACCTTATAGAGGTTTATAAAATCATGAGGGGCATGGATAGGGTGAACAGACAAGGTCTTTTTACCATGTTAGGAGAGTCCTAAACTAAAGGGCATCAGTTTAAGGTGAGAGGGAAAAGATTTAAAAGGGATAGGAGAGGTAACTTTTTCATGCGGGGGTAGTACATGTATGGAATGAGCTGCCAGAGGAAGAGGCGGAAGCTGGTACAATTAAAAGGCATCTGGATGGGATTATGAATAGGAAGGGTTTAGAAAGATATGGGCCAAATGTTGGCAAATGCGACTAGATCAGTTTCGGATATCTGGTCGGCATGGATGAGTTGTTTCCATGCCGTTTAACTCTACGACTCAATGGTTCTATGGTAACGAAACACAGAAAAGTAACAGGCTTTGAAATTCAACTAGTTTGTTTTTGAAAGGTGAATGGATATGAATAAGTTCTCTTGCTATCTTTCTCTTTCCTCCAGCTTGGAGCACTTTGATAATTATAGAACACAACATAAATATACAAAGATCAACTATATTTACTAGCTATTCTTTCATACTTGCACCATGATCATTCCCTATGAATGTTAGCTCTTTAAAGATTTAGAAATGTGTTTTGTTTTTCAAAATTATGAAGTAAAGTAGTGAAAATATCTAAATTCAAAGAAAATATTTCAACACAATGGTTGTTTGCAATGAAACATCCTTGGAAGTCAAATGTAGCTTATGCTCAGAGCTCTGGGCAAAAGATCAAGACTAAGCACAGGCTTAGGGGGGGAGGCTGAGGAACATCTTCTGAATTAAAGACAGAGTCATAGAAATGTACAGCATGGAAACAGACCCTTTGGTCCAATTCTTCCATGCCGACCAGATATCCCAACTTAATCTAGTCCCATGTGGCAGCACTTGGCCCATATCCCTCTAAACCCTTCCTATTCATATACCCATCCAGGTGCCTTTTAAATTTTGCAATTACACCAGCCTCCACCACATCCTCTGGCAGCTCATTCCATAAACCTACCACCCTCTGCGTGAAAACGTTGCCCCTTAGATCTCTTTTATATCTTTCCCCTCTCACCCTAAACCTATGCCCTCTAGTTCTAGACTCCCCCACCCCAGGGAAAAGATCTTGTCTATTTATTCTATCCATGCCCCTCATGATATTATAAACCTCTAAGGTCACCCGTGAGCCTCCGATGCTCCAGGGAAAACAGCTCCAGCCTATTCAGCCTCTCCCTATAGCTCAAACTCTCCAACCCTGGCAACATCCTTGTCAATCTTTCACGTGTCACAACGTCCTTCCAGTAGGAAGGAGACCAAAATTGCACACAATATTCCAAAAGTGACCTAACCAATGTTTAATTTCAGCTCCAGATCTGTTCTTTTAACTGAGGCTGTGTTGTTCCACTTCCTGTTTCTTGGGTACGGTATTGTTGTTATCTGGTTTCTGGGTCCATTTGTCAGACTTCTGCTGTGCCCTAATGACTTGGTGAGTCTTGAAAGATTTTACCTTTCCTTCTTAAGTATGAGGTGCCCTTCAATAGCTGAATTGATGTATTTTTTCATTTCTTGATGCCTTTTCTGCTACACCATGTGCCAAGTGTGCAGGGACTAACTTTAACTTCTGAAGTATTGTTCCTTAAGTACAAGGTACTTTTATATAAGAATGTTATTTACAGTTTAGTAGATATACATACACACACTCTCCATTCCAATATCCAATTCTCTTTAAATAATTATGTGATGCGGGTATATCACAAATTGAATTCATTGTCACGTGTACTGAGGCACAGTGAAAAGCTTTGTTTTGCAAGCAATACAGGCAGATCACATAGCTAAGTAGCATAGATAGTAAATAATAGGTAAACAGCAGCAAAACCAAAAATGCAGGTACAGACGAATGTTAAGAGTTTGAGAGTCCATTCAGTATTCAAACAACGTAAGGTAGAAACTGTTTTGAAACAGGCTGGTGCGTGTGTTCAGGCTTCTGTACCTTCTCCCTGATGGTAGAGGTTGTAAAAAATCATTGCCAGGGTGAGATAGATATTTGAGAATGCTGGCAGCCTTTCCTTGATAGTAGACCTGGTAGATGGATTCCATAGATGGGAGGTTGGCCTTTGTGATTGTCCGGGCAGAGTTCACCACTCTCCGTAACAGTCTCCGATCTTGAATGGTACAGGCGTCATACCAGATAGAGAAACATCCAGACAGATTGGTCTTGATGGCACACCTATAAAAAAAGTTGCCAAAGGTATTCACCATCATGACAAATTTACTCAGCTGCTTGAGGAAGAGGAGACATTGTTGGGCCTTTGTAATGTTCACATGAAGAGTCTAAGAAAGCTTGTTATGGATGACCATTCCCAGGAGCTTGACACTCTCCACTCATTCCACCTCTGTGCTGTTAATGTAGGGAGACATGAGTAACATCCTGCCGAAAGTCAATAATGCGTTCCTTTGTTTTGCCAGCATTGAGAGCTAGGTTGTTCTCAGTGCACCATTTTTCCAGGTCTTCCACCTCCCATTTGTTTTGTCGCCATCTGAGATTCGACCGACTATGGTGGTGTCATCCGCGAACATGTAAATGGCATTAGTCTGGAATATTTGGCAACACAGTCATGGGTATACAGTGAGTACAGTAGGGGGCTGAGTATGCACCCCTGGGGGGCTCCAGTGTTGAGTGTGAATGAGGATGAAATATTGTCCCCACTCTTCACTGATTGTGGCCTGTGGGTCAGGAAACTGGAGGATCCAGTTGCAGAGAGTAGGGTTTAGTCCGAGATCACTAAGTTTAATAATCAATCAATCAGTCTTGAGGGGATAATAGTGTTGAAGGCTGAACTGTAATCAATGAGTAGGATTCTTATGTAGCTTTTCTTGGTGTCAAGATGTTCTAGGGAAGAGTGAAGGGCAAGTGATGCGCCATCTGACGTGGATCTGTTGGTCGGATAGGCAAATTACAGTGGATCAAGAGTAGTGGGGAGGCTGGAGTTGATTAATGCCATGACCAGCCTTTCAAAGCACTTCATGACCACCGAAGATATGCTGCATGAGCCTTTTTAGGCACAGGGATGATGTTGGCCCTCTTCAAACAGGCAAGCACAGTGGCCTGCTGCAGGGAGAGGTTGAAGATGTCTGAGAAGACCTCTGCCAGTTGATCTGCGCGTGCTCTGAGTGCACAGCCTGGTAACTCTGTTTGGTCCCATCGCTTTTCTTGGATTCACACGAAGGAAAACTGATCTGACCTCTCAAGCAGAGATTGTTGGGATAGGTTTTTCAGGGCTGGTCGGAATAGGTGTTCTCTCTCTACCGAAATTCTGCTCAAAGCGAGCATAGAAGGCATTGAGACAATCTCTGAGGGGTATGTCATAGTGCAAGATAGGAGACAGTCTCTTTTTAGAACCTGTGATGTCATAGTTGCCGGGTGTCTGGGTCTCTAGTTTGGATCGGTATTGGTCCTTGGCTGTCTTAATGCCTCTGCGAAGGTCATATTTGGATTCCTTATATTTGAGTGGGTCTCCTGGGTCTCCTCACACCTGGTTTTTAGCAGGTTCTGTATGTCCTGATTCATCCAGGGTTTCCTGTTTGGAACACCCGGATTGACCTCCTCGGTATGCAGTCCTCCACATACTTGCTGATAAAGTCTGTGATGGCGGTGGCGTACTCATCCAAGGTACTTTGCGGACTGTTTGAACATGGCCTAATCAGCCGGTTCCAGACAGGACCGGAGTTGATCCTCTGCCTCCACTGACCAGCACTAGATCTGTATCCGCGAGGGGGTCTCCTGCTTGAGCTTTTGCCTGTAAGCCGGGGAGAAGAAACACTGATTGGAGTTCCCAAAATGAGGGCGGGAGATGGAGTGGTAGGCATCCTTCAAAGTGGTGCAGCAGTGGTCTAAAATGTTCAGGCCCCTGATTGGGATGGTAATGTTCTGGTGGTACTTGGGCAACACCTTCCTTAGATTGGCTTGATTGAAATCATCAGCCACAATAAACAGGGTCTCAGGGTGTTCCGTCTCCAGGGGGTTAGTGGTGAAGCACAGAACATCCAGAATTTCCTCAACCTTTGGTTTGTACACAACAGTTAGTATAGCAGTGGTAAATTCCCGGGGTAGATAGAAGGGATGGCATTTGATGATGAGGGTTAGATTACTTAGTGTGGAAACAGGCCCTTCGGCCCAACAAGTCCACACCACCCCGCCGAAGCGCAACCCACTCAGACCCATTCCCCTACATTTACCTCTTCACCTAACACTACGGGCAATTTAGCATGGCCAATTCACCTAACCTGCATATTTTTGGATTGTGGGAGGAAACTGGAGCACCCGGAGGAAACCCACGCAGACACAGGGAGAACGTGCAAACTCCACACAGAGTCGCCAGAGGTGGGAATTGAACCCGGGTCTCTGGCGCTGTGAGACAGCAGTGCTAACCACTGTGCCACCGTGCCACCAACTTTTTTTTTAAAGTTTCATAGTTTTTATCTGCCACCTGCTTCATTCTATACTGAGGAGTTCAAGGCTTGGGGAGCAATGGCTGCCCAGGGTTGCAATGTCACTTTAATATATCTTAATCACCCCATCCCTCCATTACACATTCAATTGGCTTTCGTTACTCCACAGTCAACTGCTGCAAAGACCCATCGCTCCTTTTCAAAACAAAGACTAGTATTTCTGTGAAAACACGGATTTCTGTTGATTATTGCTCATGCATATAATCAAATTACCTTAGATTGAATCTACTGAATATGAGGTATATGTTAAATCTCACTCACGTACAAACTTCATGGAAAATTTATGAAGGAACAAGTAATACCCGTTTTTAGGTACTGCTTTTATTTTTACCTTAGAGGTTTATAAAATCATGAGGGGCATGGATAGGGTAAACAGACAAGGCCTTTTCCTTGGGGTTGTGGAGTCAGAGAGGGATTAGGTTTAGGGTGAGAGGGAAAGATTTAAAAAGGGACTTAAGGGCAACATTTTCATGCAAAGGGTGGTGCGTGTTTGGAATGAGCTTCCAAAGGAAGTGGAGGAGGCTGGTACAAATACAGCATTTAAAAGGCATCTGGATGAGTATATGGATAGGAAGGGTTTTGACGGTTATGAGCCAAATGCTGGCAAATGGAATTGGATTAGTTTAGGATATGTGGTCGGCATGGACAAGCTGGACCAAAGGGTCTCTTTCCATGCAGATGTAGACCAAGAAAGTTTATTCCCAAAATTGTCTGCAGGTTTGGGGAAATTAAAGATAGAATACCATTTTATCCTTAGGGATACTGCTAAAACAATTTGTTTCTAACATAGAAAATTGCCACACCCACTCTTGGGGAAAGTTAAAAAGAAGCAGATTTGTATGCTAAAATAAGAAGTATTTTCACCATTTACCAACAAGATGGTGTTATGGATTAGTTATAGTCCCAAATTCCAACAGTTTAATTAGCCTCTGTGTGGATTTATCTCAATTGAATTAAACAGTGGAACATTTGATTCACCAAATGGCTTCAGTGGACGTAGGTCTAGGAAAACTAAGAGTACCCTATTCACCAAGATAAACATGAATAATGGATTTTAGCAATTACCTTTGGATAAAGATTTCAGAACGTTGGTGACATTTATGAAATTTTTTGGGCATTATTGCTTTAAAAAGCTGCACCCTGAAGAGCACCTATAGCAGATATTTTGCAAAGAACAATGTCCAACCCACTGAAAGGCATTGATAGGGACAGCATATACCAAAATATTAGAACATTCATGCAGGTGCTTCAGAATACAGGTCTAACATTGAATGAGAAGTGCTAGATGCAAAATTGAGAATAACATTTCTTGGGCACTTAATCTAAGCTACTGAAGTTGCAGCAGACTACCCAACCAACCCATGCTCTGAACCAGCTTAAAGTAGCCATGATGTGGAGGTGCCAGTGTTGGACTGGGGTGGACAATGTCAGAAGTCACGCAACACCAGGTTATAGTTCAACAGGTTTGTTTGAAATCACAAATCGTCGTGAAGATAAGTACACAGGTACAGAATTTATAGGCAGAGCAATCAAAAGATCATACAAATGGTGAGTGGAGCGTCATCAGGCCAAACAACAAGTCTCTGCAGGTGATCAAAAGTGTCAGATGGTATGAATAAAGTGTCAACAGCTGAATAGCAAGTGAAGGAATGACCTATGATCCAATTAATTGAGGCAGAGAGATAATTACAAAGAAAAATACAATGGTGCTGAGACAAACTAAATGGCTGGAATAACATGGTAAGTGTTAGAGTCGCTAGCAGAGGGTCTAACCAAAATAACAAGTAATCCAAAATTGTACAAACTAATTAAAGTAGCAAGATCATAACAAGTTATCAAGGTGATGGTGCCAAAACAGGACAGTAAGGAAGATATAACAAATACAGAACAGTATGATGGGGTGACATGTAGTGTGACATGAACCCAAGATCACTGTTGATTTCGTACCTATAAAGCTAGCCTCAACTGTGATTTTGGATTCATGTCATGCTACGTATAAACCCATCATATGGTTCAGTATTTGCAAAATCTTCCTTACTGTCTGCAATAGTGTACCGCTAGTTTTTAAATATGATGCTAGTGGTATGAATGTCAGAAGAGCCAGGTAATAATGAGCACTTCTGTCTCTCTGGCCATGCAATTCCCTAGGAATGAAATATGTTGCATGACTAATGAGGTGATGAGTGGAAGGTTGCGAGAGAAATGTCATTGACCAATAGAGGCCCATTGTGAATCTCATCTGACAAAACACTAACTAAAACTGGGGAAGTTCCGCTGAAAGACTAGTCAGAACATAGACCTAATATCGTCATATCATGCCAATGTTTTGGGTAGTACAGGCATCTCACTGTCATTCATGACTAGCTAGTGTTCAATGAGAGATTAGTAATACAAGAACGCTTAGACCTGAAACTCTTCAGAGAACTCGAATGTAATTTGTGCATTACAAGGTTGTGTGTCAGAACACAGCAGTCAGTGTGGTGGCCAAGGATAACATAGAAGAAATGATGAATAATTGCATTGTGTGTGTGGTGATCAGCCAAAAGAAGAGCAAATCATTATGACCATTATCTTTTCCATCAAGGCCATGAGAACACTTGAAAATTGATTTATTTACAGTTTGAATATCTTGGTTATTAACATTGTACTTGAAGTGGACCAGTCTATGTAAACCATCCACACAAGATCATTACAGAACCAATGATAGAATCCCTCAAGAAAACCTTGTTGATGCATAGCATTTTGGACGTGTTGTCTAATGCACTGGTCCATATTTTGCAAATAACCAGTTCAAAATGTTTGCAGATGAATACGGTTTATTCATGTCCCAACTGCATTCCACTATTCTTGAATGAAGAGGAGTAAGGAGATTGTGAATTTCAATGGAATTGAATAGAACAAGATTTAAATCTTGCAAAATTGAATTAAAAGAATCACTGCTACAGATTTATCACTGTTAGTGGTATTGGTGGGTAGGGGTTTGAGAACATAGCTTCTGAGACAGAGATGGAAGTTACAGCCAAACATCATTCTGAACAAGCATAACAAAGTAAAATTGTGTGAAGAGCAAAGAAACAACCAGGCTGGAAATTTTAATAAATGGTATAAAACAAGTGTTACCACAGCTAAAGACCAGGGACAGAGTGTGGACAAGACATCAACAGAGAAAAGGAATGATCATAGAAAACAAAACCAAGGTCATATATGGTTCAAAAAGATCAAGGGATAAGACAAAAACCATCAGACTTAAGTTACTTTTTAACATGACATCAAGACTATGACTGAATGCTTTTTTTGATATACTATAATTTTTGCATTTCCAGATAGCTTTTCAAGTTGGTTATTCCAACTTTGTATGGGTGTCCCAGGATTATAATTATGTAGAATTGCAAAGTGTTTAGTACCACCCAATATGCTTAAAATATATCTTATCATTTGTAAGTACACCCATTTTTGTGGTCTTTAAATGACAATTTATGACCGGAATTACTTTCAAAATGTGTTTTGACCAACAGCTGCACTACCATGGGGACTCCAGTGATGGTGCTATAAAGCTGGAAAAGTTGCAGTCCTAAAAGTGTTGCAGAACCTAGCAATTCTGGAACTTCAGTTCCCTCGTTGTAACAGTTTGCTTATAGTTTTTGGCAAAAATTTCAAAAAGTCAAGAGGAGTGAAGATTATATACTTTTTAGGCAAAAGTGAGGAGCAGATGCTGGAAACCAGAGTTTAGATCAGAGTGGTGCTGGAAAAGCACAGCAGGTCAGGCAGCATCTGAGGAGCAGGAAAATCGACGTTTCGATCCTGATGAAGGGCTTTTGCCCGAAACGTCGATTTTCCTGCTCCTCGGATGCTGCCTGACTTGCTGTGCTCTTATATGCTTTTTAGTCAATGCCTTTAAAATTGCTAATTGTAATGCAGATATTTTAATATCCAGTATCCTTTTTTCTTTAATCATTAAGAATGGTTTTCTGAATTTCATTGCAAGTTTAGTTGGTCTACTATTGGTTACATTAGTAGAGCCTTGAAAAACCTTTAATTCACTCACTGTTCATGAATTAAACAATCCAATCATAATTTCATGTTGCAGTTTAATGTCTGAGTCAAGTAATTGAGGTTTCATTTGTTTCCATGATGTAATGAACTAAATCTGCTTTCCTTTCCAGATTATCAAAGACATTCAGTTATTGGGACTGGTAGCTGGAGTGATTGGTTTGGATATTCTGATTCTGGTAACATGGGGTATTGCTGACCCATTACAGTGTATGGAATCCTTAAATGCAGGAGTGAGGGTAAAACAAACTTTTAGTTTTGAAGCTTTTAATTACTCCTTGAATTTTCTACTGCAAAATGATTTATTATGATTTACTATTAATCCAAAATCCTTTGATATTGAACAGCAATTGTATTGCTTTCCTCATTCCTCAGGTAGTTGAAAAATATCTTTCTTACTCCATTACAATCATGAAATGTTGTGTTTCTCAGTACACAGATATCTGGATAATTCTTATTTCACTTCTAAAGGTAAGAATTCTTATTTCTTCATCCTTACCAAATTTTGGCTTGTAAAGATTAATCTCATTACCTATCCTTTTTATTCTTGGTAGGCTGTGTCACAGCAGCTCTGACAATACTGCATTTATTGGGCCATTTGAGCAATAGGCTAAATTGCTGCCACTGACATCACAATAACAGTGTAGTATGGACTTGAGTCAGTTGGAAACTAAATAAGAGCAGGTGGCAGGCTTTGTCTTTTGGAGATTATTGAAACAGTCAGGATTTGATAACATTTGGCAACTGTTATGATGAGTTATTTTCTTCTGGTTCCACATTACAATCACCATTTTTTAAAATTTCACTTCATGACGTGGTGGAATTTGAATACCTCAGCATGACTGCTGGTTTGGTTCTATAAATACTACATTACACACTTTTTTCCAACTTTGGTTCTATTTTTTGATCACTCTATATAAATTAGGATGGACAATAAATAGTGGCAGTGTGTGTGGTGGTCATTTTCTTTGAATAAATTTTCTTTAAAAATCTTGTATTTTTTAAACTAAAATTTTGTTAAAGCAGTTTTGACAGGAGTAGACCTATCATTCACCGATGTGTTTCTGTCGAATGACAAATATTCTTACGCACTGCATCTAAAGCTTATCCATCTATTCAATATCAATGTAGTCTCTCTTTTCTGCCAAACAGAAATATTCTTGAGAGTAAAACTTATTTTCTCCATTATCAAATATGTCCTAAAACTATTCTTTGCTTCACCTTTATTTTCAACAAGTACAAGAGAGTTTTGTCACTAAGGTTGAGACTGCACATGTAACTGTCCTCGGTGTTTCACTTTCCACATCCGCTTTCTCCTCATCCACCAAACCAAGCTTAACCAGTTTACACCTGCCAAGTCTTGAACCTGCACTTTCATCTAGCTTTGAGATCTTCTTTGTGACCTCAAAATTAATCTTTTCATGCCCTTGACTACATCGTACCATATAGCTGACCACCCAGCCTTCCTTCTTGACATCTTGTCAATGTATAACATTATAGACTTGTTAGGTTCTTTGGTTGTTTTTTCCCTTTTTCAAAGCATCATTATCGCCCCTTTCTTGATACAGAATCATTACAGCACAGTAGGCCATTTTACCCAACATGTCCATGCTGGCCCTCGTAAGAAGAAATTCATATATTATCATTTCCCCACACTCTTCCCACATCCCTCCTCTTCAGGAATCTCTCTTGTGGGCTTTTGCCCATCTCTGAAATCTTTTAAACAGGTTTGCTCCAAAATATGCCTTCACCTTTGCAACAACTCCGGATTCGATTTCTCCATTCATTTCCTGTCCTTGCCTGATCACTGGAACAGCTTTTACCAAAATTACAAATGATATCCATTTGACTGAGGTGCTTTGTCCTTCCTTAAACACTCAGAAGTCTTTAACATGGTCAGTAGTCCCATTTTTCTGTCCTCCATTTCACAAAGTACTAAGACACCCTCACTTTGTTTTATTGTTAGCCATCTGGTCCTAGCAAAAGCAAAGCAGTGGGTTCGCTTCTGCCAATTCCATTAGCTCAAGCTGCCCATGGATCAAATTATGCCACATTCTTCTTCTACTGGCTTCAAATTTTAAAATTCTTATTCTTTTGTTTGTTTAAAATCCTTTCATGGCCTATCTCCTCTTAATTCTGTAATCACCTGGAGCCCTATAGCTGCAATTCTTTCCCCTTTATCCCAATGTAGATAACTTCATTTTCTGGCCTAGACCAGACTTCAGTTTTACATCTCTCTACAACGTTTGTTTAACTGCCATCATCCAACTGATTGTCCAATGTCTACTCAATGGATGAACCATAATTTCCTCAACATAAATAGTGGGGAGACTAAAGCCAGCTTCTGGAACTGCCTTAATGGCAATATACTAGACCTAGATTCCAACTGTCTCTGACTGTTCTTTCTTGAATAATAGTCTGTTTGCAATTTCAGCATCATATCTAACCAGAGCTAAACTTCTGATCCTTACTCTCTTTTCGAAAGTCACCTATGACCACCTTCATTATTTCAGCCTATATGGTACTGAAATCTTATCCTTACTTTATACACATCCAGACTGACATTCTGTCCTGGTCTAACACCTCTATTGTCATCGTATTATCTACTTCCCTTCATAGCCTATCCCTCCTGTTCTCTGTATGTCATAGGACCTCATCCTCGGAATTCTTAGCTACTCCAGCCTTGGCTTCCAGTGCATCCTCTCCCTCCCTTTGTTTCACCATTGATGGCTGTTCCTGAACCTCCGAAAGTTCTTGACCATGCTATTCACCCAACTTCTCCTAAATAAGGTTGTTTAATGTATCCTCATTAGGCTTTGCACCCATTTATTTCTGTTAATGCCTCAGAAGCAATTTTGGGAAAGGTTTTGAATGTTATATAAATGAATGTTGTATTACTAAATGAAATGAGACATGCTAACAGGAATGTTTTATTCCTGTTAGCATATCTCAAGCAAGAACTCTGTGTTACTCCTATTTCACTTAATATTTGCTTATATTTGCATCTCTTGTGCCTATACACTTACCAACATTTCTCCTCTCTCTCTCTCTCGCTCTCTGTCTCTTTCCCTCCCCCTCCCCCCCCCCCCCCCCACCCCTATCTCTTTGGCTCAACCTCCTTTCTCACTATTACTTGATGTTGACAACATGCACTTCTGCCTTGATGACTTGTTGAACCTCTCTGGGTAAGCCAGTTAAAGGCTTTGGTTTTTAAAAAAGAAATGTTTCTATTGATTAGTTTTGTTACATGGTTTAGTTCATTTACATGTTACTTACAACTATTGTAATTTTCTAAACACAGGGAAGTCTTCTGTTCTATGGCACATATCTAGCTGGTTTAACCAGCAATGTTAGTTCTCCGCCTGTAAACCAGACTGTCACCATCATGGTAGGAGTTTATCTGATCATGTTCACTGCAGGAATAATCATTCCCATTACTAGATTCTTGAGTTCCTGGCCCAATTTATCCTATGGTGTCACATCTGGAGGAATATTTATTTGTACCTCAACTATCAACTGTCTCATCTTCATCCCTCAGGTAAGGGAAATCTAAAGAATTACAGCATATTTAGAATGATACCATTTATTAACTCGCAGGAGCATAAAATGATGATCTTTTTTTCACCTCTGTATAACATCTGAAATTTTGTCTATGCTACTGTCTTCCATTGCCCCTCCTACACTGTTCAGGTGATGAAACTGAACTTGTTACTGAACCTGCTATTGGTTTCAAAAGAATGATATTTCTTTAAATTTTCTCATCACAGAAAAAATCCATTCTAAAACCTCTCAACTTGCTTTCTTTCATTCCTCAACTGCATGCTAGCTATTGAGAATGTCATCCAAAGCTATGGGATATCGGTGTACACTTATGTTGATGACAATCCAGTTCTCACCACATCCTTTAACTCCATGGCCACATCAATGCTCTGTAGCATCTAGTTATTAAGAGTCACAATCTCTTCCAATTGAGCACTGGAGTAGCTAAAGATATTATTTTCCTCCTCCTCAAACTATAATCTGTTACTGACTACACTACCCTGAGGCTGAAGCTAGTGTAAATCTTAAAATATGAGTTGACAGAGCTGAGGTTCAAAGCACACATCCTATCAAAGCAAGTTTTTCACTTCTATCTCTTTGTGGCTAAGTCTCCAACTCATATTCTCTCTTTCAAGCTTCTGCAGTTATAAAAGGACAAGATACATGGTGCAGTAGACTTCTTTCAGTTGTGTTAGAGCTTAGTTAGTGTCATGCACAGATGCTATCCAAGGGAAAAAAAAAGGTTCATTCCTTTACTGTGCTTAGTTTCAAATTTCAGCCAGGTAAACAAAAGTTACTATCTATCTAAAAGGATGAGAGAAAACTAGATCTGAAAATATTCGACAGTGGTAGCTTTGGTGTTCCTAACAACCAACCAAAGACATATTTATTATTTAGACATTGGCAATCTATCTGCCCTCTCAGTATCAAGAGCCTGAAACATGAAGAGAGCAACACATCCAAAATAAATTCACCAATATAATTTTAAAGGCCTTTTAAGCATCAAACAGATGTCCATCAGTTACTTAACAAAAGCGGAACTCAAACAGTGTGCACGTTAAATTGAGGAGCCGAATGCTGGGTCCTTGTCCATGATGTATTTGGCAGTAGAGTACGGGTGCATTTAATCAGGTGGGATTAAATTCATGCAGGGAGGCCCATGGGTGGGTTTTACATGTTGCTGCCAATTGAGATCCTCAAATAATCAATTAATATGTTAGAAGAACATACTTGTGAATGATCAGAAGTGGAAACTTATCAGAACTGTTTTGACATCACTGGGTTGGAGAGAGATTTATCATGCGATTTCTTGGAAAAGGTCAAGTATTGAGGAGAACTGTAGGTCATTTGCTATTGATTGGAAAAGCACATATCTTTGAAAAACTGTGTTGAGCAAAACATTTTAAAAAGAAGTGATAGATCATTATCATGACCTTAATTGCTAGACCAACAGAATGGGTTTGCACAAGGCCTTGTGCTAATGGTTGTTCAGCAATAACCTCTGCTCTTTTTGGAATCTTTTGTCAAGAGCATAGGAGTGAGAAAAAAGGACCTTCAAATTGGAAATAGCATCTCTTTTGAAAAGTGGGAATTGTAAGAAAGTTGGTAGTTGCTGGAAAGTTTTGCAAGAAAGAGTTCTCTCTCTAAGTAGTATTTGTGAATCCCAAAAGCTTAAATAGTTAGGCACCCTGATAATTTACAAGTTTTACTTCCAAGAATCCAAAATTTGGTCCAGGATCTTCAATGGCTGTGCAACCAAACATCATTCAGATCTTATCAACAAAAAATCAAAGTAACTGTGAGAACTCAAACCATTCTATCCTCTGCACTTGAATCCTTGGCCTACAGGGTGTTTGTTCTTTTCTTGCTTATTTTTCCTCATACATAATAACTTTACAGAGCTGCATTGTCATGTCCTGCTTGTGAATAAACATGTATTTGGGATGTGTCTGCACTGCTGCTACTGAGTGCCAGTGGTGGAGAGAATGAATGTATGTGAATGTTGTGCCAATCGAGTAGATAGCCTTGTCTTGTCTGGTGTCAAGCTTCTTGAGTGTTGTTAGAGCTCCAATCTGCCAGGCAAATGGAGACTTTCTATCACACTTCTGACTTGGGTCTTGTAGATGGTGGACAGGCTCTGGGGATTGAGGAGGTGAATTACTAGCTACAGGATTTCTAGCCTTTGATCGGGTTGGTTTCTCTCCTGTTAGAGATGCTCATTGTTTGGCACTTGTGTGACATGAATGTCATTATATCAACATCAGTGGTTTATATTTTATACTTAGCATATAAATTGTCCTCTATTCTTTCTGAGGATTTCTAAAGGCTTAAAAGGTTCACTTATACAGTACAATCTATGATATTTAATTGCTTGTCTACGTAAAGCAGTTTGAGCACAGTCATGAGGTCAGTAGGGTATTTGCTGCATAAAGAGAATTTTATTTTTTACAAAATTGCTATTGTCTAGAATTGATGCTTAGTACCCTGGCAGATTTTTCCAGTCTGCACCATTGTACAGTCTTATTAGCATACAGCTGCTGGTTGCAGCATGTCTTATGGCTGCTATCCAGCCTACATGCTAGATACATCTTATCACCTCCCAGCTGAATGCACAAACCCCTTTGAAAGAACACAAAGAGCCATATACTGATTCTTTTCACACCATCATAAGGACATCAATTTCCTTCATCAGTTTTATAAGTCATTGCTCTGCAAGTTTGTAGAAACTGAACATGCCATTAATTTTTGCTAAAGTGTTATTTGAGCATTGTGCTGAATGTGAATACAAAGAAGCCATAATTAAATGTGAAGCTAGTAAAACTGTATTGTTTTCTGCAATATAATTAAAAAGGAATACCCATTAAATGTTTACACTGCTTTTGTACCAGCAAGAAAATGAAAGATTTTGTGGCACAATGGCAGCAATGAAAGTGGTAATTATATAATTACATTTTGATATTCAGGTCTAGAGAATTGTCCTTTGAGATTGGAGGTTGAATTTTTGCCTCTTAATGTTAAGCTAAGCTGATCCAGCGGACTAAATGAGAGGTGTGTAGGTCATGTTTTAAATTTCCCTCCAACTATTCCTGCCGCATGCTATTTTCATTGGTTGGGAAACGTAGTGGGTTGCAAACCAATGCTCTGTTAAAGTTATATCAAGTTTGCTGCTTAAGTATCTGCTCCAAAATCAACTTTCTGGTGTTACTACTTTTATGTAGTAGGGTAGGATTCCTGAAGGCTGTCACACTTTGCAAGGTTACTTGTGAACCTTGGGGAAGCTTCCTATGGAACTAGGAATATTTACATATACATGCACTGCACCTCTTTCAACTCGACAAAATAGATGATAGCCATTCATCTGTTAATTCTCAGAGCAATGCCTTCTCTACTCAGGGTCAATGTGCCTGTTTAAAATATAAGTGACGTCTGGCAATCATCATTAACAGGTGCATTATCCATGGCAATATCTACCAGAGTTCACTTGGCAACAAATCAGTATTCTCCTCTCCAGAACTCCAGGCTAATGTACTGGCAACATGATGAAATTTTATCATGGCAGATGGTGAAATCCGAATTTAATAAAAACCAAATAAAAAGATGGCCTAATGGTAACAATGTTACCTGTCAATTGTCATTTTTAAAAAAAATGTTTCACTAATGACCTTAATGTTCTGGCCTACATGTAACTCCAGAAGTGTAATTGACTCTTAACTGCCATCTGAGCAATTTAGAGTTGGGTAATAAATACTTGGCCTAGTTAGTAAATGCCCATATCCATGATTTTAAAAAAAGATTCCAGCTGTACCCAACATCTTGACCAAATAGTAAATTAACTAGCTTTTGGAAGTTGGGACCATAGAATCAGGAAATAGTCCTTATTCTTCACCTCCTCTCTACCCAATTTGACACAGTAACATTGAGTTTCTATTTAAGTGAAAATTCTAGAAATAAGTTGTACAAATGTTTACCTTCAGGATCTCTCTATTGTATTTTAAATTTGAAGCCATGAGGCAACCTCATATATGATGATGATAAGATTCTATGTTCATGATTCTTGACAGTGTTCTTAGAAACAGCATCATGGCTGAAGACTGCAGGAAGAGAAGACAATTTTATGGTACCAGTGACAGTGACTATCAATGTTCACTACTAATTCGCCTCTGAAACAAACAGCAATTTTTGGATTCTTTGAGTATAGATCATTTTGTTTCATACATAACTTTCAATAAATTCCTAAAAATCCAAATTAATTAGAGTTCTGTCAACAGGTCAGACAGTGGAAGCAATTTGAGGAAGAATTAAACCATACTCCAAATCAGATGGCAAAATATTTCAACAGTCCAAGCAAGAGCTTTCGCTCTATGTACAGTGATGACCAGATCTATTACCTGCTGGGAGAAAATAACTCCATGAAACAACTCCTCACTGAGGTAGAACAGTAATGTATAACAAACAATTTGACTTGAAGATATAGTAATTAGTTACTGAACACTAGTAAAGACATGGATTTATAAGAACTATGCTTATACAGTGGGGCTGAAAATGCTATCAGTTGCAACAAGTCAGCAGCATTTATCCAGCAATAAAACCCATTCTTCCTGATGCACATTGAACATAGCAATGTGATTTGGGAAAGATTGTAGCTTGTGAACTTGTGAAAAGCTGTTAAAGAGCTAAATTTGATTTGAACATCTGAGCAGATCTAAATTTGATCCCAACATGCTTATCACCCTGGTGAAGCAACAGTACAAGATGGACAAGGAATTGTGGATGCATTAGGACACCCAAACAAACAAAAAAATCACCTTTGAATGGAGAAATTGGATAATAAAAATCTATTTTCCCACAACATGTATCTTTTCATGGGCTTTTACCTCTAAAAGTATTTGTGATATGCATTAACTCCGCATTTTTAAACTTTCTGTTAAGAAACACAATGCAGGTTACAATCACAGTTATTCTGAAAATAGAAAACATACTATTTCTGTCAGAATGCTTTCTGTCTAATAAGAAGAAAGAAGAACTAGATGCTGCTATGTCTTTCACTGTTTTCCAGTTCATCTGTCATAAAACATAGGAAACAGAGGTGTAGAAGTTAGACCATTTTGCCTGCTTCACCATTCAGTAAGAGCATAGCTAATTTGGTGACAGTCACAACACAATTTTCTTTTCTGCAGACTCTCTACCTCCCCTTGTCAACTTACTTTCCTAACCATCTCAGTGACATCAGCAAATGTAGCCACATTTCATAGATAGATAACTCATGGGACTCGACTAGTTAGAGCTTGCCAACCTGAAGATGATAATTTATCCCTATTTTCTGCTTCATGTTAGCTTTCTGTGCTCAGTTCAACAAACTTTGGTGTGACACTTTATTAAATGCTTTTGAAAAGGCAAGAACACATCCACTGGTCCTCCCTATCCACCGTGAACATTATATCTTTAACTCTTATAGATTAGTTAAACATGATTTCTGTTTTACAAAGCCATGTTGCTCTGCTTGATTGCACGTGATTTTCTAAGTATCCTGTAAAAACCTCCTTAATAATAGTTTAAGCATTTTCCCTATGACTATATGGAGACAGCTGTTTGGTAAATTGTATCACTTTAACTGTAGCTGAAAAATGTGTTGCTGGAAAAGCGCAGCAGGTCAGGCAGCATCCAAGAAGCAGGAGAATCGATGTTTCGGGCATAAGCCCTTCTTCAGATTCCTGAAGGGCTTATACTCGAAACATCGATTCTCCTGCTGCTTGGTTGCCGCCTGACCTGCGCTTTTCCAGCAACACATTTTTCAGCTCTGATCTCCAGCATCTGCAGCCCTCACTTTCTCCTCACTTTAACTGTAGAAGCATTTTGATCAATTACTCCTGTAGAATAAAAAAAATCAAAGATTACAAGATTGTCTCCAACTGTGATGTGTTTTTCTTTCTCTCCTGTAGAAAAATGCAGTAATTGAAAGTCTGCAGGAACAGGTTAATAATGTAAAGGATAAATTGGTGCAATTAATGACACCAGATTGCACAGAAGAGCTTATGGATTATATTTCCACATCAGGATCCAAGACAGCACATTACACTTTGATTAATTCTGAAGTCAAAAGTCATAACACAGCAACAAAAGATCCAGAAAGTGAAAAGCCTTTGTCAGACAAACAGACAAATCTAGATCAGACCTTTGGTTCACAGCAGGACCTTAAACCTCTGTCACTGCAGAGTAATTTCCACAAAATCATGGGAGAGTCTAAGAATGTCTTAGACTCAACTTTGTGTCCTCAAAAAAGGCCAAAAAATGTAATAAATTATCAGAGTTCTCATAAAAGCGCTCAGAACCATCCAGGTCAGCCAGAAAATTCTGAGATTAATCCAGAAGATTTTTCAAATTCATGTGATACCTTAGAAAAAGCATCAGAAGTTCAGACAAATGACTGTGCGAAAATGACTCCACAACCAACAGGTCAGATCCTGGTCTCCTCTGCAATCCATCCATCAATTAGATCCCGGTCGATTGAATGTGCTTCTGTCAAGGATCCAACAAAAATGATTAAAAACAATTACGTGAGTAGTGAGAAACTGCAAGAGATTCTACAAGAGCTAAATGTCAATGCTGTCACCTCAGTTGGCTTACCAGAGAGACCAAGACAAATGCTACAGAATTGTCTACTTGAACAGTGTACCCAGAGAGCTGAGCAATTAAACCACTGCCATCATAGTATTTCTCCATATATGGTGAGGCAAAGGAAACCACCTTTCTATTCAATAACGGGTTCACCTCATCATTATTTTCCATACTCAAAAGCTCGACGGATCAAATACCTGGTTAATGAAAATGTAAGTAGGGATACAATAATTCCTGAGACTATTCGACTGGAAAGCATTCACCACAAAAGATTAACTGATGAAAACAGACCTACAAGTCTCTCAGCAGCTCTAAGCTCAGTGAAGAAACTGGATGCACTGTCTGACAGCAATCAACTGTATGCCAAAAAAGACCAAAAACATGGTGACATATACTATTCAACTTTAGAAGGGAAACATATTATGAAGCCGTATTCAGACCTTGATGTAACGAAAGCACACTTACGCGTTGAAGAAAGTGAAGTAGGTGGTAAAGATGGAGCTTTTCAAATTTACCAATATGATTACTCAGACTCCGAATCAAGTAGCTCAGATGAAACTTTTTGCTGTTACCACAGGGCATGCTGTGAAGCATGCTGTCGAGGCTCATACAATTCTAGTACTTCAGAAACCTCAGATAGTGAACAATATAATCCATCATTCAATTGGCCACAAAAACATTTTCGTAATCATCCAATTGTTAATTTTAAAGAGGACTTAAAACCCACGTTTGTATGACCAATTGAAGGAACTTGAAAGATTTTCACATGTACCATATAAATTCTGTTTTGTCTGCAAGATTATCTTTTCTCTGTGGTTAGTAGATCGTTCTGTTCTTTTTATAATGAGTGACAGTGAATCTCTGTTCCTGGAGTGTCCTTCCCTATTTGCAAGGCTGTTTTTGATAATATTTCTTAAAATGCTTGAATGTAGGATTCCTCTATACAGAAAAAGTACAAATTTATTCAATGGTTCAAACACACTTGCCACTTGCAATTATATTCTCAGTACCTGAAATGTAACTGTTTTACATCTGAAGAAATCTCATTTAGCTTCATAGGAGATTGACTATCTATGGTCAGATTTCATCTTCTGCTGAGGACCTGAGGACACTCATACAGTTTAGCCAATTGAATGGGACAGATATTAAATAAACAGATGTTACATTATATTGATCCTAGAACTGTTAAGATGGGGGATCATATTGCCCCCTTCTTCACAGAGACATATGATTTTTCTCTGAAGCCACTTATCTGTTGAATTTAGAACTTTCATGTACCAGTTGTCATATTATAGCAGTACATAAATGGAAACTTGTACAAAACCCATGTACTTAAAGAATACGATCATGGTAATTTATCAGAAGATTAGACTTTTTAAATTAGAACTTTTGCTTTAAGTATAAAATGCTGATTTAATATCATATAGTCTAAGATTTAAAAAAAACTAAAACATTTTCTATGATAGTATATTGGTGTGAACTATTCCCTAAAAATAAGAGCTTGCCAGACTGCTTAGGTATGTGTATCAATGTTGTTAACCTTCACTTATGAATTACTCCATAGAGCGAATTCTCATTGAATTAGCAATATAGGCATTTATTTATTCTCCTATTTGGTGGCAGCTTCTTGCAAAACTACCAACTTAAGATTGAACTATTTTTAAAAAATCAGTAGATACAATAGAAAATAAGAACTATGTCATTGGATAGTCATAAGAAATGTGTGCAAGAATAGACCATTCAGCCCCTTGAGCTTGCTCCAACTTTCAGTAAGTTCATGCCTAACCTATTGTGACCTCAATACCACTTTTCTGCCTGACTCTGTAATCCACGATTTCCTTGTCAATCAGAATTCTGTTGAACTCAGTCTGAAACATACTCAATGATCCAGCTTCCAAAGCTCTCTACGGAATGGAACTTTCAAACACGAAAATCCCACTTAAGAGAAGAAATTCCTCAGCGCCGCCAACTTAAATGGGAGAAATCGTATTTTAACCTGTACCTTGTAACTTTGGAAACACGTCCCCAATAAGATGAAACATTTTCTCAGCAACTATTTTATCAGATCCTCTTAGAATCTTATGTTTCACAAGATCATCATTATACTTACTACCATGCAATGAGTAAGTCCTTGCCTTGTAAGTCTTCTCAAAATGCATCACCTCACACTTTAAGATCAAATTCCATTTGCCACTATTCAGCCCATCTGACCTGCTTAGCTATATTGTCAGCTAATCTAAGGCTTTCCTGCTCACTATTTACCACACCATGAATTTTCAGATCATCTGCAAATCTACTGAACATAGGTTCCATATTCATTTCTAGATCATTAAAGTCAAACAGCAAAGAACAAGCACCAAACCCTGTGGTACACCACTATACACCAGTCATAAATTATGAAATAGCTCCTTGAATATCTGCCATTATTTATCTACTACCTTACATTTTAATCTATTTACCAGTCCACTTTAGCCAGTCTGTTTTCATTCCCGATACTTAACTAGTGTCTTAAACTTTGAAGTTAAGAATTTACATTTTTCACTTTCAAACAATGTGAAATTCCATCAGGTTTCAATCACTCTTGCCTAGCGGATCCTTTATGATGATATGTTTAATTAATACTCTGATTACAGATAACCAAGTCCATTGGTAACAGTGGGTATTAATATTGCCAATAGCTAAAATATTCAATCCCCAAAACAGCCGAGGTAGTTTTTAGAACCTGCCTCTTCTTGCCAATCCATTGTGATAGGAGAAAGTGAGAACTGCAGATGCTGGAGATCAGAGCTGAAAATGTGTTGCTGGAAAAACGCAGCAGGTCAGGCAGCACCCAAGGGGCAGGAGAATAAGCGTTTCGGGCATGAGCCCTTCTTCAGGAATCTGACTGGATGTCCATGCTGAAGATATGTTCACCATGGGTATCCAGTCATTCCTGAAGAAGGGCTCATGCCCGAAACGTCGATTCTCCTGCTCCTTGGGTGCTGCCTGACCTGCTGCGCTTTTCCAGCAATCCATTGTGATATCATGGTATAATGATTAACAATCTTCAGACATTATATGATGAGCAGGAGAGAATTGTTTTGAATTGCAACAGTAGACACACTATAACCTAAATGATACCTCGAAAAAAATTGAATATTATGTCTTTGCTCTTACATTTGACAAAAGCAAAATGTCAGGAAGAAAGTGACAAAATGAAAAGGCAAATTTGGAAGAGTACATATTCATTTTACATGCTGTCACAACTGAATTTCACTTCCAATTTTATAAGACCCAGAATAAAATTTGCCCTTTAGTGCATATTCTAACTTATTTCTGATCATTAAAGATAAGTCACTTCTAGATGTGTTTCTCCATTCTGAAGAATTTTATCATCCTGAATATACTTTCACTATTTCTTTTGCCCGAAGGAGCTATTTCATGTTGCCAGTATTCATTATTCAGCCGACTATCTATATTTTAGCCCTCTCTGCTAACCTATCTTTGAATTTCTCAACTCCCTGAACCTATCCCCAATATACATGCCTTTTTCCCCAGTTTGGTCTCATCAGAAAATGTTGATGCAATCCTTCCAGTGTCAGGAGCAGCTATATCAATAAATTGGAAACAGAGGCCTGACAATCAATTGATTACACTAATGAAAAGTGAAAATCTGAAAATGCCATTCCTGTTGTCTCACTGTGCTTTGTTCTGTCAATGAAGTAAAAAACGAACAATTTTCTTGTTTTTGCACCACATCAACAGTAGACAGGAAATTACTATGTTACCTTGTCTTAATGAGTGTGACCAGAGATTAAGTAATAAAAGGAAGTATGTTCTAACAGTCTGTAAATAGTTTCTGAATGACAATGTATGTTGTATTCATCTAACTGTTAAAATGCTGAAAAACAAATTTATGAAAACATGAATTCAACTGAATATCCTAACTAGTCTTGTGATGCAGTCAGCTGTTGCTAAGATGCCTTGAAGTCCTTTGATGGTCTTAAAAACCTATCTTAGTATGAATATCATTTTTTTGGGCTGATATGGTTCGATATAATTTTAACATAAATGATAGAAGACCAATACTCAGTTTACTTAAAACAATAATAAAGATCGAGATCTGAAACACATAAAAAGAGAAATTACTGGAGAAACTCAACTTTAGAAAAGGAGGAAATTGAATCTCTTTTGGAAAAAATGGGTTCACTCTAACTCTGTTTTCTCTCCACAGGTGCTGCCAGACTGGCTTGAGTTTCTCCAGCAATTTCTGTTTATGTGTACTTTAGTTAACTTACAATTTTCCTTTACAAATGTTGGTAGGAACTCTTGCTATTTTATTTTCTATGTGGTTTCCTGTCTCTAATATAATTTCTTTCACTTGATTAATCCTTTAGTCATTCTCTGCTGTTCTTTATATTCTGTCCAATCATCAGACATTCCTGCAAATACATGCTTTTTCCTTAAGTTTTATACTTTCCTTAACTTATTTAGTTAATGACTGATGGTTAGTCCTCACGTTGCGATTTTTATGTAGTGGGAACTTACTTATTCTGTGTATTCTGAAGTATCTCCTTGAATGTCTGCCATTGCTTTTCTATTGCAACAGTTCGATGCATTCCTTTGCCTCGCATCCCGGTTCACTTCAGATAGATCAGCTTTCAAGCCCATGTTTAAGTCCTTATTTATGCTTAAACTGGATCAGACTTCTTTTGCTTTCAAACTGAATGCATCATTCAATTATATTATGACTACTGCTATTTAGGAGTGCCTTTATTCTGAAGTTATTAATTAATTACGGCACTCTACAAAAAGGTTTCAAAATCATTCTCGAAACTCCTCCTCTAGGCCACCAATGTCAACCTGATTTTTCCAGTTTATATGTAGATTAAAATCATCTATGATTATTTCTGACCTTTTTTCACAAGCACCCAATATTTATTCTTGTATACTTTGTACCACATTGTGGATACTGTTTGGCGAACTACATGTCACCCATACTAGTGACGTTTTTCCTTAGAAATTCTTCATTTCTACCCAGCACACTCTGGGTGAACAAAATTCTACTCAACTCTCCTCTTAGCCTTCTCCCTCTGTCCTTAAATCTAGATCACCCCACTTAATTGCCCCTCCACTAATGGAAAAAGTCCTTTCCTACTCCCTTTATCAAAGTCTTTCATAATCTTATGACACTCTTTCAGATGTCCTCTCAACTTTCACTGGTCCAACTAAAACAGCATCAGCCTATCCAAACTTTCCTCATAGCTTAGACCCACAAGTCCATGCAACATCCTAGTAAATTTCTATCACCTCTATCTTAAAAAAATAATATGCAGTCTCTATCACATTCTGAGGTAGAATTCTAAACTTGCAAACCCGCAGAGAAAAAAATCCCCTTCAGAAGGGACGATCCCTAATTTTTAAACAATGGTCCCTACTTCAGAGCTGACTCACAATACCCTTCCATGTCCACCTTATCAGGACCATTCAGCATATTAATCAAGTCACCATTCACTCTTGTAAGCTCCACTAGATGACAAAAAAGAATAGGCAGGTAATGCAAGAGACTGTAAATGTGTCCCACTCTCCAACCTGTATTTAGGCCTGAATAATGATGATGACAATAATGGCTGATCTGGGAAATGCAACCAGAGCCACATTTATGGCAGCACAGGTATCTCAGGTGCACAAGTGTGCAAAGGAAAGGCCAACAGTGAGAGGTGATTTGATAGGTGGGTCAAGATATGAATCCAGAATGGTGTTCACTACCTGTTAGAGCAGTTAGGCTATCATGTGCAAATGAATATAGTAAAAGGACTAACAAGCAGTTAAATGCATGGCTGGAAAATTGGTTCAGGAGGGAGGACTTTAGACTTTTGAGGCAGAGAAACAGACTCTTGGTGATGGTGATAGTGATGGTGATGGTGGGGCTCGGTCAGTGTGTGACCCATGCAGGCTGTGTGGGTAGCGCCGAATTACAGCTAATACTTAGATCTTTACATAGTGATAAGCTAGTATTTTTGGGAGGGTTTAAACCAACTTGGCAGGAACATGCAAATTAAGAGAGAATACCAGAGGGATGAAGAGCGGACAGAATTCCAGGAGAGATAGATAGCATCAGAATAAGAAATAGCAATTGAATAGCTGGGTTTGGAGGAAGAAGAAAGCACAAAATCTAAGTCATGGTTACTGTACATGTATGTAAATGCATGAAGTTTGGGAAATAATACTAGTGAGTGACAGGCACAAACTGCATGGAAATACAATTTTGGAGCTCTCAGAGACAAAGCTCAATGAAGGGCAGGATTGGGTGTCAAATATTCCTGGATACAAGTATTTGTGAACATTAGGCAAGGGAGAAAGGGGGGCACCAGGTGTGATATTGAGCTGGCAGAGAAAAAGATGTTCCAGCAAGCTCAAGGACTATTTAGCTAGAGGTAAGAAACAAAAAGGTGCAATTACATTACTTGGTGTTATCTATGGATCACCACCTAGTGGGAAGGATATCGAGGAAGAAATTTCCAAGGAAATTAAAGAGACGTGCAAACACAATAACGTAATTATAATGAGACACTTTAATTATCCAAATATATATGAAGTTGGTGGTAGTTTTAAAGGACTGTTATGAGGTATTTCAGGACTAGTTGAGATTTATCAAATGATACTGAGAGAAGCAAGTTGTGGGGGGGGGGGGGGGGAAAAAGAGTGGAGGAGCCAACTTTAGTGAAGAAAGATTACACCTGAACCAGACAAATTCAAATGAAATATTTTCCTTAAAAAGGGAACAAAATGACAAACAAGATCAAAGTTCCTTGGAGGATGAAAGACAGGAAGTCAAAGATGAAGCACAAAAAAGTATGCTTATGACAGACCACAGTTCAGAACCAGATGAATATAGAATGTTAGCAGAATTGAAAAGAAAAATTAGAAAAGCAAAGTGACAATACAAGAAGAGTCTGGTAATTAATAAGAGAGAATCCAACAGCTTTCTTCAGTATATAAAGAGTAAAACGGTAATATGAGAATAAATGGGACCATTTAAAAAAAGAGATCCTCGAGGGGAGAATGTCTGGATTACTCCTGATGCCACGAGCTAGTGAGAGTGGGAATAGGAGGATAGAGCAGATGAATGTGTGGCTGAGAGGCTGATGCATGAGAAAAGAATTCACAATTTTGGATCATTGGAATCTCTTGTGGGGCAGAAGTGAACTGTATAAGAAGGTTGGATTGTACCTGAATAAGAAGGGGACTAATATACTGGAAGAGATTTGCGACAGCTGCTTAGGAGGATTTAAATTTGTAAAGGGTGTGTGGGTTGGTGGTGTAGGTGGAAGAGACCCAGGAAGATAGTGAGGAAAGAGATCAGTTTGAGACAGATACAGTTGGGAAAAAGCAGCAAGTCAAATTCTGGGCAGGCAGGCAGGTACAAAGAGAAGAACAAGGTAGGTCTGATAAATTAAACTACTTATTTCAATGTAAGAGATCTAACGGGTAAAGCAGATGAACTCAGGGCATGATTGGAACAAGAGACTGGGATTGCTTAGCAACTATAGAGACTTGGCTTAGGGATAGACAGCTTAATGTTCCAGGGTATAGATGCTATAGGAAGGACAGCAAGGGAGGCGAGAGAGGAAGGGGATGAAGGGGGTGTTTTTTTTAGTAGGGATAACATTATGGCTGTACTTAGGGAGGATATTCCTGAGAATATGTCCAAGGAAGTTATTTGGATGGAACTGAGAAATAGAAAATGGATTATCACCTTATTCGGTGATTATGATAGGAGATTTTAACTTTCCAAACGTAGACTGGGACTGCCATAGTGTTAAGGGTTTAGATGGAGAGAAATTTGTTATAGGAAGGAGGGGGCAAGTCTCAGATACAGTCACATAGATGGGTTAACTCCAGGAAAGCTAAGAGATGTAGGCAGCTATTGCAGGAGTCTTTTGTGGATATACCCATTTCAAACAGGTATGCCGTTTTCGAAAAAGTAGGGAGTGATGGATTCTCAGGGGAACGTAGCACGAACAGCCAAGTTTCTGGTATTGAGACTGACTCTAATGTAACGAGGGGTACGTCGGGTTCCAAGAGATCAATTGAGTTAGGGGATTCTTTAGTCCAAGGTACAGACAGACGTTTCTGTGGCCAGCAGCGAAAAAGCAGACTGGTGTGTTGCTTCTATGGTGCCAGGATCAAGGATATCTCAGAGGGTGCAGAATGTTCTCACGGGGGAGAGGGGCCAACAAGAGGTCATTGTCCACATTGGAATCGTAGGAAGGGAAAAGGTTGAGATCCTGAAGGGAGATAACAGACGGTTAGGCAGAAATTTAAAAAGGAGGTTCTCCTGAGTAATAATATCTGGATTACTCCCGGTACTACGAGCTAGTGAGGGCAGGAATAGGAGGATAGAGCAGATGAATGCATGGCTGAGGAGCTGGTGTATGGGAGAAGGATTCACATTTTGGATCATTGGAATCTCTTTTGGGGTAGAAGTGACCTGTACAAGAAGGACGGATTGCACCTAAATTGGAAGGGGACTAATATACTGGCAGGGAAATTTGCTCGAGCCGCTCGAAGGATTTAAACTAGTAACTTGGGGGGGGGGGGGGGGGGAGAACCAGGGAGATAGTGAGGAAAGAGATCAATCTGAGACTGGTACAGTTGAGAACAGGAGCAATTAAAACAAACAGGCAGGGACAAGGTAGGACTAATAAATTAAACTGCATTTATTTCAATGCAAGGGACCTAACAGGGAAGGCAGATGAACTCAGGGCATGGTTAGGAACATGGGACTGGGATATCATAGCAATTACAGAAACATGGCTCAGGGATGGGCAGGACTGGAACCTTAATATTCCAGGATACAAATGCTACAGGAAGGATAGAAAAGCAGACAAGAGAGGAGGGGGAGTGGCATTTTTGATAAGGGATAGCGGCATTTTTGATAAGGGATAGCATTACAGCTGTGCTGAGGGAGGATATTCCCAGAAATACATCCAGGGAAGTTACTTGGGTGGAACTGAGAAATAAGAAAAGGGATGATAACCTTATTGGGATTGTATTATAGACCCCCCTAATAGTCAGAGGGAAATTGAGAAACAAATTTGTGAGGAGATCTCTGCTATCTGCAAGAATAATAGGGTGGTGGTTATGGTAGGGGATTTTAACTTTCCAAACATCGAGTGGGATTGCCATATAGTGTTAAGGGTTTAGATGGAGAGGAATTTCTTAAGTGTGTACAAGACAATTTTCTGATTCAGTATGTGGATGTACCTAATAGAGAAGGTGCAAAACTTGACCTACTTTTGGGAAATAAGGCAGGGCAGGTGACTGAGGTGTCCGTGGGGGAGCACTTTGGGGCCAGCGACCATAATTCTATTAGATTTAAAATAATGATGGAAAAGGATAGACCAGATCTAAAAGTTGAAGTTCAAAACTGGAGAAAGGCCAATTTTGATGGTATTAGGCAAGAACTTTCAAAAGCTGATTGGAGGTAGATGTTTGCAGGTAAAGGGACCGCTGGAAAATGGGAAGCCTTCAGAAATGAGATAACGAGAATCCAAAGAAAACATATTCCTGTCAGGGTGAAAGGAAAGGCTGGTAGGTATAGGGAATGCTGGATGACTAAAGAAATTGAGGGTTTGGTTCAGAAAATGAAGGAAGCATATGTAAGGTATAGACAGGAGAGATAGAGTTAATCCTTAGAAGAGTACAAAGGAAGTAGGAGTATACTTAAGAGGGAAATCAGGAGGGCAAAAAGGGGACATGAGATAGCTTTGGCAAATAGAATTAAGGAGAATCCAAAGAGTTTTTACAAATACATAAAGGACAAAAGGGTAACTAGGGAGAGAATAGGGCCCCTCAAAGATCAGCAAGGTGGCCTTTGTGTGGAGCCACAGAAAATGGGGGAAGATACTAAATGAGTATTTTGCATCAGTATTTACTGTGGAGAAGGATATGGAAGATATAGACTGTAGGGAAATAGATGGTGACATCTTGCAAAATGTCCATATTACAGAGGAGGAGGTACTGGATGTCTTGAAATGGGTAAAGGTGGATAAATCCCCAGGACATGATCAGGTATACCCTAGAACTCTGTGGGAAGCTAGAGAAGTGATTGCTGGGCCTCTTGCTGAGATATTTGTATTATCGATAGCCACAGGTGAGGTGCCGGAAGACTGGAGGTTGGCTAACGTGGTGCCACTGTTTAAGAAGGGTGGTAAGGACAAGCCAGGGAACTATAGAGCCTGATGTCGGTGGTGGGCAAGTTGTTGGAGGGAATCCTGAGGGACAGGATGTACATGTATTAGGAAAGGCAAGGAGAGATTGGAATGAGCTGCCAGAGGAAGTGGTGGAGGCTGATACAATTGCAATATTTAAGAGACATTTGGATGGGTATATGAATAGGAAGGGTTTGGAGGGATATAAGCCAGGTGCTGGCAGGTAGGACTAGATTGGGTTGGAATATCTGGTCGGCTTGGACTGAAGGGTTTGTTTCCATGCTGTATGCCTCTATGACTGTATGTCCCTCCGAAGAGCAATCCAGCCAGACCCATTCCCCTACATTTACCCCTGACTAATGCACTAACACTACAGGCAATTTAGCATGGCCAATTCACCTAACCTGCACATCTTTAAACTGTGGGAGGAAACCGGAGCACCTGGAGGAAACCCATGCAGACGCAGGGAGAATGTGCAAACTCCACACAAGCAGTTGCCCAGAGGTGGGAATTAAACCCACATCCCTTGTGCTGTGAGGCAGCAGTGCTAACCATTCAGCCACCATCCTTCAGGAATTTCACATATCTGTAGTTTGAAAAGCAACTGCTACAAGCCTATTATGTGGTATTTATCAAGTGTCTTTTAAAAGCACATCAACCGTATTATACTAATCAACCTTCTCTGCTGCCTCAAATAACTCAATCAAGTTGTTAAATACAATTGGCCTTCAAGAAATCTGCGCTGGCTTTCCTTAATGAAGTCACATTTGTCCAAGGATTATCACCTCTAAAGGCTTTCTAACCATTTTAAATGATTATGGTCCAGTTGCTAAAACAATTGGAAGCTTTACCTTGAAATCTAAACTTTCATGATCATTTTAATTATATTTAAAATTTATAACTTTTGGACTTAAATCTAAAGATAGAAAAATTTGGAATTCAGAACACCAAAAAAAAAACATCATTTCTCCAAAACATGCCTCAACAGTTCTTGACCAACTGCTCCAGTTTACATACATCCAGCTTTCTGCTTTGCCATGTAGTTCACTCTGCAATTGATACATGGATTTCATAAGAGAACAACTAACTTTGAAAATTGTAAAGAAACAAACTCCTGATATTTTTCTTATTCATTCGTAGATCATGGGCATTGCTGGCTAAGCCAATATTAATTACCCAGTCCTAATTGCCAGTTTCCTTATTCAACCACTGTGGTCCATGTGATATATGTTGACCCAGGTTTTTTAAAAAAAAAGTTCCAGGATTTTGAACCAGTGAAGGAATAATGATATAATTCCAAGTCAGTAACAGGTCACTTTGAGCAGACAAAATTATTAGTGAAGGTGCTAAATGGAGTGCTAATCAATGGTGGTTTTTGCCTTGGGTGGTGTAAAGCTTCCAGGGTTGTTGTGAGATTCTTCTGCAGAAGCAACAGTGGATTTGAAATGTTAACTCTTTTCTCTCCACAGATGCTGCTAGACCTGCTGAGTTTCTTCAGCAATTTCTGTTTATCTTCAAGATTTTCAGTATCTGGAGTTTTATTTTAATGACCATCTGCATGTTGATTCTGGAGGATTCAGAATGGTAATGTCATTGAGTGTTACAGGGTAATGCTTGGTTCTGTCCTGCTGGGGATAGTGGGAGATGACAGCGGGCATGAAAATGATTATTTTGAAGAATGCTACTTATTGCAAGTTCCTGAGATAGGGTCTTAAGTGTAGGAGGGTTTATCACTTCTATGTGAGGGAGATAAATATTGCTGTTTAGCCTTTAAGTTTAAAAAAAAGTCAGAACAGTAGTAAAAGTACCTTTAGTGGCAGCAACTTGCACTCTTGTTGAGGCAGTAAATATTGAACTTTTTGGAGCAAAAATATTGGAAGAAATTCCAAAAAGGCTTCAGCAACTTTACGCATTGGCTGTTACATCAATAATAAGTCACTATGGGATAGTATACTTTTAACAAAATGTGAGAATGAAGAACATCTGAGGATTGATTTGTCAAAATTGAAATGACTAGAACGCAGCAGTCAGCTATTGAACTGCATTACAAAACACATGAGACATCTCAAAGAAACTATTTGAAAAATTTGGAAGATATTTGGAACTCTATCATACACTTAAAAAAAAGCAGGAATATATGCAGTAACTCTGTATAATATGTTGTCATTTTGTGTTTTTTGTTTTGTTAATTTTTCATTATTATTGTATAGAAATAATTTATTTTGAAAAAGGACAAATGCAAAAATCTATCATCATCTAGTAGGGTCTGTCAGGGAAGTCAAAGACCAAATGAAATAGGGAATAGGCCATGGCTAAATGCTAATTAATTGACTGCGAAATCGACTGTGCGTATACGATAAACAAGGTTAGTACAATGGTAGTGTCAATGCCTCTGGACCAGGAGACCCAAATTCAAGTGATATCTGCTCTTGAGGCGTGTCAATAACACATTTGAACAGGTTGATTACTCATTCTTCATACAGGTATTTTCAACGTGTTGGAGTTTTGTAATGTGTGAGATGGAATAAAACTCGGACTAGAAAAGATACACCTGGACTCTTTCTAATCAAGATTTCATCTCTGGGTGTCTATCAGCACACAATGATGCAAATGCTGTAAGTGTCCTTGTGATTCGGTTGTCAGAAGAGTCAGAGATTGGCTATCCCTTGGTCCTCACTTCCTCTTTTTCCACCTCACAATTGAGTATACGGTATATAAGCAGCTATATACCATTATATTGTACATTTCCTATGATCTTTACCTTTTGGTATATGTTAACATACATCAGTTGAGCCTTAGAATACCATCTGCTTCAATAATAGAAGTGGATGATAGGTCCACCACTATTACTCACCTATGTAAGGTTTGGAATTTAGACATAAAGCAAATTTCCTGACTTATTTTTAGAGAAAAATAAAGGTAAACATAATTGCAAATAAGATGGATTAGCTACTGAAATAACAGTGACATAATACCAGAAAACGATCTTTATGACAACAGCTTTCCTGACTGCAGTTTCAAATTTCGATATTAACTCAGCGGTGTGTTTGTGGTGGTCTGGGCTTCATGGCATCCAATGAAGAGTTCCTATAGGTATGTCTTAAGTACTCATTTCATTCCAATGTTTTGTAATTACACATTGTTGTCCTGATAAAGGCAGTGGTGCACATGAATTTTCACCTGGTGCTTGTTCATATAAAGATGGCGTGCAACTGTCACATTTGCTCAATTTTGATCAAAATCAGGGCTTTTCCTTGTACCACAAGATAGATGATCAGAATGGCAGCTTGAATTAAGACTCCAGACTGACTAGGGGGAGTCCAAGATAATGGGCGAGGTTGGACTGGGATCAGAGACATGGAACAGTCCTCCTGATGGATCCAAAGGAGGACATATAGTTTGGTCAGGAGCATGGAGGAGCTGTATTGGGACAGATTTGGCACCTTAGGGCTGACTGGAATAGACAAAGTAACAAAATTAGGAGGCTGAAAACTTGTGTCAGTACTATCCATGTGTGGGTCTGTCTCAGGGTGTTGACTGGCATAGTTGTTACAAGGATTTGTATTCACCTAAAACAATTTAATCAGAGGTTTCAGATAATGTTCTCCAACAAAGTCTAAAGGTTCAGTGATGTTCCAGAACGATGTGTACAATGCGGGATTTTAACATTCCCCATGCTTGCAAATCCCCTCCCACCTCTCCACTGCCTCAATTTTACATGCCCTGACCCTCTGTCCAAACCCCCATCCTCCTGATCCCTTCCCTTGTACTACTGAGTTCACCACCTAAACTTAGATAACCTGTTTTCACTGCATGTCTCCTTTAAATGAATGTGAATTGGCTGCCATAACATTCTCTCATGTTGCTATCTTTGCCATAAAGACAGATATAATCCCAAAATGTTTTAGTATCATGAATACAGATAGCATGCATATATTATAAATAGGAATCCACCACAAAACATCATGATCAAGACCCAACATGCAACTAACATGCTGCTGACTTAATCTCCAAAGTTGAACCTGCTGTTGGGAAAATGAAATTTCAGCTTCTGCCTAATTAAGTCACACCATATATAGTAGACCCCTGTACCTGCGGGGGTACGTTCCAGGACCTACTGCGGAAGCCTGAAACCACGGATTGGAGCGAACTCATTCATTTAAATGGGAAATGTACCTTTCCGGCAGCCTCCTGGGAGTCAGAGATAATGGGTGAGGTTGAACTGGGATCAGAGGCATGGAGCATGGCGGAGAGATCCAAAGAGGACACAGTTTGGTCAGGAGCATGGAGGTGCTGAATTGGGAAGGATTTGGCACCTTGGGGCTGACTGGAATAGACAAAGTAACAAAATTAGGAGGCTGAAAACTTGGTGTCAGTACATTCCCTATATGTTCTGTCCGTGGTACACTGCGGGTAACTGAAACTGCAGAAAACAATTCCGTGGATTCAGGGGTCACCCTGTACCATATTTCTCACCTTTGCAGGCCACATAAAATCACCCCATTATCAGAGGTGAAAATTCAGGGGAGATGTAAATGAGTCATTTTGACATGATTGTTCAGTTGAAAAGGAATTAGTTTTAAACTCTTAGATTTCTTGTTTTAAATTTCTTAACTTAACTTTGAATAACACAGTATAAAATGGCCACAGATGAACATTTCAAAATGATGACAACTAGTAATAGAAGATGTATGGTATAACATTTAGAGAGATTGAAATATTAATTAACATTTACAGAGATTGCATTGGTTATGTTGATTGGCATAACATTTCCTGCTTTTTAAGATTTAGACTTAATATGCAAATAGCGTGTAATTTCTACAATTTGTCAGATACATTCTAATTAAGGCCCATCACGAAGGTAATCACTGCATGCACATTCTCAACAAGATTCCCAATAGAATTCTGAGCTGCTGCCAGTCAGTAATGTGCAAAATACAGGTGACTTCTCTTATCACTGCTACTTTAATGTAGTGGGCTTCTCATTAAATCACATCCAAGGGGTCCACAACCTCAGAGAACCAAAGCAAACATTCTTTACTAGTACTATATAATACTACTGTCATCGTTCATATCAAACTGCTATATATGAGTTCTCAAGGATGTGTATATAGACTTAACAAGAACAGTTACTATACGATGAACACAAGGATTTAATTTAGTGCCAGGAATAACACGATGATAGCACCCACTATTTATTCAACCTTGCTAAATTTGAGCTAGCCAGATCACTTATTTTTGGGAGGAAAGTGAAGGCTTAATCAATGTATTTCAATGCTATGGTTCTCTCAGTTAATTACTGGCAGCCTTTACAGAGCAGCAACGGGATGCTGCTCTTAAGCTGCAGTTCAATACCCAAGATTACACACCACTACTAACAGGTTGACAGTAGAGTTCCCATTTAGAATTCTAAAAACCCAACATTCCTTCCCCCACTCAGTTCAACAAAAAAAGAAGTGCTGTATTGCAGAATAAAATGTCCTAACTGTCCCTTCAAAAATTTGCAAATTGAAACAAGTAGTTAACGCATGACAAGTTGTGTTTGTTGAGGTTATTAATGGCATAGTGATTATGTCACTGAACTTGCCCCAAGACAAGCCCCTTAGTTTTATCAAAGCTACTTTGTGGTGTAAGAAAAGGAATAAAACTGAACAGACTACCCATTCCTCCGAGGGTTGTGCAATTTTGGATCTCTCTGCCTCAGAATGTAGTGAAAATGGAGTCATGCTTACATGTTATGAGAGTTTCTGCATCTACCACCCTCACAGACAGTGCAGTAGCTGTACACTAGCCCAAGTCCCATGTGCTTTAATTTGACATACAAATCTCTTATGTGGGATCCTATTGAAATCCTTCCGAAAGTCCAAGTAAATTACATCCTTAGAAAAATTCCAATACATTTGTCAAGCATGATTTTTCTTTTGTAATTATATGCAGACTCTGTCCAATACTGTCATTCCCCACCCCCCAAGTGCTTTGCTATTCATTCCTTTATAATGGACACTAGCAGTTTCCCGACTACTGACATCTCGGTTTTCTCGCCCCTTTTTAAAATAGTGGAGTTACATTAGCTACCCTCTAATCCACAGGCACTGTTCCAAACTCTGTAGAATCAAAAATAACCATCAATGAATTCATGATTGCTTCAATAACTTCCTTAGGTATTCTGGGATGTACATTATCAGGCCCTGGGGATTGTCAGTCTTTAATTCCATCAATTTTCCCAACATTACTGCTCCAAATTGAGCAGTAATTCAGAGGGCAGTTAAGAGTCAACCACATTGCTGTCAGTCTAGAGTCATATAGACCAGACCAGATAAGGATGGCAGATTTCCTTCCCTGTTGGACAGTAGTGAACCAGTTGGGTTTTTCCTGACAATTCAGACTGGTTTCATTCGCATCATTAGACTCTCAATTCCAAATATCTGGAATTTGAAATCACTATCTGCATTCCTAGAACATTACACGAATTTCTGAATTAATACTCTTGCGATAAAACCACTGGGCTACCAACTCCCGATCTTTCGTTGGCGTGAACGTTAGTTGCCATTTGCCAACCTTAGTTGCCAACATCAAAAACAAAAACTGCCAGGATATTTTCTTGGTCTTGCTGCATTTGAACATGGATGGCTTCAATATCTGAGGCATTGTGAATGATGCTGGAAATTGTGCAGTCATCAGCAAACATTCTAACTTCTGGAGGGAATGTCATTGATGAAACATTTGAAGATGCTTTGGCCAAGAACACTACCCTGAGGAATGAAAGACCTTGTGGTGCAGTAGTACAGTCCCTACCCCTAAACCAGAAGGGTATGTTCAAGTCCCACTTGTTTCAAAGCGGTGTAATAACATCTCTGAAAGGTTGATTTGAAAATATCTACCCTCAGGAATGTCTGTCAAGATGTCCAGGAGCTGAGGTGAGCAAACAGCCAAAATCATAACATCAAAAACAAAAACTGCTGGAGAAACTCAGCAGATCTGGCAGCATCTGTGGAGAGAGAGAGCAGAGTTAATGTTTCGGGTCCAGTGACCATTCTTAAGAATTAAAAGTGCATCTTTTTTGCTCGCTATTACTCTAACCAGAGGGAAGTTTTCACCATGATTCCCATTGACTCCAATTTTGACAGGACAAGACAACTTTGTTGTCCAGACAGTATTTAATAAGGAGTCATCAAAAGGTTATTGCAGAAAATAAAAAGGTGATGGTACAGGAGGTAATATTTTGGCATGGATAGAAGATTGACTAGGTAGCATGAAGCTGATGGTAGATTTAAGTGGGTCTTTTTCGAGTTGGCAAGTTATAATGAGTAGTGTGCCATAGGGATCAATAATGGGACTCAGCTTTTCACAATTTATATCAATCAATTTGCGTAATGGGAATCAAGCTATGGTTACAATAGATAGGTTGTAACTCTGCCTTGACATTTGGTTTAAAAAAAAACATACAAATATATGAACACACGAATTAGGACCAGGTAAAAAGCTACTCGACCCTTTGAGCCTTATTCTGCAGTTCAATAAGATCATGGCTGATCTGATTGTAACTTCAAATCCATATTCCTGCCTATCAACCTCCACCAATAAAGTTACACTGTTCTTCAGTATGTTTATGGATAGGTAATGAGAAAAGCTCCATTGCAGCGTTTTCAAATTGGATAAATAATTAACTGAATTGGATTGCAGAAATCTTTGCTAAGTATTGGTTTCTTCCTTTCAATCTATTTTCCACATTCATTCATTGTTTAAATGATGACTAAAAAGTAAGATGGCAGAAATCATACATTGAAATAGGGAAAATGTATATTTTCAAAGCAAATTCTCCTTACAGTGTGTTCATGATTCGAGTCAGACTATGGTTAGGTACTCTATTGCAAAAAGGGAGCAAAGATTATATCGCAAAACAAACTAGGCTGGTTTCTAGCATTTAGAGAGTACGTTACCTAACTGCATAAACACTGGAGTTGGAAACCATTGACAACAGCATAATGATAGATCTTTGAAAAAAGTAAATCAACTCTTAAAAAGAAAGAAAATAAAGGAAATAAAAACACATCTCTATGTAGAATTTTAAGCAGGAGTTGCAAATAGTTTGTGACCACATCAGATGCAAATATATTTAAATTGACTCTTTTTCAGCATTGAGCTTTTGAAATATTTTGGTATTATTTGCCACCAAGGTAATAGTTATGTAATGCACATGTTTGCATCTTATCATACTTGTAAATCAATTATTTAATTGTTTCCAAGATTAGGTTCATAAGAAACTGAAACCTCAGAGATCCTCCCTCCATTTTACCAGGGGTGGGGCAAAGTCATATCTGGCTATGATCCCTCCTGCAGCTAAATTTTTCAGTCATTGCGCATCAGAATAATATTCCACACCCAGTTTTCCAAGCAATCCAGTCAATACATATTTAATAATGCACATAATGGATGCTTTCATGATAGATGTGATAGCTTGAGTAACCCACTCCACCCTTGTGCATAAAATGGATTTCCCAATGGAGATGGAGTGTCAATCAAAAGGGTTTAATTCTGCTTTCTGCTGCTGCTATTCCCTTTGATATAATACAGGGCAAAATTGCATTCTTTATAGTGTCAGTTTATTTTGTTACTGTCATTTGTCCTGCACTAATAAATAAAAACTATTTTTTGTGAAAGCTTGATTAAAAAGTATAAATCATTGCTATTAAACTGATAATTCAAAAATGAGAGTATTATGAAAGATAAATAGGAAAATTAGTGAATGAAGAATTCAGATCAGAGTTGTGATTTACTGAGAAACCCTGGTGAGGCATATACTAAATAATTGCAGTTGCACATTACTAGTTGGTGTTAAATACTGCAGAAGTGGACTAGAAACCTAGTCAATTATCAGAGCATGATAATCAATATAGCATTTTCAGTTCCATTCAAATCATGAGGACCAGTAACAAATCTGGGGTGTACAAAGTTAAAAATCACACAACACCAGGTTGCAGTCCAACAGGTTTAATTGGAAGCACTAGCTTTTGGAGCGCTGCTCCTTCATCAGGTGGTTGTGGAGTACACAATTTTGTTATAAATTCTGTGTCTTACAATCGTGGATTATAACCTGGTGTTGTGATTTTTAACCTGATTTATGACTATAGGATTTCAATAATGATTGATTAAGGAGCGGATTGGTGGCTCAGCCGTCAGCACAGCCATGTCACAGCACCAGCACCCCAGGTTTGATTCCAGCCTCAGGCGTGAGTTTGTGTGGAATTTGCACATTCTCACCTGTTTGTGAAGATTTCCTCCCATAGTCCAAAGATGTGCAGGTTAGGTGGATTAAGCCATTGGAAATGGAAGGTTACAGGGATAGAGTAGGAGGGTAGATCTGGGTGGGATGCTCTTCAGATGATCAGTGTGGACTCAATGGGATGAATCCCCAGCTTCTAGACTGTTGGGATTATACGATACTGTATCCAGTTGGGAATGGTGGTGGACAATCAAGCAACTCACTGGAGAATGGGACATCACAAATATCCCCAGTCTCAATGATGGAGAGCCCAGTACATCATTGCAAAAGAGAAGGCTGAAGCAACAGTCTGAAGCCAGAAGTGCCGAGTGGATGGTCTATTTTAGCCTGCTCCAGTATTCCCCAGCATCACAGGCGCTGATCTTCAGCCAGTTCAATTCATTCCACATAATGTCAAGAGGCAGTTGGAGGCACTACATACTGTAGAGGCAATGGGCCCTGACCACATTCCAGCAATAATACTAAAGACTTGTGCTCCAGAACTTGCCGCTACCCTAGTCAAGTTGCTCAAGTACAAGTAAAATATAGGCACCTACCCAACAATTTGAAAAAAATTGCCCAAATCTGATTGATACAAAATTGCAAGACAAATCCACCCCATCATTCTACTCTCGATCATCAATAATGTGATGAAAGGTGTCATCAGTGCTATCAAGCAGCACTTGCTCAGGTGACCCCCAGTTTGGGTTCCATCAGGGCCTCTCAGCTCCTCACCTCATTACAGCCTTGGTTCAAACATGGACAAAACATTTGAATTATTGAGGTGACAATTGACATCAAGGCCACATTTGACCGAGAGTGGCATCACGGCCTAGCAAAATTAGAATCAATGAGTATCAGGGGCAAATTCTCATATGTTTGGAGTCATACCTGGTTCATGGGAAGATGGTTGTGGTTGGTGGTGGTGGTGGGGGGCATGGGGGAGGTGTTGATGGGGGTGTCCTCTTAGCTCCAGGGCATCTCTGCAGGAATTACTAGGGGTAGTGTCCTATACCCAACCATCATAAACTCAGAAGTCGGAATGTTAACCATTGATTGTACAATGTTCAGCACTGTGAGAAACAAAGCTCACACAACTCAATAATTGCAGTCCGAGACAAAATCTGAATCAGCAGTGTCCTTTATTTTACACTTGCAAGTGGGTGAGATGTCCAGTGCCTATAAGGCAGAGGACATACACACACCAAGTTCAATTCATACATAATATTTATATGATTTGATGTCTTTTGTTTTACATCGCTCCTCCCCTGCTTACATCGTCCACTTCCCTAAGCCCGACCCCATTACCCCTGTTTATCTCTTGCCTTATCTGGCCTTGTCTGTGACAAAGTGCTTATTCCTGGCCTCAAGGCTGTTTGACCTCATCCTGCTGTAGGTCATTGTTGGACATATTCTTTCTTCATCATTATCTACCCCCTTCATCTGTGCCTTTCCCAAGGCTGTTCTGATCCCTATGACCCTTTTAATTGGGGTTTGTTCCTGTGTTTTTGTAAAAGTGGGAAGCAGATGTTTATACCTACTGTTTGTACAGACGTATCTAGCTTAACTTCATCCCCTCACAACATCTTATCTATTTGCCCGTAATGTCTGCCATTGTTTTACTGGCACATCTCATTCTGACATACAATTTTAGCTAATACAAAAACAATTATATATTTCCTCCACATAGTTTCCATTCTTGTTGACTCAGCTCGTGGCTAAAACAATTACACACTGGTGTGAGTTCATTTTACTTTGTAAAATGGAATTGCAGAAGTAACATTAATTTACCTATATCCCACAGCACTATTCTCGACTCCTCAGAAACTGAAGTAATCCATGTCCAAACACAACAAGTCATAGACAATATCCAGGTTTGTTTGAAAAGTGGTAAGTAACATATATACAACACAAATGCCAAGCAACGACCATCTCCAATAAGTGATAATCTAACCACCAACCTTTAACATTCAAAGCTGATATTATCAATATCAACATCCTGGGGTTACTAGTGACAGAAACTCAACTGGACTCGCCAAATAAACAGTAGCTGGTCAGAGATCAGGAATACTACAGCAGGCAACTCATCTCCTCACTCCCCAAAGTACATCCGCCATCTACAAGCCACAAGTGAGGAGTGTGATGGAATATTCTCCCCCCATCCCCTTGCCTAAACAAGTGCAGCTCCAACAATGCACAAAAAAGCTTGACACCATCCAGGACAAATCAGTCCACTTAGTTGTTTGTGGATGTGGTGCCATTCAGTCACTTCACCACTGATGCTCATGACCTGCACTGTCTACTATCTACAAGATGCAGTGCAGAAATTCACCAAAGATTCTTAGATCTTCTTGTTGACTCTGCTTGGTGACTGGTGACTCCCCCCACCCAACTCACTGAAAGCATTTTCACCACGAAATATAAGCTTGAGATCCGTCCAACTCACTGAAAATGTTTTCACCACGAAATACAAGCTTTATATCTTCACAAATATAAATCACAAGATTTAAAAGGTGCTGAAGTGTAACATCTGTAGTATGTCTAAATTCTCCATTGTGCAATAATAGTAAGGCCGCACCAAGAATACTGTGTACACTTTGGTCTCCATATTTAAAGAGGGCTATATTTTGCATTAAAGACTGTCAGAGAAGGTTTCCTCAGTTGATTCCTGGAATAAAGGGAGCAAGAGGAGAAAAAGAACACATGCGAGATATGGTGGATACCAGAGGAGTGGTTTAGCAGTTTGGGCCTACATCAGATGTATTTTAAAACTGCCAAATTTTCCACAAAAATTAACAATTTCTTATCCTTTTCAAAGAGTTTTCCTTGTAACTCAAAGTTGTTGAAATATTTTTGTATGTTTTAGAATTTAGAAGAATGAGAGGTAATCATTTTGAAACAAAACATTCAGAGGGCGGTTGACAGGGTCGATGCTGAGAGATTGTTTACCACCATACAGGAATTTAGAACTTGGGAGCACAGTTACAAAAGAAGAGGCCTTCCACTTAAGATGGAGTGGAAGTGGTATTTCTTCTCTCAGATAGTCAATTAACCATTGGAGAAAGTGAGGACTGCAGATGCTGGAGATCAGAGCTGAAAATGTGTTGCTGGAAAAGCGCAGGTCAGGCAGCATCCAAAGAGCAGGAGAATTGACGTTTCAGGCATGAGTCCTTCTTCAGGAATTCCTGAAGAAGGGCTCATGGCCGAAATGTCGATTCTCCTGCTCCTTGGATGCTGTCTGACCTGCTGCGCTTTTCCAATTAACCATTGGAGTTTGTTACATCACAAAGCAATTAAATACATTCAATAGATTCCATCTACAAAGGAGTCAAGAGGACAGGCACAAAAACGGAGTTAAGGCCATAATCAAATTAGTCGCAATTTCATTGAATGGTGAAGTAGTCTCAAGAAGCCAAATGGCCAACACCTACTCACATTTACATAAGAGATTAAGAAATAGGTCTATTACATAGAAAAAGAGAATTAGAACACAACCAGAGGCAACGGATTGTCATGGGCAAAGGCACAGCAAACACATTAAGATTCTTGGTAGACATTAAGGAGGGAAAGTTTACACTTGGGCAATCACTGAGAAATATTGTGGATACCGGGAGGATGTTTCTTCTTGTGAGAGAGACTATATAATTTATTCAAACCTGGATATTGTCCATGACTTGTTTGTTTGGACATGGATTACTTCAGTTTCTGCGGAGTCGAGAAACCTAGTCTAAGAATAACCGGGTTTCCTTTCAATATAAAAAGGTGAATTTTTTGCCCCGCTGTGTTATTAGCCTGTGGAATTCTCTTCTCCAGAAAGCAGTGATGGATTGGTCATTGAATTTATTCAAAGCTAAGTAAGATAGAGTTTTGATTTGCAAGGGCATCAAGAGTTATGAGTGTGGACTGAAAATTGAGGTAGAGCCCATAACCAGATCAGCTGTGATCTTACTAAATGATGGAGCCTACTCAAAAAGGGCCAACAGCCTACATTCCAATAGCTGCACAAATAAGTTAGAACTGTCAGTCTCAGATTGGTATAAAAACCAAAAGTGATGGAGAAACTTAGTAAGTCTGGCATCATTTGTCAAGAGAGAAAGAGTGTTAGAGGGGACCCATTTTTCTCCTTTTCACGCCTTCATTTACACCCATTTTCCATCTCTCCTTTACTATCATTATTATTCCCTTTGCCTTTTCCTCTGAGCACACTTACAATCTGCTCCGTTTTCTCCTCCTTCCCCTCGGTCAATAGCATAAAACCAATATTTTCCAGTGCCTTTTAGTTGCAGAGTCAGACATTAACTTTGTTTCTCCCTCTACAGATGCTGTCAGACCTGAGTTTCTCCAGCAAGTTTAGTTTTTATTTCAGATTTCAAGTATCAAGAGTATTTTGCTTTTGTTAGGTTCAGATTGGTAATTCCAGTTAACACAGAATGAAACACTTTACTGGAACTTGTGCGATCTGAATAGGTTCTTTGATGATTTGAAAGACCTCTTGTAAGTAGTCAATCATATCTTCTAATTCTAACACTTAACCTACCTGTCTAAAATTACTGCCCTTTGTGTTCTTTACAACTGCCTAGCACTAGTGGTCAGATATAGCAGTGGTAATTCACCCGAATTCAAAAACATGCCCTCTAAAAGATAGGGAAAGATGAAGCTTTGAATTATTGAGCATGTAAATAATCTGACAAAGTCTAAAATAAAAGCTGACATACTCAGCAGATCTGGCAGCATCTGAGAAGACAAAGTCCTTTGGCATGACAAGAGTGTCACCCAGCTGCTTGAAGGCACCATTGATACAGCTTCAACTTAAAACTTGACAATCCTTCAGCACTAAGGGTGCATCATATATGGCTGAATCTAACAATACTTTAGCAAAGCGCAAGATACATTGCATTCTATGTAATGATTCTTGCTACAAGGCCGAGCACGTTTTCTCACCATATCCTATTAAACCCATTGCATTAATTGCCATTTGAGCCCTCCTGGCAAAAACCACATCCAATTTCCAGCCTCTCTTACAATTTGCTACTCCTGAAAAGACTTCAGTGGAATCTTCCCCAAGACTAACATTTTTATTGGCTGCACCATCTTCCAAAGCAGACTGCTTACCTGCTGGAGTGCTGCCAGCTGATAACTGTGCTGCCGGGCTGTAAAAGGACTGAGGAGACAGTGGAAAGGGAGGCTATTGCCACACTTCTCTCAAAAGGATCCAAAAGGTCCTTGTGAATGGCTGGAAGGAGATGAGGAGCCCTCTACCCAAAGGACTGACAGAAGGCCATGCCAGCGCAGTCGGATATCACAAACCAGATTAATGCCATCTGCAGTGGGAGGAGGACTGGGCAGCTGAGAAGGTCAATGAGGTTCACAGCTTCGGTGGGTAAGTACAATACTCAGCTGTCTGCTGCCTCACATTTCTGTGCCACTGCACCCACCTCCCACCAAAGCTGACAACACCTTCCGTCAGTCAGTCATTCTCAATACTTCCCTTTCTCCTACAGCAGTAACCCCACAGGCCCTCCATACTGCGGGGTTGATAATGTGTGAACCTCAGTGGGCAACCTCTCCGATTCCAGAGAAATGCTGTTTTGTGTTTCTCACAACCTCAGAACGTCCCGATACCTTTCCCCAAATGTACCATCCCGAAAGGCTGTGCAACACTCTTGTGTCTTATTCATGTGGCTCATTTATGTCATTACAAAGTGAGTAACAGGGCAGAGAATTAGGACAGGTGGCGGTGTGCTGGATATCGCTCTCTCCACCTTCTCCAAGGAAAAGATACTTGTCTTAACAGGAGGAGAAGACAGGGATCATTCTTGGATGTACATGGGGACATTCAATCCCAATCAAGTAAAACTTGTAATCCCACCACAACGGTCACAATAACCAGGCATCAAACACCACTATTAAGCAGTTATAGTAACATCTTATGCCTCTTGTGTCTTACAGGTGCATCCATCCTGTCAAGAAAGCATACATTCCACAGAACAAAAAGTTCCTCAACCTCCCCAGAGCACTGTGGGGGAGAATCTGGAGTGACCATCATCAGAATTGCTTCCTGGACCTCCCAGAAACACAAAACAGCATTTCTCTAGAATCGGAGAGGTTGCCCACTGAGGTTCACACACTATCAACCCCGCAGATGGATGAGGGAGAAACACTCAAGTCACTGACATTCAGAGGATTGCTAGAAAACAGGCACTTGCTGAGCCTCCACAGGGTTCTACAGGGAGGAGCAGCAGGCAAGTGTACAGGACTCACTGGTCCTCATGGAGAAGACGCTGGAGTGATGTAGCCAGTCTATAGGCACAATGCCTCTTCAGCCCTGGGAGGTTCAGGCTGAGGGGTGTCAACCTGCCTCTGGCAAGATGGTCATCAGTACATCTCGCCCATCCAGATACAAACGCCCTAGGACTCTCCTGACTAAACCTGCAGGGTCAATGGGCTCCACTACAGAATGGGCTCCCACCACCCTACTGCAGAGAAAGAAAACTCAGTGCATCATAGTGCAAGAGAGAGGAGACTTAAAAGCACATGTGGGTGATGGCTGGGAAATTCATGAAAATAGTTTGTACTGCAAATGATGTGATGTAGATAGTTTTTGATTAGCATCTGTTATGAAATGGAGGTCGGCCCCCTCAGAGCTAAAACTGAAACACCCAAAGAGGAGCACCTCACCCTATAATCTATTAAAAGGAGAGTGAGAAGTGGTGTAACCCATTTTTCAGCAACTTCTTGTTGTTAAATAAAAGAAATCCTTTACAGTCACTTTACAATCAACAATTCATTTATCTAACTCCAACAGCTAGATAAACAAATTAACTAAAAACTGTTAACAAACCAAGCAATACCCTGCTAACTACTAACTATTCCTGAATAACGCAAGATTATAATGGCATGCTGTTCCAATAAATACAAGTTGCACTCAAAAAAAAATTAGAGGTTTTGAGAGACTAAATTCTATCAGGTAATACGATTTCTGGAATGCTCTGTGCCTCCCCCATTGTATTTCTGCTATTAGATGCCTCCTTCATCATTCTTCTGTCAGGAACATCTTCCCGATCAATGGTAACATTATTATTTAGATGGTGCTTTCTCTAATACATGGATGATTGTGAGAAGCAATTTTTCTTAGCTCTGGCGAATGGTAGTTCACACTGGGATCTTTGTCCATTTGCCCCCTTTTATACCTATGATGACATATCAGTTTCTTACAATAAGATTGGTCCAATGTTGTCAAAACCATCAAATTTAAAATTTAGTAGGTTTTTAATATCTAAGAGTCTGGTCTAAAATGATTGGCTAAATTCAAAACCAGTTGTATTGATAAAAACTGCTGCTTAGCCTGCTAACTGTATGGACTTTCGATGTAAAATGCTTTAATTCAGGTGCTTTCTGTTCCTGAAAACTTTAAAGCTGCTATTCACAGACATCCTTTTTTATTTAAAATCCAAGCACAGAAAAAACACCATATTTCAAAAAGGGACCACACAATGCTTTCCTCATTTTAGAATTTGGTGTTTATAACTGTCTCCCAATCCACAATTACTCTACCAACTTCGCAACACCTCCCTACTTAAAATGAATGATGAAAAGATAGTTTCTTTTTTTCTCCTTTAAAACCTTAACTCCATTATCTTACTAGATCCATAGCTCATTAATCTAGAGTTATACACTTTATACAAATTCTAATCATACATATAAAACAGAAACATTAGTGTTCAATCTTATTGTTATGAAGATGTGGGTGCTGCTTTAAGAGAGTTAAAAGCAGCAGAACTACCAGACCCAGCACCAAGAGTCCTCAAAAATGGTAATAATGTAACACTGGGTCAAACCACTCAATTAGTTTGTTGCTTGGAAACAAAATCAAATTTGAATTGAGCCAATCAGTTTAAATTATACCTGAAACATATCAAACTTCAATCAAGATTGTCAATATACTCAATTCAATCTTAAAAGGCATTGACACAATCCAATGCTCTGGAAAATAAGACTGGAGAAAATTGAACAGTTGAGGGGAGATCTGCCACATCCTAGCATACAAGACACTACATGAAGAAAATCTCTTTTAAAAGTCCCTTTTCAATCAGTAACCTGTAACATAAATTCCTAACAAGAAGAAAAGACACAGGAAGATCCAAACACAAGAATCTACAACTGCCTGGTTTTGAGATAAAAGAGTGTTGTTTTGTAAATCTTAATTGGGAGTTTTATCAGACTAGTATTATAGAAGGGAAGCTAAAAGATAGGTTAGATAAAGAAATTTTAAATAGTGGTTAGTTGGTTATTCTCTGTTATACTTTAAGAAATAAAGTTGTTAATTTTTACTTTAAATAGTTCTTGGTCACTCGATCTTTACAGATTACTGCATGGAACAAATGTGTTGCTGCTTTTAAATTAATCATGAGGGTTTACCCAGTGTCATAACATTATATAAAAATTTTTCTTCAAACCCACGATAAAACATCCACTATAATATTTTCGTGACCTGCAACATGTACAATCCATAAATGAGATGCCTGTAACATGAGACTCTAATGAAATCATCTGGTGTTCTTGTCCTTAAATCTTTTCAGAAATGCCAAAGGATTGTTCTCAGTATACACAATCATCGGTGATACACTGTTTGCAACATAAACATTAAAATGTTGTAAGGCCAGTACCAAACTAATTCTTTTTCAATCGTTAAATTTTTTTCTGGTGGATATTGAGTTTTTTGAAAAATAACCGATTGGCCTTTCAATTCCATAATCATCTTCCCATAACAATACCTATATCACGTATGTCAACATTGACTTTGAAGGGTTTCAAAAAATTGGCATAGCTAAAATTGGTGCAGTGGTTAACACTATTTTTAAATTCTCAAATGCCTCATGGCATTGTTCTGTCCACTGAAATTTCATGTTTTTTTTCCACTGCCAACAATGCCAGTACCCTAATAAAGTTTGGTACAAGTTTCCTGTAAATTCCACTCAATCCTAAAAAAATGTATAGTACTTCCTTCTTCAAGGATGGTCTTCGAAATTCCTTGATGGCCTTTGTCTTCACATTCCCTCGGTGTCACCTTTCTGTATCCGACGTAGTGCCTTAAGAATATCACTTCCACCTTTGCAAATTCTTTTTTTGCCAAATTTATGGCCAACTTTGCCTTCCATCGTCTCTCAAACGCTCTGCCAAATATTCCATGTGATCTCTGCATTCAGGCTGAAGATCACCAAGTCATGCTATCACCAAGACAGCACAATCAGTCAATCCTGCAACAACTCTTCACACCAAAATTGGAGGTGTAGTGGACAGCAAAGAGGGTTACCTCAGATTACAACAGGATCTGGACCAGATGGGCCAATGGGCTGAGAAGTGGCAGATGGAGTTTAATTCAGATAAATGCGAGGTGCTACATTTTGGGAAAGCAAATCTTAGCAGGACTTATACACTTAATGGTAAGGTCCTAGGGAGTGTTGCTGAACAAAGAGACCTTGGAGTGCAGGTTCATAGCTCCTTGAAAGTGTAGTCGCAGGTAGAGAAGATAGTGAAGAAGGCGTTTGGTATATTTTCCTTTATTGATCAAAGTATCGAGTACAGGAGTTGGGAGGTCATGTTGCAGCTGTACAGGTCATTGGATATGCCACTGTTGGAATATTGCGTGCAATTCTGGTCTCCTTCCTATCAGAAAGATGTTGTGAAACTTGAAAGGGTTCAGAAAAGATTTACAAGGATGTTGCCAGGGTTGGAGGATTTGAGCTACAGGGTGAGGCTGAACAGGCTGGGGCTGTTTTCCCTGGAGCGTCGGAGGCTGAGGGGTGACCTTAGAGGTTTACAAAATTATGAGGGGCATGAATAGGATAAATAGACAAAGTCTTTTCCCTGGGGTCAGGGAGTCCAGAACTAGAGGGCACAGGTTTAGGGTAGAGGGGAAGGATATAAAAGAGACCTAAGGGGCAAATTTTTCACGCAGAGGGTGGCGCATGTATAGAATGAGGTGCCAGAGGAAGTGGTGGAGGCTGGTACAATTGCAACATTTAAGAGGCATTTGGATGGGTATATGAATAGGAAGGGTTTGGAGGGATATGGGCTGGGTGCTGACAGGTGGGACTAGATTGGATTGGGACATCTGGTCGGCATGGACAGGTTGGTCCGAAGGGTTTGTTTCCGTGCTGTACATGTCTATGACTCTATAAACCTTTGAAAAGTGACTGGTGAACTTTTCATTCCAAAGAGCAGCACTTTAAATTGATTTAGCCCATTTGGGGTTACAAAAGTAGAAACTTATTTTGCTCTCTCTGACAAAGGTATTTGCCAGTAACCACAAAGTAAGTCCAAGTTAGTGATGTAAGTGGCTTATCCTTTTTCCACACAATTGTCCAGTGTTGGAATTGGGTATGAGTCAGATTTGGTCAGAGTGTTGATCTTCCGATAATCTATGCAGAATCATTGAGGTTTGGGAACCAACACAATCGGCAAACTCCACTCGCTTTGACTTGTCTCTATGATGTCATCTTGGAATGTTAGGTTCTTTACCCGAGACTTGACAAATGAGATGCAATTTGTATGCATCAACTTCTGCTAACAGTTCAAGGTTATTAAAGCCTGTACAAGCCAGGTAACCCCCTTTGACACTCTTCGCAGAGATGCAAAGTTGAGTCAAAGAAATACTGAACAAAGAAAACACATCCACTTTATACAGGTCAGTTGGTAATGCTTATAGGTACTCTGACTACTGCCCCCCCACCCCCATTCCTCCACCTCTCTTCCCCCCCCCACCCCCATTCCTCCACCTCCCCCCTGCTTAACACCTGCTTAAAACAACTTGCAAAGTTAGGGTCTGGGATACTTTTTTGAAATGTTTTAAGGGGCTCAGGCCTGGTCCATAACACCTTGGTCTGACTGAATTTCCCTGGAAATCCATAGTGGGTTAAAAAAAAGCAAGCAACTCCTTCATAACCTTTTTTGCTTTGATATTCCCTAACGGAATTGCCTCCAGACACCTTGTAGACACATCCATTATGGTTAGTAAATACTGATTCCCACTTTTGGTTTTAAGGAGGGGACCTATGCAATCACTCAACTTGTGTAAACAGTTCTTCAAGTGTGAGGATTGGGCATCAATGGTGTGGGTTTGATCACCGCCTGTGGTTTTCCTACCAACTGATACATATGACAGGTGTGGCAAAGTTTAACCACATCTTGGCATAATCCAGGCTAATAAAAGTGCTTCTGTATCTTAGCCGGAGTCTTTCTCACTCCTAGATAATCCCCTAGATGGTCTCAATTTCCACCTTAAGGTGTTATCCAGAGTAGCATTCTGGAATACACTTGAATTCCTTTTCTGAGTAGGCTTTATGATATAAATCCTTTGTTGTCTTAGCTTTTTGTTGTAACTCAACTAATCTGTCAGAATTAAACACTTCAATCTGATCCTCTACCTGCTTAGGTTTTTCTTTTACCATATCAAACAAACAGAATGCCAGCTAACTAGACTGCAACTCCTTCATTCTCCTTTGGTCTCCCTTCCTGTTTTGACCTATGGCTATGGGATCTGGTCACCAAACAGTCTGGGAAGATTCCAGGGTAACTTTCTTTAAACTCTTCAGTTCCTTGGTTTTCTTTTGACTATTCCACTACAGCCAGCATCACTTTCACCTGTGATCATGCTATATCGTTTTCAAGAATAAACTGTATTCCTGCAATAGCCAATTTTTCCAACACGCCCAGTGTCACTTCCCCAGTGTTGATTGGACTTTTTAGCCTTACTCAGGGGAATATTACTTCTCTCTCCATTTAGTCCACACATTACCACTCTCTTGGGTAGTATTTCAGAAGGAGTGCAAATATTTTCATCTCTTTCTAACATAGACAGGCTAGCTTTTGTATCTCAGTTTTAAAAACTTTTTTGGCTACTCCCTCTTTCTAGGTAAATCTTACCCACACAGGTAAAGTCTTTAAAAAGATTGGGGGCTATCATACTATCCAGCCCGTGGCTGTGTACTCCCCTTCAGCCTCTCAAGTTCTCTTGGAATTTCCTTCATGGCCTTTCACCGGGTGTTGTGTGATTTTTAACTTTGTATTCCCCAGTCCAACACCAGCATCTCCAAATCTTAACTAAGTCCATTGATTTAGCTTCTTCTACCAAATCCTTAAACTACCAGCACTGTGACTTTGTGTGTCCCACCTTATTGCAGAGAAAACACCAGAGGTTTTTCACCTCTTTTCGACCCACTTGGGCTTCTTTTTTCCACATTTGGTAAACTGTTCTCAGTGTAATCTACTTTTTGATCATTAAAGAATCTCCCTCTTTCTCACGGAATGAAATTGCTGTAAGCAGCTACGTTTTGATTATGCACTAATGTGTATTCATCTGCCATCTCTACAGCTCAACAGCATAATAATATCTAGGAGCTTTTCTATTTTTAATGCTGTCATCCATCTACCAAAGTTGCTCTGTTTAATTTTTTCAGTTCTATACAAGTCTGATATGGTTCCTTTCTTGTATTTCTGAATGGTTGTCTATATGCTTCTGGTACCAAAAACTATGCACTCAAAATAGACTTTTTTACTTCTTCATATTCTCCTGACACTTCCTCTGACAGCACTGCAAACAGCACTGCAAACACCTCATTAGCCCTGCCTACCAGATTTGAATTAACATTACCCACAGTCTCTGGCCAGCCAATTTCTCAAAAGAAATAAGAAAGGTTTCTACATCTTTTTGTAATCAGATTTTGGTAATGTTTTGGCATATTTGTATATATCCCTTCCAGATCTTTGGCTATGATGGGTTTGCTCATCATTACTATTCTCCTCACTAGGCCTACATTCTACCTTCATTTCCATCATTTTAAGTCAATTATCTGTCTAATTTCTAACCTTTGAAGTTCAAATTCTCTTTTACCTCTGCTTTTAACCATAGTGCCAACTGTTTCAGTTCTTTTCTTCTCTTCACCTTTTCTCTTTTTCTTTTTGTCTCTCCTCTGTTTGTAACCATAATTCAAACAAACAGTTTCCTTTCCTGTACAAGCTGCTTCATCTTCAATTGAGGAGTTCTAGCCATTTGCAAAGATTCTGATGGAATTTCCAGCAAATTTTAAGGTTGAGCTATTGATGTAACTACCTCTTCCTTTTCTCACAGACAAAGGCAACTCCAGCTCCAACTTGCCTGCCAATTCCAACAGCTTTGCTTTGCTCACCTTTTGTAAAACCCCACAAAGTCACTTGTTCTTCCCCAGAAAACTCTTAGTGACTGAAATAGCCATTAACCCACTTTTCATTTAAGCAACAGTAAGCAACCAAAATTAAACAGATTTTTCACTTCTCGCTTAAGTTTTATTTAAAGATCTAGGTGTTATGACACGGGGTAAACCGTTCTGTTAATTTAAACCAGACACACAGAAAAGCTCACCTCACCTCGAAATCTGTAGAAGTATGAGTGACAAAGTACCACTAAAGCCCACTGTTTAAAGAAAAAATTAACAATTTATTCTTCCACTCCAAGAAGAAAAAAAAGAGAACATTATACAACAACTATCTACACTGTAATCCTCCTTTGTCTGATCAATTTTATCTATCTCCCACTCTACAGCAATATACTAATCAGATAATGGGGAGGGGGGGGGTAAAGATTTACAAAAACTTCAAATTTCAAAACCAGTCAGCTCTGTCGATTCTCCTCTGAATCTTCCTCTGTAGATTTTTCTGGGTCTTTGGTCTTCTGCTGTACAGATTTCATTTGAACAGGTACCTTTCAGAGAGTGATTCTGCGGGCTGTCTGTGTTTGTCGGTGCTCTTTGCCACCTGGCTAATTGTTCAAAATGCCAGATTTTTTTTAATGCCCCAAAACATCGGATCATCCCACCAGTTTGATGTTGTCAAAACGGTAAAATTCAAATTCGATTGAATTTTGGTATCTTGGGACATAATTTAAATTGATTAGGCAAATTCAAATTTGTTGTACACCACAGCAACTCCGCTTCAAGTATTTGTTTCACAGCCAAATGCTTCATATTTACAATTTTCAGCACATTCTGTGCTTGTTATGTCCTTGCCAACTTTGACTCTCCTAAAAGTACAGTACACCTACAACTTCATTACACAGGACACTACCTTCCAAGTCTGTTTAAATCTGCTGGAACCTTTTGTACCCTAAATCTGTCCAGATCCCTTCAGATCTGTCCACATCCCAGACCAGATCTATCCAAAATCTGTCCAAATCCCAGACTCGATCTGTTTAATCCTATGTCCGCGACAGTGGGTTGACACCTCCCCCCCCCCTCCCCCCACTGAGAACTAAATGTGAAACCCACAGAGAGGAGCACCTCATCCTATAGTCTCTTAAAAGGAGAGCGAGAAGGGGTGTAACCCATTTTTCAGCAACTTCTTGTGGTTAAGTAAGAGAAATCCCTGACACTCACTTTACAATGTATTTATCTAACTCCAACAGTGAACAAATTAACTTTATTAGTAAACTGAACAAATCCCTTCAATTAATTACTCCCGAACAACACAAGATTATAATGGTATGATGCTCCAATAAATAAAAGTCTCACTCATATAACAGAACAATAGAATTTAGTCTCTCAAAATTAAAGCCAGGCTACATGTCTTCTGGAATGTTATGTGCCTCCTCCATCATTCTTTTGTTATTAGATGCCTTCTTCATAGTTCTTCTGTCAAGAACATCTTTCCCATCATTGGTTCCATTATTATTTAGATGGTGCTTTCTCTAATACATAGATGATTGTGAGGGGCACTTTAGAGTCATAGTGTCAGAGATGTACAGCATGATAACAGACCCTTCAGTCCAACCCGTCCATGCTGACCAGATATCCCAACCCAATCTAGTCCCATCTGCCAGCACCCAGCCCATATCCCTCCAAACCCTTCCTATTCATATACCCATCCAGATGCCTCTTAAATGTTGCAATTGTACCAGCCTCCACCACATCCTCAATCAGCTCATTCCATACACGTGCCACCCTCTGTGTGAAAAGGTTGCCACGTAGGTCTTTTTTTATATCTTTCCCCTCTCATCCTAAACCTATGCCCTCTAGTTCTGGACTCCCCCACCCCAGGGAAAAGACTTTGTCTATTTACCCTATCCATACCCCTCATTATTTTGTTAACCGCTACAAGGTCAGCCCCTCCGCCTCTGACACTCCAGGGAAAACAGCCCCAGCCTGTTCAGCTTCTCCCTATAGCTCAAATCCTCCAACCCTGGCAACATCCTTGTAAATCTTTTCTGAACCCTTTCAAGTTTCACAACATCTTTCTGATGGGAAGGAGACCAGAATTGCACGTAATATTCCAACAGTGGCCTAACCAATATCCTGTACAGCCGCAACATGATGTCCCAACTCCTGTACTCAATACTCTGACCAATAAAATAAAGCATACCAAATGCCTTCTTCACTATCCTATCTACCTGTGACTATGAACCTGCACTCTAAGGTCTCTTTGTTCAGCTAACACTCCCTCGGACCTTACCATTAAGTGTCTAAGTCCTGCTAAGATTTACTTTCCCAAAACGTAGCACCTTGCATTTATCTGAATTAAACCCCATCTGCCACTTCTCAGCCCATTGGCCCATCTGGTCAAGATCCTGTTGTAATCTGAGGTAACCCTCTTTGCTGTCCACTACACCTCCAATTTTGGTGCCATCTGCAAACGTACTAACTGTACCTCTTATGCTCGCATCCAAATCATTTATGTAAATGACAAAAAGTAGAGGACACAGCACCGATCCTTGTGGCACTCCACTGGTCACAGGCCTCCAGTCTGAGAAACAACCCTCCACCACCACCCTCTATCTTCTACGTTTGAGCTAGTTCTGTATCCAAATGGCTAGTTCTCCCTGTATTCAGTGAGATCTAACCTTGCTAATCGGTCTCCCATGGGGAACCTTGTCAACGCCTTACTGAAGTCCATATCGGATCACATCTACTGCTCTGACCTCATCAATCCTCTTTGTTATTTCTTCAAAAAACTCAATCAAGTTTGTGATACATTATTTCCCATGCACAAAACCATGTTGATTATCTTTAATCAGCCCTTGTCTTTCCAAATACATATACATCCTGTCCCTCAGTATTCCCTCCAACAACTTGCCCACCACCGACATCAGGCTCACTGGTCTATAGTTCCCTGGCTTGTCCTTACCACCCTTCTTAAACAGTGGCACCAAATTAGCCAACCTCCAGTCTTCCAGCACCTCACCTGTGGCTATTGAGGACACAAATATCTCAGCAAGAGGCCCAGCAATCACTTCTCTAGCTTCCCACAGAGTTCTACAGTACACCTGATCATGTCCAGGGGATTTATCCACCTTTAACCATTTCAAGACATTCAGCACTTCCCCCTCTGTAATATGGACATTTTGCAAGGTATCACCATCTATTTTTCTAGTCTATGTCTTCCATATCCTTTTCCACAGTAAATACTGATGCAAAAAGCCACCTTACTGATCTTTGAGGGGTCCTATTCTCTCCCTCGTTACCCTTTTGTCCTTAATGTATTTGTAAAATCCCTTTGGATTCTCCTTAATCCTATTTGTCAATACGATCCCACATCCCCTTTTTACCCTCCTGATTTCCCTCTTAACTATACTCCTACTTCCTTTATACTCTAAGGATTCACTCGATCTATCTTATCTATACCTTACATATGCTTCCTTCTTTTTCTTAACCAAACCCTCAATTTCTTTAGTCATCCAGCATTCCCTATACCTACCAGCCTTTCCTTTCCCCCTAACAGGAATATACTTTCTCCGGATTCTCGTTATCTCATTCCTGAAGGCTTTCTCTTGAGAGAGCACGCTGAGGGTTCTTAGCTCTAGTGAATGACAGTTAGCTTTGGGGTCTTTGTCCTTCTACCATCTTTGATACTCGTGATGATATATCGATTTCCTAAAATACAATTGGTCCTATGTTGTCAAAAATCACAAATGTTTAAATTTAATATGTTTTCGTATCGAAGAGCCTGGTCCAAATTGATTGGCTAAATTCAAAACCAGTAGTCTTGATAAAAACTGCTTGGCCTGCTAACTATACAGCCTTTTAATACAAAATGTTTCAGTTCAGGTGCTTTCTGTCCCTGCAAACTTTAAAGCTGCAGTTCACAGGCATCCTTTTTTAAATCCGACATCAGAAAACCACATTTATTTAAAAAAGAGAGGGACCACACAATGCTTTCCCCATTTTACAATTTTACAGACACCAAATTCTAATTTTCTGAATCCCAATCTACAATTATTCTCCCCAACTTTGCATCACATGTGATGCTAACCATGTCACGTCACAAGTTTGGCTTTCAAATACGTTAATCAATAGTTATTAGATTTTATACACCCTTGCGTTTCACAATTCATGTAGTTGTCCTTGTATCTGTTTTGCAGTAGATGCTTCACGGTGCCCAGGAGAATCACGCCTTGGCTCTTGATAAAGCGCAATGGATGCAACAAATATATCATGTTGGAGGAGGGGCAACAATATGCATGCATGGCATTGGCTCACTCCAACATCTTGGTGCCGCACCTTCCTCAGCATCTATCATTGCTTACTATTAGCCTGACTGTGCGCACAGGAATGTACATCTATGGGAGCTCCCCAACTTTGACAGCAACAAGGAGATGCAACAGAGGTAGTCAATGCTATGACAGCCAAGGAGCAGGCACCTTACATGCTTGTGTTGTGAAGATAACTTGCTTTGCAGATCAATGTTGCTCCCATGTGAACATCCAATAATCAGTAGCAGATGCAGGCCATTCCCTCAATTCCCTAAATTACCTTGTCCATTGTGAGTCCCTTTGCAGCTATTCTCAACTTGTACTTTATCCACATGCTTCTTGATTGAAATGACAGCAAGTGGCCCTCTACCAGTGGCATGCAGCCTCAGTATTAATATTCCGTCAAGGCCCCCAACATCAGCATCCACTTTCCCATTCCATCAACCACATAGACTTCATGCTTTCCAGATCATTATGCAACTCCAACTATCTACCTGACAGTACTCTTCCTTCCCCCATTAATTCTTACAAAGAGAGATAATGGAATGATTCTGGTCCACCCCCTTGAACAACCTGACCTGCTAGCGCTCTCCCCTTGACTGGTGGGCACATATGATTCCCCACTGTAGTAGTCCTCCCCGAACAGGCTGACCCCTATGGAGTCAAAGGATTGACTGTGACCCACTCCTTGGAGCACATAGGCACAGATGTTCTATGCCATAACACCCTGACTGGACAACTGATTGTGGTCGACTGAAATGGGAGGCTTCCCTGGATAACAGTGCTGATCCCAACTGACAGGTGCCCCTATGGTCTTCACTATGGACTTCTCAGAAATGTTCCACTGCTTTCTGCAGATGTCTTGTGCTTAACCTGAACACGGAAGTTGCATGGTAGTTACGAGAATGACATTGTACACTGACAAATGACAAAATGCACATGCCTGTGACTGTGGGCTGCTGCACACCCATTTGCCTATTTGTGTGACCGCGGTAACTGCCAATGTCACGCATGGCAGGGGCAGAGCAAGACAAAGAATTAATACTGCAGTCAGACCAGGAGGCAACAGCTGAATACAGGCTGAGAAAACAAGACTGCAGCCCTGGTAGGTAGTCTGGTTTACACAGTGTAATGGGTTCCTTTCCATGTGTGCTGCCTGTACCTGATGTAGTTGTACATAGCTGGTTGCCAGATTGCTTTGCTAGATTTATCAGCCTTTGCAGGGCATAGTGCCAGTACACCGGAGAATTTTAGAATGGTGAAATTGTAATGCTATACTGTTGGAGCTGGTGGATCATGCCCTGTTCCACAGTTGGTCTGGGAGCAAGATGGTGGCGTTTTGGAGGAAGCAGATAGTTGACAAATCACTAGGAACCTGCCCTGGCTTCCATGTTGATTTTCCCTCTGATTAGTTTTATAGCGGGTTTGGTAATATTGCCACCTGTGGAGAATTGGGCTGTTAACAACACTGAGTGTCACTGGGAACTTGCCACTGAGTAGTGAGAATATTACTACTTCAGAAAAGTGAATAAGATAAGCTCAACATTGAGATAGGCCTCACAGAACATCTCATTTTATCCTCCCATTGCCCACATTGCTCAGAGCATAAGATTGTCTCCATTCAAATAGTTGGAGCCACAAATGATAAAGAATTTGTGTATAATCATAATAACAGGAATACCTATCTGGTCATTGATCATGTTATTGTTTTCCAGGGACACTTTTTGTATGATGATTGATATTTGTAACCGTTATCAGTATTACAGTGCATTGTCATGAGACAAATGAATCCCACAGAAAATTGTCTTATAGATATACTCATGACTGGAAGACTGTAGGACAGAGAATAAATCAGAGGTTATCGAGGTCATGCATAAAAGACAGCAAATTTATCATGGTTGACTTCAATCTTCATACAAATATGGGGGGAAAAGCAAATTGGCTGGGGTAGCTGGGAGGAAAGTTCTTAGAGTGCATTCAGGATAATTTCCTGCAAAAATATGTTGTGGATCTAGCCAGGGACCAGGCTATTTCAGATCTGGTAACAGGTAATAGGGCAGTTTTAATAAGTGAACTCAGAATTTTAAAATCCTTATGGACCAGTAACATGGTAGAATTTGAGCATTTAGTTTAAAAAAAAGAGGGAGGTGACAGCTGTACTAAACTTAATGAAGGGTAACTGTATGTGATATGAGGGTAGAGCTGGCTGAGTGGACTGGGAGTTTAGCAATAAAAAGGTGGATGAGGAACAATGACAGACATTTAAAAATATATTTTGTGATTCACAGCAAAAATATATTGCAGTGAATAAGAAGAATTCTGGGAAGCTAATACATCAATCATGCTTAACAAGGCAAGTTGGGGACAGTTTCAAATGGAAATAAAAACTATAATGTGGCAAGGATTAGTGGTAAGCCAGAGATTTGGGAAAGTTTGAAAAGTCAACACAATATGACTAGATTAAAAAAAAGAGAAAATAAATTATGACAGCAAGTTTACAAATAACATAAAAGCAACTGTAAAGATACTCCAAATATATAAAAAAGGAAGACAGCAGCAAAAGTGAACGTTGGGCCTTCAGAAAACAAGGGTGGAAAAATAATAGAGAGGAAAATCAGGAAATGGCAGAGGAGTTGTGCACCTGTCTCACTGTAGCAGATTCTAATAACGTTCTATACATACTACATAATAAAGGGCTAAGCAGGGGAGGGGAGAAGGAAGGAATAATCACAATTATCATTATAGCTAAAGTATTAGGGAAACTTAAAGGGGCTAAAAGCCACTAAGTTCCCATGACCTGATAGAATGCAACCTGATAGGGAAGTACCTAAAGAGATAGTTGTTGCACTGGTAATAATCTTCCAAGAATTCTTAAAGTCTGAAAATAGTGCCATAGCATTGCAAAACTGCCAATATATCACCCTTATTTAAAAAGGAAGTTAAAAATATGGGCAAGAATAGGTCAGTTAGCTTAACACTTATTCTTGGAAACTATTAGAGTGTATTAAAAATGATGCAGAGCATTTTGAAACCCCTTAATAAAGCAGATTAAACATGGCTTCATGAAAGGGAAATCATGCCTGACAAATTTGCTACAATTCTTTCAGATGGTAACAAGCAGGGTTGATAAAGGGAAATCAGTTGATAGAATCTATTCAGACTTTCAAAAGGCATTCGATAACATACTGGATGCAAGGTTACTTGGTACGATAAGGGCTCAGTGTTGGGAGTAATATATTTACATGGATAGAGCTTGGTTAATTAATAGAAGACAGAGTTGGGGTAAAGGGGGCATTTTCAGAATAGCAACCAGTAATTAGTAAAGTGCCACAGAGATCAATGTTGGAGCTCCAATAATTTGGATGAGGAAAATGAATGTACTATTGCTAAATTTGCAAATGACACAAAAATAGAAACAGAGACATGAAACATACTTAGTCAGAAGCTGTTGCTTTCCCAGTTCTACAGCTTCCATCACATCCAATCTTGCTTACTCCAGTTTTGTGGCACACTTTGTCTAGATTGTATTGCAAGGCCACTTGGACAGATTCAAACATTAGAATTCCATCATCAGAAGGACTATTGTCTGCTCCATGATAGTCCTGATGGAAGAATGAGCTGAACTGTATCAATGCTTGACTTTAAGTCAATGGATTGCAAAATGGAGTCATCAACCATTGTTGCAGAGGATAATTCTTTTCTTCTAGTAACTCTCCTTGTAAGGCATTTGACCTTTGAAACAAAGCAGGAATATGAACATTCTCAAGGACAAAAAGCATCATAGCAGCTTGCGGGGTACACAGTGCAGGCTTCTAGAATGTGGTACCAATGATCACTATTGATAGAATGGAACCCTTTGCTGTTGATGAAGTCAGCTATATTATGATATGGTTGTCTCAATGCAATGTAGGTACATTATATAGCACTCTGCATATGAGAGAAGCCAGCTATATTGGCCAAGGTGATGCACTGAACTTATCAGAGGGAAACAAAACGAAGTGAGAAATCTGGCATGAAATACCTTCCATTTCACAAGGGATACTGCTCAAGAAGGCAAGAGCCCAAGGGATTTAGGACAATTTGATAAATTGGATCCTTAATTGCTTGGTGGCAGGAGGCAGATGACACAAAAATAGTGAGGTGGAAAGCCTTAGACTTCAGGATGATCTGTCTAAGCTAGTCAGATGGACTAAATAGTTGCAAATGGAATTTAATCTGCTGAAAAGAGTGAGGTGATACATCTTGAGAGGACTAAAGAACATATGTTGTACAGAGGATCAAAGGAGACTTAGTGTGCTTGTCCATAGATCCTTAAATGTGACAGGACAGGTGAATAAACTGGTTGAGAAAGCATTACAGGATACTTACCTGTAATAGTCAAAGTCAGAGGGTTACAGCATGGAAATAGGCCCTTCAGCCCAACTTGTCCATGCCATCCAGTTTTCACAATTAATCTAGTCCAATATTCCAGGTTTTGGTCCTTATCCCTTCATGCCTATCCTTTCCTCATACCTGTCCAAATGTTTCTTAACTGACAAAATTGTACTCTCCTCCATCACTTCTCTCGCAGCCCATTACAGGCACACCACCCACTGTGATAAAATTGTCCTTCTGGAGCCTTTTGTATCTCTCCCCTCACACTTTAAACCTACGTCCTCTAGTTTTAGACTCCACTACCATGGGGAAAAGCTGTTGGCTATCTAACTTATCTATGCCTTTCATGATTATAAAGACCTCTATAAGGTCACTCCCTAAGTCTCTTATGCTCCAGTGAGAAATGTCCCAGCCTATCCAGTCTCTCAAATAAGTCAAACCTTCTAGTCTAGGTAGCATTCTAGTAAACTAGAAAGAGTGCAGAAAAGATTTAACAATGAGTTGGAGATGCCGGTGTTGGACTGAAGTGTACGAAGTTAAAAATCACACAACATCAGGTTATAGTCCAACAGGTTTAATTTGAAGCACTAGCTTTTGGAGCACTGTTCCTTCATCAGGTTGTGGAGTAAACAATTGTGATATGGTTTATAGCAAAAGTTTACAGTGTGATGTAACTGAAATTATACATTGGAAAATACCTTGATCATTTGTTAAGTTTCTCATCTGTCAGAATGACCATGTTAGTTTCACTTCTTTCATATGTAAATCACAAACTTCTTTTTTAAAAGTTACATTCTCAGGTTAACTTTAAGAATTGGTGTCAGTCCAGGTAATATGTTGAAGGTGTTAGCCCCCTGTGTGCTGTTGCCTGTGCCATAATGTTTAGACTGATTCTAATCTAAAAAAAAATGAGTTAACAGAGTCTTTCATGGATTCATGCAGTTTTTGAGCAAAGTACAATGTAACTCTGCAAGTACAAATTCACTCCAGAAACATATGTGTCTGTCTGTCTGGGGTGGGGGGCTTGAGTGTGTCCTTGAGAGACAGTTTATGTGTGTGTGAGTGTAAAGGGGTCTCAGTCTGTGAGAGGGTGCATGTGAGAGTGTGGAAGTGTGTGTCTGGAGTGGGGGGTTGTGAATGTCTGTGAGAGAGAGAGTGTATGCGTGTGTGTGTGTGTATGAGAGAGAGTGTAAAGGGGTCTAAGTCTGAGAGAGGGTGCATCTGTGAGTGTGGGAGTGTGGGAGTGTGTGTGTCTCTAGGAGTGTATGTGAGTGCCTGTGTGACTGTGTCTCTGTAATGCAATGGTAGTCACCTGTAGTGTGACATGAACCCAAGGTCCCGGTTGAGGCCCTCCCAAGGGTACCGAACCTAGCTATCAGCCTCTGCTCGACCATTTTTCGCTGCTGCCTGTTCCGAAGTCTGCCTTGGAGGATGGTCACCCGAAGGTCTGAGGTTGAATGTCCTGGACCGCTGAAGTGTTCTCCAACTGGCAGGGAACACTCCTGTCTGTTGATTGTTGTGCGGTGCTCATTCATCCATTGCTGTAGCCTCTGCTCGGCAGACTTAGACGCCCCCCCACAGAGACACACACACAAAACCTCCCCCCCCCCCCAAACACAGACAGACACACACACATATATGTTTGTGGGGTGAACTTGTACTTGCGGAGTTAATTTGTACTTTGCTCAAAAAAACTGGATGAATCCATAGAAGACTTTTCACTCTTTTTTTAGGTTAGAATCAGTCTAAACATTATGGCACAGACAACAGCACACAGGGGGCTAATATTATCGAACATATTATCTGGGCTGACACCAATGTTTAAAGTTAACCTGAGAATATAACCTTTTAAAAAGGTTTTGTGATTTACATATGAAAGAAGTGAACTTAACATGGTCATTCTAACAGATGAGAGACTTAACAAACAATCAAGGTATTTTTCAATGTATAATTTCAGTTACATCACACTGTAAACTTTTGCTATAAATTCTGTGTCTTACAATTGTGTACTCCACAACCACCTGATGAAGGAACAGCGCTTCGAAAGCTAGTGCTCCCATTTAAACCTGTTGGACTATAAACTAGTGTTTTGCGATTTTTAAACTTAGTTTAACAATATCCTTTCTACAGTAGGGCAAGCAGAACTGCATACAGTAGTCCAAATATGGCCTTACCAACATCCCACCTCCTATACTCATTGCACTGACCGATGAAAGCAAGCATGCCAAAAGTCTTCTTCCCATCCTTTCTACCTGTGACTCCATGTTCAAGGAACTATGAACCTGTACCTCTAGATTGCTTTATTCTAAAACATTCCCAGGGCCTACCATTGACTGTGTAAGCCCTGCCCTGGTTTGACCTAGATAAATGCAAAAGTTTAACATTTTGTTATGTTAAATTCTATCTGCCATTCCTCAGCCCTCTAGCCCAGTTGACCAAAATCTCACTGTACTGCCAGCTAACCTTCTTCACTGCCCACTATACCAATCTTGGTGTCATTCACAAACTTACTAACCATACCTCCTAAATTCTCATCCAAATCATTTACATATATGACGATTAACAATCGACCCAACACCGATCTCTGTGGTACACTGCTAGTCACAGGCCTCCAGTTTGAAAAACAACCCTCTATCACCACCTTCAAGCCAATTGGCCAGCTCTCCTTGGATCCCTTGAGATTAAATCTTTCTCAACAACCCACCATGTGGTACTTTGTCAAAGGCCTTGCTAAAGTATATGTAGACAATGTCTACTGCACTGCCCACATCTACTTCTTGATCACCCTTTCAAGCAATTTAATCAAGTACATGAGCTGTGATTTCCCATGGACAAAGCTATGCTGACTATCCAAAATGAGTCTTTGCCTCTCCAAATGTCTATAGATCTTGTCTCTCAGAATCTCCTCTAACAACTTACCCACCACAAACATTAGGCTCACTGGTCTGTAGTTCCCAGGTATTTCCCTGCAGCTTTTCTTAAATAATGGCACAACATTAGCCACCCTCCAATCTTGAGGCACTTCACTTGTGGTTATCAATGATACAAGTACCTCTGCTATTGGACCTGCAATTTCCTCCTAGATTCCCGAAAAGGTCCTGGGATATACTTCCGGGAATTTATCATCGAATGTCAAAGCACTGAATGCAAGAGCGAAGAAATAATGAGTCTTATCTGATGAAGGGCTTATGCCCGAAACGTCGACTCTCTTGCTCCTCGGATGTTGCCTGACCTGGGTTTTCTTAGCGCCACAATTTTTGATTCTAACTCTCTGCCATCTGCAGTTCTCACTTTCTTCTAAGGAAAACAGCTCCAGCATTCTAGCTGAAATACTCTATCTTATGCAACAACCTAGTGAATCTCCTCTGCCCCCTCTCTAGTTCAGTCACATCCTCCTGAAAGTATGGTGGCGAGAGGGAAATGATTTAAGAGCAACCTAAGGGACAACTTTTTTATGCAGAGGATGGTACATGTGTGAAATGGGCTGAGAGAAAGTGGTGGAGACTGGCTTAATTACAATATTTAAAAGGCATCTGGTTGGGTATATGAATAGGAAGGGTTTACAGGGATGTGGGGAAAATGGTGGCAAATTGGACTAGATTAATCTTGGATATCTGCTCGACAAGGACAAGGTGGACCAAAGGGTATGTTTCCATGCTGTACATCATGCCTGAAACGTTAACTCTTCTGCTCCTCGGATGCTGCCTGACCTGCTGTGCTTTTCTAGGGCCAGACTTTGACTGTTTTCCTCAGAGCAGAGGAGGCTAAGGGAGACCTGATTGAGGTGTACAAAATTATGAGGGCATACATAGGGTAGCTAGCAAAAGATATTTCCCCTTAGTAGTGGGGTCAATAACCAGGATTAGGTTTAAGATAAAGGGCAGGAGGCTTAGAGAGAATTTAAGCAAGTACTTTTTCACTCACAGGACTTTGGGTATCTGGAACTCACTGCTTGAAAAGAGTGGTAGAGGCAGGAATCATCACAACTTTTAAGAATTATCGAGATGATTACTTGAAATGCCATAGCACACAAGCCTTTGGGCCAAATGTGAGAAAGTAGAACAAGAGTAGATAGGTGCTTGATGAGCAGCATGGACATGTGACAAAAAGGCCTCACTCTGTGCTGTAAAACTGTTAAATTGTGTCAGTAACAGTCTTGATAGCCAGGGTGGTGTGACCATTGATGGTTCCTGTAATTACCAATGTTCTCCAATATACTGTCTCCAACCTTTATATGTTGAATTGCTTCCCAGCATGTTGCCTCCAATTCCTCTCAATTGACTTCACCAACATCCCTACCAGAGTGATGGCCCCTAATAAGTCCCCTTGATCTTGACCCACCCCCTCATTGATTTGGAAGGACATCCTAACTGATAAGTGAATGGAGTAGTTTCTGTGCAACTCCCTGACTGACTTCCTGCTAATCCACAGATTTTTTTGCATTGGATTTGCAAGACTGACTGCAGCCCATTCCCTAGACTGCAGTGATAAGGAATCCCCGATTCTGACTGTGAACAAGCCCCTGTACTGTGACTGGACACTGTGCTTTTGACTGACTGTAGTGACATCCCTGACTGATGACTATCTTCCCTGACTTGATTGAGGACTAATCCCCTAAAAAACTTTGATAGGTGGCCATTCAGTTGAAACTGTTTGCAGCATAAGCTACTGGCACGTGCTGTTAGTACGACATTGATGTGGCATGGTGCTTTACAACAACATGTTCACTTCCTTAACTGATCACTGCTGACAACCAGAATAAGCTGCCCGGCTTGTGTCTGCATGAAACAGCAGGTAAAAACAGAACTACTGAGTCTGAAAGTTCTGAATCAGGCAGCAAAGTGAGGCAGGCTGAGATACCCTGAGCAGCCAAGTAGACGCAAAATGAATAACCACGAAAAGATCAATTGAAGACCCCTCCAAAATGCAGCCTATTCAGAGTCATGAGATGGGTAAGTGTTCCTACAATGCAATGCAACTTGTCAGCAGTACTGCAAAATGTTGGTGTGTTCCAGAGTACAGCAGTAAAGTAGAGAACTGTGTTTCACGTTCGTTAAAGTGATATCATGGTGATATGATGAGGCTCATTTATGTCGGATGCAAACTTCTGTAGAAAGGGGGTGGTTGGTTGCTGCTCATGGAGTATGCCCTGAGGATCTTGGGGATTGCTAGCCAAAATGGAAGTCTGGATGAGCAAGCAGTTAGCTGGAGCTACCAGGTACCTGCTTTAACTTTCATGTCAGGAATTGGCACTGTCAGTTTGTCTGTCATCCAGGAGAATAGGAAATAGCATATAAAAGAGAATAGATTAAGTACTAATGTGATGCAAATATATGCAAATGACCCTGTCACATATTGTTGAGATTCTTGTCTCACTGTTCACGTCTCGGGATAGAAAATTAGACTTCTCTCGATGTCAAAAATCTTATTTTTCTGATCTTGCCATATCTTCCCAACTGATTCACAAAATGTTGTTCAGGAGATGGGAAAATTTAGTTCAAATGATTCTTTTATTCCCTCCCCCCAGCCTTAACTAAACCTGCTTTAAGCAAAATGGTCATCAGCCACCAGTTAATTCAGAAACATTTGTCACTTATTAGCCAGGTCCTGGCTGTAGATGAATAGTACAGCAGTTGAGAATGAAAAGAATGGAAAGATGCTTTTTGGTCTGCCAGAAATTTGTAGGTCTTCAGAACAAGGAGTTGACCTTGACCAAGTGTTGCATTCCAAGGTCCAAGACTACATGCTGAGGGACACACTAAAGCTTGGGGCAACTGCAAGGGGCAAGGTGCAGTGGGGAAGACCACTGTCTGAGGTCTTCATGTTGAGGTTAAACAGGAATACACTCAGTTATTGGACTCTCCTGGTGCCTCAAATGCATGTAAGTATAGTCTAGTTCAAATATGAGATGCCTTTGGCTTGTCTGGGTAGAGTCAAACCCCAATGCTTGTTTCCTTGATATGCTACTGTACAGAACCAAACTGCATTTGTGACTAGATATTTTTTATGAATAAAGTAGATTTTGAAATATAAAAATTTTAAAATGGATATATTGCATTGACATGCATAATTAGGTGACGAGCATCATGCTCAGAAAGAAATCTGTTCCTATTCATGAAGTTATTGATGTTGGATGGCAATTTTACATGTGCAGTACCCAGCATTTTGTGACAAGTTAATGGTTCTCTTTTCCTGCTACTGGAACTATTGGGAAATTAATGAACTCAGACCAGCCTGATAGGACATCTACAACTTCCTTAACGCAGTGATGAACTTCTTTTAATTCATTCACAGGATGTGGGCATTGCTGAAGAGACCCACATTTATTGCCTATCCCAATGAACCGCATTGCTGGGGTCTGAATTCACGTCTGGACCACACTAGGTAAGGTTTCTTTCTTTAAAAAGAATGCTAATGAATCAAATGGGTTGTTTTCCACAAGTTTCATGGTTATTGGACTCTTAATTCCAGATTTTATTGAATTGCAATTCCACTATCTCCCCTGTTGGGATTTGAACATGGGTTCACGGAACATTACCTGGGCTTCCAGATTAATAGTCTAGTGATAATACCACTAGTACATCAACTGTCCACTACTGACTAACTGATTTGACTCACCAGAGGCAGTCCGGATGTCAATGGATAAACAAATATTAAGTGCCATTATCACCTTCACAGCCACAAAGAAGCTGAAAGTCTATTTACAACAACTTTGTCATTGCATCAGATGGAAACCACACATTTTTCACATATTGTCTTAGTAAAATTCAAATTGAGTCCTAGATGGTATGGAGACCCTGATAGTGAGGCATTCTGTCTAGACATAATATTGCACACACATGGCTTCCATTCTTTCATACTCCAACTCATCCTGCTCTCAAAAGCATAGGAACATTGGAAGCCTGAGAAAGAGAGAAAGAAGAGAAAGAAGAGAAAAGAGGTCCATTGTTTCCAAATGCTGAGATTCCCTTCAATTTTAGTAAGTTTCACAAATTTCTTTTAAATAGTCAGACATAAAACTTCAATGTAGTGAAAACAATATTGCAGAATATTGCCTTCTTAATTTCTTCCTGCCTCCAAGGCTGATAATAGGTTCATCTTTCTAATGTCAGTGATTTATAATTTCGTGCTTGAACAAAATAAACAGTAAAAATCATGGAACATTTGGCTATCCTTTCTTTCATTGAATTACAGTAAAGTGTGTTTCCAAATGCAGATCAGGACGGCATAGATATTGCTGATATTCATCTCCACCAAGGCCTCTCCAAATTTTATTGCACATATCATAAGACTCAGCGTCATAGAGACGTACAGCACGGAAACAGACCCTTCGGTCCAACTCGTTCATGCCGATGAGATATCCAATATTAATCTAGTTCCATTTGCCACCACTTGGCCCATATCCCTCTAAACCCTTCCTATTAATTTACCCATCCAGACGCCTTTTAAATGTTATAATTGTACCAGCTCCCACCATTTCCTCTGGCAGCTCATTTCATACACTCACAATCCATGGCATCAAAAAGTTGCCCCTTAGGTCCTTTTCAAATTTTTCCCCTCTCACCCTAAACCTATGCCCTCTAGTTCTGGACTCCCCCAACCTAGGGAAAAGACCTTGTCTGTGTACCCTATACATGCCCCTCATGATTTTATAAATCTCTGTAAGGTCACGCCTCAGCCTCTGATGCTTCAGGGAAAACGGCCGCAGGCTAATCAGTCTCTCCCTGTAGCTCAACTATGGCAACATCCTCGTAAATCTTTTCTGAACCCTTTCAAGTTTCACAACGTCCTTTAAGTAGGAGGGAGACCAGAATTGCACACAATATTCCAAAAGTGGCCTAATACTTAAAATGTTTTTTGAAAACTTCTGAACCTAACATGGTTACAACCTTTATCTTTTTGGTCTAGCTGTGAAAGTATCGGAGAAAACATGGGAATATGAAAGGGACTTTGTGTCAATCTAACTTACCAGCTTCATTTGAGTGTGTGACAAAAGAGGTTTGATAGCAGCAGGCAAGTGATAAAGGTAAAAGGTAAGGTTGCTGTAGCTCCAGAAGACCATAGTGGTGCTCTTCATTAGAAAGAGATGACTGATGGTGATTTAACTGGAGGGGCACTATGCCTCAGGCAAGGGGAGAGATCGAGAAGGAGTGTCAAGCACGGTAACTTCAGCCAGTGTGGGAATTGAACCCACACTATTGGCATCACTGTGTGTCACAAACCACCCTTCCAGCCAACTTAGGCAAGGGATTAGTTGTATTTGAACTTCAATGGCTCCCTTTTTATAATTTGGAGATGCCGGTGTTGGATTGGGGTGTACAAAGTTAAAAATCACACAACACCAGGTTATAGTCCAACAGATTTAATTGGAAGCACATTATGATTACAGGTAATGATTACAGATGCTCACAACAGACTTCACAAATACAGGCAAGAAATTGCACGCCAAAAATCGTTAATTTCAAAAACCACCAATCAGGAATGGACCCGGACCATTGAACAGGCCGTCACCATAGGACAGAACAGGACCACACACCGCAAAAAAACGGCACTAAAAGAAAAAATGGCCAAACTAACATACGACAGAGAGAACACCACAACACACATCTGGGTGAGAAATCTCTCCCACAGACAGCTCACAGACACGGAAAGAACAATACTGGCCAAGGGACTCAACTACAATCACAGGGATGCCAAGACAGCAGACTTCCTAGCAGCGCTAAAATGCATACTCTGGAACAATGGACTGACAGAAGAGACACAACAAACAGAGAGACAAAGGATCGTACCTCTGATAACAAGGAAAAGACAAACACATAACCTCAACACCAAGGAGAGGTAAGCACTAAAATCACTAAGAAACAATAAGAACACAATTATAATACCAGCAGACAAAGGCAGAATGACGGTCATCCTGGACAAAGCAGACTACATCCAAAAAGCGCAACAACTACTTGCAGATACGAACACCTACCAAAAGAGGGAGTTTGACCCCACCCCACAGCTCACCAATAGGATAAACAACACACTGAGGAACCTACAAAAAAAACGGACAGATAACCAGGTTTGACCTACGAAGAATGAAACCTGAAAGCAATACCACCCCCAGATTCTATGGACTACCTAAAGTGCACAAACCAGACGTCCCATTCAGACCCATAGTATCACTACCAGGGACACCATCACACAAACTGGCTAAAGAACTACAGCAGAAACTGAAACACCTGATCAGCGGATCCAGACACTCTATATAATCAACACAGGAATTCTTGGACATCATCAGAAATATACACATAGACAAGGAAAAAACCATGGTCTCATTCGATGTAACAGCACTTTTCCCCTCGATCCACAAAACCCTAGCCAGAGAAACAATAGCCAACCTGCTGGACATACAGAACAGACAACAGGACAGTGAACCTATCAACAAAGACTGCATATTCAAACTACTGGACCTGTGCCTCACAACACACTTCACATTCAACAACCAAATATATGAACAAATCAACAGCACACCCATGGGCTCACCCATCTCTGGACTCATAGCAGAAGCGGTATTGCAAAGATTAGAACAAACAGTCTTAACGCAAATTCAACTCAAACTCTGGGTCAGATATGTAGATGATACCTTTGTAATCATTAAAAACACCGAAATAGAGAACACACACCGGATCATCAACGCCACACTCACAGGAATCCGATTCACTAAAGAGGAAGAAAAGGACAACCAACTCCCATTCCTAGACGTGACGGTACAGAGAACACCGAACAGAGAATTCACCACAAAGGTATATAGGAAAGCCACACACACAGACCAAGTCCTGAACTATGAAAGCAACCACCCCAACAGACACAAAAGTAGTTCCATCAAGACACTGTTCAAAAGGGCCACAACACACTGCAGTACAGCAGAACTGCAAAAAGAGGAAGAAGAACACCTATACAATGTATTCGCCAAAAACGGATACCCCTGCAATTTCATCAACAGATGCCTAAGGGAAAGACAACGGAACGAGGACATGCCGCAACCCAAAGGACTAGCCACATTACCATACATCAAGAGCATTTCCGAACTGACAGCCAGACTACTGCGACCACTAGGACTCATAACAGCGCACAAACCAACAGCCACTCTCCGACAACAACTCACCAGAACGAAGGACCTGATACCCAGCATGAGCAAAACCAACGTAGTGTACAAAATCCCTGCAAAGACTGCACAAAACAGTACATAGGACAAACAGGAAGACAGCTAACGATCCGCATCCATGAACACCAACTAGCCATGGAACGACACGACCAGCTATCCTTAGTAGCCACACACGCAGATGACAAGCAACATGAATTTGACTGGGATAACACTACTATTATAGGACAAGCCAAACAGAGAACAGCCAGGAAATTCCTAGAGGCATGGCACTCATCCACAGATTCAATCAATAAGCACATCGACCTGGACCCAATATACCGACCACTGCAACGGACAGCTGGAACTGACAACCGGAAGCGGCAGATTCAAACCACTATAAATGCTGGAGGAAACATCACAGAAGTGCTTCACAGGACGCTCCCAAGCACTGAGGATGTCACCTAGACAGGGGACGAAATGTCTGCCACACAAATTCCCAGCTCGGTGAACAGAACCACAACAACGAGCACCCGAGCTACAAATCTTCTCACAAACTTTGGAAGCACATTAGTTTTCGGAGCGCCGCTCCTTCATCAGGTGGTTGTCTTCCCTTCTTAAGGTGATTTTCCCTTCTTATACTTCCTTTGAAAAGTTTAGTATTGTAAATAAGGAAGGCAGTCATCAATGCAAGTATTATAAAATAAGAATCATTTGGAAGAGGGATACGATTTGGAGGTGCCAGTGTTGGACACAGGTATACAAATTAAAAATCATAACACCAAGTTATAGTCCAACAGGTTTATTTGGAAGCACTAGCTTTTGAAGCACTGCCCCTTCATTGGGTGTTTGTGGAGTATAAGATCGTACAATACAGAATTTATAGCAAAAGTTTACAGTGTGCTGCAACTGAAATTATCTATTGAAAAAGATTCGATTATTTGTTAAGTCTCTCATCTTTTAGAATGATCATGTTGGTTTCAGTTCTTTCATATGTAAATTCAAGAACTTTTATAAAATAAAGTTACATTCTCAGTTGAACTTTAACAATAGGTGCCATGTCAGCTCAGATAATGCATTGAAGGTGTGAAGCTGTCTGCGCCCCAATGTTCAGACTGACTTTTTCTAAAAAAAAGGATTTATAGAATCTTACATTGATTCATGCAATTTTTGAGCAAAATAAAATATAATTCTGCATGTACAAATTCACCCCATGAACTTATATATGGATGCGTGCATGTGGGTGTGTGTGTGTGGTGGTGTAGGAGTGTCTGTGAGAAAGTATGTGTATGTCTACATTTGTGAGTGTGAGTGTTAAGATGTATATGTCTGTGAGAGGGTGCATGTGGTGGGTGTGCGCATGAGTGTTTATGTATGAGCATATGAAAGAGAGCTTGTGTATGAGAGAATCTGTGTGAGTGTATGGGTCTGTAGGAGTGTGTGTAGGAGAAAGATTTAAATTTACTTGGAAATTAGACAAAAAGGTGTTAGATGAAACTAAATGTACAGAAATGCAAAGTGCTTCACACATGGACAAAAATTCCAGAAATGTCTATTAGGTAAATAGAAAGAAAATAATGCATGTTGTACATGGACTTCAGTAAAGCCTTTGATAAGGTTCCAAATGGTAGGCTGTTGGAGAAAATTCAGAGGCATGGGATTAAGGATGATTTAGCAGTTTGGATTAGAAACTAGCTTTCTGAAAGAAGACAGCGAGTGGTGGTTGATGGAAAATATGCAGCCTGGAGTCCGGTTACTAGTGGTGTGCCACAAGGATCTGTTTTGGGACCACTGCTGTTTGTCATTTTTATAAATGACTTAGATACAGGCATAGGTGGATGGATTAGTAAATTTGCAGGTGACACTAAAGTCGGTGGAGTAGTGGACTGTTTGGGAGAATGTTACAGGTTGCAGGGGGACTTGGATAAACTGCAGGATTGGGCTGAGACGTGGCAAATGGAGTTCAATGTAGCTAAATGTGAGGTGATTCACTTTGGGAAGAATAACAAGAAACAGAGTACTGGGTCAATGGAAAGATTCTTGGTAGTGTGGATGTGCAGAGGAAACTTGGAGTCCATGTACATAGATCCCTGAAAGTTGCCACCCAGGTTGATAGTGCTGTTAAGAATGCATACTGTGTGTTAGGTTTTATTGGTAGAGGGATTGAGTTCCAGAGCCGCTGCAACTATACAAAACGCTAGTACGACCGGACTTGGAATATTGTGTACAGTTCTGGTCACCATATTTCGGGAAGGATGTGGAAGAATTGGAAAAGGTGCAGAGGAGGTTTACCAGGATGTTGCCTGGTCTGGAGGGAAGGTCTTATGAGGAAAGGCTGAGAGACTTGGGTTTGTTCTCATTGGAAAGAAGAAGGCTAAGAGGGGATTCGATAGAGACATACAAGATGATCAGAGGATTGGATAGGGTAGACAGTGAAAGTCTTTTTCCCAGGATGATGACGTCAGCTTGTACGAGGAGGCATAACTATAAATTAAGGGGTGATAGATTTAAGGAAAAAGTGAGGACTGCAGATGCTGGAGATCAGAGCTGAAAGTGTGTTGCTGGAAAAGCGCAGCAGGTCAGGTAGCATCCAAGGAACAGGAGAATCGACGTTTCGGGTATAAGCCCTGAAGAAGGGCTTATGCCCGAAACGTCGATTCTCCTGTTCCTTGGATGCTGCCTGACCTGCTGCGCTTTTCCAGCAACACACTTTCAGGGTGATAGATTTAGGACAGATGTCAGAAGCAGGTTCTTTATGCAGAGAGTGGTAAGGGCGTGGAATGCCCTACCTGCCAATGTAGTTAACACAGCCACATTAGGGAGATTTAAACAATCCTTGGATAAGCACATGGATGATGGGATAGTGTAGGGGGAAACGAGCTGAGAATAGTTCACAGGTCGGTGCAACATAGAGGGCCGAAGGGCCTTTTCTGCGCTGTATTGTTCTATATTCTTTCTCAGGAGGCTAAGGAAATTCAGTATGCCCTCTCTCATGAACTTTTACAGATAGAGTCGTAGAGACATACAGCACAGAAACAGACCCTTCAATCCAATTCATCTATGCTAACCCAATATCCTAACCTAATATAGTCCCATTTGCCAGCACTTGGTCCATATCCCTCTAAAGCCTTCCTATTCATATACCCATCTAGATGCCTTTTAAATGCAGTATCAGCCTCCACCACTCCCTCTGACAGCTCATTCCATACACGCACCACCTCTTGCATAGAACACAGTTCTTCCTTAGGATCCTCTTAAATCATTCCCCTCTCACCCCAAGCCGATGCCTTCTTGTTCTGGACTCCCCCAGCCAGTGAAAAGACCATGTCTATTTATCCGATCCATGCTCCTCATGATTTTATAAACCTCTATAAGGTCACCCCTCAGCCTCTGACACTCCAGGGAAAACAACCCCAGCTATTCAGCCTTGACCTGTAGCTGAAATCTTCCAACCCTGACAACATCCTTCTAAATCTTTTCTGAACTGTTTCAAGTTTCACAACATCCTTCTGATAGGACAGAGATCAGAATTGCACACAATATTTCAAAAGTAGCCTAGCCAATATCCTGTACAGTCACAACATGACCTCTCAACTCCTACACTCAATGCCCTGACCAATAATAAAAAAAAGACCAAACAGATTCTCCACTATCTTTTCTACCTGCAGCTCCACTTTCAAGGAACTATGAACCTGCCCTCCAAGGTCTTTTTGTTCAAAAACACTCCCCAGGAAGCTATCAATAAATGTATATGTCCTGCTCTGATTTGCCTTTCCAAAACATAGCACCTTGCATCTATTTAAATTAAACTCCACCTCATTAAACTCCACTCTTGACCCACTGGCCCATCCGATCAAGATCCCATTGTACTAAGGTAACCTTCTTTGCTGTTCACTACACCTCCAGTTTTGGTGTCATCTGCAAACTTACTAACTATACCTCCTATGTTCACATCCAAGTCATAGAGATGTACAGCATGGAAACAGACCCTTCGGTCCAACCTGTCCACTCCGATCAGATATCCCAACTCAATCTAGTCCCACCCGCAGCATCTGGCCCATATCCCTCCAAACCCTTCCTTTTCGTAAGTCATTTATATAAATGATGAAAAGCAGTGGACCCAGCACCAATTGTTGTGGCACACCACTGGTCACTGGCCTCCAGTCTGAAAGGCAACCCTCTAGCATCACCTTCTGTCTACCTTTGATCCAGTTCTGTATTCACACTGTAGAAAGCATTCTACCTATTACAGCTTGTAATAGATATTACAGCTTGATAAGTCATCTGCTCTGGCCAGGACCGCAAGAAACAAGAGAAAGTTGTGAACACAGCCCAGACCATCACGCAAGCCAACCTTCCATTTATGGACTCCATTTACATATTTCGCTGCCTTGGAAAGGCACCCAACGTCAAAGACCCCAGTTATAATCTCTTCCATCAAGCAGAGGATAAAAAGCTTAAACACAAGTATCAACAGGTTCAAGAACGGTTTTTTCCCCACTTGTCTTTGACTTCTGAATGGACCTCTCAAACTTCAAATTGAATATTGATATTTTTTGTGCAATTTTGTGTATCTTTGTATTCCTTGCTCTGTTCTGTCACCCTATGATCTTAGTATGGTATGATTTGCCTGTACTGCATTCAAAACAAAACTTTTCACTGTACCTAGGTACATGTGACAATAACAAATCAAATCAAACCTTTTATCCTTGTTCATCCGAATGAGTTTGGTTCCAATCTACCTATTTAATTGTGGCAAGTGAATCATCTGCAATTGCCTATTTCCTATCCTTTTTTTTAAATCTCTAACATCCTCCAAGGATTGACTCTTGGCCATCCTCCTATTTCTGACACACATGACCCCTTAGTGACAATCAGAATACACAGTATAAATTTTCTCACTGTCAATACTCAGTCTGGCTTCACCACATCCCCCAATTCTTCCACTGTGCATAATTTATCAGACTAGATGAACAGAAATTTCATGCAAATAAAATCTGAGAAAACTAAAATGCTGTCTTCAGTGCAGGTTGTAAATACAATTCCCTGGCTTTATCGCTCTTCAGACCACTTCAAAATTCTCCTCATTGGAACCACTTTTACTTTTGTAAAAGATTTACAAAGCTTTGTATTTCTTCCATACCTCCAACCTTTTCAATCATCCCTAAAGAACTCTCTCCATTTATCACTAATAATCTCATGGAATACAGGGAGAACTAGCCATTTGGACACAGAACTGGCTTTAAGTTAGAAGACAGATGGTGATAGTGGAGGGTTGTTTTTCAGACTGGAGGCCTGTGACCAGTGGAGTGCCACAAGGATCGGTGCTCGGTCCACTACTTTTCATCATTTAAATAAATGATATGGATGTGAACATAGGAGGCATAGTTAGTGAGTTTGCAGATGACACCAAAAGTAGAGGTGTAGTGGACAGTGAAGAGGGTTACCTCCGATTACAACGGGATCTTGATCAGATAGGCCAATGGGCCAAGGAGTGGCAGATGGAGTTTAATTTAGATAAATGTGAGGTGCTGTATTTTGGAAACGCAAAGGGAGTGTTGCTGAACAAAGAGACCTTGGAGTGCAGGTTCATAGTTCCTTGAAAGTGGAGTTGCCGGTAGATAGAATAGTTAATAAGGTGTTTGGTATGCTTTCCTTTATTGGTCAGAATATTTTGTATAGTGGTTGGGAGGTCATGTTGCAGCTGTACAGGATGATGTTTAGGCCACTTTTGGAATATTGCGGGCAATTCTAGTCTCCTTCCTACCGGAAGGATATTAAGATCATAAGACCATAAGACATAGGAGTGGAAGTAAGGCCATTCGGCCCATCGAGTCCACTCCGCCATTCAATCATGGCTGATGGGCATTTCAACTCCACTTACCCACATTCTCCCCTAAGCCCTTAATTCCTCAAGACAACAAGAATCTATCAATCTCTGCCTTGAAGACATTTAGCGTCCCGGCCTCCACTGCACTCTGCGGCAATGAATTCCACAGGCCCACCACTCTCTGGCTGAAGAAATGTCTCCGCATTTCGGTTCTGAATTGACCCCCTCTAATTCTAAGGCTGTGTCCATGGGTCCTAGTCTCCTCACCTAACAGAAACAATTTCCTAGCGTCCACCCTTTCCAAGCCATGTATTATCTTGTACGTCTCTATTAAGTCTCCCCTTAATCTTCTAAACTCCAATGAATACAATCCCAGGATCCTCAGCCGTTCCTCATATGTTAGACCTACCATTCCAGGGATCATCTGTGTGAATCTCTGCTGGACACGTTCCAGTGCCAGTATGTCCTTCCTGAGGTGTGGGGACCAAACCTGGACACACTACTCCAAATGGGGCCTAACCAGAGCTTTATAAAGTCTCAGTAGCACAACGGTGCTTTTATATTCCAACCCTCTTGAGATAAGTGACAACATTGCATTCGCTTTCTTAATCACGGACTCAACCTGCATGTTTACCTTTAGAGAATCCTCGACTAGCACTCCCAGATCCCTTTGTACTTTGGCTTTACAAATTTTCTCACTGTTTAGAAAGTAGTCTGTGCTTTTATTCTTTTTGCCAAAGTGCAAGACCTCGCATTTGTTCACGTTGAATTCCATCAGCCATTTCCTGGACCACTCTCCCAAACTGTCTAGATCCTTCTGCAGCCTCCCCACTTCCTCAGTACTACCTGCCTGTCCACCTAACTTCATATCATCTGCAAACTTTGCTAGAATGCCCCCAGTCCCTTCATCCAGATCATTAATATATAATGCGAACAGCTGTGGCCCAAACACTGAACCCTGCGGGACACCGCTCGTCACCGGCTGCCATTCTGAAAAAGAACCTTTTATACCAACTCTCTGCCTTCTGTCAGACAGCCAATCCTCAATCCATCCCAGTAGCTCACCTTGAACACCATGGGCCCTCACCTTGCTCAGCAGCCTCCCGTGTGGCACCTAATCAAAGGCCTTTTGGAAGTCTAGATAGACCACATCCACTGGGTTTCCCTGGTCTAACCTACTTGTCACCTCTTCAAAGAATACCACAGGTTTGTCAGGCATGACCTCCCCTTACTAAATCCATGTTGACTTGTTCTAATCAGACTCTGCTCTTCTAAGAATTTAGAAACCTCATCCTTAATGATGGATTCTAGAATTTACCAACAACCGAGGTTAGGCTAATTGGCCTATAATTTTCCATCTTTTGTCTTGATCCTTTCTTGAACAATGGGGTTACAACAGCGATCTTCCAATCATCCGGGACTTTCCCTGACTCCATGATCACTGTGACTTATTGTGAAACTTGAAATGGTTCAGAAAGAATTTTCAAGGATGTTGCCAGGGTTGGAGGATTTGAGCTATAGGGGAGAGGCTGAATAGGCTGGGGATGTTTTCCCTGAATGTCAGAGGCTGAGGTGTGACCTTATAGAGGCTTATAAAATCATGAAGGGAAGTCCAGAACTAGAGGGCATAGGTTTAGGGTGAGAGGGAAAAGATATAATAGAGACCTAAGGGGCAGTTTTTTCATGCAGAGGGTGGTAAGTGTATGGAATCAGTTGCCAGAGGAAGTGGTGGAGGCTGGTACAAGATTAGATTAGATTCCCTACAGTGTGGAAACAGGCCCTTTGGCCCAACAAGTCCACACCGACCGTCCAAAGAGTAACCCTCCCAGACCTATTTCCCTCTGACTAATGCCTCTATGGGCAATTTAACATGGCCAATTCACCTGGCCCACACATCTTTGAACTGTGGGAGGAAACTGGAGCAGCCGGAGGAAACCCACGCTGACACAGGGAGAATGTGCAAACTCCACACAGACAGTGGTCCGACGCTGGAATCGAACCTATGCCCTCTAGTTCTGGACTTCCCTAACCCAGCGAAAAGACCTTGTCTATTTACCCAATTGCAATTTTTAAAAGGCATCTGGATGGATGTATGAATAGGAAGGGTTTGGAGGGATATGGTCTGGGTGCTGGCAAGTGGGACTAGATTAGGTTGGGATATCTGGTTGGCTTGAACGAGTTGGACAGATGGGTCTGTTTCTGTGCAGTACATCTCTATGACTCTAATAGTTTTCTTTGCTGATACTCAACTGTTATTTTTCAGGATTACTAAGAACATTTTAAGAGTTCCTTTGTACTCCCTGTTAGTTTTCCTTGGCCGCCATCTATTATTTTATCACACTCACTTTGCTTTTCTAAGTATCTAAGATAAAGACTTTTTAAAATTTCAGGTTGTCATTAACCTGCTGTGGAACCAGCCTGTGGCACAGCTGACAATTTCAACTACATCTTATATCTCTACAGTTTCACTCTATCCTAGTCCTATTCATAAACACCCCAACTCACCACTCTATCTATTACCTGTAAAAGGAATAGACACAAGATGCTAAATGGTCTACTCCTGTCCTATGTTTCCATAACAACTTTGAACTCAGTCTCGGATTGTCTTTTTTAATAAGCTATTATTAGTCCTTTTATATTTACATGCTGAATTCAAATCATATAATGTACAAACATTTCACCAGCTATATGCACACAGTTGATAATTAACTATATAATTTCACCAATCAAATTCATAACAGTCCAAACTAAGTTCCATATAAATCACAATTTCCTCAGTTCAATATCAGAAAGAACAAAACATCTTATTTGGTTCATGCCAGAAACCTCAGATCCCCGTTGTCAAAACTGCTCTCTACACATGTATTTCATTCCTGATCCAAAATGAGCCTGAAGATGTGAGCCATCAATGGTCTATTTAACTGAACTGAAATTCAGATCTCAATCTAATCTATTCATAAGAACGGCTACTTTTGTCATAATTGTTTGTGCGGAATTTCAAGCTGTGACGATAAAACGTGCTTTTAACAACCTCTTTTTCAGACACTCATATCTACCAAATTCCTACTTAATCACTTAAATGATAGTTGGTAGGGATGTTACTGAAGATATATTTTACGTGTATGCCGGAAATGTTTACGAGACTTAACATTATTAATAAATGTTACAAATTTGAAAATCACTTTGTAACTAGTTCGCAGCAAGACGAATTATGTAGCTACATCACAATCACATCTTCAGATAATGAATTACTTGGAAATCAATAGCAGTCTGCGATAGGGCGAAGTACATCTTGTCCATTTAATTTATGACTTGTGGAATAGCTCAGTAATCACCAGGCATTTCTTGTTAACTCCAACAGAGAGCAAGGTCCATTCAAATCACTGCCTGACGTTCATGATCAGCCTTAAAACAAGAAAAAAAACCTTATGTTCCATGATACCGTTTTCCGTAATAGCTTAGACTGTTCCCTGTTGCAGCTGGTTTACATATAGATTCAGGTATGAGCAGGAAAAAAATATCGTATTTTCAAAAACACAATACCTATACGTTACTTACTACTCGCATTTGTTCTTTCTTGCCATCCTAGTTGAGTGTTCATTGGTTCTATATGCAAATATGTTTTCTTGCACTAAATATAGATTGCACCTGTCGATTTAGTCGCACCATCTGGTCCTCCAAGCTAGAGGCCGCTGCCTGTTATCCTGAACTGCGTTTGAAGACTTCCAATCACAGGCAACGCTCGTCGTCAGGGCGGAATTGGTCCTCCCTCGGGTTCCGATTGGACAACGTCACCAGTGCTTCGCGGAGCTCGTGCCTTTCCGTCACCCCACCTTATGGCAGATGACGTGATTTCATTGGCTGCCGAGGAAAAACGAAGTGGGGGAAGGGCAATCCGAGGCTGTCGGCCCGTTTCCCCGTCGCTGTCAGTCAACCGAACTTGATAAGCACCTCAAGCAACACCCCCTCACCGATTGGTTCCGCATCGCTCTAGGCGACGTTGACGTCTTTGACGCGATCCGTGAATGGTTCTTTTTACATGTCAATCACTGCGCCCCGGCATCAAGTTAGATTGACCAAGAGGTTACAGCTGCAGTGAGAGGGAGAAAGAGATAGGCAAAAAAAGTACAAAGACAGCCGAGTGAATTAGGGAGGGGTTTTAACCGTTTTAATTGGGGTAAAACCACGGGTTTTCCCTCAGACATCGTTTTAATTTTTTTCCGTGTACTAAAAGAGATGCGACTGGGCTTTTAAGATCTGAAAAAAATAAGCCGAGAAATTTTAGGAAAAGGAAAAAAATTATCTCAGGATTGAATTGAACTGAAGGAGCCGCCATGGCAGGAACCACCACCACCACCACCATCATCATCATCACCACCACCATCCTGCATTGAGCTCAGTCAAGATCAATACAGAGCTCTGAAATAATTTCAGATTTATTTCTGACGATTATTATAAAAATATTTTTAAAAAAAGACAGCTAATTTGACCAGGAGAAATTTACGCGATGAAACCAGGTGGACAGGATTAAAATTAAGAGGGGATCGAAAATAAAGGAATATAAAAGTGTCTTTTTAAAATACATATATATGTTTGAAAAATTAGATGTCGCTTTAAAGTAATCATGAGTGGTCGACCCAGGACAACGTCTTTTGCTGAGAGCTGCAAACCTGTGCAGCAGCCGTCTGCTTTTGGGAGCATGAAAGTCAGCAGTAAGTACATTTTTTCCAAATCATTTTTCTTTATTTAGAATCCTCCCACCCCCGTCCCGAAAATATTGTCAATCGAACGATTTCTTGATCAACAGTATTTATTAATTAACATGCAGTGCTAATCGTAAAAGATATAGGCCAGCCTGGAAATGATTCGCCTGATTGTCTGCTTATGGCCGAAAGGATTCCTGGTCACAAACGATTTGAAATCGAAAAAAGACGGAAAACTTTAATCTGCTTAGTAATGTGTATAAACCAGTTGTGAACTGTTTCTTTTAACTCTAATTTTTTAGAAATGTTAAATTAATACTAATAATTTTCATGTTAGAATTGGAGTTTACAATTTCTGAAGGGTGCACATATCAGAATAACTTTATTGTATAACCAGTAGACATTAAATTAATTCCTATGTTGCATTTCTACCCTTTCCTCTGTCTGCGTGTTCACCAGGTTAAGCAGAGGTGTGGTTTGGTTAGGAATTTGGCACGTTTATAATGGTGTGCAATTAGTAGTTTTCAACATGTCGACTTAAATTTTGAATAAGCCAAAATCAGTATAGTTTTTTAAAAATGTAAAAACATAATTTCTAACTGCTGATTCTAACAAATAGATGATTACTTTTAAAAGTACATCTTGTATATTAAAGGGGGATGTTAAATATTTTGTTCTCAAGAATACTGTGAATGTTATATATAGTTATAAATGTGTATGTGAGTTGAGGAATCTGCTGTTCTTTTAAAAGTCTCCTGATTTTCTATAATTCACAAATATCTAACTGTTCAAACAATTTGGGGGGGAAAGTGGAGGTAAGCATATTTACTAAATGAAGTGATGAGACAACCACACCACTTTGAAGACCTCACTGGAGATATGCAACCCCTAAAGTAGTCACTGTCAATAACAAAAATAAAAAACATTAGGATAACTTTGAGGGCAATTATGAAAGAATTGTGATTGACTATAAAGTTGGAAATCCAAAATTTTGCAGTTTGATTCCTAAAACAATGTTTTTAGGATAGGCCTAGAGTCTAAAATGTATTTTAATTTATGTAGAAATGGAATGGCAAATCATTCATTTTAAAAAAAATTGAATTTTAAGAAATCCTAACTATCCTGGCACAATATGTTCTAAACTTCCAAAATAATTGGGTAAAGCTAACTTGGTGTACTGCAACATCACTTTGTGAAGCAATTTTATTTTTGTAAATCCATTTTTTTTTTGTAGATTCAAATTTAGTCAGATTGTTCAAAGAAAGCCTTAAAACAATGTACATCACTTCATCACATATCAGGAAAGGGGCATAGCAGTAGAGATACAGTATTTCTCATTTTCAGTACAGAACATGGCTAAGAATACATCTCTTGCCTTTTCTTTTGCTTGGCAGAAATTAATCATTATGGGCTATTTCGTTAAAATCTCTATTTCATTTAGATGAGTTAATGCAACCAAGGAAATTGTAACTTTGGTCCATAGTCTCTGCTAACTAATTGACCTCAACTAAGACAGTAGCTGCGGTGCTACTGGTGACTTCAGTCCATCAGGTTGAGGTGGGGGGGGAAGTTGTAAGCTCTTGTAGGGAACTACTGAGTGAGGGTAGATTTATAGGCCTACTACTGTACAAATTCGCAAAACAAATTTAATGAGTGCGATCACCAAAGTCCAAAGCTTTATCTTAACTGTTCTTTAAAAATCTGAGCTAAGTTTTATCTGTGGTAGCTGGCAAATGGCCATTTTCCATTTTTTGTAACATGAAGGATGATGATGTGCTCCCTCCCTCCCTCACTCCGACTATCTCTCACTTCTCATGCACTTTGCCATCTTTCCCCTGTCCTCCCCTCCCCTCCCTTTCCTGTGCATTCCTTCCCTACCCCCTCACCTGTCCTTCTCTGCCATACCCCCTTCCCTTTTCCTCCATACTCTACCATATGTTCCTTCCCTTCTGCCCTGCCCTCCTCTACTGTATGCTCCTTCCCTCTGCCCCCTTCATTTCCCATGTTGTCGTCTACTGTATGCTCCTTCCCCCGTCCTCCTCTTCCATGCGTCCCTTTCCCTTCGCCCACCCGTCCTTGTCCTCCTCTTCCGTGCGCCCCTTTCCCTTTGCCCCTCTATTCCCCTCTACCATGACCCCTTTCACTTTGCCTCCCCTCTTCCTCTTCCGTGCACCCGTTTCCCTTTGCCCACACGTCCTCCTCTACTGTGCACCCCTTCACTTTGCCTCCCCTTCTCCTCTTCCGTGTGCTCCTTTTCCTTGCCCCTTTCCCTTCAAGCCCCCCCCCCCCAGTCATTGTCCTCGTTCCATGTGCCCCTTTCCCTTCGCACCTGCTGTCCTCCTCTACTGTGCACCATTTCCCTTCTCCCCCCAAACTCTTCTTCTGTGCGCCCTTTACTTTTTCCCTTCGTGTGTCCCCACCCCCACCCATCGTCCTCCTTCTGTGCACCCTTTCCCCTCGCACTTCCCTTCATCCTCTGTGTGCGTCTTTCCCTTTATCCTCCTGCCTCCGTGTGCTCCTTTCCCTTCAACCCCCACTGTCATTCTCTTCTGTGCACCACTTTACTTTCGTGCCCCCCACACCCCCTTTCGTGCGACCCTTGCCAACCCCCAGACATGCGTCCCTCCATCCTCCTCTATGTGCCACTTTCCCTTTTTGCCCCCCCCCGCTGTCTCCATCTGTGCACCCCCTTCCTTTTGCCCCCTCGCCGTTCATCGTCTTCTTTCATGTGCCCCTACCCTTAGTCCTCCTCTTCCGTGTGCCCCTTTCCCCTTCACCTCCCACCCCTGTTGTCCTCCTTCCGTGTGCCCCTTTCCCTTCACCTCCCCTCCCACTCGTTCTCCTCCTTTCACGGAACCTTTTCCCTCCCTCTCAACGTCATCTTCTGTGTGCCCCTCCTTCCTCCTTTTCTGTGCATGACTTTCCCTTTGTGACCCCCCCCCCACCGCCATCCTCCTTCTGTGCGCCTCTTTTTTCCCCCGTTGTCATCGTCCTCTTCGATGCGCCCATTCCCTTTAACCTCCCCCCAAGTTGTCCTCTTCCATGTGCCCCTTTCCTTCTGCCAGTCAGCGAATCGTCTATCCGTGATCCATGCCAGTAACACCATGCAGCCTTCTGTGTAGTACCTTGGCCTCTGGAATTGGCTGAATAGGTGTGTCTTTTGTAATAGACATTTCAAACGATTTGATTGATTTCCATGAGAGGTATAAAGGTCCTAAGGTCTATTGCTGATTTATGCCGAGTTAGTTAATCTGTTGATATAGTATTTAAGCATTACAGTTTCGACAAGGAAAATTAACAAGAATTCCTGCTCTTAATTGTTGTCTGGAAATTGTAGTCATGATATGCAGTTGCTTCTAAGCACTGAATTTGATCCAGCTTTAGCGTCTCAATGATTGAAAACTCTACCAACATTTGGCTTCTGGTACCCTAGTAGAAGAGAAGAACATTGACCATGGCTGATGTTGGAAACAGGAAAAGAAGAGATTGATATTTAAAAGAGCAATAAACACCTAATGTCTTAAATGTTTGAAATTAATTAATTTCAGAAAATACCCTGTTTATTGGCTATTGTTGTTCATTCTTGATATGCAGTACCTCCTTCATTGTTTCCCACCTTCGTAAAAAAAATGATCAGATACTGGTTTGTCCTTGTTATCTTTCAGTTCTTCAATCTGTTATCTCAGCTTATCAATTGTAATGAAAGTCACTAAAATTTCACAAGTAGGATCGCTGAGTGGACACTTTTTATTTAAAAAGCAATTGGCTTCCTTATCCATTTCAGTTGAAATGACTTTATTTTTAAGCTTCCCATAAAAAATATTGTGAAGGGCCAGTGATTAGATACTTCCTTTGATATCAACATTCCTCATCTTGAACATTTAAATGATAGCTGGTGTTTCACCTAATTTTATTGAATGTCACTTAGCAAAAGGTGCATGAATATAGATGTGGGGTGAGAAGATCAGGTGATCAATGTTTAGATTGTTTGGTAAAGTTCATTATCAAATTGTCACTTGGATAATGTGGTAAGGGATTGCTGACATCTATTATGGACAAAACAAAGCCCCCTCAAAATATATCAAGAAGACTGCCTAGACCCTGACTTGTTGTTATTTTTAAAGATGCTGAGTTCTGGATGCAATTCGATTTGCTTCAAACCTAGTAGTTTGACAAAACACAGTATTTTTATGCAATGTTAGAACAGTTGCTGTTTAGTAGTTAAATAATCTATTATTCTGTTAAGTTTTCCAGTAGAGTTAAATTGTTCTAGTTGTTCTTTTTGGTTGTATTTTACAGTGTAAACTGTTCTAATCTAGTAACATCCCTAAAACAAACCTTTGGCACAGACCTATTCAGTAAAATAGATTGTCTCACGTGCAATTCTAGCAGCAGGCAATGAACCCAGGGTTTTAGCTGTATCTGACAGTAATAGTAGTTTCCACATCTGGCTTCAAGACCCCTGCAACTGCTAAAAGCTAAAAGCTAAAGCTAAAGCTAAAATCCTGGCATGTGGGAGTTTGACTCCACCCCTTCGTGCTGCTTCTATTCCAATTTAAAAAAACAGCTAGCTGGTCTTAGAGCAGACAACTCCGTTCCAAGTTTGCAACACTCACTTTCAAAACACAAAGCCCTTAAAGGTAATGCACCATTGAACTTTTCCCAGCATTCGACCTCTTCTGAATGGAGAGGAGAGAGATGGGGCAAAAAGAAGCTTAAACATACTTATTAATTCCATTTAGAGTCCTAGGGTCATGGAGATGTACAGCACAGAAACAGACCCTTCGGTCCAACTCGTCCATGCCAACCAGATATCCTAACCCAATCTACTCCCACCTGCCAGCACCTGGCCCATATCCCACCATACCCTTCCTATTCATATACCCATCCAAATGCCTCTTAAATGTTGCAATTGTACTGGCCTCCACCACTTTCTCTAGCAGCTCATTCCATACACACACCACTCTGTGTGAAAAAGCTGCCCCTCTTACCCTAAACCTACGCCCTCTAGTTCTGGACTCACCCACTCTAGGGAAAAGACTTTGTTTACCCTATCCATGCCCCTCAATTTTATAAACCTCTATAAGGTCACCCTTCTGCTTCCGAGGCTCCAGGGAAAACAGCCCCTATTCGACCCCTCTCCATAGCTGAAATCCTCCAACCCTGGCAACATCCTTGTAAATCATTTCTGAACCCTTTCAAGTTTCAAACATTTTTCTAATAGGAAGGAGACTAGAATTGCACACAATAAGGTAAAGGTGTACTTACGCTTGATTATTTTGTATGTGGAATTAAGTTGGAGGTGCGTGGAAAAGAGGCTTGATGGAAAATCCCGTTCAGATTGGGGTGGCATGGTGGCTACGTGGTAAACACTATTGCTTCACAGTGCCAGGCACCTCGATTTGATTCCACCCTTGGGCAATTGTGCAAACTCAACATAGATCTTCTCCCCATGTCTGCATGGGTTTCCTCTGGGCACTCTGGTTTCCTCCCACAGTACAAAGATGTGCAGGGTATATGGATTGGCCATGTCAAATTGTCCAGGGTTGTGTAGGTTAGGTGAAATTGGCATGAGGAATGCAGGGATAGACTAAGGGTTGGGTCTGGGTGGGATGTGCTTCAGAGGGTTGGTGTGATCTTGATGGGTCGAATGGCTTGCTTCCACATTGTAGAGATTCTGTGATCTACGTACACTTAAATATGCTCTGCCAGTTTGTACTTTAACTCTAGTAGAAGCAAGATATACATTGAACCAATCAGATTTTTTGTATAATGTATATTTCATAGGGATACAGAAATTACAATGCTACTTTGAATCCTGAATCCTTTGGTTTGTCTTCCTTTTAAAATGGTTTTAAATGTTTTGTACACTTATGAAACAATTGTAAATCGTATTTGTACTTAAGGCTTCCTTTCACTTTGTTTTGAAGTCATTCACTAAAATTATGTTCAAATAATAGGCATTCACTGAATGCATTCTCATTTCAACATATGAAAAGTTTAATGTTGATTCTATAAAGTCAACCTTTGCACCTCAGTGGTGTTTTTTCATTATGTGAAGAAACCTTTCTTGGCTGTTGGGTTACTAGAAAGGTAACTTAATTGTGCTTCTATTCGCAATATCCACTAAAGATTTTTAAAGTGGAAGTTGTTCCATTCTGTAATACTGAAATTCTTTAATTTAGTTAGCAAATTTAGTTTGCAAACAAATTAAATGCTGGGAATGATATTATCTCCACTCAATGTATATGCAGTAACTTAGTTTTAATGAGTTTATACACAATGTGTATTGGGGCTATTCAAATTAAAACGTGATTGGGGTTGTTTTCGCTTCAGTAATATTTAGTTTCCACCAAGGATTCCCCAATATTTTTATTTTACTTCTGGGATTTTTTTTTCTTTTTCTTTTTTGCTCCATGACTACTTACTCATGAAATAAGGTGAGTGAAATACAAGACACCTGTACATGTGTTGTCAGATGCATTTGTCCTTAGCAATAAAAAGGTTACCAAAATATTCAATGTATTTCAATAACAAGTTGTGCTAATCACTATGATAAGAAGCACGCTTCAATTGTACATTTGTGGAAAGTAATTTTTAATTTGCCATGAGTATTATAGCTTTTAGGAGTTAAGCTATATCACAATATTTGTCAATATTACAGAATTGAGATTTAAAATCTTAAATTCATTACGGTAGTGACCTCAGGTGTTTTGTGGATCATTGATAAATTATAGGATATGGTTTTGGCCAGTGATGATTAGCTTGATGGAGTATTTTACCTATATGTAACTGTAGGGCAAGGTTCTTTCATTTGGACGTGAAAACTGAACATACAAACATAGACCATTTGTATTCTGGAAGTCATTCTCTATTCAATTAAATCATGGCTCACGTGCACCTTAACTCTTTGTTCCCTAGCTGATATTTGCCCCTGAGTTGCAAAGATTTACATATTGCTGTTTGCTAAGCTTCTTTTGGTTAGTGGCCTACTCCTAATTCACGTATGCATGTTCATCTGCTTTTGGGAGTTTGCTATGTGTAAATTGGCTGACAACATTCTGCATTACAACTATGATTTCATGTCGGTGTTTCATTAGTGCTTTGAGATATCCTGTATCATGAAAGCAGATGGAATTTAATTTAGATAAATAGTTTTTCTTTGAATTTACCCACCTTGATTCCATACTCATCGATTTCATAACCTAAAAAAAATCTGTAGTTTAGTTTTTAAATTGTTAATTGATATAACCTTGATGACCTTTAAATTTTCATTACCTCTTTACGTGAATGTGATTCCTGACTATCCTAAACAGCTTGCCTTCACTTTTGAGCTTGAGCTTAAGCTCACTTGTTTTAATCATTTTAAATGTCTTGTTAACTTCATCCCTTAATCTTGAATTCTTGTTTTATAATAGATTTATTAGCAGGTATCATGAATTGAAACTTAAAGCTTTTGTAACTCAACAAAAGGCAAGCTTGTAAAGAATTTATGTCTCAACTTTTAGGTTTGAACGGTTCTGACGGTGTTTTTAGATGTTAATTTTGCTTTCTCTCCACAGATGCTGCCAGACCTGCTGAGTTTCTCCAGTAATTTGTTTTTGTAACACTATTTCTTACATTCTTCAGTGATCATGTGTGAATCCAATCCATTATGGGCATTGTTGAACAAAAATAGACTTGGATATGCAATTTCGTTAAGCATGCATAGAGTTATATAGCACAAAAACAGACCCTTAGGTCCAAACAATTCGTACTGACTATAATGCCAAACAAAAGTAGTCCCACTCGCCTGTGCTTGGCCCCGTATCCCTTCGAACATTTCTTATTTATGTGCTTATCTTGATGTTTTTTAAATATTATAACTGTACCCACTTACATCACGACTTCAAACTTCATTCCACATGCAGACCACTCTTTTTTTTTGTTTTAAAAATGCTCCTTGTGTCTTTTCTTTAATATTTCTCTCTCTCTTTAAAAATATGCCCTCTAGTTTTGATATCCCCCACTCTACGGAAAAGACACTTGCCATTCACATAAAGACATTTATGTATGATTGCACAACTGTAATACAGAAACTTTGTCAGCCTGAGGTTGATTTGAATAGGTGAATGCAGGAAAATGTTAAAGGGAAATTAAGAAAAGGAATTGACCATTTGTCTCTTAAGGAAACGAAGACTAAAACTGAAATTGGAAATCAAAAGCTCTGAAGAGACTCAACCTAGTTGAAACTGTTCTAAAGGACACAGCCATCAGAGCACACTCGATCCCGGTGGTGCACTACCTGTAGGCTGAATGAGGCAGAGGCTTGACCCAGGAGCTGAGGATAGATAAATCTAATTTGCTGCAGCTATTTTTGTTGCTTGAAGGTAACATTGGTCTGGATTGCACAAATCCAGATTGAAGAGATTGTGCAGATCGGAGTTATTTTTGAAGGAGGCAATGCCCATGGACTTTGCTTGGTTGTAAACTTGGTTTTAGGTGGGGATCAGGCTTTCTCTAGAAGGAGAAGAACTGCAAATCATTGTGAGGAAGATGGATTTTTGAAGAATTTTGTGACTGATATTGATCTCTATATTGAATAGACTGCTGAGGTCATTCATAAGAATTGTCAGTTATACTGCCATTTATTGTGTAACTTGTTCAGTAATTTGTAATCACCCAAAATGTGTCTACTAATTTATCTGTAACTTGAGTTGATTCTGGGTTTTAGAGTACAGGTTGTTACCCAAGATAGTATTTTGGTGTTTGCCTTGTTTGACCTTTTTTTTTGTTTTTAGACCATGGAATCTATGGCTTCATTTTTTTGTACACAGCTGGGCTTTTGTGTTTTTAAAGCATTACTGATCTCAATTGGGGTCATAACACAATTGTTGTGTGTGATTAAAATGCCATCTTAAACTGCATGCCCTGACCGATCATATTAGAATGCTGAAACCATCCATTTTGAATTTAGATTGAATTAATTTCTAAGTGGTGAGGAGTATTAGTGAACAGGTACAAAAAAGATAATTGGAAGTAAGATATTAGCTTTTGTTTCAGAGGGGCTGAAATGTAATGTACTGTAATGGAATGAAGTCTAATGTACGTGTTCTTTTCTGTGCAGAAGCTGCCAGACCTTCTGAGCTTCTCCAGCGATTTACTTTTATATCTGAAGCTTTGGTTAGACAGCATTGTGGAAGTGTTCAGTTCTGGATTTTGTACCTCAAAACGTGCTCATTCTGGCAAGCGTGCAATGCAAATTTAGTTGAATGATACCTTTTAACTCTTTCGGTCAAAATGCTGGTAGTTTGCTAAAACTAAGATTCTATTAATTCCCTTAAGTATCAAAAATTTTGCAGGATGATCTGGATGAGTTATTTAAAATGATTAAGGCGCAGAAAGGGGGAAACTGTATTTCCTGGTGTAGAAGTCCAAAGAAAAGGGCAATAAACTTAACACTGGAACTAGGCTATTCAGGATTGAAGTTGGGAAAACTGAATTTGATAGAATTTTATTAGGTGACAGTATTGAGAGAGATGAACCAAAGTGAGTGAAGATGAAATACCTATGAACCAGGACCTAACTGAATAGATGTCCATATGTCATGGACTGTGAGAGGAGCAGTAGTTAGTCACTGTTTTAAAAATATGCTGACTGATTCTGAGAGGATCATTATATAATGAAACATTATTTCTTTTACCAAATCTTGCATTTCCTCCAAAGTAGGGAAATTCTTAATTATTTATTCAACTTTTGATGTTATCGTTTCCCTTGCCTAGTTAATTCACATGATATGTTAACTTGTTATCACATTGTTTTCTTTGGATTTCATTTTCCCCGTTGAACTTCTGAGACAATAGATTTAGAGAAAGCACTGTTGTATTGCTGTTTAAGTTTCCACTGACTAGTTTTGTGTCCCTGTTCATTGAATTCCATAGCATCCTTGTTGTTGGGGTTGTGCTCCTTTGACTGTTCTTGCTGTCTTGAGTTCTTTGGTACAATTATTGGATTCCTGCAGTTAGTTAATTCAAGCTTTGCCTGCTGATACACAGCAGTTCTGGATAAGTGTTATTTGTTGCCTACTTTGGTCTAGTCAAGATAGGTTTATGTTTTAATATAGTAGAATATCATTTAACCCAAATTAGAGGAACATTTTAAACTCTTTTTGGAACAAGTTTCTTTGAAGTGTGTCAAACTTTGCAGACATCAATCAACTTTCTTTAGCCACAAACTTGCATTTATGAAGCCTCCAGTTGCTTGTTAACAATATTACGGATAGATATTAAACAAAGATTTTGGTGGGAGACAGAGGAATAAATAAAGACTTATTTAAGGGAAGTTAAGGGACTTAAACAAATGGAATGTGAAGAGTTAAAGTATTTTTATAGGAAATTGCACCAATGGGAGCCAAGCAACAGAGAGCCTCACTGTCAATGGTGGGGCAGTTGATGCAGTTTCCCAATGAACAAATGGTTAGCAAAACAGTGTTTGTCAGTCATTTTAATTGGGAATCTAGCCAGTGTATGTTAAATGTTCTTTGACCAGACGATGACAGCAAAAGAAATGGTGAGGTTGTACAGTGACTTTTTTTTTCTGTCTTCCACCTTGACGTATCCCCACCCTTAAGGAAAGTGCATTGTACTCCAGGTGCCAGATTGTTGCTCCAAGAATAGGAATTTTGGCTTCATGCCTGACTGTTTCAAGTAAACTCATAAGAGGGCTAAATTGTTTTGAACTAGGCTAGGGGTTTAATCCAAGACAATATGCCTTGGTCCACAGCTTTCCTAAATATGTTCTCCAGTGAGTAAATCATAATACCTTCAATTTGCTTTTCTGTACCTCTAATAAATATGCCCAGAAGTCATAAAGCTGGCTGATTAGTATGTGAATTTGATGGAAGTAGTCTCTTAATCTTCTAAAATAATGCCATTTTGGGTTAACTCCCATAACAACAGAACAAGATTTAATCCACACTAATCAATTTCTTCACCTGATATGTTTGGCAAATGAAAGTTTAGGTTTTTGATTGGAATCACTTCTAGATACAGATTTAAAATCAAACCATTTAAATGCCATGAGGAATCCTCACTTTAAAAAGTACCCAAAAATTGAAGTAGGCTTGTTACTTTTGAAGTTGAGGAAATGTGGAGAAATACTTGAATACAAATTGACAGTACAGATCTAGAGAATGCAGTACTTTGGATATCACAGGTCAGATCAAGCTTGCATGATAGCAAAATAAGACGTCAGAGCTTGTCTGCTCTGTCCAGTTTTGAAACATTTGGTCTTTTTCTTCATTCTTCTTGCCTCCTATCTTCAGGCAGCATCAGTGATGTCAGAGGTAAAGCCAGTGAAGGCTTCCCGCCTCAAGATCCTCAAGGCAAGATCCCAGCATGTACTGGAGACTATGTCTGCTCTATCTTCTCTGTTGGGAGGACTGTCATTCTGAACGTTATAATTTCTTTGTAATTTGTTCCTAAGATTTGGTACCGAGGTACCTTTTTTGTGCTTAAGATGGCAATAAGGTCTATAATGCTAGACTTTTTTTTTTCTCTAATTTATTCCAAAGAATCTGTACTTGGGTACCTTCATACCTAAGATGATGCCAAAAGCAGTGACTTTATAAACTTTTCACTGTACTCACGAGTTTGCCCATCTGGAATTGCTCTTGAGCTACTGCAGTCCGTTTGTGTAGGCAGACCATCAATGCCCCTCCAATGGCCATCCAGGGAATCAAAGGATCCTTCCACATCCGGCAGAAATTTTCTTGCATATCCAAACACCTAATCTGCTGTGTCCATTGTTATCAATGTTGTCTTCTCTACATTGGGGAAACAGGATGCCACTTGCAGAATGTTTCAGAGAATGTCTCTGGAACACACTCACTAAACAACCCCACCGCCCTGTGGCTGACCACTTCAGCTCCCCCTCCCACTCTGCCAAGGACCGGCAAGTCTGGGCCACCTCCACTGCCGAATCCTAGCCACCTGACGACTGGAGGAAAACACCTCATCTTACGCATTGGGACCCTCCAACCACACTGAATCAATATGGATTTCACCAGTTTCCACATTTTTTTTTTGTTTCTTTCCCCCCCCCCCCCCCCCCCACCTTATTCCAGATCCTACTTGGCACCTCCCTCTTGGACTGTCCTACTTGTCAATCTACCTTCCCACCTATCCGTTCCACCCTCTGCTCTGACCTAACACCCCCCCCGCCACTTTCATCTACCTATCTTATTCCTAGCTAGCTGCCCCCCAAGCCCCTCTCAGGCCCCTTTCACCCCCCACCCCCAAAAAAAAGACATTCCTGATGAAAAGCTTATGCTTGAAACTTTCCTGCTCTTTAGATGCTGCCTGACCAGCTGTTTTTTTTTCCAACGCCACACTTCTTGACACCAATGCTATTTGGCAAGGAATTCAGGGATTTCAACCCAGCACCAGTGAATGAATGGTAATAAAATTCCAAGTCAGGATTGGCTTGGAGAGAAACTTGCAAGTGATGGTGTTTCCATATGTCTGCTACCTTTGTACTTCTGAATGGTAATCGCTGTAGATATGGGAGATATTGTCTAAGGAGCCTTGGTGAATTTTTACTGTGCATCTTGTAGATGACACACTTACTGCATGTTGGGGGTGGAGGGAATGGATGCTTGTGGATGTAGTGCCAGTCAACTAGACTACTTGGCATAGTTTTTGTGTTGTTGGAGATGCATTCATCCATCGTACTCCTGATCTGTACCTTGTAGATGGTGGCAGTCTTTTGGGGGTAAAGAGATGAGTTTCTCCTTTCAATATTCCTATCCATTTGTAGTATTTGTACTTGTATGACTAGTTCAGTTCAACTCCTTGTTAAAGGTAACCTTCAAGTTGACAGTGGCGAATTCACCCACGATAATACCATTGAACACCAAAGGATGATGTAGTTTCACTTGTTGGAGATCGTGATTGCCTGGTACTTGTGTGGCACAAATATTACTAGCTACCTGTCAACCCAAATGTGGCTATTATCCATGTCTTGCTACTGTTGGTCTTGGATCTGAGGAGTTGCAAATGGTGCTGATCATTGCACGATCAGTGACAATCCCACTTCTAACCTTAGGATGGAGCAGTTGAAGATGGTTGGCCAAAAGGCTCAACCCTGACGACCACCTCCAGAGGTACCCTAGAACTAAAATGACTGATCCCCAGTGATCACAACCATTTTCCTTTGTAATTGATCCAATAAACAGAGACATCTCCCCTCCTCTCCCCTCCCCCAAGCTTCCTGATGTCACACTCCGTCAAATGCAGTCTTTATATCAAGGGCAATCGTTGTCATCTCCCTGCTGCAGTTCAGCTCTTATCCATTTTCAAACCAAAGCTGTAGTAAGGTCAGGCACAGTAGTCCTGGTGAAACCCAGATAAAGTGCCAACAAGCATATTATAGATGAGTAGTGTTACTTCATGAGATTAATCTTTCAGTCACTTTCCTAATGGTCTAGAATTGAGTAGGTTGGATTTGTCCTGATTTTTTGTGAAAAGAGTCCACCTAGGCAATTTTCCAAATTATCAGGCAGATGCCATTGTTGCAGCTATGCTGAAACTGCTTGGCTTGCTGCAGCTGCATGTTCTGGATCACAAGTCTTCAGTACTTTAGCTGAAATATTGTCGGGGTGCACAGTCTTTGTAGTATCTCGTTCCTTCAGTTGTCTTGGTATTATATGGAATGAATCAAATTGGCTGAAGACTGGGGGCCTCCAGAGGAAGGCTGGGTTGACCTGTCATTGAGAATGCAGATATTTGTCAAACTGCAGTAGCTGTTGAGTTGTTAATGCCTACCACCATTTATTAACTGTTGTGTGGTGGAACTGCAGAGCTTAGATCTGATCACTTGGTTGTGAAATCGCTTAACTGTCTATCACTCCTTTTGCTGTTTGGCATAAAAATAAAGTCCTATGTTGTAGCTTCAGGTATACACTTCAATTTTAAGAATGTCTAGTGCAGCTCCTGGCATGTACTTTTCATTGAAGCAGGGTTGATCTGTTGGCTTCATGATGACGGAGTGGGCAATAAGCCAGGTATGTGGTTGCAAAATGTGTTTGAGTACAATTCTGCTGGTGACCCACAGGACGTCACGGATGCCTGGTCTTGGCTAGACCTGTTTGAAATCACTTATTTAACACAATGGTGGAAGGTCTCCTCACTGCAAAGACAGGCCATTATCTCCACAAGGACTGTATGGTGGTCTCTCTGTGATATTGTCAAGGATAAGATATATCTGTGGCAGGCAGGTTGGTCAGCCTGATGTCAATTTATTTTCCTCTTTTTAGTTCCCTCATCACATGCAGCAGAGATACACTTGCAACTTGTCCTTTAGTACTGGACTAGTTCATTTAGCATAATGCTGCCACATTAATTATGGATATTGACGTCCTTCACCTAGCGTAGACTTTGTCCTAATTTACCCAGTGCCACTTCCAAGTGGTGTTCAACATGGAGTATTTATTGTGTGGCGGTTATGTGGTAGTTTGTAATCAGGTGGTTTTCTTGTTGAAGTTTGACCTAATGTCACGGCACTTCATTTTGCCAAGTTGATATTGAGGATCCAGGGCAACTCCCTCCTGAATTTCTTGTGATGGTATTGCTGCCTCTGCTTTGGTCTGTCCTTCCTGTCTGACAGGAGATGTCCAGTGATTATGATTGCAGTGCCTAGGATATTACAGTAGAGTTGTAATATGAAAATGACCATGGCAGTCTGTGGCTTGACTAATTTGAGACAGCCATCCCAATTTTGGCACTAGCTCCCAAATGTCAATTAGGAGAAATTTACTGGGATGTTACGACTGATGTGAGGAGAATGCTGGAAATTGAACCCCAATACTCTGAGCTAAACTAAATATCTTGTTTTACCAAAATGGACATCTAGGAGCATATGAGAAAGCATATAAAGACAATGCCCAATTGTCATTTTTAATGTGTATGAAACCAGGTTTATTAGATTGCTCCTTAACATTTTAAAGATGAAAATTATGATAGTGAAAAGCAAAGCAAGGAACTTGTCTCTGCAATGGTTCTGCCAAAATGGATGACATGAAAAGTTACCACCACCTGTATTAACAAAGTCCAAGAAGCCATGTTGCTTTGCAGATGTAAAGATGTTAGTCACATATCAAGATGCTTACGATACCACCCAATTGACTTCTGTCAGTTTTGAGGTATGGGTCAGAAAGGTGAACACAATGAATGAACAGAAATAGGATTATTATCCTGTTGATCCTGAAGAGTCTGATGAATGTCTGTCCACTCACTGGTCTGTTTCCCTAGCTGGAGCTGCAAAGACCATTGATGTGCTCTGGATTCCATGCTGAAGCATGTGAACATGTTTAACAGCATGCTAAGTAGAAAAAATTGATATTTTTTAGAACTAACTCCTAATGCTTCTTTAGTGTTTGTTACAGTACAAGCTGTTGTAAAATATGGACAAAGTTTAACAATTATCTTGTTTACTGCATCAGTTTTCATTTTTATTTGACATAGGCCTTTATAGGCAAACCAGGTTCATGAGGATTCCTTGGCTGTCTTCAAGTTTTGCTTAACAAAGGTGCTCTGCAATTGTTTGTGATTTTACTATAAACAGTATGGTAAACATTAATGACTGCTGGTTTTAACTACTTTGGCACTGAGAATTAACTGTCTTAAATGTGGAGCTTTTTTTTAAAAGATATAAATGTAACCTATTGGTTACCCTGTCAATTTAGGTCCAAGATGCCCTTGTTACTTTGGATTGTCAGTTTGCAGTTTCAGCAGCATAGTGAACAAAGCTGAAGGATTTGGGATTCTAGATAATAGCACAACATTTGGCCCCAGGATTTCATTTGGAATATTTATCCAGGTGCCTCCTCAATGACTTCATTGACCAGTGAATTGGAATTTCCTAGATGGACAATCATGCTCTCTAGTGAGTAAATGACAATGAATGTTTTTTTTTCCCCCAGTGTATTGTGCTGCCAGAGTCCTTTGTTCTTTTTTATTCACTCATGAGATATGGGTGTTATTGGCAGTGCTAGCATTTGTTGCACATGCCTAGTTGCACTTGGATGGTGGCTTACTAGATCATTTCCAGAAGACTGTTAAAAATAAATCTCATTGCTGTGGGTCTGGAGTCGCGTGGGCAAGACCAGGTAAGGATGACATTAGTGAACTGGACAAGTATTTTTTACTACAGTTGACGGATATATTCCTAGACTTCTAATTCTTTAATTTTTATAATTGAATTCATATTTCATTGTGTGCCTGGGTGGAATTCAGCTGCTAGCCCTAGAACATGACCTAAATCTCCTAAATTATTGTCAATATCACTCCTCCCGAACTGCTAGTCTATGTGGCTCCTAATCTCATAATTGTAATTCTGTGCAGGAGGTTGAAGAACTTCTACTTCACAGCTGCTTCTGTCATCAGTGTTCTTTCTCATCCAGTCACTGCCAAGAATCAGTTTAGTCTGATCCTGTTTTGTTAAAACAACTGTATATATTCGCATAGCCTTTTTTTTAATGTATCCCCAAGGTACCTCATGGGAAAATTATAAAACAAAATTTGACAGAAGGAGATATTGGACAGATAATCAAAGAAATTAGCCCATGAAGGAATTTATGAGGACAGTGTAAAAGAAGGGAAGAAAAGTGAAGAAGTTGAGGGGAATTCCCAAATTCAAGGTCTTCAGCATAGCCTGGCTGCCAAATAGGATGTAGTCACATGGTCAAAATGAGAGGAATGTAGATATTTTGGATCATTGTATGGCTGGAGGAGATAAAGGTAGAGGTGAGATCATGGGCTTTAAAAATTGGGATTGAATTTTAAAATTAAGGCATTGTTTAATTGGGAGCCAGTGTTTGTTAGTGAGTACAGTCTAAGGACAGATAAATTGGTTGATCTTGATGTGAGCAAGGACATAGTATTTAGGATCAAGCTTCCAATGGGGAGGATGTGGGAGACTGACCTGAAGTGAAGTCAAGAGGTAATGACAAAGACATGGATGGGTGTTTCAACAACAGATGAGCTATTAGTGTACTAGGACAGCGTAAGGGACAGGGAAGAGGATTGGTAATAGTGTAGATATGTGGCTTAAAGCTCATTGTAGAGTCAACAATGACACTAGCGTTGTCAAATTTTTGTTATACTATTCATTTGCCAGGAGTAATAATGGAGTTGATTGCCATTTACAGGGTTCCCAATTGGGGAAATGACAAAATTTTCTATTAATCTTAAGTACCTTTTTTGATTCTCATCTAAGTCCTGTCTACTACAGACAGGCATTACTATTGTAAATGCATGTCAAAGTGACACTGAATTTCACCTTAACTTCCTTTAATCTGTACTATTAATTCGTCGATTTTTGTGATAAGTTATTTCCTCCCGATCAACAAGTTTGGGATGTTTAATTACAATTTAGGATGGAAGCATTTTTTAAATGTGTTCATGTACCTGCTCAAAATTGTGAAGAATTTTAATTGGGGGAAATATGCCACAGGTCAGTGAGTTGGCACTTGAGGGAATTAAGGTAAAATGTTCTTTGAGAGACTATCAGTGGGTTAAGTACAGTTCATTGGATTTTCAATAGATTTCAGCTATTATGTAGCCTACGAGAAACAGTGGAAAGACCATCCATGTTGCTTTAAAATAAGTAGATAAATGTGAAAATTAAATAATTGTAAGAAGAGTATGAGTGAAGCATGCAAAAATATGAAGGCAGTGACTTCAGTTGAGCCACCGCAAGCTTCATAAATAGCTTCCTGATCTTATAAAATTCTTAACTCAAATCTCAATTCCAATTTGCTGTAAACAAATACCTGCTTCTGTTGGGATAATTAGCAAGTCCCATGATGCTGGTTATAATTAACTTTGTTATTGATGCAAGCAAGTTATGCTGTTGTAATTGTTGTTCCTTATTGGAAGTATGTAATGGCATTTGTTTTGTGTGACCACTTGTAGTTTTTTGTTTTACTGAATTCCACGTCAGCTATGTATTGATAGCCAGTTTCTTAACTCAGCGTTTTCCTACATTCATTAAGAGTCACTTTAATGTCTCTTGCATTCTATCTACATAAATGTATGAGCATGTTCCTGTTCTGGCATATTGTTTCATGAATATTATGTCGTGAAGGGATGTGGTCAAGTGCAACGTTATCCATAGAAACTGACAGTGGAACAATTCTGTTGAACCCCATTTCGTTATCGTTGAATTGAAATCTGAAGCTTGAAGTTTTAAACTAGATTGTCTCCACTCTTGGATTTTTGGTTATAACTTTGTTTATGCAGTAAAAGAATCTTATGTTTAAACAACTTTTGAACTTCAGTAGGCTATAGAGGGAAATTGAGCTCCAACATGGAAAATTAGCTATGGATTGGATTTGTATGTTTTGTTTCACTCGACTTAATGAATGATTTCCTCCGTTTTATGATTCTTCAGGCACAGATATTGGATGCATACAGTAAGATGTTACTTCAGTGTCAAAACCACTGCAAGTTAAAAATGGCTTCTGGCTCAATTGGTTTCATTCAAGTGACTTTTTTGAAATGTCATGTATTCTTGGTTCTCTCTTGGCATCATCATGAGGTGTTTTCTTGGTCATGTCAATACCATGATTGCACAGTGTCCACTTAGTGTAGGAAGAGTAAAAGCCATATTTGGCTGACAATTTCAGAAGTCCATTGGTAAAGAAAGTAATTGCTATAGTTTGTCAAAATACTACTGAAATTGAGATTCACAGTGCTTTAGCGTCACTCTGCAATATACTATGACTGCTGAAGTATTCATGTGGTTGAGTGAGGGGGTTATATATTCTTGAGGAATGTATGTGAATTTTAAAGCAAGTAACAAGGAAGTTTAAGGAATTGTATTTATTTGAATGTAATTGCTTTCCCTGAAGTGCTCATCAAGACACTGCACACTAACTTCAATTAGTAAACTCCACAACAACCTGATGGAGTGGCACTGTGAAAGCTAGTGCTTCTAAATAAACCTGCACTTGGGTACACTGGTGTTGTGATTTTTAACTTTGTCCACCCCCCGTCCAACACCGGCACCTCCAAGTCATAATTTTATATGAGCATTAATTCAAGTTGCCTTCTCTCATTCGCTCACTGAACTTTCTGCCCAGCGTTCCTGATTGTAGTTAATCTTTCCAATTTGCTTCCTGTCCAGCACACCGTTCCCACTGCAGGCTGTGCGAGCATATGTGTTCTTGCGACTTCACCCCCACTCCACAGATCTCCCTCCAAAATGGCTGTTCCTTTGTGAGAATGGTCTTTGCCTTGCGCCAACTTGTTGTGTATGATTGGATCAACATAACTTTGGAAACTTGGCTGAAGGATAGGTATGCATTCCCCAAAATAAAGCTTTCTTTGTTGGGTATATTTTCCACTTGCTCCATTAAGACTGTGTGGTGATAGTATCATTGTTTCCCAAATTGTTGGCTGGCACATGCACTGTATGTCTCCCAAGTTTTTTTTTCCACCAAATGATCTGTATGTCCTTGCTTAATATGATCTGCCTGTACTGCTCATAAACAAAGCTTTTCACTGTACTTAGGTACACGTGACAATAAACAAATCAAATCAAATTACAGCTAGGCCAGACACCCTCTACACCTCTGGCAATATCCTCCTATGAGCACCTCGCATTGCTCTATTGGTTTCACCTCCATTTAAAATCTTTAATCTTTAGTTGTTGTCCTAATGTGGTAAAAGTTTTCTTTCTGAAATATCCTTGTTTTCCCCTCTCAGCCTCTGCACCAAATTACTTCAAATCCTTGGTGATTTCTTGCCTCCACTTGAATTCATTGCGCGTTTTCTCCTGATTTTGTTTTAACTCCCTTAATCTGTCCTTTTTGTGTAAAGTCTCCTTGCCATGTTCCAACCTTATTTCCATGTCAAGTTTTGGGGTAAGAAACAACTCTTGTCTCAATTCACTCATTGTATTCTGACTAATGTTTTGTTCTTCTATAATATTTCTGCAGCTGCTTGTTAGTATAGATTCACGCTTACCTTTGCCGTAGTCATCAATTAAGTTGTTTTTCTGTGGGCATTCCCATGGTATTCACTTTCTCTTTGTTGACTTGAATAGATATGGTAGGCAGCTAGATTAGCCATTGGTTCAAGATCTGGCTGGCCCACACAATGTTACCAAGCTTTGTGTTAACTGATCACTATTCAAGGGTGATCTTTGAATTCAAAGATACCTGCTGGCCCCTCTCTACTGCAAACTGTCATTACCTTGTCTTCCCTGGCATTATTTGATTTCTATCTCCTCTAAAATAGAGGCCATTCAGTTAGCTGCCTCTACAGTTTTCCTATCTAAGCTCAGCAGATGACCGGTCCTCTCGGGTTTTCCCCATGCTGTAGGCCTGAACTTGCAGCTTTCTTTTTCTCTTCTCCCCTTAGGCTGTCCAATCTCCCATTCACTTTGTCAATGAAACCCATTTTCCTACAAACTGCTGACCATCATACTTCCATTCCTTGTTCATTAGCTAATATTCTTCATGAATCTGTCCTCAGGTGCTCTTTCCCCTCTCCCCATTTATTTAAAATTACCTGCTCAAAACTGATCCCTAAGTAAGCTGGCTATTATCAAACTACTGATTGATCTGCAATTTCCCTTTCCCTTCCTAAGTCCGTTCCTATGGTCTTGCCTTTCAAATTTGTGCCTGTTTTTTTCCAGAGTTTTTTTGCTGAATCTTTCAAGGTAAAGCTCATGTGACTGTGACCAAACATGTAAATTTACCATCCCCATTTTTCTTGACATAGTTGTAGACCTTTAGATAGAGGATTACATATTTATCTTCCGATGTCTATTCTTTGTGCTTCATTTGGGTAGATTTTAAATATTTAATGATGGCCAGAATCATTTACATTGATATCACTTCCTATTCTTGTACTGTTATTTCTGGTAACTATGGAGAGAATAGGGCCCCTCAAAGATCAGCAAGGCAGCCCTTGTGTGGAGCTGCAGAAAATGGGGGAGATACTAAATGAGTATTTTGCATCAGTAATTACTGTGGAAAAGTATATGGAAGGTATAGAATGTAGAGAAGTGGATGGTGACACCTTGCAAAATGTCCATATTACAGAGCAGGAAGTGTTGGATGTCTTGAAACACATAAAGATGGATAAATCCGCAAGACCTGATCAGGTGTACCCTGAAACTCTGTGGGAGGCTAGAGAAGTGATTGCTGGGCCTCTTATTGAGACATTTGTATCATCGATTGGTCACCGGTGAGGTGCTGGAAGACTGGAGTTTGGCTAACTTGGTGCCACTGTTTAAGAAGGGTAGTAAGGTCAAGCCAGGGAACTATAGATCAGTGATGGGCAAGTTGTTGGAGGGAATCCTGAGGGGCAGGATGTATATTATTTGGAAAGGCAAGGACTGATTAGGGATAATCAACATGGCTTTGTGTGTGGGAAATCATGTCTCACACACTTGAGTTGTTTTGAAGAAGTAACAGAATTATTGAAGGCAGAGCAGTAGATGTGATTTATATGGACTTCAGTAAGGCGTTCGACAAGGTTCCCCATGGGAGACTGATTAGCAATGTTAGATCTCATGGAATACAGAGAGAACTAGGCATTTGGATACAAAACTGGCTCAAAGGTAGAAGACAGAGGGTGGTGGTGGAGGGTTGTTTTTCAGACTGGAGGCCTGTGACCAGTGGAGTACCACAAGGATTAGTGCTGGGTCCTCTACTTTTTATCATTTACATAAATGATTTGGATGTGAGCATAAGAGGTACAGTTGGTAAATTTGCAGATGACACCAAAATTGGAGGTGTAGTGAACAGCGAAGAGGGTTACCTCCGATTACAACAGGATCTTGACCAGATGGGCCAATGGGCTGAGAAGTGGCAGATACAGTTTAATTCAAATAAATGTGAGGTGCTGCATTTTGGGAAGGCAAATTTTAGCAGGACTTGTACGCTTAATGGTAAGGTCCTAGGCAGTGTTGCTGAACAAAGAGACCTTGAAGTGCAGGTTCATAGCTCCTTGAAAGTGGAGTCGCAAGTAGATCGGATAGTGAAGGTGGTGTTTGGTATGCTTTCCTTTATTGGTCAGAGTATTGAGTACAGGAGTTGGGAGGTCATGTTGCATCTGTACAGTTCATTGGTTAGGCCACTGTTGGAATATTGTGTGCAATTCTGGTCTCCTTATCAGAAAGATGTTGTGAAACATAAAAGGGTTCGGAAAAGATTTACAAGGATGTTGGCAGGGTTGGAGGATTTGAGCTATAGGGAGAGGCTGAACAGGCTGGGCTGTTTTTCCCTGGAGCGTTGGAGGTTGAGGGGTGACCTTATCGAGGTTTACAAAATTGAGGGGCATGGATAGGGTAAATAGACAAAGTCTTTTCCCTGGGGTCGGGGAGTCCAGAACTAGAGGGCATAGGTTTAGGGTGAGAGGGGAGTAATTATGAAAAAGACCCAAGTGGCAACTTTCATGCAGAGGGTGGTAAGTGTATGGAATGAGCTGCCAGAGGAAGTGGTGGAGGCTGGTACAATTGCAACATTGAAGAGGCATTTGGATGGGTATATGAATAGGAAGGGTTTGGAGGGGTATGGCCCAGGTGCTGGCAGGTGAGACTAGAATGGGTTGGGATATCTGGTCGGCATGGATGGGTTGGACCGAAGGGTCTGCTTCCATGCTGTACATCTGACTTTATGGTGTTATCCAAAGATGTATCTTGACACCTCTAATTTCTTATCAGCATTTTACCCTTTGTTACAGTACCACAAATTACAGCACAAGTGTTTGTGTTCCCACCTCTATTTTGCTACCACGTTTCTTGACTGCTCCACTGTAAACCAGACTGTGTTCTACACCAGCACTGACAAAGATTTTCTCAAATCTTTGGAAGATGAAAGATCAATCTTTGCCCACAGCAAACTCTCCCTCTCTCTCCCTTTCCCTGACTAAACCACATGCTTTGTAACCAGAGTGTCATATTTGGCTGAGTTAAACTTTTGGGCCACATTTTTCTGTGCCATAGTTGTGAAAGTCTATTTCCGCCTCACTAAGATTGCTGACGCTATTCTTGCCTCATCTTTGCTACTGTTGAAATCCTTATCCTCCAGTATGTTCTTAGCTAGCCTACTAGTTCTTTTCTCTGTTAATTTGAACTTATCCAGAACTCTTCTGTGTGCTTGCTTGCACCAGGCCCTGTTCACCCATCGCGTTTTTGCTTGCTGAAATACGTTGGCTTTCAGCGAGGCATCCTTTACAAAATTGTCATTAGTGTTTCCAGATCTTCTCATTGCCTTGCTGTTCCTAAATCTTTAGTCTTTCAGCCCCACAATACTCTGATATCCATGCTCCTTTAATTCTAAGCCTCTTGGACACCCTCAATAACAATTGTCCTAACATTTCAGCTGCATGGTCCCTAACCTCTGAAATTCACACAGCCTGTTTATCCATTTTTATTTTTGACATTCTTCTTGAAGCCTACCTCTTTCATCAAACATTTAGCTATTGGCTTTAATACTGCCTTTTTATGGCTTAGTATCAAATTTTAACTTATGGGCCTGTGAAGCCTTGAGTTTTGTTTTTGCTAAAGGTGCTGTATAAACGTTCTGTTGGAAAGCATTGCAGCGTAGCAAGATGTGCATACATGTAATTTCCCTGTAATTGGATTTTTTTTTGATTTATGCACTCCTCTGGAAAAGCCTGGAGTCATGAATTGTAGCTTGAGAGGCTGAACAGGCTGGGGCTGTTTTCCCTGGAACGTCGGAGACTGAGGGGTGACCTTATAGAGGTTTACAAACTTGGGGGGCATGGACACGATAAATAGGCAAAGTCTTTTCCCTGGTGTCGGGGAGTCCAGAACTAGAGGGCATACGTTTAGGGTGAGAGGGGAACGATATAAAAGAGACCTCGGGCAACTTTTTCATGCAGAGGGTGGTATGTGTATGGAATGAGCTGCCAGAGGAAGTGGTGGAGGCTGGTACAATTGCAACATTTAAGAAGCATTTGGATGGGTACATAAATAGGAAGGGTTTGGAGGGATATTCGCCGGGTGCTGGCAGGTGTGACTAGATTGAGTCGGCATGGATGGGTTGGACCAAAGGGTCTGTTTCCATGCTGTATGTCTCTATAATTCTGAGTGGCCCCTTTGTACTGATTGGACTGAAATGTACATTTAAAATCTGCCTTCACAAGTGGATAGGATGGTCCAGAAGGCAGATTCATGACGTCCATCCCGGCATAGGGTATAAAAGTTGGCAAATTATGTTGGAAATTTATAGAACTTTAATTAGGCTGCACTTGAAAATTGTGTGTAGTTCTGGTCATCATACTACCAGAAACATATGAAAACTTTGGAGCGGGTACAGATACTGCCAGGTTTGGAGGACGTTAACTACGAGGAGAGATTGGACAAACTTGGTTTGTTTTCATTTGAATATCAGAGGATGAGGGGCAACCTGAAAGAAGTTTTGAAAATTGAGAGGCATGGTTACAATGGATTGTCTCTTTCCCAAGTAGAAATGTCAATCACTACTAAGGGTTGCAGGTTTAAGGTAATGGGGTATGTTTTTAAGAAAATGTTAGAGAGGCAAGGTTTTTTTTTTAAGAGGGTAGTAAGTGTCTAGAATGTGCTACCAGTGGAGGTGGATAAAACAGCAACGATTGAGGCAACTTGACTGGTGAATAGGCAGGGAATAGAAGGATGAGGACTGCATTGAGGCAAAAGGTTATTGTTTAGAACGGCATTATGTGTCGGGGCAGTCTTGGTGGGTTGAGGGGCCTGTATCTGCGCTGTACAGTTCTTTGTTCGTTTTTCATCAAACTGCATGAAGTTAGTTAAACCAGTTGCCTGCAACTAAACAATATGCAAAGCTCCATCTGGTATGCAGTGACAACATGCCTGAAAACCTAGTTGAAACCATTTTTAAAAAAAAGTAAGGTATCTATAGTTTGAATTAACTGTTCTACCAGCTTTGTACATGCATGTGAAACAGTGGTATCAATAACTCCCTGCAAGCCATTCCACTACTTTTTTATATTTTTGTTTTAGCGATGTGCAGTTTGATGTTGCACAAATACATCCAATCCAGATTTGAAGTCTTCCATGTTGTAGCGAACAACTTTTAATGAATCCATATGCAGTAGTCGTGCTGCCTCTCTGTTTAGCATATCTTGTCTCAAACTGGATGATTTTATGCTGATTTTATTAGCTTAAACAAATGTGACAGCATTATAATGGCCAAATGTAGGAAATAATAAATCTGCAGGACCTGGTCACGTGTATCTCAGGACTTTGGGGGAAGCTAGGGAAAAAGTTGCGAGGCCATTGTGTTGACATTTGTATCATTGACAGCCACTGGAGAGGTATCAGAAGACTGGAGGGTGGCTAGTGTTGTGCTATTATTTCAGAAAGGCGCAAGGGAAAGCCAGGGAAATACAGATCAGAGAGCTGATAGTTGTTAATAAGGTTAGATCACTTGGGATCCAGGTAGAGTTGGCAAATTGAATAGGTGCAGCAGTAGGCCATCCTGCCCTTTGAGCCTGCACCACCATTCAATATGATCATGGCTGATCATACTTAATCAGTATCCTGTTTCTGCCTTATCTCCATAACCCTTGATTCCACTATCCTTGAGAGCTCTATCCAACTCTTTCTTAAATGAATCCAGAGACTGGGCCTCCACTGCCCTCTGGGGCAGAGCATTCCACACAGGCACCACTCTCTGGGTGAAGAAGTTTCTCCTCATCTCTGTCCTAAATGGTCTACCCCATATTTTAAACTGTGTCCTCTGGTTCAGCACTCACCCATCAGCGGAAACATGTTTCCTGCCTCCACAGTATCCAATCCTTTGATAATCTTATGTCTCAATCAGATCCCCTCTCAGTCTTCTAAACTCAAGGGTATACAAATCCAGTCGCTCCAGTCTTTCAGCGTAAGGTAGTCCCGCCATTCCGGGAATTGACCTTGTGAACCTACGTTGCACTCCCTCAATAGCCAGAATGTCTTTCCTCAAATTTGGAGACCAGAACTGCACACAATATTCCAGGTGTGGTCTCACCAGGGCCCCGTACAGCTGCAGAAGAACCTCTTTGCTTCTATACTCAATCCTTCTTATTATGAAGGCCAGCATGCTATTCGCCTTCTTCACTACCTGCTGTACCTGCATGCTTACCTTCATTGACTGGTGTACAAGAACAGCCAGATCTCTTTGTACTGCCCCTTTACCTAAATTGATTCCATTTAGGTAGTAATCTGCCTTCCTGTTCTTGCCACCAAAGTGGATAACCATACATTTATCCACATTAAACTGCATCTGAGCACTCACCTAACCTGTCCAGGTCACCCTGTAATCTCCTAACATCCTCACATTTCACCCTGCCACCCAGCTGAGTATCATTAGCAAATTTGCTAATGTTATTCCTAATACCATTACAAAATTGGCTTGTTGGTAGAGGGTTGCTCAGATCAGAGACGTTTGGCCAAAGGTGTGCTGCAAGGATTGGTGCTGGGTCCACTGTTGTTTGTCATTTATCTAAATAATTTGGATGCGAATAAAGGAGGCATGGTTAGTAAGTTGGAGAATGCCACTAAAATTGGTGGTGTAGTGAAGAAGGTTATAAAGCACATTGGGATCTTGATCACCTGGGCCAGTGGGCCAAAGAATAACATGAGTTTAATTCTTTTAAATGTGAGGTGTTGCGTTTTTGGTAAGACAAATCAGGGCAGGGCTTGTACGGTTAATGGTAGGGCCCTGGCAAGTGTTGTCGAAAAGAGACCTGGGATGCAGGTTCATAGAGTTTTGAAATTGGTGTCACAGATAGACAGGATGGCAAAGGTGGTGTTTGGCACGGTTGTCTTCATTGGTGCATTGAGTACAGGAATTGGACGGCCATTTACAGCTGTATAAGGCACAGGAGTGTTGCGGACAATTCTGGTCACCCTGCTAGAGCAAGGATGTTATTAAACTTAAAGTGCAAAAAAGATTTACAAGAATGTTACTGAGACTGGAAGGTTTGAGTTATAAGGAGAGAGAGTCAGGCCATTGATAATGTTTGATTGCAATTCAGTTTGTCAGTTCAGTTCCCACCTGATTTGGCATCTGTTGGGGTGACACACTGCCTGTGAATTAGCACCGCTGCCTCACAGCTCCAGCGACCTGGGTTCAATTCCTTGAGTGACTCTGAATTTTGCATGTTTTCAGTGTCTGAGTAGATTTCCTCCCACAGTCCAAATATGTGCAAGTTAGATGGGTTGGCCATACAAAGTTGCCCTTTGTGTGGAAGCCTGTGCATGCGACGTGGATTAGCCATGGCAAATGCAGGCTTGTGGGATAGCTAGGGGTCTGGGTAGAATGCTGTTTGGAGAATGTGTGCAGACTTGATGAGCCAAATGGCCTCTTCCTGCTCTGTAGGAATTCTATGATTTTTGAGAGAGTGGATAGGCTGAGACTTTCCCTGGAACTTAGGAGGTTGAGGAGTGATCTTATAGAGGTGGACTCGGACTCCTGGCCTCAGCAAAGCCTGGTGTGATCTGGGTTGGAAAGTCTGCTGTTCTGAACTCTTATTTTTCTACTATTCTAATTTTTTTTTTCCCCTTAAAAATCCATACTTTGGTACCTTGAGATTGCACTGTTAGTGACCACTTGTAAATGTTTCAATGTACTCATGAGTATGTGTGACAATAAAGTTAATTAAATTCAACTCTATAATCTGTTTGTGTGTTTGGGAAAAATAGTATTCTTATTTTCCAAAGTATTTCTGTTATTACTCCTGATTCACTTTGAAGAAAAATTTGGATAAAGAAGTTGGTGCCTGATCAGTTTGGAAGTTTGATTTATCCCACAATAAATTGTCACTGATTTTCATTCCGTAACCAAGATTAGTGGATATCTTATTGCAGAAAACCTTTTTTTGTTTGATAACGAGCCCCTTTTTGATAGTTCCTGTTTTATATTCTAGGAATCTATAGGCTTGAATCTCAAAGCTCTATTATTCAACTGCTTCTGAAAGCTATTAAAAGGTTTATTTTCCTGTTTGGCTGGATTAGAAGTTTACCGCAAATGTATATGAAATCCTTCTTGTAATGTTTTGTGTAATAATAAAGCACCTTTTTTAGTCTTGGTTTAACTTTATATAAATTATCAGTTAACTGACCTGAATGCATTTCCCTGCTTATCTGTATAAACTTTATCAAAGTTGCAACATTCACAGTAGTTGTAGAGAATGTACTCCAAGAAAGTATTGACCATTCAGCTCACAAAGGAGATTGGCAGGACTCTGGAGCATAAACTTTCAAAAGTGAATTTGGGTGATCTTACTCACTTTAGAAATTTTGATGTGAAGAAGTTTTGCTAAGTTTCCATCTCGGAGGAATGTTCAAACAAAAACTTTAGTCAATTTTTCATAGAAAATTGTGGAAGCAGACCATCTGACTGAATCTATGCAAAGTAACCCACCCAGATCCATTTCCCTACATTTCCCCTACTGCTGCACCTAATCTACACATCCCTGAACACTGTGGGCAATTTAGTATGGCCAATTCACCTGATCTGCACATCTTTGGACTGTGGGAGGAAACCAGAGCATCTGGAGGGAACCCATGCAGACATGGGAAGAATGTGCAAACTCCACACAAACAGTTGCCCAAGGCTGGAATTGAAGCAGCAGTTTTAACCACTGAGCCACCGTACAGCCCTTATTTATTTGATAAATTGGTCAAATTACTGTTTACTGTTGAAGCAAAGACTGATTTTGAAATCAAAGTGGAAAAAGTTATTTTATGCTCTCTGTTTTGTAAAAGAAAGCTATTTGGTTAAATTTTAACAAAATAGGAAGAGAGATAATGTCTTGATATGTTCACTGGAAAAGTTTAAAAATTGCTTAAAAAATTAATTAACTTCTGGAAAAAAAAAACTTGGAATTGCGATTCTGAAATCCAGTAAAGTCTGTTCCCATCATAACTTGTAAAAGAGCCCAATAAAGTTGCAATCATTCTGAAAGCTGTTAAGATGGAAGTGCTGATTCCTGCAATACTGGAAACTCTAAAACCTTGTTGGAACTAACTTTTTTTTTTATTGAGTCAATAAACTATAAAGTTTGGTCTCTGATTGCAAAGTCAGAATGAAATTGCTGAGTGGATTAAAATGAACAGTGACGCTTGATATGTTTTAGGAATACAAAGCTTTCCCCTTTGCAATTTTTTTTCTTGTAAACCATACAGTCAAAGACACTGATTAAGCAACTTCCTTTGTGCTGCCTAACCTGTTGAGTTACTCTTTTTTTTAGATTAGATTCCCTACAGTGTGGAAACAGGCCCTTCGGCCCAACAAGTCCACACCGACCCTCCGAAGAGCAACCCACCCAGACCCATTCCCCGACATTCACCCCTGACTAATGCACCTAACATTATGGGCAATTTAGCATGGCCAATCCATGTAACTTGCACATAACCGGAGCACCCGGAGGAAACCCACGCAGACACTGGGAGAACGTGCAAACTCCACACAGTTGCCTGAGGTGGGAATTGAACCTGAGTCGTGGAGCTGTGAGGCAGCAGTGCTAACCACTGAGCCACCATGCCAGCCTCTTTCCACATTTTCCATTTGCTTGCAACTTTGCGTATCTTCTAAAGATTTGTAACTTCGTCATAGAGATGTATAGCATGAAACAGACCCATCCATGCAGACCAGTTATCCCAACTCCATCTAGTTCCACCTGCCAGCACCTGGCCCATATCGCTCCAAACCCTTCCTATTCATATACCCATCCAAATGCCTCTTAAATGTTGCAATTGTACCAGCCTCCACCACTTCCTCTAGCAGCTCATTCCATACACACACCACCCTCTGTGTGAAAAAGTTGCCCCTGAGGTCACTTTTATATCTTTCTCCTCTCGCCCTAAACCTATGCCCTCTAGTTCTAGACTCCCCGACGCTCCAGGGAAAAGACTTTGCCTATTTACCCTGTCTATGCCCTTCATAATTTTGTAAGCTTCTATAAGGTCACCCCTCAGCCTTCGACACTCCAGGGAAAACAGCCCCAGCCTGTTCAGCCTCTCCCTATAGCTCAAATTCTCCAACCCTGGCAACATCCTTGTAAATCTTTTCTGAACCCTTTCAAGTTTCGCAACATCTTTCCGATAGGAAGGAGACCAGAATTGCATGTAATATTTCAACAGTGGCCTAACCAATGTCCTGTACAGCCGCAACATGACCTCCCAACTCCTGTACTCCATACTCTGACCAATAAAGGAAAGCATACCAAATGCCACCTTCATTATCCTATCTGCTTGCGACTCCACTTTCAAGGAGCTATGAACCTGCACTTCAAGGTCTCTTTGTTCAGCAACACTCCCTAGGACCTCACCATTAAGCATATAAAATCCTGCTAAGATTTGCTTTCCCAAAATGCAGCACCTCTCATTTATCTGAATTAAACTCCATCTGCCACTTCTCAGCCCATTGGCCCATCTGGTCAAGATCCTGATGTAATCTGAGGTAACCCTCTTTGCTGTCCACTACACCTCCAATTTTGGTGTCATCTGCAAACTTACTAACTGTACCTCTTGTGCTCGCCTCCAAATCATTTATGTAAATGACAAAAAGTAGAGGACCCAGCATCCCTGTGGCACTTTTGTCTCTATTTAGTATCTCTGCCACTGAGTTTTTTGTTTTTTATTGCTTAAAAGTAAATTAATAACTTTCTTATTTGTTGTTTGACTGATGTGAGCATTGTCTTATGAGGATAGGTTGGACATGCTGGACTCATTTCTGCTAGAGTTTAGAGTGAGAGGAGACATGATTGCAATGTATAAGATTGAATGAATGGTTTTGGAAGAATATTTCCTCTTGAGGGTGAGCCCAGAACTGGGAGCCACTTGTGTAAAATTTGCGGTTGCCCTTTCAGGTTAAAGGTTTAGATTACTTACAGTGTGGAAACAGGCCCTTCGGCCCAACAAGTCCACACCGCCCCGCCGAAGCGCAACCCACCCATACCCCTACATCTACCCCTTATCTAACACTACGGGCAATTTAGCATGGCCAATTCACCTGACCTGCACATCTTTGGACTGTGGGAGGAAACCGGAGCACCCGGAGGAAACCCACGCAGACATGGGGAGAATGTGCTAACTCCACATAGTCAGTCGCCTGAGGCGGGAATTGAACCCGGGTCTCGGGCGGCACGGTGGCACAGTGGTTAGCACTGCTGCCTCACAGCGCCAACTAAGGTGAGGGGAATTTTTTTTTCTCTAGGGTTGAATAGACAATAGACAATAGACAATAGATGCAGGAGTAGGCCATTCTGCCCTTCGAGCCTGCACCGCCATTCAATATGATCATGGCTGATCATTCCTAATCAGTATCCTGTTCCAGCCTTATCTCCATACCCCTTGACTCCACTATCTTTAAGAGCTCTATCCAACTCTTTCTTAAATGAATCCAGAGACTGGGCCTCCACTGCCCTCTGGGGCAGAGCATTCCACACAGCCACCACTCTCTGGGTGAAGTAGTTTCTCCTCATCTCTGTCCTAAATGGTCTACCCCGTATTTTTAAGTTGTGTCCTCTGGTTCGGCACTCCCCCATCAACGGAAATATGTTCCCTCCTGCCAGAGTGTCCAGTCCTTTCATAAGCCTATATGTTTCAATCAGATCCCCTCTCAGTCTTCTAAACTCAAGGGTATACAAGCCCAGTCGCTTCAGTCTTTCCGTGTAAGGCAATCCTGCCATTCCAGGAACTGACCTCGTGAACCTACGCTGCACTCCCTCAATAGCCAGAATGTCTTTCCTCAAATTTGGAGACCTGAACTGTACACAGTACTCCAGGTGTGGTCTCACCAGGGCCCTGTACAGCTGCAGAAGCACCTCTTTGCTTCTATACTCAATCCCTCTTGTTATGAAGGCCAGCATGCTATTAGCCTTCTTCACGACCTGCTGTACCGGCATGCTTGCCTTCATTGACTGGTGGACAAGAACACCCAGATCTCTCTGAACAGCCCCTTTACCTAATTTGATACCATTGAGGTAGTAATCTGCCTTCCTGTTCTTGCCACCAAAGTGGATAACCAGACATTTATCCACATTAAACTGCATCTGCCATGCATCTGCCCACTCACCTAACTTGTCCAGGTCACCCTGTAATCCCCTAACATCCTCATCACATTTCACCCTACCACCTAGCTTTGTGTCATCAGCAAATTTGCTAATGTTATTGCTGATACCATCTTCTATATCATTTACATATATTGTAAAAAGCTGCGGTCCCAGCACGGATCCCTGCGGTACCCCACTGGTCACTGCCTGCCATTTCGAAATGGAGCCGTTAATCACTACCCTTTGTTTCCTATTAGCCAACCAATTCTCTATCCAATCTAGTACTTTGCCCCCAATCCCGTGCGCCCTAATTTTACTCACTAACCTCTTGTGTGGGACTTTATCAAAAGCTTTCTGAAAGTCCAGGTACACTACATCCACTGGATCTCCCTCGTCCATCTTCCGAGTTACATCCTCAAAAAATTCAAGAAGATTAGTCAAGCATGATTTACCCTTCATAAATCCATGCTGACTCTGTCCTATCCTGTTACTATTATCCAGATGTGCCGTAATTTCATCCTTTATAATAGACTCCAGCATCTTTCCCACCACTGAGGTCAGACTAACTGGTCTATAATTTCCTGCTTTCTCCCGCCCACCCTTCTTAAAAAGTGGCACAACATTAGCCGCCCTCCAATCCTCAGGAACCAACCCCGATTCTATTGAACTCTGGAAAATAATCACCAGAGCATCCACGATTTCCCGAGCCACCTCCTTCAGTACCCTGGGATGCAGGCCATCAGGTCCCGGAGACTTATCAACCTTCAGACCTAACAGTCTCTCCAACACCAAATCCTGGCAAATAGAAATTCCCTTAAGTTCAGGTCCTTCAGCCACTGTTACCTCAGGGAGATTGCTTGTGTCTTCCCCAGTGAACACAGATCTGAAGTACCCATTTAATTCCTCTGCCATTTCTTCGTTCCCAGTAATATATTCCCCTGCTTCTGTCTTCAAGGGCCCAATTTTTGTCCTAACCATTTTTTTGCCTTGGACATACCTAAAAAAACTTTTACTATCCTCCTTTATATTCTTGGCCAGTTTACCTTCGTACCTCATTTTTTCTCTGCGTATTTCCTTCTTACTAATCCTCTGTTGTTCTTTAAAAGCTTCCCAGTCCTCCGTTTTCCCGCTTATCTTCGCTAAGTTATACTTTTTCTCTTTTAACTTTATATGTTTCTTTACTTCCCTTGTCAGCCACGGCCGCCCATGTCTCCTCCTGGGATCTTTCTTCCTTTTAGGAATGAACTGATCCTGCATCTTCTGCATTATACACAGAAATATCCGCCATTGTTCCTCCACGGTCTTCCCTGTTAAGGTATTAAACCATTGAACTTTGGCCAGTTGCTCCCTCATAGCTCCATATTTCCCTTTATTCAACTGAAATATTGTCACTTCAGATTGTACCCACTCCCTCTCAAATTGCAGATTGAAGCTTATTGTATTATGGTCACTACTTCCCAATGGCTCCTTCACTTCGAGGTCACTGACCAATTCTGGTTCGTTACACAATACCAGATCCTTAGCTTTGAAACACAGTCTTTAAAAATATTCAAAGGTCTTGTCCCCACCACTTCAAGGCAAAATTTGGTAGAATCTTGAGCAGTGAAGTGTTGTTGTTTCTGATTAAATGGAAAAGTAGTTTGGAAATACATTGTTGCTTCAAATTCCATTTATCAGCCATGATCTTGAATGGTGGTACAGGGCTTCAAAGGCTAAATGGTCCAGTTCTGTTTTTATTTCATATATTTATTTTAATACGACATTCTTGAAACAACATGTTTTGTTTTAGATTAAATTCCCTACAGTGTGGAAACAGGCCCTTCGGTCCAACCAGTCCACAATGATCCTCCGAAGAGCAACCCACCCAGACCCATTTTCCTCTAACTAATGCACCTCACACTATGGGCAATTTCGCATGGCCAATTCACCTGACCTGCACGTCTTTTGGACTGTGGGAGGAAACCAGAGCACCTGGAGGAAACCCATGCAGACATGGGAGAATGTGCAAACTCCACAGAGACAGTCATCCAAGGCTGGAATCCAACCTGGGACCCTGGTGCTGTGAGGCAGCTGTGCTAACTGCTGAGCCACCATGCCGATTAGATTCCTTAGTGTGGAAACCGGCCCTTTGGCCCAACAACTCCACACCGACCCTCCAAAGAGTAACCCATCCTGACCCCTTTCCCTCTAACTAGTGCACCTAACACTATGGGCAACTTAACATTGCCAATTCACCTGAAGTGTACATCTTTGGACTGAGAGGAAACCCACGCAGACACTGGGAGAATGTGCAAACTCCACACAGGCAGTCACCCGGGTTTTGAGAACATACTGATTGCAAGTAAATTAATATTTTGCTGCAGGGCAATTAAAAAAAATCAACATGCAATTTATTTTAATGATTCAATGCATTAGAATAATTCAGGATTATATATTTTAAGAGGAGATATTTCCCAAGAAAGTTTTGGAAATATAGAGGTAAGTCACCCTGTTCGGTTCTTCAACACCATCTAGCAGCTTCCTTAAATGTGGTCGATACCTGGGAGCAGATAATCTGCCTGCCCTGAGAGTCTGAAATTGAAACACTTATTCATGGAAGAAAAAAAACTGCCAAATTAACAATATATGAAATTGACTGACATGAATCTGATTTAGATTTGAGAAACCATCATAGGGAAGAGATTAGAAGCTATGAAACACATTGTGATTGTAGGTAAAAAATTTCAAGATAATCAAGCAAAGTCAATGTAGTTTTGTGAACGAGAAATCCAGTTGAACCAATTTGGAGTTCTTTACAGAAATAATATGCTGTGGTTGAAGGGGAAAGTGTGAGTATACTGGAGTTAGATTTCCACAGATCATTTGATGATGTGCTATATTAAGTTTATTGCAGAACATATATTTCACAACACTATGAGCTTTTATCTTTGGCATGGTTCAAAGAATAACTGGCTTATATGAAATAGGTTTTCTGGTGAGGTGTAACAAGTGGTGTTCTACAGGGATCAGTGCGAGGATATTAACTGGCCACAATTTATAGAAATGACTTGAGTGAAGGAACTGAATATGTTGTTGCTAAATTGCTGATGACCTGCAAGTAGGGAAGTAAGTTGTGAAGAGGACATGAAACTACAAAGCGATATACTGTAGATAGGTTAAGTGAGCAAAGATTAGGTAGATGGAGTGTAATGTGGGAAAATGCAAATTGTTTATTTAAGAGGAAGAATTAAAAAGAGTATGTCATCTATGTGTTGAGAGATTGTGGCAGGATCTGTGTATCCTAGTGCACGATTGTCAAGATCTGTATGCAGGTACAGTTAGTATTTATGAATACTAATAGGATGTATTCATTTATTGCAAGGGTAGTTTATTACAAAGGTAAGGAGTTATGCTTCAATTATAGTGTATTGGTGCGACCATGTGTGGAATGCTGTCTACCGTACTGGTCTCCTCATTTAAGGAAGTATTGGGTAATCTGAGTTTTAATTGAATTTGGATGAGGCTTGTGGCTGACAACTCCTAATTTGTGTTCACTATAACAGCTGTTTTTCAGTGTTTCTGCTTCTACTTAGTTTCAAGTTACTCTTAAATGTCAATAGTTGAAGCAGAGGAATTAATTGCAAATTTGTTATACTCTACCAGTGGCTGTTTGAGAAATTTTACATCAGTATTCAAGTAGGAGCTGCCTCGTTACTGTAGAAACAGATAACACTGAATTGAGTTGCCATATTGTAGCCATGCTGATGTGGAAGAAAAAATTTAGGCAAATATTGGTTATAAAGTTGTGCAAAGCAATTGTGATTGGAACACCACATGGTCCCTAGGATTTACATACCATCACTGAATGGTAACATAGAACAGCACTTGAACTGGACTAACCAGATAAGATGGGCATTAAGAGGTGGTCAGAGGCTAGGCTGTAGCAACTAACTCACCTCTTGACTCCTCCAAGGTCTGTCCACTATTTACAAGGAATGAGTACACTGGAATGCTTTCCATTTGTCTGGATGTGTATGGTTGTAAGAACACTCCAGCTTGACATTACCCAGTTTCATTGGCACAAATCCACCATCTCCACCATCACTCCGCATGAGCAAGATGCACTGCAGAAATTTGCCAAACATTCTTTAGACGGGACCTTTCAAACCCACAGCCACTACCAACTAGAGGATAAATTCAACAGATTTAGGGGAACAGACATCTGCAAGTTCCCTTATGGGCCAGTCACCATCCTGATTTGGAAATATATCACTGTCCTTTAAATGTTGCTGTGTCAAAATCCTGGAATTTCCTAACAGCATTTGGATCTACCGATGGCACATGAACTGCAGTGGTTCAAGAAGGTAGCTGACCACCATCGCCACCTCAAAGGCAACTAGGAGGCAGTAATAAATGATGGCCCAGCCAGCAACACCCACATCCCATTAGCGAATAAGAAAGAAAACAATAAAGGTAATGCAGACGAGGAAATAACTTGGCTTGAAATAGTGATTATTGAGGAATGTTTAATACAAAGTCTAAAATATTATTCAGAATTTCAAATAATTCAATGAGTCCTATTTAGAATCCTGAAGTTTTATATAACTTCAAAAGTAATGAAAGGTCCTTTGAAGTGTCACAGGCATTTTACTGAAGAAAAGTAGTTGGAGAAAGTGAGGACTGCAGAAGCTGGAGAGTCTGAGTCAAAAAGTATGGCACTGGAATATCCTCGCTCAGTACAGCTGTAATGCTATCCCTTATCAAAGATGCCACTTTTCCCTCCTTTCTTACTTCCCTTTCTGTCCTTCCCATAGCATTTGTGTCCTGGAACATTAAGCTGCTAGTCCTTTCCATCCCTGAGCCATGTTTCTGTAATTGCTATGATATCCCAGTTCCATGTTCTTAACTATGCCCCGAGTTCATCTGCCTTCTCTGTTGGGCCTCTTTCATTGAAAATAAATGCAGTTTAATTTATCAGTCCTACTTTGTTCTTTTGCTTTGTCCTTGCCTGCCCTGACTGTTTGACTCACTACTTTACTTTTCTCAGCTGTACCAGTCTCAAATTGATCTCTTTCCTCACTATCTCCCTCTGTCTCTTCTCTCTCTCTTTCCCCACCCCCCCACCCTTGTTTAAACACTAGTTTAATTCCTCCCAACTTGCTCTTGTGAATTCCTTATTGCCTCTAACTGTCACTCCAACCAATCCATTCAGTCTGAATTCACAACAAAAGGCATTTATTGCATATATAACCTTCAGTAACACACAAACTCTCCCTGAACTCCCACATCCAACAAGAAGAGCACATCACATCACTCTAGTCAGGGTTGTTTCTGCTTCCAATCTGCAGACCCAAAAAATAGCACATCTTATTCCTCTGAAACACTGCTCCAGGCTAACTTAATACTTATGGCATATTTTTATGTTTAATCAATAGTCATATCTCTAAAATATATAACCAAGAAAGAACCCACTCTAATCGCTACTGTAGATTAATTGCAAGACTTAAAACTATTCACTTATCTGTTTCTGTGCTGTGACCTCTCCCAAACAGGTTCCTCCCAAGATCAGTTGTGAATTTCAATGTTAATTTTCCTCTATGCACTCCGATATCCAGCGATACATAAATTCAATGGCAAAGGCAATAACTGTGCATGTTCACTGCTGTGTCAGTTTCTCTCTCGCTCTGTTGCTGTGTTGTGAATGTGTATAGGGTATGAGCAGGCAGGGAAAGAGTTCTGAGTTTTGTGAAATGAGGTTCAGCTGAGCATAACTGAGATCAGATAAGAACTCAGTTAACAACGGGTGCTGGAGGCAAGGGTAATAGGATGACTAGTTTGAAAAGCAGTCATTATGTAGAGCTATTTAATAGTATTGGAAGCACCTCTGTATTTAAGGTCAGTTAATAAGGTGAACAGTATTCATTGTGAGGCCAGTAATTCATTGTGTAACTGCAGATGGCTTAATCTTTACTGTTGATGCTCGCTGATTGTAATGGTCACTCAATCAATATGTATATTGCCTTATTTGGATGCTCCTCCCTGTAAAATGACTAAAGTTCATGGAGAAACTGCTGTTCCAGAGTACACCGTGAACTCATCCTTGTGCACTTGGGCAATTGTTTTCTTTCCCTCCAGGTCCCAGAATAAAGATGGAGGTAAAACTATTGTCTCTGAGCATTTTGCTTTGACTTGGGACAGGGGGATAGGGGCAGCTCTCACTCTCCCCTGCTCTGACATTGACTTATTTTTTCTCTATAGTTCCAGAAAATGCAACGCATATAAAACAGTAATTGCTGCTCCTTGAATTTGAGGAAAACCCCTCCAATGCCTAAAATAACACCTCAAGAAAGGAACAGCCTGTTACAGCCAGAATTTTTTCCTATCCTCCAGCTTGCATTTTTGTAATTGAGGGGACTCGAGCATTCCGAATTGGAAGAACATGTATTGTGGGAGGTTGTAGAGATAAAGGAGGTTTTAGATGCACATGGAAGAGATCATGAGAAAAAATTGTTTTAAAATTGAGGCATTGCTTAATTTGAAGACAAAGTAAGCCATCAAGTACAAGATTATGTGAGACCTGGTGTGAGTTGTGATTAGAATTGTAGAAGATGGAGCATTTCTAGAATCATTAACTTCCCTACAGTGTGGAAGTAGGCCACGTGGCCCATTTGAGTCCACACCAACCCTCTGAACAGCATCTCACCCACCTCATCCCTGTAACACTGCATTTCCCATGGCTAATACACTAGCATGCACATCTCTCTACACTATATGAGCAATTTTGCATGGCCAATCCACTTAACCTGCACATTTTTGGACTGAGAGGAAACCAGCAAACCCAGAAACCCCACGCAGACGCTGGGAGAATGTGCAAACTCTACACAGACTGTTGACTGAGGCTGGAATTGAACCTCGATCCCTGGCACTGAGGCAGCAATGCTAACCACTGAGCCACTGTGCTGCCCTGACTAGACAGATAAAATATTCTAAGACATGAAAAAAGGTGTTACTAGCAAATGATCTGTGGTGGTGAAGAGTCCAGCAATAACATAGTATCCGGCTGCCTCAACTGTGCCCTAGATAGTTGCCTATAGTCTTTTCTATCTTTGAACGTTTACCAGGGAGAGGAATGGAATTTATTGTAATGATTAAAGACAATGGCTTAAATCCCTCAAATATTTAATTGGAAATTTCTGCCCATCTACTGGGTGTTGAACAAACTGTCTGCCAATGTGGATACATTAGATAAGGTGGAATTGAAATAAAGCTTTCCCAGTCTGACTTTGTTTTTTGAAAGATGTTGCTAAAGATTAGGGTGTAGATAAAAGAAATTGGGAAGACCAGATCTTGGTTCTTGATCACCAAAATAAATTTTTTGGAAGTAGGCAGAGCAGCTGATGCAGGTAGTTCTTTCTAAGCGATGACTGGATGGCTAAGAATGGTGAGCAAATTCCTAATTAGTTGGGTGACATGTTAAAGGAAGGTGGTATGGTCAATGTAAATTTAGGTAGAATTTTTCTTTAATAGATGTCAATTTTTTTTCCATTAAGCAGCTTATAACTATAGTTTCTAATGAAAACCTCATACCCAAAAGTACACAGGCTTTGGCGGTGTTTGTGAGGATTGGACAGCTTCAAAGTGCACCCCTGTACCCCCGAAGCAAGACACTGAGACCCAGTATAGTTTTACCTCCTCCACCTTTATTCCGGGCCCTGGAGGGAGAGAGAACGGTTGCCCATGTGACAGGAACATGAATTTACGGTCTTCTCTGGGACATCAGTTTCTCCATGAGCTATATAGTCGTTTTACAAGGAGGAGCATCCAGACAAGGCAACATACCATATTAATTGGGTGACCATTAATGACATTACATACTGAATGCTACCACCTCTTGTTAAATGGCTCGACATAATGACTGCTTTTCTACTTTATTAACCCATTACCCTTTCCTCCAGCACCCCATTATTAACTGTAAGTTCTTAACTGATGAGATTCAGCTGAGCATGAATAATTTATTTCACAAAACTCAGAACTTAACTCTTTCCCTGCCTGCTTATACCCTGTACACATTCTTAAAAGTAGCTGCTAAATAATTTGAAACTTGGGTCCCAATTGCAAAGGCTGGAAGATTTGATGGCAAGTTATCCCTAGTTTGAAATAATTTTTTTGAATTTGTAGATAAAATCATTTTAAACTAAATATTTAAAAACCAATATCTGATAATTTTGGGAAGTAGTGGTGTAGAAAGGGGGTTATATATAGCACAAAAACCAGCATAGTCTTATTGAACTGAATGGCCTATTTATGTTCTCTAAATTAAAGTAATAAGTTCTATGAAATTAGAGGAAATCCTTCCCTGGGAAGTACCAAGAAGCAGAGGGACCTTTGCGTGCATGTCCATTTGTCCCTTAAGGTGGCAGGACTGGTAGATAATGATTTAAGAAGTTGAATGGGATACTTACCGAGGGACATAAAGTTTAAGAGCAGCGATGTTATGCTGAAAGTGTATAAAAAGTTGGTTAAGACAGAGCTAGAACATTGTGTGCAATTCTGAAATCTACATTATAGGATAGATGGGATTGCACTGGAAAGGGTTCAGAGGAGGTTTACTGGGATTTTGCCTGGGTTTGGAGATGCTTTAAAGCTATGAAGACATTTGATAGATTGGATTTTTTTCCTCTGAGCAGAGGAGACTGAGGGGAGAAACTTGATTGAAATGCATAAAGTTTGAGGAGGATGGAGCGAAAGGAACTTTCCTCTTGGTGGAGGGTCAATGACCAGAAGTATAGATTTAAGGTAAGAGGCAGGAGATTTATAGAGGATGACTTTTTTTCGCCAAGAGGATGATGGGAATGTAGAACACCCAGTTTGCAAGGGTGGTAGAAGCAGAAACTCTCCACATGTAAGAAGTATGTGGATGTACATTTATATTGCCATGAGATACAAGGCTATTGGCCTAGTGCTGGAAAATGGGGATAGAATAATTAGGTGGGTGATGTTATATAATGTATACTTGAAAGGCTAAGAGGCCTTTTTCTATGCTTATAGAACTCTGACTCTATATTCTTTAACTCTAGTTGGTCAACAATTGATTACAATTAGCCTTATGTATATATTCAATAAACAGCTTCTGATGCTCTTTGTGGAAGAGATTTCTGAAGACGAGAACTATCTAAGAGAAGAAATACCTACTTATCTCTGTTAAATACTTTTTTTTTTGCAACAGTGTCTCCAAGTTTTAAACACACCATTTCCCTCTTTTTATCTATCTAGTAAAGTCACCTCAATCTTGAGTATTTATAAGATCATCATCATCATCATTCATTCTCTTAAACCTCTGACATAGGCACAGTTTCACCAATATCCTCCCCAGCTGATTCAATACTTGCCTACTTTTGTCCTTCTGCAGCAAAAGCCAACATTTTACTTGCCTTCCTGACTACATGCAACCATAATATGCAAATATAACTTGAACAGATTGTTAACAATCCTTTCCATCCCTTATCAGCCAGAGTAGATTGATAGAGCCAACCAAACAAATTAATCACTGTCTACTTTTACAAACAGGTAAAACATGCACTTATCCATGTTGTCAGTTGGATGCCAGTGTTGTAGCAGCTTGGCTAGTGATCCAGCTAATTCTGGAATGAACATCTGCAGTACTATTGCTGGAATGTTGTAAGAGCCCATTTACCTTTGCAGAACCTTTTTAACTTGATTTTGTTTTGGATATTGTATGGAGTGAATCAGATTAGGTGAAGTCTGACATCTGTGATACTGAATGCCTTAGCTGGAGGCTGCAGTGGACCAATTCCTCAACACTCCTGGCTGACTATTGTGATAAATACTTTAGCCCTAATATTTTGCATTTATGTGCTTACCTTAACACCTTCAAAAAAATGATTGAACGTAGGGATATTTGTGGAACTCTGCCTTCTGTTAGTTATAGAGTCAGATAGCATGAAAACATATTGTTTGGTCCAAACAGTCCATACTATGATCCCAGACTAAGCTGGTCCTATCTACCTGCTCTTGGCCCATTTCAGTCCAAACCTTTCCTATCCATGTCTTTTAAATGTTGTAATTGCACCCACATACACTACTTCCTCAGGAAGTTCATTCCACATGTGAACCACCCTCTAAAATATTTGCTTGAATGTCTTTAAATCACTCCCGGTTCACCTTTTTAAAAATGTGCCCTCTAGTCTCGAAATCCTCTATTCTAGAGAAAAGACAAGTGCCATTAGCTCTTTCTGTACTTCTCATTACCTTATAAACATTTTCTATAAGGTCACCCCTCAACCACCTCTGCCCCAGTGGAAAAAAATTATAGTTTTTTTATAGTTCCAATCTTCCATACCTGGCATCTTCATGGTAAATCTCTTCTGATCCCACTCCTATAACTGGGTGACAAGAACTGGACACCGTACCATTCAGTGTCTGATCATTCCTACCACTGCTATTATTGCTGGATACATTTTTAGCAGTTAGGTTAGTGAGAGAAAGACAAAGTAGGTCATTTTCTCCTTGGTTCCCTCACAGTCTGCTGCAGACCTAATCTAGCAGTAGAAGTGGTGTTCCTTCTGCCACTTTGCAATTCCATTCACACTCTTCCAAAATCTAGGAAATTTTGGAAGATTGTGAATGGAATTGCAAAGTGGCAGAAGGAACACCACTTCTAGGAAATTTTGGAAGATTGCAACCAATAAGCCAACCATTTCTCCTTCCACTTATTTTTAAGGTGCAAGAATGCTGAGCATCACATGCAAGAAACTTGTTAGTCTTCAGTTAACTTTTAATTTTTCTAATACTTTTTCTCCAAAGACTGTCCAGAAACAACTCTTTTACCTCTTGGTTTTTGTACTATTATTGGAGTGTTTTTGTGCATCCTATTGTGAAGTGATCTAAATGCTTGTTAAAGTCTCCTCCATTTTCTTGTTACCCACTATTAACTCTAGTCCTTTCCTCCAAAAGATGCTCTCTCTTTTGCTACTCTCTTCCATTCATGTTAGAAGCTTTTGAAACCTGCTTTTATTTCTTTACAGTTTACTCCTCTAATTTCTCTTTCCTTACGATTTATGTTAACTATAGCTAGCTTCTCCACATCTACCCACTCAAGTTCCCTAAGAATATTATATGTTTTAATAAGGTTGCCTGATATCTTCTAAACTCCAGTGAATACAGGCCCAACCTATTTAACCTATTGGACCTTTTGGACTGCCTCCATTGCAAAGATTTTTGCTTAGATGAAGGGACAAAACTGTTCAGTGTTCAAGGTGTGGACCAATCATTGTCTTGTTTAGTTTCAGGAAGACTTTAGTTTAATACTTCATTCTCTTTGAAATAAGACCAACGTTTAAATAACCTTCTCTAAAGACTGCTGAGCTTTTTGTGATTTATATGGAAGGACTGCCAAATGCTGATCTGCAGCTTTCTGTAGTCTTTTTACACATAAATAACATTCTGCTTCTCTATTCTTCCTACCAAAATATTTAACCTCATGTTTTTCCCAATTATATTCCACCTGCTTAAACTGGCAGTCTGCAGAGGAATGCAGCCATCCTCGACTTTTGCCTTCCTACCTATTTTTTGTCATGTGCAAACTTGGCTACAGTGCATTCATTTGAACAATTAGTACAGACTGTGAATGTTAATGGCCACAGCACTGATCTCTGGCACTCCATTAATTACACATTGTCCTGAAAATGCCCACCTTTTCCCAGTTCTGTCTTCTGTTAGTTAGCCAATCCTGTATCCATGCTAATCTACTTCAGTGCGTGAGCTGTTATCTTATTAAATAGCCTAAAGTGCAGAACCTTACCGATTGCCTTCAGGAAATCCAAGTATGTTACTGCTTCCCCTTTTATCTACTGTTTGTTACCACCTCCTCAAATTCTAATAAATTTCCCCTTCATGAAGGCATGCTGATTCCACTCAACTTTATTTCAAATTGCTGTGCTGTTGCATGCTCTATAAGATTCTAGCATTTTCACAACAACAGATCTTAAGCTAACTGCCCTCAACATTTTTTCCCTTCTCATTAACCTGTTTGAATGAATTGGCATTTTTCCAAATCTCTGGGACTTTTCAAGCATTTAAGGATTCTTGAAAAATTATCAATTCAACTACTATCTCTCTCCTACACTTTACATCTAGTTAAGTTCATTAGTTTCCCTAGGTACATCCCATCAGCCCCATTAGTTTCTCTAATACAAGCAGCATGATTTGGCTGTAGTGTCACTGAAGAATTAGGGAACGGTATTTTCAAGGACACTTACCTCCATTGCGATTCCAGTAGGGATCAGTTTGCATCCTTTGTTATGCACTGGTGTCTGCACCATCCTATTCATGTGTGACTTCAGTTCCCATCTTCGAAGGTTCTGTGTATCACTGAAGTCCACACCATTCAGCACATGTGCGGTGTCATCGTTGGTCTTCGTGCTGTCCTGTACTTGCTGATGTCAGTTGCCGACAGCAGTTTTCTGGGAGGTACTGAACAGAGAGCAGCTTTCTTGCAATGTGTTAAATTTATTTTCATTTCATTAATAAATATGATTTAAACCTTCATTCAGGCAGTGTCTTTGCGTTAGACTTTTGGGTGATTTTTGAGCGATTGTGAGTGATACCTTTTTGCTGGTCTACCCCTAACCCCACTTTTCTCTTAGGTCCCATTATTTTTATTAAGCAATTTTCTAGTAAGTGAGATTTCGCTGGAATGCAACTATGGTGTTAAAGGATTTTTTGTACATTTTTGCTAGTGATAGTTATTGTATTTATTTTCTCTCCCTGTTTTGCACTTTGATTATTTATGTGACAATGCTGTCACATTAATAAGGTTATTTTGTCCTTTGCCTTTATAACCCCTCAAAAAAGAGGTGATGAGGGGTCCAGAAAGAGCCTACTTTAATAATGGCAGGGGAGTGGCCAATTCCCTCAGTTCAGGTGTTTTCTAGTTTGGTTTTGCTGTCGCAGTCACAAGATGCTGAAGTCAAGAAAAGGTTCCAAGTTTCAGAAGATGATGTCTCTGAAATTTCTTTGGGTGGTGTTCCCTCCTGTCTGTAAGAATCAATGTTTCAGTTTACCCTTTTTGGGATAATTTTGTTTATGGAACGTTACTGGATTGGAACAGCTCCTCGGTTAAATTACTATGTTGGGTCAGTTAAGTTTTCCAATAGTGAAGTTATTCTAATTTTTTTTTTCGTTTTGTTTTAAATTGTAGTATTTAAATAAATTGTTTTGCTTAAAGCAGTGTTGTTTGACCAGTTGCGTCACACTTGGGATATCCACCCACATCTGCCTTTAAATCAAGAAAGTTAGGGTCTAGGCTACCTTTTTAAAATATTTTGAGGGGGGTCTGGTCTTGTCCATAACAAGTACTTTTGGAATGCTGTTCGTGTCTTTGGTGAAGACCGATGCAAAATATTTCCGTTTCCCTGCTAATATTTCTCCAACCCTCTTAAATTCTCTTAAGTGGCCTACATCCACTTTGGCCTCTCTTTTCTTTTTGTTTGGTTTGACTTCTTATTAGCACATGTACTGAAATACAGTGAAAAGTATTGTTTTGTGTGCTGTCCAGACAAATCATACCTTATAGAAATACATCAGGGTAATGGAAAATAATGCAGAATATAATGTTATAGCTACAGAGAAGGTGTAGGGAAGGATGAACTCTAATATGTGAAGACCATTCATAAGTCTAATGGGGGAAGAGGCTATTCTTGAATCTGTTGATACAGGTTTTCAAACTTTTGTATCTTCAACTTGTGCAAGAGGATTGAAGAGAGTATAACTGGAGTTGGAAGGGGCATTGATTATGTTGACTGTCTATATTTAGTGCTGCCTGGGAATCAATCAATGGAAGGAAAGCTGTCTTTTGAGATTGACTCGGCAGTGTTCTCAACTCTAATTTCTTGTGATCTTGCGCAGGGGAGTTGCCATACCAATCATCCCAGATAGGCTGCTCTCTGTGATGCTTCTATAAAAATTCATAAGTGTCATTGTGGATATGCCTAATTTCCTTAACCTTCAGAGGAAGTAGAGGCATTGGTGTGCTTTCTTGCTGTAGAGTTAATGTGAATGGACCAGGACAAATTGGCGATATTTATTGGAACTTAAAGCTCTCGACTATCTCCACTTCAGCACCATTGATACCGTCAGGGTGTATCCTCCACTCTGTTTCCTGAAGTCAATGACCAGCTTGTTCATTTTTAAATTGTAGGAGAGATTGGTGTCTTTACACCATGCTGCTAAACTGTCCATCTCTTTTGCCTGAAGTCTGTCTCACTATTGTTTTGAGATGTGACCCACTGCAATGGTGTCATAATCAAATTTCTAAATGAAGTTAGAACGAAATTTGGCCCCACAGTTGCGAGTGTATAAGGAGTATAGTAAGAGGCTGAATATGTAACCTTGTGGGGCACTGGTGTTGAGGATTACTATGGATGTGTCATGTCATATCCTAACTGCGGTCTGCAGGTCAGGAAGTTTAAGGTCCAGTTGCAGAGATGGAAGTGGATTGTTCCTAGGGGTCTCAGTTTGGAGATGTGTCCACTTGGAATAATAGGGTTGAAGGCAGAGCTAACGTCAATGAGTCTGACATCGGTGTCATTGTTATCTATATGTTCAGGGAGATGGTGTCTACGATGAACTGATTGTGATGATAGACAAACTTTAGTGGATCAAGGCAATCTGGGAGGCTTTAATTGATATGTGCTGTCATTAACCCCTCTAAGCACTCCATGATGGATGTCAAAGCCACGGTAGTCATTAAGGCACGTTACCTACTTTTTCTTTCGTATTGGGATGATAGTGTTGGTCTTGATACAGGTGGGAACCTCACCTTGTAGCAAGGAGAGGTTAAAGATGTCTGCAAGTACTCTTGCAGCTGGTCCACATAGGACCTGAGTGCATGGCTGGGTACTTCATCCAGACCAGTCACTTTCCATGGGTTCACCCTCAAGAAGGCTGACGTCTATAGCAGTGATGGTGGGTTATGGGTGCATCCGAAGCTATCAGGCCAGGTGACATCATTTCATTGACCTTCTGATCAAAACTATTAGAGAGAACATTGAGTTCATTAGGGAGGGATTTCTTCTCAGCTTTGCTTTGCTTTGTAGCCCATTTATATTGTATAAACCTTGCCACAGACAATGTCTGTTCATGTGGTTAGTCTGGGACTGGAGTTTAATGTGGTATTATCTCTTGGTATTATCTGATGGCTTTGTGAAGCGGAGACCTAGATTTCCTGTATAGGTTAGGGTCACATGACTTAAACGCCTCACCTGGACTTCAGTAGAGAGTGGATCTTCCAGTTCATCCATGGTTTCTGGTTGTGGAACATTTGGATTAACTTTGGTATGCATGCCTCTACTGATCCAGTCTCTACTGAAGTCCAGGTGAGGCGTTTAAGTCATGTGACCCTGACCAATACAGGAAATCTAGGTCTCCGCTTCACGAAGCCTGTGACAGTGGCAGCACACTCATTTGGTTGGCTCCTAATTTCTTGAAAATAGGCCAGTTCACTGGCTTCGGGCAGTTACATCCGAGATCGTCCGTCAGCACTCCAACTCCTCAGCAATGTATGACTTTGTGTATTGGATCCTCACACTTTAAGTTTCTGCCTATAAGCCAGCAGAAATAAATGCTGTGGCAGGTGGTAAGTACAGCACTTCACAAATATTTTGGGTGTGGTGAGTAGTAACTTAACGGGGTTGTCATGTCAGAGCAACATGAGGTATTGACCAGGAGGCAGACCACTTTGCCCCTTGCCTTACTTCAGGATGCCGACTGGTCTGTCTGATAGTTTGAGAAGTCCTCCGGTTGTAAGGTGCAGTCAGGTGAAGTAGGAGTGAGATATGTCTGTGTAAATCAAAGCACACAGCAGTCATTCAATTCCCTTTGGTAGGTGAGTTTAGCTTTAAGTTTGTCCAACTTGTTTTCAATAGCTTGGACATTTGCCAGGAGTATGCTAGAGAGGGGAGTCTTGAAACCACGTTGTCTCATTTTATGGGTAAGTGGCTGCTTCTGGTCAGGCCTGCGAGTCAGAGTGGATATTCTGCCATTCCAGAAGTTAAGTGGGTGTGTCCAGTGCGTCCTGGGCACTTGTCATGGCATCAGGCACTCTTGGGAGTCTTGTTGTCAATCTCAATCTGGTTAGGTCTCCATGTGATTGGGTAGGGTGTCAGAGCCCTGTTGGGCCCATTCCACAAAATTGGGTTGCCAGTGGATGGCCAGGTCATGCCTTTATGAAGCCAGTAAATGGCTGACTGCTTTGTGATCATAGTTCCTGTGTTAGGTCCCATCAGGCCATGCAGTTAAGGGCTCCAGGCCGTCCTGGCCTTTTTGGTCAGATCCAGTCAGGCCATTGGTTCCGGATATCGAAAGATTGCCAGACTTGTAAATAGTTTTAAAAGCACGTTGTTAGTAATTCTGACGGAGGATCAATTTTATAAGTTGATGATCTGCTTAAGAGAACTCACAAGGTGTCATCACACTCCGACACCATCTTGGAGGCTCCCTGCTTTTCATATATTTATTGCTATCCATTGTGATATTACTTGTAACTTTAGCCTCAAAAGTTTATTTTCTCTCTCTGCATTATGGGCGGCACGGTGGCACAGTGGTTAGCACTGCTGCCTCGCAGCGCCAGAGACCCGGGTTCAATTCCCGACTCAGGCGACTGACTGTGTGGAGTTTGCACGTTCTCCCTGTGTCTGCGTGGGTTTCCTCCGGGTGCTCCGGTTTCCTCCCACACTCCAAAGATGTGCAGGTCAGGTGAATTGACCATGCTAAATTGCCCGTAGTGTTAGATAAGGGGTAGATGTAGATGTAGGGGTATGGGTGGGTTACGCTTCGGCGGGGCGGTGTGGACTTGTTGGGCCGAAGGGCCTGTTTCCACACTGTAAGTAATCTAAAATCTAAAATCTAAATTATCTTTTTGGTCACCTTTTGCTAGTTTTTAAAGCCTATCCATTCCTCTGGCTTACCACTAGTATTTGCTACATTGTATATTTTTCTTTCAGTTTGATGCTATCTTTCACTTCCTTGGTTAACCATGTTCGGCTTATCCCCTACCTAGAACACCGTGTTATGACGTGGCGGTCAAGCCCCTCTGCTAATCAAAACTAAAACACCCAGAAAAGCTTGCCCTGCCTGGTAATCTATTAAGTATGAGTGAGTGAAAGAAAACAGTTCAAAGAAAACATAATTTGTTTTCCTAACTCTAGCAGTGAAAACTAAACAAACTAATAACAAATCAGAGCCCCCTTTTTCTTCCCCCTTTTAATCACTATCTGACTCCAACACTCAAAAATGCTGCTCCAATAACACAATTATTAAATATTAAATTAACTTAATGTCTCAAAGTCCATGTAGTCTCTTCTGCTGTCTTCCTTCTGGTCTTCTGAACCTGCTGTTTCCTTCTGTTCTTCCAATTCTGCACTCTTTTCCCTAGGTCACTTTCTATGATTTTTCTTTTTCACTGCGAGTGTCTTTGTATAACATTTCTTGGTACCTTTAATCGATGATGCCTTCTGAGAGATTTCTTTTGAGAGCATTGAGATGTTTATTTCTTCGGATGGCAGTTGGCTCTAATTTTCAGAATGTCCTTCATTTTTAAATCCCCAATATTGTACCCTCTTGTTGTATTGACAACATTGGACCAATCAACTTCAATTTTTTTTGGTATCCTAGGCATAATTTAAATTAACTGTTTAAATTTAAAGTTGGTTACCTTGACATCAAAACACAACCCCAAGATGATTGTTATGTATGATCAATTCTCAGCACACTCTGCACCTGTTGGCTAGTCACAGATGTATGTCCTGTCACAATCTCTGCTCAGAAAAGGCACCTCTGTCTCAGTGACCATGCACTGTTTCAACTTTGTAACAATAGATCACAGAACATTACAGCACAGGAAAAAGGCTCTCAGACCATCATTTCTGTATCAACTATGATACCATTCTAAACAAGTCCCGTTTATGTACAGAGGATTTGTATCCCTCCATTCCCTGCCAGTTCGTATCTCTGTCTAAATGCCTCAAAATTTGCCAATAGTATCTGCTTCTATCACCTCCCCGTGCAGTGCAATTTAGGCACTTACCACCCTCTGTATTTAAAAAAAACTTGGACATCTCCTTTAAACTTTCCCCAATCACCTTTAAACATATGTCCCCTAGTATTTGGAATTTCCAGTCTGGGAAACACTCCAATCCATGCCTCTCAATTTTATATCCTCCTTTGCGGTCACCTCTTAGCTTCTGATGTTCTAGCAAGAACAATTCAAGTTTGTTGACCTCTTTTTGTAATGAATTATAACTCATATGTTCCAAACCAGGAAACATCCCAGTAAATCTCTTTTACAGTCTCTCCAAAACTTCTGCATCCTTCCTTTTGGTGTGGTGATCAGAACTGCCCACAATATTCCATATGTGGGCTAACTAAAGTCTTATACAGCTGCCACATGACTTGCCAACTTTTATACTCTGTGCCCTGACTGATGAAGTTAGGGATGCTGCATACTGCCTTTTCCATCCTGTTCAGTTGTGTTGTCACTTTCAGGGAATTGTATTACAAGATCGCTTCTGCATCAATGCTCATAAGGGTCCTGCCACGTATTGCTTGCTTTCCTCTTTCATTAGACCTCCCAAAATGCATCAGCTCACACTTGTCCGGATTATACTCCATCTGCTGTTTCTCCACCTAACTTTGCAACTGATTCTTTAACCTGCTGTACCTTTTTAACAACCTCACTAGTCACAACTTGACAAACTTCCATGTCTGCAAACTTGCTAATTCTACCACTGACATTTTCATCTCCATTATTTGTATTAGTGAATTTTGAGAAGATTTGTAGTTTAGGTTGAGGTTCTGGATATAGGTTTACTACTGAGCTGGAAAGTTCTGTTTCAGATGTTTTGTCACCATACTCCATAACACAATTCTCAAATCAGGAGCCCCCTTGAGACCAATAATCTCGCTACCTGGAACACCGACTTACAGATTAGCCAAGGAGCTACACCAAAGACTAAAACTAAGTAGAAGACTTGTACGACTCCATCCACTCCACCCAAGAATTCCTGAAGACCATCAAAGACTCAAAGTTAGAAGAGGATGAAATAATCTCCTTTTGACCTAACAGCCCTGTTCACATTCATTAACATCAACCTGGCCAAGGCAATGCAGACTACACTATTAGAAAAACCAAAGAGACATACATCGACACTGCCAACTTCATCAGCAAGGACAGTATCGTCAACTTGTGGACCTATGCCTTACCACCCATTTCACTTTGAACAACAAAACCTACTGACAAACCAACGGAACACCCATCGGATCTCTGATATCAGGGTACTTAGAGGCAGTAATGCAGAGACTGAACAAACAGCTCTGCCAACCATCCAACCCAAACTTTGGGTCCACTACATGGATGACACCTTTTGTCATCACTAAACGAAACAAATTTAAAGGAAACCTTCAAGACCATCAATAATACCCTTACTAGCATAAAATTCACTAAAAGTAGAGGAAAAATAAACAACAAACTGCTATTCGTAGATGTCACAGTAGAACGAACGGCCAGTGGGGAACTTCACACTAGCATCTACAGGAAAACAACACATACAGATCAAATACTGAACTACAGAAGCAATCATCCCAACATCCACAAATGAAGCTGCATTAGAACATTATTTCACCAAGCCATCTCACACACTGCAGAGCAGAGGAAAATCACCGATACCATGTATTCAAAAAGAATGGATACCCAATGAACACAATTCGCAGATTTCTCAGCAACAAATCCAAACAAGCAGACAAAACACCTCCAGAAAGCCTAGCCAATTTCCCCTACATCAAAGACATCTCTGAAATGACTGCTAGATTACTCCGATCTCTTGGCATCATAGTAGCCCACAGACCCACCAACACACTAAAACAGCAGCCAATGAAGTTGAAGGACCCTATACAGACAACAAGTAAAACTAATGTCATTTACAAACTACCTTGCAAGAACTGTAACAATCACTACCTTGGACAAACAGGCAGAAAACTAGCCACCAGGATGCATGAATATCAACTAGCCACAAAAAGGCATGACTCACTGGTATCTTTATGTACAGATGAGGAAGGACACTTTGGGACAATACATCCATCCTAAGACAAGCCAAATAGACATGCGTGAGAATTCCTAGAAGCATGGCATTCCAACCAAAACTCTATCAACAAACACATTGACTTGGATCCCATTTACCATCCCTGAGAAAAAGAACAGGAATGATGTCACCACAGGAAATGATGTCACCTAAACGCATAAATAAAAAGTGGGCCATACCACCAATGCTTCATCCAGGCGCTCACTGATGTTACCTAGTATGCTGATGAAACATCTGAAACTGAACCTTCCAGCTCCAATAAGCAAACCTACTTCCATTATTTGTATACATTTAAAAACAACAGGTGTCCCAGCATTGATCCTTGTGGTGCACCATTGGTCACAAACACCCCTTTACAACTATCTTCTATCTTCTATGACTAAACTAGTTTTGCATCCAACTTGGCAACGCATCATAGATTCTGAGTGGCTTAATTCTCTGGATCAGCCTACCAAGAGAGACCTTTGTCAAGCGCTTTAGTACAGTCTGTATAGACAACATCCACTACCCTGCCCTCGATCATCTTGTCACTTCACTCAAAAAAAAACCCTCCTCTGTAAGAAAAGATCTCTACAATATAACCCCATTGTGACTATTCCTCTGGTCTATTCTTGTCCAACTGCAAGTAAATCCTGTCCTTAAGAATCTTCGTCACTAATTTCACTACCACTGATGTAGAGCTCACCACCTATATTTTCTTGGATTATCCCCGTTCCACCTCAACAAAGGAGCAATATTGGGTATTCTGTGGTCTTTTGGAACTTTTGCCTGTGGCTAAATAGGATATGAAGATCTGTGTGAAGTCCACAGTATCCTGGAATAGATCCCATCAGTCCTGGGGACTTGTCTACCTTATGTTTTTCAAGACACCAAGCACCACCATCTAAATACTGACATGCAGCGGAGTATCAACGTGCCCTTTTCTAATATTGCCATCGTCCTTTTGTGTCTCAAAGCGTTGCATGTACAACTAATTACATCAAGGCATGGTGGCAGTTAATTGGCAGATTTGACAATTAATTTTTTGAGTGCAGTGAGTTCCCAAAAATGGGGATATGAATAATCCTTTGTGTCTTTGGTAATTGAAAGTCAGATATTGCCCAGATAATGGGACAACTTCCTGCTTTTCTTGAGAGTTTACAGGTGAGACCTTTTTTAATATCTGCCAGGTTAAGCCATCCAGACCCATGGTTTTATGTGGTATCTGAAGGATCTAGTCACATTGGCAACTTGGCATTGTGTTCGACACTGGTGTGGAGGCTTGATGTTCTCAAAATATTTAGTTTTGTTTTGCTAATGTTATGAAGTGTTACTTAGTTTCCAAGATAGACAGTTTAGTGGCCTAATTGTGTCAGCGATAACATTAACATTAGTAGAAAGTGTTAAAGTGGATGCAAACACACAAGACACTAGTTCCTTAATTCTTATAACGTGCAGAGCATTCAACCTTTGAAGCGTAAAATTGTTGGGTATGAATTAGCTGTATATTTTGTAGGCCATTCAATTGATACCTGTTATGTTGTGAGCAAGGTTGGACAAGCTGGGTCTGTATTCATTGGCATTTAAAATAAGAGCTGATCTTAATGAGGCATACAACAACATAGGGGACTTGATAGAATACTGAACGAACAGTTAGCCTCGTAGATGAGACTAGAGCTTGGGAACACAGTTTTAAAAATAAGGGGTCGCCTATTTAATATGGAAATGAGGTTTGTTTTGCCCCTGTCAATATCATATGAATCTTTGAAACTTGCTATTCTCCACCTAGCAGGGGAGGCAAAGTCATGACAATTTAAAAAAAATAAATCATTAATCGGCTGTGGGAATTAATGGCTAGCCCAGTGTTTCTTACTCATCCCTAATTGCTCGAGAAAAAGACTTGGTGACCTGCTGCCTTGAAATTAGTCCTTGTTGAGCCGGTACATCTATATCACTACTAGGGAGAGAGTCCAGGATTTTGTGCAAAAGTTGAGATGTTAAAGGGTTAATTTGTTCTACTGACATGTAAGAAATTGGTGTGTTTTTCTATCTTGCAGGCAGGATGTGACAATCCAATCAAACTCTAAATGCTGCGGTTTGGGGGAGCAATGTGACCGTGCGCTCGGGTTTGGGGGAGCAACCTGACCGCGCGCTCGGGTGTTTTTGAGTGGCATATGACTGCGAGGAAGTGGCAGGGGTTGAGTCTTGTGTGCATGACTGACTGACTGACTGTGATGTAAAACCCTTATAAAGGGAGGATGGTTTCCTTGTTTCAAGAGTTTCTCTTGACATAGTCCGCAAGTATCACAAAGATTAAGTGATCTTCCAAAAAGCTTGTACTTGCTGAAATAAATCATGGGTGTTCACAGAAGTTGACGGTTGCATCAAGCATGTAAAAATATCAACAGAACCTAACAAAGTCAGAATGGTTTGTGGCTTGGAGAAGAATTTTCTGGTGCTGCTCTTGGAAGTTTCTGGATAGTGCTGACTGAGCCTTTCAGAATGGCATGTGCTGCTGCTGTGTGTTGGTCATAGATTAAATGGTAAAAGTGATGGATGGGGTGCCAGTCAAACATACTCATTTGTTCTGATTGGTGCTGAGCTCCTTGTGGTGTTGAAGCTGTATTCATTATTACAATTAGGGAGTATTCCATCAAGTTGTGACTTATAGATAGGGGGTAGGCTTCAGGGAAATAGGTGAGTTACTCATGGCTGCTAACCTCTGGCCTGTACTCTAGTGTTTGGTATGATTAATATTTTTGATCAATAGTAACTGCTAGATTAGCGGGGGATTTGCTGATGGTTATGCCATTTGAGCATCGGTAAGAGCTGCTGATTTTCTCTCCTGTTGAAAATGGTCATTTCCCGGTACTTGCGTAGCACTAAAGTTTATTGCCCCTTAACACCCCAAGACTGAATATTTTTCAGGTTGTGCTGCTTATGGGAAAGGGCTGCATCAGTATTTTCAAGTGTGTTGAGTGATGCTGAATGTTGAGAAATAATCAGTAAAGATTACTTCTGATCTTATGAGGGATGGTCATCAGATCACCCAATGATGTTTGGACCTAGGGCACGACTGAGAAACCCCTGCTATGATATCCTGTGACTGATCTGACCACCAGCAACCAACCATTTTTTAAAAATGCTAGGTATGGTACTTTAGCAACAGAGAGCTGTTACCCTTGATACCAGTGGATTCCTGCCTTGATAGCATACTCATTCCTCACTCCACATTTGACCCAATGCTGTACTCCAGTCTGGAGACATGATCCTGGCAGAATTCAAACTACATATCTGAATATTGCTGTGCAAGTATCACATGATAACACCTCCTTCAGTCATTTTGAGGCCTATCCAGTGTCTCCCAATAGCTCAAACACTCCAACCCTGGCAACATCCTTTGTAGATCTTTTCGGAACCCTTTCAAATTTCAGAATGTCCTTACTACAGCAGGAAGACCAGAATTGCATGTAGTATTCTAAAAGTGACCTCACCAATATCCTGTATTGCCACAACTCCGATACTCAATGCACTACCCAATAGGTAAGCATAGCAGATGGCTTCTTCACTAGCCTGTCCACCTGCGACTTGACCTTCAAGTAATATGAATCTGCACCCAAAGGTCTTTGTTCAGCAACACTCTCCATGGCTTCATCATTAAGTGCACAAGTCCTGCCCTGATTTTAAACTCTACCTGCCACTTCTCAACCCATTGGCCCAATTGGTCACAATACCTGTCCATTGTCACTATACCACCAGTTTTGGTGTCATCTGCAAACTTACTAACTATTCCTCCTATATTCACATCCACATCATTTACATAAATGACAAAAAGCAGTGGACCCAGCATCCCTCAAAATTAATTTGTAAAGTTCAAATTTATTGCAATTTGGAGCTCATTGTCACTTTGCATTGCAATATTCTGCCAAGCTCCACTGCATGTAGGGGGACACATCTCTCTTGTCCATTGAAGCAGGAATGCATCTCTCTGATCTTAGTTTGCTTTGTTAGTGCTAATTACTTGGTGCAGACTTGAACGTCACAGCATCTGTCTTGTCTTACCTTTTTAATGTGGTCAGAAAAACAGCTTATCATGCTTGCCAAAAGTGAACAGTCAAGGGCTTAAATAAAATAAAGAACAGCGGATACTAGAAATCTGAAAGAAAAATAAAAATTGGGGAAATTCATCAGGGCTGGCAGCATTTGTGGAGAGACAGCAAAATTAACATTTTCTAGTTCAGTGACCATTCTTCAGAACTGTTCTGAAAAACCTGACTTGCTCCAGCAATTTCTGCTTTTTATTTCTGAACAGTCAAGGAGTGGGCACCTTGCTATATGGGACTGGGCTAAAGATTAAAGTGTGAAACTGACTTACATGGTATTAGGGATAGTGCATTGAGATGGATAGAAAAATGGCTAATAGATGTGATAGTAGGACAAATGGGTCTTGTTCTGAATGGCAGGCAGTGATTAGTGAAGTACTGCAGGGATTAGCACTAGGATGCCAGCCATTAACAATATATGTTAAGTTTTGAAGAGGGAACTAATTAATGTATCAATTTGTAGAGTACAAAGCAGGATGGAAAGGGGATGCAGAAATGTTGAAGTGTGATTTGGATAGAATCAGTGGATGGGATGATGCAGTAGAATGTGGATAAATGTGAAGTTATCGGCTTTAGTAGCAAAAGTAGAAAGGTGGATAATTATTTGGCTGTACACTGAGGGGGGAAAATTTTTTACAAGATCTGGGTGTCCTTATGTACCAGTCACTGAAAGTAAGCATGCAGGTGCAACAGGCAGTAAAGAAGACAACTGTATGTTGGCTTTCATGGCAAGAAGATTTGAGTACAGCACTAAGAATTTCTTGCTGCAAGTATACACCCACACCTGAAATATTGTGTACAGTTCTGGTTTCCTTATCTGAGGAAGGGGATGCTCTTGCTATCTACAACCCAAGCTACAAATCTTCTCAAGAACTCTGACTTGCTTGATGTTTGGAAAACTTAGGTTGCTAAGGCACTTGATACAACTCTCTTTCACCTCTTGAGTAATGCCATGAGATCTTTGCATTCCCCTGAGATGTGAGCATGGGACCTTGATTCTGTGTCTTATCTGAAAGTCAATGTGTCCAACTATGCATATTCCCTCCAAACAAGATTGAATTGTCATAGAACATAGAACAATACAGTGCAGAACAGGCCCATCGGCCCTCAATGTTGCACCGACCTGTGAACTAATCCCATACCGCTACATTATCCCATCATCCACGTGCTTATCCAAGGATCATCCACATTTTTATCCAGCGTTGCACTTCTGTTGCCCTGTACCTCAGTGCACATGACAATGAAACTTGATTCTGGTGTGGAGAAAATAAATTTATTTGCTAATTTTCTAGCCACTCACTGAGAAGCAGGAAGACGCATTTCATGAGAGTGCATAATATTTTAAATAGGAGTCTTATTCAGCATCCTGAAGTGTTTTGTTTAAATGTCTATGAAGCAAATTCAAGATTGCACTCAACAGATTATTTAGCGTTTTATGCTGAGTCATTGGTTGGGTTGTCAAAAATTCTGAACTTCTAGGTTATTGCCATTATTCTGATCTGATTACTGAAAGAAAATGATTATGCTCAAGTCTGAGGAGTGGAACTTGAACCAACAAACTTTAGAAGCACAAGTGTGTTACCACTCAACTAAGAGTTGGAGGCTGAGGGGTGACCTTGTAAACGTTTGTAAAATCATAGGGTAAAAGACAAGGTCTTTTCCCAGGAGTGGGACAGGTCCGGAACTAGAGGGCATAGGTTTAATGTGAGGAGAGAGAGAGAATTAAAAGGGACCTAAAGGGACAATGTTTTTCGTGCAGAGGGTGTATGGAATGAGCTGCCAGAAGAAGTGGTGGAGGCTGGTACAATTGCAACACTTAAAAGGCATCTGGATGGGTATATGAATAAGGAGGGTATGGGCCACGTGCTGGCAAATGGGACTAGATTAATTTTAGGATATCTGGTTGGCATGAACAAGTTGGACCGAATTGTCTGTTTCTATGCTATATGCCACTATGACTCTAAAGTTGATATTTCAAAGTATTTAAATCCTTAAAACTGTAGGTATCTACAGGGTCCAGAGTTGAAAATGTACAATTTAGCTGCAATGTATATTAATGGCTGACAATGGTCTCTAATTGGCAGGTTCAGACCCAATTGTTCTTTGTCCCAGATTAATTCAGCCTGTGAGGTGTGTTTTTTTTTGTGTAAACTGAAAGGATAACATCCAGACCCAGTTTCAGTATGAATAGCTTCTCTTGCCAGGTATACACTAAAAGCTCTATGTAAATTGAATAATAAACTGGAAAGAGCCTGTCTTTCCCCAGTTTGTTTTTCATAAGACCCAGGAAGAGTGCTGAAGATGGGTTAATCTTAATCTAAGGTTGCAACATGTCAAAGTCTGATGCATGTGACAAAATGCATTCTGAACCTAGAAGCCAATACAGTTCAGAACCAACATTCATTATCAACCTTCTCCTAATTTAGGGAGAAAAAAGGTTTTCTACAGTTTTTTTTTGAATATGGGATCCAATACCAGGCCGGCTAGATTGCATTGTATGCAGTTTAGAACCAGATGGGACTGATCAGGGTGCATCATGGAGATTTAAATCAAGCGAGCTTTGTTCTGGCAAAGATTTTGTGATCTGCTGAAGTTGCAAGATGTTTATTCTTTTCAGATAACAATATTCTTCTTTAATTGCAAGGCAATGAGTCCTGGTGCAACCAGCGTATCTCCATACTTAATTTCATGCAAATTCTTGCTCAGGTGCAATTACTCCCCACGATAGTTATACACTATGGAACTGAACTGTCAACACATCCAGCCTAGGACTTTAAGATGAGTGTGTTGGAAATCTCATGAGGGTCAGTGGTCTTTAAGGTCCTTGAGAAAAATCTGTAGCATCCTAACTGTTGGATCTAGTGAGAATTTAGTGCATTGAGGATAGCTCAAAAATGAGGCGATAGCCTAGTGGTAATATCTCTAGACTATTAATCAAGAAATTCAGCTGATGTTCTGGGGACCTCAGTTCAAATCCTGCCATGGCAGATGGTGGAATTTGAATTCAATAATCTGGAATTAAGAATCTATTGATGACCACAAAACCATTAACAAAAACTGAAATTGCTAGAAAAGCTCAACAGATCTGTGAAGAGAAATTGGTTAACATTTCTGGTCTGGTGATCCTTCCTCAGAACCACGAAACCATTGTTTGTTTTTATTAAAAAAAAACCCAACTGATTCTCGAATGTCCTTCAGAGGAAGGAAATCTGCTCATTCTCTCCCTGGGCTAACCTACATGTGACTTCAGACCCCCATGGTTAACTCTCAGCTACCCTCTGAACTGGCCTAGGAAGCAATGAATGCTGGCCAACCAGTGACTGATGTCCCACTAGTGAATTTTAAAAAAAACCTTCAGAATTGATATACGCAGTAAAATTAATCTTGAACCAAATAGTTTCATATTTGGAAAAATGTTCTTACCTACCACCCTATTATAAGTTGACTCTTGAATTATTCACTTGTTGGTATTGACATAGTTTTCCTGATTCGTATTAAGAATATAGATCTTAGAGTGCACTGAAAAATTTTAGTTTGCAGATAATACAAAACTTAGCATTATAAACTATTAAGGAAGATGGTATCCAATTTTGTTTGAAAAGACATTAATGAATCAGTGGAGTGGCAGGTCAAGTGGCAAATCAGGTTAAATGAAGAGAAATGTGGGTGAAGTGTTTCCATAGAACATGGAGCGACAGTATAAAATTAATGTAAAAGACAAAATATGGTTCTGTACATGCAGGTGCAAAGTGACCTAGGTGTATGTGCGCAGATTATAAAGGTGGCAGGACAAGAGGAGTAATAATATTATATTTCTAAAAATAATAAAGTGTGCTAAGCTCTACTAATAGGAATAAAGAGTCAATAAACCAAGGAGATTATGCTGAACCTATGTGACACTAATTGAATTTTAGTAAACAAGCAGGAGGCTGGAAAACAGTGACAATCCAGGCAGCATCAGAAAGCGGAGAAGTCAATGTTTTAGGTATTAACCCTTCTTTGGGATTAGATATGGTGGCAAAGGTAGCTACAGATGGGGGTGGGGGTAAGTGATGGGACAGGGAGAGTAGTAGAGGTGAAGTAGTGACAGGTGGACACAGTGCGTACAACCTGTTCAGTCGATGGGAAGGAGGAATCCAGTTAGTAGCTGGAAGGAAGGGTTAACGGATGGAATGGAGGAGGTGAGGCTGGAAGGGGAGCTGGGGTTTTAGTGGGAAGGTTATTTGAAATTTGAGAACTCCAAGGTTAGGTTCTCCTGGGCTTGCGCGCTCTCTTTTTTGTTTTTGTTTTTGTTTTTGTTTTTGTTTTCTCTTTCTTTTCTTTCTCTTTATCTACCTGTCCCCCTCCTTCTTTCCCCCCCCAGCCCGTCTCTCACTCCTCCTCTCGCTCTCGCCATTCTGCTGCAAGCGAGGCGGGGGATGATGGGTGTAGAGAAGACCACAGTGAGAGCACTGGTTGCAGTAGACTGGGATGGTGGAGATGCAGGTGAACCTGTCTCACCTGCCAGGACCCCCTCCAGATGGAGACGGTGAATGGGCAGATGTTGCATTTTTTGGTTAGAGGAAGGCCCCAGGGGTGGCTGCGGGAGTGGCAAAGGGAATGGTCCTTCCGGAAGGCAGAAAGGGGAAGATGTTCTCAAGGTCAGATGCTTACCAATCAGATTTGTCCCTCCCATCGACCATCCAGATCATATCCACTACCTGTCCACTGATCACTACCTTACATTGTCTGCTCTCCCTGCCTCATCCTCCCACCACTGTTTATCTGTAACTTCCTCCCCATCCCCATCCCTCCTCCCTCCTTTCTCTCTTCTCCCCCCCCCCCAAAACATCGTGTCCTGAAGAAAGGTTAGTACCTGAAATGTTAACTTCATCACCACCTAATGCTCCCTGGCTTGCTGTGTTCTTCCTGTTCGTCTGTTTTTGATCCCAGTATGTGCAGTATTTTTTTTGCCTCTAGCTACTTGAAATTTAACTTAGCTGGAGTGTTTTCTACTGTTCTGGGTTCCACACTTTAAGAAGGATGTAAATGCATCAGAGATTGTAGAACACATTTACAAGTGATTTCAGTTATGTGAGACTTCAGTTATGGGCGGCACGGTGGCACAGTGGTTAGCACTGCTCCCTCACAGCGCCAGAGACCCGGGTTCAATTCCCGTCTCAGGCGACACTGTGTGGAGTTTGCACGTTCTCCCCGTGTCTGCGTGGGTTTCCTCCGGGTGCTCCGGTTTCCTCCCACAGTCCAAAGATGTGCAGGTCAGGTAAATTGGCCATGCTAAATTGCTCGTAGTGTTAGATAAGAGGTAGATGTAGGGGTATGGGTGGGTTGCGCTTTGGCGGGGCGGTGTGGACTTGTTGGGCCGAAGGGCCTGTTTCCACACTGTAAGTAATCTAATCTAATCTAATCTTATGAGGATAGATTAGAGAAATTTGGAGAGAAGAAGGCTAAGAACAGATGAAGTTCTGAAAGTCCTGAGGGATGGACATGAGGGGAAATTGTTCTCCCCTGTAAATGCAAAAAGAATAAGGGTGCACACATTTTAGTGATCTACAAAAGAAGTACGTACTGTGAGGGAAATATTGTGCTTCAGCTCTTGAATACACTACCTGGAAGTGTGGTGGACATGTTCAATCTGATAAATATTTAAATAGAAATGATGTTTAGTGGGAAGTGAGAGAGCAAGAAGTGATGCTCATTCGGAGTGCTAGTACATATCTGAAGAGTCAATTGGCTGCCTTCTGGACTTTGAAGAATTCTGAGATTGTGATTTTTTTATGTTCAAGTTCATGGTACTTGTCCTAACCTCTGGGGCAGAGGAAACTGGTTCAAGTCCCACCTGCCACTAGCACTGCATCATAACATGTCTGATCAGGTTAATTCAAATAGCCTATATTGCAGATTTGAGAAGTTATTGACATGTACCATTGCCATGTAAATTTGTACTGAAATGCAAATATGAGAGAAGTATTTGGTCTGTTGGATGTTTTGTTTTGTTTGTGCCGATCTTTGTGTATTTTAGCTTCCTCAGTATCAGAGCCATTTTTCCCACTTTTTGAGTCCATCAAAGAACTTCACAATTCAAGTTATTGTACTGGCTACCATGAAAATTTGGGCAGACTTCTTGTTTTGTAGTTTGAGCAGTACGTATCTGTCAGAACTTTTTTTGCATTTTATGCTTGGATGCAATCCACTCTTTTTTTTTCCTGTTTTAAAAACCTTTCCACATGGCTCTAACTCTCATTTTTAAAAAAAATTATCTCCTTGAGTGTGAGAACTGCCACATTTTCTTCCAGTTTATAACTTTCCAACTCAAGTGCTCTATGTTTGTCGTTCCCCCACGTACACAGAGGTATGATTTTTTTGGTCTTCTGTAACAGCAGCTTCCTAATGAATTATATAGTCACTTACAGGGAGGAGCATCCAGATAAGGCAACATATTAATTGAGGCATTGAAGAATGGCTACTTTCTTTCTTTAAAAAGAATGCACCTATGAAGATTGACAGGGTTCTTATGTGCTAACACTCACTCTCTGAGCTCCACAGTAGCCATGTCTGCACAACGCCAGAACTTAGGCATGTAACCCTTTTGGAAGCTCTCCATCTATGAGCGAGAAATAAAAGCAACAGCCTTCTGTCAAAGGATATCTTTTGACTGGTTTGAACTGAAATACTATTTCTTCACCACTGCCTGAATGGAATGATACACTATTATGTAGGTATCAGGTGAAACCACCTGAATTTGTTTTCAGAGTTCCTATCTGTTCTTAAACTTTGTGTTGATGCTTTCAGTATTGCATGGGATTTGCCAGTATTTCAGCAATTGCAAATGGTAGATGGGTCAGCATCTCATTTATCCATTGTCTGTAATGTCTAGTTAATCTAAGGCGTAACCACGCTCTTCAATCTTTTCAGACTTATGACATACTTCTGGAGCGTCTGGGGCTTGAATCTAGCTGTGACCCAGAGTTGTGGATGTTGCCACTGTTCAGCAAAAGCCTCCCAACTCCAGTATATCATTAGTTTTGTCTCATAGTGGGAAATGCTGGCTAATTATTTTTTATGAACAGCATCTTGATCGTGGATTGCTGCCAAAGTAGTTACTGGTTCGCTTTGTTTTGGGGACTTTGTTAATTTCTGGATCTGAGTTCGGTTGTACACCTGAGCTGGTATTTATTTTATTCAGATGTTTGAAATAAAGGGAATTTGCAAGTTATTTATCAAACAGCAGTCCCGAAAACTTAAGTGAGTAAAATGTTGTATGAAATCTTTATAGAGCTTGAGAGAATGTAGAACGTGTTATTCCAGAAGACCATGGATATATATTGTGTATTAAATTTATTTGGAGGCTTCAAGTTGAACAGTACTGCAGTATGAATGTCAACAATGCTGTTACACCTAACCAATTTTAGGTGCTCTCAAAATCTGATTTCCACTACAACTGTCCCAGCCTTTGAGATTTACATTTAAAGCTCTTGTAGCTGGAAATCCTGTTATGTAGTCTTGTCTGCTCATATTTTTCACTTTGAAATGTAATTTAGTCAAACTATTGCTTGGACAATTAAGCTTTAACTTTCTTTTTGGCTTTAATAGTAGCCCAAATGGAAATAATTGCTTCTTAATGGCAACATCTTGTGCATCTTGGTTTCAGCCTTGCCAGAGCATAACTGTATAACTGTGGTGTTCTCATCTAGACACATTAAGTTTCCCACACTAAATTTGAGGAATTTTTAAAAATTTTGACTTCAGGTGTCAAACTTCCAGAGAAGTCTTTCGATTCCTATCTTTTTTAATAGCTTCATCTCTGGTGGGACTGGCAGTACAAATTGGTGACTGTCAACTACTTTATTATTAACCATTTTTACTTTCATTTCATGGGAGTAAGGTCCATGATTACTTTTATTAATTTTCACATGGTCTCATTGATTAGAAGCTGAGGGCCTGCAACTGATGTCACATCACAGGGTATATTTTCAAAAGGTTGGATTCAAAATAAGTAACTTTACAAAACATTTTTTTAGCTTTTTTTTCTTAAATTGTAAGCAGGATATCAGGGGAAAAAAAAACTTTTGTTATATTGGAAAATGCTGCAGTTTCCTTCACTGGAGATGAGGAATGTTGCCAAGAAATAGCTACAAAGGTAGAAACTTAAAAAAAAAACTGCTCAGAAGAGCAAATGGCCACAGAAAAGCAAGATTCCTCTGTGGACTGTATGACTTGTTAAAGAGCTATTCTATTTCGAGCTGTGTAACTTGCTGATGTGTATTCAGTTAAATCTCTAGAGGAGGGATAACTCAGGTAATGGCAACCTAGCTAAGCCAGTGTTAGTTAGGAGGAAATCTTCGGAAACAATAATCCAGGACGAAATTAGAAACTGGCGAGGAGGGGTGCAGTGGTGAAAGCAAGTGGAGGAGAGATAAAAGAAGGGGCAAGAAAGAATTTCACGCAGCAGGGATTTGTTGCAGTCAAATAATGTTTGAATAACCTGAGTTCTTTTGTAGGATGTATGAGAATAATGTGGTGTGCATGTGGTCTTGTAAAGACTTTTTGAAGTGAATAAAGTGAATAATGGACTGAAAGCAGCATTGTGGTGAATGGTTAAATTACAAGCTGGAAGGTAACTCATCCTGGCAATTGATATTGGAACTTCTCTTTGCACATAAATGATCTGGACTTGGATACACATTACAAGATGAGATTTCAAAATTTGCTGATAACCTAAAACTCAGGAACAGTAATCAGTAATTACAGACAATAGTAACAATCTTCAGAGCTCCTAGATATGATGCTGAATTGAGCAGCCACATGATATGGCGTTGGATTGTTTTTGTGTAGTTGAATTTGAAGCAAAGTGAAAAGACTTGAATTATTGTTTAAATGTAAAAAAAAAACTGAGGCCTTTAAACAAGGTATTTCTTGGAAACCGCATGATTCCAGAGATTGCTGCTGTTGGCTGCTTGAATTCATTTCAAGGAAACATTTAACTGGTTACTGTATCTGTTTGTTTGGAATATTTGAGGAGAGCATAATAAATGAAGCTTCCCATCTCAGCGCTCCTATTTCTAGAAGAGAGCCCTTGTGGGTCTAGAAGTCCCTGGAGCCATGTCCTTGCAGAAAAAAAAACCTTCAAAAGTGCACCTGGAGGTCACCAGCAACATCCATGATGCACCAGAACATCACCCAATAGCCATCTGAATGTTTCAGACTTATCCTCTTTGTCTTTAAAGACAAAAACTTTTTAGCCAAAAGTTGTTTTTTTTCCCTCCAAAGTAAACCTCCAAGAGAAATCCTTTTTTCCCTATTACCATTTGTATTTTGGGTTATTTAGAGGAGTAAGCATTTGTATTTCCATGTTGCAGACTATGTTAACCAATTCTGCAGCTTTGTGGAATACGTTTTGTTTATATAATTTAAAAAATCACCCAAATCATCATCATCTGTGCTATGTAGAGAAGGTATGAAGTTATCTGCATTGGGAACTATTTAAAACAATTGGGACTCGTGGAGTAGTGGGATGAGAGTGACAGTACATTATTTCTGTCATAACCCTGATAGATTAAATTTGGCTCCATGCAGTTTGAGATGTTTCATTTGAGATGATCCAATCTTAAGGAATGAGAAGAAACAATACAAACTAAATATGGTGTGTTAAAGTGGATACAATAATAGGAAGATCTCGAGGTATATGTACCCAAACCTTTAAAGGTGATAGGACCGTTTGGGAAGTCTTTTTTGAAAGAAGAAAATATCGAATCCATGGGTTTATAAATCATCTAATGTGTGATAAAACAGCATTACCTTTCTCTTTGTCTCACACTGAAAACCAAAGATAGTAATGCTAATATAACCTTGTGGTTTACTGCAAAGTTTCTTTTACATATTACACCTGTAAAGTGCCTTGGCATGTTTTACTACATGATAGACATTCATATCAAAGCAGGAGTTGGAAAGGCCGGGGTAACAGGGATTGTTCTCCTTGGAACAGAAGGCTAAGGAGACAATAAGTACTCAGAATCATGAAGAATTTTCATGGTAAAAAAGCAGAAATCCTTTCCTTTGGTAGACGGGTCAGTATATAGAGGAGAAAACATAATTAACAAGAGAGCTGCAGGTGAGACTAACAGTTTATTTTGTGGGGTGAAGCTCTTCTAGGTCCCATTGAAATACTATTGTTTTAATCCCTAGATTATACTATTGCATAAATATATTTAAACATATTACATGTCATTTGTCATCAGATTAAATTAATATTTAAAAATGTTTACACTGCAAAAGTCATGCAGCATCTATGGAAAGTGAAGCAATTCTGGAAAATGTTAGCTGAAAGTGACCTAATAGTGGTCTTTAAAATTTACAGAAGATTTTGATAGAGACAGAGAAAACATTCCTTCATGTGGAGAACTAGAGAACAGCAATCTAAAATAGTCATTAAACAATTGAATAGGTAATTCAGAAGAAATCAATCCAGAGTCTGGTGAGCCCTTGAATTGGGCTAATGGAGAAATGGCCTCCAAATAGCTTAAAAGTGAAAAATGACTGAGATGATAGTCATGAACAATTTATATTATATCATACAAAAGGATTATGGGAGAGTAGGTACAAAGTGATGGAGTGCCTACAGATGGAAGATAATATTCTCCAAACATTAACGCAGTTGTTGTGATATTGGCTTCCAATGCAATAGTATTGTTGAGGTGGGTAGACAACTTCTTTGTTCATGTTGACACCTGTGCTGTGGGAATTAGTTGGGGTTTTGCAATGTTACTGTTAAGAGTTAGGGAATAGATAAGGAGCAAGATCTTGTGAGTAGTCATGTCGGAATCACCACCAGTGTCATTTATTATAAAGATTGCAAGTGAACAAAGTGCATTAAGTTTTTAGTTTGGGGATTCTGTTAGAAAGAAGGGTTCAGATTTCTTGTATGTAGAGAAAGATGCAAAGAAAACCTGGAATGTGCACTTAGCAGACTCCCTGAGGGGGATGAATAATGCAGTGATTAAAGTTAGTTCAAAGGAATGGGAGCTAAAACTCATTTATATCTATCTAAAATTTCAACTTATCTTAACAATTCCAATGAATACTGACTGGATGTTTGAGTATTCGTCCATGAAAACAGACAGAGTGGAAATGGAGATAGAAACGTCAATCACTTAAGTTTTCAAATGATAAATTAGGGGAGACCAAACACATTAAGATAATGATTGATCAAATATATAAGAAGCTGGACACGTTCAGAAACTAGCAGGACAATTGACAATAATACAAATACAAATGACAATACTGAGAAAAGTGAGTCTGCTGTGCCAACATGTGTTAAAGGATGTTATTTTATCTGGCAGAACATGGAGATCCAAGAGGGTTGATGGATAGATTGGCACAACCATTCTCGTTTTATGCAGTAAAGCAAAGGAAATAAGATTTTAACTATACACTCGAACAGCTAAATAAGTCTAATTTGTTCCATGTTTGGTTGAACTCCCAGCATAATCAGAATTTGTTTGAAGCACAAGTCCATAGTGCCTGTTGTAATTCTGTGCTGAGGATGTCCAAATCATCATCCTAGAGATGTACAGCACGGAAACAGACCCTTCAGTCCAACTTGTCCATGCTGATCAGATATTCCAACCACTGGCAATCCACTGGTCACAGGCCTCCAGTCTGAAAAGCAACCCTCCACCACCATCCTCTGTCTTCTACCTTTTTGAGCCAGTTCTGTATACAAATAGCTAGACTTGCCTGTATTTCGTGAGATCTAACCTTGCTAACAAGTCTCCCATGGGGAACCTTGTCAAACGCCTTACTGAAGTCCATAGAGATCACATCTACTGCTCTGCCCTCATCAATCCTCTTAGTTACTTCAAAAACCTCAATCAAGTGTGTGAGACATGATTTCCCACACACACAGCCATGTTGACTATCCCTAATCCGTCCTTCCTTTCCAAATACTTTATATCCTGTCCCTCAGGATTCCCTCCAACAACTTGCCCACCACTGATGTCAGGCTCACTGGTCTATAGTTCCCTGGCTTGTCTTTACCGCCCTTCTTAAACAGTGGCACCACCTTAGCCAGTCTCCAGCACCTCACCTGTAACTATTGAAGATACAGATACCTCCGTAAGAGGCTCAGCAATCCCTTCCCACAGAGTTCTTGGGTACATCTGATCAAATCCTGGGGACTTATCTGCTTTTATGCGTTTCAAGACATCCAGCACTTCCTCTGTAATATGGACATTTTAAGATCTGATGCAAAATACTCATTTAGTATCTGCCCCATCTGTGATCTCCAAGTAGTGAAACAGTTTAACAAGTGTGAGGCTCTGATGGGTTTTTTGTCAATATTTTATGAAAAACCGCTGAAGCTCAGACCTTCAAGTCCAGAGAGGATGGATATTGTGTCACGACTCGGGCAGTTAATGATAGACTTAAATATAGTTGCTGATGAGGAGGTGGTTTGATCAGTTGTCATTGGCTTAGGTAATATAATTACTCGCAAAACTGGTTTGTGATATAAAATCTTGAAATTTAGGTAACCAGGTTGATTTAGAATGGTGATGATGAAGAACCTGCAGTGCCAAGCCATAGGATTTGTAAAATAAAAGAAATTGCAATGGAATAATAAAATTACATAATGCTACCTATTTTCCCATTTCTACAAATCTTTATGGTGTAAATGCAGTTCCAACTCTGACATCCGTCTAACAATATGCATGCCAATATTCAATTTGCACTCCGGGCTGAACAGCAAAGTGGGAGAAAGTGAAATGTTCACACTTGACAATATGAATGTTTTTGAAGTTGCATGAATTTAAGTAGAATTCATTTGTGGGATATTAGTTGTTCATTTTGCTTGTTTTGTGGCTAGCATACCAATGGAAAACAGAAATGTCAGTGTTGTGCCCAACACTTTATTTTTAGCAATATGCCCAACATCATTTTGTTTTATTTTTAGTCAGCAATTGCTTCCAGATGTGTTTCATCTATAATTCCCTGTCATCAGGATCCAGTTTGAGTACAGCTCTGACAAACTGATTTTTTTTTTGCTTAGGAGACAAAGATGGCAGTAAGGTGACAACAGTGGTGGCGACACCTGGACAGGGTCCAGACCGGCCGCAGGAAGTCAGCTATACTGACACCAAGGTGATTGGCAATGGTTCCTTTGGAGTTGTTTACCAGGCAAAACTGTGTGACACAGGGGAACTGGTAGCCATCAAGAAGGTTTTACAGGACAAAAGATTTAAGGTAAGTGACACAATTTATTTTAACTGAATTTCAAAGAGCAGTTGGCGATTACATTTTCTCCCCCTTTTTGGAGAAGCTGGATGGAAAAATGAGCAGCTGTTTTTACAGGAACAGCCAATCTAAGATATTTTTCAACTGGGTCACTTTGGGGAACTAGAGGCAATGACTGGAGTCTGAAAATATTTAACAGACTACAGAGGAACCTCGATTATCTGAAGGATGCAGGTGGAGAGTATTTCATTTGGTTATTTGAATTCCGAATTATGGAATGTTGGATGCCACAGTTTAGCCAAGCATCAGGACCTTGCAATCTTGCCGGATCATCCGAAGTTCAGATAATCAAATGCCAGATAAGAGGTTCCTCTATATAGTAATGAGAGAGATTTCTCAGATGGACCACACAAAAAGTGAATTGTGAACCTCAGTAAAACCTTAGATATCTGAAAAATAGTTTTGTGTTGGCTATTTGAAATGGTTTTTGCAAGGTTTGTGAAGGTTTGTAGCTCAGGTTGAGGTTTAGGGTGTAGGTTTGCTCGCTGAGCTGTAGGTTTGATATCCAGATGTTTCATTATCTGGCTAGGTAACATCATCAGTGGCGACCTCCAAGTGAAGTGAAGCTATTGTCTCCTGCTTTCTATTTATATCTTTCTCCTGGGTGGGGTTCCTGGGGTTTGTGGTGATGTCATTTCCTGTTCACTTTCTGAGGGATTGATAGGTGGTATCTAGATCTATGTGTTTGTTTATGGCGTTGTGGTTGGAGTGCCAGGCCTCTAGGAATTCTCTGGCATGTCTTTGCTTAGCCTGTCCCAGGATAGATGTGTTGTCCCAGTCGAAATGGTGTTTTTGTTTCATCCGTGTATCGGGCTACGAGGGAGAGAGGGTCGTGTCTTTTTGTGGCTAGTTGGTGTTCATGTATCCTGGTGGCTAACTTTCTTCCTGTTTGTCCTACGTAGTATTTGTGGCAGTCCTTGCATGGAATTTTGTAGATGGTGATATTTGTAGTAATTAATTCTGTTGGTTGACCATCTGCATGTCTTGAACTTGTGGTTGAATGCAAGATTGAGAGAATTTCACTGCTATTTCAACCAGAGGTTTATCTTGGTACATTGCCTTTGCATTTTGATAAATCTCCGTAAGTCAGCTGTGACTCAGCACCCTTGTCCTGAGTTACAAGGTTCTAAGGTGAAGTTCCACACTAGGGATCGAGCACAAATAGCAAAGCTAACATTCTAATGCAGTGCTAACATTTAAGGTGACCGCTCAGATGAGATGGCAAATCAAGGCTCCATCTGTCCTCTGGTAAGATCCTGGAATCCGTTGTGAAGGATGAGATTTCTGGATACTTTGTGTATGGTAAAACAGGACAAAGTGAGCATGGTTTCACCAAGGGGAGGTCATGTCTATCAAATCTGCTAGAATTCTTTTGAGGAAGTAATGAGCAGGTTAGACCAAGGAGGTCTAATGGATGTTGTCTACTTTCTTGCCTTCAAGAAGGCCTTTGACAAGGTGCTGCACAGGAGGCTACTGTGTAATATAAGGGTCCATGGTGTCAGAGGCAAGGTGCTAGCATGGATAGAAGCTTGGCTGTCTGGCAGAAAGCAGAGAGTGGGGATAAAAGGATTCTTCTCCAGATAGCAGCTGGTGACAAGTGCTGTTTTGCAAGGCTGTGTTGGGACCACAACTTTTCACTTTATACATTAACAATCTAGATGAAGGAACCGACCAGGTTTGTGGATGATACAAACGTAGAGGGACAGGTAGCATTGAGGAGGTGGGAGGCTGCAGAAGGATTTTGGACTGATTAGTAGAGTGGGCAAAGAAGTGGCACATATAGTGCAATATGGGAAAGTGTGAGGTCATGTACTTTCGTGGGAAGAATAGAGGCATGGACTATTTTCTAAATGGGGAAAAAAACTCTGAAGTGCAAAGTGACTTGGGGGTTCTAGTCTAGGATTCTCTCAAGGTAAACTTGCAGGTTGAGTCAGTGGTTTGGAAGGCAAATGCAATGCTGGCATTTATTTTGAGAGGACTTGAACAGAAAAGAAGGGATATACTTGTGAGGTTTTATAAGATTCTGGTCGGACTACATTTGGAGTACTGGGCGCAATTTTGGGCCACAAAACTCACTCCAGGGCCACTACGTCCTTCCTGAGTTCAGAGGAGATCCACGAGAATGGTCCCAGGAATGAAAAACCTAACATTTGAGGACTCTGCGCCTATAATCCAATGGAATTTAGAATGATGAGGAGGCATCTGATTGAAACATACAGAATATTGAATGCTCTGTAAAGAGTAGATATCGGAAAGATGTCTCTCCTCCCAATGGAAACTAGGACTCAACGGCACAGCCTTCAAGTAAAGAGAAGACCTTATTAGAATGGTGATAAGGAGAAACTTCTTCAGCCAGAAAGTGGTGAATCCACAGAATTCATTGCCACAGATGGCTGTGGAGGCCAGGTCCTTCCGTATATTTAAAACTGAGATAGATCGGTTCTTGAGAATCTTGGGGATCAAGGATTACAGGGAAATGGGGTTGAGAAACTTGTCAGCATGTTTGAATGGCTGAGCAGACTCGATGGGGGAATGGCCTAATTTCTGCTCCTACGTCTTTATGGTCTCCTGTAGATTTAGAACAATTCCAGTTCTAGCTCAAAAAAGAGCAACTTAATTGACTCTGATGACCTGACCAATATTTATCACTTAAATGACAATCTAAAAAACAGATTTATGGTCATTATCCCAGTGTTATTTATGGAGATTTGCTGTGTGCAGATTGGCTTTCACATTTCCAGCATTATAACTGACTATAGTTCAAAAAAACATTTTGAATATATAGTACATTGAGTCAGATGATGACTGTGAGAGCACTGAATGCAAATCTATTTTTTATTTGTACTGCAATTTTAGTTTTAAGTTTAAAAGTTGGAAAAATTAATTTTAAATGAAGTTGAAGCATTAAAACCTAGTGTGAATTTGAAAAATGCTTGCTTTGGGCACCTTTAGAACTGATCTAATTCAGTTTTAAGTTATTTTCTGTTGCTACCTCTTCAGGTTTTAGTGCTCCAACATTTTGCTGATCAGACAATATTCAGTTTCAGACTGGTAACCAAAGTGAGATTGTCTGTTGGGGCTTTTATCATTTAATTCAGAATTCACATTAGCCTGATAAATGGGGACAAGGGAATGCAATTCTGTGAAGCTAGTTGTCACACCCTAAGAGCATTTTAGGAAAGCTTTGTATATGTACTACATTTTATATGCAAGGACCTGAAGTCTTTGAGTACTTTGCCACTGATGAAATGTTGTTGTACTGGAAGGATAACTGAAAGACAGCTGACTTTGTTTGTGCTCTTAACAATATTTTGCTTATGAAACTTGAAGCTTTTTTGGTCCTTTTTACTCATTGAGCAATTAAGTGTTGACTATCCAATGTTGAGCAGTCTAGGCAGTGATCCTTTAAAAGGCTACCATCGGAGTTGCTTTCCTTGAGCTTATCTTCTCTGGTAACACAACACGCTATATCTCGTGCTTGTCACCCCGAGTTTGACAAGTGGAAACTTGAGAGACTGAAAACCTGTTTCTGGAGCACCAGTGGCCACTTGTAGATTGAAAAATATTCTGAGTGCTCCATTTCACATGGCCTCAAACTTGTAATTTCCACTCTAATAGTACACAGGCCTGAACTCTAGATTGCGGCATCCTTAATACTAACTGAAAGCATGTACAGAGAAATTATATAACATCTCAAATCTTAAATGAAAATAATGGCTATCAACTGAATGATGGCCAAACTGTCATTTTTAGAAATGTCTTCCTTTGTGTAGCATTTCAGTCAGTTGATTATTCCTTAATCAGTTGCTTAAAGAACAGTTTAGCACTAAACGCAATTGTTTTTCACAGCAGAATATCTTAATTGCCATATATAGTAAATAACGTCAGCAGCATGAGCAAGCCGACGTGTATCTGCTTGTGTATGTGTTTTTCAAAATGGAAATTAATGTAGCTGAAGTATCTCCAGCAGATGTGCACCAACACCTATAATTGTAGTTTGCTTGTTAAACGATTGAGAAGTTTACTTTTTTTTACCCCCATGTTGTTATTAAAGTTTGTCGCTATACATCTAAGTTAGAATTTCTAAAGCTTTGATTTTCCTACAAGATTAACATTTGAGCTTTTTATTGAAGGTATTTCAACATTACAGCCAATTTAGATGTGCATACATTGAAATTTTGATGGAGATCTGTTTGTTATTTTGAAAGTTTTAAAGCAGTGGTATTTAGATATTGACAATGCAACACCACACAAGAAGGCGGCTCAAGTGTAGACAATAGGTTAGGAAATTAATTACTTATGTGCACAATATTCTGTAATCGCAAATTGTAAATACTATGTTCACTCTCCTAAAATTTTGGCAGATACATAATGACTGAAGAACAAAACCAAAAAGTGAAGTGGGATATAATCCAAACAATTGTAGTTCCTTTGCAATGGACAATGTAGCATGTTCTCCCCAGTGCAGTCAGTTGGGGTTAGATAATGTAGGTGAAAATGGAAAGATTACTTGAGACCTTAACCTATTCATTTCTTGCTCAATTTACCTCAAGATTAAAATCAGACTTGGTGATCATTTTTGCACATGTTGAATCAGCCTTCAAAGTGAAGGTAAAGTTTATGAACTCTATTGAACATGTAATTGCAGTGAAAGTGTGCATATAATTAAAGTAAAAATGTGAAAATGTAGATGTGTTGCTCAATAAAATTTCACACACTTGAAGTTGTTAAAGTCATTGGAGGGACTAGAATCTTATTTTTCACTTCACCTACCAACTTGATAAAACCAGAATCAAACTTCAAATGGCTAAGTTGATGTTTAGCCTTTCCATTTTGTTCTTCATGGTACTCAAAATAATAGATTCTCAAAGCAAAATATCCTCTGAAAAAGTTGCCCCTAAGTCACTTTTATATCTTTCCTCTCTCTCTCACTCTAAATCTATGCTGTCTTGTTCTGGACTTCCCCACTGCAGGGAAAAAACCTTGTCTACTTATTCTATCCATGTCCCTCATGATTTTATTAACTTCTATAAGGTCACCCCTCATTTGAACAAGCAACACATGCTGTAAATAAAAGTGAAATCAGTGCATACACCATACCTGGATTTCCAGAAAGCAGTTTTATAAAGTGTCACAAGGATTATTGAAAAAAACGAAAGCACATGGTGTGGGAGTAACATTGGCAGAGAGAATTAGCTAACCTGCAGGAAATGAGCGGAAATAGGATTTTTTTTTTTTGGTTTGCGTGATCTAATGAGTGGTGTGCCATGTTTACAATTCATTTAAATGACTTAGATGAAGGGACTGAAGGTGTGGTTGCTAAAATTGCTGATGGCATAAATGTAGATACTATAAGTTGTGAAGATGAAAAAGCTACAAAAAATATAAATACTTGAAATGAGTAGATAAAGATCTGGCAAATGGAATATAATTTGGTAAAATCTGAGATCCATTTAGGCAGGAAGAATGAATAAGAACATTAAATGATGAGATATTGCAGAGCTATGAGATGCAGAGAGATCTGTGTCCTATTGCAAGAATCACAAAATCTAGTTGCAGCTAGTAATTAGGAAAACAAATTGAAAATCATTTATTACTAGGGGAATTAAATACAAAGTACAGAGATTATGCTTCAGTTATACACAGTATTGACGAGACCAGATCTGGATATTGTGTTTAGTATTGATCATATTTAAGCAAGGATAGTAGTAGATTGGAAGAAGGTCAAAGGAGGTTTATGGCACTAACACTTGGAATGGGTGGATTGTCTTGACGAGAGACTGGATAGACAAGGCTTGTATCTGCTAGAGCTTAGTGTGAGATATTCTTTGAGATGTGAATGCATTAGAGTGCAGAGGTCATTTACAAGAGATTTCTAGTAAGACAAAGTGGGAATGAGAGCGCCTTAGGAGATAAGGATAAAGATAATTCAAAAAGATTTGTAAATACTCAAGAACAAGAGAGCAATTACAGAAAGAGTAGGACCTGTTAAAGATCATAGAACATAGGACATTACAGTGCAGTGCAGGTCCTCCGGCCTTCTCTTGCGCTGACCTGTGAAACCCAATATGAAGCTCATCTAACCTACACTACTCCATTTTCGTCCATATGCCTATCCAATGACCATTTAAATGCCCTTAAAGTCGGTGAGTCTACTATTATGGCAGGCAGTGCGTTCCACGCCCCTACTACTGAGTAAAGAAACTACCTCTGACATACCTTATAAAGACCTTCCTTCCATATCAGGCATCATCCTAGTAAATCTCCTCTGAATCCTTTAATGCGGTGACAGAACTGTACGCAATACCCCAAATGCAACCGCACCAGAGTTTTGTACAGCTGCAGCATGACCTCATACTTCTGTAACTCAATCCCTCTACCAATAAAAACTAGGACACTATATGCCGCATTAACAACCCGATCAACGTGGGTGACAACTTTCAAGGATCTATGTACATGGACACTGAGATCTTATGTTCACTACACCAAGAATCTTACCATTAACTCAGTACTCTGCATTCCAGTTACTCCTTCCAAAGTGAGTCACCTCTCGCTCTTTTCTGCGTTAAACTCCCTTTGCCACCTCTCAGCCTAGTTCTGCAACTTATCTACATCCCTCAGTAACCTACAACACCCTTCATCACTGTCCACAACTCTACCGACCTTCGTGTCATCTGCAAATTTACTAAACATCCTTCTATGCTGTCATCCATGTCATTTATAAAAGTGACAAACAGCAGTGAACCCAAAACCGATCCTTGCGGTACACCACGAATAACTGAATTCCAGGATGAATATTTTCCATCAACCACCAGCCTCTGTCATCTTTCAGCTGGCCAATTTCTGATCCAAGGAGCTAAACTACCTTCGATCCCATGCCTTCGTATTTTGTGCAATAGCCTAGCATGTGTTGTCCTGGGTTCCCCCCTCCGTCAAAGCAAAACTTTCACAACTAGTGTAGCTACCTCCTTCAGTTTTTTTTTTATTCAGGCTCCTGGAGCAGGAGAGTGATCGCCCATATGCACAGAGACATGAGTTTTCTGTCTTCTCTGGAACAGCAGATTCTGAATGAATTATAGTCACTTATCTGGATGCTCATCCCTATAAGGCAAACATACATATTGATTGGGTGACCGTTACAATTGGCAAGTATCAATAGTAAAGATTAAGCCATCTGATGTTACACAATGAATGTTCTTAACCTTGTTAACTGGCTTCATATAATGAATACTTTTCAGCTTGTTAACCTAATTACCTTTGCCTTCACCGCCCCATTGTTATCTGCAAGTTCTTATCTGATCTGAGTCATGCTCAGCTGAAACTTTTTTTTCCCCCCACAAAATTCAACTTTTTTTTTCCCTACCTGCTCATACCCTATACTCATTCTCACGTGGTGAACCTTATCAAATGCCTTGCTGAAATCCATATACACTACATAAACCGCTTTACCTTCATCCACCTGTTTGGTCTCCTTCTCAAATAAGGTTTGTGCGACACAACCTACCCTTTGCAAAACCATGTTGACTATCCCTAACGAACTTAGTCCTTTTTAGATGATAAATCCGATCTCTTGTAACCTTTTCCAACACTTTACCCACCACCAAAGTAAGGCTCACTAGTCTATAATTACCAGGGTTTCTCTACTCCCCTTCTTGAACGAGGGAACAACATTTGCCATCATCCAGTCTTGTGGCAGTATTCCTGTAGACAGTGATGACATAAGAGATCAAAACCAAATGCTTGGCAATCTCCTCTGTGGCTTCCCAGAGCATCCTAGCATAAATCTCATCCGGCCCAGGGGACTTAGCTGTTTTCACACTTTCCAGAATTGCTAACACCTACTTGTGAACCTCAATCCCTTCTACTGTAATAAGCTGTATCTTAATATTCTCCTCAACAACATTGTCGTTTTCCAGTGTGAATACTGATACAAAATATTCAGTTAACACTTCCCCTATCTCCTCTGACTCCATGTACAATGAAGTTGTCTTTGTGTTTTACCTCAGGAGAGAGATGAAATGAATATTTCACATCCATTTTTACTCTTCAGGAAGAATTGGAGGCCAGAGAATTCAAATAAATATTGATGTTTTGAAAACCGTTCACCTTACAGAAGAGGAAGTGTGGAAGGCCTTAAACATTAGATAGATAAATGGCTGAAAGGCCTAAGTTCTGCCCCTATCTATTATGGTCTTCTAAATCTCCATGACCTGATAAAGTGTGTCCCAGGATGTTGTGGGAAGTTCAGGAGGAAATTGCAGGGCCCCTAATAGAAATACTTCTTTAATCTATAAACCTAGGTGAAGTACCAGATATCTAGATGGTTATTAATGTTGTGCCATTGTTTAGAAAAATCTGTAAGGAGATGCCTGGAAGCAATGTACCTGAGAATTTGACATCAGCGGTGGGTAGTTTGTTGGTGATTCTGAAAGGTAGGTTTAACATTAGGAGAGGCGAGGATTGATTAGGGACAGTCAGCATGGTTTTGTGCAAGGAAAATAGTGTCACTCAAACTTTGAACTTTTAAATGAAATAACTTATTGGAATGGATTCGAGGGGCGACTAGATATAGCACATGGAGCAAATGGGATCTAAGGTTACAGGGAGAAAGTAGGATTAGGCTATAGAGTTGGACGATCAGCCATGATTGTGGTGAATGACTGCTCAGATTCAAAAGGCCCAATGGCCGCCTCCTGCTCCTATCTTTGATTCTGTGAACCAAAAAGATTGAGAGCAGAGCAAGAGTCATTATTTACATGGACTTTACTAAAACTTTGGACAATTAGTCAATTAGTAGACTAATTAGTAAAGCTATATTACATAGGAAATAGGGTGGGCTTGCCAATTTGATCCAAAAATTGTTTGGCGATAGGTGACAGTGGTCATGGAGAGCTTTTCAGACTGGAGACCTGTGACGAGAGGTATTCCACTTTTGTCATTTGGGTAAATGATTTGGATGAGGATACAGGAGTCAGATAGCATCAAAATTGCCAATATATTGGACAGTGAGGAAGGTTATCTCCGATTACAAAGGGATCTTGCATTGCAGGTGGACAGGGTGGATAAGAAGGTGTTTAGCACACTTTCTTTCATTGCTCAGACCATTGGGTATAGGAGGTAAAAACAATGACTGCAGATGCTGGAAACCAGATTCTGGATTAGTGGTGCTGGAAGAGCACAGCAGTTCAGGCAGCATCCAAGGAGCTTCATATTGTGGTTGTACAGGATGCTGGTGAGGAATTTTTTGTTTGGAGTACTGTGTGCAATGCTGGTCTCCCAGTTGTAGGAAGGATATTACTAAATTGAAGAGGGTTCAGAAAGAAATTACCAGGATATTGCCAGGAATGGAGGGTTTGAGATATAAAAATAGACTGGAAAGTCTGGGATTTTTTCAGTGTAGGAGGTTGAGGGATGACCTTTTTAGAGGTTTATAAAATCATAAACATGGATCAGATGAATAGGGTCTTTTCCCTAGGGTGCGGGAATCCAAAACTAGGGAAGATATTTTTAATGTGAGAGCAGAAAGGTGTAAAAAGCAATGACACGAGAGGCAACTTTTTTTACACAGTAGTTCATGTGTTGTTTGAACTGCCAGAGAAAGTGATGGCTGCAGACAGTTATAGCATTTAAAAGACTTGTGGATAAATTCCTGAATCTGAGAGGCTTGGTGGGATATGTGCCATATGCAGGAAAGTAGGACCAGTTTAGTTTGGGAGCATGGTCAGTGTGGATTGGTTGACTGAGAGCTGTTTCCATGTCGTATGATGGTATTTCTGATTCTATAAATAGATTGAATAAGTTGTGACTCTCTTAAAGAGAAGAGATATGAGACGTTTGCAAAATCGTGAGCAATCTGGATAGAATAGGAATAGCTTCACTTGAATCTATTTTTTAAAGGAACTAGAATGAGGGGGCATAGATTTGCGGTGATAAGCAAAAGCAGCAGGTTGAATGTCAGAAAAATCTTTCTTAACATAGTTGTTAGGCTATGGGGATATAGAATATACTGTCTGGAAGTGGTGACAGGTTGAATTGAGGCTTTGAAGAAGGCGTTAGCTGCTTGTTGGATAACAGTACTGTGCAAAGGTATTGTGGGGTTGGGGAGAGTGGGGTGGAATGTTTGTTTGAAGAGCTGGTGCAGGCATAATGGGTCGAATGACCACAACTTGAGCTGTAATAATTCTGAGATTTAAAATATATATGATCCTGAGGGTTATTGACAGGGTGCATGTGGAAATGATGTTTCCTCTTGACAGAGTCCAGAGCTAAAATTCACCCTTTAACTTTAAAGGGGTTCACCTTTCTACTTTTAGTAATAAGAATGTGTGTAGGATATGAGCAGGCAGGGAGAAAGTTTAAGTTCTGAGTTTTGTGAAACGGGAGGTTCAGCTGTTTGAGCTTTGAGCTCGTGTTTAAGTGGGATTCGGATTCTCTGTGTTTAAGTGGGGTTTGAGCCCTGTGAGGAGTAAAGTGAAAAAGGGATTGAAATCCCCTAGTGGTGAAATTTGAGACTCTGTGAGTCCATGTTCTGAGGGAAGAGAGTGGCTTGGATTGTGGCACCATGTGGTCGCTTCGAGGGCTTTCTCTTTTTTATAAGTGTAACTTAATTGAGAGAATGCAAAACAAAACAAAAATGCTGAAATTAAGGTTTTACTAAGGTTGAAAAAGTAAAGTTCCAAGGTAAACTGTGCCATGCTGTGAGTGTTTGATGTTTAAAAAGTTTTGGTTTGTTAAAATACTGGTTTGGAAAATCCTTTTAAGGAACTATTTTGTCTTGTTTGAATCAAGATCTCAATTCAGTGTTTTTTGTGGGCTGTGTAGTGGGGCAGATTTTGTTGTTACATTGTACAGTTTCAATGTACAACTTAAAATGATCAAACTTGTAACCTTAAAACAAATTGATTGAGTGTCTTGAGCCCCTGATGTGTTTGAAATTCTACAAAGCCTGTTTTAAAAATGAAAGTTGGGTCAGTGGTCATGCATTAACCAGATGAGAGAATTGTTATAATATCTTTGCTGCTGTGTTTTTAATGCAGCATTCACTAGAAGAGTGCATTTTTAGTTTGATGTTTTGTTCAGATTTTAAAGAATATCAGAACTTGAGGCTGAGCCGTTTAACTTCTGTTAATTATTGTTAAGACTTCATTGGCTCCCTTCTTACTGCAAATTCAAAGAAAATTGATCTCCACCAAAATTGCCACTGTCATTCCAACTGTTTTATTTGGGAAGTTTCATTTGGACACCATATTTTAATATATTCTGCATTTGTTTCCCACAAATATTTGAACTCTAAATCTGAACTGAAACAGCCTCTTCTATTGCTAAAGCACAGAAAACATTTTGTTTGCTTGCTGTTCCAGACTTTTGAAACACTTTTCCTGACCGCTTTCACATTAGCCAAGTCTCAATTTGTTAAAGGAAAGTACTTTTTTTGAATAACCTGAACGTGGTACCCGAGGGTTTGATTTTAGGACCATAGATTGTTGTTTATAATTTACTGAATTGTTAAGGCAGTACAACTTAGAAGGTTATGGATTGTATAAAACTTGATAATGTCATAAATAGTGAGCAGAGTAACAGACTTCAAGACGACTGAGAATGTTAAAAGGCTGACACAATTTAGTGTAGTTAAATAACTGTCTTCATAATGAGAACCACCTTGGCAAGGAAGGAATGAGGGGGGAAATGCAAAGATACTTTCAGCAGCTAACGTCGTCTCTAGAGTTTCTCCATTCACAGGTAAGGCACACCTTCGGACCACCGCCCACCCCTCCACAATCTGATCCAACAGATTCAATCAGCTCCCCAGTCATGAGCAAGAAAAGTGAAGAGGAGGTCGGTACACTTCCTGTCAGTAGCCTTCCTATGGACATTAAACTACGTGTACTTTACCTTGTTTTTGATCATTTAAGTGATATGAAGGTTCACTGATCAACTGACATCACAACAGCCAGTTGGCTTTGTTATATTTTAAACAGCAGAGCGGGAGCAGAAGCAGCAAAGAATGCTGTGTTCACCTCGCCTGCTGCTTCAACTGCTGCACTGTATACTCTGATGCACTGGTATCCTCCATCTGAAGCATCTTTAGAAGGATGGAAGTCTAGTAGGTTTTGTTAAGTATTTAACTACCCTTATCCAAGAATTCAGATTTCTCTGTGGAGTGATGCACAAGAACAGACTGAATCTTGTTTTCACGTTGGACTTATTGCAGGAGATTTTGGAGAACTGGCTCAATTCCACTTGACTTGAAGGGGGTGGAGTGGTCACTAAGTACTCTGGATTTACTGGTGATTTTATTTTTCCCCACTTAGGAGGATTCTTCGAATTTTAGTTACTGTAGCAGCCTAGTAATTTTTGTTATAATTACTGCATGTTACGTATCAATAACTTGCTTAAATACTGGCTGTCAGGCTTATGAAAGCTGGTAATGCCATTGGTTATCATGAAACGATAAAAAGAAGAAATGAGAATGTGTATAGGGTATAAACAGGCAGGGAAAGTTTTTAAGTTCTGAGTTTTGTGAAACAAGAGGTTCAGCTGATTTGAGCGGTGTTTGAGTTTCGAGCTCTGTGTTTAAGTGGGGTTCGAGCCCTGTGAGGAGTAAAGTGAGAAAGGCAAGGAAAGAGTTAAGCTAGAGTTTTGTGAAACAAGATGTCCAGCCGAGCATGACTCTGTTCAGATAAGAACTTGCAGTTAACAATTTGGGGATGCTAGAGGCAAGGGTAATGGGTTAACAAGGTGGAAAAGCAGTTATTATATAGAGCCATTTAACAATATTGGAACCACTTGGTACGCAAGGTCAGTTAACAGGGTGAAAAGTATGCATTATGTAAAGCCAGTTAACAAGGTTGAGAACATTCATTGTGTAACAGCAGATGGCTTAATCTTGTTGGTTGTAATGGTCATCCAAATAATATGTATGTTGCCTTATCTTGAGGGGAGGGGGGGATGGAAGCAGGACGACAGTAAGATGGTGGTGAACTAGAGCTTCTGACTCTGGGCTTGTCTGCTCCAACCTGTTGTCATTTTTTTTCTGTTTTTTATTTTACTTGCCTCTTACTGAAGAGCTCAGTCATGGCGATGGCATCACAGGTTGTGCAGACTCGTGATAGCATTGGAGGCGGGTTTGGATTCCCGGTGGCTTCTGCACCCAGTGCAGATTCATGAACGGGTGGCAGAGGAGAATTTGGGCCTGGTAGCATTGACGAAGGGAGTTCAAAGCAGACTCATGGTGGCGGCTGAGGTAGAGTTTGGGCTGGTACGATACCCAGTGATATCAGTGGCGTCTGGAGTGGCAAGGTTCAGGAGGGCTTGTAGTGACAAGGGAGGCAGTGGAGACGAGATAGTGCCTAAAGAGTGGTGGCTTTCGTTCCAGCGGCAATGTGGCGAAGGGGACTGGGGACTTGTGCCTGGCCACTAGGCCCATGGCCCATGATGGGGCACTTAATAAGTAGGGCTGTCAAGTTGAACACTTTATTTCTTTATTTTTCTGCCTTTATATTTTATTTTGGTTTATTTTTCCATCTTTTAAGATGGTGCCAGAGAGTGTTGACACAATGCAGCACATTTCACTGTATTTTGTAAAAAAAAAACACATGACAATGAATAGATCAGATCAAATTTAATTTAAGACTGACTTAAGGAAAATACTTTTTGCTGTGTAGTGATTCTTAGTGGCTCTTTGCTTCGATTGCCATGCAAGAATGAGAGTGCTTGAATATTTTTAAGTTGGTGGTATTGAGATTCTTGATAAGCACAAGGTTGAAAGATTATCTGGGTGGGTGGAAATATGCAGTTATCAGATTAGCTCTGATCTTATGAATAGCAGAGCAGACTCAAAGGGCCAGGCATCCTACTTGTCCTAATTCATACACGTGTACCTTCTGTTATCCTTGGTTGTGGGTTTGGAAAGTGCTTTGTAATGGAGTTACTTTAAGGACTGTGGTTATGTGGTTTATTCCTTTCACCACTCATTTTGTAATGGTGTGATGGTTGCAATTTTCCACTGCAATGACTATTTCCAAATCAGAGATTTTAGAAGATTGACACCTGCAATTTCTTCAGCCTTTAAATAAAAGTGTTTTGGTCCAACAGATTTGTTTCTGAAGTTCTGTTACTTTATCTATTTATCATTTTTTAAAAAACTCATTCAAAATTCAATGTTTGTCCCTGCTTCATTTCAGCAGAAATAAATCATTTCATTTGCTAAGTTTAAAAACACTTCATACGTGAATTTATTGCCCCATATCACACTGTGGGTTCAAACGTTTGGTATGTTGCCTCCCAGGTGCAAGGGTACGTGATGTCTCTGATCGTGTTTTCCGGGTCCTTGAGGGGGAGCAGCCTGAAGTCGTGGTCCATATTGGCACCAATGACATAGGTAGGAGGAGTGCTGAGGATGTTAGACAGGCTTTTAGGGAGCTAGGTTGGAAGCTCAGAGTTAGAACGAACAGAGTTGTTGTCTCTGGTTTGTTACCCGTGCCACGTGATAGAGAATCGAGGAATAGGGAGAGAGAACAGTTAAATGCGTGGCTACAGGGATGGTGCAGGAGGGAGGGATTTCGGTACTTGGATAACTGGGGTTCTTTCTGGGGAAGGTGGGACCTCTATAAACAGGATGGTCTGCACCTGAACCTGAGGGGCACCAGTATCCTTGGGGGGAGGTTTGCTAGTGCTCTTGGGGGGGGTTTAAACTAACTCTGCAGGGGCATGGGAACCCAGACTGTAGCTTTAGGGTGCAGGACCTGGAGTGTAGGGAGGTTAGGAATATGGCATCAATCTTAAAGGAGGGTGCCTGTAAACAGAAGAGTGGCTTGAAGTGTGTCTACTTTAATGCCAGAAGTATACGAAATAAGGTAGGTGAACTCGCAGCGTGGGTTGGTACCTGGGACTTCGATGTTGTGGCTATTACGGAGACGTGGCTAGATCAGGGACAGGATTGGCTGTTGCAGGTTCCAGGGTTTAAATGTTTTAGTAGGGTCAGAGGTGGGGGTAAAAGAGGGGGGGGTGTGGCTTTGCTTGTCAAAGATAGTATTACAGCGGTGGAAAGGAAGATGGACGAAGATTTGCCATCTGAGGTAGTTTGGGTTGAGGTTAGGAATAGGAGAGGTGAGGTCACCCTGTTAGGAGTCTTTTACAGGCCTCCTAATAGTCCTAGAATCGTTGAAGAAAGGATTGCGAAGATGATTCAGGAGAAGAGTGACAGTAATAGGGTGATTGTTATGGGAGACTTTAACTTTCCTGATATTGATTGGGAAAGCTATAGCTCAAGTTCGTTAGATGGGTCAGTGTTTGTGCAATGTGTGCAGGAGAGTTTCCTGACACAATATGTAGATAAGCCAACAAGAGGTGAGGCCATACTGGATTTGGTTCTGGGTAACGAACCAGGCCAGGTATTAGAACTAGAGGTAGGTGAGCACTTTGGGGACAGTGACCACAATTCGGTGATTTTTACTCTAGTGATGGAGAGGGATAAGTGTGTACTACAGGGCAAGAGTTATAGCTGGGGGCAGGGAAATTATGATGCGTTGAGGCATGACTTGGGATGTGTGGATTGGAAAAGTAGATTCCAAGGCAAGAGCGTAATTGATATGTGGAACTTGTTCAAGGAGCAACTATTGAGTGTCCTTGATAAGTACGTACCTATCAGGCAGGGAGGAAAGGGTCGTGTGAGGGAGCCGTGGTTTAATAAGGAGTTGGAATCCCTTGTTAAATGGAAGAGGGCGGCCTTTGTAAAGATGAGGCGTGAAGGTTCAATAGGGGCGATTGAGAGTTATAAGGTAGCCCGGAAGGACCTGAAGAGAGAGCTAAGAGCAGCAAGGAGGGGACATGAGAGGTCCTTAGTTGGTAGGATTAGGGAAAACCCTAAGGCTTTCTATAGGTATGTTAGGAATAAAAGAATGACTAGGGAAGGAATAGGTCCAATCAAGGATAGTAATGGGAAGTTGCGTGTGGAGGCTGAAGAGATTGGGGAGGCGCTGAATGAATACTTTTCGTCAGTATTCACTCAGGAACAGGACATTGTTGTCGATATGAATACTGAGGCACGAATAAATAGAATGGATGGCTTTGAGATATGTAGAGAAGAGGTGTTGGAAATTCTGGCAAGGGTGAAAATAGATAAGTCCCCTGGGCCTGATGGCATTTATCCTAGGATTCTCTGGGAAGCAAGGGAGGAGATTGCAGAGCCATTGGCCTTGATTTTTGTGTCCTCTTTGTCGACAGGAGTAGTGCCAGAGGACTGGAGGCTAGCAAACGTGGTTCCCTTGTTCAAGAAGGGGAGTAGGGATAATCCTAGTAACTATAGGCCAGTGAGTCTCACTTCTGTTGTGGGCAAAGTCTTAGAGAATTGTAAGGGATAGGATTTATGCACATCTGGATAAGAATGATGTGATCAAGGATAGTCAGCATGGTTTTGTGAAGGGCAGGTCGTGCCTCACAAACCTTATTGAATTCTTTGAGAAGGTGACTAAGGAGGTAGATGAGGGGAAAGCGGTAGATGTGGTATATATGGATTTTAGTAAGGCGTTTGATAAGGTCCCCCATGGTAGGCTACTGCAGAAAATACAGAGATATGGCATTGAGGGTGAGTTGGAGGTTTGGATTAGGAATTGGCTGGCTGGAAGAAGACAGAGGGTAGTAGTTGATGGCAAAGGTTCATCTTGGAGTGCCGTCACTAGCGGTGTTCCGCAAGGATCTGTTTTGGGACCATTGCTGTTTGTCATTTTTATAAATGACCTGGAGGAAGGGTTAGAAGGTTGGGTGAGCAAGTTTGCGGATAATACGAAAGTCTGAGGAGTTGTAGACAGTGAGGAAGGATATGGCAGGTTACAGCGGGATATAGAGAAGCTGCAGAGCTGGGCAGAAAGGTGGCAAATGGAGTTCAATGTAGCTAAGTGTGAAGTGATTCACTTTGGTAAGAGTAACAAAAAGATGGATTACTGGGCTAATGGTCGGATACTTGGTAGTGTAGAAGAGCAGAGGGATCTTGGTGTCCATGTACACAGATCTCTGAAAGTTGCCACCCAGGTAAATAGTGCAGTGAAGAAGGCATATGGCGTACTGGCTTTTATTGGTAGAGGAATTGAGTTCCGGAGTCCTGATGTCATGCTTCAGTTGTATAAGACTCTGGTGCGGCTGCATCTGGAATATTGTGTGCAGTTTTGGTCGCCATACTATAGGAAGGATGTGGAGGCACTGGAACGGGTGCAGAGGAAGTTTACCAGGATGTTGCCTGGTATGGTAGGAAGATCCTATGAGGAAAGGCTGAGGCACTTGGGGTTGTTTTCATTGGAGAAAAGAAGGTTTAGGGGTGATTTGATAGAGGTGTACAAGATGATTAGGGGGTTAGATAGGGTTGACAGTGAGAACCTTTTTCCACGTATGGAGTCAGCTATTACAAGGGGGCATAGCTTTAAATTAAGGGGGGGTAGATATAGGACTGATGTTAGGGGTAGGTTCTTCACTCAGCGAGTCGTAAGCTCATGGAATGCCCTGCCAGTAGCAGTAGTGGACTCTCCCTCTTTATGGGTATTTAAGCGGGCATTGGATAGGTATATGGAGGATAGTGGGTTAATGTAGGTTAGGTGGGCTTTGATCGGCGCAACATCGAGGGCCGAAGGGCCTGTACTGCACTGTATTCTTCTATGTTCTATGAACCTCACATGGGTCAACAGAGTACATATTGATGGAAAGTAACCACTTAAAACCTCTAGTTTAAAGACTAAACCTGAAGAATCCTGGAGCAGTAATTGGATCAGCCATGATCTTTTTTGGTAGTCACAAAGACCTTAGTCAATCAGGGCTTTCATGTCAGCTTGTGCTTTTAAGACACCATGTATGTTTATTGATTTGATTTAGTTTCACTAAACAACATGCATTAATTCAACAATTGTGCAATAGTAGACTTTTGAAACGGTGAATACAATTATGTCCTATGTCTTGTTTTCTGGAGACTGTTATTTGAGTCTTAAGTTGAGATGGTTGCAGATTTTGTTGTGGACCAGGTCAGACCCCTCAAGACATTTTAAGAAGGTAGCCCAGACCCTAACTTTGCTAATTGTTTTAAGCGAGTGCAGAGTGGATGTTCCAGGAGAGAATCAGCTGGTCAAACCACTTAGCTTTAAACAAAATTAGGGGCGGCACGGTGGCACAGTGGTTAGCACTGCTGCCTCACAGCACCGGAGACCCAGGTTCAATTCCCGCCTTAGGCGACTGACTGTGTGGAGTTTGCACGTTCTCCCCGTGTCTGCGTGGGTTTCCTCCGGGTGCTCCGGTTTCCTCCCACAGTCACAAAGATGTGCAAGTCAGGTGAATTGGCCATGCTAAATTGCCCGTAGTGTTAGGTGAGGGATAAATGTAGGGGTATGGGTGGGTTGTGCATCGGCGGGTCGGTATGGACTTGGGCCGAAGGGCCTGTTTCCACACTGTAATGTAATGTAATGTAACCTAATCTAAAACAATGTATTTACAAGATTACTGAATGAAACACTAGCAACAGAGAACAATACAGAATAACTTAACCTCTCTGAAAAGCCAACAGATCATCCAAACTTAATGATGCTGTTCCAAATACTTGCAACGATCCCTATAAACACCTTTTGGCACAAAAGGTAAAATCTAACATAAGTTCTTACAGGATAGAAGTCAGTACCAGCCTGGACTTGGCTCTGGCAGCTTTTCCACTACTTAAACAAAACCAAACCAGAGAAAAACTGAGCTGGGATAACTGGCCGCTCCCCTTTTCATTGTACAAGTGGTTTTAAAACTTGAAAGCCTTCTGCCTGGGGCAGTCTCTGTTAGCTATTATCAACTTCTTCCTAAAACCCTTCATCTCCAGATTTTTTGAAGTCTGTCATTTACGATCTCTGTGGGGAAACAAAATCCAAGGACAGCATAACCTTGTTAAAGCAGCAGCTTCATCACAATAGATAAAAATGACAACATTAGTCCAACAGGTTTATTTGGCAAGCACTGGCTTTCTGAGCGCTGCTCCTTCATCATGACTACACAACCACCTGATGAAGGAGCAGCGCTCCAAAAGATAGTGCTTCCAAATAAACCTTTTGGAGTGTAACCTGTTGTGATTTTTTTTAAACTTTGTCCACGCCAGTCCAACACCAGCTCCTCGACATCATCTTCACGATATACTGTCGCATGTTGAAACTGGTAGTGACATGAATGTTCTCACCTTTGGTAAACAGGTGTTGTTTAACATGTTTTAGTAGTTCCTTAAAACCATTCCACAGCTTATCTGAAATCATGTAGAAGCACAAAGTCTCTTTCCTGTCAGTTTACCATTCTTCTGTAAATAAATTGAGTAAATATTTTGGCATGGTGCTGAACTAAGTGATTTCTTATTTCTTCAGGCATCAAATGTTTTAAAATTCAGTATTTCTTTTCCATTGTGATTGCGGAAGCGGGTCCCCCAACTACTTTTTTCAATAAATATGATTGCATCGGTAGAACAGTTCCTTTTCTCATCCAGGCTGGAAAAATTGATCCATTTTGTTTCCAGTTTCCATGTCTGTTGTCTTCATCTGGTCATCTGACTTGTCCCTTCCTTGACATTGTGGGATAGGCTATCCAAATTAGTATCTATTTTGGGCGGCACAGTGGTCAGCACTGCTGCCTCACAGTGCCAGAGAACCGGGTTCAATTCCCGCCTCAGGCGACTAACTGTGTGGAGTTTGCACATTCTCCCCGTATCTGCGTGGGTTTCCTCCGGGTGCTCCGGTTTCCTCCCACAGTCCAAAAATGTGCCGGGCAGGTGAATTGGCCATGCTAAATTGCTCGCAGTGTTAGATGAAGGAGTAAAATGTAGGGGAATGGGTCTGGGTGGCTTTTGCTTTGGCGGGTTGGTGTGGACTTGTTGGGCTGAAGGGCCTGTTTCCACACTGTAAGTAATCTAATCTAATCTAATCTTAATTACAAATTGCCACAACTATTTCAATTACTCTTCCTCACGTCCTTCCCAAAAGGACTCCATTCCATTCTCCCAGTTTCTCCATCACCTTTTTGCATCTACTTCAGTGACTGATGATCCATGACAGTGCAGGCACTATTTCTTTCGTTTTCCACAATCAAGAATTCTTCCCACAGTAGTGAACAAAGTCCTCAATAGCCCTCTCAACCCTTTCCGGTACTCCTCCTCCTCCCTCTCAGGACACAAGTGTGCCTGGGTGCTAGTTATGTTAATATTTTCTTGGTTTTCTTCTTATTAGAGGTATCTTTTTATATTCTGCTACCAACACCAACAATTAACTCCTACTCTGGATTTATCTCTCTCCAACTAGCAATTACTTTGCACTTGTTAATCCCAACTTATTTCTCTCTGTCAAGTATTGCTACCAATCCTTTTATACAACATATGCAGATTCTTCTGTGGAATTTAATACTTTTTATTGAGCACAACATGGAAAGTGTGACTTATATAAAGTGCACCAATATTGAGCACAAGTATTATATTATCTATTCCAGTGCTGCAGCATAGTACCTGTGCATGAAGAGGAAAGAAAAATCAGGGTCAGAGCTTTTGCATTTGATTTCTTCCAGAAGCACAGAATGAGGGCCAAAAAAAGTTTAGTAAACCTCTTTTTGCTGATATAGAAATATAATGTGCTTTTACTGTTATTGGAATTTATCAACTACTGTTATTACCTTATGTCTTTGAAGATTTCCTACTTCTGATCAATAAAATTAGTTGCTATTTTCCCCGATTCAGTTTGACAGTCTGTCTTTCTTCACTGAACGTTTTGTCTTTTTCTAATTCAGTGAGCTTACCTTGGACTCCTAGTCTTCTCTACGTTTTTGAATATTTTATGCTCATTCTGTCCAATTATCATTTATTTGTCAATTATTTGCCCAATTTTCATTGCTCAAAGTCAAGCTTGCCTTTTTGAAATGGAAGATTGATCTTTGCAGCAAATCCACGATGGAATGATGAGTGAACTTAATCTAGCTTGGACAAGTCATTCTCTGATACTGGATATGCTTTAATAACATTCTTAAAGCTTGCAAGAAAAATTGTAATTACCCTGTCAATATGTAGGGTACTGTAGCCCAAGACCACCCATCTAGAGTAGATGGGTGTTGGGACGTAAAGGTGTTGGGTTCCTCATTGTTTGTAATACATAAGCATTCTCCTCTACATTGTGGGGGTGGGATGGGTTGAGGAGGAGGGAGACAAGTTTGTGGATGATGTGAAGATTGGCCTGGTGGTTGATACGAGAAACAGATTGGTCAGATAAAAGATTAATGGTAGATGGAATTTAATCCTGATAAGGGAGGTGATGTAACAAGAGAATCAGTAAGAGGACACTAGGAACCTTAGAAGAACAGAGGGATCTTGGGCTGCTTGTCTGTAAATCCCTGAATGTTGCAGGGCAGGTCAATAGGCAGTTAAGGCCTATGGGCTCTTAATGTGTACCTTGACTAAGAACAGGGAGGTTAAGCCACAGCTGGAATACTGTGTGCATTACTGGTCACTGGATGAGAGAAAGGATGTGATTGCACTGGAGGGATGTAGAAGCCGTTTCCCAGGCTGTTGCCTCGGATGTCGTGCTTTAGACATAGAGAGGCTGGATAAGCTCAGGTTATTTTCTGAGGTGGAGAAGGGGACAGAGGAATCAAAATGGTACTTTTAAAAAGAAGGGCGACACACCAAAGGTAGTGACTACATGGGAAGTGAATCAAATGGAGAAATTTGAATAGCTGATTGTCTCTACTGTTTGATTTCAAGTTTCTCTGGACATCGGAGTTTGTCTAAAAAAAATTAAGTGAAATTCACAGCTGATCTTGGCGAAACCTATATGGGGACCATTTAAATGGCTAGTCTAAGTATAACCTTACTGTTTTGCTTTTGTAGATCACAGAAGTGAGTAGTGTGGGTTATTTTTTAATGGTTTCATTGAGATCTTTCTTGATTAAACTTTTAAAAATACAAAATACAGGTACTAAGTATGCTGTTTTCTAGGTCTGTAGGTTAAGATTCAAAGTCTTTAGTAGAGTGGTGTACTCTTCCTGTCAAATGTTGGCGATTAGGTAGAGTTTGCAGGTTACTGATTGTCTGCAGGAAGTGTATTTAGTTGCGAATCTATCAGATCACATGGATCAGTTGAAACGGCTATTAGAGGCAATGAGGAATTTACAGGAGCTAGGGGGTGTGATGGATGGCCTTTTCAGGAAGGGAGCTAAGCTGAAGATAGTCAAGTAGATGGGTAGGAGGGGGAGACAGGTCATACAGGAGTCTCCTGTGGCTATCCCCATCTCTCAAACAAATACTATTTTGAAATATGTAGGTTGTGATGGACTCTTGGGAGTGTAGCATTGATAGCCAGGTTTCTGGTACTGAGAATGGCTCTACTGTGACGACTGATACATCAGGTTCCAAGCGATCAATTGTGATCAGGAACTCTAGTCAGAGGCAAACATTTCTGTGGCCAACAAGACATCAGAATGGTGCGTTGCCTCCCTGGTGCCAGGATCAAGGATATCTCTGAGAGGGTACAGAATCTTCTCTCTGGGAAGGAGAGCACAGTAGGAGGTTGACATACACATTGGAACTAATTACATTGGAAGAGAAAGGATGAGATTTTGATGAGTGAATATAGAAGTTTTTTTAAAAAAAAGGGACCTCTAGTGTGGTCAATATCTGGATTACTCTTGGTGCCATGAGCTATTGAGGGTGGGAATAGAAGGATAAAGCAGATGAATAGGTGGCTGAGCTGATGCATGAGGGAACAATTCACATTTTTGGATCATTGGAATCTCTTCTGGGCAGAAGTGACCTATAATAAGGACAACTTGGACCTGAATTGGAAGGGGATTAATATGCTGGTGGGGAGATTTGCTAGAGCTGCTCAGGAGGATTAAAACTAGTAAGGTGGGAGTGGGACCCAGGGACCTAGTGAGGAAAGAGATCAATTTGAGACTGACACAGTTGGGAAAAGGTATAATTCAGTCCAGTCATGCAGGAACAAAGCAGAGAATGAGGTAGGACTGATGCATGAAACTGCATTTATTTCAATGTATGAGGCCTAACAGGTAAGGACTGCAGATGCTGGAAATCAGCGTCTAGATTAGAGTGGTACTGGAAAAGCACAGCAGGTCAGGCAGCATCTGAGGAGCAGGAAGATCAACGTTTTGGGCAAAAGCCCTTCATCAGGAAGGCAAATGAATTCAGGGCATGGTTAGGAATTTGGGGCTTGGATTTTATAGCAATTACAGAAGGATAGCTCACGGGTGGACATGACTGGCAGCTTAATGTTCCAGGGTATAGAAGCTATAGCCATTATAGAAAAGGGGGAGTGGATTTTGATTAGAGATAACATAATGGCTGTACTTGGTTTAGATTAGATTACTTGCAGCATGGAAACACGCCCTTTGGCCCAACGAGTCCACACCGACCCACCGAAGCGCAACCCATTCCTATTCCCCTACATTTACCCCTGCACCTAACACTGTGAGCAATTTAGCATGGCCAATTCACCTAACCTGCACATCTTTGGACTGTGGGAGGAAACCGGAGGAAACTCACGCAGACACGGGCAGAATGTGCAAACTCGACACAGTCAGTCGTTTGAGGCGGGAATTGAACCCAGGTCTCTGACGCTGTGAGGCAGCAGTGCTAACCACTGTGCCACCGTGCTGCCTTTACTGAGGATATTCCTGGGAATATGTCCAGGGAAATTATTTGGGTGGAAGTGAGTAATAAAGGGATGATGACTTTGTTGGAAGTGTACTATAGATTCCTACCTACCCCATATATTCAATTTGGGGAGAATGTTTGCATGTAAAAGTGTTGCTGGAAAAGCGCAGCAGGTCAGGCAGCTTCCAAGGAACAGGAGAATCGATTGTTTCTGGCATAAGCCCTTCTTCAGGAATGAGGAAGGTGTGTCCAGCAGGCTAAGATAAAAGGTAGGGAGGAGGGACTCCCTCCTCCCTACCTTTTATCTTAGCCTGCTGGACACACTTTCCTCATTCCTGAAGAAGGGCTCATGCCCGAAACGTCGATTCTCCTGTTCCTTGGATGCTGCCTGACCTGCTGCGCTTTTCCAGCAACACATTTTCAGTTCTGATCTCCAGCATCTGCAGTCCTCACTTTCTCCTGGTAAATGAGAAGCCTTCAAAAATGAGGCAACGAGAATCCAGAGACCCTATATTCCTGTTGGGGTAAAGGACATGACTGGTAGGTGTAGGGGATGCTGAATGATTAGAAAAGTTCAAGTTTTTGTCAAGAAAAAGAAGAAAGCATATGTTTGGTATGGGCAGCAGAAATCAAATTCTATAGGAGAATGTAAAGGCTGTAGAAGTATACATAAGAGGGAAATCAGGAGGGCAAAAAGGGAACATGACATAACTTTGGCAAATAGGGTTAAGGAGAATCCAAAGAGATTCTACAAATACATTAGGGAAAAAAGCTAACAAGGGAGAGACTATGGTCCCTTTAAAGATCAGCAAGACTGCCTATCTGTGGTACCACAGGAGATAGGGGAGATGCTAAATGTTTTACATCATACTGTGGAGAAGGATATGGAAGACATGGGGAAACAAATAGTGACATCTTGAAAAATGTCCATATTGCAGAGGACATGATGTTGGGTGGATTAAAAAGCATAAAGGTGAATAAATCCCTGGGACCTGATCAGGTGTACCTTTAGAACTCCTGAGAAGTTTGGGGAGTGAGTTCCAGGCCCTTTGCTGAGATTTGTTTCTTCTTTAGCCACAGGTAAGTTGCCGGAAGACTGGAGGTTGGCTAGTGTGGTGCCACTATTTAAGAAAGGTGGTAAGGAAAAGCCAGGGAACTATATACCAATGAGCCTGACATAGATGGTGGGCAAACAGGTGGAGTTTAATTTAGATAAATGTGAGGTGCTGCATTTTGGCAAAGCAAAGCTTCACAGGACTTATCCAGCTAATAAGGTCCTGAACAAAGAGACCTTGGAGTGCAGGTTCACAGCTCCTTGAAAGTGGAGTCACAGATAGATAGGATAGTGAAGAAGGCGCTTGTATGCTTTCCTTTATTGGTCAGAGTATTGCGTACAGGAGTTGGGAGGTCATGTTGCGGCTGTATAGGACATTGGTTAGGCCACTGTTGGAATATTACGTGCAATTCTGGTCTCCTTCCTACCAGAAAGATGTTGTGAAATTTGAAAGAGTTCAGAAAAGATTTACTCGGATGTTGATAGGTTTGGAAGATTTGAGCTATAGGGAGAGGTTGAATAAGCTGGGGCTGTTTTCCCTGGAGCTTTGGACGCTGAGGGGTGACCTTTTATAAAGGTTTAGGAAATTATGAGGGGTATGGATAGGATAAATGGACAGTGTTTTCCCTGTGGTGGGGGAATCCAGAACTAGAGGACATAGGTTTAGGGTGAGAAGGAAAGATATTAAAAAGAGCTGAGGGGCAGCTTTTTCACGCAGAGGTATGTATGTATGGAATGAGCTGCCAGTGGAAATGGTGGAGGCTAATACATTTAAAAGACATTTGGATTGGGTATATGCATTGAGTCATAAAGATGCACAGCATGGAAACAGTTTGGAGGGATATGGGCCGGGTGCTGACAGGTGGGACTAGATTGAGTTGGGATATCTGGTTGGCATGGATGAGTTGGACCGAAGGATCTGTTTCCATGCTGTACATCTCTATGACTCTTAATCCTGAGGGACAAGACTTACATGTATTTGGAAAGGCAAGGACTGATTAGGAATAGTCACCATGGCTTTGTGTTTGGGAATTCATATGTCTCAAAATTGATTGAGTTTTTTTTTGAAGAAGTCACGTAGAGGATTGATGAGGGTAGAGCAGTGGTCATTATCTGTATGGACTTCAATAAGGTGTTCGACAAGGTACCTCATGGTAAACTGGTTAGCAAGGTTAGAAGGCATAGAATAGAGGGAGAAGTAGCCATTTGAATACAGAACTGGCTCGAAGGAAGAAGACAGTGATGGTGGAAGGTTGCTTGACCATTGGCGGGCCACAAGGATCAGTGCTGGATCCACTGCTTTTTGTCACTTAAGTGAATTGGATGTGAGCATAAGAGAGATGGTTAGTAAGCTTGTAGATGACACCAAAATTGCAGGTGTGAACAGTGAAGAAGGTCACCTTGAAGTGCAATAGGATATTAATCAGGTGGACTAATGGACTGAAGAATGGCAGATGGAATTTACTTTCGATAAATATTAGGTGCTGCATTATGGCCAGGCAAATGAGGGTAGGGCATATACAGTTAATTGTAAGGTCCTGGAGAGTGTTGCTGAACAGAGACCTTGGAGTGCTGGTTCATATCTCCCTGAAAGTGGAGTCTTGGGTACATTGGAAAATGAAAAAGGTGGTTGGTATGCTTTTTTTTATTGGAGCCCTCCTGAAGAAGGACTCATGCCCGAAACATCGATTCTCCTGCTCCTTAGATGCTGCCTGACCTGCTGTGCTTTTCCAGCAACACATTTTCAGCTCATGCTTTTCTTTATTGGTCAGTGCATTGAGTATAGAGTTAGGATGTGTTGTGGCTGTACAGGACATTGGCTATGCCACTTTTGGAATAATGCATGCAATTCTGGGCTCCCTGTATAGGAAGGATGTTATGAAACTTGAAAGGGTTCAGAAAAGATTTACAAAGATGTTACCGGGTGTGGGGAGGCTGAGTAGGCTGGGGCTGTTTTCCCTGGAAAGTCAGAGGTTGAGGGGGTGACGTTATAGAGGTTTATAAAATCATGAGGGACATGGATAGGGTGAATAGCCTAATCTCTTCCCTAGGGTGATGGAGTCCAAAGCCAGAGGGCATAGGTTAAAGGTGAGCGGGGGAAGGTAGAAAAGGGACCCGAGGTGCAACTTTTTCCATGCAGAGAGTGATGCGTCAATGGAATGAGCTGCCAGAGGATTTGGTGGAGTCTGGTACAACAAAAACAATTGAAAGGCATCTGGATAGGTATATGAGTAGGAAGAGTTTAGCAGGATATGTGTCCAATGCTGGCAAATGGGACTGGATTTATTTAGGATATCTGGTTGACATGGATGAGTTGGACTGAAGGGTTTGTTTCTGTGCTGTAAATCTATGACTCTAAGATTTAGGGAGGATCTGATCAAGCTGTTTGATTGAAAGGCACAGACAGGATGGATAGAAAGAAACTGTTCCCTTGAGGTGAAAGGGAGTATATTTGTAAGGTGAAAGGCAGGACGTTTAGAGGGTATGTGAGGAAAACTTCACCCAGAGTGTGGTAGGGGTCTGGGCTGCATTGTATGGAAGGAAGTGGAGGTGGGTAGCCTCAAACCCTTTTTTTTTAAATAAGTACTTGGAACACTTGAAGTGTTATGACATTCAAGGCTATGGGTCAAGTGCTAGAAGGTGGGACTAGTGTAGTTTTAATGGTATGGACTTGAGGAGCTAAAAGGCAAAAATATTGAGCATCCCATCTACTCACTCTACAACAGGAGTAGAATTAGGCCTCTTGGTCCATCAAATCTGCTCCACCATTTGATCATGGCTGACATGTTTTTCAACTTCATTTTCCTGCCTTCTCCGCATAACCATTGATCCTCTTGCCGATCAAGAACCTATCTGTCTCTGTCGTAACTACACTCAAGACTTGGCCTTTACAGTGTTCCACAACAATGAGTTCCACAGGTTCACCATCCTCCTGGCTGAAGGAATTCTTCCTCCTCTCCATTCTAAAAGATTGTCCCTTCATGCCGAGGCTGTGACCTCTGGTCCTAGTCTCTCCTAGGAAACATTTGCTCTGTTTCCACTCGATCCAGGTTGTTCAAGATTTTAAGTTTCAATCAGACCCTTCCTCATTCTTCTAAACTCTGAGCACAGACCGAGTCCTCAACCACTCCTCCTGACAAGCCCTTCATCCCTGGAATCATTCTTGAAAACCACCTCTGAACACCCTCTAAAGCCATATCCATTCTTGGATAGAGTACCATAAACTTCTCGCAACACTCCAAAAATCGTCTGACCAGGCAAACAAGCAGTCACCCTCTGTAATCTGACTTTCAAAAGTCCAGAATCTTAGTTACCCTTGAAGCTGCTGTGAGATGGTAAGTGTATACGTAAGTGTGAGTTTAAGATGGGGAAATGGAGCACTGCAATTGGGTCGAATACTTAATTTTTAGGGAGTTGGGCTGTCTTTAACGGTCTTAATTTTTCCCAAGTATCAGCTTTTTTTTCTAATTGAAACCTGTTAAATTTCCCACCTGAAATGGAGACTTTCAGAGCAATTTTCGATTGTCCAGGCAATTCATTTGCAGTATGCTGCAATGAAATTCTGCAGTAACTCATGCACAGTCCCATCCAGAGTGGAAGAAAAACTATCTGGCCATCTGAAAATCTGTGCCATTGTAACTAGGAATGTGAAGTTCTCTTGTCATTTTCAAGCATTGGGTGTGGCAATTTTGCCATTGCTATATGGAAATGTCTATTATAAACCATCTATAGTTGACAATGACTCCATCTCTAAAATGAATATGCAAAACACTCAATGCATACCATCCAATACTTATTAAACATTTTTAGAATGTTGATCCTTACTGCTTTACTTTTTTTTTATTATACCACCAACACCCTCATTATGTCAAGGCCTTATTGCAGTTTGGAAAAAGTAGGAAAAGGATTATTTTGAAATTGAGAAGGATGGATAATGGGAGAAAATTTCTCTTGTATGTAACTGATTTCTGTCAAAGTTGTCTGTAAATTTATAAACTGAGTTTTGGTCTGGGAGTACAGATTCAATCTGTCAGAAAGGGGAATATCAAGTGGCAATCCATGATTTATTGCAGAATTCTGAAATTTAGTATCAGGCATGTTCAGTTTAATCCTTGGGCTTTGCTCTTGTTATGCTGAAATTTGAGCAGGTAAAAACATGCTCCAGATTGTGGCAGGCATGAAGACTGTGTTTGGTGGGTGTGTTGTGTAGTACCAAAGCTGAGTGTAATGCCCGTAGTGCAACTGCTTTTTCTCCACTTTTCTCAGTCCATTTCTGCTGAAGGCTTGTACATGATTTTGTCACTTCTGGACTTTATCCTTTATCCTGCTGTTCAAACAATTTGGATGAGAATGTAGGAAATATAGTTGGTAAGTTGCAAATTATACCGAAATTGGTGGTATAGTGAAGAAGGTTATCTAAGAGTACAATGGGATCTTGATCAACTAGGTTAATGGACTGAGGAGTGGAAGCTGGGAATTAATTTAAATAAATACAAGATGTTGCATTTTCATAAGACAAACAAGGGTAGTACTTGCACACTTAATGAGGAGTGTTGTTGAACAGAGCGCGCCAGTTGTTCAGGTACGTTGTTCCTTGAAAATTGCATCACAGTAGTGAAGAAGACGGTTGACATGCTTATGTTTATTGTTCAGATCATTGAATACAGGATTGGGATGAGATGTTGCAGTTGTTCAAGAACTGGTGAAGCCACTTTTGGAATACTATTTAGTTCTGGTTGCCCTGCTGTGGGAAGGATTCCATTATATTCGAAAGGTGCAGAAAAGATTTACACAGATCTCTTCTGGACGAGAGGGTTTGCGTTATAAGAAGAGGCTGGATAAGCAGGGATTTTGTTTCACTGGAGCATAGGAAGTGGAGTCACTGTTTGTTTGAGTGACCCCACCCCCACCGGCAACTCCTGATGAAGGGCTTATGTCTGATATGTCAGCTCTGATGCTGCCTGACATGCTGAGCTTTTCCAGCGCCACACATTTTGACCCATAATCCAGCCTCTGCCAAATCCAATAGAATTTCATCATATCCTTATCTTTCATCCAAAAGAAAAGAATCGCCACCCACCATTCCTGAAACCTACGATTCTAGCCTGTTGTGCATGCAGTATATATCTCTAATCCTTTGCTGTATCGGGATCATACTTGCAACCTCCAGGGCTTTAATTTCTCAAACTCTCGCAGCAATGCTTCGCTTCTCACTGTACCATTTGATACCACCACATTTATCGTATTTGCTGGATATTGGTCACTTCTGACTATGTTAACATATCTATTGTGTCTGCTTCCATATAAGTGCAACTTGTCAATGATCAGTAATTGGAGCAAGTTCAATCAGGTAGCTGTTTCTGGAGCTTAAGTCTGTCATTTTAAGGAGTGTTGTTCTAGTGCTTGTTAACGAGCATCCAATTGTGAGTTTTAACTATGCAAATAAATAGTAACTTTTTTTTGTTCTACAGAATCGTGAGCTGCAGATAATGCGAAAACTGGATCATTGTAATATCGTCCGATTACGGTACTTCTTTTACTCCAGTGGAGAAAAGGTATGTTTATATATGTTTATTCATTCTTGGGATCGGAGCGTCACTGGCAAGTAAAATGGTTTCAGCTACAATGGGATTGGCTCACTTGGCATTTCGGATGAGCCTTGCTCCTTTGCATCTTTTTAAATTCCATCATTCAATGTGAGCTTTGCTAGTTAGGCCAGCATTTATTGCCCATCCATAATTGATCTTTGTCGTTAAGTGTCAATCACATTACTCTGAGTCTAGCATCACACGTAATCTGGGCAGGGTAAAATGGCAGATTTCCTTCACTAAAGCTGGATAGGTTTTACTGAAAAGCAACATGGATACCATTAGGCTAGTTTGTTTTTTCCCAGATTTTTATTGAATATCAATATGTCATGATGGAATTCTACCCCATGTCCCCACAAGTAGTTACGGCATATGTATTACTTTTATTCGACAAGGCATGGAGTTCAGGAGCAGAGTGTTATGCTGTAAAGAGAGGTTGATTGGACCACAGCTGGGGTATTGATTGCAGTTCTAGAATCCACATTTTGGAAGGGATGTGATTACACTGGAAAAGCTGCAGAGGAGATTAACCGCTATGTTAAAAGCAAATTACTGCGGATGCTGGCATCTGAAATCAAAAGAGAAAGTGCTGGAAAATCTCAGCAGTCCGGCAGCATCTGGAAGGAGAGAAAAGAGCTGACATTTCAAGTCTAACTGACCCTTTGTCAAAGCTTTTCAAAGGGTCAGTTAGACTTGAAATGTCAGCTCTTTTCTCTCCTTCCAGATGCTGCCAGACCTGCTGAGATTTTCCAGCATTTTCTCTTTTAACCACTATGTTCCCTGCGCTGGAGTATTTCAGTTATAAAGAGAGATTGGACAAACTGAGTTGTTTTCCTTGAAGCAGAAGAGATTGAGGGGATATGATTCACATGTATAAAACTGAGGGGCTCAGACCGGGGAGGCAGAAAGGAACTTTACCATTGATGGAGCGATCAGTGACAAGATGATACAGATTTCAGGTAAGGGGCATGAGGTTTACAGCAGATGTGAAACAAAAATCTTTTCACTCCAGTGGGTGGAACTGTTGAACTCACTGCCTGTAACAGTCAAAAATATATGGCACAGAAACAGACCCTTCAATCCAACTTGTCCATGCCAACCAGATATTCTAAATTAACATGGTCCCATTTGCCAGCACTTGGTCTATATACCTATAAATCCTTCGTATTCATATACCCATCCAGATGCCTTTTTAAATGTTGTAATTGTACCAGTCTCCTTCGCTTGCTCTGGCAGCTCATTCCATACATGCACCACCCTCTGTTGGGAAAAAGTTGTCCCTTAGGTCCCTTTTAAAATTTTCCCTTCTCACCCTCTAGTTCTGGATTCCCCCAACCCAGGGAAGAGATGCTGTCTATATACCCTATCCATGCCCCTCATTTTATCAATCACTACAAGGTCACCCCTCATGCTACAACACTCCAGGGAAAACAGCCCCAGCCTATTCGGCTTCTCCCTGTAGCTCAAATCCCCAACCCTGGCAATATTCTTGTGAATCTTTCCTGAACCCTTTCAAGTTTCACAACATCCTTCCGATAGGAAGGAGACCGGAATTGACGGCAGTATTCCAAAAGTGGCCTAACCAATGTCCTGTATAGCCGCAGCATGACCTCCCAACTCCTGTACTCTATGCTCTCGCCAGTAAAGAAAAGCATATCAAATGCCGTCTTCACTATCCTATCTACCTAAGACTCCACTTTCAAGGATCTATGAATCTATACTCCAAGGTTTCTTTGTTCAGCATCACTCCCCAGGACCTTATCCATTAAGTGTATGTATCCTTATTTACCTATCCAAAACATAGCACCTCACATTTAACAAAATTAAACTCCCACCTGCCTCTCCTCAGCCCATTCCCTCATTTGATCAAGTCCCCTTGTAATCTGAGGTAACCTCTTTCTGTGTCCATACTCCTCCAATTTTGGTGTCATCCGCAAACTTACTAATTATACCTTCTGTGTTCACATCCAAATCCTTTATACAAATGACGAAAAGCAGTGGACCTTTTGGCACCCCACTGGTCACAGGCCTCCAGTCTGAAAAGCATCTCTGCACTACCACCCTCTGTCTTCTAATTTCAAGCCAGTTCTGTATCCAAATGGTTAGTTCTCTCCGGATTCCATGAAATCAAACTTGTTAACCAGTCTCCCATGAGGAACATTGTCACACACCTTACTGAAGTCCACGTAGATAATGTCCACTGCTCTGCCCTCCTCAATCCTCTTTGTGACTTCTTCAAAAAAAACTCAATCAAGTTCGTGAGACATGATTTCCCAGGCACAAAATCATGCTGACGATCCCTAATCAGTCCTTGCCTTTCCAAATACATGTAAATCCTGTCTCCCAGGATTCCTTCCAACAACTGACTCACTGGTTTATAGTTCCTTGGCTCGACCTTAGCACTTTTCTTAAATAGTGGCACCACGTTAGCCAGCCTCCAGTCTTCTGGCACCTCACCTGTTACTATCGATGAAACAAATATGTCAACAAGGGGCCCACAATCACTTACCGAGCTTCCCACAGAGTTCTAGGGTACACTTGATCAAGGCCTGGGAGTTTAACCACTTTTGTGTTTTACGTCATCCAGCAGCACCACCTGTGTAATATAGACATTTTTCAAGATGTCACCATCTATTTCCCCACATTCTGTAATCTTCTATGTCCTTCGCCACAGTAAACACTGATGCAAAAATACTCGTTTAGTATCTTCCCCCATCTCCTGTGGCTCTACACCTAGGCTGTCTTGCTGATCTTTGAGTGCCCCTCTTCTCTCCCTAGTTAGCCTTTTGTCCTTAATATATTTATAAAATCCCTTTGGATTCTTCTTCACCCTATTTACCAAAGCTATCTCATGTCCCCTTTGCCATCCCGATTTCCCTCTTTATATATACTGCTACTGCCTTTATACTACTCTAAGGATTCACTTGATCTCTGCCGTTTATATTTGACATATGCTTCCTTTTTTCTTAACCAAAACCTCAATTTCTCTAGTCTACCAGTCTTGCCTTTCACCCTAACAGGAATACACTGTCTCTGGACTTCTGTTATTTCATTTTTGAAGGCTTCCCATTTTCCAGCTGTCCCTTTTACCTGTGAACATCTGCCCTCAATCTACTTTTGAAAATTTTTGCCTAATACCATCAAAATTGGCCTTTCTCCAGGTTAGAATTTGAACTTTTAGATCCGATCTATCCTTTTCTATCACTCTATCAAAACTAACAGAATTGTGGTCGCTGGCACCAAAGTGGTCCCCCAGTGACACCTCAGTCAGCTGCTCTGTCTTGTTTCCCAAGAGTAGGTAAAGTTCTGCACTTTTTTCCTCAGATGGTGAAGGCTAACATGAGAAGACAAAGCTTTAAAATGAAGGGTGATAGATTTAGGACAGGTAGTTTGTTTACTCGGAATGGTATGCCTGTGGTATGGCCTGCCTGCAACAGTAGTGGACTCACTGACGTTAAGAGCATTTAAATGGGCATTAGACATGTGTAGGTTAGATGGGCATCAGATGAATTTCACAGGTTGGCTCAACATCAAGGGCTGAAGGGCCTGGATTGCACTGCAACGTTCTATGTTCTCTATTAGGTATGTCCACATACTGAAGCAGAAAATTTTCTTGTACTCGCTGAACAAATTTCTCTCCATCTTAACACTGTGGCAGTCCAAGTCTATGTTTGGAAAGTTAAAACCCCCTACCATAGCTGCCATATTTTTCTTACAGATGACTGAAATCTCCTTAGAAATTTGGTGCTCAATTTCCTGCTGACCACTATGTGCGTGGGGGTGGGTTGGGGTGGGGGGTGGTCTATAATACAATCCCAAAAAGGTGATCATCCCTTTCCTATTTTGCAGTTACACACACACACACTCTCCATCTCGTCCTTCCTGTAACATTTGTTTCCTGGAACATGAAGCTGCCAGTCCTATCCATCCCTGAGCCATTCTTTGTAATTGCAATGATATTCAAGTCCCATGTTCCTAACCATGACCTGAGTTCATCTATCTTCCTTTTTAGGCCTCTTCCATTGAAATAAATGCAGTTTAATTTATCCTATCTCATTTCTGTTTTATACCTGCCTGCCCGGAGTGTTTGACTTGTTCCTTTTCCCAACTGTACCAGTCTCTGATCTCTTTGCTCACTATTTCCTGGGTCCACCCCCCCCACCTTACTAGTTCAAGTCCTCTTGAGAACATCTCCCTTCCAGTATTTTAGTTCCCTTTTTAATTTAGATGCAATCTGTTCTCCATGTACCGGTCACTTCTACCCCAGAAGAGATGCCAGAAATAACTCCTGCAGTACCTGCCTACCCCTTGTCGCTTTCCTGGAACTAATCCATCTACCTGAATGTATCTGCAGCTTTTCTCCCTTCCTATAACTGTCATCCCTCACATCTCCAGCTCTTATAAATTCCTTATTGCCTCTGTCGCTCCAGCCGATCCATGCGCTCTGATAGGATTTGCAACCAAAGACACTTCCTGCAGACATAATCATCAGTAACATGGAAACTCTCCCTAAATTCCCACATCCGACAGGAAAAGCGCATCACTCTACTAAAAAAAAGGCTTTTTTTGCTCTTTTGCAGTCTATTGACCCAGAAAATAGTACCATCTTATCGCTCTTAAAAAGAAACACTGCTGCAGGCCAACTTAATACAGAAGAACCTTGATTATCCGAAAGACGCGGGCGGGGGGAGTATTTGGTGTGGTTAATTGAATCCTGGATATCGAATGCCGGGTGACATAGTTCAGTCGAGCATCAGGACCTTGCAATCTTGCCGAATAATTTGATATTCGGATAATCGAATGCCGGATAATAGCAGTTCCTCTGTACTTGGTGCTTATATTTTTAAATTTGGATCAAGAGACAGATCTCAATAAAATATATAATCAAGAATATACAAAGAATCAACAAACCTTCACAAACCTTGCAATAGTCAAGAATGAATGCACTCTACTTCCTATTGTAGATTTATAGCAAGGCTATACTTTAAAAAAAACTATGCACTTGTCTGTTCCTGTGCTGTGAGCTCTCACGGGTTTCTCCAAGGTCTGCTGTGAATTTAGTTGTTTGTTAATTTTTCCTAGATTCACTCCACTGTCTAGAGATACTTGAACTCAAGCAGTAAAGGCAGCAACTGTGCAGATTCACTGCTGTCAGACAGTTTCTTTCTCTGACCATGTGGTCTCTGTCTTCCTCCTTTTAAAAGAACCGTTGTTTTGTTGTTTGTTTTCCCCAAACTTTCAAAACAATGCAACAGCATTTAAAAAGTAATTGCTGCTCCTGGAATTCAAAGAAATCACCTCCAACACCTAAAATACCTCAAAACAAGGAACAGTTCTTACATCCACAATTTAGATATAGAAACCCTCAAGATTTCAGAATATTTTGATGTTCACTTGCGATGCTAGAGTGTACGAGACAATGGGCCAAGTGCTGAAGAATAGGATTAGTATTGTTGGATGGTTTTTGACTGACACATGCTCAATGGTCCGAAGGACCTTTTTCTGTACTGTAGACCTCTATGACCCTACAATATTAGCCTGAATTACGTGGTCAATGATATTACCACTTCCTCATCAGGTGGAGGGGTTTGTATACCTGCATAACTGGGGCTCATTCTGGGGTAGGTGGGACCTCTACAAATGGATGGTCTCCACCTGAACTAGAGGGATACCAATATCTTGGTGGGGGGTGGGGTGAAATTTGCTAATAATATTCGGGAAGGTTTAAATTATTTCAGAATGGGGATGGGAATCAAAATTTTAGTTCCAGTGTCCAGGAGGTTGAGAGTAGTGAGGTCAGAAGTTTGGTTTCAAGATCACAAGAGTTCACTGGCAAGCAAAAAGGTGGTTTGAAGTGTGTTTACTTCAACGTCAGGAGCATCTGGGTGAACTTGCAGGATAAGTTGGTACCTGAGACTTTGATGTTGTGGTGATTTTGGAGACATGGATAGAACCAGGACAAGAATGGTTGTTGCAGGTTCCGGGATTTAGACGTTTCCGTAAGAACAGAGAAAATGGTAAGAGGGGGAGGTATGGCATTGTTAGTCAAGGACAGTATTACGGTAGTAGAAAAGACATTTGAGGAAACCTGAAAGAAGCGGTACATCATGTTGGATGTTTTCTATAGTCCTCCAAATAGCTCCAGAGATAACAAAGGTAATTCTGAATAGGAGCATGAGTAACAGGGTAGTTGTTGTGGGAGAGTTTCATTTTCCAAATATTGACTGGAAATACTATAGTTCCAGTACTTTAGATGGGTCAGTTTTTGTCCAATGCATGCAGAATGATTTCCTGACACAGCATGTAGACAAGCCAACAAGGTGCAAGGCCACGTTGAATTTGATACTAGATCATGAACGTGTTAGGTTTGGAGGTAGGTGAGCACATTGGTGATAGTGACCACAATTCGGTTATGTTTACTTTAGCGATACAAAGGGATAGGTATAAAATGAAGGGAAAGAGTTATAGCTGGGGAAAAGGCAATTATGATGCGATTAGGCAAGATTTAGGATGCAGGAGGAAACTGCAGGGGATGGACACAATAGAAATGTGGAGTTTATTCAAGGAACTGCTGCTGCACGTCCTTGATAAGTATGTACCTGTCAGGCAGGGAGGAAGTGGTCGAGCGAGGGGGCTGTAGTTTACTAAAGAAGTTGAATCTCTTTTCTCAAGAGGAAGAAGATGACTTGTTAGGATGAGATGAAACTCTGTTCAGGCGCTTGAGAGTTACAAGCTAGCCAGGAAAGACTTAGAGAGAGCTAAGAAGAGTCAGGAGGGAACATGAGAAGTCGTTGGCAGGTAGGATTCAAGAAAACCCAAAGAGCTTTTTATAGGTATATCGTGAATAAAAGAATGACTAGAGAAATATTTGGGCCACTCAAAGATAGCAGTGCAAAGTTGTGCATGGAGTCAGAGGAGATGGGGGAAGTGCTAAATATTTATCCATCAGTATTCACATTGGAAAAAGACAATATTGCCAAGGAGTATACTGATATACAGGCTTCAAGACTAGACTGGATTGAGGTTCACAAAGAGGTGGTGTTTGCAGTTCTGATAAGTGTGAAAATAGGGAAGTTCCCTGGGCTGGATCGGATTTATCCCAGGATTCTTTGGGAAGCCAGGGAGGAAATTGCAGAGCCTTTGGCTTTGATTTTTGTCGTCATTGTCTATGTGAATAGTGCCAGAAGACTGAAGGATAGCAAATGCTGTCCCCTTGTTCAAGAAGGGGAGTAGAGACAACCAAGGTAATTATAAGACCAGTGAGCCTTACTTCGGTTGTGGGTAAAGTGTTGGAAAAGGTTATAAGAGATCAGATTTATGATCATCTAGAATGGAGTAAGTCTAATAGGAATAGTCAACACTATTTTGTGAAAAGTGGGTTGTGCCTCACAAACCTTAGAGTTCTTTGAGATGGTGACCAAACAGGTAGATGAGGGTAACGTAGTTTGTGGTGTATATGGATTTCAGTAACACATTTTATAAGGTTCCCCAAAGTAGGCTATTGCACAAAGTAGAGGCATGGTATTAAGCATGATTTAATGGTTTGGATCAGAAATTGGCTAGCTGAAAGAAGACAGGGTGGTGGTTGATGGGAAATATTCATCCTGGAGTTCAGTTACTAGTTTATGTACTGCAAGGATCTGTTTTGGGGCCACTTGTTTGTCATTTTTATAAATGACCTAGACGAGGATGTAGAAGGATGAGTTAGTAAATATGCAGATGACACTAAGGTCAGTGGAGTTGTGGATGTTGTAGGTTACAGAGTGACAGATGAGCTGCAGAGTTGGACTGAGACGTGGCAAATGCAGTTTAATGCAGAAAAGTGAGAGGATTCACTTTGGAAGGAGCAACAGGAATAATGAGTACTGGGCTAATGGTAAGATTTTTGGTGTATAGGTGAGCAGAGAGATCTGTGTCCATGTGCATAAATCCCTGAAATGTGCCACCCAGGTTGATAGGGTTGTCAAGAAGGCATACAGTGTGTTAGCATTTATTGGTAGAGGGATTGAGTTTCGGAGCCACGAGATCATGCTGCAGCTGTACAAAACTCTGGTCAGGCCATGTTTGGAGTTAACCTGGTCAACACATTATAGGAAGGATGTGGAAGGTTTTAGAGGAAAGGCTGAGGGACTTGAGGCTGTTTTTGTTAGAGAGAAGGAGGTTGACGGCTGACTTAATTGAGACATATGATAATCAGAGGGTTGGATAGGGTGGACAGTGAGCCTTTTTCATCCAGTTATGATGGCTAGCATGAGGGGACATAGCTTTATTTTGAGGGGTGACAGACATAGGACAGATGTCAGAGGTAGGTTCTTTACTCTGTGGTAGGGGCCTGGAACACCCTGCCTGCAACAGTAGTAGACTTTCAACTTTAAAGACATTTAAATAGTCATTGGACAAACATGGCTGAAATTGAAATAATGTAGGATAGATGGACTTCAGACTGGTTCCTCAGGTGGATACAACATTGAGGGCCGAAGGGCCTGTACTGTGCTATTAAGTTCTCTAATCTGGAGTCGCAAAGGCCAGATGCTTCAAAAGTGCAGATTTTGTTCCCTTAAGAAAATCTTTTAAGACCATAAGACACAGGAATGGAAGTAAGGACATTCAGCCCATTGAGTCCATCTGTCATTCAATCATGCTTGATTGGCATTTCAATAGCACTTACCCACACTCTCCCCATAGCCCTTAATTCCTTGGGAGATCAAGAATTTATCAATCTCTGCCTTGAAGACTACTCTGTTTCTCCTCATAAGCCAATCCCCTCAGCTCCAGAATCAACCTAGTGAACCTTCCCTGCACCCCCTCTTGTGCCAGGGGGCACTAGTCTCCTTTCTCAAGCAAGCAGACCAAAACTGCACGCAGTGTTCCATGTGAGGCCTCACCAGCAGCCTATACAACTTCAACATAACCTCCCAGCTTTTAAATTCAATCACTTTATCAATGAAGGACAAAATTCCATTTATCATCTTAGTTACCTGTTGCACCTGCACACCAATCTTCTGTGATTCATGCGCAAGGACACCCAGGTCCCTCTGCATAGCAGCATGCTGCAATTTTTTTTAACCATTCAAATAAGCTTCCCTTTTACTGTTATTCCTAATCACACTTAAGCAGCTACAGGCAAACAACTCAGCTCTTAACTTTATTAGTTTCAGCTTGAATAACTGTATAAACTCCCATTAACATTTAATACATTACGCACGTACATGTAGTGGTCTCCATTCACAGGATTTGCTAAGACTGTTCTTATGCTAATCAGAACCTGGTTTCTCCATCTTCCTTCTCTGAATGCTTTCATTGGTTTGCAAGAGGCGCAGTGTGGCTAATTTATACTTATAAAAGGTCTCTGACTAATTAAAAGTCCTTCAACAGTTGCTGTAAGCTGTGAAAGATAAAGTTCTTTTATCAGGCTTAAAGAGACTTTTACTTGAGAACAGAGGGAGAGCTACTGAACTGGCAGAGATCTGGTGACTTCTCCCTACCTTGTTCACAATCCTAAGATATTCAACGACCCAAAACCACACTGTTGTTGGCAGGCAGAGGGCTGCTGTTATTGACTATTGATCATTAATCAAGACTAATCAGCAACTCATTCGTTTAAACTCCATTTGTATACACCCCTCAGCTCAAGCTCGTTTTCGAATTGCACTAACTCAAACAAGTTGCTGTGGAAACTGTGCTTAAAAATGAATGTCACATTACTTCTAAAAATGGCAGCAATCCCTCAGCACCCCTTAGATTTAAAACCATTCTTTCCCCATTTCAGTCCACTTTGAAAATACAGAAAAACAAGGCATGGTCTTTCCACCAGAAAAACAGATATCATGACAGTTCCCAAAATGTTTGGCAATTTTCAGACTATTGCGGCTTTAAATACCTAATCTTGTATGTACATTTAAAAATGTTGAGCAAAGCTAGAATGAAATAGTAATTTTCATGACCGTATATGGACAGCATAGATGCAAGGCAGGTTACAGTGTACGACGAGCAATCCTGTTGTGGATAAGTGACCCAGCAACAAGTTCAAATTCCATCTCTCTAGCTGGAAAATTTAAGTTCAGTTAATGCAATAAATCTGGACGAAAGAAAATTTTGCAAATTAACACTGACTGCCATAAAAGACAGTTTAGGAGAGTGGTCCAAGAAATGGCAGATGAAATTCAACATGAGCAAATGCAAGGTCTTGAGCTTTGGGAAAGAATAATACAGGCATGGACTATTTTCTAAACGGTGAGAAAATTCCTAAAGCCAAACTACAAAGGGATCTGGGAGTGCTAGTCCAGGATTCTCTAAAGGTTGACTTACAGGTTGAGTCCGTGGTTAAGAAAGCAAATGTAGTGTTCCCAATTATCTCAACAGGGTTGCAATGTCAAAGCAGCGATGTGCTACTGAGACTTTATAAAGCTCGAGTTATAATCCATTTAGAATACTGTGTCCAATTCTGGGCCCCACATTTCAGGAAGTGTCCAGATTCACAAGGATGATCCCTGGAATGGTAGGCCTCATATACAATGAATGGCTGAGGATCCTTGGATGGTATTCATTAGAGTTTTTAGAAGGTTGAGGGGAGATCGAATAGAAACTTGCAAGATAATGCATGGCTTAGAATGATTGAACGCTGGGAATTTGTTTCCGTTAGACGGGGATACTAGGACCCATGGGCACAGCCTTAGAATTAGAGGAGGTCAGTTTAGATTGGAAATAAGACATTTCTTCAGGCAGAGTGTGGTGGGCCTGTGGAATTCATTGCCACGGGGTGCAGTGGAGGCAGGGATGTTAAATGTCTTCAAGGCAGAGGTTGATAAATTCTTGATCTCCCAAGGAATTAAGGGCTACAGAGACAGTGCGGGTAAGTGGCGTTGAAATGCCCATTAGGCATGATTGAATGGTGGATGGACTTGATGGGCTGAATGTCCTTCCATTCCTATGTCTTATGGTCTTAAAAGATTTTCTCAAGGGAAAACTCTACTTTTGCAGCATCTAACCTTTGTGACTTCAAATTATAGAATATTATAGCGCAATGCAGACCCTTCAACCCTCAATGTTGCGCCCACCTGAGAAATCAGTCTGAGGCTGCAAAAAGACCAACCATGATCTTATTGAATCGCTGAGTAATCTCGAAGGGCCAGCTAACCACCATCTGCTCCAATTCTTATGAATTAAAAAGTAATTTTTGCTACGTACATAAACCTGCACCATGATTTCTGTGAACTTGCATCTGCAAGCCCAATGAATTGGTGAATAGTAGGGTTAATTATACAGCACAGAAACAGACCCTTTGGTCTAATTTTTCATTGCCAACCAGATATCCCAAACTGAGTTAGTCCCATTTACCAGCATTTGGCCAATATCCCTCTGAACACTTCCTAAACATGCACTGATACAAGTGATGGTACCCACCTTGGCTACTGCCTCTGGCAGTTGAAGAAGTTGCCCATCACTTCCCTTTTAAATCCCTCCCCCAATCTATGCCCTCTAGTTTTGGACTACCCCTACCCTTGGGAAAAGGACCTTGGCTATTCACCCTATCCAAAACCCCTCATGATTTTAATAAACCTCTTAGGTCACCCCTTAGCCTTCAATGCTCCAGGCAAAAGAAACCAGCCTATTCAACTTTTCTCTCCAGCTCAAATCCTTCAGTCCCGTGATGTCCTTGTAAAACCTTTCTGAACTCTGTCAAGTTTAACAATAATTTTCATATTGCAGGGAGACCAGAATTATTGAATTGAATTTATTGTCACGTGTACTGAGGCACTGTGGAAAAACTTTGTCTTGCAAGCAATGCAGTCAGGTCAGAGTAAAGTAGCATAGATAAGTAAATAATAGGTAAATTGCAGCAAAAACAAAACCACAGGTACAGGCGAATGTGAGTCCATTCAGTGTTCTAACAACAGTAGAGTAGAAACTGTTTCGAAATTGGCTGATGAGTATGTTCAGGCTTCTGTGCCACCTTCCTGATTGTTAGAAGTTGTAGAAAAATATTGCCAGGGTGGGATGGATCTTTGAGAATGCTGGCAGCCTTTCCTTGACAGTAGACCTGGTAGGTAGATTCTATAGATGGGAGGTTGGCCTTTGTGATTGTCCAGGCCGAGTTCACCACACTCTGTAACAGTTTTTGATCTTGAGTGGTACAGTTGCCATACCAGGTAGTAATACATCCAGACAGAATCCTCTCTCTGTCGCACCTATAAAAGTTGGCAAGGATATTGGCCGTCATGCCAAGTTTCCTCAGCTGCCTGAGGAAGAAGAGATGTTGGGCCTTTGGTAACCAGTGCGTCCACGTGAAGAGTCCAAGAAAGCTTGTTGTGGATGACTACTCCCAGGAGCTTGACACTCTCCACTCGTTCCACCTCTGTGCCCTTAATGTTTAGGGTGGCATGAGTAACATCCTGGCTAAAGTCAATAATGAGTTCCTTGGTTTTGCCAGCATTGAGAGCTAGGTTGTTCTCAGTGCCTCCTGTCTGCAGTCTGTTTCGTCGCCATCTGAGATTCAACCGACTATGCTGATGTCATCAGCAAACTTGTAAATGGCATTAAGTCTGGTATTTGGTGACTCAGTCATGGGTATACAGTGAGTACAGTAGGGGGCTGAGTATGCACCCCTGGGGGGCTCCAGTGTTGAGTGTTAGTGAGGATGAAATATTGTCCCCAGTCTTCACTGATTAGGGCTTGTGGGTCAAGAAACTGGAGGATCCAGTTGCAGAGAATGGAGTTTAGTCCGAGATCACTAAGTTTAGTAATCAGTCTCGAGGGGATAATAGTGTTGAAGGCTGAACTGTGGTCAATGAATAGGATTCTTATGTAGCTGTTCTTGGTGTCCAGATGTTCTGGGGAGGAATGAAAGGCAAGTGATATGACCTCTGACATGGATCTGTTGGTCGGATAGGCAAATTGGAGTGGATCAAGAGTAGTGGGGAGGCTGGAGTTGGTTCATGCCATGACCAGCCTTTCAAAGCACTTCATGGCCAACGGGTGGTAGGCATTGAAACATGCTGCATGAGCTGCCTCAGGTGTGGGGATGATGTTGGCCCTCCTGAAACAAGCAGGGACAGTGGCCTGCTGCAGGGAGAGGTCGAAGATGTCCAAGAAGACCTCTGCCAGTTGATCTGCGCATGCCCTGAGTGCACGGCCTGGTACTCTGTCTGGTCCCATCGCTTTCCTTGGATTCACACGAAGGAAAACTGATCTGACCTCTGATGCAGTGATTGTTGGGATAGTTTTGTCAGGGCTTGTCGGAATATGTGTTATCTCTGCAAACATTCTGCTCAAAACAAGCATAGAAGACGTTGAGACAATCTGGGAGGGATATGTCATCGTCTGCTATCTTGCACTGTCTCTTTTTAGAACCTGTAATGTCATTCAGTCCTTGTCATAGTCACTGGGTGTCCTGTCTTGGTCTTTTAGTTTGGATCGATATTGGTCCTTGGCTGTCCTAATGACTCTGCGAAAGTCATACTTGGATTCCTTATATTTGATCTGAAGGCCTCCTGCCTGGTTTTTAGCAGGATCTGTATGTCCTGATTCATCCAGGGTTTCCTGTTGGGGAACACCCCGATTTGACTTCCTCGGTATGCAGTCCTCTACACACTTGCTGATAAAGTCTGTGACGGTGGTGGTGGTGGTGTACTCATCCAAGGTACCTGCAGAATGTTTGAACGTGGCCCAATCAGCCAATTCCAGACCGCACCGGCGTTGATCCTCGGCCTCCTCTGACCAGCACTAGATCTGTATCTGCAAGGGGGTCTCCTGCTTGAGCTTTTGCCTGTAAGCAGGGAGAAGAAACACTGTGGTTGGAGTTCCCAAAATGAGGGCGGGGATGGAGCGGTGGGCATCTTTCTCAGTGGTGTAGCAGTGGTCTAAAATGTTCGGGCCCCTGGGTGGGCAGGTAATGTACTGGAATTAAACAACATATTCTAAATATAGCCTCTCCAGTGATCTGTACATCTGCAACATGACATCCCAACTTCTATATTCAGTGCATTGACCAATGAAGGCAAGTGTGCCAAAGGTGTGTGCCTGCGACTGCACGTTTAAGGAACTATGTACCTGCACCGCTAGATCTTATTGTTCGGTGAAGTCAAAAGCCCACACAACACCAGATTATAGTCCCAACAGGTTTATTTGGAAGTACTGGCTTTTGGAGTGCTGCTGCTTCAGGTAGCTGTGGAGCAGGATCATAAGACGCAGAGTTTAAAGCACAAGATCATAGTGTCACGCAATTAAAACAATATATTGAACAAACCTAGATTGCTGTTAAGTCTTTCATCTTTTAGAATGGGTTGCATGTTTCGGTTCATTAATATGTAACTCCCAGAACTACTTTAAAGTCACACTCTCAATAACTTAAAGGCTCATTTTAAAAAAAAAAGTGACCTCTCGGCTCAGCGCATTAAAGATGTGAGGTTAGAGTCTGTCTGTGTCTCAATCCTGAGTCGGACTGGTTCTGTTTCCAAAGTAGGAATTTATAAAATGTTACACAGATTGGCTGCCTGCAGATTGTGTGCTTTTTTTGGACAAAACAGAATGTATCTGCAAATATAAATCTGAAAATGCAAATTCACCCCCTAGACTGTGTGTCTGTCTGTCTGTCAGCGTGCATGCGAGGGAGCGTGTGTGTAAGAGACGGAGAATAAGCCTGTGGGGGGGGCTATGTGTGTGTGTGTCTGAGTGTGGTATGAGAAAGGGAATGTGTGAGAGTATATAAGTGTCTGTATATATGATGTAGTGGGGTTACTTGTAGTATGACATAAACCCAAGGTCCTGGTTGAGGCCATCCTCATGGGTACTGAACTTTACTCTCTCATTCATGCAAACACACTCTTACATACTCACACAAGCACACATATATACGTGCACTCTTACATATACTAACACAGACCCTCTCATACGCTGTCTCTCAGATGCGCACATACATCCCTCCCATATATTCTTTCACGCACACACCCTTTCTCAGGCTTATTCTCCATCACACTGGCATGCACACTCTACCAAGCACACAAGCATGCTCCCTCTCCCGCTTGCTAACCATTCCTCCTATATTTGCATCATTGATATAAATGACAAAAAGCACTGATCCTTGTGGCACATCACTGGTCATAGGCCTCCAGTCCAAAAAACAACCCTGTATCCCTATTCTGTCTCATATCTTAGAGCCAATTTTGTATCCAACTGACTAATGCTCTCTGTATTCTGCTTGATCTAACCTTGCTCACCAGTCTACCATGCAGAACCTTATCAAATGTCTTGCTGAAGACCATATAGATGCCTACTGCCCTGCTTTCATTAATCTTCTTTGAGCTTTTTTTTGAAGAGGTGACAAACATACTTTTCCAAAGAGTTAATTTTTGTGATGACTCCAGGAAAGGAGGGTTTGATTTCCAGCATGATACCCCATGATAGTGAATTTTGGAGGTTTGTTTGGAATAGATTTGAACCAAAAGCAATGAAGGAATTGCGTGTGGTGAAGGAAAACAATAGGTTCTATAGTGCATTGAAGACGTGGCATTGGAAACCGTAAAGGGTATTCAAAGTTTGTGAAGATTTGTAGCTTGGGTGCTCGTTGTTGTGGTTCTGTTCAGCGAGCTGGGAATTTGTGTTGCAGACAGTTCGTCCCCTGTCTAGGTGACATCCTCAGTGCTTGAGAGCCTCCTGTGAAGCACTTCTGTGATGTTTCCTCTGGCATTTATATCACTATAAATGCCGGAGGAAACATCACAGAAGCACTTCACAGGAGGCTCCTAAGCACTGAGGATGTCACCTAGACAGGGGACGAACTGTCTGCAACACAAATTCCCAGCTCAGTGAACAGAACCACAACAACAGTAAAGGGTATCCTGCAAGTGGCAGAGTTGTCTCGAGCAGTCTCAAAGGAAATTTTAGACATAGTTGACTTAGTGTGTAAAGTGGAGGTGGTATTGCCTAGTAGCAGAGCTAAGAAATAATTTGAGAATTAACACTTGAATTTAGAGGAAATAAAAGAAACAAGTCCTTTTAAGCAGTGAAACATCAGAATCAGGTGATAGTCACAGTTCAAACATGAAGGAAATGTCGAAACACTAGAGATGGCAGAAAACAGTAAAGAAATGGAAGTGAGAATGCCTGAAATGGAAATGCAGGAGTGAGAAAAAGCGAGCAAGTATGCTTTGCTATTAGAGGAAGTTTCTTGGGATTGCTGTAAAGAAACTTGTATTGACTGCATGCAAGTTGGTGCCTGAGGTTCTGGAATTTAAGGAAACAACCAGGGTAAACTTGTATTGAATTCAAAAGTGTTAAGCAATGTAATTTTGGCAGGTGGATACTAACAGAAGATCTAACTACTTAGAGTCATAGAGAGGGATGTACAGCATGAAAGCAGACTCTTCAGTTCAACTCGTCCATGCTGACTAGATATCCTAAAGTAATCTAGTTTCATTTGCCAGCAGTTTGCCCATATCCCTCCAAACCCTTCCTATTCATATAACCATACAGATGCATTTTAAATGGTGGAATTGTACCAGCCTCCACGACTTCCTCTGGCAGTTGATTCCATACACACCACCCTCTGCTTGGAAAAAGTTGCTCCTTCGGTCCCTTTTTACATCTTTTCTTTCTCGCTGCAAACCTATGCCCTCTAGTTCTGGACTCCCCCCTACCCCAGGGAAAAGGCCATGCCCCTCATGATTTTATAAACCTCTATAACGTCACCCCTGAGCCTCCACTCCAGGGCAAACAGCCCCAGCCTATTCGACCTCTCCCTACAGTTCAAACCCTCCAACCCTGGCAACATCCTTGTAAACCTTTTCTGAACCCTTTCAAGTTTCACAACATTGCCCTTCCTATAGAAGGCAGAGCAGAATGCGCACACTGTTCCAGAAGTGGCCTAACCAAAGTCCTGTACAGATGCAACATGATCTTCCAACTTGTACAGTCAACACTCTGACCAATAAAGGAAAGCATACTAAATGCCTTCACTATCCTATCTACCTGACTCTTCACTTTTAAGGAACAATGAACCTGCACTCCAAGGTCTCTTGTGAAGCTCTTAATGAGTTTTTAAATTCTAAGAGAATAATCTAAGTTTTTAGCAAGAATCCATGTTGACAACCAAAGGGTTGCAGCTACTAGACAGGCAGCAGTTATGGCTGACTGAGCTAATCTGTAAAATTAAACCTCTTTCCACCCTCCTATCTTCAAAAGAGATTTCTTTTTAAAAAAAAAAGAAAATTGAAAGAAGACTTGTGACCAAAGCATATAATGGATAACTGGGAATATCCCAATGTTTCCTTGATCAGCAGGGAGCATAATGGGCGGCACGGTGGCACAGTGGTTAGAACTGCTGCCTCACAGCTCCAGAGACCCGGGTTCAATTCCCACCTCAGGCGACTGACTGTGTGGAGTTTGCACGCTATCCAAGTGTCTGCGTGGTTTTCCTCCGGGTGCTCCGGTTTCCTCCCACAGTCCAAAGATGTGCAGGTCAGGTGAATTGGCCATGCTAAATTGCCCGTAGTGTTAGGTAAGGGGTAGATATAGATGTAGGGGTATGGGTGGGTTACGCTTCGGCGGGGCGGTGTGGACTTGTTGGGCCGAAGGGCCTATTTCCACATTGTAAGTAATCTAATCTAATCATATGGAGGTAAAAACTGAAAGGCAAGATGTTTGCAATGTAAGGAGGTCAAATACATTTTTTCAGAAATCAAAAGGAAAATCCATGATACTACTTGGAGATCATAAGAGTAAGAAAGAAAAGGCCACAGATCAGATTGTAGCTTTAATTACAATTAAGAGACTAGATGTAGTTATTGAGGAGAAAGTGAGGACTGCAGATGCTGGAGATCAGAGCTGAAAATGTGTTGCTGGAAAAGCGCAGCAGGTCAGGCAGCATCCAAGGAGCAGGAGAATCGACGTTTCAGTTGTGAGCCCTTCTTCAGGAATGAGGAAAGTGTGTCCAGCAGGCTAAGATAAAAGGTAGGGAGGAGGGACTTGGAGGAGGGGCGTTGGAAATGCAATAGGTGGAAGGAGGTCAAGGTGAGGGTGATGGGCCAGAGTGGGGGTGGGGGCGGAAAGGTCAGGAAGAAGATTGCAGGTTAGGAAGGCGGTACTGAGTTCGAGGGATTTGACTGAGACAAGGTGGGGGGAGGGGAAATCAGGAAACTGGAGAAATCTGAGTTCATCCCATGTGGTTGGAGGGTTCCTAGGCGGAAGATGAGGTGCTCTTCCTCCAACCGTTGTGTTGCTATGGTCTGGCGATGGAGGAGTCCAAGGACCCGCATGTCCTTTGTGGAGTGGGAGGGGGAGTTGAAGTGTTGAGCCATGGGGTGGTTGGGTTGGCTGGTCCGGGTGTCCCAGAGGTGTTCTCTGAAACGTTCCGCAAGTAGGCGGCCTGTCTCCCCAATATAGAGGAGGCCACATCGGGTGCAGCGGATGCAGTAAATGATGTGTATGGAGGTGCAGGTGGATTTGTGGCGGATATGAAAGGATGCCTTGGAGGGAAGTAAAGGGGGAGGTGTAGGCGCAAGTTTTGCATTTCTTGTGGTTGCAGGGGAAGGTGCCGGGAGTGGAGGTTGGGTTGGTGGGGGTGTGGACCTGACGAGGGACTCACGGAGGGAGTGGTCTTTTTGGAGTGCTGATAAGGGAGGGGAGGGAAATATATCCCTGGTGGTGGGGTCTAGGAAGGGGAGGGAGGAGTCTGAGACGGTCCAGGTGAATTTGAGGTCGGGGTGGAAGGTGTTAGTAAAGTGGACGAACTGTTCAACCTCCCCGTGGGAGCACAAGGCAGCGCCGACACAGTCATCGATTGTAGCGGAGGAAAAGGTGGGGGGGTGGTGCCAGTGTAGCTGCAGAAGATGGACTGTTCCACATATTCGATGAAGAGGCGGGCATAGCTGGGGCCCATGTGGGTGCCCATGGCTACTCCTTTGGTTTGGAAAGATGTAGTTATTGCTGAGAATGCGGATAAGTGCGCAGGTTAGATGAATGTAGGAAGGGTTTTTATTGAAAGAGAAGATGACCCTTTCTCTTCAAAGGAAGCATTCAAGCCTATAACCATACTAAGGGATAGAGGGCCTACTTAAACTCTTTTGCTGGAGTAGAATTTAGTTTTTCCTTCAGTGAGTTCAGTGAAAGTCCAAGTATTAGTAAATGGGAGAGACTGAGACAATAATCCAAGTTCTATTGTACAAAATCCAACTGAGTGCGACTTGCTGTCGAGACGAATAATGGTTGGGGTAGTTAAATTGCCTGTGTTTGGAATTGATTTACATGCGGGGAATAATTTGACATTAGTGCAAGTCATAGGTTTGTATACAATCATAGAAATTCTAATGAAGATAAGAGCAGTTGTTGCAGGAACAGGTTCTGGATGTTTTTCCATCATGTGTCGTGACCAAAGCAATGGCTAAACTGAGGTCAAACATCAGAAATTGCAATAATACTGCAAGCAGATATTTGGGTATCTATTTGAGAACAGGAAAGTTCAAAAGAAATGTTCGACATGCCTTCGTTAATTGAGGCTAAGAAGCAGATCCAGAGTGAAATGTTAATTCAGACAGCTAACACTAAAGCTGAGGCTGAAGATTTCAGAGAGGTGCTCTCTTTTTTTTAAGTTTAAAAAAATGGAGTGCTGGTGAAATGGAAGACACCCTTACAGACCTGTGGACTAAGAGTGGACAATTGTTCATCAAACAATGGTGCCACCCAAATATTAGGAACTATTGCCAGAAACGCATGAAATTCCTGGGGCAGGGCATATAGGAATATGCAAAACTGACATTGAAAAACAAGTATTTTACATGACCAAAACTTTATAAATATATACTACAGTTCTATTCTGTATATCAGGTGGTAGACAAACCTTTAACACATAATCAAACCAGCACCTTCAATACCCATACCAGGTTTTGAAGAACCATTCATTTGAGCTTTAGTATATTGTGTAGGACTATGACCAAAAATGAAAGCCGGATATCCAGTACGTCCTTCTACTTAGGGATTTGTCTACCCCATTCCTAGGAGCTATTCCTTTGAAGGGCAATTATGGTTCAGGTAGTAGTAGAGAAGTTAACTGCACATCATTCACAAGCATGGAGAGTTTTGGAGAGACAGCATCAGACATTCAAAACCACAACATGCCATCATAAGTTACCCACAGGATGGCGACAAAGAATAGATTTGTTACTATTTGCTACCAGAGATTTTCCAGTTGAATCAAATTAATTTAGTCCATTTGAATTAGTTACTCATGAGATTAGGGTCTATTAAAATTGAATACATCCAGCTTTATTATTGGAGTGTCATCACAAAATAACAAGCATATTACCTTACTTCAGTGGGCCACCTATCTTGCTTTTAAAACCCAAACCTTCTGTGTCCTGTCCACCTGTTTGCTGGTATGATGTGGAGGTGCTGGTGTTGGACTGGTGTGTACAAGTTTAAAAATCACACAACACCAGGTTATATTCCAACAAGTTTATTTGGAAGCTCAAGCTTTCAGAGCACTGGTCCTTCAGATGGTTGTGGAGTATACTTTTGTAGGACACAAAATGTTTGGCAAAAGTTTAGTGTGATGTAACTGAAATTATATATTGAAAAAGATTTTGTCTCATGTTCGGCATGTTGGTTTCAGTTCTTTCATATGTAAATCCCAGAACTTGAAGTTACATTCTGAAGTGAACTTTAACAATTGGTTCCATGTTGGCCCAAATAATGCATTGAAGGTGCGAGGCTGTCTGTGCCCCAATGTTCAGACTGATCCTAATTTTAAAAAGGGATTTACAGAATCTTACATGGATTCATGCAGTTTTTGAGCAAAATAAAATGTAATTCTGCAAGTACAATTTCACCCTACAAACTTGTGTGTGTCCGCATGTGGATGGGTGTGTGCGGGGGTGGAGTATGAGTGTCTGTGAGAGGGTGTGTGTGTGGGTCTGTATGTGTGAACGTATGAGAGAGACCTTGTGTATCAGACGGGTCTGCATGAGTATATGAGTCTATAGGAGTGTGTGTGTGTATCTGCATAGTGCAGTGGGGTCACCTGTAGTGTGACATGAACCCAAGGTCCCGGTTGAGGCCATTCCCGTGGGTATCAGCCTCTGCTCAGCCACTTCATGGTGTTGCCTGTCCCAAAGGTCTGCCTTGAGGGATGGTCACCTGAAGGTCTGAGGTCAAATGACTCTGACCACTAAAGTGCTCTTCAATTGGGAGGGAACACTCCTGTCTGTTGATTTGTTGTGCAGTGTCCATTCATCTGTTGCCATATCCACTGCTCGTCTCACCAATGTACCATGCCTCAGGGCATCCTTGCCTACAGTGTATGAGAGAGACAATGTTGGCTGAGTCACTTGAGTACCTGCCATGTACATGGTGGGAGGTGTCGCTATGTGCAATGGTGGTATCAGTGTTGACACTCTGACACATCTTGCACCGTCTACAGTGACAAGGTTGTATGGCGGTGTCCTGAAAGCCAGGCAGTTTGCTGTGAGCAATGATCCTCCTACCACACAACTATATAGAGAGGAGCATCCAGATAAGGCAACATACATATTAATTGGGTGACCGTTACAATCAATGAGTATCAATAGCAGAGACCAAGCCCTTTACTGTTGTACAATGAATGTTCTTAACCTTGTTAATGGGATTCACACAATGGATATTTTTCCCCTTGTTAGCTGACCTTGCATCCTGAATGCTTCCAATGTTGTTAAATGGCTCTACATAATGACTGCTTTTCCACCTTGTTAACCCATTACTCTTGCCTCCAGTACTCCATTGTTAACGGAGTTCTTATCTGATCTGAGTCATGCTCAGCTGAACCTCTTGTTTCATAAAACTCAGAACTTAACTCTTTCCCTGCCTGCTTATACCCTATATTCATTCTCATTACCATCTTTTAAAGGCAACCGAGGATGCGCAATAAATGGTGACTCCAAGATGTCCCATTCCATGATTGAACAGAAAAACCCTCTTGATCCATCATCTGTGAGGAAGGCATCGGTTTCAGTAGAAACTGGTATACAATCCTTTCTTGGGCATGTGCCTCCAGACCCAAAGTGATCTTTGGATGAAAAAGCATCTTGATTCCCCTCTATAATAATTTTGCCCATTCCTTTATCTATACCGCCTGACTAATGTTCTCTCTCAGCTAACTGAAATCCTATAGTTTGGATTCCTTTTAATTTTATAGTCGTCAACTGAAGATCCCTCGGTTTCTTCTCATAGAATCATGGATTCCCTACAGTGTGGAAGAGGTGTTTTGGCCCATCGAGTATACACATTTTTTTTCTCCAAAGTGCATCCTACCCTATCCATGTGACTCTGCATTCCCCATGTCTACCCGACCTAGCCTGCACAGCCCTGGACACAATGACAATTTAGCATGGCCAATTCTCCTAACATATACATCTTTGGACTGTGGGAGGAAACCAGAGCACCTGGAGGAAACCTAGCAGACATGGGGAGAATATGCAAACTTCACACACAGTCGCCCAAGGATGAAATCCCTGGTGCTGAGAGGTGGTAGTGCTAAACGCTGATCTACTATGTGCACATTTCTTCAATTCTGAATAAAATACACAAACCTATCCAATCTTTCCACACAGCTAAAATCCTCCATACCTGGCAACATCTTCATAAACCTCTTCCTCTGTAGTCTCTCTCATGCAATCACTTCCTTCCAGTAATGCAGTAACCAGAACAGATGCATCAAAGAAGCTGTAACTTAAACCTTTACCATAATCATCTTGCTGTTGTATCTATTGTATTGACTAATAAGGAAAAGAAGCCTCCGCCTCATCTACCTTAACGACTGTAGAACTGTGGGAATGCACTCCAAGGTTCTGCTATTTCTCCTAATTTCTCTGAAATACTGCTTTTTATGCATTCCTTGCTTTGCACTCTCCAATGTATTGTCTCTAACCTCTGCGAATTGAATTCCATTTTCCATGTTTCTGTCCGCTTGATTAAACTATGTTCCATTTAAGTCTTGCAGCTGGAAAGCAATTGATCATATACAAAAGTTGGGATCCCAAATTGCCACATTATGCAGTTCATTCAGTATGAGATGCTAGTTACTGCTGCTTGCTGAACTATCCATGTAAAACTCATAATGCAAGTACTGGGACTTGTCATCTTCTGGTAAACTGACTGTAACCCATGCTGTTGTGAGCCAGTTGGCAACTTTTATATTTGACGATCACTGTGGTCAGTTTAACAAAAGTAATGTGAACCAAGGACACACACTTTGTCGTACTTCAAGAGATTACATGTGCAGTCTCAGTTTTTTTGTGAACTGTTGATGTAAGTTTTCTAAAGCAACATGTATAGACAGATATGTCCTATGTATGTAGAATAGTGGATGGCAATAATTTGCAGGCCTAAGTTCAAGTTAAAAAAGGCATAGCAAATTGGAGGGTGAAAAATGTGACGCCCCTTCTCAAAAAGACTTGGATTGATGAAGGAGCAATGGGGCATTATTTTTGTTAAACTATTAGAATCAATGCTAACATAATATTGATTAAATATTAATATAATAGGATTCAGGATATCAAGTTTTGAGATTATGGTTTGCTTCATAGAAAAACATAAGTTTGAGAAAGTCTTTCCACAGACACTTAATGTTGGGCTTCCCTGGATAAGAGAAATGAGAAGGGCAGTTGTTTGGCATCAAATCCGATAATCACCGCTGTGTTAGTAATGTCTGGTCATTCAGGATGTATCAAGCATTCTAATGTTTGACCTTTTTTTTTTTTATCCAGCTGTTCCAATGGGTGATATTTCAAACACCAATCAGTCCACTTAGCAGAAAAAAAATCAAATTGCTGGAAAAGCTCGGCAGGTCTAGCAGTATGTGTGGAGAGAAATCAGAGTTAACATTTCCGGTTGAGCGAACCTTCCTCCGAACCGATGGTAGCCAGGAAGATGTTGGTTTTTATGGAGAAGATAGTGGTGGGAGCGTTAAGGAGGAAATAATGGCTAAAGAGAGAGACGAAAAGATAGACAGCCAAAGGAGTGGATAATGATCAGACTAGGAGAATGCATAGCTCTTAATAGGGACTGTTAGTGGCTAATGATGGGTTGTGTGAGAGTTCAGTAGATTGTGGAGTTCCCAAGTGGAAAATGAGGTGCTGTTCATAGTAGAATTGAAAACCTTTTAACATAATTTTTCTAGCAATTTATTCTCAATTGATACTTTGTGTTAATGGTTTAAATTGTAAAGAAGGGTTACATAAACCTGGCTTGTGCTATGGAATCTAGGTCAGAGTAGTGCTGGCAAAGCACAGCAGGTCAGGCAGCATTCAAGGAGCAGCAAAATCGACATTTTGGGCAAAAGCCCTTCATCGGGAATGATCTACAATAGAATAGTGAGTTAGGTAGTTTGATTGTGGTAAAGGTCCTATTAAATAAAAGTTATTTTTGAAGGAGTGATTTGGAAGGATGATTGAATCATTTTATGATTTACACATCTCAATAAGGTAGATACTGAAGAGGTACTCTGCTAGGGAAATTCAAAATGGAGATGTAATAAAACTCCAAAACTATCCAAGAATGAAATTGGGAAACATTGCTCCATGTGAAAGGTAACAGAATGGTCTTCTCAAAAAGCCTTTGATGCTTAGTCAGTTAAAACTTCCAAGATCGAAATGAATATATTTTTAAGCGCATCAATGAATATGTCATAAAGGTGTAAAGAATGAGCGAAGGCGCGGAACAGCCATTAAGTGATAGAACAGCTGAATGACCTTCTTCCTGTGATTTAGACTGGTTTCAGCTTAATAACTTACACTACCTCATTACCACTTTCCACTACAAGATGTGAGGTTATGCATGAGCTATTAGGTGGATTCAACTTCTTTTTTGAAATACTGTTGCTAACCACATCTGTGACTGAAACATTTTGGAAATAAATTCAGTAAGAAAGATCTTTGCATGTTTTTATAAACAGAGGACTTGACTCACAACACGTTTAGCTTTTTATATCATCAGATCAGTTTTCTTTCCAAAATTGTTATCTTTCCTACTGCTCCCCTTTCTGCACTCCATGTAATACTTACAGTTAAGCTCTGGCTCCTGGCTACTATCATTCCATATAAAGGCAAAATCTGGTGAATACTGTAAATTCAAAGTAAAAGTGACAAAATACTGGAGAAACTCATCAGAGACAAAAAAAAATTAGATGCTGAGATCCAAAGTAGACTAGCATGAGGTTGAAAGAACACAGCAAGCCAGGCAGTATCAGGAGGTGAAGAATTCAACATTTCTGGTATAACCCTTCTTCAGGAATGGAGGTTGGGGTAGGAGGAGCTGCAGGTAAAGCAGAGGAATGTAGAGTTTTGGGTAAAGAGAGAGGTGGAATGGTGTGGTAGTGATAGGTGAACACAAGTGGTGGGTATGATCTGGTTGGAGAAACTTCATCAGGTCTGGCAGCATCTGTAGAGAGGGAAACTGGTAACTTGTCCGATATGCCACCTCTTCAGAACTGAAGATCTCTGGTTCTGAAGAGTCATATCGGACTCTACGCTTTAGCTGGTTTTCTCACCACTGGTGCTGCCACACCTACTAAGACCAGAAAGTCATCCACCAATTCAATCAACAAACACATCGACCTGGACCCAATATACCGGCCACTGCAGCGGACAGCTGGAACTGACAACCGGAACTGACTCAATTAGTTCATTGAGTCTAATTGGGGCAATTAACTTCAAACAATACTTTCTGAAACCAACCAAAGAGCTTTTAGAGGATAATGTATAAGGTGCTTCAGTTCATGATCTCATAGGAAAGGATTGTCTACGCAAGAGGGATCATGACATTTTTATATTCAGATTGAGGGTGAGAAATGTGAGATGAAACTGGTGCTGTAAACGTAAATAAAAGCAGTTCCTAATGTTAGGATCTTTTCCCAAGGTTTGTCTCGCAAAATGCAATTTGCAAACACCAACTTCTGCAATCAATCAGCTTATTAAAGCCTGTACAAGCTAAGTGACCCCCTTTGACACTCTGCTCAGGCTTGCAAAGTCAAGTCAAGAGGCCCCAAAGTTGACATATTCCCTTTAGACATGTCAGTTGGTAATGCTCACAGTACTCTGGCCACTCACCGCCTGTGTCCTTTACAACCTCAACATGCCTTCCCCAACTCCTATACTCAAAGGACTGAGCAATGGAGGCAAGCGATGTTAAACACTCTTTATACCATCCTGTCCATACGTGACGTAAGCTTCAAAGAATTATGTCCCTGAACTCTAAGGTCCCTCTCTTCTACCATGCTACCCAAGGCGCTGAGAGACAGCAGTGCTAACCACCATGCTGCCTCTCTCTTCTCTTTCCTTCTTTCTCTCCTCTTTCTTTCCTTTTCTTTTGCTGTCTTGCACTCCAATGAGAAAATGATTTGTGAAATCTCTTGCATTACAGTTTCATTTGTCACAAAGGAATCATTGCCCTTCATGCGTATTTTTTTGTCTACAAGGTACTAAACTTTTTTTGTAAATTAACTTGCATTAATCAAGTCTGTTTTTAAAAAACTTGTAAACAATTGCTTCTTTAATCTGATGTTCAGTAGATCATTTAAATGTAGACTTTGATAAGGAGTACCCAAGGGATAACCCAACTATAGAGGTCACTCTGGGTGAACACAAACTTGCCTAACTGCTACTCATGCCCATACGTTAAAAAGGGATTTGTGGAGTGTGACTGATAACAAGAATCTTGTAGACTTGTTTTATACAACAGTCTCTTTCAGTTTCAAATAATAAAACATTTGAATATAATATTTGATTTGCTTCCTGTAAGTTTGTATTGATATAGCATCTCTGACTTAAAAATTGGCAGTGAGTCTAAAATAGGATTGGTGTATTGCTGGGGTAGAGTGCTTCATAATTCATCAAACCTTGGCCCATGAGCTTGATATGAAAATGCCAGAGATACTGACATTGGGTGCCTGATAAGAACACAGCATCTAGATCAGAGACTGTTATATTGTATGTATATAACAATAATAGCAATTTTTTTTCTCCTTTTCTAGAAGGATGAAGTGTACCTCAACTTGGTGCTAGACTATGTTCCGGAAACTGTGTACAGAGTTGCCAGACATTATAGCCGAGCCAAGCAGACACTCCCGATGATTTATGTAAAAGTAAGGAACTTATTAATTTTCAAACAGTTTATTTTAATGTTGTTACTTGATGGTTTCATACCTTGTCTCATGGCTACTTTTGTCTCTAATTTTGTTGGGAAAAAAAATGGCAGGTGCACTTAGTTTTGGCCAGACCCCTGGCGAAATTCAGTTTCAGATGAAAAGTCCCAAATTGTTAAGCTCCTGGATATGAAGGGATGAACTAGCTCCCTTTATTTGCTCACCCCCTGGATTGGTTGCTATAAGGTTAATTTGAAAAGAATCACTCCTTTGTTATTACTTTTCTCCCAGATGACCTGAAAAACGTTTTTTTAAAAAGGCGTCAATTTAATCAGGCTTTCTTGAGTTAACAAAAATGCATTTATTATTCACACATGCAACATAGATTAGAAGTGAGGTGAATTCAAAACAATAAAAATACATGAAAGAACAGTTTTGTGATCAGTCTTGGAGTTGTTTGAGAAGTGGAAATGACATTATCCTGACCTTTTTTTAACTGCAGTGCTCAGTCTGAGGAATAATTTTTCCTTTACCTGTGGTGCAGGTGTGTTTTCTGGCTATTCTCAGGCTATTCCAGAGGATACTAAGATGAACCTTAGTTCACTACAGCTTAATAATAACACTTTACCTTTTTATTTCCTTCAGTAGGCCTGTCAGTGGTCATGCCACTGTGCTGAATTTGGGGCAAACTTTTGGTAGAGTCCACACATTCCAAAGAGCCTCATGATTTACTATTTTGTTATGAGAATGGGAAGCTACTATTGGTTCTACGTTTGCAGCCTTAGGCAGTACTCATCCTTGGACCTTAGTGATCTTGTTCTTTGAGATTCTGGACTAGCTGATGGTGTTTTCTGGAAGAGGCCTCTTATTCTAAGTGTGTGTTCCCATGTGCAACTGCACACTAGGTGTTTGTCCAGATACATGCACATGAGATAAGCCTGTCACTATCTGGTTCATCAGCCACTGAAAGGTGACTTGAGCAATTTAATCCACATGGCATAACTTGACATTGGTATAACCCATCTGGAGTTACAAAGGTGCAGATTTTTGTGTGGGCAATTGAGGAAACCTGCCTGTACCACTTGAGTAAAATTAGCTTGGGTTACATAAAGTCACCAACTTACTATCTATGCGATCTTCCAGCCATGGTATTGAGTAGGAGTCAGTTCTGGTCACTGCACTAACTTTTTCATAGTGCAGAGCTTTGTGGAATCATGTGGTTTAGGCACAAGTACAGCTGGTGAGTTGCAGTTACTGCTGCTGGTGGTCTCTGTCATTTGGTGCTCTGGCATGTAGTATATCTCTCTGACCTGGGCCAGCTTTCCTGAGGCTAGCCAAATGGAATATTGGCTGACAGGAAAGATCTCCTCCTCACACCTGCATAAAGTGTGTAATAATTCACCCTTGCTTGTCCCTGCACAAACTCTTGAATGCTGTGAGTAGCCTTATTAAATTTGCATGTTGTTCTGCGCCAACTGGGTACAGGAGAAGTTTACAGGTATTTATTTGTTGGTTAGCCATATAGTAGGGGTTTAAATTTGGGCTCCATCAATGCCTTTATCCAGTTCATCCCAGCTAATCTTGTCCTCTAGATTGGTAAGAATGGAACAGACAATTGCTTGTTTGTCCTGCTACCATAGGACCACAAAGTAGGAGCAGGAGTAGATCATTTATAACATCTTGATTACCAGAGTTGTTGATCCTTTTAGATGGCTGTAGTTTTTATTGATAGCTGAGGCTATAGTCAATAGCCTGCATGATGTGGGTTTGAAAGGCGTGTCTTGTCAACTTAAATTAGGCTCCAATTTCAGTTGCTTTTCAATTAAATGGTTGCTGTGGCTAGGCAAATGAAATAAATCTCCCTTTTTGGACTACTTCCTGCTTTCAGCATAACATTGTTTCGTTTCCAATTTATACTAATTCATTTTTCATCCACCAGTATTGATGACTGAAAAATAGAAAATCAGATACCGAGTCATGTTTCCAGATGAGCACATGGGCAGTATTCCACAAAATTGGAGCAAACCACATTGAGTAGTGAATATAATACACTAAACTGCAAACATTATACCCAAATTGCTTAAATTAAAGGTCCATTTGGAGTTTTGGATGGTGCAGGTGTTGTATCTCTGAAAGGTTATTGGCCTAAAATGTTAAACTTGTTTCCCTAGAGATGCTAACTGACTTGTTAATTACTTCCAATATTCATAGTATTATGTTGTTCTTAATTTGCAGTCCTGAAAGAAATGAGTTTTACAATTCAAAGCAAATAATTGCATTTTTTCAGTTTATCCACATTGCCCATTAAACTTTACTCTTAAATTGATCATCTAGCAAGCTTTTGCGCTTACTGCCTGATGTTATGATTTCGAGGGAGACTATTACCTTTTAAACAAACATTCAAACTCCTTAGTTATGAACTAAAAGAATTGCACCACAAGTTTCCTTGAGCTTCCTTCACTGTGGAGCTTTGGATCCACTTGCACCAAATGGACTGCAGCAATTCAAGAAGGCAATTCTTTGCCACCAACTGTAGGGCACCTGAGGATGGGCAATAAATATGACACCCATATTCCATGAATGGATTTTTTAAAAAAACCCGAAGGCTGCTTACATATAAGCACCATCAAGGAGGTACAGAATTTTTCAGGTGCAGAAACTCTAGCAGGGATGCCACAGCTGCTTTCCAATCTTTGTGGCCTTTTCCCTGCTCCCACATTCTCAGTCCCTGATATCCATTAAACATATGAACTTTGGCTTTAGTCGGGCCATCTGTAGATCTGCACCTGGGAGATGCTGTTATGCACAGAATTTAGTGGTGATGGCCACATCATTCTGGTTTGAGGTCATCTGTCAGCAGTAACTGATGTCATTGTGTCATTTTGTGGGTGTGTAAGTAGCTGTAGCATCCTTACTTCTACGTTCGGTTCCTCTCATCTTAAAGACTGGAATTCCAATAGCCTTCTGGAGTTTGTGCTATTTCTGCTATTATGACTCATGGACTAGAATACCTGGTTCCCTCTGTAGCTTGGAATTTTGCAGTTGTTCGCTATTTAAACAATATACTATTTTTTATTCTTCCCACCAAAGCGAACAACTTTGCATTTTCCTGCATTTTCCCCATATATTCCAAATTTGTGCCCAGCCACCTTTTATCAGTCTGCACCTTCAATCTGTGGGTATCATGTACTTTCCTACCTGTGTCATCTGCAAATCTAGCCTTCATGCCTTTGATTCATTCATGCTGTTAAACACAGAGGATCCTCGATGATCCAAAGGACATGGGCGGGGTATATTTTGTTGTGTTAATTGAATTCCAGATAATTGAATGCTGGATAACATAGTTTAGCCGAGCATCAGGACATTGCGATCTTGCCGGATAATTTGATATTCGGATAATCGAATGCTAGATAATTGAGGTTCCTCTGTAAATTGTAAAATATTGAACTCCCAATATAGACCCTACATGATCCAACTTGTCACATCCTACTGATCTGAAGGAAGGCCATTTACGGCTGCATGGTAGCTCAGTGGTTAGCACTGCTGCCTCACAGTGCCAGGCACTCTGGTTAATTTCCATTTTCAGGTGACTGTATGGAGTTTGCACGTCTGCCCTGTGTCTGCGTGGGTTTTTGGACTGCCTGGTTTCATCCCAGAGTCCAAACGTATGCAGGTTAAGTGGATTACCCATGCTAAATCGCCTGTCGAGTCCAGGGTTGTACATGGTAGATGCTTTAGCCATGGGGAATGCAGGGTTACAGGGATTGGGTAAGGGGTATGGATCTGTGGGTTAGTGTGGACTTGATGGGCTGAATGGTCTGCTTCCACACTAGGTATTTTGTGATTGTGATTTTAATTCTTTTGTAAGCCAGCTATCAGGACTGGAAACTTTTTAAACTACAGCTCTGTTACTTTGTACAACGTCACTTCCCTGGTGATTTATCTCTCCACTCTGCAGGCACTCTGCCTGTATTCCTGATGAAGGGCTTTTGCCCGAAACGTCAATTTTCCTGCTCCTCGGATGCTGCCTGAGCTGCTGTGCTTTTCCAGCACCACTCTAATCCAGATTCTCAATTTCATTAAGTTCTCCTTGTCTTCCAATCTTCAGATTTATGGATGTTACTGGGAGATTTTATGTATCTTTCATAGTGAAGACAAAAGCAAAATATTTATTCATTATGTTTGCCACTTTTTTATTATCGCTCCAGAGAATCAACATTCATTTTAGATACCAATAGAAACTCTTGCTATATCTGCTTTTACATTAGTTAATTTAGTTGACTTTCTCTCATGGTCTAATTTGTTTGTCCCAATTCATCATTTAGCCATTTTCTGCCATTCTTTATAATCTGACCTGCCCTTTGTCTTTGCATAGTTATATACTATTCCTCAAGTTTGATGCTTCACTTAATTCTTCTTTAATCCTTGGGTGGTGGTTCTCCCCTCTGGAATTTTTCAGTCTCGTAGGAATGCACTTCTGAGTTTTCCGAAATATTTCTTTAAATATCTTCTGATCTATCAGCTAGCCTAATATCCAAATTTGCTTCTGCGAGCTCAGCTTTCTTATCCACCTAGTTACCCTTGTTTTAAATTTAAAACGTGATCTTGGTCCCACTCCTTCCCCCTTCAAACATGTAAGTAAATGTTTAATCACTACTACCTAAAGTTACCTCTGTGATTGTGATTTTTTAATCCCTTTACAGAATAGGAAGTCTGATAAAACTTGCTCTCTGGTGGTAGAACATGCTGCTCTAAGAAACTACCTTGAAAGCATTCCAGGAACTTGTCATTGAAGCTATTACAATCAAGCTTATGTTTCCAGTTTATATGTAGATCAAAATCTTTTGTAATTATTGTCTCTTTATCATAAGTGCCCAATATTTCTTCTTGTGTGCATCTTCCTTTTTTGCGTTTACAGTTTGGGACTTGTAGATCATACCTACTAGTGACATTTTTCCCCTACTATTCATCATCCCCACATTTTAATGCCTTTTGGAAATCCAAGTATGTCTATGGGTTCTCCTTTTTGCCCAGGTGCTTGTTACTCCTTCAAAGAATTCAGCTAAATTAATTATACACCGCTTTCCTTTCTCAAAACTGTTAATTGAGTCTGATCACTTCAGGATTTCTGTATATCCTCCTATAATCTTCTTAATATTGGATTCTAGCAATTTCTTTGACAGATATTAGGTTAAATTGATTAGTTTTTCTGATTTTTCTTTGTCCTTTCTTGAGTGAAGGTGTTTTCGTAGCTATTTTCCAATCTTATAGAGCCCTTCCGGAATCTGAAGTTTTAGAAGATTGCAATGAGTGCCTCTGATATCTCTGCAGCCACTTTAAATACAGTTCCAGATTGCAGGTGATCAGATCAGAAAGATCTTGACGAACTTTTAGTTGGAATAGTTTTCCCAGTACCTTTTATCCTGGTGTTGGTGGTTGTTTCAAGTTCTTCCCTGTCCTTTTGACCTCAGATTTTTAAGTATCTTTTGCAATATAGAACAAAAAAATGTTCAGCACTTCTGTTTACTTTTTATCTCATTCAGTGTCCCAGATATGCTCTCTTTTTTTTTTCTTCATTTGATGTGGAGCGCACTCTGGCCAATATTTGCTGCCCATCCCTAATCAACCTTGGACTGAGTGGTATACTAGGCTACTTCATAGGCCTGATGAACTGACCACATCTGCGTGGGTCCGAATTGTGTATCGGCCAGACTAGATAAGGATGGTATATCTCCTTTCAGAACTCGAGGATAAGGAGGATAGATCTCCTTCCAGAGCCCAAGTCTGGACCTCTGGCTTTCATGCCCAGTGATGCCACCATCTCTAGTTTTGGATGAGCATTGGAATTTTCTCTTTAATTGAAAGATGTGAAAAATTTTGAACTCTCGTAGATATGCCTATTATATAACAATAGATGAGTTAATTTGTAACATTTGATGCATATGATTGTTTAAATCAAGCAATTTTTATCAAGTGTTAGATCAAATATTTGTACTGTCGCTGTCAATAAATTACCTGTGCTTAATTTGTTGGCATAGTACTTGTCCAAGCCTTGTCAATTCATGATATGTGTAATCTGCTTGGAAATGAACATTATATTTAGAGGGGTGGTCCTTCAAGAATGACACTCATTGTTTTTGCATTCAAGATAAGAGAATTATTGAATTACTTGACTGTAATTATACAATTGGTTTCTATCTCAATTCAACATTTCTATGAGCAGGAATTGCTTCAAACTGGGATCAGAATGGCCTTGACCAGTTCTCTTCATTCAGTTCACTTGCATATGTAGATCATTGCAGTAAACTAGGACTCTGATTGATTGCCATGCACTGTGATTACTTAAAATACCTTTTTGGGCTGTTTGTATTTTAATCAGGAAAATGTTTTAATACGTAACAGTGGTAACTTAACAAACACACATTTGGCTTTAGCCTGGAAAATGTGGTTTTTAAATGTATTTGATTCCATTAGTTCAGAAACCTGGAGAAGAAGTTGAATATGTCCATGCTTTTAAAGAGAATGGTTTATTGACAACGTCATTTCAATTAGTGGCGGAGGTCTGAGCTGTACACGTGGCGTTGTAAGGAAATTGGCCACTTACCTTTTAATCTAAAGAATGAATTAAATAATTTTAGGTGCTTGCTATTGAGTTACTCAGTGATTATCTGAAGTTAGGACTTCTCTTCTGAACCAAGTGTATATAGACTGGAAAATCTGCTGATCAGGATTGGAAACTCAATTTCTGATCTTGATCTAGTCCTAAAAGTAAACAGTTAACTTTGAGAGCTCCTTAATAATACCTCTTGAGGCAGGGTCCTTCTCTGATAGGTTTTTTAGGTAGCCCGTTATCTAAGGTAGTTAATCTGCACTCTTTGTTAGTCTTGATGGTATCTATAGTGATCACCTAATTTGGGTTGAATGTCAGTTTGCATACAAAACTAATTATTGAATATGGTTCATGACCGTATGATGCTAGTTTTGAGATGTCCAATGTAGACCCTGTGTGCTATTCTCATTTATAGATACAAAGCATAAGAAATTATCTGCCTGTCAGCATTTCTTCAAGCAAAAACGGGTTATCTGGTTAGTTGTTTGTGAGATGTTGCTCTGTACAAAATGAATGTCACATCTTTTATAACTTGGTTACAAAGTACTATAAGATATCCGAAGTAACTGTGTTATATACATGCAGTTCTTTCTTTTTCTAGCTGTGCAGTCAAAGCTGAAGAATTCCATTCTAATAATTGAAAATTATATTTTTTTTCATTAGTTGTATATGTATCAGCTGTTCCGGAGTTTAGCATACATCCATTCCTTTGGAATTTGCCATCGGGATATTAAACCACAGAATCTACTGCTTGATCCTGAAACAGCTGTCCTAAAACTCTGTGACTTTGGAAGGTGAGTTTCCTTCTTTAATTTCATGGAATATGAATGTTGCTGGCAAGATTAGGACTTGTTGCTAATCCTAATTACTCTGGAGGGGGGAGCGGGGAGGTGGTGAGTGATGGTGAACTGCTGCCTTGGACTGCTTCAGCTCATGTGACATAGGTGCACACAGTGTTGGTTCGAGGGGAATTTCAGGACTCTGAGTTAGTGACAGTGGAAGAACAGGTATGTAGTTCGGAGTCAAGTTGGTATGTGATTTGCAAGGGAAATTGGAGGTGGCTGTATTCTGCTGCCTTTTGTCTGTTTTAAATGGTGGTGGTTGCTCGTTTGGAATATACTATCAAAACAAGCTTGGTGAGTTACTGCAATGCATCTTAATGGTACAAACTGCTACTAGTGGAAGAAATGGATGTTTAAGCCAAAGAAGCAGATGTTTGTTTGTTTTGACCTGATGGTGTCAAGCTTCTTGTGTTTATTGGAAGTGTAATCATCCAGGCATGTGGAGAGTATCCCATCGATCTGATTTGTCTTCTAAATAGTGGATATTATTGGTAAGGAGAAAGTGAGGACTGCTGATGCTGGAGATCAGAGCTGAAAATGTGTTGCTGGAAAAGCGCAGCGAGTCAGGCAGCATCCAAGGAGCAGGAGAATCGACGTTTCGGGCATGAGCCCTTCTTCAGGAAGGGCTCATGCCCGAAACGTCGATTCTCCTGCTCCTTGGATGCTGCCTGACCTGCTGCGCTTTTCCAGCAACACATTTTCAGATATTATTGGCAAGTCAGACAGTGAGTTACTTCAGTTCAACAACTTAACCACTTATCATTTGGCTTCAGTTGGTGCAGTGATTGGCATTGTTCAGTTTTTCTTTGGCTCCTTCATGCCATGTTGCAGCATTTGACATTAAACTCCACTGGAGTTTTGTTCTTCCTTAATGTTTGAACTAAGGTTAGAATGTTATCTGGAGCGCTGATGTTTACTAAGCCAATGCAGCAGCTACTTGATTATTATGTCTCTGCCTATGAATTGGGAAGGCCTCAATTTTCAGGTTATGTTGCTGGCAGTTTTCTGCAGACCCAACTCCCCTTCCACTAGATCTTGTTGTGCTACCCATTGATTCTGTCTGAAAAGTGTATATATGAATATTTCACATGGGAGCAAGGTCAAACCTGGCATTACAACACCAACCTTTTACTCCGACCTCGAAATATGTACAATCAAATCACTTGTTATGTTCAATATCTAGGTTCTGACATTAAAATGACAGTAGTACAAAGTGCTGTAGATTCATTATCAACTGTGTAGCTGAATTCTGTAGGAAGCAATGCATTCAAAACCGGTTAGAACAAGATTTAAGGTCATAAAGGGATAACACTTTCTATTCAAATGTACAAAGCTTAACATTTCAGTGAATTGGGAAAAGTAGCCTTTTCTGTGAAATTCTGTTTTGCTGTTCAGTATTGGATTGTGCAAGATTGTTTTAAGAATTGCATAGAATTCGCAGTTCAGGAATAGGCCATTCAGCACAAGTGGTTATGCAGGTCATCATTCTAATCATTTCTGTGCATTACTTTTCAATTTATTAGTGACCATCTTATTTCTGGCTCCTAATATTTGGGCTCCAAACAAATAGAGTGCTCTTTCTTAACCTGAATTGTGTCAAGCCTACCTTTGGACTACCCCACAGCTTTCGCTTTTCTTGAGAAAAGCCCTCGTCTGTTCAATATTTCCAGTATGACTCTTGTCAATCGTTTTTCACATCAACTCCAATGTTTCTAACCAAGACTGTATATATATTACGTGCCACCTTTCTACTTTTCATAGTCATATAGCATTTTAAATAGGCTCTTCACCCCACCAAGTCTATAGTGACTAACAACCCCAAACTATACTAATCCTATTTACCTGTATATTGTCCATAGCCTGCAATGCCTTGGCAGTTCCTTCTTAAATGTTGCAAGAATACTTGCCTTACCACCCTCTCAAGCAGCATGTTCCACATATGTGCTGATCTCTGACTTTTTTATATATATATTTATATATCTCATCTAAACAACTTCCACCTCACCTTAAATATGTTTTCTGCTCTTTTGCAAGTCTGCCATGGGGAAAAGATTCTTACAATCTACCATCTCTCATGGTTTTGAGTACCTCCGATCTTTTCTTACCACCTTCTGTTCCAAGGAAAACAAACCCAGCTTATCCAGTCTGTCCTCATGACTGAATCTTTTCATCCCAAGTAACTTGGTGGTGAATCTCCTCTGCAGCCCCTCTCAGTGCAATCGCATATTTCTGATAATGTTGAAAATAGAATTAGACGCTGATTTCTATCTGTGGAATGTTGGATGTCCGTATATATTTCATAACTTCAAGGATAAATTGATAAGTACAGTATAAGCGCTTAATGAATTCTTTGCTAATTAAGTTGAACAATGTCAAATGGAATGTTTCTAAACTTTACATATTAAGCAGTAACATATTACTTCAAAGTTTAGCTAAATGAATGATAAAGTACCTTCTCCGGTGATTCAGCAATATTTTAGATCATCCCTGAATAATGCTCCCTCTCTGTGTAAAGACACGTCTTAAAGGCTAGTCAATGATTCAGAAGTAATTGAATTAAGTCCAAACTTTTTAAATTCCTTTGTAAAAGCTAATAATGGGTTTACTGTTTAATTAGTTTTTGAGCTATTGCACTTAATGTTTGACAAATAATTACGAACCAAGAGCATGAGCTGTTTTAAATATGAACATGACGCACTGGGCATTTTACTGTAAAGTTTTATACTTAAAATCAGAATTGACTGATGTGGTTACTTTACACAACTTTGTTTTTAGATTCTTTGCTGTAGCTTTGCAAGAATTCTCTTCCCCAGTATGATTTCACGGACTGATAACCATATGGTTTAGTCTGTAGAATGGTTATTTTCTTCACATCATGGTCTCGATTGATTTATACAGAGATCCTTCAGACTTATAGCATTCACTTGAGTTTTGCTTTAATGCTGTGGGTTCAAGTCTTTCTTCAGCAAATTGGATTATATGCTCAAGTTGACAAAGTACTGGGATGATGCATTCACTGTTGATGGTCCAATCTTTCTTAATGAGACATGTAAACCCCTCAGTTTAGATATAAAATAATGCAAGTTATCCATGGTGTTCTGGCCAATGTGTATCCTAAACCAACAGTACCAGTGAAGAGATTATTTTATCATTATTCTCTTTGTGCACAAGGTCCACAAGCAATATTGAGGTGTATTACATCCCAACAAAATGGCATTTTGTCTTAAATGCGTTGTTTCCTTTGGATTTTCTTTTCCAGTGCTATTTTAAGGGACTACCAACTATCATATTGCTGCAGCGCATCTTGTAAATGTGAATACTGCTGAAACATGGATACATGTTAATGGTGGATGTTTAAGATGGTGGTTGACGTGTGCTCAATACTTCTAAAGCAAAGTATTTTGAAAGTCACGAGAAATGGTCTGTAAATGTAGATTCTAAAACCAAAGCCTTTTTTTTTCCTGCAATAATAGTTTTTTGGACAAGTTTTGTAGCTGTTCAGTTGGAAATTGAAAATATCAGCAGTTTAACTTTGAATGAAGCCACCATCTACAGTAATATCTTTGTAGTTGTGGCTCATATTTTGCAGACAGAGATGCAACCAAGCTATGAGGTAACGCTTGGTTGTTGTAATAATTTTCATAACACGCAAAGTGCCTTAAGGGCTCTTGTAGCACAGTAGTACTGGCCATTTGGGACCATGGGCCAGTGGATTTGGGACCAAGGCCCAAATGTAGGGACACTACATGCTCCAGAGGTGTGCTATAACACGTCTGAACAGGTTAATTTAAAAATATCATCACTTGCACTGCTTTGAATTAAGAAGTTTGTCTGGCCATGTATTATTTCATGAATTGCGTGCACAGCTTTTTTTTATAAATTGGTTTACAGGGTATGGGTATCACTGACAAGGCCAGCATTTGTTTTCCTTTAGAAGTTGATGTTGAGCAAGAATTCTTAAATTACTGCAGATCCTGTATGCATTGTTGAGAAAGGTGCCCTTTGACCCAATGACAGTGAAGGAACAGCAACATGTTTGCAAGTTTGAAATGGTGTGCACCTTGCGGGGGAGGGGGGGCGGTTGTTTTTCCCATGCTCCTTCTGCCCTTGTTCTTCGAAGAGATAGAAGTCACAGGCTTGCAAGAGATATCAAAGGAATCATAGAGTTGCCATAGTGTAAATTGTAGATGGCACCAACTGCTGGGACATGGTTGTGTTCATGCTGGAGTAAATGAATGTTTAAGGTGACGTGATTAGAGTCATACAGCATAGAAACAGGCCCTTCACCCCAACACGTCTTGGTGACCAACAAATGCCAAACTACACTAATCCCATTTATTGACACTTAGTCCGTAGCTTACTATGCCCTGGCATTTTAAGTACTCATCCAGTTGCAGCTTAAATATTGCAAGTGTACTTGTCTCCATCATCATCATCATCTCAGGCAGTTTGTTCCATATGTCTGTCACCTGACAGGTGAAAAGCATTTTCCTCAGATCCCCTGATAATCACTTATCGCTCCTCTTAACCTTATGCCATCTGGCCTTAGACATGTTTGTCATAGGGAAGAAATTCTTGCAGTCTACTGCCTATGTCTTTCATTTTGTATACCTCAATCAGTTCCCTTCCCAGCCTCCTCTATTCCAAGGAAGACAAACCCAGTCGAATCAGTGTCTCCTCATAACTGAGACTTTTCATCCCAAGCAGCATCCTGATGGATCTCCTCTGCTCCTCCAGTGTAATCATGCCTATCCGCTAGTGTGGTGACCAGAACTGCTGGCAGTGCTCAGACTGTGGCATAACCAATGTTTTGTAAACTTTTAACAATATTTCTTTAGCCAGGGCACAGAATATAAGAATAATGAGACCAAGCATCCAGTATGCTGCCTTCACCCATCCTGTCTATCTGTGCTGATACCTTCAGGGATGTAAGGACTTGTACATCATGATCCTTTTGTTCCTCAGTATCTCTTTGGGGCCTACCACTCACTCTGTATTAGACCTACCAAAATATTTCACCTCACACTTATCTGAACTAAATTCCATATGCCATTGCTGTGCCTAATTTACCACTTGATTGATGTCAGACTACCCTGAGACCATCCTCCTCACTATCAACAGCATCACCAATTTTTGTCATCTGCAAACTTGCTAATAATACCTTCTCTAGGTTCATATCCAAGTCAGTAATCTATATAATATCAGCAAGGGTCCCAACACTGAAACCTGTGGTACACTGCTGGTCACAGGCTTCCAATTACAGAAACAATCCTCCTTCATCACCCATTCCCTATTTGCGTGACAATTTGCATCCAATTTGCCATGGGCTCTTGTTTTTTGGATGACACTTCCATGTGGGACCTTGTCAAAGACCTTACTGAAGTCCATTCAGACTGCATCAACTGCAATGTATTTAGTGTCTTTTTCAAATAACACACAATTAAATTAGATAGGATCTTCTACTAACAAATCAGTACTGACTATCCCTGCCTTCTCAAGTATTGATTAATCCTTCAGTTTTTATTCCCAATAATTTTCCGACCACACTCTTGTCAAATTAAGTGACCTGTAATTGCCTAGCTTATCTCCCCTCCCCCCCCCCCCCCCCCCCCCCCCCTTCCTTGATCAAAGGAATCGCATTAGCTATCCTCCAATCATCTGGCACTTTACCCGTAGCCAGCAAAGTATTAATATATCCTCCAGGGCCTCATCAATCTCCTCCGTTGCCACCCATAACAGCCTGAGAGGAGCTCCTTTATTAATCCTAAAATTTTCTAGAATCTCTCAAAGCCAACTGAAATCCCCACCTGCAGTGATGCAGTGAATTTTTCCTCTGAACACAAATGAGAAATCTTCATTTAAGACTTCAACCATATCCACTGTCTCCCCATGCATGTTGCCCCTTTCGCTTCTAATAGATCACACTCTGTCCCTGGTAATCTTCTTACTCTTTAGTTTACATATAAAAAGCCTTGGGGTTTTCCTTGTTCCAATCTCGAGACATTTTGTGGCCTTTCCTCACCACCTTAATTTTCTTTTCAATCAACCTCCTACACCTTCTGTACATTTGAAGAACCTCTCCTGTTTTTTCACGTGATGCACTTGACATATGACTTTTGTCTTTGTCAAACACTCTCCCATTACATCAAGCATTCCCCATCTATCCCTCATTGCCCTTAGGAGGGATACACTGACCCTGAATTCTGTATACTACTACTGCTTGCCAAATGTATATTTACCTGCACATAACTGCTCCCGGTCATTATTTGCCAGGTCCTAACTATTGACATTGCCTTTCCCCAGTTGAGGCACTTAACTTCTGCCTTTTCCTTGTCCCTTTCATAATGACTTTGAAATTTAGTGGTATAGTCACTATCCCCAAAATATTCACCCACTGAAACTTCAGCCACTTGACATGCTTCATTCCATAGGATTAGGTCTATCACTGCCAATATCTATGAAGAGTGTGAACTGCTTATCAAATGGGCTGCTTTGCCCAATTATATTGAGCTGTTTCTGTGGAGCTATACTCCTCCAAATAAATGGAAGGTTCTCAACCATACTTGTAACTGGGAGAAAGTGAGGACTGCAGATGCTGGAGATCAGAGCTGAAAATGTGTTGCTGGAAAAGCACAGCAGGTCAGGCATCATCCAAGGAACAGGAGAATCGACGTTTCGGACATGAGCCCTTCCTGAAGAAGGGCTCATGCCCGAAACATCGATTCTCCTGCTCCTTGGATGCTGCCTGACCTGCTGTGCTTTTCCAGCAACACATTTCATACTTTGTAACTGGTTTGGCTTAGTTTGACAAGTTACTTATTGCAAAATACATAGTCGCTGACCCATTCTTGTAACCATTGTATTTTCATGGCTGGTCCAGTTACGTTTTTGGCCAAGGGTGATCCATTCAAATTCAATCATTTTGCTAATAGTAGAGCTATCAGGAATGGTATTGGAATTCCATGTCAAGAAGAGATGCCTATTAGTCATGTGATATGAATGTTATTTGCAATTATCAGATCAAGATGAATGTTGATCCAGATCTTGCTGCCTAAGGGCAGGGACCACTTCATTATCTGTGGAGTTGTAAATGGATCTGAGCACTAGTGAGCTATTTCCACTTTTAAACTTACGATGAGGAAAGTTGCATGGAATGTAAGGTGAGCTGATAAGGCAGATACAGAACTGGTTTAGTCACAGAGAATAGCAGTGGAAGTGTCTTTTTCTGACTGGAAATCTATGACTTGGTGTTCCACAAGGGTCAGTATGTGTATATGAATAATTTGGATGAGAATATGGTGACCTGATTAGTAAGTTTGCGGGCAACATAGAGATTGAATGAACTGTCCATAGTGAGGAGGATTGGCAGAGGATAAAGCAAGATATAATTACCTGGAGAAATGGCAGATGGCGTTTAATTTGGACAAATGCAAGGTGATGCATTTGGGAGATCTAATGCAGGAGGGCAATATATCGTAACTGGCAGAACCATTAGTGGCATCGATGTACAGATGAATCAAAGTGTACAAATCCATAGTTCTCTGAAGTGTAAATACAAGTGAATGAGTTCGTCAAGAATGCATACAGCATATTTGCCTTCATGGGCAAAGGTACAGAGAATAAAATTAGCAAGTCATGTTGCAGCTGTAGAGGACTTCAATTAGCCTGTGTTTAGAATATTATGTGCCATTCTGGTCGTCACACTACCAAAAGAATGTGGAGGCTTTGGGGAGGTTGCAGAAATGGTTTGCTAAGATGTTGCCTGGTTTAAAAGGTACTAGCTATGAGGAGAGATTCGACAAACTTGAATGTCAAAGGATGAAGGCTGACCTGATAGAAGCTTACAAAATAATGTGAAGCATGGATAAAATGGGTAGTCCGTCTTTTTCCTAGGGTAGAAATGTTAATTACGAGGGAACATAGATTTAAGGTATAAAGGGGGTAATTTTTTTTTTTCCCTCTTTTAGAGTGTGGGGAGTGTCTGCAATGCGTTGCCAGAGGTGGTGATGGAGGCAGATATAGTAATGGTTAAGAGGCATCTTGACACATATGATTAGGCAGGGAATACTGGAGCATAGAGACAAAAGGTTTTTAGTTTAGAAAGGCATTATTTGTTGGTGCAGTTTTGGTGTGCTGAACAGCCTCTTCCTGTGCTATACTGTTCTTTGTTCTTTGCAGCAGCTGATGATGTTTGGACCTAGAATACTCTGCTGAGGAGGCCAGCAGCAGTGTGTTGGAGCTCAGGAGATTGACCTATAACAAGAGATATTTTTTTGTTTTATACTAAGGATGACTCCGGCCAGCTGAGAATTTTCACCCAATTCCCATTCATATCAATTTTGCTTGGACTCCTTGGCTGTAGCCAGATAGCCCTGGTAGAACTCAACGTGCTCATCCATCAGCACGTTTATTGCTGTGTCAATGCCCAACAATAGCTCTGATAACCATTCATTTCCATCATAGAGATGTACAGCATAGAAACAGACCCTTCAGTCCAACTCGTTCATGTCGACCAGATATCCCGATCCAATCTAATCCCATCTGCCAGCACTTGGCCCATATCCCTCCAAACCCTTCCTATTCATATACCCATGCAGATGCCTTTTAAATGTTGCAAATGTACTCTTCTCCTCCACTTCCCTTGGCAGCTAATTCCTTGCACGCATCACCCTCTGCATGAAAAGTTGCCCCTTAGGTCTTTTTTTTAATCTTTCCCCTCTCACCATAAACCTATGCCCTCTAGCTCTGGACTCTCCCACCCCAGGGGAAAGACCTTGTCTATTTACACTGTCCATGTCCCTCATGAGTTTATAAACTTCTCCAAGATCACCCCTTGGTCTCCAACGTTCCAGGGAAAACAGCCCCAGCCTATTCAACCTCTCCCTATAGCTCAAATCCTCCAACCCAGGCAACATCCTTGTAAATTTTTTCCGAACCCGTTCAAGTTTCACAACATCCTTCCAATAGGAAGGAGACCAGAATTGCACACAGTATTCCAGAAGAGGCCGAACAAATATCATGTACAGTTGCAACATCGCCTCCCAACTCCTGTATTCCATACTCCTGACCAATAAAGTAAAGCATACCAAACGCCACCTTCACTATCGTATCTACGATTGCGATTAGGGTTGAGAATGAGGTGCTGGAAAGGCACGGCAAATCAGGAGCAGGATAATCGATGTTTTGGGCATAAATCCTTCCTCAGGGATGAGGCTTGTGGGCCGAGTACTGAGAGATAAATGGAAGGGCAGTGGGTTTGGGGGGGGGGGGGGGGGGGGGAAGATAGCTAAGAATGCAATAGGTCTCCCCAATGCAGAGAAGACCATATCGGGTGCAATGGATATAATAGATGACATTGGTGGAAGTAAATTTGTCAAGTTTGCCTGATGATTGAGAGTAGACTGTTGGAATAGTAATAGGCCAGATTGGATTTGTTCTAGTCTTTGTGAACAGGACTGAATGAGGAAAGTTTCCACTTTAATGGGTAGATTCCAGTATTCCAGCTGTACTAAACAGCTGATGTGCTACTAAGTCTGATTGTAAGTCTTCAGTACTGCCACTGGGATGGTGTGAGGTTCATAGGTTTTGCTGTATGCAGTGAGCTCAGCCTCTACTTGGTGTAGAGTCATAGAAGATAGGAGCAGGAGTAGGCCATTCAATATTATCGTGGCTGATCAAAATCCAGATCCTATCCTGCTCTCCACCGTTACCCTTGATCCCTTTAGCCATGAGAGCTATCTATATCTCTTCTTTGAAAGCACATAATATTTTGGCCTCAGCACTTTATGGCTGGCTCAACACTCTGAGTGAAGAAATTTCTCCTACTCTGTCTTAAAATGTTTAACCCCTCATTCAATGACCCTGGTTCTGGACTTGTCCACTATCAGGAACATCCTTCCTGCATCTAACCTGTTTAGTCATGTTAGAATTTTATAGGTTTCTGAGATCCTCCCCCTCATTCTTAAATTCCAATGAATACAATCCTAACTGACTCAATTTGGGGTAATCTCCGATAAGGAGATTGGAACTATACACTTAGGTGGCATCACCAACGCCCTGTTTAATTGCAGTCAGATATCTTTGTTCCTGCACTCAAATTCTCTCACTATGAAGGCCAAGGTGCAATTTACCTTCTTTGCTACGTGCAGCACCTGCACACTTACTTCCAGTGACTGTTGCATTTAACGAACCTGCCCCTCTCCTAATTTGCAGCCATTCAAATAATAACTTGCCTTCCTGCTTTATACTGTATCTGCCATGCATTTGCCCACTCAATCAGCCTATCCAAATCAGACTGCCCAACATTTCTGCATCCTCCTTACAGCTCTCACTTCCACTCAGCTTTGTGTCATCTGCAAATTTTGAGAGATTACATTTAGTTTCCACATCTAAATCATTAAGATATAGCTGGGGACCTAGTAATGATTCCTGTGGTACTCCACTACCTTCTGCTTGCCATTCAGAAACAAGACCCATTTATTTCAACTGTTTCATGTCTGCTAACCATTTTTCCATTGATCTCCATGCACTATTCCCAGTCCCATGCACTTTGATTTACACGTTAATCTCTTCTGTGAGTTCTCTCAAATAGTCCAAATAAACTACATCCTCTCGCTCCCCTGATCATCCTTGAAGAATTTCAGTAGATTTGTAAATCCATGCTAACTGTGTATGATTCTGTCACAGTTTTCTAAGTGCTCTGCTATAAAATCCTTGATAATGGTCTCTAGCATCTTGTCCACTACTGACTTTAGTCTCACTGGTGTATAATTTGCGGTTTTCTGTGTCCCTTTTTAATTAGTGGGACTATTTTAGTTACATTAGCTAAAGAATTTTAGAAGATGAGCACCAATGCATCCACTGTTTCTAGAGCCACTTCCTTAAGTAGTCTGGGATGTAGGTTATCAGGCTCTGGGGATTTAACAGCCTTTAATCCTACAAATGTCTTCAACAGCATTTTTCTACTAATATAGATTTGCTTCAATTCCTCCTCTCTCTAAACCCTGTGTTCCCCATCATTTGATTAATATGTGAATTGAGTTAAATGAGCTGAAGACTGGTATTTTTGAGATGCTCGGGATCTCTGGAGAAGACCAGGATGGATTATAAAATCTGGCCAAGATGATTGGAAATGCTTCAATATTGCCTTTTGCTCTGATGCAAATAGTTTTGCCATTAAGATTGAATGTTTGCATAACCATCTCCTGTTTTTCAATTGTCCACCATTCATATCTGATGTGACAGGTTTGAAGATTTGGTCCTGACAACTCTAGTCCAATGCACAAATATAGGTGGTGCTGAATTCAATGCCATGTGCCTTCATTTGTCAAACTAGCCAAGATTATTGTTTGTATTTTATGTTTCAGATTTCTAATATCCAAAGGATTTTGGCTTTACTTTACAATTCTCTTGCAGACGTAGGGCTATGATGGACAAAGTGTAATGCAATTGTCAACCAGTTATAAGAGTGTAAGAAACAGTTACCGATACCTCTGACAGGAGCAGGATCAATCTGCGTGAAATGATTGTCATTTTTAACAGAAATTGTTGACTATAGAACATCTCATGTACTTTTTTTCTCTCCATTCCCTTTTTTTTGAAATTATTTGGTTACATTGATTGGTTTGGTTCCATAAAAGGCTTTTTAAGATTCAAGTGCCTAGATTTTGTATCAAATCAGGGATTTTGGAAAGCACCATAACACATTATTGCTTCTTCCTGTGAAACATCTGCTTCTCTGCAAAACTTCATGTGTGGAAGTTAGCTACAGTTTGCCTTAATGTTAGACCATGCTGTAGTTGAACATTTCACCTAAGGCCTTTGACAACTCTTGCTGTTCTGCTACACAGATGGCCATCTGCAACCTAGTATGCCACCTGGTGTAGAAAAATGTTCACATTTCAAACTCTGATATGAAATAGTCTGAGTTTTAAAATTGTAGATTTGGAACAACAGTAAAAATTGCTGAAATATTGAACCCCAAAGTCTCTCTCCAAGCTGTCATTTCATAATGTGCATTTCAATACTGAATCTTTGGAAATGTATGCTAAAGATTGCAATGTTTGCAGTAATTTGCAGCTACTGTAGTAAATTTTTAATTTTCATGTCTCGCAGTCATACTTTTAACTTAAATATTTGTACAGAATATTCACTTTCTAATTTCTTTTATTTCAGTGCAAAACAATTGGTGCGTGGTGAACCAAATGTTTCTTATATCTGCTCACGGTACTACAGGGCACCGGAGTTGATCTTTGGTGCCACAGATTATACCTCCAGTATAGGTGAGTTTTTTTTTGGTGTTTTAGTATTTTGAATCTCCAGTCCTCACTTTCTCCCAGTTTGTTGGTCTGCATGTTTGATCAGGTCTCTACAACAGCGAGCTTTAAAATTTCTACATCATCTTGCTATCTATTTCCTGTGTTACTCATACTACACTTTACAATCCTTTTGAAACTGATTCATTCTTGGGAGTGTTCAGTTCAAAGTGCTTATGCAATGAGGCATTGCTCATAATGTATCAGCAGTAAAAGTCTAGTTTCATTGCACAAGAGCTCTGCTCATTATATTGGTTTTAAAATTCAGGATCATGAATTTGCTTATCAAAGAAATAATAAGTCATTCTTGTCAAATTTTTAAAGTCAAAACTACCAAATACATGTTTTCAAAAGATGGTTTCATTTATGCCTAAAGTTCCCTTTAGCATATATTAAGATGGTGATAATTTATAGTGATTCAAGGCTCTTACTGTAGAATTAATGGGGCTAGTTTCAGTATGCGCACTTGTACTTTTAGCTCTGATTTTAAAACAATGTTTTGCCCTTTTGGGGTATGCTACTGGCATGAATCTGTGTTTACACATGTCCAGTAGAGGGAATAAATAGACGTTAGTAAAATGCTGAAGAGTTTGTGATATTACATCCAATTGACAAAAAAATCTTCAAATGCAGTGTTTTCAAACCTACCAGACAAGCAGCAGCATGTAAAAGTACTATAATCTAACAAACCAGTAATATTTCGGCTGAGCAATGTCTCCCTAAGTACACCCTAGAGGTTCAACCTGAAAATGTGGCAATGAATATGGTCATTTTTTTCCACAATTTTGTTCAGTTCAAATATCCTCCAATGTGATTAGGTTATGCTCAAACTTGAAACTGATAGCAAACTGCATAACTAATCAAAGTCCAAGCAAAGTGCTGAACCCAGACTATGTATTTTGCTATTTAAGTCAGAAAATTTTAACTTTCAATTCTTTTAATCATCCTTTATGGACATCAAACACTGTTTGTGGACCTGTGTTTGGGTGAACTTTTCAATTCTGGATGTGACTTGTGCAATAAAAATCTATTAAGGTAAATAGAATACAGGTCTAAGTGAAAATAATCTTTGCCTTTTTCATTAACTTTTAATTAAGTACCTTAAGAATGCCTGTTTGAATTCAGAAATCTGATATGTATTGTTTGAATCTGGAATAACTAGGTTTGAGGTTGGAGTGTGACCAATTTTGTTAGTGGAAGTTCAGCATGAGGGGTTTGATTAGTGGTTGTGAAAGATCAAGGAGGCTTGACTCAACCATGGCCAAGATTCTGCCAATTTTCAATCATGTATTTCCTTTATGCCAGATTAACCCTATGGAGTCAGAGTCCTACAGCGTGCAGATAGAGCCTTTGGTCCAATGCGTCCATGCCGACAAAGTTTCCCAAACTAAACTAGTCCCACTTGCCTGCGTTTGGCCCATATTCATATATCTATCCAAATGCCTTTTGAAATATAGTATTGGTACCTGCATTTACCACATTCTCTGGCAGTTTTTTATACATATGGGCCCCACTAATGGTGGGGGAGGAGGAGGAGGAGAGGAGTTGCCACTTTCCTCTTTCTCCTCTCATTTCAAACATACGAGCTCCCCTACCCTAGGGAAAGGATCTTTGCTATTCAGCTTATCAATGCACTTAATGATTTAATAAATTTCTGTAAGGCCATTCTCAACATCCTGTGCTCCATTGGAGGAAATGAATCCCAATCTTTCCTGTCTATCTATGTAAATTCAAACTCTCCAGTCCTGGCAGCATGCTGGTCAATCTTTTATGAACCCTCTCCAATTTAATAATATTCTTCCTAGACCAAGGTGACCAGAACCATACACAGTACTCCAAAAGTGGCCTCACCAATGTCCTGTGCAACCTTAACGTGGCATCCCAACTCCTATATTCAGTGGTCTAAGCAATGAAAGCGAGCATGCCTAATGTTGCCTTAGACACCCTGTCTGCCTGTGATGCAAGTTTCAAAGAATTGTGTACCTGACTATCTAGATCTCTTTGTTCGACAATACTACCATTAACAGTGTAAATCCTGCCCTTGTCTGTTTGACCAAAATGCAATACCTCACATTTATCCAAATTAAGGTTAATTTGCCGCTCCTCATACTGGTGCAAATATGAAGCAGTCTCCAGGTTTAACTGTTTAGCTCAACAGAATTGAATTTCTTGCATTGTTTCCCTTGAGTGTTGAGTCTTTTTGGAAATTAAAGTTCTATAGTTTCCTTCATCTCCAGAAGTTGGAAAAACTGATCATTTCAATTGTTTTGTATTACTTGGCAGAATAATGTTACAAGTGAAAGGGAACAGTCTGCTGTATCCTAGACTGGCCCTATCAATACAATGAGAAAAGGATCTCAGATTGGACCCAGAATCGATCTAGTGCTGATTATCCATCTTTTAAAAATAATATGGGAGTTAGGTCCTGCTGCAAACTTCTCCACTAGAGTGTTTACTAACCTGGTAGCTCTGCATAAGTGTCATAAATGGTACCAAATTAGATCATTCCTGCTAGTTGATGACTGTGTGACATGGAGAGAAAGAGATCTGAAATGTTATTTGGAAGAAAATAAACCATGTTTTTAGATTAACTTATTTTGGATCTAGTTTTCAGACTTTGAAGTGTGAATCTCTGTCATTGCTTTAGAAAAGAGTGAAACACCATCACATTTTTACCCTCTAGATCTTGTCATTGTTCTAAGTTTAATATAACAGAGCTGCTTAATTCTTAATTGTTCTCCACTGTTAATACTATCTGGAATAGTAAATTTATGAAAGGATGCGAACTGATATCAATTTAGCACTAAATTTCAGAGTGAATCTAAAACTGATTGTGATCACGTTTTTAAAAAGAAATGCTGTTGCAGTAATGCTGTAAAAATTAACTGCTTATGTTGATTTTGTAGATGTATGGTCAGCTGGCTGTGTGTTAGCAGAGCTATTGCTAGGACAGCCCATCTTCCCTGGTGACAGTGGTGTTGATCAGCTGGTAGAAATTATAAAGGTATAATTCCATTTCTCTCAATACTTCAGTGTATCGTGTGTTTATTTATAAATGGTCCATTTCATCGGTTTACCCCTCTATATACCCTCTCTCTCTTTTCGGCAACCTACTCGATATGTTGCTTCAGTAAAGAAAAGATGACTCATTACAATGCATTTCTGCAATTATCTGATTATTCAGTTTGACGGGGTGCATTCACTGCTTGTCACTTTTTTTTAAAAAAAATTCTGTTACTTCATTCAGCTTTTCCTAATTTGTTACTTGAAGCCTTGAGGTAGTTCTCAATTGGCTTCACATTGGTGATTTATTTCATGCATGTGGGTGTACTCTTTGTGAAAATAGTTTAAATGATTTTCTATCCAATTGTGCCATGTGCAAGCAACTTATTTTTCTATTGGGAGCTGGAGCTTTTAATGCATTTCAGTCAGTCATGTCTATAACGGCAATGAGATGATCTGTTTTGATCCCAACCTTCTGATCTTGCTATTTATACATGATTTGAATTTATTTCAAAGAATAGCTGATAACCTAACATCCCTATAGACAACAGTAGTATTACATCTTGGTGACCAACTTTTATATGCTAGATACAACAGATTTGAGGATGTTGAACATTAGTGTTCACTTTGTTAATTGTGCCATCTAATGAATTGTATTTGTGCATAATATTCATCCGATTATACAATACATAAGATTTATTACATTTGTATGTAGGTCCTGGGAACACCAACAAGAGAGCAAATCAGAGAGATGAATCCCAACTACACTGAGTTCAAATTCCCTCAGATCAAGGCACATCCTTGGACTAAGGTAAGCAAAACAATATTATTTTGACAGTGATACCAAGCCTTGTTTATTAGGCTAAGAACTGGTAGCAAGCCCAGTCGGGGCTAATTTCTATTATTGTCAGATTGCCAAATGTCAATAGAAGTTATCATGAAAACTTTCTTAACCCAAAATAAATAGTTTTTTAAAACTTTTTTCCCCAAGTAATATAAACCTAAAATATATAATATATAATTTAGTTGATAGTTCCTTTTCTTGCCTGATACAGTTTAGAGAATTTTCATTTAGCATTAATGTTGTTTCAGATATTGATACAGCAAATGTGTGTGTCTCAGCCATTAATTCTTGAAAGATAAATTGGAAAGGATCCAGATTTGTGTTCCTTAATGTTTTTCAGTTGAGCAGTTTTATTATTATAAATTCGAATGAATACCAGATTGGCCTTAACCTATGAAACTTCATTAAAAACATTTTCAGTTGCTGATCATTGCACATGGAGCTTTTGAAAACAATTTCTTGAATTTTAGTTCATTATACTGAAAGCTCTCACAGTTGGGCCAGTACACGGGAGTTAATTGTTTTTTAGTCAGTCCTGTAATCTATGAAATCCTAACTGTGCCCGAAACCACCAGAGACCACTGAGTGAATCCACTAAAATATTACATATGCTTTATAATTATATAATTGTTCTCATTGGTAAAAGGAGATAATTTTCAGTGACTGCTGAATGAATATGCCAGCTTATTATGTATGAATGGATGACTTGCTATTTGATTAATTGCCATGTGAATGCATAGAAGAAATAAGTAAAAGACAATTTGAGGAAGACATTGAGAAACTGGGACAAGCATAGGGGAAGTTGACATGTGAATGTGTCCATTAGCAGTTGAACAGAGGAAGACAAGTGAGTTAGTGAACCAAGTTGTGATCCAGAGAAAAGCATCATGCTACAGCGTCAGCGTTTCACTTGTGTAGCCACAGCATTGAGTGGGGTGTGGTGAGAGATAAAGAAGAAAGACTTCAGGTCTTACTGATAAGTATTGCCTGATTACTCTGATAATGTCCGTAACGTCATAATTCAAAATCATCCAAAAAACTTGTTTCTGAGTTGCTTTGTGGTGAATCTATTGCAATAGTATTGATGCTTCATGACCTTTTAAGATAAATATATGCTATTCTCATTATTTCTTATCACTTTCAAATATTTGTATTAATGTTTTAAGCAGTCCCTTTCTTGACTGAACATGTGCACATTTGACACCAAATTATTATGAGTAGTATTTAATGTTGTCCAAGTCTCATCTTTGCACAGTGTCTTCTGCAACTGCATGTTGGTATATAATAGTACATATAGGGGGTGAAATCTGATATCTCGTCTAATCACTGAGCTGTCAGTGAGTTCCAATAAAATATGCACCACTGAATTTGAGGTCTTCTGTTCATTGGGAATATACTGCACTCTTCTGGATAAAAGTCCAAAAGCTAAAAATTGTTCATTAAGTTTTAAATATTTCATAATAGACCAAGGAAATTCGTCATGTATCTAGGTATTATTTTGTAATGTGATCTTGAGAGTAATGAAGTTAACTGCCTCTTATGAGGCATAAAGCTTTCATATGATCTGGTTATTCTTGCAAGTCCATGATTTTTATTAAACTAGCAGTTGAGCATAACTTGAAAACAATTTTCCATAAATATACTCAGATCCCTGGTGATGTGACATTTTACTGAATTGTTGTCACAACTCAAAGCACAGAATGAGAAATGACATGTAAACTTTTGTTTAAGGTTTGTTCTGCCATTTGTCCTTGTGTATTTTACCCACATTATTGAATGCTGATGGGGATAGCATGAGCAATTGTATTACATTCATGTCAATGAAGGAAACCTAGAAATTAAACCATAAGTTTGTATCATGTTCATTTGAACTGGCTCAGTGTTTTGTGCATTAAATGTAGGCGTTCAGCTTAGGAAATTGTCTTTGAGTATGGTTTTCTTATTCTTTGTTTGTAGTTCAACCTCCACATGCTTTTTAGCTTTCTAGAAAATCCAGTTTTATATTTGATCATTGTATTTTTCTGCCCAGTTGATATCCTACCATTGCACAGTTAGTTTCCATGATGCCTCACACTTTCAAAAATTGAAGCAAACATTAAAATGCATTCTACATACAAGAGTACCATTAGGGCATTGTGGCCAAGTTGAATCCTGTCAACATTCAATGGTCATACTTGGTTTCACATGAGTGTCAAGTACCCTAATACTTGAGATTCCTTCAAAGTCCCTCTTGGATTTAAACCTTTTGTCCTTAGCAGAATTCCTCTAATTTAAGAATTTAAAGTAGAAATATCCTGTTCGCCCTGCACAGATAATTCTTCTATAACGTAGCTGTTATGTTCTTGTGCAACCCTGCATTATAGAAAAATCGCACTTTGGCAACACCTAAGTGCTGTTTCTAATGTAATAGAGTTACAGCCAACACATATTTTGAAAGTTCGCACTTTAGAGAGTGTCCCCATTTTGTCAATTGCATGACAGCAAATTCATGTCGACAAAATGCGTGTTATAGCAGGCCGACCTGTATCAACAAAAACTGCATTTTTATGGGTATTAATTTTGCATTCATTAGTACTGTGTAAACCTGCAGTCTCTGAAAATTGTAACAGGGTAGTTGTTATGGGGGACTTGAACTTTCCAAATATTGATGAGGAATACTATAGTTCAAGTGCTTTAGTTCGGTCAGTTTTTGTTCAGTGTGTGCAGGAGGATTTCCTGACAGTATGCCAACAGGTCAACAAGGGGTAAGGCCACATTAGATTTGGTACTGGTTAATGAACCCGGCCAGGTGTTGGATTTGGAGGTAGGTGAGCACTTTGGTGATGGTGAACCACAATTCGGTTATGTTTATTTTAGTGATAGAAAAAGATAAGTATATACTGGAGGGCAAGATTATTGCTGGGGGAAAGGCAATTATGATGCAGTTAGGCAAGATTTAGGATGCAGAGGCTGGGAAAGGAAACTGCAGGAGATAGGCACAGTTAAATGTGGAGTTATTCAAGGACCAGCTATTGCAGGTTCTTGCTATGTACTGGTCAGGCAGGGAAGAAGTTGTTGAGCGCGGGAGTAGTGATTTACTAAGCAAGTTGAATCTCTTGTCAAGAGGAAGGCGGCGGCTTATGTTAGGATGAGATGTGATGGTTCAGTTAGGGCACTTGAGACTCAAGTTAGCCAGGAAGGACCTAAAGAGAGAGAGAGAAGAGCCAGGAAGGAACATAAGAAGTCACTGGCTGATAGGATCAAGGAAAATCCTAAGGCTTTCTTTAACTATATCAGGAATAAAAGAATCACTAGAGCAAGATTAGGGACAATCAAGCATAGTAGTGGAAAGTTCTGCGTGAGTCAGAGGAGATAGGGAAAGTGCCAAATGAATACTTTTCATCAGTATTCACACTAGAAAAAGACAAAGACAATGTGGTCAAGGAGAATACTGAGATACAGGCTACTAGACTAGGTGGGATTGAGGTGCATAAGGAGGTGGTGTAAGCAATCCTGGAAAGTGTAAAAATAGATAAGTATCCTGGGCTGGACGGGATTTATCCTAGGATTCTCTGGGAAGCCAAGGAGAAGACTGGAGGATAGCACTTGATGTCCCCTTGTTCAAGAAGGGGAGTAGAGACAACAGTGGTAATTTTAGGCCTGTGAGCCTTACTTCAGTTGTGGTAAAGTGTTGGAAAGGGTTATCAGAGATGGGATTTATAATCATCTAGAGATGAATAAGCTGATTAGGGGTAGTCAACGCTTTTGTGAAGGGTAGGTCGTGCCTCACGAACCTGATTGAGTTCCTTGAGAAAATGACCAAACAGGCGGATGAGGGTAAAGCGGTTGTGGTGTACGTGGATTTCAGTAAGGCGTTTGATAAGGATCCCCACTGTAGGCTATTGCACAAAATACAGAGGCATGTAACTGAGGGTGTTTTAGCAGTTTGGATCAGAAATTGGTTAGCTGAAAGATAACAGAAGCTGGTGGTTGATCGGAAATATTCATCCTGGAGTTCAGTTACTAGTTGGGTACTGCAAGGACATGTTTTGGGTCCACTTTTTTTTATCATTTATATAAATTACCTGGTGAGGGTAGAAAAGGATGGGTTAGTAAATTTGCAAATGACACTAAGGTCGGTAGAGTTGTGAATAGTGACAAAGAATGTTGTAGTTTACAGAGAGAGACAGTGGCATCCTTTTTCCTTTAAATTCAGGGGTGATTTACATAGGACAGATCTCTAAGGTAGTTTCTTTACTCAGTAGTAGGGACGTGGAACGCACTGCCTGCAACGGTAGTAGACTCGCTAACATTAAGGCCATTTAAATGGGCGGCACGGTGGCACAGGGGTTAGCACTGCTGCCTCACAGCGCCAGAGACCCGGGTTCAATTCCCGCCTCAGGCGACCGACTGTGTGGAGTTTGCACGTTCTCCCCGTGTCTGCATGGGTTTCCTCCGGGTGCTCCGGTTTCCTCCCACAGTCCAAAGATGTGTAGGTCAGGTGAATTGGCCATGCTAAATTGCGCCTAGTGTTAGGTAAGGGGTAAATTTAGGTGTATGGGTGGGTTACGCTTCGGCGGGTCGGTGTGGACTTGTTGGGCCGAAGGGCCTGTTTCCACACTGTAATGTAATCTAATCTAATCTCTAAAGGATATCACTGTCCAACCTATCTAACCCTCTGATTATTTTTTTATGTCTCAATTAAGTTGCCTCTCAGCCTCCTTCTGTCTAACAAAAACAGCCTCAAGTCCCTCAACCTTTCCTCGTAAGGCCTTCCCTCCATGTCTGGCAACATCCTCTTAAGTCTCCTCTGAACCCTTTCCAAAGCTTCCACGTCTTCCTTATAATGTGACCAGAACTGTACACAATATTCCAAATGTGACCACACCAGAATTTTGTTCAGCTGCAGCTGATCTCGTGGTTCCGAAACTCAATCCCTCTACCAATGAAAACTAACACACTCTCTGCCTTCTTAACAACCCTATCAATCTGGGTGGCAACTTTCAACGATCTGCAATCTCTCTGCTCATCTACACTACCAAGAATTTTACCATTAGCCCTGCATTCCTCTTAGTACTCCTTCCAAAGTGAATCCCCTCACACTTTTCTGCATTAAACGCCATTTGCCACCCCTCCGCCCAGCTGTGCAGCTTATCTATGTCTCTCTGTAAACTACAGCATTCTTCGTCATTATTCACAACTCTATCGACCTTAGTGTCATCTGCAAATTTACTAACCCATCCTTCTCTACCCTCATCCAGGTAATTTATATAAATGACAAAAAACAGTGGACCCAAAACATGTCCTTGCAGTACCCAACTAGTAACTGAACTCCAGGATGAATATTTCTCATCAACCACCAGCTTCTGTTATCTTTCAGCTAACCAATTTCTGATCCAAACTGCTAAAACACCCTCAGTTACATGCCTCTGTATTTTGTGCAATAGCCTACAGTGGGGATCCTTATCAAACGCCTTACTGAAATCCACGTACACCACAACCGCTTTACCCTCATCCGCCTGTTTGGTCATTTTCTCAAGGAACTCAATCAGGTTCGTGAGGCACGACCTACCCTTCACAAAAGCGTTGACTACCCCTAATCAGCTTATTCATCTCCTAGATGATTATAAATCCCATCTCTGATAACCCTTTCCAACACTTTACCACAACTGAAGTAAGGCTCACAGGCCTACAATTACCATTGTTGTCTCTACTCCCCTTAGAACATAGAACATAGAAGAATACAGCGCAGTACAGGCCGTTCAGCCCTCGATGTTGCGTCGATCAAAGCCCACCTAAACTACACTAACCCACTATCCTCCATATACCTATCCAATGCCTGCTTAAATACCCATAAAGAGGGAGAGTCCACTACTGCTACTGGCAGGGCATTCCATGAACTTACGACTCGCTGAGTGAAGAACCTACCCCTAACATCAGTCCTATATCTACCCCCCCTTAATTTAAAGCTATGCCCCCTTGTAATAGCTGACTCCATACGTGGAAAAAGGTTCTCACTGTCAACCCTATCTAACCCCCTAATCATCTTGTACACCTCTATCAAATCACCCCTAAACCTTCTTTTCTCCAATGAAAACAACCCCAAGTGCCTCAGCCTTTCCTCATAGGATTTTCCTACCATACCAGGCAACATCCTGGTAAACTTCCTCTGCACCCGTTCCAGTGCCTCCACATCCTTCTATAGTATGGCGACCAAAACTGCACACAATATTCCAGATGCGGCCGCACCAGAGTCTTATACAACTGCAGCATGACCTCAGGACTCCGGAACTCAATTCCTCTACCAATAAAAGCCAGTACGCCATATGCCTTCTTCACTGCACTATTTACCTGGGTGGCAACTTTCAGAGATCTGTGTACATGGACACCAAGACCTTCTTGAACAAGGGGACATCAAGTGCTATCCTCCAGTCTTCTGGCATTATTCCTGTAGACAATGATGGCATAAAGATCAAAGCCAAAGGCTTTGCAGTCTTCTCCTTGGCTTCCCAGAGAATCCTAGGATAAATCCCGTCCAGCCCAGGATACTTATCTATTTTTACACTTTCCAGGATTGCTTACACCACCTCCTTATGCACCTCAATCCCACCTAGTCTAGTAGCCTGTATCTCAGTATTCTCCTTGACCACATTGTCTTTGTCTTTTTCTAGTGTGAATACTGATGAAAAGTATTCATTTGGCACTTTCCCTATCTCCTCTGACTCACGCAGAACTTTCCACTACTATGCTTGATTGTCCCTAATCTTGCTCTAGTGATTCTTTTATTCCTGATATAGTTAAAGAAAGCCTTAGGATTTTCCTTGATCCTATCAGCCAGTGACTTCTTATGTTCCTTCCTGGCTCTTCTCTCTCTCTCTTTAGGTCCTTCCTGGCTAACTTGAGTCTCAAGTGCCCTAACTGAACCATCACGTCTCATCCTAACATAAGCCGCCGCCTTCCTCTTGACAAGAGATTCAACTTGCTTAGTAAATCACTACTCCCGCGCTCAACAACTTCTTCCCTGCCTGACCGGTACATAGCAAGAACCTGCAATAGCTGGTCCTTGAATAACTCCACATTTAACTGTGCCTATCTCCTGCAGTTTCCTTTCCCAGCCTCTGCATCCTAAATCTTGCCTAACTGCATCGTAATTGCCTTTCCCCCAGCAATAATCTTGCCCTCCAGTATATACTTATCTTTTTCTATCACTAAAATAAACATAACTGAATTGTGGTTCACCATCACCAAAGTGCTCACCTACCTCCAAATCCAACACTTGGCCGGGTTCATTAACCAGTACCAAATCTAATGTGGCCTTACCCCTTGTTGACCTGTTGGCATACTGTCAGGAAATCCTCCTGCACACACTGAACAAAAACTGACCGAACTAAAGTACTTCAACTATAGTATTCCTCGTTGAACTTGGAAAGTTCAAGTCCCCCATAACAACTACCCTGTTACACTTGTTCCAATCGAGGATCATCTTTGCTATCCTATCCTCTACATCTTAGGAACTATTCAAAAGCTTATAAAAAAACTTCCAACAGGGCAAGCTCTCCTTTCCTGTTTCTAATCTCAGCCCATACTACCTCAGTAGAGGAGTCCTCAAAAGTCCTTTTTGCAACCATAATACTGTCCTTGACTAGCAATGCCATATCATCCCCTCTTTTACCATTTTCTTTATTCTTCCTGAAATCTCTAAATCCCAGAACCTGCTCTAGCCATGTCTCCGAAATGGCCACAGCATTGAAGTCCCAGGTACCAACCCATGCTGCAAGTTAACCCATCTTATTAAGGATGCTCCTGGCGTTTAAGTGGACACACTTCAAACCAACCTCTTGCCTGCTGGTGCCTTGTGATCTTGAAATCTTAGTTCTGACTTCATTACTGTCCTCCTCCCATCTACTTGAACTACAATTTCTGTTCCCATCCCCCTGTTGAATTAGTTTAAACCCACCCGAAGAGCATTAGCAAATATCCCCCCAGAATATTGGTACTCTACAAACAGAATGGTCTTCACCTGAACCAGAAGAGGTCCCACCTACCCCAGAAAGAGCATAGATTATCCAGGAATCCAAAACCCCTCCCTCCTGCGCCACGTGTTCAACTCCTTTCTCTCCCTACTCCTCGCTTCGCTAGCACATGGCATGAGCAACAAACCAGAGATGATAACTGTTTGTTCTAGCTCTAAGCTTCCACCTTAGCTCCCTGAATTTCTGCTTTAAATGCCTATCTCTCTTCCTGCCTATGTGGACCACAACTTGGAGCTGCTCCCCCTCCTTCGCAAGGATCCTGAAAACACTATCAGACACATCACAAACCCTGACACCTGGGAGGCAACACACCAAACATGAGTCAGGATGTTCCGTGGGAATGAGACAATCTATCCCCCTAACTATGGACTCCCCAATGACTAATGTTCTGCTCTTCTTTCCCCTTCCCTTCTGAGCAACAGAGACAGACTCTGTGCCAAAGACCTGTTCCCCATTGGTTACCCTTGGTAAGTTGTTGACCCCAACAGTATCCAAAATGATACACTTGCTCTTGAGGGGAACTGCCACAGGGATCCCTGCACTGCTGACCCATTCCCTTTTCGCCACCCGACAGTAACCCATCTACCTTCTTTTAGCTGAGGCGTGACTCCCTCCATGTAACTCCTCTCTGTAATCCCCTCCGCTTCCCGAATGGTCCAAAGTTCGTCCAGTTCGCTAATGCGTTTTTCGAGGAGCTGGGGTTGGGTGCACTGTTTTTAGGACAATGTTACTGGTCCTACAAGTTACTGATAATGTAAAATTTGGCAATGTGGTCTAGGATCATAACATCTTGTATTAATGCAGTGCCTTTAACGTTGTCAAGCATTGCAAGGTGCTAGGGAATATAGTTTGGGGCTGCAAACAATGACATTCATTTTCCCTGCATTTATTTTGAGCAAATTTTAATACAGTGGGGACTTTGTGTCAGAGCTGGTTGTCATCAGCATATATGCACAACAATTGTTTTTGGGTGTTGTCACCAAATCACAGCTTGCAAATAAAAAATAAATGAGTCCAACGATTGATCCTTGATGGACTACAGAGAAAGCAGTGCAGTTACAGCAAGGAAAATTATGGTAGGTTTTCTAAGGTAATAATGGAACCAGGCAAAGTTGCACAGCACGTCAGACAGCATTCGAGGAGCAGGAGAATTGACATTTCGGACAAAAGCCCTTCATCAGGAATATGTATTATGTTTATGCAAAACCTAGCAGAAATATCACTCCAGTGTCTTCACCAGCTAACCGGTATAGCTGTTTATTTGTGTGTGGAAGTTGATCGTAATTGGGATGAGGAAGACTATACCTGTGATTTAACATTTAATCACTTGTCAGATGCTTGACATATTCATACTAAGAACATGGAATCTGAAGTAGCTTGTCAATGAACTTGCAAGTTTTCTCAACTGATCTTGACTTTCCGCAAAAATATGTTGATGCAAGCTGGAGGTATTCTTGAAAGACAATATAGTACAAATTTTTGATGTGTTAATTGATCGTGGGATGTGGATATCATTAACAAAACCAGGATTTATTGCCCAAACCTAACTGTTTTTGAGCAACAAATGGTGAGCCATGTTATTGAAATGCCACAGTATTTACAATGGAGGTACCACCATCGTGCAGTTAAGAAAGAAAGGTTTAATTGATAATGAAAGAATTATGATATTGTTCTAAGTCCAGTGTTGTGAGAGATCTGGGGAGAAACTTGCAAGTTGTGTTCAGATGTGCCTGCAGTCTTTGTCCTACTGGGCGGTAGTATTTGTGAATTTGGAATTTGCTGCCAAAGGAATCTTGATGAGGTGTTGTTTTGCATCTTGCTGTTTATGCTACAGTCAAACTGCATTAGTCGTGGGGAGTGAGTCTGTTCAAAGTGAGGTGTCAGTCTGCCACACTTGATTTAAACGTGTTCATTCATATCAGAAAAACAAAGCTACATGAACTTATTCATATGATGCTAGTAACATTTCATTTTGGCATTCTTATCCTAAATAATCCTACACAAAAAGAAATGTGCACAGGAAACAAACCATTTTGGCCCAACCAGATCATGTCAGGAATAATGGTTGCTTTTAAGCCCTTAAGAAGATGATGATGAGCTGGCTTCTTAAACTGCTGCAGTCCATGTGCAGTAGATTGACCCACAAAACCCTCTGGGAGGGAGTTCCAGGATTTTGACCCAGCAACAGCAATATATCTCCAAGTCAGAATGATGAGTGACTTGGAGGGGAAGTTGCAGGTGGTAGTGTTCCATGTATTTGCTGCCCTTGTCCTTCTAGATGGTACTGGCCATGAGTTTTGAATGGTGCTGTTGAAAGATCTTTGGCAAATTGCTGTAGTGCATTTTGTGGGTAGTACATACTGCTGTTACTTAACGTCCTCTGAAGTCAAGGGAGTGGCTGCTTGTGGATGTGGTGCCAGTCAGGCAGGCTGGTTTGATCTGGATGATGTCAAGCCTCTTGTGCTATTGGAGCTGCATCCATTCAGACAAATGAGTGGTCCATCACCTAACTTGTGCCTTGTTGATGGTGAACAGACTTGCAGGACTCAGAAGGTGACTTGCTTGCCATTGTATTCCTAGCCTCTGACCTGTTCTTGTAATTTGTGGCGAGTCAGTTCAATTTCTGGTTAGTGGTAACCAGATAGGATAGGATTAGGATCTGGTTAGGATTTTGATAGTTGAGGGAATCAATGATGATAACACCATTGAATGTCAGAGGGTGATGGTTAGATTGTCTCCTGTTGAAAACGGTCATTGTCTACATCTATACTATTTGCTTCCACCACAGTCTGACATTTAGTTGTGCATTCTCGCCATCTTTGGGTCAAGCAGTTTCTTCTGAACGCCCTGTTAGATTTCTCAGTGACTGTTTTATATTCATGGCTCTAATTTATGCACCTCTGTACCAAAAACAAAACTCTCTGCATCCATTTATCACAATATTTAATTTTATAGAACTCTGATTAGATTGCCCCTCAGTCTCTCCTTGGTAGAAACAAGGACTGCAGATGCTGGAAACCAGAGTCTAGATTAGAGTGGTGCTGGAAAAGCACCAGTATCCGAGGAGCAGGAAAATCAACATTTCGGGCAAAAGGGCTTTTGCCTGAAATGTTGATTTTCCTGCTTCTTGGATGCTGCCTGACCCACTGTGCCTCAGCCTCTTCTCCGCAAGGAAGAAATCCAATGTCTCAATCCTTTCCTGATATATAGAAGCATGCATTTTGGGTGTCATGTAAAACTTCTGCATCCTCTATCATTTCAATAACATAACAATCAGAACCACGTGCAGTTTTTTAAGTGTGAACTAACAAAATTTTAATACAGGTTTAGTCTAAATTTCCTACTTTTTAATTCTATCCCTTTCTGATAAAACCCAAGACCTAATGGTCTTGCTAATCTTTGGAGAGATTTAGATTCTACCAAGAGAGTTCTGCTATTCTGAGAATTTTCATATCTGCTTGAGAAGGACCTTGAATGGCTCTTTTGAGTAAGATGTAACCAGTAGTGCAGCACTCCTCCAGTACTGCAATGAACATAGAACATGACAGTGCAGTACAGGCCCTCAGCCCTCGATGGTTCCACAGGTTGGCACAATAATCTAAAGCCCATCTATTCTGCACTATTCCATTTTCATCCATATGTTTATCCAATGACCATTTAAATGCTAATAAAGTTGGCGAGTCTACTACTATTGCAGGCAGTGCAATCCGTGCCCCTATTACTGAGTAAAAAAGTTACTTCTGAAATCTGTCCTATATCTATCACTCTTCAATTTAAAGCTATGTCCTCTCGTACTAGCCATCACAATCGTGGAAAAAGACACTGTCTGCCCACCCTATCTAACACTGATTATCTTACATGTCTCAATTAAGTCACTTCTCAACCTTCTTTTCTCTAACGCAAACAATCTCAAGTCTCTCAGCCTTTCCTCATAAGACCTTCCCTCCATAACAGGCAACATCCTGGTAAATCTTCTCTGAGCCCTTTCCAAAGCTTCCATATCCTTACTATAATGCAGTGACCAGAACTGTACACAATATTCCTAGTGCAGCCACACCAGAGCTTTGTATAGCTGTAGCATGATCTTGCAGCTCCAAAACTCAATCCCTCTTATCAATAAAAGCTAACACCACCTGTCTTTCAGCTAGCCAGTTTCTTATCCAAACCCTCAATCCCTTGCTTTGTTTTTTTTTGTGCAATAGTTTACCATGGAGAACCTTATCAAATGCCTTACTGAAATCCATATACACCACATCAACCGCTTTACCCCCATCCACCTGTTTGGTCACCATCTCAAAGAACTCAAGTTTGTGAGGCATGATCTACCCTTCAAAATCGTGTTGACTATCCCTAATTAACATATTCCTTTCTAGATGATAAATCTGATCTCTTATAACCTTTTCCAACACTTAACCCACAACCAAAGTAAGGCTCACTGGTTGATAATTACCATGGTTGTCTCTACACTCCTTCTTGAGCAAGGGGCCATCATGTGCTATCCTCCGGTCTTCTGGCAGTATTCATGTAGACAATGATGGCAAAGAGATCAAACCCAAAGTCTTGGCAATCCCCTCCCTAAGTTCCCACAGAATCCTAGGATAAATCCTATCCAGCCCATGGGACTTGGCAATTCTGGAAAGTGCAAAAATAGCTAACCGCTCCTCTTTATGGACCTCAATCCCATTTGGTCTAGTCACCTGCATATCATAATGCTCCATGACAACATTATATTTTTCCAGTATGAATACTGACGGAACCTATTGTTTGGCACTTCATCGATCTCCTTGGACTCACATGCAGCATCCCACTACTGTCCTTGATTGGCCCTAATCTTTCTCTAGACATTGTTTTATTCCTGATCTACTTATAGAAAGCTTTAGGGCTTTCCTTGATCGACAACTTCTCATGTCCCCTCCTGGCTCTTCTTAGTTCGTTCTTTAGGTATTTCCTGGTTAACTTGTAATTCTCAAGTGCCCTAGCTGAGCCTTCACGTCTCGTCCTAACGTAAGCCTTCTCTTGAAAAGAGATTCAACTTCTTCAGTTAAACCATGGCTCCCTTGCTTGACCACTCCCTCCCTGCCTGAGAGGTACATACTTATCAATGACGCACACTAGCTTTTTCTTGAATAAGCTCCACACTTCAATTGTGCTCATCCCCTGCAGTTTCCTTCCCCATACTATGCATCCTAAATCTTGCCTAATTGCATCCTAATTATCTTTTCCCTCAGCAATAACTTGCCCTGTGATATATACCTATCCCTTTCCATCGCTAAAGTAAATATAACTGAATTGTGGTTACTATCACCAAAGAGCTCACTTACCTCCAAATCTGACACCTAGTCTGGTTCATTACCCAGTACCAAATCCAATGTGTCCTTGCCTCTTATTGGCTTGTCTACATACTGTGTCAGGAAACACATTGGACAAAAGCTGACCCATCTAAAGTACTAGAACTGTATTTCCAGTCAATATTTGGAAAGTTAAAGCTCCCCCATAATAACTATCCTGTTACACTCGCACCTATCCAGAGTTATCTTTTGCTATCCTATCCTCCACATCTCTGGAACTATTCCGAAAACTCCCAAAAGGGTGACCTCTCCTTTCCTGTTTCTAACCTCCGCAGACGAGTACTCAAACGTTTTTTTCTATCGCAGTAATACTGTCCTTGACTAACAATGTCACACCTCCCCCTCTTTTACTATCTTCTCTGTTCTTGCTGAAATATCTAATTCTGAACTTGGCATAAATTATGCATTCTTCATTAGAATTGTGCTTGCACCAGACATCTTCAAATTTGGACAGTGGTGGTGCCACTGAGCCAGTGAAGCCATTTGTGTCATCTTTTCAGTTACTAATTTGTAAATTATTAAGCACTTTATTTTTTGCAGGTCTTCCGACCCCGCACTCCTCCGGAAGCCATTGCATTGTGTAGCCGTCTGCTTGAATATACACCAACCGCCCGTCTGACGCCTCTAGAGGCATGTGCACATACATTCTTCGATGAATTACGGGACCCAAATGTCAAGTTACCAAATGGACGTGAGAAACCATTACTGTTTAATTTCACTACTCAAGGTAAGGAAGTGGTTTATAACCAAAAAATGACAGTGACATTTTAAAAACTAAGTGATCTGCAAATTCAACCTGCTACTGATACATCAAAATCCATTTATGGCCTGGGAAGGTTCTCCTGTCCATTCTTGATGAAAAACAATAGTGCCATGCCTTATTAAAAATGGTGCTGTCTTCAGTAGATCCAGGAGGCAAGCAATGATCATCCATTGGTAGGGGAAAAACCATTTTTATCATTGCTTTTGCCTCTGTGACATTGTGCTCTTTGAGGGATCTGTTTCACTATCAGCCAGAATGATTTAAAGCTGCAGAATGACCAGGAATGACTATAGATGCGCGTGCAGGGCAAAAGTGAGGACTGCAGATGCTGGAGATTAGAGTTGAGTGTGGTGCTGGAACAGCATAGCAAGTCAGGCAGCATCCAAGGAGGAGGCGAATCGACTTTTCGGGCAAAAGTCAGGCATATAGATGGTCAGGTTCTGGAAATTCTGCTGTCTGGAGACATCCAAAGAAGCAAATATTGTTTCCAACTGATTAATAACTTCCCAGGCAACCTCAAAGCTTGCATCTGTACTAATTCATGTACTGCTTTCCAAGATTAAAAGTTTAGAAAGAGCTAATGTGCCAGACCCAAACATACATCACTGTTGTTGCTTAGATTGGAATCAACTGCAGTACCTCTGTCAATTATTCCCTGTTGAGACTTGTATTATTATTAATAATGACTACTTAACTGAAGTGCCAGACTGCCTTCGAAATCCTATCCCAGCCTACTGTGGAACCATATATGTTTACACACAAGAAGCCATTGGTTGGCCCATTGTATCTATGACAATGTGTTGCTAAAGCAACCCAAAGCACATTTATTCTGCCTTGTCTCCTTGAGGTTAGTACCTTCTGTTGCTACAAATGTTTACGCACATTTTCTTCAAAAGATGCAGCCTCTCAGGGGGAGAGGAAACCTGGATGAAATGCTTGATATTGAAAAATACAGTTCACGAGCTTTAAATTGAATAGCATTGAACCAAGCAGTTGAAGTCATCAACCTAGAACATAGAAAAGTACAGCACAGAACAGGCCCTTTGGCCCACAGTGTTGTGCCAAGGATTAATCCTAATGTGAAATAAAATAGCATAACCTACGCACCCTGCTATCCATGTGTATGTGCAGCAGTCGCTAAAATGTCCCTAATGACTCTGCTTCCACCATCACTGCTGACATGGCATTCCATGCATTCCCAACTGTCTGCGTAAAGAACCTACCTCTGACTTCCCCTCTATACCTTTCTCCTATTATCTTAAAACTATAACCCTTTGTGCCAGTCAATCCTGCCCTGGGCGAAAGTGTCTGGCTATTGACTCTATCCATGCCTCTCATTATCTTGTATACCTCGATCAGGTCACCTTTCTTCCTCCGCCTCTCCAGAGAGAAAAGTCTGAGCTTAGTCAACCTTTCTTCATAAGGCAAGCCCTCCAGTCCAGGCAGCATCCTGATGAACCTTCTTTGCACCCTCGCCAAAGCCTCTGTATCTTTCCTATAGTAGGGTGACCAGAACTGAACACAATATTCCAAGTGTGGTCTCACCAGGGACTAGTAGAGCTGTAGAAAAACCTCGTGGCTCTTCAATTGATCCCCCCTGTTAATGAAAGCCGAAATACCATATGCTTTCTTAACAACCCTATCCACTTGGGTGGCAACTTTGAGGGATCTATGTACTTGAACACCAAGATCCCTCTGTTCCTCCACACTGCCAAGAATCCTGTCTTTAATCCAGTATTCAGCATTCAAGTTTGATCTTCCAAAATGCATCACTTTGCATTTATCATTTGCCATTTCTCAGCCCAGCTCTGCATCCTGCCTATGTCAAGCTGCAGCCTGCAATAGCCCTCGATACTATCAGTGGCATCTCTGACCTTTGTGTCATCTGCAAATTTACTAATCCATCCCTCAACCTACTCATCCAAGTCATTTATAAAAACTACAAAGAGCAGAGGCCCAAGAACAGAGCCCTGCGGGACCCCACTCAACACTGACCTCCAGGCAGAATACTTTCCATCGACATCCACTCTCTGCCTTCTGTCAGCCAACCAATCCTGAATCCAGATAGCCAAATCTCCCTGTATCCCATACCTCCTGACTTTATGAATGAGCCTACCATGGCAAACCTTATCAAATGCCTTGCTGAAGTTCTTATACACCACATCCACTGCTCAACCTTCGTCGGCCTGTCTTGTTACCTCCTCAAAGAACTCAATAAAATGTATGAGGCATGACCTGCCTCTCTCCAAGCCATGCTGACTGCCTTTAATCACGCTGTGCTTTTCCAAGTACTCATAAATGCTCTCCCTCCAAATTCTTTCCAAAACTTTGCTGACCACATCAATGACATAGTTCAGTTGCATTCTTCTGCTACCTGTGACTCTGCAAATACTCACTTTTATAAAATATGTCTGCAGTTTACCTCTATTGAATTAATTTCATCCCATTGTTATCCTACCTATTGGATAATAAACATTTGTGCCATCTTCAGTGGTTTTTCCTATTGTGCAAAACCTCCGATTTTCATTTCATGTTTCTTTAATTTGCAGTGTATAACCGGGGAAGGTTACTTAAAACCTTGTAGTCATCCTTTGTGTTGAGATGCAATCCAGCTATTTAATGTGTCATTAGCTAACTGTTTCAAATTGCTTTTATATCTTGGTATGTGTATGGAATGAGCTGCCTTAAGATGTGGAGGAGATTGGTACAATTGCAACATTTAAGAGGTATAGGAATAGGAAGGGTTTGGAGGGATATGAGCCGGGCACTGGCGGGTGGGACTAGATTGGGTTGGGATATCTGGTCGGCATGGACGGGTTGGACCGAAGGGTCTTTTTCCATGCTGTACATCTCTATGACTCTATATGATTAAGTTAACTTGCACCAATTCAATGTCAGCAAAATAAAAATACCTATAGGTCCCTGCCCTCTTAACATCCGCCAATCTTTATTGCCCCCATAGACTTAAGCCCAAAATGCAGAAGCTTACCATAGTTCTCGATCATGAGCTCACCTGTCTCCAGAATTGCTTTTTGTTTTTGTTTCACCTCTATTTCTACTAATTTCCTCCCACAATGTTGAAACTTTTACTTCATGTTTTGATCACCTTTTATGGCTTGATTTTCACCAATTTATCTCCACCCAACTTCCTCCCTTCCTTATTGCCTGTGGAGCCATTCAGCACGTCACCACTGTATCTTTAACCAAACTCTACTCCATGGCTCTTACACCACATCAGTCAGTGTTAAAGATTCTCTTCCCTTCTAATTTGCCTACCACCCTTCCCCATGTCCTGAGCTTTTCCTGTACCTTTTTGTTTCTGTTGTCTTCACCATCATTGGCTGCAGGCATTTGAAGTCGGGAATTCCAGAATGTAACTTAAACATTTCTAACTGTTTAAAATCTGCCTTCCTGTCCTAGGCTTTCCAGTATATTGAAGTGCGTTGTTGAGCATTTTTAACCTCAGTCAGTGCAAAAATGCTTATCATTGTCTGAAGTTTATAAGGTGGGCTCCCCCGTTACAGTAATTTTATCCATTCTGTCTGAAAGTTAGAGTCCACAAAAGTCTTTGGGTCAATTCAGTGTGATTTTTTTTTCATTTGACATGGATTGACAATGGAGGGCGCAATTGGTCTCATTACCAGTTGGGAAGGAATAACTTGCTATATAGTTATCACAAACTATTGTAATCTTTGCAGGACGTGACCATGCATAGACTGAGCCATCTATTGGATTTCATTGATTTAGTTCATGTTTTTCATGTCAGTTTGGATAAGGTGCTAGAGATTGCACCCCTACAATAAGCCAGTGCTTCTGTATCTGTGTCCAATATTTATGCTTGTATTTAGTGGCATTTTGTTTCACCTAGAGAGCAAATTTGATCCCTGGCTGTCTGTCACAAGAAAACGAAACCCCCTGAAAATTTTAGAGAACAATGCTGGGTCTGTTATATCTTATTAGCTGTCATCATTTCAGTCAAGGATTGAGTAGAAAGATTGAAAGTAGAATACACATTGATGCATGGCTGAGAAGATGCATTTCTTTGCATAACTGGAACTCTGAAGGCACTTCAAATGATGATAAATTGATTCATTTGCAGATGGGCATTTTCTGATTAACACTCTTATTGCAACTGATGGGCAGAGCAAAGGATGATATAAAATTCTACTGTGTAATAGAAAGCTCTGTCAGCACTTCAGTGGTCTTCTACAGAAATTCTGAATAGTTAGTGAATAAAATACTCTAGACATCTCAATTGATTTTGCAGAACTGTCGAGCAACCCAGCACTGGCATCAATCCTTATCCCTCCTCACATTCGGAATCAGACTCCTGCATCAACTCCAACGAATGCTTCTGCGGTGTCAGGTGAGCATGATGATGCACATCTTCTAGCAATTGCAAAATTAAATGTCATGTAACTTATTTTCATCTGTTTGAATTCTAATCTAACTGTAGCTTCACTATAATCTTCACAAAGGAAGGCAATTGCCTAGTGGTATTATTGCTGGACTGTTAATCCAGAGACTTCAGTAATGTTCTAGGGGTCTGGTTTAAATCCTACCATGGCAAATGATGAAATTTGAGTTGAATAGAAATCTGAAATTAGGGGTCTAATGCTGACCATGAACCATCGCCGATTGTTGGGAAAATCCATCCGGTTCACTAATGTCCTTGGGGAAGGAAATTACCATCCTTACCTGCTCTAGCCTGCATGTGACTCCAGACCGATGGCAAAGTGTTTGACTCTTATCCAGAGGGCAATTAAGAATGGGCAAGGAATGCTCATTGAGGTAGTGATGACCCCATGAATTAATAAAGCAAAATATAGAAAGATCGCAAAGTTTCTGTGGTGCAGAAAATGAGAACTGTAATTTTAGTTGAGGGTGACATAGAATAGATAATTTGATTAGAATGCTGAAACTACACTGTGAGCAGGTTTTCCTGAAATTCCATTTTTTTTTTCTCTCTCTCTCTCTCTCTCTCTCTCTCTCTCTCTCTCTCTCTCTCTCTCTCTCTCTCTCTCTCTCTCTCTCTCTCATGTTTTCTATAACTGTACTGCTTCTGTACAAGACTACAACTTTTAAATACTAATTTATTTGGTCAGTTGTAGCTTGCTCTTGATTAGGAGGTTGTGGTTTCAAAGTTCCCACTTGAGGTTTGAGAACAAGATCTAGATTAATGCTATCGTGGAGCACTGCTATACTAAAAGGTCTATGTCATTTGGATTAGTCATGAAACCAAGGCATTGTTTGGCACCTCAGATGGATGTGAAAGATCCCTGGGTAATGAAGAAGAGTGAGAGGACTGTTAAAGGTGTCCTGCCTGGTTTTTATTCCTAAGTCAGTGTTCTAAAACAGATTACCTTGTTATTGTTACATTGCTAGAATGTGAGAACTTGCAATGTACAAATAGACTGCATGTTTCCTACATTTCACTACTGTGTTCATATTCATGAAATATAATGTAGTAATGTTAACTTTTTCCATGCTGTTCATCAAATTATATGGAATTTCATTTGTTTTAGTACATGTCAGGAGCATAAGTCAATATTTCACTTTTATTTGTTCTCCTATAAGTCGACTTCTGCACCATAACTTATTTTTCATACATCTTCTGCACTGTAATTTATTTTTCGTACATCATGACCAAGCTATGAAGTTGCATTACTTTGTACTTCCATATTGAATAATGGAATGGTTCCAGCACATCATTGCACATAAATGCTTAATAGCGAGCTTGAAGGCAGATGAAATTTTGGAGTATCTTTCTCCTTCAGATGATAAAGCAAATGAGATATTTGGTTTTGTGTATATGGTCTGTGTATCTATGTCAAAAAGTGTGGTGCTGGAAAAGCGCAGCCAGTCAGGCAGCATTTGAGGTGCAGGAGAGTCGACATTTTGAGCATAAACTCATCAGGAATATGTGGGGGCAAAGGGGATGAAATGGGAGGGTGTTGGGGCTGGGGGGGGGGTGGGGGGTGGTGTAGCTGGGATTGCAATAGGTAGATGAAGGTGGATTGTGAGCTGATAGTGGTAGGTCAGAGTGGGAGGTGGAACAGATAGTTGGCAAAGAAGATGGACAGGTAGGACAACAGGGCAGTGCTGAGTTGAAGGGTTGGCTCTGGGATAAGGTGAGGGAAGGAGAGATGAGGAAACTAGTGAAATCGACATTGATCCCATGCAGTTGGAGGTTCCCAAGGCAGAAGATGAGGCGTTCTTCCTCCAGGAATAGAGTGGCTAGAATTTGGCAGTTGAGGGGGTCCAGGGCTTTTTTTTTTAGATTAGATACCCTACAGTGTGGAAACAGGCCCTTCATCCCAACAAATCCACACCGACCCTCCGAAGAGTAACCCACCCAGACCCATTTTCCCTCTGACTAATGCACCTAACACTATGGGCAATTTAGCGTGGCCAACTCACCTAACCTGCACATCTTTGGATTGTGGGAGGAAACCAGAGCACCTGGAGGAAACCCACGCAGACGCTGGAAGAATGTGCAAACTCCACACAGTTAGTCGCCTGAGGCTGGAATCGAACCTAGGTCCCTGGTGTTGAGGCAGCAGTGCTAACCACATTGCCACACCAAGTGCCATAGAGGTGTACAGCACGGCAACAGACCCGTTTTGGTGCAAATCGTCCATGCTGACTAGCTATCTTTAACCTAATCTAGCCCCATTTGCCAGCACTTGGCCCACTTGAACACCACAAAATGGAAGGAGTGATATTGCTGTGCAAGTAATTTGGCAGTGTAAGTTGTTGAGCTCTATTTAAAAGAAACAGTAAACAAAATTTGTGGATTCATAGCAATACTGACTTCAATCCTAGATGGTAAAAGTGTGATAATACTCAACTTCTAAAAGTTATTGGGTGAGTGGAAGTATTTATGTGAGGTTTAAAGTACCCTACTATAGGAACAATTGACTAATGAAGAAAAAACATCAGCATAAATGCATGCTGTACTAGGCATGTAACTTATATTCCAGAAAACAGATTTTAAGAATGCTGCAACATTCCTGGGAGAAGGTTTACTATTTTTGAGTGTAGCACCCAGCATTACAGGTAGTGCTCCAGCTGAGGCCAAATCAGAGTTTTGAGGGTTTAGTGTGACTTATTATTTTTGCATTCATTGCTCTGATTGCCATATGATTTTCTAATTTCTATATTAACTTGCCCTTTCTCCCACAAACTCAATACTTGCCTGCATTAAATTGGATTGACCAAATGTCTGTATTTCACTAGTCTTTGTGCAGAATAGAGCTGTTTAGCCCATTGATCCTCCATCCCCACTATTTGTAGAATACTCCAGTAAATTCATTTTTCTCGATCCATCCCCATAGAGCCTGAAAGCTTAATTTTCTCAACTTTGCACCCAGTAAGTAGCCATCTTTTCTTCCACTGCTATAACCACCCAGATCCAGGTTATTAGATTTTATATGCAAGAATGTTCTTCCTCCCATCCTCCACCAACCACCTCCCATAAAAGTCTGCAACCTTTTAACCTCTGGACAAATCAAACATCTACTTCTAGACTTTCTGCCATCAAATGGTGGGGACATCTCATCATGGTGTACCTTATCTCAAATCTTTTTCACTGCCCTTCAATTTCTTCTGGTCCAAAGAAACAGCCCCATTCTTCCAAACTAAAGTTTGATTATGTCAAGTACTTTCACCATTTCCAACTGTCCTGTTTCTCAATCAACTTTGGATGCAAACCATCCAAACTGTCAAATAGTCCAGTTATAAGCATTTCCAGTGCAACCTGTCAATTTTTACCCCAGACCTGACCTTTACTGCCCCCTCTTGTACTGATTTTTATTTTTGTTTGTTTCTTCTCTCTCTTGCGAAACATCGATACAAAGTACTCATTAAATATTCCATTCTTGGCCTGTGTGTTCAAGCATACATCACCCTGTTTTTCTCTCAATAGGGAGTCCATCTTTTAGTACCTGCTTACTGTTTCAATTTTGGTACAAGATTTCGGGTTCCCTTTTATGTTGGCAGATATTTTTAGACCATAAGACCAAGGACATTCGGCCCATCTAGTTTCTCAACCCCATTCTCACTCTTTCTCCCCATAATCTTTGATTCCCTTGACAATCAAGAAACTGTCTATCTCTGCCTGAAATATACTCAATGATTGGCCTCCGCAGCTTTCTGTGGTAATGAATCCCATAGCATCACCACTCTGGATGAAGATGTTTTGCCAAATCTCTGATCTAAAATGTCTTCCCCTTACTCTAAGGCTGTTCACTCGAGCCTTTGTCTAATGGAAACATTTTCCCAATGTCCATTTTATCCAGGCAATTCAATATTCTGTAAGTTTCAATTAGACAATCCTTGAGAACTCCATTGATTGTAGTCCTCAAATGTTCCTCATATGTTAAGTCTTTCGATCTGGTATCATTCTCACAAACCACCTCTGGACCCACTCCAGGGTCTCTCCATCCTTCCTGAGGTCTGAGGCCCAAATTTGCTCCTCATAATCTAAATGTGGTCTGACCAGAGCCTTTTAAAGCCTCCAAAGTACGTACCTGCTTTTATATTCTAGTCCTCTCAAAATAAATAAATGCCAACATTGTATTTCCCTTCCTAACTACCAACCTGGAGTTTCACCTTGGGAGTTCTGGTCCAGGATTCTCAAGACCCTGAGCACTTCAGATTTCTGAATTTTCTGCCTATTTAGAAAATAGTCTATGCCTCTATGACCTCGCACTTTTCTATGTTGTGTTCCATCTGCCACTTCTTTGCCCACTCCCCTAACCTGTCTAAATTCTTCTGCCTCCTCAATGCTACCTGCCCCTCCACCCATCTTTGCATTGTCTGCAAACTTAGCCAGAATGCCCTCCATTCCTTTAACTAGATCTTTCATGCATAAAGTGAAAAATTGTGGTCCTAACACGGAGCCTTGTGGAACACCACTTGTCAACAGTTGCTATCCTGAGAAGAACTCTTTTATCCCCACTGCCTGCTTTCTGCCAAACAGCCAATCTTCTATCCACCTTATCCCTAACCCCATGGGCTTACATGAGCTTATTTTACATAGCAGCCTCCTGTGTGGCACCTTGTCAAAGGCCTTCTGGAAGTCCAAATAGATAACGTCCATTGGCTCTTCTTGGTCTAACCTGCACATTACCACCTCCAAAAATCTCTAACAGATTTGTCAGGCATGACCTCCCCCTCATGAAACCATGCTGACTTTGTCCTATTTTACCGTGCACTTCCAAGTATTCCAAAATCCATTCTTTCGCAGTGGGCTCAAATCTTACCAATAGCCAACATCAGGCTAACAGGCATATAGTTTCCCATCTTTGCCTTACTTCCTTCTTGAACAGGGGGGTTGTTTTACCCAGGGTAGATTCCCCTCTCATTCCAGTGAACAATGAACAAAGTGTTCATTGTTCCCACCTCTACCACCTCCACTGGCAACGTGTTCCAGGCATCTATATCCCTCTGTGTAAAGAACTTTTCACACAGATTTCCCTTAAACTTTCCCTTCTCACCTTGAACTGGTGACCGGGGAGGGGGGGAAGCTTCTTTATATCCACCCTGTCTATACTTCATGAGTTTGTAAACCTCAACCAGGTTCTCACTTAGCCTCCATATTTCTAATGAAAATAATCCTAATCTACTCAACCTCACTTCATGGCTAGTGCCCTCCATACCAGGCAACATAGTGGTGAATCTCCTCTGCACTCTCTTCAAAGCATCCACATCCATCTAGTAATGTGGTGACCAGAACCGTATGCAGAATTCCAAATGTGGCTGAACCAAAGTCTTATACAACTGTAACATGACCTGCCAACTCTTGTACTCAGTACCCTGTCCGATGAAAGAAAGCATGCTGTATGCCTCCTTGACCACACTATTGCCTGTGTTGCCACCTTCAGGGAACAATTAACCTGAACACCCAGATCTCTCTTTACATCAACTTTCCCCAGGGCTTTTCCATTTACTGTATAGTTCACTCTTGAATTGTCTCTTCCAAAATGCATCACCTTGCATTTTCCCAGATTGAACTCCATCTGCCATTTCTGTGCCCAACTCTCAAATCTATCTATATTCTGCATTCTCTGACAGTCCCCTTTGCTATCTGCTACTCCACCAATCTTAGCATCATCTGCAAACTTTCTAATCAGACCGCCTATACCTTCCTCCAGTGCATCTTAACTGTTATGTAGCTAGATTGGTCTAAATTTTCTCGGTTCCATTTTGCCAGGTTTGATTTTTGACTTTGCTAATGATATCAAAAGAATTCCAGCTCCTGCACGACTACCTCTGCCCACTGTGGATCTAGCCTTGCCCCTCACCTGGTTAGCATTTACAAACTACCCCTTGAAGTGCCAATCAAAATCGCAACATTGTTGTCTTGTGTATGCTGATCACATCCAGCTCTACCTCACCACTACCCTTCCTGATCCATGCACTTTCTCAAAATTGTCTCTCTGCCTTTTCTCCAATTAAATATCAAGAAGACTAGCCATTATCTTCATTTGCTGTTTACCATTTTTTAGACAGTACCTCAATTTTACTCTCTGGCAAATGGTACATTGTTCTCAATTTTGCCTTCATCAAGTAGAATCTCTACGGTGTGGAAACAAGTCTCTAGATTCATCAAGTCCACACCAATTCTCCAAAGAGCATCCCACCCAGACCCCCCACCACCACCCTATCCCTGTAACCCTGCATTCCTCATGGCTTATCCACCTGACCTGCATACCTTTGCACCCAGATGAAACCCACGCAGACACTGGGAGAACAAGTAAACTTCACTCAGTCATTGGAGGGTGGAGTCGAACTCATGTCCCTGGCACTGTGATGCAGCAGTGCTAACCACTGAGCCACAATGCCGCCCCATCTTATTTAATCATGAGAGTTGCTTCCTATGGCATTGCCTTTACCTACTCCATAATGTTGTCTTAGCTTTTGCCAGCTTAGTTTATCCTCTGAAACCTTCATCTTTGTGGATGATGCTTTTTGACTTGGTTATCCTAACATGTTCTTGGCTGGTATCCATATTCAAATCTTAAAAACTGGAGGTGATCCAAGACTTTGTGCAAGTTAGTGCAGAAGCAGCTAAGTCTTATTTATGCAATCGTACTCTATCTGCTGATCTATGTGAGCTTCTGGTTAACCAGCACTTAGATTCTCATACTTATTTTCAGGTCTGTCCATTGTTTCATCCCTCCATACTAATTTGCAGGACCGCAACACACTCATTTCAGTGTGCTTCTAATTCTAGTGTGCTTAAGTGTCCTGATTTTGATCCATCTGCCTTTGGTGGCCATGCTGCAAAGGCCTCCAGTTCTGGATATTTTTGTTTTGGGAAAGCTTTTTGTCTCTTCACCTAATTTCCCTGTTTGAGACACTCCTTAAAACCTACCACTTTAACCATTTGTCAGAATATCACCGAGACTGTTTGTGTCAAGTTTTGCTTTATAGCACTCCAGTGAAATACCTTAGGAAGCATACTTTATTCATGAGACCAATCTAAATAGGCCGTTTTGCCAGATGAAATGAATCTCCTAGTTCAGGCATTTTTTTGAAAAAGTCCTCCTGTCCAGTTTAATGAATCTTAAAATAATTTATTACCTTATCAGTTATTTCTGTTGCTCAGCATATTTTTAGCTATCTAAAACTTGTTTGCTTGAGATTCCAAGCATTTATAGTTAACCCCAAGTGCTTAAATTGACCTTTTTGTTTTTGAATGGTCAAGTTTAAAAGCTACTAGATCAGTAGGTTCCTTAGAAATTCTCTAGTCAGAATTCAGGCATTTAACAATGAAGGCTGAAAATAAATTTAATTGGGAAATCATTCTATGGTTATTTCTGTGACAATATACCAAATTTCTGTGGATTGATATTTACAATGTTGTACTTTGTTTTTAAATTGAGGATAGCATTTCCAACCTTAATTTCATTGGTGAATTATTTCCAAGAAAGTAATTTTGTATTTTGCCTTCTGTCCCAGATACCAATGCTGCTGTGGACCGTGGACAGTCTACCAATGCGGCTTCAGCTTCGGCATCCAACTCAACCTGAGGACGGGAAAGCCCTGGCTCAAATTTCCAGTCAGCTGCAAAAATGCTGGTCAACTATGAAAATTGTCATTAGTGTTCATTTTATTTAATCTTGTTTCAAAAATATACACAAAATAAATACCAACCAATCATTTACTCACTGAAGAGGGATTGAAAAGGAATAAGGAGAAATGGTAAACTCCTCCCTTGACAATCTTTTATTGCAGTCTGCCATAGTGTTCAAATCTCCCCCACCCAATCCAAAAATATGAAAGGCTGAGGTGTGTTTCACTCTGGTGTAGTGCAGGATTTGATTTGGCATGAAGCGTTGCCATCAGATTCATTCTTAATCTGAGTAAGAAAGTAGTAATACTTAGTTATAGATATTAAGGTTTTATCAATACTGGACCTGTACCAGCAACGTATTGATGAGGGTACAGATCCTCTGAAATAGCTACTGCAAGAAAGACCAGAGACTCAAGTCACCATAATTTCCCTGCCTAGAAGTGAAGTTGGATATTTTCAGTACTTTTTTTTTTGTCAATTGAACATTTGACTCTTCAGGGCTAAAGATTTTTTTAATGGTCCAGTGCAACTCTACACTGGTCCCATTTATTTAAAGCAAGGTGTTGCAGAAGCATGTAGCACATATACATTCAAGTTAATAAAACCGCAGGTCCCAGATGATTTCTGAGCTACACCAATTGAAATGCAATCTTGAGTTCTTTGAAGGAGTGTAAAAAAATTATCCCAGTGATTTCAGATTTCCGTTTTTTTCTCCTGTCCTCTTTTTCAGCCATCTCCTCTCAACCACCACTTATTTTTGATTATTTTTGTTTTGTACATAAAGTATGTGGACCTGGGAACTGATGAGAGCAACAAACATTCAGGGCAAATTTTGTTAATTGTAGGAGAGCTTTTAAAGCCATATAGTTTCAATTCTGTACTATAGGTGCGGCTACGATGTAACAATAAGGAACTAGTGCTGTATAGTATATAGTTTGGAGTGCCTTTGCTTCCAATGTTTGATTTTTTTTTAATTGTCCCTCAGTATATTTGCTATTTCTTTCATATTTAACCCTTTATGTACCTTTTTTAAGTTGACATCTGTCTTGTAGAGAAGTTTTATTTTTATTGCTTGTATCAGATTCACATTGCAGTTGGAACAAAAACAGATGTACAGAATTGTTGAACACTTCAAAAGTTGCATATTTCACTATTTAAAATGTTTGGGCTCTCAGCAGGTTATGACAATTTGCGGTTTGAGGCTGGATTATTCTACAGAAAATTGTTTCCAGTTAATTTGAAAGAAAGCTACAATATAACATACTAGAATCTATATACATGTGTAACCAACTTTTGAACACTTGTGCTATGCCAACTCTGTTTTACTCTCCAAAAATTTACTGTAGGATATGAATCTAGGAATGAAAGTAAATCTGGCAGAGTTGCTAATAGTGCTGCATGAACTGATGACTTTAAATTTTTAATGTACAAATTATATAATTATTTGACATTTTATAATGCAAATTTTGATTTTAATTACTTTTGTTTTACCAAATGCTTTTATCTTGTGTGCACCGAGTTAACACTGGAGTGTCCCATTACATGGCTTTCAATCTGAACTGCAGCTTTAATTTGCAACTTCTAAAGTTTCATGTGAATTTGTACTAAGGATGAGAGAACTGTTAGGATTTGGTTAGTGCCTTTAAAGGAACAATTTTATATTGTTCATTGAGCTTTTGCCCTTTCCTTCTGTCTGTTTTTGTAACAGACTTAGCACAATTTTTGCTAAAATACCACACTGGTGATATTTGTCACTTTTTGATTCACAAACTAGATCTGTAAAATGATATAAAATGAGGAAATGCCACTAAATACTGCAGTGGAGAAGTGGACATCGGGCAAAAATGGGAAAAAGGGCAAGTTTAATCTGAATGGTTTGCTCATCCTTAAAGCATCTCTACTGCAGTATATATTCATTACAAGCCACAAGATATGCACTAGCATTGACAGTGTACAAACTGAGTTAATTTCCAAGTAAAGTTGAACTGGCTGTGTATATTGTCTGATTCCTGTAATGGAGTGTACACAATCACTTTGTCATTTTGTTAAATCTTTTACAGCCTGTCCTTATCATAATTTAGCCAAATAATTGGCTTTATATTTTCTGGCAATTCAACACCACAGACTGATGAACTTCAGTCCACTTTATATTTCTTGAGATCCTGTATTATCATAAACTTTTTTTAAAAAGTTTTCACCATGTAAGTGATGCAGTCCCTTTGAAGAAAATGAAATTTTGGAAATTGAATCCAAACTTAGTTTTTTTTTGTATTTTTGTTTTTGAAGTGTTTTTTCCAGGTTATTATCTCACCTTTATTTGTGTTTAGTACCATTTTGACAGTGCATAGGTCCTTGCTGCAGCTGCTTCTCAGAACTGACCACTGGCCTTAGTTAAATTTCTTTAACGAAAAGGCAGATTTATTCAGAATTTGGTTACAATAAATGCTTTCCTTTTTCCTTGAGGGTCTGATCAAAGTGAACATTTTCTTGAGCTTCTGAGTTCAAGATAACTGTTCCACATAAAGAAAAATTAGAAAGAGGTGGTTTAGAGTTTTTTTAAAAAAAATCTTTCACAGTAGGAAGCACATTTTCAAGATTTTCAAACCATGGCCTGCTTTTACATATTCTACCAGTTTGAGCTACAAAATCTGGAGGGGGTGGGGTGGGGCTGGTGCACAAAGGTTTTTGGACATAGATTAAATTAGGCTAGTGCCAAATGAGCAGAACTTGCAGTGAGCATTAGGCTGATACTTGACAGTAGATTTTGATGGATGCTGTAGCAGAAAGTGTTGAGCAGACCTGGGTATTGGCATTACATCCTAAACTGCAGGTATATGCATGCAACTTCAAGCTCTGTGGGCAGTCTAAGGGATTCCAGAGTTGGTTTGTACAGTTTTTTTTTGGTGTAAGCTATTTAATAGTGCACATCATAAAAATATTTTTATTACAATATGGAAATTAATATTCAAACAGGTAGACATACTTTAGGTTTTTATTTTTTAGCATACGCAATAAATATTCCTCATCTTTGTGTGTTTTATTGTTACTAAAAAGCTTATTCACTACAGAATTGTTACTTCAGCTCTCAATCTTGAGAAAATTCTTAAGTAAATTTTTCAAGATGTGTGCTGTTGTAATAATTATAGTGGCAGCGGGTAGTGAATGAGTTAATTAGCGATGTGAACTGGTAGTTTGGTTGGGATGGTCTTTGTTACGCAATTTGTATAAATATCCAAAACTCAATCTCAGTACCTTCTGTGTTCCTCAAGGGAGTGGAGGAAAAGACAAACAACTAAAACACTTCAGTCAGCTTGCTGAATGGAGATTCAGAAATGTGGCTATTGATTTAGCAGTAAATCAAATGAGAGTCATCCACTAGCATGTTGCTAGCCAGCTAGAATTAAATTAAAGCCCAGCCTATTTGTATTGCAATGGCTGTAATGAAGTTTCAGTGCTTTAATTTGTTTTTTTTTAAAGTGCTATTTGGTGCCATTCCTCTTTCAATTCCCTGGTCCTGAGAAGGTCCAAATAATATCATTATACCAGGAATACAAAGTAGATGTGAGCTGTGGTCTCTCAGTGATTGGGTTTAGTGAAAGTAGCATAATTTTGATCCAAATTTCTCCTTGTTTGAACTATTTTGGGGGGGGGGGTGCTGGTGTCTCCAATTGCTGCCTGATCAATTTGATTTCCAAATTGAAATGAATGGTTAGAATTTTATTGCAATGATCAACCAAATCTTTGAAACTAAGGTGAAATGTTGAAAGTCATTGCCTACATCCTTGTTTTTAGTTGCAGTTTGCAATTGGTACACAAAGGGTTAAACGTGGTAATTTACTTGTGTGACTACCTGCTTGCCTGTATAATCCGCATTAGAGATGTTTTGCTATGCTTCACACAGCCTGTATACAAAAGCTTGACCACCTCTCTTGTCAAAAAGGACTGTGGATAATATACAACCATTGCATCACTTGTGAACTGTCTTGGTTTTAAAAAAAGCAAAAAAAAAACAAAAAAACCTGTTTAACATTATTACTTGAATGCTTCTGTTTGTGACTGAATTTTTATTTCATTTTAATATAAATTTTTGTGAAGTATGCTTGATGTTTATCCCTGTAAATACAATTCGTTCTGTGTGACTCGGTTCCGAATAGATACTGGTACTGTAATTTGCATTAAATAAACAGTAGGATAGGCCACAAACAATTCATAGTTCCTTCCTGTCTAATTTTGTAAGTCTTCCTTTTCTCGTGCAGTTGATTTGATCAAGTGAAAGTGGTTAATTCTTCCACAGGATTTAAACCTTTTAATATAGGTTTGCAATGTAGTCTGCCTTTCTGTATTTAATAAAATGTCTTGATTGTAGTATTTTGAGTTAAATACATGTGAAAAATATAGTTTAATCACTAGTAAAGACCTACTGGGGCGGGGAAATAAAAATAGTGTGTTTCATTATAAATATGCCCATTTAATGATATTAAAACACTCAGCTGAGTGGCGTGGATGTCCAAAGAGTAGTTGTAAGCTTGGAGAGGCTAAAGTAGAATCCTGTTTTAGTGATCTGTTTGGCCAGTAGTTCAAACGCTCACTATAGCTGGTCAATGTATCAAAAAGCAGCCAAATCAACTCTGCTGATTCCTTAGTTTGCAGCATGTATGATTGCTGCTTGTCATTCACTAGCTCTTCAATATTCCAAAAGAAAGTATTTCTTCACTCTCTTTTCAGTGCCCTCCACCCCCTTAAAAATGTGTTCTGAACCAAGCAGCCTTAATATGGAATAGAAGTTAAATATGATTCTCTTGCATCTCAAGTGAATGTATTGATTGTAAAATTTGGTTTGCTGGCAAGAATAAAAATAGTGATCATTACTTTCAGTAATAAAATATGATAATGACCTAGGCAAAAGCAAAGATATCAGTTACATTTTCTTCAGAAGTATTCAAGATGAACCAATTTGCAAAGTAATCATTGTAAATTTAATCACATTTTACTCAAATTTTATTTACACTGTGCATTTGGGCAGAGCTGTGATTACTTGCATCTGACTGAAACAATGTGAAGCTGAACTGCAAACTATATGGTTGTATATGAATACGTACACAAGTGAGCTACCAGAGAAAATAATAGAAATTGCTGCTGTTCTTGTTTCCTCAAAGTGTTACTTGGCTTAAAACAATAAAATTATACCTAAATTGAAATAATGGTCTGAAACGTACCAGTTCCAGTGTCATGAAAAAATAGTAAAATGCATTTCTGTTCTGTACATGATTACAAAACTTTGGAATCAAGTAGAATCTGCTAAAATCTGTTGATTTTAAACTTTTAAATTAAAAAAAACGTAAACCAAGTGAGTTCCTATACTAACAGCAAAACTCAGGAGTGGGTCAACTGCATTTTAATGGTTTATGGAAAAGAGAACACCTAGATGTAATTATTATTTGAATCACAATACACTTGTGGTTTAGATAGTTCTACGTTGAATATATGGGAGACTTTCATTTGAGATTCTTTTAGTCACACACAACTTCTCTATAGACCATCTTTAATTTTTATTCCATTCATATATTTGTATTTTATTTCAATAAAATCGGTTTTAGCAGCAGGCCAATGTTAAAACTGTAAGAATCCTTAGTTTTCTTTCTTGAGTGCAGCACTTAGCTGGACTAAACTAATCAGCTCATTAAGACTTTAAAATATTGTCATTATGAGGGATATAAAGTCGATTAAACATCAAATGTATCACTAATATTGTACATGATTAAGGTGAACTTTACAAAATGTTGTCCTCCTTATTCTACCCAATATTACAGGATCTATTGTAGATAATTATATGGGCAGATGTGGATTACTGACTGCTTCCATAATTGCTTATTTTGCCTTTTTTTTTTGTTTCAATAGCTGCAATCTCAATGTTCAGCATGTTTAGGGTCATAGAACAGTTCATCATAGAATGGCAATCTGTCTGTCCATAGTTCTCTATTAGCTTCAGAAATTCTGCATTTGGTAAGTGGCTAGATGAAGGTTGAGCACCATGGTGAATCCTTTGTTTGTTGCCCAACCCCTCAGATAGTGGTCAGCTTACCCTTCCTAAGTCTGGTCCTAGCAGTTGCACAAAATCTACCACTGGTATCACAACTATTTACATTTGTGTATTTTAACATTAAAAAGGCATCATACCAACAAGCATTACAGAAAGAAAAAAAATTGATGTTGAGCTGTGCCAGAAGTTGGCAAGTAGAAGTGACTGTGCTAAAAAGGTGGGATTTGATTGGAGAAAGATGAAATGTTTTGAGAAAGAAGTACCTCTGAAACCGGTAAAGGTTCTGTTGCTATTACTGAGCCAGAGGAAAGGTTGATGCATGTAATTAGTGGGATGGCAAGACTCTTGAGGCTTTCAGTGCTTGTATTCACCGGGTGAGATGAAGCTGTGGAGATCACTGAGACCATCACCCTCATTCTGTCCGGCCAGAGTAAAGATGCCTTAGTTTTAAATAAATTAGCACTTATGGAGGGAAGGATGTGATGGAGAAATCAGTCTAGAAGTTTGCTGTTGTTCTTCCATAATTTATTTGCATTGATTTGCAGAATAAACAAATGAATGGATATTTAGCAATTGTACCACCTCCGGTGATTACTGAAGGATACCAGGTGTTTTGGAGGCCTAGCATAAAGGCCTAGAAAATATTCTCAAATATCTCTGCCAACTCTTAACAGTTTTGCACCAAGGCACAGGCATACTGGTTTAAACTGTTTTATTTCTACACCTTCTCTAGCTTCATCAGTCCCTTGGAACTCTCTCTCAAATAGTTACCCAGCAAACTAAACTGAGCCAGATTGAGATGTCTGGTCCGTGTGGATGACTTGGACCGAAAGTTCTGTTTCTGTGCTGTATGACTCTAATTCCAAAGCCATTGGGGATTGAAGCAGGCATTGTTTGCTATGGATTTGACAAAAGACAATGTTGCGAAGATAGAGGCAGGTTAAATTACAACATTTAAAAGGCATCTGGATGGGTATATGAATAGGAAGGATTTAGAGGGATATGGGCAAATGAGTCTAGGTCAGGTTGGGATTTTTGGTTGGTGTGAACAAGTTGAACCAAAGAGTCTGTTTCCATGCTGTATAACTCCAAGTTTCTTGAATTGTCATGAAGAGCCAATAATATGATGTAACTATTATTGGACGACACCAGTGTTGACATCAGAAGTTGAGCTGTCCGTTTCAAGATTCTTGTTTTTTGTAGGCTGTTGGAAGTTCTAGTATCCCTGCTGATTGTTATTTATTTGACACATCCAGATTCCAGATTGAAACCTGGTTTGATGTGTTTTTTAATAGTGGTTTCTTGTTGAAACATAAGCAGTAGTACTGCAGATTTTGCTTGAATAATAAAACCAGTTAATTAGATCTTTTCTTTTGTTAATAAACTGTTCATAACCAATTCAAGACATTTTAAACACATTAAAAGTTTAGTCCCAACACACTTTTTTTTATAAATTGGAAAGAAAAACAACTGTTCTTGTATTGCACCCAAATTGCACCCTTAGTACAGTACCCAAAAACACCACTTGCACAGTACTCAAAACAGTCCCTATCTCTCTCACTTGGGAAGTTTAAGGGACTTGTAACTTTCCCTGTGAAGCTATTCATGCATCTAAATTTAAATATTCCCCGCTTGAAGTACTTGGTGTTTTATCTCAAAATCTCTGTTCTGGGACATTGACTCTTTAAGGCAATATATTTTCATTGTATTCTTCCCTTCTCGGGAGCACTAATCTATACAACCATTGTTATAAAACTGGCAAAACAATGGAAAAAAACCTTTCTCCCCCATGCTATCGGTGTTTCCCTTAAGCTTGGACAAAACCTCTATTGTTATAAACTGGAGCTTGTTAGGTCATAAAATGCTACCAAGTACACCAAAAATCATTATTTTAAAGCTTTGTCTTATCAAGTGTTTTAAAAGACAATACCATGGTTATAGAAATATGCAAAAACCCAGGCTTCCAATTAATGATATTAAAATGACGCATCACAATTCTGATTTCCTTTCATCAGCGAGTAAATGACGTCATTCCAAGTATGTTTATTTCCCCGCAGTGCAAGGGGTATTTGAAATAGCTGCTTTCAAAACTGGTCATCTCAGCATATTTATTAAGCCAATAATACACACCATTTTCAAACCCTTGTTTTGAATACTCCAGGAGGGAAAAACAGCATGAAAATAACAGGATAAATGAAATGAGATCCATTCTCACTTTTTTTTTTACAAAAAAGTGAAGAATAAATTCAAACAGAGCAACAGGTTTGCTCAGTTAACTCTTCAGTTCTAACCACGCTCTCTTTAAGTTCTGGACAGGTTATCTGCAATCGCATTCCATTTCCCAGCACTATGATTCTTCAGTGGTATTTGTGTCATTTGACGTCTTTGCACTTGGTGCTCCTAAACTAATTCCAGTTGAATAAAGCTGGTGGATTTTTTTAATCCTATTCACTGACAGGTTGGTCATGGCAGTAACTGTTGATTGGAGTTTTTAGGGTCTGGCAGTACTTTTCCAGCAATTCTAAGCACTGAGTAGCTGTGAAAGTGGGAGGTGAGGCCTCTGGTCTGGAGCAAAGGCCGTGATGCTTCCCTAGAAAGGCTTTGCATTACATGGACCATAAACAAAAGAACAAGGCATAACCTAACTGAGTAGGATCTTATGGAGAAGGTATTGCTGGTTTGTTGGGAATGAGGTGGACCTTGTGAATCAAGTGTCAAAAGAGAGGAACATTTAAGGGACAGGTCATTGTAAGGTTTAGGTTGGCAATGGTAAAAATGTCTAGAAGCAATCTACATCAAGAATAATTGGGGGAAGCCAACTTGAATGCGGTTAAGAATGGCTATGACTGAGATGAATTAGATCCAAAGATTAAGAAGCAAAACTAACTAGACAATGTACAATCTTTTAGAAGTGATATTCAAGTCCCCATGAGGGAGAGAAAGTAGCACAAAAATTGTAAGCTTCTTGGATAGCAAAAGATTGATCAGAGAAAAAAATGTGCTTTCAACATCAAGTGGATTGAGAACCAGGTAAACTACGGAAGATGCAAAGGAAAATTTCTAAAGCAAGTAAAAGATTGAGAAGAGACTACCAGCTCACACAATGGAATTCAAAAGGCACTTAAGTAATAAACAAAAGGTATAAAAAGGAGTGGTGGTGTTAATTTGGGACTAAAGCAGGGATTTACGTGAGAATTTTTTGATAAGGGATAGCATTACAGCTGTGCTGAGGGAGGGTATTCCTGGAAATACATCCAGGGAAGTTATTTGGGTGGAACTGAGAAATAAGAAAGGGATGATCACCTTATTGGGATTGTATTATAGACCCCCTAATAGTCAGAGGGAAATTGAGAAATAAACTTGTAAGGAGATCTCTGCTATCTGTAACAATAATAGGGTGGTTATAGTAGGGGATTTTAACTTTCCAAACATAAACTGGGACTGCCATAGTGTTAAGGGTTTAGAAGGAGAGGAATTTGTTAAGTGTGTACAAGACAATTTTCTGATTCAGTACGTGGATGCACCTCCTAGAGAAGGTGCAGAACTTGACCTACTCTTGGGAAATGAGGCAGGGCAGGTGTCATTGGGGGAGCACAAGTCAGGGCACTATAGACCAATGAGCCTGACATTGATGGTGAGCAAGTTATTGGAGGGAATCCTGAGGTACAGGATGTTACATGTATTTGGAAAGGCAAGGACTGATTAGGGATAGTCAACGTGGCTTTATGCGTGGGAAATCATGTCTCTCAAACTTGACTGAGTTTTTTGAAGAAGTAACAGAGGATTGATGAGGGTAGAGCGATAGATGTGATCTATATGACTTCAGTAAGGCGTTTGACAATGTTCCCTATGGGAAACTGGTTAGTAAGGTTAGATCTCATGGAATACAGGGAGAACTAGCCACTTGGATACAGAACTGGCTTAAAGGTAGAAGACGTGGTGGAGGAGGGTTGTTTTTCAGACTAGAGGCCTGTGACCAGTGGAGTGCCACAAGGATCGTTGCTGGGCCCTCTGCTTTTTGTCATGTACATAAATGATTTGGATCCGAGCTTAAGAGGTACAGTTAGAAAGTTTGCAGATGACACCAAAATTGGACGTGTAGTGGACAGCGAAGAGGGTTATCTCAGATTACAACAGGATCTTGACCAGATGGGTCAATGGGCTGAGAAGTGGCAGATGTAGTTTAATTCTGATAAATGCAAAGTGCTGCATTTTGGGAAAGCAAAGCTCAGCAGGACTTATACACCTTAATGGTAAGGTCCTAGGGAGTGTTGCTGAACAAAGAGACCTTGGAGTGCAGGTTCATAGCTCTTTGAAAGTGGGGTTGCAGGCAGATAGGATAGTGAAGAAGACATTTAGTATGCTTTCTTTAATTGATCAGAGTATTGAGTATATGATTTGGGAGGTCATGTTGCGGCTGTACAGGACATTGGTTTGGCCACTGTTGGAATATTGCGTGCAATTCTGGTCTTCCTATCAGAAAGATTTGTGAAACTTGAAAGGGTTCAGAAAAGATTTACAAGGATGTTGCCAGGGTTGGAGGATTCGAGCTATCGGGAGAGGCTGGACAGGCTGGGACTGTTTTCCCTGGAGCGTCGGAGGCTGAGCGGTGACCTTGTAGATGTTTACAAAATTGAGGGGCATGGATAGGATAAATAGACAAAGTAGTTTCCTTATAGTGGGAGAGTCCAGAACGAGAGGGCATAGGTTTAGGGTGAGAGGGGAAAGATATAAAAGAGACCTAAAGGGCAACTTTTTCACACAGGATGGTGCATGTATGGAATGAGCTGCCAGAGGATGTGGTGGAGGCTGGTACAATTGCAACATTTAAGAGGCATTTGAATGGGTATATGAATAGGAAGGGTTTAGAGGGATGTGGGGCGGGTGCTAGCAGGTGGAACTAGATTGGGTTGGGATATCTGGTCAGCATGGACGAGTTGGACTGAAGGGTCTGTTTCCATGCTGTATGACTCTAAGCAGGAGCTATGGCAAAGAATACTTCGCACCAGACTTGGCCAAATTTGACTTAATTAAGGTGAACCAGATTTGTTGAAAGCAAGTTGTATATTTTGCTAATTTGAGTTTTTGAGAAAATTATTTATATCTACACGGGCTTTCAAAAGACAGTTAACGAAGTGCCATACAATGGATTTAAGAAACATTTAGAGTTTGTGGAATAAAAGGGACAACAGGAAAATGGATATGAAATTTTCTAAGTGCCAGGAAATAGGGACGGCACGGTGGCTCAGTGGTTAGCACTGCTGCTTCACAACACCAGGGTCCCGGGTTCGATTCCAGCCTCTGGCGACTGTGTGGCATTTGCACATTCCTCCGTGTGCTCCAGTTTCCTCCCACAGTCCAAAGATGTACAGGTCAGGTGCACTGGCCATGCTAAATGCATTAGTCAGAGGGAAATGGGTCTGCGTGGGTTACTCTTCGGAGGGTCGGTGTGGACTTGTTGGGCTGAAGGGCCTGTTTCCACACTGTAGGAAATCTAATCTAATAAAATAGTAGTTCTAATCATTGCTTGATGAACTGAAAGGTTTATAACAAAATTCCCAAAGGATCAGTGCTGGAGCTTTTACTGTTCCCAGTGTAAATTAATAACCATGAGTACAATATTAAACTGACTGCAGAAGCACAAAGGTTGGCAAGACAAGTTTAGAGAATGATCAATAAAGCATTTGAGAATCTTGGACTTTATTTGTAGGACTAAGAAATGGCACTATCTTACTGTATTTAGAGTCATAGAGATGTACAGCACAGAGACCCTTCTTCATGCTGACCAGATATCCAAAATTAACCTCGTCCCATTTGCCAGTGTTTGTCCCATATTACTCTAAACCCTTTCTATTCATATACCCATCCAGGTGCCTTTTAAATGTGGAAATTGTACCAGCCTTCACCATTTCCTCTGGCAGCTTATTCCATACTCTCACCACCCTTTGTGTAAAAAAAAAAGTTGCCCCTTAGGTTCCTTTTAATTTTTTCCCCCCTCACCCTAAACCTATGCTCTCGTTCTGGACTCCACAAACTCAGGGGAAAGACCTTGTCTATTTATCCTATCATGCCCCTCTGATTTTATAAACCTCTATTAAGCCACCCCTCAGCTTTTGACCCTCCAGGGAAAACAGCCCCAGCCTATTCAGCCCTGTGGTTCAAACCCTCCAACCCTGGCAATATCCTTGTAAATCTTTTCTGAACCCTTTCAAGTTTCACAACCTTCCTATAGACGGGAGACTAGAATTGCACGCAATATTTCAAAAGTGGCCGAACCAATATCCTGTACAGCTGCAACATGACCTCACAATTCCTATACTCAGTGCTCTGACCAATTTAAGGAAAGCATATTAAACGCTTCTTCACTATCCTACCTACCTTAGACTCCACTTTCGAGCTTTGAACCTGCGCTCCAAGGTCTCTTTGTTCAGCAACACATTCTCTCTGACTACTGCATCAAATTATTTCCATAATCTTAATGATGGCTGTCAGGTCATCTAATCTTCTCAGAGAAAAAAAGGTTTGTCTTTTCCAGGTCTTGCTTTTTTTTTGTCCCTTTTCCAGTATGTCTCTGTCCTTTTCGTTGCTGGGAGATTAAGGGGGCTGAAATGTTTTGCTGTCAAAATCAAGTAACGGAAACATGATTCTTGTTCAGTGATGTAGGTAGCACAGCAATTCCATGCTTGTGACATGCAGCTGTATTGAATGTGCTACTGAGTGGCCTTCCATCTCCAGCAAAGAGCCCAAGTTTGTGAGAAACTAACACAACCAAACATTAGACTCCACCACTTAAATCCACATTGTTTCTCTTAACAGTACATTCTGTCTGCAGAAGAGACCAAAATTGTATGGACAAGATTCTAGAGGATAACGGTAATAGTGCAACTGTCGAGGAAATATGTGCCCAGATTTTTGAATCTTGGACTGGAGGAGAGGGGCTCCTCTCTTGTATAGAGGCTTCATGTTAACCAATCAGCGCAGGTAGGTAGCTGTGAAGATCAGCGTCAGGAGTCTGTCCTCATGGACCTGGATGTAGTCGTCTCAAGATGTTTTATTGCCTCATGCGAGTGATCAAGGTAAGTAAATGTATCGTTGCGCCTAATCTTGCTACAAGCTCACACAACATTCTTCCTGGACCCTTCACGTATTTAATAACAACTCCCCCGCCCCTTGGGTCAAACTTCACATTCATTTGATTCATTTCACTGCCACATTTAGCATTGGAAACTGTATACATCTCTTAGGTGAGGACACTCAGTATATGGACGTTTTGGGAGGAATGTATTTTCTGTTGCTGTATCCCTTTAAGACCAAAGTGTACAAGGGAACATTCTGAAAGGTTAATTGTTTTCAAGAATGCCCACATGACCTCGGGCTTAGTGTGAGGATTAAAAAGCAACAACAGAAAGTTAGTTACAAGGAGTTGTGTCAGCTAGTATTTTCTGTGTGAGGTCGTGTAAAAAGAAAATAAGCTCAGTTCCTCCACAAACCTAACAGCTTTTTGTTTAGCAGTTTTTCATCAGATCCTGATGTTAAAGCAGCTCTCTGAACAGAGGAAAGCCTGTAACCCGTTTTAAACAGCTGAGAGCAGAGGGCAGAAGATGGGGAATTTGAGAGTTGGCAACACCCCACTGCTGCTGTTTGGGTTGTTTCATACCTCCATTTAATGTGGGGCTAGAGAAACAGAATTGTTGGGGCTTGTGTCATTGGGACTATCATGACCCAAGTGAGAGAGGGATTGTAGAAATGTGCATTGTTAGTGGTAACCATGTCCTGGAACTGTAGCTTAATATAGTGTTGGTGAATGCAACTCAAAAGGCCAAAACGAGTGGTTGGTAAGTGAAAACTACTGCAAAAGAAAAACCACGTTGATAAATTGAGATTGTATGTTCCGCAAACGTTTTATTAACCGGCGTCTAGGAGACTAAGAGAATGTCGGTTGATCAAATACTCCGGATAATCAAGAGGCCACGCAATTAATGTAAAAACTAAGTAATACAAACGTAATGCGGGAGTATACACGTCACTGTAATAGGTTATTTAGGGCATAAATCGATTAAAAATAATGCGACTTTGCTTTAAATAAAACTTTAACGGCATAAAGCCTCCTCATTCCATTCTCAACTGACTACTGCCTTTGACATCGCGGTATTTGAAGAGAAATTGTCCCATTTTGAATCAACTGTTGATATTTGGTGTTGCCATTCAATTGAACAAGCTTTGAGATATATATTTTTGCCGGTTTGTTGAGAGTGCCGGTTCACAAGGTGCTGGTTAAAACAAAGTTTGTTTTCATATTTGTGCAGGGCTTATAACCACAAGAGGTGCATTTTTCTATATAAACTATTGAATGTCGAATTTACCTTTTTAAGTGAAATGCATTTACATTGTTACCCTTGTTTTACAGGATGTAAATGCATTAGAGGCAGTTCATGAGTTTGAAACTTGGTATTGGTGGGTTGTTTTATGAAGATAGATTGGGCAGACTGGACCTGTTTCGGCTGGAATTCAGTGATTGAAATAGATCTTGACATACTGGATCTGGAAAGGATGTTCCTCTTATGGGTAGGTCCAGAATGAGGGAGTAGTATTTTAAAAATTGAGTCTCCCTTTTAGGACAGAATAGAACAGGCTCTTTGGCCCACAATGTTGTGCCAAGGTTTAATCCTAATGTAAAATATAATAACAACCTACGCACCCCGCAACTCACTGTTATCCATGTGCATGTCCAGCAGTCACTTAAATGTCCCCAATGACTCTGCTTCCACCACCACAACTGGCAACGCATACCATGCATTCACAACTCTGCGTAAAGAATTGAGACAAACTTTTTCTGAGGATTGAGAGACTTTGGAACTCTGTGTCAGAAGACGATGCAGGCGGAATTGTTTAATAACTTTAAAAATCACACAACATCAGGTTATAGTCCAACAGGTTTATTCGAAAAAACAAGCTTTCAGAGTGCTGTTCCTAACGAAGGAGGACTGGTCCGAAAGTTTGTACTTCCGAATAAACGTGTTGGGCTATAACCTGGTGTTGTGTGATTTTTAACTTTGCCCACCCCAGTCCAATACCAGTGCCTGCACATCATAATATTTTTAAGGCAGAGTTAGATTCTTGTTGTCAAAGAAGTCGAAGAATATCAGGATGGATGAGAATGTGAAAATTGAAAAGCAAATACACCAGCCACAACGTCATTAAATGTTGAGTTGGCTGAAGGAGCCAAATGGCCAATGTTTGCTTTTATTGTGTGTGTTTGTAATATCCTTTTGAAGGATTGAGTCATTTTTCATTGCCAGTTAATGTTATAACTGTATAAGTCAGATCCTAGACTGAAATCTGTCTTGATAGATTTGTTTTGTTTGAATTATAAAACCAGCCTATCGTACACAACAAAATCAAAATCGAATAAACCAAATAATTTTTACATATCTAAAGTTAAGATTTTAAATTACGACAAAATATAATCTCAACAGTACTTACACCACTGAGAAAATTCCCTTCTCTATCTCTCACACATCAGTGTGTGAGCATCACACAGCCAATTAACAACCTAATCGTGCAACTCCAGGGCCAGTTGTGGTCAAAGACATTTTTGATTATAGTTGTGGTTTGGAAACAGTTAATGCACCCTACATTTTAGCAGGGAGGTGTCTAGAAATAATGTGAAGAAGGGCGAGTACCCTAGACTACTGGATTTTTAGCTCTGGTGCAGCTGAGTCCGCTGAATGGTTAAGTGTCTTTCTGTTGTACTTGTTTTGATAACTTACATTGGTAAACCTTGACGAAGCACATTTGCATCTGAATCCTGAGTTTTAATTATTCACTCACTGGGTGTGAGTGTCACTGTCTGGTCAGCATTTATTGCCTGCCCTTGGTTGCCCTTGAGAAGATAACGGTGAGCTGCCTTCTTGAACTGCTACAGTCCATGTGCTGTAGTTGTTACCACATGGGGTAAACACCTCTGCTAATTTAAACCAGCAACACACAAAAAATTCACCCAATGCTGTAATCTATTAAAATTCAAGAGGACAAGAACTATCCCAAAGGTCACTATTTAAAGTAAAAATTAACAACTTTTTTTTTAAAAGACATCTAACAGAGAATAATTAAATAATTATTTACAGCTCCTTTCTTTAACCTATCTTTTATGTTCCCTTCTATAATACTAGCCTGATAAAACTCCCTAATTAAGATTTAGCAAAAAATTTAAATATCAAAACCAGCCAGCTGTCAAATCTTCTCTTTTGTATTTTCCTCAATCATCTTTTCTTAGGGTTTCTGTTTCACAGGTCATTGATAGATAAAGGTACCTTTTAAGAGAGCTATTCTGTGGGCAGTCTGCATGTGTTGGTAGCTTGGCAGTTCTCCCCCAACTGTTTAATTTTTCCTGGTCTTATACTCAAAAGCATCTGATCATTTCATTGGTTTTAATATTCTCAAAATACTAAATTCAAGCTTGACTGGAGTTTAGTATCTTGGGGCATAATTTAAACTGGCTGCATTTGAATCTGTTTTCATCTCCTAGCCACCCAGATATTGTTAGCTGCCGGACCAAATGTTACATTGTAAATTCTCCTGCATTCTGTGTGCTTGCCAAGTCTTTCAACTCTCTTAAAGGTACAGTACCCCTTACACCTTTATAACACCTCCCACCTTAAAAAAAAGAACAATCATAATGAAAAGATGACTTCATTTTTTTCACCCTTTAAGCACATTGCCATAACACACAGATAACATTAATATAAGAAGTTAAGGTGAACTTATAAAACATTGGATAAATACAAATCGTATCTATACTTTATTCTGCGATAACCTATCTATGATTACATTCTTACAACCTGCTACATGTACGATTTTAAAATTAAAAGTCTGTAACATAAGATTCCAATGAAATAGTCTCATACTCTCATCTTCAAAATATTCTAAGAAGGTAAGAAGATTGTGATCTATGTACACAATTGTCTCCGACTTATTGTTCATGACATACACATTAATATGTTGTAAGGCCAATACCAAACTCAATTGTTCTTTTTTGATCGAGGAGTATTCCCTCTAGTGGATTGTTATTTTCTTTGAAAAGTAACCAACTGACAGTTCAATCCCATCCTCATGTTCCTGTAGCAGTACAGCTCCAACTCCAATGTCACTAGCATCGATGGTGACTTTAAAAGGTTTTGAAAAGTTTGGTGTAGCTAAAAGTGGTTTGATAGTTAATCTTACTTTCAAATGGTCGAATGCCTCCTAGCATTGTTTTGACAGTCAAAACTTTGTGTTCTTCTTCAGTAAATCAGTTAATGGTGCCATTACACTGCTGAAGTTCGGAACAAACTTCTGAGAGAATCTGCTGAGTCCTAAGAATCGAAGCACGTCTTTCTTCGATGTGGACGTGGAAATTCCTGGATATCCTCATCATTGCATTCCATGGGGTCAACCTTCCATGACTAATGTTATGTCCCAAGAATGTCACCTTGGCTTTCACGAATTCAGTTTTGTTTAAGTTTCTCACCAGTTTTGCTTCTTATAGTCATTGCTAATTGTACCATGTGATCTTTCCAGGACTTACTGAAGATCACTACATCATCCAAATAGACTGCAAGGTTTGTTAACCCAGCCACAACTCTGTACATGAGTCTTTGGAATGGGTTGGGTGTGTTCTTCATTCAAAGGGCATCACTTTAAACTGATATAGCCCTTTTGGAGTTACAAATGCAGAAATTTATTTTGCCAACTCTGATAATGGTACCTGCTAGTAACCACGCAGTAAGTCCAACTTGATGTAAATGGCTTGTCTGACTTTCTCAATACAGTCCTCCAATCTGGGAATTGGGTATGATTCAGATTTTGTAACTGCGTTGACTTTCTGACAATCCTGCGTTGACTTTCTGACTTATGATGGTGCGATCTGGTTATTTCATAGTCTGGGAAAATACCAGGATAGTTCTGTTTTAACTCTTCAGTTTTTTGGTCTTCCTTGGGCTTCTCCATAACAAGGGGTGTCACTCCCACCTTGGATCCTGTCTATTCATTCCCAAGAACAAACTGAATTCCTGGAACTGACGCTCTGTCAATCCCTCCCACTGTTAGTTCCCCAGTCTTGAGTTAGCACTCCAGCCTGATCTTACATAGGGGAATGCTAAATTACTGTCCATCTGTCCCACAGATTACCACACTCTTGGATAACAGATCAGAAAGAGTGCATAATTGCTCATCCCTTACTCTTAGCAACTGGTTAGATCCTGTGTCTCTCAAAATTATAACTATTTGTCGTTCTCTCTCTGTTCTTTCTGAATGAACTTTACGCACAGGGGTAATCTTTTTGACAAGATCAGGAACTAACTCCATACCAAGCCCCTGCCTAGGCTGTGCACTCTCCTGCAGCTGCTTGGCTCTTCTTGGAGTCTCCTTTACTATCTTCACTAATGCCACTGGCTTAGCTTCTTTGACCACATCTTTTCCCACAATGCCTTTCTTTAATGACCAGCACTGTGACTTTGTGTCTGACCTTCTGGCAGTGAACACACCTTTTCCCAGTGCCCTTCTGAAACCACCAGCTCTGTAAATTTCTGTGTCCCACTCCACCACAATGAAAACACCTGAGGCCTTTCACCTCCTTTCCACCTTTCTTGGGCTTCTTTCTTATCCTGTGGTAAATTCTTACAGTGCTCTCTACTCTTGGTTTCACAGTATAGGATCTCCCCTTCTCCCAACTTCTATCCTTCACAGGACAAACTCTGGCCACAAGCTTGTCTTACGCACCAACGTGTATTCCTCTGCTAATTCTGCTGCCCTTCATTTCTTCAACTTTCTGTTCCTCCACATTAATTCCTATCATCTCTGGAAATGAGTTTTTAAACTCCAGCAGAATAATCTCTCTTAGAGCCACAAAGGGCTTATCTATTTTTAAAGCACACACCCATCTATCAAAATGTCTGCGTTTAATTCTTTTGAACTCAACATAAGTCTGACCTGGTTCCTTTTTTATGTTTCTGAACCGCTGTCTATACACTTCTAGTACCAATTCATAAGCACTTAAAATAGCCTGTTTGACTACTTCATAATCTCTTGACCCCCTCATCTGACAGCACGGCAAATAGCTCACTAGCTCTGCCTATTAGTTTAGCCTGAACTAGCATTGCCCATAAATTCTCGAACCACTCCATCTGCCTCGTCAATTTTTCAAATGAAATAAAGAAGGCTTCAAGTCTTTCTCATCAAAATGTGGCAGAGTTTTGATATATTTGTAGATATCACTACTGTCTCTTTTAATGTCCATCCTGTTAACTTGACTTTGCTGACTAAGTCATTACTTCTCAAGTTCAAATTCTCTCTCTTTTCTAGATTAGATTAGGTTACTTAGTGTGGAAACAGGCCCTTCGGCCCAACAAGTCCACACCGACCTGCCAAAGCGTAACCCACCCATACTCCTACATTTACCCCTCACCTAACACTACGGGCAATTTAGCATGGCCAATTCACCTGACCTGCACATCTTTGGACTGTGGGAGGAAACAGGAGCACCCAGAGGAAACCCACGCAGACACTGGGAGAACGTGCAAACTCCACACGGTCAGTCGCCTGAGGCGGGAATTGAACCTGGATGTCTGGCGCTGTGAGGCAGCAGTGCTAACCACTGTGTGTGTCTCTCTCTCCCTCTCCCTCTCTCTCTCGCGCTCTCTCTCCCCTTAGCTAAGAATCTTCTCTCCCTCTCTCTTTTCCCCCCCCCCCCCACCGACTCTTTCCTCTCTCTCACTTTATTTATCTTCTAACTCCATTCTCCTCAATTGTAATTTGTTTTTCTACCTCTACTGCCCTTCTCTGTTTCTCTGACACACCTAAGTGTTTGAGTAACTCCTTTACAATTTCAGCTTTACTTTTGTCCTTGCTTAAACCCAAATCTAACTTCTTTATTAAGTCTAAAAGTATGGCCTTTTTTCTTTCCTTCGAAACTTTCTTGGCAAATTTGAGAATCATTTTCAAATCCCAGAACCTCTTTAGCAATTTTAAGAGCCATTTCTCTCATTTTTAATTTAATCAACCACAAGTCACCAAAATTAAACTAATTGCCTCACCTACGTTTTATTTAAAGATCTGGGACACTAACCTGCAAGTGTTTAAATCTGCTCGGATATTTTGTACCCACAAATCTGTTCGAATCTATCTAAACCAGTTCATATCTCAGATGAAAGCCCCCAAATTGTTATGACACCAGGTAAACCCTCCTTGCTAATTTTAAACTAGCAGCATAGAAAAAATTTACCCCGTGCTGCAGTCTGTTCAAATTAGAGAGGCCAAGACCTGTCCCAAAGGTCACTGTTTAAAGTAAAAATTAACAACTTTATTTTTTTGTAAAGTCTAACAGAGAATAATTGACTAACAACTATTTATAATTCCATTCTCTAACCTATCTTTTACTTTCCCTTCTATAATACTAGTCCAATAAAATGCCCTAATTAAGATTTACTAAAAAATGCAAATTTCAAAATCAGCCAGCTGTCAAATATTCTCTTTGTATCTTCTTCCACCTTTTATTTTCTTCTTGGGGTTTCTGTTTCAAAGGTCATTGATAGATAAAGGTACCTTTTTAAGAGAGCTATTCTGCGACAGTCTGCATGTATTGGTGGTTTGACAGTTCTTCCCCCAACTGTTCAATTTTTCCTTGTCTTATACCCCAAAGCATCAGATCGTTGCTTTGATTTCAATATTCTCAAAATACTAAATTCAAGCTTGATTGGAGTTTAGTGTCTTGGGGCATAACTTTAACTGATTTAGCTGAATTTGAATTTGTTTTTATCTCATAGCAACCTAGGTACTACTAGCTGCTGGACCAAATGTTAAATTGTATATTCTCCAGCACTCTGTGTGCTTGCTAACTCCTTCAGCTCTCTTAATGGTACAATCTCCCTTGCACCTTCATAACATAGGGGATTAGTTATCCATTGCAGGATTCCTATTCTCTGAATTGTTTTTATAGCTGTAGCATTTATATGGCTAGTCCAGTTCAGTTTCTGGTAACCCTCAGGATGTTGGTAAAGGGAAAGTTCAGTGATGGTAACGCCATTGAATGCCATGGGTTGATGATTGCATTTTCTCTTGTTGGCAGTGCTGCTTGTTTGGTAGTTATGCGCCACAGATGGCGCATTGGCCGAAGGGATGCTGTGGTTCAGAGTATGAAATGAGGGACAGTGGTGAATGCAGGGTTAATGTTGAGATGGACAAATTGTTGAAGTGGAGACTGTCTCCGAATTTGCATTCTCTGTCTGTCCACTTACACCTGGTCCAGGATGCTCCTTCCTTGACCTATTGTGCTAGGTCTTCCTCCAACCTCTATCCCTTTCCTCCTTGCAGAGCTTCCCCTATCAATATAGGGGAAGTTTGCTGACTTTCGGTTGAGCAAACTATGAACGATGTTGCAGGATACCCTTGAGAAGCTCTGGGCCTGCAAGCTGATATAGTAGCCACTGAATGCTGCTTCACAGCTAGGTCTAGCTATGTGGTCCTGGAGCTAGCCAGTACTTGCACAGCAAAAGAATTTGTAAGCTCTGAGTGAAGCCGTGTGCATTGGAGCTGGTCTTTGCTATGGAGAGCAGGTGGTTTGACAGAACCATCAGTGCCTCTTGTATCACAATGTACATCAGCACACTCTAAGACTAGATTACTTAGTGTGGAAACAGGCCCTTTGGCCCAACAAGTCCACACTGACTCACCAAAGCGCAACCCACCCAGACCCATTCCCCTACATTTACCCCTTCACCTAACACTATGGGCAATTTAGCATGGCCAATTCACCTGACCTGCACATTTTTGGACTGTGGGAGGAAACCCACGCAGACACGGGGAGAATGTGCAAACTCCACACAGTCAGTTGCCTGAGGTGGGAATTGAACCCAGGTCTCTGGCGCTGTGAGGCAGCAGTGCCGCTCCTCTGAGTGAAGTCCTCATCAGCATTCTCTGCAGTAAAATTAATTGGTGACATTGCCCACTGAGGCACACTAGTGATCCTTTTCGCTGGCATAGCTGTTGGCCAATTATTCCTGATAACATGTACTCACCCTAACTTCACAACCTCAAACACTTGCAACACCCCACTATCTGTGTTGACACCCAGGATGTAAGATCCACATTATTGTGAAGTTTCTACTGCTCCTTCTCCCATCTGTGCCAAAGCTGCCAGGCAACTGGGCTAACAGGTCCAAAATAAGGGGTTGCCCATTGAAGGCAGAGATGAAAAATTTTGAGAATTGTGCATCTTTGGAATTACTTCCCTCAAAAGGCAGTGAATGAATATGATTTTCCATATCTCTGCCTTAAAAATACTTAGGTTCTTCATTACCAAGGGATGAAAGATTATCGGGGGATTGAAAAATGATGGTGTTCAGGAATGTGATTTTTAAATTAGATCAAGCTCAAAGGACTGAGTGCCACCTTCTGATTTCTTGTAGGTATGTTCATAGCTCTTCTCCAGATGACAGCATTCAAGCAGATGGAGTGTGTTGGGAAGAGGAAAGAGTTGGTAGAGAGAAAAGCAGGAAGTCTGTTGTACCTCTGTTTAGTTCACGCTTCTCTTGAAGCCACATTTTAGAACGAAGTGACGATAGTCCCCAACTAGCATCCTGAACAACTTTTAAGATGCCTCTGGCTGCAGGCTGTTATTCCTGACCCAGGATCCCCAATAATGTCTCCACAAGGGACCTTGTGATGTAGTCTTGCAGCCCTCTCCTCACCACCTTTTAATTTGCTGGGTCTCCCTGATGTTGTACTAGTTCCTTTAATAAAAAGAGGGATTGTCAGTGATTGGGGATATAGCTGTGATAGCTCTCCAGCAGGAGGTGTGCTGGAACAGCAAGAAATGGGAGTTTGTTTGAGGTGTAGAATGTGAATGTTAGAGATAGGGGCTGCTGTTGGGTAAGTGATAGTTAGGAGACATTAAATCAGGTTTTTAGATTAGATTACTTAGTGTGGAAACAGGCCCTTCGGCCCAACAAGTCCACACCGCCCCGCCGAAGCGCAACCCACCCAGACCCCTACATCTACCCCTTATCTAATACTACGGGCACTTTAGCATGGCCAATTCACCTGACCTGCACATCTTTGGACTGTGGGAGGAAACCGGAGCACCCGGAGGAAACCCACGCAGACACTGGGAGAATGTGCAAACTCCACACAGTCAGTTGCCTGAAGCAGGAATTGAACCCGGGTCTCTGGCACTGTGAGGCAGCAGTGCTAACCACTGTGCAACCGTGCCGCCCACAAAATCACGCAGACACTGGGAGAATGTGAAAACTCCACACAGACAGTTGCCTGAGGCGGGAATCGAACCCAGGTCTCGGGTGCTGTGAGGCAACAGTGCTAACCACTGTGCCACCGTGCCACCCACATGCTATTTGGTGAGAGGCTATTTGTGTATTAAACATGACATGTATTGTGGGGATGCATTTGCTCCTATTGACATGAGATTTGCATGTTTTCCTGTACTGCTACCAGTCCTTCATACCTGATTCTAACAAGTGTGATCCTGACAGCATTCTCTCATTTCCTTGTTTCTGGTGGACAGGAAATGTAAGTGGTGATGAGAAGGGAAACTAATTGGTCAACAGAACCTCCAGGAGAAGCTTGTTTCCCTGTGGACTCATCTAAACTACTCTCTGTCATCTGTCCAGTTGATTAACTGGCAGACATCACTTCAGCAGCACAGTTACCATGAATAATCCAGAAAAAGGGCATCAGCTCCATTGGTCTCATTCACTGCTGTTACTTCATTACATAAAAAAATCAGTGGGTTACTGCTTCAGTTTCCCCACCACCAAGATTAAACTGAAAAGCCTCTGACTGGCAGGTTTATCTGATGAAGGGCTTTTGCCCAAAACGTTGATTTCGAAGCTACTTGGATGCTGCCTGAACTGCTGTGCTCTTCCAGCACCACTAATCCAGAATCAGGTTTATCTCTCTCTCTGATTAAATTAGATTCCCTACATTATGGAAGTAGGCCTTTTGGCTCAACAAGTCCACACCGACCCTCCGAAGACTAACCCACCCAGACCATTCCCCTATTTTTGCCCCTGACTAATAACCTACACTACGGGCAATTTAGCATGGCCAATTCACCTGACCTGCACATCTTTTGACTCTGGGAGGAAACCGGAGTACACTGAGGAAACCCGTGCAGACGTGGGGAGAATGTTCAAACACCACACAGACAGTGACCCAAGGCTGGAATCGAACCAGTGTCCCTGGCATTGGGAGGCAACAGTGCTAACCACTGAGCCACCATCCTACCCCCTGTCTATAGCACTAGATGAGAAGAACTGGAAGTTTGTGGCCAGTGTCTTTGCAATTTGTACCTTCAGCAACATAGAATGAATCTCATCCTGACCTGATTACTTATTCACTACCAGTGCTGTCAGCCTTTCTGGTGCCTCTTCTATCTATTTTTAACTCATCCATTATCCTGACAACCTCCCTGTAGCTTTGGCATCTTATCATCTTTTGGATAGTGTTTCAAATTATGGAGTAAGAGTGCAACAGATAGGAAACAAATAACACATTAAGAAAATGTATTCATAGATGGCACTTATTTATAACTTTTTGCTTGAAATTAATGTTCAGTCACAATTGGAATGTATCCAACACAAAAGGTTTCCAGTATAATCTTGATTTTTGTTGCAGTGCAGATGCAATTAGGAAATAAGATATACAATGGAAAAGTAATATCTCATAAGTACCTTCATTACTTAGCAATGTATCTCTAAGCACAGTTCACTGAAATGCTTTGCCATTGCACTGTGGCAGTATATGGAATTTAGGTAGATGTAGATCATGCAGTTCTTTGCTCTTTGGTGCTGCCTTGAAGCCCTGAGAAGGACAAGCCAAACTAAACTGAATGTACAAAGGTATAAAAGATAAGTGTTAATGCTGTCTTAACACACAAAACAGAGATACAGGCTGTATCCACTTCCTCCTAATATCCATTTGGCTTGTTATCATAACTGCAGCATTCATATCTTTTTCTGTGAACTACGTACTCATCTTCTTAGATATTTGTTCTCCCTTCCTTCACTATCATTCACATAACCTCTCATTCTCCATTCACTATATCATTACTTGCCTCAACAGAAGGTTGAGGGAAGTAGAAAGAGGTCCTCTCACTTTCATTTATTTATATTTTGAGAAGTCAGTAGGCATTGCTCAAGTGCCCTTGAGAAGATGGTGTTCAATCAATATCTTGATCCTGTGTAGTCCATATGGTGGATTGGCTACACCACAAGGTTTGGATCCAATGATTGTGAAAATATGACAATATCAAACCAAGTCAGGGTGGTGTGTGACTTGGAGGGAACATGCAGGTGATGGTGCACCCATGTATCTGCTGTTCTAGGTGGTAGAGGTCATGGGTTTGTAGAGTCCTGTTGGAGAAGCCTTGGTGAGTTGCTATAATAGTTTGTAGATGGTACATATTATTACCACTGTGCATTAATGGAGGAGGGAGTGAATGTTTAAGGTGATGGCTGGGGTAGCAACTATGCAGACTGCTATTTATTGTATTTTGTCAAGGGCAGTTATTCTCAACACAACTCTGGAATTTTGCTCATTTCTCAACATTTAGATGAAGACTGAAATTAGGGCAGAAGTTGAATGACTCTGGCAGAAATCAGACTGAGTGTTAGTGAGCAAGTTATTACTGAGTCAGTGCCCCTTGTTCCTTCTAGCCTTCTATCATTTTGCTTATGATCGAAAGGTAGTGTGATGGAATCTAATTGAACAGGTTTGATTTGTCAGGTTGAACATGAATGGGACATAGCTGGGTAATTTTCCACATTGTTGAGTATATGCCAGTATTTGAGCTGTATTGGAGCAGCTAGCTTATGAGACAGCCAATTCCTGAACACAAGGTTTGGCATACTACAGGGAGATTTTCAGGGCCTTTTCTGTACTTAATGCATTCTTCCACTCCCTTGCTATCTCCTTAACAAAGTGTTGTCTACTTTAGAGAAAATGTGGAAAGATATGTCTTATTTGCTTTTCCCTTCTTGTATCATTCTTTGTCTCATTTTCTTTTTTCTTTGTCTAATAGATATAATGACCCAAAACTTCCAATAGGAAGGTAGTTTCCTAAAAGTGTAGACATAAGTTGTGTGTCGGGACCGTCCAAGCATCCCACTGATTACTGCTGAGGAGCAGCCCTGGAATTTGTAAGTTCCAAAGGATAATTACCCAGTGTCTGGAACATCAACCTGGAGATATGAGATGATTTTGATGTACTTAGCTTAATAGTTACCCAGGAAACTTTTTAGAGGAATTAAAACACGATTTAACTCTTAGGGTTATTAAACTAACCTATGACTCGTCACAGACTGACTCCTCCCCCAGAGACACTCAACACCTTGTCCAGATTTAACACCATGTTTCCACCCCTCCACAAAATCTCCCCAAAATACACTCCAATGCACCACTCCCCTCTGACATCACCCCTTATGTCCATGCCCCAAACGCATACTGACCAAATTCCCTCTCCTAACAGTCCCTGATCAGATCCCTACTTGCCTCTGACCCCAACCCCCTGTCAGCCAATATCCTGCCCTAACACCCCACCTTTACAGTGTCCCACCTGATCTGACTCCAAACCTACCAACATTTATCCCAGTGCCCCTCGAACTCAACCGGACTTCTCTGATCCAAATGAAGCATTTGTCCACTTGACCCATCTGCGACTCTGCCACCTTACCCCTATCAAAGTTTGCTATAGGCGGGGAGGAAGGGTGGGGGAGGAAGTGGTAATGTCACTGGTCGAGTAATCCGTAGGCCCAGACTAATTCTTTCGGGACACAGGTTCAAGTCCTACGAAAGAACTGGTGAAATATAAATTCAATTAATGCATATGGATTAAAACTCTCATCTTTTCAATGGTGCTTTGAACCCTACTATCAACTGTCATAAAACCATCTGGTTCACTGTATCTTGTAGGGAATGGAATTTTCATCCTTGATCTGGCCTACATGTGACTTCAGATCCCCAGCAACATGGTTTACTCTTAACTGCCCTCTGAAATAATGCAGCAAGCCACTCAGTTCAAGGGCAATTAGGTTTGGGCAATAAATGCTGGCCTAGCCAGTGATGCCTACATCCAATGAACAAAATAAAAAGCCTAGAAAATGAGGCTAGATCGGTTAAAAAGCAGAACCTCAAAGATAGTAATCTCTGGTTTATTTCCAGTGCCATGTTCTAATGAGAGAAGGAATAAAAAGAGGGCAGATAAATCAGTGGCTGAAGAGAGAATGCAATGTGCAAGGATTCAGATTTTTGGATCATTAGGATCTCTTCTGGGGCAGAAAAGACTGTTCAAGGGGGACAGGTTTCACCTAAACTGGAAACCAATATCCATCCTGGTGGAGAGATTTGATCATTCTATTTTGGCAGCCTTTGATCTAGTAGAGAGGAGGGCATGGGGGTTCCTAAGTATAACTAAAAATAGAAAGACAGACAAGGATAGTTCTGAATCAGGAAAGAGCAAATTAATTTAAAAAAAAACAGATGAGTCAGTCTGAGAACAAGTTAACTCTGAAGAATTAAACTGCATTTGTTTCAATGCAAGGGGTCCTACAGGTCAGGTTGATGAACTCAGGGCATGGATGGGAATATAGGATTGGGACGACATGGCTATTCCAGAAACATGGCTGAGGGAAGGACAGGACTGGCAATCAATAATCTGGGGTTTAGGTGCTATAGGAAGGATAAAAAGAAGGCAAGAAAGGAGGGGACATGGTACTTTTGATTAAGGAAAATATAACTGCTGTATTTAGGATTTTTCTGAGGGATCATTCCATGTAATTATATGTGTAGAAAATAGAAATAAGAAAGGGATGATCACCATTGAGTATAGAAGTTGAGAAGTCATGCTCTGATTGTACAGATGGTCAGTGAGGGCTCTTCTGGACTAGTGTGTACAGTTCTACTATAGAAAGGATATTATTAAATTGGTGAAGGTTCAAAAAAATTTACCAGACATGGAGGATTGCCAGGAATGGAGGATTTGAGGTATGAAAATTGACTGGATGGATGGGACTTATTTCACTGGAGTGTAAGAGTCTGAGGGGTTACTGTACAGAGCTTTTTAAAATCCTGAGGAGCATAGATAAAGTGAAAAGCCAGGGTCTTATCCCTAGGGCGGAGGAGTTCAAAACTAGGGTGTATATTTTTAATGTAGGGGAAAAGTTTTGAAAAGGACATGAGGGGCAACTTTTCTTTTTTCAAAGTGTGGTTTGTGTGTGGAATGAACTGCCAGGTGAAGTGATGGATGCAGATACAGTGACAACATTTAAAAGACATTTGGATAAGTACATGAATGGGAAAGGTTTGGAGGGTTATGAGCCAAGTACAGGCAGGTGGGACTAGTTTAGGGAACGTGATCGACATGGACTAGTTGGACTGAAGTGTCTGTTTCCATGATGTCTGACACTCTGATTCTATCAAGTAAAATGGCATTAAATCTTTCAGAAGTTTTAAAATTATTACTCACAATTCAAGAATAAACATCTAATTAAATGTTTAAAATATACTAATAAAATAAGAAGCTATTTAATACCTACAGAAGTCACTTACCATTTCCCTGTTAATCTCCATATGGTTTGCTGCTGCCCATAAAGACATCTCCAGCTCTTGCTGGAGTTGAGAGAGCTTTGCCTTCATTGCTCTGCATTGTATGTTAGTGGGTTGTAATGGAGGTGTGTAGGAATGCCAGACTCTAGTCTTGCTGCAAATAGCATGAAAAAGACAGTGGGTGTATTTTGATACGATTGCTGTTGGACAGATCTGCTCTAACGTTAATTTAAAGTTCTGGGCCAACATAGTTATTTGCTCCACAATGTCATCTTTGCCAACTTGCCTCTTCCATTTAGGAATGTGAGGAAGGTACCCCTGTTGTTCCCTGGAACGACACCGAGGCAAAGAGGTGAAAACAAGATGATTCCATTGTTTTGCTTAAGGACTTTAGTAAGTCTTGTTGCAAGAAATTGCAGAGGTCTACAGCAACATACCCGAAAAAAATGGAACTCCCTCATGCTGCTCCTCTGACAAACACAGGAAACTTACTCCTGGCCTGGTTTCCCATGCCCCCTGAAAGGAACTGGGAATATTGAGGCCTTGGATGAAAAATTGGAATTTTCCTTTCCAAAACAGCTCCATGCAAATGTGCCACTGGTGGGAGGTCATCCTGTTAGTGACTCTGATCACAGAACCTGCGATGCCAGGGTCAACATTGACAAGCCAAAGGGAGTTTTTATTTCATGTTGTCCAGTAAAGGTAACGTCACTAAAGGACTATAGGGCTGCTCTCTCATGAGACCACTAGTGGTGGTTTAACCCAAGGGTCACCATACCTCAGACAAGGGGAAGAGGTTCAGAAGGATTGTGTTTCATGGTAATCTCAGCAGGTATGAGGATTGAACCCACACTGTTGGCTTCACTCAATATCACAAACCAGCCTTCCAGCCAACTGAGTTAATAGATCCTGCCTTAGCTGCTCCCCACTTCGGTATGTCCTCTAGTTTTCTCATTGGGTAGATAAGGAGAGTTCAGGAACCATGTTGGAATACTGCTGAGGAATGGGAGTTGGAAACATTCTTTTAATTGTTAAGTCTTTTGGCAAGTTCAAATCTTGTTATTTGAGTTAATGCTGTTTAGCAAAGGTGAATTGAGCATTATATTGACCAGTGTTATGAAAATGTTTGAAATTTATTTGACCACTCTTGTAAAACTTCGGTGCAAGACTGCTTGTATATCAACAGTGTAAGCAGCAAGTGATGGAGATAAGCAATCCCACAAGTTATGGATAGGACCTAAGCTTTACAATCCTCCCAAATCTAGTCATGAATGGTGGTGGACAGATTAACGATACGTTAGAGTTGCAACAGGATGAGGCTGAAGCATTTTCAACAATTGGATGATCCAACTCTGCCTCTTCCAGAGGTCCTCAGTATCACATGCCAGTCTTCAGTGAATTCAATTCACTCTGCATGATATCGAGAAACAGCTGAAGGCACTGGGCTCTGCAAAAATGATAGCCCTGACAATATGCCAGCAACAGTACTGAAGACGTTCTCTAGAACTTGCTGCACTCCTACAGAAGTTCCACTACAGTCACCACATTGCATCTCTAGTGATGTGAAAATTTGTCCAGGGATGTTCAGTGCATAAAAATTAGGACAAATCTAATCCGTCAAATGCGACCATATCAGCCTACACTCAATCATCCACTATCATGGTTCTAAGGATTACCATTGAGTAGAAACTTAGGTGGACTACCCGTGTATATACCATGGCTACAATAGCACTTCAGAGGCTTGGAATCTTGTAGCAAATAACTCGCCTCCTGAAGGCACAAGTCAGGAGTGCAATAGAATACTTTCCAATTGTCTGGGTGAGTGCACCATCCATGCCAATTTGCTAGGCACACTATCTAAAACCTTCAACATTCACTTCCTCGGCCATTTGTGCCTAGTCAGATGTATGATCAGTGTTTTACCATTGACGAGTCACACTGTAACAACTCAACAAATCTTCTTTGTCCCTTTAGGTGGCAGAAGTTGCAAGTTTGGAAGGTACTAAGGTAGCAGGTACATGGGAGTACCACCACCTGTAAGATCCCTTCCTAGCTACACACTGGAACTGTGTGACTTGGAACTATATGACCATTCCCATGTAAGTTATGTTGCAAACAGTGGGGAAAGCTGTTTGTAGGCCAGCATCAGGCGATGCGTACAAAATGGGATTCTGCCAGCAACAGGTTGCTGATTGTGAGACAGTTTATAACCTTAAAACTCGGTAGTATCAAAAGCCTTGTAATTAATTGTCAGATTCTGTCAATTATAATGGATTCTTATTACCCCTTGCAAGCGGGGCAGACACAGAGAGAAAAACATTTTTGCTGTTACAAGAACCTGACTTGAGAGTTCAAAAGGACACTACTGGCTGTTGGAGCCAATAGAAAATTAACTCTTAGCGCTTATCTGCTATGGATTGAATTTAATTGCATGTTGGGACTTTATGATGATATTGAGTAGCCATTACTGGTTATTAAATACAAACTCTAAAAGGTAATATTAATGAAGCTTTTCTTGCAGACCACTCTACAGACCTTGCAGACTGCCCCACTGTCAATTCTAATTAATCAGATCTTGTCTTATTTGAATTTGAATCACAACCCTGAAAAGAAATCATGTTTAATTCAAAGACTAATGAGTCAGTTTAAATACAACCTTATGATAACACATCAGCCTCAGGTACAGAATGATTCAGTGCTTAAAAAGCAGGAGTCTGCTCCTAGCTTAGAAATTATTCTAAGCCTAACATTAAAGAGATTCTGGCACAATGTGTCAGGAAGCCATTTTATGATCAAAACTTTGCCCTCCTTGCTAAGAGGCCATTTTGTAAAACAATTGTATCTGACGTGTGAGCTGTGCAAGGTTATCTTACGAACTCTCCAATTAACTCCAACTGGTACCTCTTTATGATAGGAGTTTCTCTCGCTAGCAGGTGCCTAAGTCAGCTGGGTAGGTTTTCCCCACCTGATGAATGGCTGAGGGCCTGTAGCAGTGTACACAGACCTGTCAATTAACTTTTCTTCCTTACAAATTATTGTCTTTCACTGTTATCTGTCTAATTAAGAACATGCAATGTTTTTGTAAACTTTGTATAAAGGAAGCCACTTTGTATCAGTACATCTGAGTAGCCTGCTGGGGTACATGAAGAGCTGGTACCCTACTCTCCTAGGTTAGTTTAGCTTATCGGTATCAGTGTTATGTTGTAACTGTGATGCTATTAGTAAATAAGGGGGATGACTAAAATTAAACTAATCTATCTGTAAGAGTTTTTTTTATTCCAGACTTCCAAAGAGTATGATCTCTGGGACGAACCAAGAGCAGGTCTGAGTCCATAAGGAATTCCCTGGGCCATCTCATATCTCTACTTTAAGAATTAGTCTGTGGAGTTTTAGCCAACTGTGGCTGTCAAAGGCTATCATCCTGACAACGACGACCTGGCTCCTGAGTAGCTGATGAATGTGAAGGATACTGGCAGAAGCTTTTGGACTGTTGGTGTATTTTCTCTCCAGTGAAATACCTAAAGCCTGAAGAAAGTCACTTTATTTTCCCTCATCAGTTATTGTAAGCTGTGGCCTCTAAGCAGTGACTAAGAGACTTTGAGGTTAATGGACCAATCACCTGTGGTTCCTGCGAAGTAGTGAAAGAACCTGGAGAAAAGTGAAACTACATGGACCAGAGCCATTGAACTGTTTCCCTAATTTGTTTCCTTCTGCCATCACACCAAGTATGTGTGTGGATGTTAGGCACTTTGATAAAATGTTTAATTATTGTAATGACTCAAGGAATAGCAGGGATGATTTGCAGTGTACTACCCCAGTGAAGCATAACAACAGTCTGACATCTTTACGTTCCTTTAATGTTTTGGGTATCGATCACAAGATATCTTCCCTGTTAAACAAGCAATTTCCTCCATGTAATATCTTGCATTATTGGATATTTGTCATCCCTTCTCATTGGCTTACATGAAGTTGTGTTTTTTTAATTATTTGTTCATGTGATATAGGCATCCCTGGCAACAGCACTTAATGCCCATCACTAAATGTCCAGAGGGCAGTTGAGAGTCAATCAAATTATTGTGGGTCTGGAGTTACACATCAGGCAAAATGAATATGGGCAGCAGCTTTCTTTCCCTAAAGGTTACACTAGTGAACCAGATGGATTTTACAACAATTGACACTAGTTATATGATCACCATTAGGCTAGCTTTTTATTCTAGACCTTTTATTGAATTCAAATTTCATCTGCCATGCTAGGATTCAAACCTATGTTCCCAGAACTTTAGAATGGGATTCTAGATCACTCCATATCTTTAATCATTGACAGCAGATTTTTTTATTCTCCATCTGCCTGTAGCTTTGTGATGAATCAGGTAAACATTTTACTTTGACTGATGTTGTTTGGATTTGGATTCTCTCATTCCCCTACTATGATTTGCATTATTGGTTAAACTAACATGTTTCATTCCACACTTCTGTGATTTCAGGATTGTTCTGACTTGGCATCATTTCTATCACAGTTGTTGAGGATTCTTCCTAAGAAGATAAAGAAGTCAAAAATTCTGCCTGAACTTGCTTCTTCCAAGTCAACTCAGATTCCAGTCTGATGTTAGATACTGTCATAGGTGTTCATGGAGCTGTGTTGCATTCTGATGTACCTCAATTATAGTTTTGTCAATTGGCTCAAGTGGGATAGGGCTGTTCAGTGACTATCTCATTTCTTGTTCTTCCTTACAAACCTGCTGGGTCTTTTAGTCTGAGTGCTCCTCAGTGTCAATATCAGTGGAAAGCATTTGCGCCAATCCAGTATAATCACAATTATCTATCTTGTTGACAATATGAAACACGTGACTAATGTTGCCATCATTAATCTCAATGGGTTCTGCCATGAATCAATAGTCAATGAAATCTTCAACTTCATACAGTTTAATTCCTTCTACCATTTCAGAAAGATGTCTTCCAATTCTGACTGAGAAATACATGTAGGTTTTCTGTAATTTGGAGTTCCCTTTGTTGAAAAGTTGCTTGTAGTATACCTTTAATCTCAAATGTTATGTTTTCTGGACCATGTAGCTATACTGTTGCCAATTATAGACCATCACGGTTCACTATCTGATAATACACTAAAACTCTCCCTAGGGTCTAACTTGTAATTGGGCATATATGTGAACACTTTAAGTTTTCCTTCTGTTGTAGACTGTTCAAACTCATTAACCTAGGTGTAGGTAGCTATTTGATTTCTTCTATTTCTGACACTGGGACCCTTTCTGCACATTTTGTGCATGTGACCTATTGCGTGACAGATAAAATGATTTTTTTAATACTTGTGCATAATTGTTCCGAAGAAACTTCATTGTTCCATTGTGCTGACAAGTCTTTTAATGTCTAGCGCTATCCTAATTACCGTACTAGATTCTCGGGTATCATTTGTGCTTTTGTACCTTAGTGTTGTTGGAAGTATCTGTTGATCTCTTCCGAGGTTGATCTGCTCCTCTTAGCTATGAATTATTTGTTTCCGGACTTCTGCTACATTCCATATCTGAATGGATTTAGTTAAGGTCAAATTGTCTCTGAACTGTAATAGATCATACAAATGCTCACCCACAATTCTGTCTCTTATGAATTCTAACTTGAAGTCACCATGGTTGCATTCCCCCACTAAATTGTAAAGATCACAATTAATGAAATCATTGGCTGATTCCATGAATACTGTACTTTTTATTTTAAAAATAAATCTTGTTCTTTCAAGAATGTCTGGAGAGGTAAAATAATTGTCAAAGATTTTCATTACCTTTACCACTTGGAAAGCTATAACAATATTAGCTGTACTCCCAATTGTGTATAGAATGGAACTGTTTTGAGTTTATGACTTAGTATCTAATTTGGATGATATTATTTATAATAGAAATTGTTTTTTTCCAACAAATCTGATTCTATGTTCTGTTGGACCATCTCTGAAATTAAATCTTGCTGACAATATTTCCAATGCCTTGTCTTCCCAATATGATTATATATTTTACTTGCTTAAAATACTTTTATTTCACATCAACAGCAGTTCTGCTCTTTATGCTTTACTAGCACATTTTCCATATATTGCAGCCAAAAGGTGGACTCCTGCCCTACACAGATAAATTGAAGGATTTCCACCATTCTTGCAGCTTGTTTGTTTAAGCCCCAAACAGTGATCTTCATACAATTTTCTGCTTTAAGGATTTTGCTGATTTACTATTGCTCCTTGAGATTTAAATTTGATTTCTATTTTTTTTGTGGCTCTAATTAACAATCTCCCACCTTTTTTGAAGCCTAAGTTATCTCAAGCATTCTTTCTCTGTTAGAGCTGGTCTGCTTAGGCTTTCAATCTGTCTAACATTTATTGCTTTAATCAATGACTTTGCCCACATTTGCAAACTTGTATTAATATTTCTTTCATCTCAATCACTCACTATCTGTAGCTATCATTTACTCTTCCCTCCTCTCCCCACTCCTCTTTAATACATAACAATCTTTTCCTAGCTACAGTCAGTTCCTTAAAAGGGACACTGGACCCAAAACGTTAACCCTGCTTTCTCTCCACAGATGCTGCCAGAGTTGCTAAGATTTTCCAGCAATTTCTGATTTAATTTTAATATTTCTTTACTTCATTTCCTGTATTCATGCCTCATGGTGCCTGCTTGTTTTGACATCGACACTCTGTGAGCTGGAAGTAAATTTTAAGGAAGTAATAATAAAGTACATTAGCCAGAATTACTGTGCTATATGTGTGGAGCTGTATTTTACATATAAAAGTCACCAGTATTTGGAACTTGGGGGAGAGCCGTGGAGCTGCTCCCCTCATGCTTTTGAATAAACCAGTTTTGTCTTGGACTTGACTTTTGTATCTAAAGTATCTACTTAGCCTTTCAAGTTCATTCTCTATTTAAGTGCTAATGCGAGTAGGATGGGCATTTATTTGGGAATTTCATAGGAGAACATAGAAGCAGTTTTAAACCCTTCTATCATAGAGTCAAATTTAGTTTAATTAATCCAAGGAGCATGACTACCTCTTGAAACAATGTCCTCCTTGATGTGTTGCAGTATCAACATTGCAGACTCCAGCTCATTAACTCTAAATCAACGCTCCTCCACTTGCTGCAAATGTGGTCATCATGTATTGCACTGGCATCCATCAGCCCCCACATACAGCAGCTGCACCACATCATGCCCACCTATCTCAATTCTATTGTGCACCCATCAGTGAACATCCCTACTTCTGACCTTATGACGGAGAGAAGACATTTGTGAAGCAGATAAAGATGATTGGGCCGAAGACAATAGCCTGAGGAACTCTTCCAGAGCTGTCTTAGGGCTGAGAAGACTGACCTCCAACAAAGATAACCATCTTGCTTTATGCCAGGTATGACTCCAACAGGTAGAGAGTTTGCCCCTAAATTCCATTGACTTGTTTTGCTAAGGCTCCTTGATGCCATACTCAATAAGATGCTACCTTGAAATCAAGGCAGTCACTTTCAGCTCACCTCTGGAATTTAGTTCCTTTAAACGTGGACAAACGCTCTATTAGATCAGGAACTGAGTGGACCTGATGCAATCCAAACTGAGCAAGTGCTTTTTGATAGCAGTCAATTACTTCATCGATAACTTTACTGAAAATTGAAAGCTGACTGGTGGGGCAGTAATTGACCAGGTTAGACTTGACTATTTAATTACGTGATACACATGGGAGGTTTTCCACAGCATTGGGTAGATACTGGTGTTGTAGTTGTAACAGCTTGGCTAGCAGTGTGGGAAGTTCTGGAGCATGTCTTCAATATTATTGCAGGTGGAAGTAAAGCACTCCACTACCTGTGGTGCCCATCTCTCATTAAAGAGGTTAAAGAATATTGATAGACACCATACTCCATCTCCAGGGACACCCAAGCCAGAACATAAACACAGGCGAAAGCAGTCGGCCAGAATGACCACCCTCCACAACCTGCTACCTGGACCTATTAATGGCCAGCTGGCCCGGCCCAGGAGCAGATCCGCAAGGAGATTCTCTGACCTGTCCGCTGCCCTCTGCACAAGGTGCTCAATGACCAGGAGCATGGGACTGAAGTGCAACCAGAAACAGAAAAGATCCTTCCGGTAACTAAAAATGAAGTGCAAATGCCCACATACAACATATACATGGTCCATAGACTCCACAGTGCCACAAAACAAACTTTTGGGTTGGGAGTCTGAACCACTGCAACTTATGTGCAATACCCTCCACACCCGCATAGAGAGCCCTCCCCTGGGATCTCCACCATCTGATCGAAAGTGGGCACACCAAGGCATGTTAGTTGGTGGATGAAGGAGGAGGAGTGGATGGTGTGCAGCAGCAGTCTGTACAAGGCTTGTCTTTTTATTTCCCTAAAAGGACATTAAGAAAAATTATGGAGGTGGCTCAGGTTGTGGGGCACAGCCTCCTGGGGGAAATGCAGGATCCTGGGGCCAATGCACGGATGGGATTCCACTGCAAAATAAAAGAATTGGCTTAACTATAACAACTGGAATGCTTAATAAAATTATATTAAGTATATCATATATATTAAATATATATATTATATATAATAAATAGTTCGTTCTTTCGTTCTTTCTTACGTTCGTTCTTTCTTACGTACGTACCTACTTACGTACATATAATGGTCGCTACCCCCTGATGGAGGGTGGGAATAACATGAGTGGACCATGTTCCAGACAGTGATCAGGTCCTGGTAAAAGACAGGCAGCATCCTGAGGATGAACTCTAAACTGTAGGGGATGTTGCTTTTTTTTTTCTCTTTCTACCAGTTAACAAACAGGCTATATAATTCAGCCAGTTCAGGAAGCAGGTTCTCCTCCCCCACCCCCCAAAAAAAGTAATACACTGACTGTAGCACCAGTCAGTGTCCTAAACTGAGGAGACCCTAAATCTCCTGGTTATATATTTTTTCTGTCTCTTTTACCCCCACACTGCCGCCTAACTGCAATAGTGCTTATATTTTTCCCCAGCTTCCATGTTGTGTGTGTGCAGGTGTGAGACACAGTGAGAGGCAACTTTCAAATCATTATTCAATTCTCACCACCAGGCAGGAAGGAAACACCCAAGTGGCCAGTGACAAGCAGCACCCTTCTCAGAGGGCAATGCTGCATGATCAAATAGTGAAGGACAGGGCAGGGATTAAATCAAAATGGTTGAAGGGGGAAATAATACACTCCACTCCCTTCAGTGCCCACCTTTCCCTGAAAATCTCAAGGCTGTTGGTGGACACCGCATACTCCTTCTCCAGGGACACCCGGGCTCTGACATAACCGCAGAAGAGGGGCAGGCGGTGGGCCCTAACGACCCCCTCCACAGCCCGCTGCCTGGACCTGTTGATGGCCAGTTTGGCCAGGCCAAGGGGATGTTGCTATATTGAACAGTTAATTAGTAGTAGTTTATATATATTTTGTTAAGCATTTCAATTGTTACAGTTAAACTAATTATTTTTACTTTGACTTTTTAACTGTAGTGTAAAAAATAGTATGTTTTGTTTAAACTCAAGTAATCTGACAAATCAAATTGCATCTGGAAGGGAATGTCTTGCACTCACCTTTTAAAAATATGAAAAAATTATGGTCTAGGCTAGCTTCTTAATATATTTTGAGAGTTTGGTCTGGTCCATAATAGAATCGACTTAGCTGAAGACTGGCATTTGTCAAGCTGGGGGAACTACAGGAAGATGCCAAAATTGATCGTTCACTCAGTAATTCTGGCTCTCAAGATTGTTGTGAATGTTTCAGCATTGTCTTCTGCACTAATGTGCTGGGCTCCCAATCATTAAAGATGAAGATACAGAGGAACCTTGATTATCTGAATATCAATTATCCGAATATTGGTTTATCCAAAGGAGATCTTGAGGTCCTGATAGAAACATTACATCATTGCACCTTTTGTCTACAAAAAGCTGACTGAAATGCTGCCGAGAAGAGTCTTGGACATCAATGGGAATCCAGGCACCGTCTCCAAATGACTGCCTGCCCCCTCTCTTTCTCTCTCTGCTCCCAACACCTTCCCCAGATAATCTCTCTAACATTGTCCTGTACAGGGCAAAGGTGGAACTTGACAAAACGTTGTAATAAAAAGTTGTGTGTGTGTGGCTGAGTGTGTACACGCACCACTTGGAGACTCACCCCACCCCAAGGCAGCAGCAGTCTTACTGTTGAGGTTCAGTCTGGCTGCCCTGAGGGATGGGGGGGGGGGGGGGGGGGGGGAAGGGGGCAGTGGAGCCAGCCAGATGAGTTGGACGGGGCAGTGGTGCAGAGGGGGACCGAATGTAGGTGGGGGCGGACGGGGAAGGCAGCACGGACGGGAGCAGGGATGGGGGCACATGTAGATGGAGCAGCATAGGTGCATGGGTTTGGGGGCAGACGGGGGGGTGCTGGGGCGGTCGGGGGTGGGGGCAAATTAGGGCCGGGTTTGATGTGTGCACGGGGACAGAGGTGGGACGCATGGGGTGTTGCTGCCTAGTCTCCTGAATGGGGAGCGAGCTTAGCAAGTGCTCGCTTTGTCAATCCTATTGAACTGTTTTGGAGGTGGAGGGGTTGGCAGGAAGGCTTCAGCAGTGTTGCAGGTCCCTTACACACAAGCGTGTGTCTGCCCAGAAACAAACCCTGAGACAGGGAGGGAGCAAGGAAAAAGGAAATTTCAGAAAATTCCGAGCCCCAGAGGAGAGGTATTGAATCAATTAACTGAACAATCAATTATCCATATAAAATAGTGCCTGCCCATTTTGTTCAGATAGTCAAGGTTCCTCTGTATGTGTGGAGCTTCTCCTCCAGTGAATTGTTTAATGGTCCATGATTCACAACCATAAACGAGATTGCAGAGCTGAGATGTGATCTACCTTTGGAGAATCACTTCGCCCTATCACTTGATGCATCTTCTGTTTGGCATGTAAGTAATCTTGTTTTGTAGCTTTACCAGGTTGACACTCATTTTCATGCATACCTTGTGCTGCTCCTGGAATGCCCTCCTGAATTGTCCAGGACGGATTTCCTGGGCTCTATGCTAATGATGGAGTGAGAGATGCCAGACAATGATGTATGGGAGTACAATTCTCCTGCTAATGACCATGGATGCCCAATGTAGCTCTATTCAAAATCTTTCATATTTAGCACAGTGGGAGTGTCATGTATGGAGGATATCCTCAGGGTGAAGATGGGACTTTGTCCCCAAAAGAACTGCAGTGGTATTTCCTACCACCAGATGAATTTGTTGCAGACAGATTGGTGAAGGTTAGGTCAAGTATCTTTTCCTTTCATTGGTTCCCTCATCACCTACAGACCTAGTCAAACAGATCAGTCTCTTAGGACTTGACAAGCCCAGTCAGAAGTGGTGCAGCTAGGCCTGGTGATGGACATTTATGTCCTCTAGCCAGAGTACAGTTTACAGCCTTGTGACCCTGGAGGAGCATCCTAATTCATCAGCCAAGGGTGGGGAGAAGGCAGAAGGATGCTGTCATCCTTGATATTCTCAGTAATTATTGGATGCAGCCTATGTTGATGAGATATTTCTTCAAGAGGCACTGGCATCCTTAGCCCTTGCCAACTCCCTTCTGTTGTTTGCCCCCCAAATGCTGGCTGCACGATGAAAGATGAAAGATCACAGACCTGAAAAGTTAACTCTGTCTCCACAGATACTGCAAGACTTGATGAGTATTTCCAGCATGCTTTTATTACATCATGCATGAATAACAATGAAATAACCAAGAACAAGCTGAAAGATTCCTCCGAATCTTGCTTGATTCAGGATGTTCAATCAATTCAGAACAGCAGTTAATAAAACCAACAGAATTCAGAATTATACTATATAGCTAAAATACAGAATACAAGAAGTCATGATCAAGTTTATGCAGTGTGTTGGCCAGTTTCAACCTTGAGGAATGTGTCCTGTTCTAGTTGCTGAGAAACAAGGGAATCAGTCAAGCAAGTACAGTAAAGAACTATGAGGCTGATCTATGGTGTCAGATCTGAGATATTGTGAAGACAAGAAATACTGGTTTTCTTAGCCTGTAATAAAGCATCTAAGACATGATTTTATCAAGTATGAAGAGATAAGTAATTTGGAAATAATTAATGATGTATAGCATGTAAGAATAAGACAAAGGGACAGAGTCAAACTCATGAAAGATAACTTTAGGACGCAGAGAGTGAACACAAAATTGAATTCTACAGGTTCAAATGCAGAAATTACAAAGAAATATCTAGATGTAACAATGCAGTAAGGATAAGGTAGCTCTGGATGGAAGAACAACCATTCACATCTTTTATGTGATCTTGTGATTACATTAGACAGACCCCAATTTGGTCCTTGGAACACTTCAACCCCAGGGCATCAATGTGGACTTCAACAGTTTCCTCATTTCCCCTTCCCCCACCTCACCCTAGTTCTAAACTTCCAGCTTAGTAACTGTCCCCATAACTTGTCCGGACTTGTCCTACCTGCCTATCTCCTTTTCCACCTATCGACTCCACCCTCTCCTCCTTGACCTATCACCTTCATTCCCTCCCCCACTCACCCATTGTACTCTATGCTACTTTCTCCCCACCCCCACCCTCCTCTAGCTTATCTCTCCACGCTTCAGGCTCATTGCCTTTATTCCTGATGAAGGGCTTTTGCCCGAAACGTCGATTTCGAAGCTACTTGGATGCTGCCTGAACTGCTGTGCTCTACCAGCACCCAATTTGCTGGCATCTACTTCACAGTCGGTTTGAGGTAATTAACAAAAGACTTTATTTGTAGAGTGGCGATAACATGATAAATCGTCTTAAGATACTTCACAGGAGCATTTTAAAACAAAACATGAGACCAAGCAACAGCTAGGTGGTATCCAGGACTGGCAACAGTTCCTTTCTGTACATGCCACTGGGAATAGTAGCAGCTATAGTAATGCATCATGCAGAATCTATAAGGAACAACAGGCCAATGATTAGTGAAGGCACGTTGGCGTTAATGGAGCTGGGGTAGCAGAGTTTTGGAAACAAGGGGACCTTTGATCATGCACGGAATGCTTAATAAAGAGGCATTTCACCCAGAATGATTGGTTTGCTGGGTAACTTTGGGAAGTGTGAAAAAATATAGTGACTCTCATCTGAGATGCCAAGGAACTGCAGTGCTAACTGGTGTCAACTGGTTCATTAGTGAAACTAATTGACATTCCATTTTCAGCCTCATCTGCCACCCAACTTATTTATGGGTGGTTTTGCTACCAGGAGACTGATGGATGACCTCACTTGATTAAATAGGCTCAACTTGATTAATTTTTGCTCAATAGGTCAGATGACCAAAAGGGTGGTTAAAGAAATAAGTTTTAAGGAATGTCTTAGTGAGGTGGAGAGATTTATGAAGGGAATTCCAGAATTTAAGGTCTGGGCAACTGAACATATGGTATAATACGGTGATTGAACTGAGGATAGTCAAAGGGTTGTGGGAAAAATGTAAACAACAGAAAGTGAAGTGTGAAGGTATAATGATGATGAGTATTTAAATATCAAGATACTGCTTAACAGGGAGCCCATATAGGGAGCATATGCATGGTAGGTGGAAGAGACTTGCTCTGGGTTAAGACTTATACATTTTTGGATAACGTTAACTTTACAGAGGACAGAATCTGAAGTATAAGCCAGATTGTATTACAGTGGTCAATTTGGATAAATAAAAGGTACAAATGGGAGCTTCAACAGAAGAGGAGTTGAGACAAGGCAAAGTTGGGCAGCATTACAGAGGTGAAAATAGGTGGTCTTCTGTGTTTGTTACACCTCATCTAACAAGTGCACAACAATGCTAGTTAAACATTTAGCTTTATTTTTTGTTCACATTCAGTATAATTATCAGAAACTTATGTCTACCTAATTAAGTATTGTGCAGTAGTGATAAAGTGCATGTGAGAAAAAAGAAATTATTATAGTCACTTCTCAGATTCTTCCTTTTTTCTTAAATATTCACGGTAGTGAATAACATTGTCACAGTATATATCTGAAAGAAAAGAACAGTTTCAATAACATTTTAAAATGCTCAAAAACACTTGCATTAATAAACTAAGCTGCAAATATGTAGCAATGATATCTAATATTTAAAACTTTTTTAAAAAAATTATGCTTTCCTTTAAAATCAGTTGAAAACTGTGTTTCTTTTTATTAGGAGTTATGAAACTGTAAATCTAAATTGAAAGCTCAAATAACACCATAAATGTTTTTTGTAGGATTATGGAACTCCCTCTTGAATTTTGCATGTGACTGGAACATTTTGTCTTGCTTTCATCATAATAAGTGCAAGAACATCAACTTTCAAATGAACAACAATTTATACTGCATGAAAAAACAATAGTGATAGTTTGACAAGTCAACTCTGGTTGAGGTTTTTCATTGAAAAATGTGGCAAGAAAATATTGTGCCACACACTGGTTTAATTTTGAAAAAAAAGACAATGCCTGGACATGTTCCTTTTTCCTGCAGAGAATAGGTTCTTGCATATGAATACATGTTTCTGAAACTTTATGAGCTTTTAGCCAATGATGAAGTGGTAAGCGGTGGGACAATTCAGGAAAATGAAAATTCAAAAGCAGCAAAAGGAATATCAAGATTATAGGATACAGGAACAATTTAGGGAAAATTAAATAGAGCAGAGGTCAGGAAGGGCAGAAAGCTTGACAAAGGTAAAAATGTACCAGTGACTAAGGTGACATTAAGGGCAAAGAAACAGGAAAAAAACTTTAAAACTTTAAAGGCACTGAATCTGAATACACTAAATAGTATAACAAAATAGACAAATTAAAAAAGGAGAATTATTGGCATTGAACTAATACACATTTGATGTGGCTGCACTGCCGGCAAGGTTGGGAACTAAATATCTCATGATGTTCAAACCCTGGAAAACATTACCATCATTGTAATTTGTTGAAATGACCATATCTCAGCAATCAATGTGTAAAATCAATTTGTGTGGCACCAAGAAACAACAAAGTGAATGAAATACTGGTGATTACTTGCCCGTAAAAGGAATTGCAATGTTGGCCAGAATTTAAATCAGGGAATTAGAGGTCCATGTAACAAGGGAAATATTCATGAGAACTTTAATTAAGAAAAATTTTCTCAAACCAAATTTGTATTAATAATGTGAAGGGGAAAAGCTTATGGAATAGGTATATAAAATGTTTCTAGTGTTCTATATCAATATGTGAAGGAGTGAATTATGAAACGGGCTATTTTATCTAATATTGTACAATGAAAAATAAAATAATAAATTAAGTACCTAATAAAGGAGCATCTTTATCCATCCAGGGATAAATATTTTCTGTAAACTCGTTCATGGAAATGTCATGGGTGTTGCTGGTGAGGCCAGCATTTATCACCTCTCCCAAACTGCCCAGATGCAGTTAAGAGTCAACCACATTGCTGTGGGGTTGAAGTCACACATGAGCCAGATCAGATATGAACAACAAATTTCCTTCTCTAAAAGGCATTAATGAACCAAATGAATTTTTAACACCAGGCAGCTATGGTTACATGATTAGTTCAGTTTTTAATTCTAGACATTTTTTCATTGTTGAATTTAAATTTCACCATCTGCTGTGATGGGATTTGAAACCATGGGCCCAGAGAATTAGCCTGGAGCTGTGGATTATCTGCCCTCTTAAACAGAATTTAATGAGTCTGATAATGATTTAGTTAAATCAGATACTAAGGTCTTCAATCTGAACCAAGCAAACAATGTAAATATAAGGATCGAATTAGCTGAGGTAAATTGACAACTCCATTAAAAGGTGCAGTAGTAGATAAGCAATAGTGAACACTTCAGGAAGAGTTATTATATAGACCAGCAAGTGAAACATGTACAGTAGGTGTGAGAGTAGGAAGATTTTAGAATTCAAAGGATGACCAAGAAATTAATAAATGAAAACAGAATGAGTAAGCAAGAGGCAGCAAAATATTGGAATGGTTTCTATAGCAATGTAAAAAGGAAGAGATTTGAAAATGTAAACACGGACGCATTAGATAAACCCCTTTAATGCTATAGAAATTCATTTTTGTTGCCCCCTGCCACCTCCCACCACCTGAGCAGAGGATCCTAAGTGGGTCTTTTTAAATGCCCACCTCAATATGTGCTGCCCTGGATGCAGATTAGATATACCACTCTAACACATAATCGCTCCCACCCTGACTGAAGGTTGCACCATTCACAGTCATCTTGCAAGGCAGGAGTGACAAGCTGGGAAATTTCCTGACTCGTGCTAATTGCCATGATTGTGCTCTCTCTCTCTCTCTACAGGTGGTGCCAGTCCTGACAATCATGCTTTTTCTGAATTTTCTGTTTCAGTTTCAGATTTTCAGCATCTGCAATATTATGCTTTAGTAAAACAAAAACAAATTCTATAAGCTACTTGTCATACCACAAGTGAAAATTGCACGCTATTCCCCTTTCCTCATCTCAGATGCAGATTTAAAACTTTATTGTACCTCACTTAAGATCCTTGTGTCTCCTTCATCATCTCTTTTTCAACTTCAGTCAGTACTTGGTCCAGGATGTCTGTTGCAGCACTGCTGGATGCTGATACAGCTGGAGCTGCATTGGTCATGATATGTTCAGCCTCATTATGAATAATGCGGTGGGCAACAAGGAGATGCCTACTTTGAAAGTGCTTTACTGTTGGATGAAAAGACCAATTATTCTTGTTTGAAATTCTAAAGCAGCATGTAACATATTTATGAAATGGCAAAAACCTTCCTTGATAAAAAAAAAATCTCAATTACATCCAGTTAAGTTTACTGCATTGGGAAAACTGTCCACTTCCAATGGCATTTATGATTGCTGATCCTTTACAAAGAAAGCAGCTGCTTATAGTTTTACCTGCTAATCTCTTATAAAAGCCATCCAATGATATAAGTAGTACACAACACTAAAATAAAAACACATTCTAGTGTTTCATTTTCAGTCAATTCTCATTAATTTTACTGGGACCATCAGCAACGATATAAAGAAAAATATTTAGGAATGATAATAGTTTCCTAATGATATTGAAATAAAGAAAATAAATTGCATGCATTATAAAATGGTCTCGCTCTCAAAATCACAATGTAGGATTCTTGGATCTTATACCAAATAGGAAGATAGGAGGCAAGCTATCGAATTCAAAAATCCTTTTGTTAATAAATCCAAACTGAATGATTTTCAAAAATAAACAGGTATATAATGTGACAAGTAAAAGTGCAAAATATCTCAGGAAAAATTTTAAACAGTACGGCTCATGAACCAGGAAGAGCAGGAGTATATCCCTCAGATCACCTGTAGTCCCTGCAGTAGACAAACTCCACCTTTGGACTGATTTCTTTCTACACGTATCCTCCATTGGTACTCCTACTACTTTCTCTCAATTTCTACCAACCGCTCCAAAGAGCCCCTTGTTAATGGAACCTCAAGTCTCCCATCATTCCCAATTTTCTGTCCTGATGTCCCTTTGAACTAAAATCTTTCTCAACTTACTAATCAATATCCTTTCAGAAGGTTACCTTGCCAGCCCCACTGACCTTGTTGCTCCCCAGCCTCTTGTGACTCATCCCTGTAATCTTTATGCCAAGCATCTCCCCTATGATGTTGTATTGCGTGGCACTATCATATGTTCAGTGGATTCATAACACACATTGCAGCTCAAAGTTGAGCAAACCATGAAGTTCTCAGGGCCATCGACAGCAGCAAAATTGTATTCAACCACAATCTGTAGCCTTATGGCTAGATATGATGGTAATGGTTGAGTAAAGGGTATGCGAAGGTATCAACCCTCATCAAAGAAGGGTGCAGGAGGATATGTCAGTAGTAGCCTTGGTCATACCTGAAAATGAAGGGTCAACCTGGTGAAAGTACAACACAGGATTACTTACACATCAAAAAACAGAAATACTATGCAACAGAAAGAGCTGACAAGTACCCTACCAATGGATCAGCTCAAAGTTCTGAATAATGATGGACAATTATAGAAGTAACAGCAAAAAGAGGCTCCACAAATATCCTCACCTTCAATTATGGGGGGGGCAACACTGAAATGGAAGGTACAAGCCTGAAGCATTTGCAACCACCTCAGCCAGAAGTGTGGAGCAGATAATATCTGTCCGCCTCTTCCTGCAATAATACAGCTAGTGCTGAAGACTTGAACTCCAGAAGTAGCTACACCCCTAGCTAGATTGTTCCAGCACAGCTGCAACAGTGGGAGCATTCAACAAAAATATACCTGGACTATACATTCAGGGACAGTGGCAGGTTCAAGGTTGAGAATTTACTGCCTCCACTACCAATTCAGTACTGTCCGATGAAGGGAGGTGAGACAAATGGAGTTTTTCTATGGAGTTTTGAAGAAAGATGGTGATCTTATTGAACCCCACAAAATAATTAAAGGATAAATTCTGAAGATGCAGGTAAGTTGTTTCACATTGTTTTAGAATCTAAACCCAGGAGACGCAATTTAAACATAAGGAGGATGCCACTTAGGTCCAAGATGAGGAGAAATTATTTTACTCAGATAGTTGCAAATGTTTGGAATTCTTGCCACAGAAGGCTGTGGGCATTCAGTCTTTGTATACGTTTAAACTAGAGCTTAATAGATTACTCAATACCCCTGACATATAAGGTTATGGGGATAGGATATGAGGACACCATCACTGACAAAATCTCCACCAACCTGCGCAGTATCTTGACTGGGAATCATAATCACTGTTACAGGATTATAATTTTGGAATTGCTTTTCCACCTAAACTGTGAATGTTCTACACAATGACATGGGCTGCAGTGGTTCAAGATGATGGCTCACCAACAGGTTTTCAATGGCAATTAGGGAACGGTAACAATTGCTGTTCCAGCCAACCTACTCACATGCCATGAAAGAGATGTTTCAATGTAAAGGAACACCTCCACTTTCTCCCACAGTTCCAGTTAATATGAAGGCTAAATTTCTCAGTCTCAATTTACACAAATGAACATTTCTTACCTCTTTCCCTCATTATTATTTTGTGTGCTTCTGGAATTAGAAAGCCATGGACCAATTCTGAAACAATCTCTTCCGCTTGTAATTCAGTTCGGCTAATGAAAAAATAAGACCAGATTTCTGTTAAGCAAAATAAATCACTACGATAATAAAATTCAGACCCACAGTGCCACCCGAAGAAGGTGAAAATCACATGGCCAGTGACTGTGAAGGAGAATGTAGTCATTAACCTCCATGTGTTGAGCTCCTGCTAGGCCAAAGCTAGAATATTTGCAACATTTTATAGTTTTCCACCCACTGTTATGTAAGGGAGCTAACTCTAGTGCACAATTCAAAGACAGCCAACAACAATTCACTTTCTTTTGCTAAAAAGCAGCACGCAGAATAAACAAGCCTGGAGTAGGCAGGATTGAGTACATCACATAATCTCTAGAGCGTGGAAAGAGGCCATTCGGCCCATTGAGACATCACCAACCATCCAAACAGCATCCCACCTAGATCCAGCCTCCAACCTTAACCCCCCCGTAATCTCACACTTACAATGGCTAAACTATTTAATTTACACATTCTTGAACACTGGGGCAATTTAGCATCGCCAATCCACCCAACCTGCACATCTTTGGACTGTGGGAGGAAACCCACGCAGATACAGAAAGAAGGTGCAACCTCCACACAGACAGTCACCTAAGGCTGGAACCGAACATCGGTCCCTGGAGCTGTGAGGCAGCAATGCTAACCAAGTTCAATGCAGAGAAATATGAAATAAAAAAAATTATATGAACCAAATCCTAAGTGATTAAATTAAAGAGGGATTTACATGAGCAAACAGATTTTAAAAGTATGAATGCAGTAGAAAAAGGTAAACAATTTTCTGATCTAACTTTTCAGTTTGTCTTTCCATCATAATACAATACACAGCTGAATTTTAACGAACTAAACAAGTAATAAATAACTACATACTGTTGTTCAAGGTTATAGGCAATATCATTGATTTCATCAGCCATTTTACGGATTTCTTGGCGTGCTTGATCCTCTGCTGTATCTTGCACAGACTTCAATAAGATATCCTCTAAATATGAGTCCACTGTGGTCTGGTGTACTTTAACAACCTGCTCCAGATAAAGATAACAGAAAATTACTTGAATTAAATGCCATAACTTGGCAAAAACAAATGAGTGAAAGGTTATATTCAAAATTTCCTGATAGAATTCTCACGTTTTGACCATGAAGATTGACATTAAACTTTTAGGCTTGGGAACTAGAATGTGTAGCATTCTGCAGTGGAAGCTTTAAGGTCAGCAAATGTCCCAAACAATACTTCTGGAGTGTTGCTCTATGTTGAGATGAGTGCTAGAATGCATCTGCCTGAATCATCAGAAGGAAAGCTTAGATTGTGATGTTAGTCAGCAGTTTTAACTGATTTGACTGTTGGATTGAAACTTGGAACTGTGCACCCCTAAAAATGATAGTGGCAATTACTTATAGCTGAACAGACTGCACAAGAGATCACCACCTAGTCTTGTTATTTAAAGGCACTGTTATTCAACTCTCAGATGAGATGTTTTCTAATTGATTTTACAGGTAAGCCTTAGGCATGTAGACAGTACATATAATAATATTAATTGATGATCTAAAAATAAAAATTCAAAATGACATTAATAATTACTTTGTTGGAATAAAGTTGTATATTACATGTGCCTGACCTGTTTGAAAATTTCATCTTCTTCCCTTCTGCGTCTTTCTTCTACTTGACGTAAACCACTTTCTTCTGCCTCTCTGATCCGACGGCGACGCTCAGCCAACATAACAATTGCATGGATGCGTCGTTCCTCTTGCAGCCGCAGCAGCTCCTTATTCAGGAAGTCAAACATGTCTGCGAGTATATGACCTTCGACATGTGAGAGATAATCTTCCATTGTAGAAAGCTGTAGCAAGAAAAAAAGCATTCATAATAATTGTAATAAATTAGTACAAGTCTGTTACAAAAGCAATTAACAGTACAGATTAATAATCTATGTTAACAGAATTTAACTGACTCTGACCCTTGTTTTTCTTGTTTAAATATCAATTTTAAATGAGCATTGTATGAATTGCTCATAAGAATTATGTATACACACAAATGTACTTGATAATTTATAACAGAAGCACCTGAAATAGAATAACCTGGGAATTCAATAATGAAGCATTCATTCTACACACTTAACATCGAAATCAAAGCCACCCAACTTGTGAATGGTGCTTGCATGTGTATTCTACATAGGAAGTGTACATATTGATATTGGCACACCTAACTATAGAGTGTATATAGAGTTCACACCTAAAACAGGATTAGGCACTTTGCATTTGCAAATACTGTGCCATTTCGTGTCTCTCTTACCAAATTGGTTTGTCCGGAATGCAACTGGTGCATTTCAGATATCTGTGGTCAAACCATAACCATAAAGGGTTCACAATAGACCACAAAATTATAATATTTTAAAATATTATTTAGCCTAATGTGTAGTCTTTATTATTTTCAACATCATTTAACAGATTTCATAAATATTTGCACCAAATAAATCAATAAGCCATTCATATTACATGACCATTATTTATATCTTTGTGGTTGGTCACCTAACGATAAAAAAGAAAGTATATCAATGTCTCAATAGAATTTATTTTCACTAAATATTATAAATATTACAAATCTGTTTGAGTTACCTTTTGCTGCTGTAGATTTCGTTCATATTGCAAGGCCAATATAGCCTGCATTTCTGCTTGCTTCAGAAGTTGTTTGTCCTCTTGGAGTGCATGGGTGGTGCGGAGTTCCTGAATCAGCTCTATACGCTTCTCTTTGCCTTCAAACATCTACGAGATTACGGACTACATTACTATTACTTCTTTTGATTTAGCCCCGGCTATCACATGTCAACATATTGGATGGCTGGAACAGCCAAACTGTGCAGACCAGCGAAACTTTCAGCATTGATGCCATTGTCAGAAATAGAAGTTAAGTGAAATAAGTTGGATGCTCTTCACACCCATTATGCAATGTTTTACTGCTGCATAGCTTTACCCAACTTCAGAACTGAAAATCCTCTTGCTTTTGTTTAAGTAACTAAGGCACTAAGTAGAGCACATGCCCCTGCCATGTTCTGTTAATTTAATGTTTTTAAAATTACACAGATGTTTGTGGAGGATTTCCCTGCCTATGTTGATATTCTGTAATCAAAAAATCTAAAAACAATCCAGTGTTTCCATTTCACTGAGGAAGCTACAGGCAGGGCAACCTACAACCAACAACCTGCTCTGAAAATTCTACTGAGATTTGACAGCTGTAACAAATTCTAACAGCAGCTGAGAAAATCCTAAACATTCTAAAACAATGACATTCTAAATCAAACAACACGTAACATTCTAAAAGATAAAGTCAACTGGCCCTATTTCCTAATATTAGCAAGTGGATCATTTAAAAACGGAATCTAGGATCTGGCTCCCGATCAGTATAAACGTTTGCCAAAAACTAACCACTTTTCCTTGGGCCACATTTTACCTGTGTACCAAGTTTTATTAAAATCCATCCATTTCTTCATTTTTTTGAGATATGTTATTTACAGTTAAAGATAATGAGACAGGAAAATGTTACCTCCACTTATTTCAGTGACAGAGGTAATAACATGGCACACAGATCTGCTGTGCTCTTACCTCAGTTTACAGAGTTCACTTCCTCAAAGTACACAATGCTACATGAATTGATAAATTTAGTTCATGTTTATTTCAATCTATAAAGACTCCATAGAAGACTTACCATATTCTGAACAGTCCTTCCTCTTATTAATTTCTGCAGATAAATGATAGCTAGATATCTTTCCTCTTCACCCTTAAATAGAGAAATTAGAACAGATACTGTATGTCTCAGTGAAGGTGTTGCCCATCATAGTGAATCTCTAAACAATAGCATGGAGTTTAAAACAGCTTGCAGGATCCACTCTGATATTAACTGGATTTACTTATATTAATTTAAACATCATTAAATATTTGCCAATATGCTACAGTATTGCAAAACTACATTGATTATAAAAAGAGGAATAAAGTAGTAGAAGTTATTATTGACCAGACCAAACCACTTCAAACTATTCAGAAGATAGGGTGGAGATTAACACTTTCTTATTTTAAAGGTAAATGTAAGGTGTTGTGTTCCAGATGCAGTTCAATTAGTTCAAACTATTGGATTTAAAGCAATATTTCAAGCAATTGGATTTAAACACATTTTATTCATGCACTATAGCTATAATACAGTAAAAGGAAGGAAGGAATTGGAATAATTTAATTCTATTGAAAAACTTAACAGAACTATAGATACAGTAACTATTATTAATTAGCTATTCCAATATAGAAACATCCTGTAAACAAGCCATTGGCAAAAGCCAAATTCAGAAAACAGATAGTCTCACATGTTCTCCAATCCAGAAGGAAGGAACATTAAAAGATGATTCTGAGAGAGAGAGAGAGAGAACTGCAGCTTGCAGCTGTAGCAAAGTGTTATGACACGGTGGTGAGTCCTTCTGTTAATTAAACCAAGCACCCAGAATAGCTCATCTCGCCTTGTTACCTGTTAAAGTATGAGTGACAGAGAACTCCCAAGTTCCACTACCTAAAGAAAATAATATCAATTTATTCTTAAACTCTCATAGTGAACATTAAACAACTATTCACAACTTTAAGCTCCCCTTTCTCTGAGCTGCTATTACCTGCCTCCAACATTATAACAATATACTGTTCCAACAAAACACTTAAAATTACATCAACTTAATTTCAAAACCATACAACAGCTGTCATCTGCAGTATCTGTCTTCTTCTGGCTGAAGATCTCCCGGGGTCATCTTCTTTCTTTTTACTATGCAGATGTTTAATATGAAAAAGGTACCTTTAGAGAGACTTCTGAATTTTTCCCCATTTAGAAAATAGTCCATGCTTCTATTCATCTTACCAAAGTGCATGACCTCACACTTTCCCACATTGTACTCCATCTGCCACTTCTTTTCCCACTCTCCCAATCTCCAAATCCTTCTGCAGCCTCCCCGTTTCCTCAATACTCATGTCCCTCTACCTATCTTTATATCATCGGCAAACTTAGCCAGAATGCCCTCAATTCCTTCATCTAGATTATTAAGTGTATAAACTGAAAAGTTGTGATCCCAACACTGAGCCTTGCAAAACACCACTTGTCACTGGCTACCATCCAGAGAAAGAACATTTCATCTCCACATTTCATCTTTGCTTTTTGCCAGACAGATAATCTTCTACCCATGCCAGCACCTTGCCTCTAACACCATGGGCCCATATTTTACTGAGCAGCCTACCCTGTAGCACCTTGTCAAAGGCCTTCTTGAAGTCCAGGTGGATAGTATCCATTAGAATTTCATGGCCTAAACTGCTCTTTACCTCCTCAAAGAATTATAGCAGATTTGTCAGGCATGACTGCCCCTTGATGAAACCACGCTGATTTTGCCCTATTTTACCATATACCTCCAAGTATTCAGAAATCTCACCCTTCACAATGGACTCCAAAATCTTACCCACAACCAAAGTTAGGCGAATCAGTGTGTAATTTTCCATCTTTTGCCTTACTTCGTTATTAAATAGGGGTATCACATTAGTGAATTTCCAGTCCTCTGGGACCCTTCCTGACTCTAGTGATTCCTGAAAGATCACCACTAATGCCTTCACTATCTCTTTTAGGCCCCTGGGGTGTAGTCCATCTGACCCAGGCGATTTATCCACCATCAGCTCATTCTAATCTTGCAAGTTTGACAGTGTTTGCAAAAACTTGCTTCCACAGCCATATCTCATTCCTCAGTTCTTGCCTCCAGCTCAGACCCACTGCATGTGGTTTCCAACTGAAGTTTTATCCTACGTGTTTTGAATCTGCTCAGGATTGTAGGAATGCCCATGACGTATAAGGTTCCTCAGATCACTGTTCTTGCTGCATCCTGTGATTCATACTCAATGTCATGTGTTGCCATATGCTCACTCTTGACCTCTCTCTGTCCATCAACACTACTTTGTGCTATCTCAGAGCTGCCATGGCCCACCAATACAGTGGAGAGTATTGCAAACAATTTGACAATGAGATCTGAGGCCTAATGTCAGGACCCAAAACTTATTTTTAAGTAATAAGATTTATACAATTTGTCTTCATCATTTAACCCTTTAAACCAGAGAATAGTGCTTGTGAATTTATGTCTCCTCTTCTCAAAGCCAGCATATCTTTCCTCAGTATCTAGTGTATGACTGAAAGATCTCATTCACATTTGCAATTCAACCTTCTTAAGTTAAAGTAGCTGAGGAAGGATATGAGTGGAGTGATGTACAGCACAGAAACACATCCTTTGGTCTAACTCGTCCATGCCGACCAGATATCCTAACCTAATCTAGGTCCATTTTCCAATACTTGGCCCATACCCCTCTAAACCCTTCCTTATTCATATACCCATCCAGCCTCCACCACTTCCTCTGGCAGCTCATTCCATACAAGACTACCCTCTGTGTGAAACTGTTGCCCCTTAGTTCCCTTTTATATCTTTCCCCTCTTACCCTAAACCTATGCCCTCTAGTTCTTGACTCCCCCACCACAGGGAAAATACCTTGTCTATTTATCCTATCTATGCCCCTCATGATTTTATATATTGCTACAAGGTTATCCCTCAGCCTCTGATGCTCCAGGGTAAACAGGCCCAGCCAATTCAGTCTCTCCCTATAACTCAAATCCTCCAACCCTGTCAACATGCTTATAAATCTTTTCTGAATCCTTTCAAGTTTCACAACATCCTTCCAATAGGAAGGAGACCAAAATTGCACACAACATTCCAAATGTTGCCCAACCAATGACCTCCCAACTCCTATACCTAATGCTCTGACCAATAAAGGAAAGCATACCAAACACCTGCTTCACTATTCTATCTACCTGTGACTCTACGTTCAAGGAACTATGAACCTGCAGTCCAAGGTCTCTTTGTTCAGCAACATGTCCCAGGACTTTACCACTAAGTGTATAAGCCCTGCTCTGATCTGCTTATTCAAAATGCAGCACCTTGCATTTATCTAAATTAAACCCCTCTGCCACTCCTTGGCCGATTGGCCCATCTGATCAAGATCCCATTGCACACTGAGGTAACCTTCTTTGCTGTCCACTACACCTCCAATTTTGATGTCAACTGCAAACTTACTAACTATAACTCCAATGTTCACATCTAAGTCATTTATATAAATGATGAACACACTGATTCTTGTGGCACAACACTGGTCCCAGGCCTCTAGTCTGTAAAGTAATCCTCCATCACCATCCTCTGTCTTATACCTCCGAGTCAGTTCTGTATCCAAATGGCAAGTTCTCCCTGTATTCCATGAGATCTAAACTTGCTAACCAGTCTTCCATGAGGAACCTTGTTGACCGCCTTACTGAAGTCCATATAGATCTCATCTACCGCTCTGCCCTCATCAATTTTCTTTGTTATGTCTTCAAAACACTTAATCAAGTTTATGACACATGATTTCCCACGTACAAAGCCATGTTGACTATCCCTAATCAGTCCTTGCCTTTCCAAATACATGTACATCCTGTCCCTCAGGATTCCCTCCAACAACTTGCCCACCATTGACATCAGGCTCACCGGTCTATAGTTCCCTGGCTTTTCCTCATCACCTTTCTTAAATAGTGGCACCACATTAGCCTATCTCCAGTCTTCAAGCGCCTCAACTGTGATTATTGATGATACAAATATCTCAGCAAGGGGCCCAACAATCACTTCCCTAGTTTCCCACAGAGTTCTAGGGTACACCTGATCAGGTCCTGGAGATTTATCCACCTTTATGCATTTCAAGACATCCAGCACCACCTCCTCTGTCATATGAAGAAGGAAATGGATATGGAAGGGAATGCTGTAAGAGGATGACCAAAGAGTTAAAGAGAAATGGAGGAGATAAAACAAGGAAATACCATGTGCCCCAAAGCCTGTTTAAATTCCAGGCTTCGATTGTTATGTGGCAAATAATATTTGTGCCATACAAGTATCAAGCAATGACCGCTTCTTAAAAATAGAGACTCTAGGCACCACCTCTTGACATTGAATGGCATTTCCATCACTGAATCACCCATAATTAACATCCTGGAAGTTATCATTGACTAGACACTGAACTAGTCCAATCACAAAGAACAGGTTAGAAGCATAGAATTTTCCCAGAAGGGAATTCTCCATGCAACTCACCTCCTGTCTCCCAATGTCTGTCCACCATTTGCATGCATGAGTTCCGAATGTGAAAGAATATTCGCCACTTGCATAGATAACTGCAGCTCCAAGAACACACAAGCTTGACACTGTTGAGCAGGGGTCTGTGTTGAGACCATAACTATTTATGTTACACATCAACAATCTGGACAAAGGAACCAAAGGCATTGTTGCTGAGTTTACAAATGACACGAGGATAGGTGGAGGGAAAGGTAGTGTTGAAGGACTTGGAGAGACTAAGAGACTGGGCAAAGAAGTGACACATGGAATACAATGTGGGAAAATGTGATATTATGCACTCTGATAGGAAGAATAGAGGCTATTTTCTAAACAGGGAAAGGTTTCAGAAATCTGCAACACAAAGAGACTTGGGAGTCTTAATTTAGGATTCTCTTAAGGTTAACGTGCAGGTTTGGTTGGTAGTTAGGAATATTATGGACTCCGCCAGACCACATTCTTAAGCAGGCAGCCCAGACCATAACTTTCCAATTTATTTCAGTAAGTGTACAATGAAAATTACCCGGAATAAGTTAGCGAGGTTGACTACCAGATTTAAAACAGACAAAAATTTTATTCACAAAATTACACAATGAAACGTGAAGAATAGAATAAAGAACCTCTACAGGACTCAGTCTATCCAAATGAGACTTAAGTACACTGTTCCAAATACAGTGGAAACTCAATTATCCAAACGAGATGGGCGGGCACCATTTCGTTCGGATAATCGATTATTCGGAAAATCAATTAAATGCCTTTGCTCTGAGGCTCGGAGTTTTAAAGTCTGCTCTCCATTCAGGAAACTAACAGCAGCAACACAGCGTGCGATATCCCACCCCCAACACCGGCCCTCTTGATTCCCCCCACTCCCCCACCAAAACCTTCCAACACCACCCCTGAACCCCCTCCAACCCCGCCCCCCTGCTCCCCACCCGGTCCAACCCTGCCCCCTGCCCCCACCCCGCCGCGCCGCCCCCACCCCCCCCCCCCAGCACTAAGCACGCGAGCTACCGCTCCCCCGTCCCCTCTCCAAGGCATCCAGACTGGATACTAACAAGACTGCTGCTGCTGCCTTTGTGGGGTAAGTCTCCAAATAGTGCACAGACACGGGGCGTGTTAGGGTACAGCCCTATATAGAACTCCAGAGAAAGTGTGGGGAGAGAGGGAGGGCAGGGGATCAGTCATATGGAGACTGTGCCTGTTTAATCACTGTCAACAAAAGATGCGTTCACTGCTAGAAGCACATCTTTGATGTAATGTTTCTATCGGGACCTCGAGATCTCCTTCGGATAATCCGATTTTTGGATAATTGGTATTCGGATAATCGAGTTTCCTCTGTATACACAACTGTCCCAAGAAGCAAACCCCCTTTAAAACACAGTACAACAAAAGGATCAGATGCTTACAGGTTGAAGGTAGAAGAGCAAAAGAGAGAGTTTCCACACAGCTCACTGTTGAACTCCCAACCAGTACAGGACTGAACTAAACCGCTCAGCTAGAGCGCTGACCACTCCCCTTTCATTCTACAGGTCACTTCTAAAATAAGACCACTTTGGTTTGAAGTCTCATCTGTTTACATATAAACAAAGGACTTAAACATTTAATGGTAAGGTCCTAGGGAGTGTTGCTGAACAAAGAGACCTTGGAGTGCAGGTTCATAGCTCCTTGAAAGTAGAGTCGCAGGTAGATAGGATAGTGAAGAAGGCATTTGGTATGCTTTCCTTTATTGGTCAGAGTATTGAGTACAGGAATTGAGAGGTCATGTTGCAGCTGTACAGGACATTGGTTAGGCCACTGTTGGAATATTGCATACAATTCTGGACTCCTTCCTATCAGAAAGATGTTGTGAAACTTGAAAGGGTTCAGAAAAGATTTAGAAGGACATTACCAGGGTTGGAGGATTTGAGCTATCGGGAGAGACTGAACAGGATGGGGCTGTTTTCTCCGGTGCGTCGGAAAATCAGGGGTGACCTTATAGAGGTTTACAAAATCATGAGGGGCATGGATAGGGTAAATAGGCAAAGTCTTTTCCCTGGAGTCAGGGAGTCCAGAACAAGAGGTCATAGGTTTAGGGTGAGAGGGGAAAGATATAAAAGAGACCTAAGGGGCAACTTTTTCACGCAGAGGGTGGTACGTGTATGGAATGAGCTGCCAGAATAAGTGGTGGAGGCTGGTACAATTGCAACATTTAAGAGGCATTTGGATCGGTATATGAATAGGAAGGGTGCGGAGGGATATGGGCCGGGTGCTGGCAGCTGGGACTAGATTGGGTTGGGGTATCTGGTCGGCATGGACGGGTTGGACCGAAGGGTCTGTTTCCATGCTGTACATCTCTATGACTCTATAAAAGGCCTCATAAAATCCTTTACATCTCAGTAGCAAACCAGACTGATCAGAGCCCAGCCTGGTTTGTTACCCCTCTGAAGAAAATCAAGAATAGAGCATCCTTGTGCCAAGGAACAGCTTTTAGAAAAAAAAGGAACTAGCTTTGTGTCAGGAAGGCAAATGCAATGTTGACTTCATTTTAAGTGGGCTAGAATACAGGAGCAGAGATGTACTGCTGAGGCAGTATAAGGCTGGTCAAGCTGCATTTGGAATATCGTGAGCAGTTTTGGGCCCCGTTTCTTAAGGAAGGATGTACTGGCCTTTGAGGGGGTCCAGAAGAGGTTTACAAGAATGGTGCTGGGGATGAAAGACTTGTCATTTGAGGAGCAGGTAAGGACTCCAGGTCTGTACACAATGGAGTTTAGAAGGATGAGGGGGGAATCTCATTGAAATTTACAGAATACGGAGAGGCCTGGATAGAGAAGATGAGTAAAAGAGACTAGAACCTAAGGGAACAGCATCAGAGAGAAGGCATGACCCTTTAGAACTTCAATGAGCAGCCATTTCTTTAGCCACAGGGTAGTTAATCTGTGGAACCCATTGCCAGAGGACTGTGGGGGCCAAATCATTGAATATATTTCAGCGAGATAGATAGGTTCTTGGATTGGTAAGGTGATCAAGGGTTATGGATGGAAGGTAGGAGAATGGGGTTGAAAAATATTTTGATTGAGTGACGGCCTAATTCTGTTCCAATGTGTTATGGGTCTTCTGGTCACTTGACTGGCACTCCAGTCAACCCACCTTCAACAATCACTTCCTTCTCCACCAACATGCAGGAGCAGCAGGATGCACCATCTGCAAGCTGCACTGTTGTAACTCATCAAGGCTCCTCCAATAGCACCTTACAAACCCATGACCTCAACCGCTTAGGGCACAGATAAATGTGAAATCTATTATCTGCAAGTTCTCCTCTAAGTTACCCACGATCCTAATTTAGAACTATATCACCATTCCTGCACTGTCACTTGGTAAAACTCCTTGAACTTTTTTCATAACAGCGCTGATGATGTTCTTGCACCCCAAGGACTGCCTCGGTTTAAGAATCAGCTCAATACCACCTCCTCTAGAGCAATTAGGGATAAGAAATAAATACTGGTCCAGTCATCAAAACCCACATCCCACACAACAAATAAATATATGACATGTAAATAATGTAAAATCACCATAGCCTTACCAAACTATAGAGCTGCTCTCTCAGAGAGGCATGATAGGTAGTGGTTGAACCCAAGTGTCAGCAAGAGGGGAGACTGAGAAGGACAGTCCTTCAGAATAATCTCAGGTGATGTTGGAATTGAAACACTCTATCACTCTGCTTCGCAAACAGGGAGTAATTCCCCAGTTCTTCTTTGAAGTTCTAACTCATTACTGGATTGGAACATTATTGCTTAAGTACTGGTGTGAGATTTGGAAGAGGATGAGGGGAAAGCAGAGATGATTAGGGGGGCAGAGATGATTAGGGGGGCAGAGATGATTAGGGGGGCAGAGATGATTAGGGGGACAAACATGGGAATAGAACAGCAAAGTTGGAATGGGGGAGTGATCAGATTTTACCTTGCAGTAAACTGAGAATCTTTTTGGTGCTGCTTTCAGTTTATTGTGAACATTATTTGCTTCTTCCTTTCATCTGTTCAGTATGTTTAGAAGGGATTTCAAATTACTCATCAGATCCTGTGGTTTCCTGTGCTCATAAGGCATAATTTCACCTTACCTACAACTTCAGTTTATCTTTCTGAAATCTCTTCTGAGTTCCTTATTTTGCTTTGCTGAGTTCATGTCACCATCCATGTCAACTAGTTTTAAAATTTTTAATTAATTTGTAAGATTAGGCATTTTGAGTAATTTTTAAAAATGGCTCCTCAGATTGACAGTCACAGAGCCATACAGCACAGAAAAAGATCCTTTGGACCAAACAGTCTACACTAAGCATGTTCCCAAACTAAACTAGCTCCACCTGCCTGCCCTTGGTCCATATCCCTCCAAACCTAAAAAGGGTGTTTTAAAAATTGTTGCATGGATCCAAGGTGAATTACTATTCCTTTCCTTAAGGTGGCCCTCTCATGCTACATTATGCCATATGATATTACAGTTCTTCATCAACTGCAATACCTTTAGAGTCATGACTGATGTGCATTTTAAATACAGGTATACAGTAAGAGATTCAGGACTCAATTAAGTATTTCCTAAATGTTTTTCGAAAAGTTTTGCATTATTTCAAATGATACCACCCTGGAGTACAATCAAAGGACCAAATGGCCTACTCCACTTCCTAAGTCCTATCTTCCTAAAATACAAATTTAGTGGTAAGGTGCAGTTTGCTGAAGAATATTAGGGAGAAGAAAGGTAGATGGATTACAAGTTTAGAAATTACATTAGTTGACATCAAACAAAAAATTAGCACTTTTATCAATAATGGATGGTTGATCTAGTTATTTTGAAATGGCAAATAGATTAGCTTGATATGAATGTATTGCATAAGATCACTTACAACCCTAGTAAACCCAGTTAGAAATTAAAACCAAGAACTGTGAATGCTGAAAATCTGAAACAAAAACAGAAATTGCTGAAGAAACTCAGCAGGTCTGGCAGCATCTGTGCAGAGAAAGCAGAGTTAACCTTTCAGGTCCAGTGATCTGGAAATCAAGTGTTGTGAAGAAGTATCATTGGACCTGAAAAACTTGCTCTGGTTTTTCTTCACAGATGCAACCAGACCTGCTGAGTTTCTCCAGCAATTTCTGTTTTTGTTCCAGTTACAAAATATCCAGATTAACTACCTCAGTTTCCTATGGATTGATGGTACCTTTATCGTCTGGCACAGGATACAATGGGGACCATTTTACTCTCATTTTCAACTGAACAACAATGCTCAAAAAATAATTTTTTGGGGGCTCTTCTTGAGATTGTTCAAGATTACATTTTGAAGTTCAGTAGCCACATTTTCATTCTCATTAACTCTGCATTAAATGAAACGCAGTCATGGATTATCATTATCTATTGTATTGGTGTTGATAAATGGACTGACAGGAGAAGAACTAAAATAATTAATTAATATCTTCAGTAGTTATCAACCTGCCATCAAATTTATAGCCACAGCAGACAAACAAATCACAAATTTCATAAAAAAACAATATTTAAATTGGCACAGGACAACACTCAGAAGGGGGCAAAAGTTTTTCTCAGTAATTGACATTCATTTTATATAAAATACATTCATTTGTAAACAGTTAATTGGCTGTGCCTTAATGTTTTCCTGGCACCAAGTTTTGCTATTCCTTTGTTGACACTCCAGACACCCCCCACATCCCCTTTGTAACTACTCGCCTCTTGCCTATTTCCCTCTTTGCAGTCACCTGCTTTCCTCCTCCCCCTTTTGTAACCACTCACATCTCTTCTATTCACCCCCTTTTTGCATGTACTCGCTTCTTTTTATTTTGAGCCACTTGCTTCTCTGCCTTTCTCTTTCCAGTCCTTTTTCAACCTTGCAGCATGTAGGCCCTGGTCAACAGGTTCACTTGCTGTCCCCACCAACCACAACCACAACCCCACCACCCCCTCCGCCCCACCACAACCCCACCACCCCCTACCACACTACCCTAAACACAACCACAGCACCCCCTCCATCCATCCACAACCACAGCACCCCCTCCACCCAACAGCCACACCAAATCCCAACCCAACCACAGCCAAGCCCACCCCACCCCCTCCACCCGACCACAGCCACCCCCCACCCCACCCCCTCCACCCGACCACAGCCACCCCCCACCCCACCCCCTCCACCCGACCACAGCCACCCCCCACCCCACCCCCTCCACCCGACCAGCCACCCCCCACCCCACCCCCTCCACCCGACCACAGCCACCCCCCACCCCACCCCCTCCACCCGACCACAGCCACCCCCCACCCCACCCCCTCCACCCGACCACAGCCACCCCCCACCCCACCCCCTCCACCCGACCACAGCCACCCCCCACCCCACCCCCTCCACCCGACCACAGCCACGCCCACCCCACCCCCTCCACCCGACCACAGCCACGCCCACCCCACCCCCTCCACCCGACCACAGCCACGCCCACCCCACCCCCTCCACCCGACCACAGCCACGCCCACCCCACCCCCTCCACCCGACCACAGCCACGCCCACCCCACCCCCTCCACCCGACCACAGCCACGCCCACCCCACCCCCTACCCCCCACTGAACCACAACCACCCCCTACCCCCCACTGAACCACAACCACCCCCTACCCCCCACTGAACCACAACCACCCCCTACCCCCCACTGAACCACAACCACCCCCTACCCCCCACTGAACCACAACCACCCCCTACCCCCCACTGAACCACAACCACCCCCTACCCCCCACTGAACCACAACCACACCGCCCCTCCACCCAACCACAACCACACCGCCCCTCCACCCAACCTCATCCACCCCACCAGCCCCTCCACCCAACTGCAACCATCCCCACATCAGCCCCTCCACTCTACCACAACCACCCCCCATGACCAACCCCTCCATCCAACCACAACTACCTGCCACAATCACCCCCAACCACCCCTCCACGCATCCACAACCACCCCCCAACAATCCTGAGACTTGACCTGCAAACCTGCACCACCAGCAGCCCCTCAATGCAACCGCAACCATCCCCAACCATCCCCACACCAGCCCCTCCACCCAACCGCAACCACCCCCCACCACCAGCTCCTGTACCCTACCACAACCACCCCCCACCACCAGTATCTCCACCCAACCACAACTACCTGCCACAATCACCCCCCACAACCAACCACAACCACCCCCCAACAATCCTGAGACTTGACCTGCAAACTTGCACCCTTCTGGACTCATTCTACTGACACACACTCAACCAGACTTGGCCTCAGAAGACCCACTCACTTAGGCAGATTCACTCTCCACAACTGACCTCACACTGTAGACCTGTTTCCCTAGCTTCACTCTACTACCCCACAACCACTCACCACACCCCCTCTTCTCCTCCCACCTCACCTCCGTTCCCCCTCCCCCCCCACAAGATCCTAGCCTTATACACTCTCCTCCTGCCACCACCCTATAGGTTCCTTCCCCAGTGGACCCCAGCAGGACAGACTCCCTCCCCTCACCCCAGCCTGTTCCTGCAGACACATTTTCACCAACTTGTTCAACTGCTGCTACTCACCTTCTCATCTCGATGCAGCTGGTGATTAGAGGAACAGCTCCTTTCAAAATTTCTCAGTTCCATGTAGGGTGACTTGTGTTTCTGATCAGCCTTTCCTGTGATAGATTTTTCCCTAAGTGATTCTGCTCAGTGCCCCATGTATTTTCAGTGCTTCTGAACACCATGACATACATATAAATTATCAGCACATTGGTGCATCTTACAAAATACAGAGTCATTTGCACCAGCATCCATCAAATTGAACTTACTTAAATCTACTGAGCTATTACGTTCCATAAAAGTCAGCAGGTCAGTATTACATCCAATGTAAGATGTGGTATGTACTAAAATATGAACAATCATTAATTTGGGACCCCAACTGGTGAATCTTTCTAAAGCCACAATTGAACCTTCTGGACAGTCTTTTCATAGACATGCATTAAAATCCATTTTAATTTTTTTATTCAAGTTGAAGATGAACAGTAGAAAATAAATTGTTAAAAACATACTTTCTTCTTTGAAAGGTAACATTATTTCCCTTACCTCAGGTGGTTGCTCAACAGTTGGCGTTGGGGGACGACGAACAGGTTTTAAAATCTTAAACAGGAAGCGAAGTGGCTTTTCTGGTTGTGCCCCTTTAAATTTCGCTTCCCGTATTGCCTGAATATTTTAGATATAAGATCTGTAAGTTTACAGTCTTTACTACTATTCTTTAAATCATCTATTCATAATTAGATTAAACAACAGTGATTCTTAAGGTATTTCTACTTCTTAATGTAAAAGATAAATCTTTTAGTCAATGATTAGTAGCACTACTAATATTTTCAAATCCTTTTTCACATGTGGTTATTAGAATAAGACAGACTGAGGAGAATAAGGAAATCTACAGAAGTAGATGTAAAATTAAGTGGAAACAGTGTTGGTGTCATGGTGCAATGATGACACACCCCTATCTGCATCAATGGAACTGAGGGGGAGAGGGTCAAGACTGTGAAGTTCCCAGGAGTGACGATAATCAACCATCTGTACTGGACCGCCTACATAGATATGATGATCAAGAAACTACAACGCCTGTTCCTCCTCAGGCAGCTTAGGAAATTTGGCATGTCCATTAAGAACCTTCACCAACTTTTATAGATGCACCACATGCATTCTATCTGGGTACATCATGGCTTGGTACAGCAACTGGTCTGCCCAGGACTGTAAGAAACTACAGAAAGTTGTGAACACAGCCCAGTCCTTCACAAGTGCCAACCTCCAGGTTGGGAGAGTGGTCCAGGAAATGGCTGATGGAATTTAACGTGAGCAAGTACGAGGTCTTGCACTTTGGCAAAAAGAATATAGGAATGGACTACTTTCTAAATGGTGAGAAACTTAATAAAGCCAAAGCACAAAGGGATCTGGGAGTGCTAGTCGAGGATTCTCTAAAGGTAAACATGCAGGTTGAGTCTGTGATTAAGAAAGCGAATGCAATGTTGTCTCTTATCTCAAGAGGGTTGGAATATAAAAGCAGAGATGTACTACTAAGACTTTATAAAGCTCTGGTTAGGCCCCATTTGGAGTACTGTGTCCAGTTTTGGTCCCCACACCTCAGGAAGGACATACTGGCACTGGAACGTGTCCAGCGGAGATTCACACGGATGATCCCTGGAAAAACAGGTCTAGCATATGAGGAACGGCTGAGGATACTGGGATTGTATTCGTTGGAGTTTAGAAGATTAAGGGGAGATCTAATAGAGACGTACAAAATAATACATGGCTTTGAAAAGGTGGATGCTAGAAAATTGTTTCTGTTAGGCGAGGAGACTAGGACCCGTGGACACAGCCTTAGAATTAGAGGGGGTCATTTCAGAAGGAAATGCGGAGACATTTCTTCAGCCAGAGAGTGGTGGGCCTGTGGAATTCATTGCCACGGAGTGCAGTGGAAGCCGGGACGCTAAATGTCTTCAAGGCCGAGATTGATAGGTTCTTGTTGTCTAGAGGAATTAAGGGCTACGGGGAGAACGCTGGCAAGTGGAGCTGTAATGCGCATCAGCCATGATTGAATGGCGGAGTGGACTCGATGGGCCGAATGGCCTTACTTCCACTCCTATGTCTTATGGTCTTATGGTCTCCCATCCATGGACTCCATCTACACCTCTCGTTGCTGTGGAAAGGCAGTCAACATCATCAAGAACCCCTCACCCCGATAATTAGATTAGATTAGATTAATTACAGTGTGGAAACAGGCCCTTCGGCCCAACAAGTCCACACCGACCCGCCGAAACGCAACCCACCCATACCCCTACATCTACCCCTTACCTAACACTAGGGGCAATTTAGCATGGCCAATTCACCTGACCTGCACATCTTTGGACTGTGGGAGGAAACCGGAGCACCCGGAGGAAACTCACGCAGACACGGAGAGAATGTGCAAACTCCACACAGTCAGTCGCCTGAGGTGGGAATCGAACCCAGGTCTCTAGCGCTGTGAGGCAGCAGTGCTAACCACTGTGCCACCGTGCCGCCCTCCATAATACTCTCCAACCTCTTCCATCAGGCAAAAGCTTAAACACACAAATTAATGGATTCAAGAACAGTTTCTTCCCTGCTGTTATTAGACTGCTGAATGGACTTTTCTAACTTCAAATCTAATATTAATCCTGCTTTTGTCATCTCCTGTGCCTCCCTCTGTCTAAACACCCCATGATCTGCATGTCCTTGTTTGTCATGATCAATCTATACTGCATGCGAAGAACAACTTTTCACTGTACTTAGGTGCATGTGACAACAATAAATCAAATCAAACCAAATGACAAGCCGACTCAGTGAAATGGTGTTAAGGTCGGAGGGGAGGCATCCCAGAATCCATTCCTCGTTCTGGCAATATTCACCACCGTGACAGTGAACAGGACATTGGTTTTGCTTTCGTCCTAATGAAGCCAATTAAATTAGAATAAATACTTGTTCAGAGTTTGACTAAGATGACAAGGGGTAATATCCCTTTAAGAGTTTGCTACTCGTCCTCTCCAAGAGTCTCAGGCAGAGGCACAGACCTGTCCAAATTCCAAGTATCCTGTCATACAAACACTGAACAATTCATTGACCATGTGTAGATGCAAATCCAGTGCGGCTGCTCAGGCCACACTTGTCAATAGCCTCCTGCAAATGGTCCTGCACAACAGTCAGAAGAGTATCCCTCACAGTTGGTGTCATGTTAAAGCAGTCACGGAAGGGTGTCCTCAGAGTCTGCATCATGGTGAAGCTGTCTAGGACAGGTATCCTTGCAGTCAGCATTACAGTGAAGCAGACTGGGAAGAGTGCTTTGTAAAGAAGCTATGCCAGGGAAATGCCAACCAATCAAGGTTTTGCCCCCAATTCAATTGATTGTAGTTTTGCTAGGACTCCTTGATGCCACACTTAGTCAAACACTGTCTTGACGTCACTCGACCTCAATTTGGGAATATCGTTTTCAGCCATGCTGAAACCAAGGCTGTAAGGAGGTCAGGAGCTGAGTAGCCTGGAGGAACCCAAACTGGAACTCACTGAGCAGGTAGTCACTTAGTAGGTGTTGCTTGTTAGCACCTTTGATGGCACCTTCCATCACTATTTGTCCTTCTTTTTGTGTACAGGACATACCTGGGCAATTTTCTACATTGTTGAGTAGATGCCAGTGTTGAAGCTGTACTAGAACAGCTTGGCTAGAGGTGTAGAGAGCAGCAGGTCAAGCAGCATCAAAGGAGAAGGAGAATCGACCTTTCGGGCATTATGCCCAAAACGTTGATTCTCCTTCTCCTTTGATGCTGCCTGATCTGCTGCGCTTTTCCAGCAACACATTTTTAAGCTTTGATCCCCAGCATCTGCAGTCCTCACTTTCTCCTTGGCTAGAGGTGTGCCAAGTTCTGGAACACAAGTCTTCAGTATTATTGCAGGCACTTAATAGATTATTGAAAATGGACAGCTGGCCATGAGAGCACTGTTACAACGAGCTTTGAGAAACAGTATCTCAAGCAAAATATAAATGCAACAGGATGTTCACAGTTCTTGAATAGTTCTATCATTGAAAATCAGTAGCCTTCCCTCAGCCATTCTATAACTTCTGGAATAATGGGGAGTAACAGCACAAGATCAGACAAGAACACTCACTTGCAGGACAGGCACTTAGGAATACTTAGGATGCCTAAAATGGGCAAATGTATGGAAATCAGGGGGAGGGGGGGTGTTAATCTGAATCAAAACTTGATATAGCCCCTCTTGCTCTTTTAATGTGATAGATTTGTTCCCTTGGTTCTCCCCCATACCCCTTTCCCTCTTCCTACACCCTCTCAGTGGCTGGCTCCTGAATAGAACATTGCCCTTCATAATTTGAATTTGTGGAGAGTATAGCATATTGTCACAAACATGTCTTTAAAGTGATCTTTGCAGCAAATCTCCACTCTGGGAGGTGTAGGTAGGATGGGCTGAATACAATCATAGAAACAGACACTACATCCATATCAACCAGGAATTCTAAACTGAACTTGTCCCATTTGCCTGCATTTTCTTTTAATTATTTTCCTCTAAAGTCATATCCCTCTAAACCCTTCCTATCCATGTACCTGTCCAGCTATAATTTAAATGTTGTAATTCTACCTACATCTAGCACTTTCTCTAGTAGCTCATTCCATATACACACATCTGTGAAAATATTGCCTCCAGATTTATTTTAAATCTTTCCCCTCTCACCTTAAACCTATGCCCTCTAGTTTTGGACTGCCCTACCCTGGGGAAAAGAGCTAGACAATTCACCTTATCTATGCCCCTCATTACTTTATAAACCTCTCTAAGGCCATCCCTCAGACTCCTACGCTCCAGGGGAAAGAAGTCCAAGCCTATCCAGCCTCTACCTATAACTTAAACCCTCCAGTTTCAGTAACATTCTTGTAAATCCTTTTTACACCCTTTCCAGTTTTACCCACCACATCTTCCTATAGCCGGGCAATAAGAATTGTATGCAGTACTCCAAATGTTGCCTTATCAATGTCTTGTATATGATGTCCGACTCTCACTGATGAAGGCAAAAGTGCCAAACACCTTCTTCACCATCCTGTTTACCTGTGATGCCACTTTCGAGGAACTATGTACCTGCACGCCTGGGTCTCTCTGTGTGACAAGATGGCCTTACCATTAACTGTGAGAGTCCTGCCCTAGTTTGTTTTACCAAAATGCAACACTTCGCATTTATCTGAATCAAACTCCATCTGCCATTCCTCGGCCCACTAGCCCAGTTGAACAAGATCCTGTTGTACTCTTAGAAAACCTTCTTCACTGTTCACTATATCATGAATTTTAGCATTATTGCAAACTCACTAACCATGCCTCCTATTTATTTATTCAAATTGTTTACATAAATGACGAACAACAGTGGACCCAGCATTGATCCTTGCAGCACATTCTGGTTTCAGGCCTGCAGTCTGAACAACAACTCTCTACTGCCACTCACTCTCTCCTACAGTCAAGCTCTGGAACTATTGCTCCCATAGCTATGCAAACCATTTTATATGTTCTTCCCATCATTGTTAGCAGAAACCTTAAAAAAAGCTACTAGCAACTCAACATAATGTTTGCGTCAACTTAGCATCAGCACACAGGTCAAATGTACCTCAGCTGCAACCTATTGTTAGCATTTTAAATAGCCCAGAACAGGACCCATTGTGTGTTCGGTATTGCTTCAGGAGTGAATAAGGATGACAGTTGCTGGACTTTCATTAGTCAATCTGTGCATTGCATTAGCCTGTTGAAGATAGAATGGGCTAGAAATGGCTAATTATGAATAAATTGCATTGTCAGTCAGTCGGGTAGATATAACCTATTTGGGTAAGATTATGCAGACAGTGACACCTTCCAGCTGTAGTTCCAAACAAGTGTGTTCCAATCATTTTTAACAGGATATGACATCAGTATTAACTATTATTTTACTCATATATTTCTCTAAATTTATAAACCAAAATTCAAAAACAAAAGCCAGCAATTTCTATGACTCTATTTATTCATGAACATATACCTTGTGAATTTTAGCAAGCTCCATCTCTCTTCGTGCAGCATAATTCAAAGTGCCATCTTTTGTTGTTTTTTTTGGTCTCTGAATTCGTATTCGTGGTTGAGTGACAAAATCTGGTAGAGTTTCCTCTAATTCTAATATACCTAAAAAAAAATTGAAAGCTTAAAAGAAGTCTAAAGACAATTTTAAGTTGTAAAAATCCCTTTCAATTTTTTAAAAGAGGAACTTGCTTGCATAAGTATACTTTAGTGTAACTTTTATAATCACAGATTAGACCACAAAACATATGCTCTGATCTGGTTCAGGACCAGAAAGCTTCTTCTTTACAATAAGCAAAGTTTGATATTTTGGATACTTACTAAGAAAACAAAAGCACAAAATTTTGGAAAAAAATCAAACTAACTGTTACTATGCAAAGTTACAACAGCCAGACAATCCACAATATTATACACTGGGTGGAATCTTACAGGGGCCTGAGCAATATTGGCTGTGATGGGATTTGTGGCAGAATTGTACAAGAAGTCAGGCAAGACTTATCTCAACATTGGGACAACTCATTGTATCTTTTATGCATTTGCTGAGCGGTGAGGCGAGTTTCTTGTTACATAGCAGCAAGTTGCCAAAGAACAGGGATTATTATAGCTTGTTAAATGCCTGATTAAAGCCACAACTTGCCTCATTAATTTTCAGCTTTCTATCTTACCAAATGTGGCAAAATTTTCCACAAGTAAGTCAGAGCAGAACCTGGTGATTTCAGCTTGCCACTTGCTCCAAAGGACTTTCATGTTGAACACTGGGCACAAACATCTCATAGAAACAGAGTAAACACAAACAGTAATAGTCCAGTCAGTCTTCAAGCCCACTCCACTGTTCAACATGATTATGTTGATCATCTAACTCAGTACCCTGTTTCTGCTTTCTCTCCATATCTTTTGGCCCTTTAGCCCTGAGAGCTATACCTAACTCATTCTTGAAAACATTCAATGCGTTGTTCTCAAATGCTTTGTGTGGCAGAGAATTCCTCAGGCTCACCATTCTCTCTGGGTAAAAAATATCACATCTCAGTCCTAACTGGTTTACCTCATACCCCTAGACTATGATCCCTTGATCTGGACTCTCCATTCATCAGGATCCTGAGATTTGTACTAACTAGTCCATTTAGAATTTTATAGGCATTTTATATAGCATTCCTTCCTAGCATTTCCTCACCTTGCCTTTGTGCATTGTGTCCCCACAGCCAGAGAAAACAGGCACATCTTCTCCTGTTTTTCCTTGCTATTTAGATCAGTTACATAACCAGGAAGCTTAACATGGTTGTCAGTAGTCCTCAGCTGAAAATGTGTTGCTGGAAAAGCGCAGGTCAGGCAGCATCGAAGGAACAGAAGAATCGACGTTTCGGGTATAAGCCCTTCTTCAGGCTGCGCTTTTCCAGCAACACATTTTCAGCTCTGATCTCCAGCATCTGCAGTCCTCACTTTCTCCTGTCAGCAGTCCTCAGTCAAGGGAGATAGCCTTCAGTCAGGGCTCACGATACAGTAGCCAACAACAGGGGCTTGGACATGGTCAATCAGCTGCTTGGGGTAGTCAAAGCCAGGTTGCTCTCCATGTAAGGGATGAGAAGCCAAACATCTGGCAGTCCTCCACCTGTCTTGACTCTTTCTGCTGTTTTCCTACTGGAATAAGGATAGCAGAATAATAAGGGAGATAGAGGTGGGAGATACAGGTGCATGTAGGGATGTGTCCTAAGCAAATGAGTAGACAGTGCAGAGAGCATGCAGCATTAGTGGTATCAGAGATTGGGATTGGTGACACTGAGCAAGGAATGATGTTGCAGGCAATAGTAAGATAAGTATAAAATGAGCCCAGATGGAAGTGGGTATAGTTGCAGGGATAGAGTGAAAAGTGTACTGGAAAAAAGTTATGGCATACGCTGGAGAAGTGCAGAAGGTCATCGACCTTCTCCATACATTGCTGTGCATTCCTCCAGATAGCTGAAACTGCACAGGTTACTTCAGACATGGTCCATTGCCTCCTTTGCTGGTGCTGGGACAAAAGGATGGTCCAGCCTGTGCACTACTCCATCCAGCAGGAACTACCCTGTCTGCAAAGTAAGGACCAAATTTCCTTGACTGCCAAGACAGGAGAAACTAAGAAAACACACAAAATCATGCGGCAAAAAAAAACCTCCATTAAAAATCTCAATGCAACTCACGCTTAGGCAATAAAACATAAGAATCAGCCCAAAGTTTCTACTCCAAAGTCCAGAAACAACATGAGATAAATATGGGTAACAGACAACCAGTGATCAAACATCCAACAGAACAAATTAAATAGCAAATGCAATAATGTCAGATCCTCAAAAACCTCAAAACATTTGAGATATTGTGGGTCATTAAATCTTTACAAAGGATTCCAAATTCTTCACTTTCAAATGTCTAGCTTCAGAAATCTCTCCAAAGCCTAATCTTTGTGGACATCAATACCCCTTAGAATAATTGATTCATCCAGTACAGAACAGCCCCATTGAATCTACATCAACAAAAAAATTCAATCTATATTACCTTCCAGCACTTAGACCATAGCCATGTATGTGATGACATTTCAAGTGCTGATCAAAGCATTTTTTTAAAATTAAGATTTCCCACCTCAACTACCCTCTCAATCAGTCTATTTCAGATTCTCGCCACACTGAGTAAAAAAATATTTTCCTCAAATCCCCTCTAATCCTCCTGCTTTTCACTTTAAGGTAATACCTCTTTGTTAATGACTCTTCAATGAATGCAAACAGCTGCTTATCGTTTATTTTCTCCTGGATTCACTCATCTGCATTCTAGAAGCAACACAATTCCAATAAATGCTCAGACAATAGGTTTTGCCCCTGGGTTTTCCTGAACTTCAATCATTTTCAGTTGCCTCTACCAAATACTACTCGTGAGCTTCCTTGACCCCACTTTCAGCTGTGTATTATTAACTCATGGGCTTCTACTGAGACCCCACAGTTTCAAGAGCTTTTCCTGAGCTTTAAGCCAACATAGCAACACCTACTGGTGCCCAGCACTTCTCCAAGCCTTAACTACATGGGTTGCTCTTCAGAGGGTCAGTGTGGACTTGTTGGGCCGAAGGGCCTATTTCCACACTGTAGGGAATCTAATCTATAAAATGGTTTCTGGGACTTCTTCCCAACAACAGAGAGCTAATGATCTTAGCTACCATCTCAGCAGCTCATCTAACAACAGCACCTTTCTAGCATGGTGCTTATTCCTCTGCTTCTGGCTCTCTCTCTCTCTCTCTGAATAAGATCCTTTTAGTAAGGTTTGAACTATTCTGAGTGACCTATTGAAATTTTTCTAACAAGCCTCACAGTACAATTGGACACACAAAAATAGATTTCATTACACAACTTTGTACTGTTCATTTGTACAAAGTCGAAAAATGGGTTGTGCTTTGTGCTCTCTCCCACACTGAAATAAGATGATGAGGGCATTTAATTAATAAAGACGGCAGCAGAAAAGTACATGCGACATTTCTGCCTCACCCCAAGTTAATTCCATGGAAGGAATACCCTTGAGTAACATTCCTGTGCCACCACCAATTCAGGCCTATAAATGAGCAATTAGCATATATTTAAGGGCTTCATTCCACTGTCACTGATATTACTCCGGCCTGTTTTGTTGTGGGCTCCTGCAGTTGGGTGGAGGCTCGTTAAAAGACGCATTGTACCTGAACTAGGTTATGAGATATTGAACGCCACCCCGTATCCTTACTGATGGCACCCATCCATTTCCCCCTTTAACCCCAACTGCGATCTCCATCCCTGGACCTACACATATCAACACTGACCTGAACCTGGGTCCCTCCTCAGTTCAAAACTTCAGATAGTTACCAGAAAGTCACCACTTCCTTAGTGATGCTGCTGAGTACAGCAGAGCCTCTGGCTACAGATTGGCTGGCAGCTATAGGTGAGGGATCCCATTCTATGAACCTTGATCGCAGGAGAATGCCAGCCAGTGGTCTGTTAAGTGTCTGAGTAGGAGAAGGTGCAATAGACCAAGGGTAACCACTATCCCATATTTCACAGGTTAGTCCTCAAATTTTCCAATTTGTCCTGGGCCACACTTTTGCTCCTTGAGATGCCACTCTCTTGAATTTCTCTGGACAGTGACTTGGAGATTGCTAGTGTTTCCTTTTGCTAATGCCTGAGCATCTTTGGTGCATTTGCATGTGCACTGCTGCTGTGTATGCAGAGCCCACTCCACTTATCCAACAGGAGCAGGGGACTGGTAGTCTGGAAGCAGGCCTGAGTACTTGGGGGGACAGTTAGGTAGAGAGGCTATTGATTAAGTGAGGGCAGGGGTTTTGGGAAAAGGTGTTGCTGGAGTGAGTGTGGCAAGTGGGTTCTGGAAGAGAATTTCTGAATGGGAGGTTGTAAGGAATGGTTGAGAGGCTTCTGTATGTGTTTGTTGGGAGAGAGGAGTTAGACAGAGATATGTGTTTATATGCAGAGGAGTAGTGAGAAGCATCTGGGATCAAAGTAGAGCTATGAAATAGCATGCATTGGCTCATCAAGGTTTTGGGACAGAATATTGCATACTTTTGTACAGTATATGGGCAATTCTTTTTGGGTTTCTTTGCATCTGATTTAAAAGTTGTTCCCTCTGACCTCCCTGTCTCCCCTACAGGTCTTGCTCCCTCCCTGCTCCTGTCCTGAGCAACATCTCACAAGAAACCAATCTTTACTTCAGACTCTGGTCTCAGCCAGCTTTCATGATCCCTGTTGTCTCTACAAGATTTCACCCCTTGTCTTTGGCAATTACATTTGATGAAAACTGGAATAATTTTTAAACTAATTTATGAGGGATTATTTCAGTGAAAACTTGTATGCAATCTAGCTTCCACGGTACAAGTAGCATGTACCTATAATGCTTCCCAAGATTCACCTTCATATCAACCATGGTTATGCAGCAACAAGATACCAACCTCTCTTAGTTAAAATGGATAAAGTTTTATTTCCAAATATAAGGGTTAATACTGAAGAATGTTTTGTGGACTAAAGGCAGTACAAAGAGATTTGGAACTCATTGTAATTTTTATAAAATGATTGTATTGTGTATAGTTGAAGATTGCCTGTTGGATATTCAGCTGACAAAGAAACCCAAAACAGACTGCAAATTATACAATTTGGTAGTTTCTGTAGCACTAAATTACCATTAAGCGTGGAAAGAAAATGACTTTTTACAATGAAACATTCTGCATTCTGGTCTGGAAACCGGCCATTTCGAGAGACTGGTGCATAAACTTGTGATCCATAATTGGCATAGTCCTGGATGCAGTTACGCCGCTCAAGCTTCCCTTCCACATTTCTTCTTTTAGCTGTTAATTTTCTTATTTCTGTAAGTACATTTGTTAAAATGTTAATGCATACCGGTGTACATGTTTATATAAAACTTTTATAGTTAAGTAATATTCAGGCCACACAAGTGCCAGGCAAAAATCATCTCCAACAAGACAGAATCCAACCATTATCCCTTGAGATATAATGGCATCACCATTCACTAGCAACATCCTGTTGTAGAAACTGAACTGAACGAACCATTCAAATATTATGGTTAAAGATGCTGGGAATTCTACAATGAGAAATTAACCTGTCGCCCTAGTGTGTCACCACAATCTACAAGGCACACATCAGGAGTGTGATAGAATAATCTCTACTTTTCTGGATGGATTCTTCAAACTATGCTCAAGAAGCTTGACATCATCCAGGTCAAAGCAGCCCACTTGATTGGCACCTAATCCACACCCTCAACATTCACACCCTTTCCCATCGAGGCACAGTGACAGCAGTTTGTACCACCTACAGGATACATTGCAGTAACACCTTAACTCTCTCTAGACAACATCTTCAAAACCTGTGACTTCTACCACCCAGAACAACAAGACAACCAGATGCATGGGAACACCGCCAACTACATGATTCCATTCAAATTACATACCATCCTTATTTGCAATTAAATTGCCTTCACTGTCAATGGGTCAGAATCCTGAAACTCTCTTCTCAACAACAATGTGGGGATCTCTACAGTCCAAGAACTGAAACAGTTTAAGGAGTGAGATTATCACCACCTTTTCTAGGGCAATTAGGGATGGGTTAGGGCAGAAAGTGATGCCCACATTCCGTTACTGAATTTTAAAAAATATTCAATTATTAAACTTTGATAAGTAGAATTTAACATATGTAAAACTGCACTGAATGGGAAAGCTGGTAGTGGGTCAGGAGTCTGCAATTAAAGCAGGCTTTACCATGGTTCATCAATTCAGCCACTACAATAGCATCCATCTTTTAAGTTCCCAATCTAATCAGGGGAGGTCCACGAGGAATGGTCTATCAAATCTTTCAAAGGAAGGATTTCTAATGAAAGGACCCTTGGTTGTTAGAAGAGTCATGAGAGACTTGAAAATTTAACTTTGTTTCTTTCTCCACAAATGCAGCCAGATCTGTTGATTTTTTTTTCCAGCATTTTGTTTCTATTATGTTAAAATGGCTGACTTGTATTTAGATTCCAAAGGCTGCTGCGATCGAAGAAATGGAAAAGAAATTTGTGAAGACTTACCCCTGCCTCGTACTACAACTGCTTTGCTTCCTCCCTCCACCTCAAAATCCCCAGGTCTCTGATTCTTACCTGGAGGTCCTGTTCAGAGTCTGAGAAACTGAAAAGTAATGACCTTCCTAGAATTCTGCAGACAAAACACTTCTCAAACCATGCAGCTGCATTCATTCCTCAATTACATTTCCTCTAATCTTTGCATTATTTCACAAATGTGTGTCACAGCCAGTCAACATAAATGTTGGCCTTCACTCCTATCCACACAATCCATTTGTCACATTCACAAGCTTCTGCTTTCTGTCTTTACATTAGAACACAATTCTAGGCTGAGACAGAAAATCAGGACAGGAAATGAGAAGGAGGCGTACTTTCAGGTTGGCACCTTTACAGCCATGGAAAATGCATTCCCACCTGTTCAATGGGAAGCAGGTCCTGTTCCAGGCACAGCAGATAATGACTTGCCATGAAAACATAAGACTTCTGAAGAACTTGTGCTCTCACATGTTGAGTGAATTGACTCTTTGTCCACCTGCACAGGTACTGTTGAGGTTTTGCTTCTTTTGAGCCATACCTCTGTAAGCATCCCTCTGGAGTAGCGTGTTGTTGAGGAGAAGGCAGCTCGTGCTGTGTTGGCTCTCCTCTTATGTCTCAATAGAGATAGTTAGCACTGCTTGAGCCAATGCCATGTTGCAGTGAAGGCTGGCAACAAGGAATGTAGATCAAGTTGAGTGAAATCCAAGATAGGTGAACTGACTTTCAACAGTTTACAACGTCTCCATCAGTGAAAGTACAACCTCTGAAGAATTGCTCTGAGCAGTCTCCTAGGCATGGCCGCAGGTATTCAGTTTTGCTATTTGAAGATTCCCGTCTGTCACATTCACTCAAGAATGATGTCTCTCCCCCCCCATCGCGTTCTCTCAGCTGGGCTCTCACTAGTTCTCAGCAACTTGAAAGACTCATGCACTGCCTTTTAAATCCAGACTGCTCGGTTAAACTAAATTCTAAGTTAATTGGGATTTAAATATTTTAAATCACTTCCTTGACAGCTTCACAGATGTTCCCAATCCACCCAGGTTAAATCTGGAAATGGGAGGGATCTAGTCAGGCTCCCAACCATAACTCATTATTTTTAGGGATTTAAACATCCAAGACTCTTTCTATCCACTTTCCACCTTCCATCACCCCTTGACAGTTAGAATTCTGTCTTCAGAATCATAGAACCATCTTCTCATCAATTCTTGTGCCATCACCAAAATGGTCCCAGTGTAATTTTGGTTCTTTTCCCAAAATTAATTCAAAAGATACCAACTCCCCAAATCAGCAATATCTAATTCAACAATTATGTAGTATGAAACATTTTGTATGACTAGTTGAACCTACTTTTATGGTGTCCTGACTTCACACAGAAAATGGAAGCTTAGTAAATTTCATTATCTCCTTGTTTCTCTTGAATTCTTATTTCATGCTCTGATCTGCATCAGACACAACCTATAGCTAACATTCGTAGTTTCACCTCACCATTAAATGCTTAGCACTGCTGCAAGTCTCACACCCTTGTCTCATACACTTAACTATTCAATCATGAGAGCCGCATCACCCAAACAGATTGCATCACACTTCCCTTTCTCTTGCGGGACAAGTTGACTCAACCAGAGGCAGCAGGAGCTCATCAGTGGGGGAGAGGACCAGGTGCAGGGCTCTTCCCTCATGAAAGAGACAATTGGTACCATCATTGAAGCAGCCATGGATGAAGTTGCATACAACAGTGGAGCTGAAACCATTGAAGATGACAGTATCCTCAGACTTAACCCTCTTTCTCACCTCTGTTTTCTTTTTAGCATATCTCTGAATTTTTACCTTCTTGCCTCACCACAGCCTTACCCTTCTACTCTTTTCTTTTCAGTTATCAAAAATAACCAGTGGTGGAATAGCAGGAGGTACAAGAACAGCAAATCAATGATAAAGAAGAAAATTTATCAATAGTTCTCACACTTGCAGCGATCAACACAGATAGTGACACTGCGTGAACTTCAGAGGTTGGCTTCTAGGGGTATAGGCATATGATAGACATTGGGCACTATTGACCTTCAGACAATCGGAGACAAGAGTGCTGTAGGTGCCAGCTCACAAGGGTGAGGTTCTACACAAATTCTTCTGCAGAGATCTCAGAGGAGGACTTCACTGGGGCAATTAACATAAGGTGGCTGATGGCTACACACAATTACATCTTGGCATTTGGTAAGTGATGATTAGAACCAGGTGGATCTCATTAATGAGATTCTTGATTAGCCCAGGTTAACAACCCCAATCATGAAAGTCTTGGTTGACAAATATAACTATGAGATTAGAATCTCCTCAGTTAAGGACTAACACCAGGCTGGCTGGCTACAGCCGGTGTACTGTGCACTAGAAAATAAAGGGTGATGAGACACCAGTCTCTGTGTACTTATTTCAGTGGCAATGGGAGAAAATGGGATGGGCCTGAAGAATATTAGTTTGCAATTGTTGTCTTAGAGTTGGTGTAAACAGTTCTGGTGTTGTGCAACTATTTGGGAATCTTGACCCAGTTGGCCCTGCTGTTGAAGTTTGGGCCCAGTATGTCGAAAGAATGCAATATTTCTTCTGGGCAAGTGACATTGGGGCAGACGAAAAGCAACGAGTAATCTCTCTGACTGTGTGGACCCACTGCATTTTCAGTTATAAGGAGCTTAACTTCCCCTGAGGCACCAGAGACTAAAACCTTCCAAGAGTTGACAGAGTTGGTTAAGGAATATTATGACCCCAAACCTCCTCTAATCCTGAGACACTATCTGTTTTATTACAGAACCCGGGGAATGCCTTTGACGGGATTACATTGACTGGCAGAGGCACATGATTTTGGGTAAACACTGAATGAGATGCTGAGACACCATTGGTTTGTGGGAATAATGACATAGTCATGTAGAAGTACCTATAGATGAAGCCCAACTTGATTTCCAACAGGTGCAGTAGCTGGTCTTGTCATTAGAAAATATAGCAAGGGGAGTATGGGGACTGCTAGAGCATCCCAAATGGAAGTGAACACCCTCACCTGTCCAACTGAGTTTGAGGAACACCACGCAAGTGTAGCAATCACAGGGCTCATGGAGGGCACATCATGAGCAGAGCGACCCTAGGCAGTCCACAGCAGAACTCCATAGCAAAGCCGAGACTCAGCCAAGCAGCTGAGCAGTTCTTCAGGAACTAGGCCAGCGAGCCATTGTAGTCACTGCCAGTATGTGGGTTTGAGACAGCAAAGGAGTCCTACAAGGCCTGACTTGAGTAAGAAACAAGGAATTTGCCAGAGTTGAGGACTTGAGCTCTCGGGAGAGGTTGAATAGGCTGTTTTCCCTGGAGCATTGGAGGCTGAGGGTTGACCTTATAGGAGGTTTATAAAATCATGAGGGGCATGGATAGGATAAATAGACAAAGTCTCTTCCCTAGGGTGGGGGTGTCCAGAACTAGAGGGCATAGGTTTAGGGTGAGAGGGGAAAGATATAGAAGAGACCTGAGGGGCAACTTTTTCACAAGAGAGTGGTACGTGTTTGGAATGAACTGCCAGAAGAAGTGGTGGAGGCTAGTACAATTGCAACATTTAAAAGGCATCTGAAAGGGTATATGAATAGGAAGGGTTTGGAGGGATATGGGCAGGTGCTGGCAGGCGGGACTAGATTGGCATTGAGATATCTGGTTGGCATGGACGGGTTGGACTGAAGGGTCTGTTTCCGTTCTGTACATGACTGAAAGCTCAGAGGCCTGTACCCAGGAGAATGCACACCTTAGAAAGGTTCCCTTCATGTGGATTGGAACAATGAAATCACTTCATGATACCCAAGTCAGAGTCAATTAAAATTAATGTTTGGTTAAATGGTCAGCCGGTTCCCAAGGAAGTCGATACTGGTGCAGCTGCATCTGCGGTTGCAGAATCTGTCTGTAACTCCAACCTTTAAGTTTATGCAAGGTCTCAGCCAGACTGAGGACATAGACTGGGGAATCATTGCAAATTAAGGGTACGACTTCTGTTCTAGTCTCCAATGCACAGTTACCACAGAAGATATTAAAAGGCTCAGGCCCAAGTCTCTTGGGGTGGAATTGGTTGAGAAAGATTCACCCTGATTGGCTCAAGATTTTTAAATGAGACAATGGCTGACTCAGTGAAGTCCGAGCAAGATACCCAGGAGATTTTCAAGAAGGATGTGGGACTATCAAAGGGGCCAAAGCCTCTTTATACATTGACCAGCATGCAATTCAGAGATTTTGCATGGCTCGCCCAGTGCCATTTGCCTTGCAGGCTAAAATAAAAGTAGAAATCAGGAGGCTGGACAACAAAGGAATCATCAAACCATTGGCTGTTCACAGAATGGTTAACAACCCCAATCAGGAAAGCCTTGGCTGACCAATATAAGTAGAAGGTTAGAATTTCCTCAGTTAAGGCCTGACCTGCTGCGCTTTTCCAGCAACACATTTTAAGCTCTGATCCCCAGCATCTGCAGTCCTCACTTTCTTCTGACTGGCTATAGCCAGGATACTGTGCACTAGAAAATAAAGGGTGTTGAGACACCAGCCTCTGGATAGTTATTTCAGTGCCAACAGGAGAAAACAGGATGAATCTGAAGAACATTCATTTGCAATTATTGCCGTGGAGTTAGGGTAAGCATTTCTGGCATCATGCCTCTATTTGGGAAGCTTGACTCATTTGACCCTGCTGCTGTACAGATTATGAAGCCTGACGGCTCAGTTCATCTTTGTGGGGATTTCAAGGGAACAATAAACTGCTTCTCACAGCTAGATAAATACCCAATCCCTTGCACAGAGGACTGTGCTAGAGGACATGGGGGAGGTGTCCTTTACAAAGCTAGACATGAGTCACACCTACCTGCAATTGTTACTGGATGAGCAGTCCCAGAAGTATGCTACAATTAATAACCATAAGGGTTTATATCAATATACAACATTGATCTTTAGGGTATCATCAGCCTGTGCTCTTTTCCAAAAGACCATGGAGAACATTTTACAAGGACTACCCCAGGTGGCCATTTATCTGGATGATGTACTAATAACCGGGAAGACCAATAAAGAGCACTTAGAGAATTTGGACAGTGCTTAAACATTTCTCCCAGACTTGTGTAGGCCTTAGACAGGAAAAACATGTGTTCTAGACGCACCAGGTGACCTACTTGGGTTATAGAGTCGACAAAACCGGATTACAGCCATTGGAAAAGAAAGGAGCCCCATCTCCCATGTCTGTCTATACCAGAGCTTTAGGTCGTTGCCTGGGTTAGTGAATTATGATGGAAATTTCATGTGTAATCTGGCCTCCATCTTGGCATCCTTACTCCCTTATTAAAACATCAGCCATGGAAATGGTTGTGAAGCCAAGAAGCAGCTTGGCTTAACGAAGTGAAAAAGTAGCTATCGTCATCCAAGGTGTTGGCCCACTACAATTCGAAACAATAAGTAGGGCTCCCTGGTGTGGTATCGGAGTAATGTTGGCTTACCAGTGGCCCAATGGAGATGAACACCCAATGATGTATACTTCCTGGACTCTGGCTGATGCTACACCCAAGTATGCCCAGATAGAGAAGGAAGGTTGGTAGGTCATCTTTGGTGTGAAGTTCCACCAGTACCTTTTTTATGGAAGGAAATTTGTCATAGTAACAACTTGCTATGGCTACTGAAGGAACACAAGACAGTGCCACTCAACTTCTGTTAGAATTCAGCTTTAGGCCCTTATTCTCAGCATGTACTGGTCAGAACACCATCTAGGATGCAAGTGGCTAATGCAGATGCCTTCAGCCACCTCCCACTGGCAAATACTCTACCAGTGATGTCTCCCTGGGAAGAATGTTTTGATTTTAAATTTTCTGGACACACTTCCAGTCACCGCAGACAATATCCGACTGTGGACACAAAGATCCCGTCCTAGCGAAACTGAAACTGGTGGTAATGGGGGCAACAGAAGGTCCATCACAACTAGGATTGAAACCTCTTTGGACCTGGTGAGACCAGATCACCGTACAGGTAGTTCTTGGATAAAGCGCATTCCAGCAGCACGATTTGCTTATAATATCGCTGAGGAATTAAGGAACTATATTTTCGAGAACGCTTATCACTGTATGGAATAGCGCAATTCCAGCAATGACCGTTTTGCATGATTTGTTTTGCAAATATTCTGATGTCTGTGCCATTTTAAGCATACGCTGATGTCTATGCCAGTCTTCATACCATTCTGTGCCTGCACTGACGTCCTCTGCTGACAGAGCAGCTTTGAGAGAGGTACAATACAGGGAGCGGCTTTCTGAGAGACACATTGAGCAGCTTCCTGTGAAAGGTAAACTACTCCTAGATTATCCCTGTCTTGAAAAAAATGAGGGGCATAGTGACAAGAATATTAGCAAGAAGCATCCTGGTGAGAAAATTGCAGGCAAAAGAAAGGCTATAACACTGGAAGAGAAGCCAGATATTATAAAGCATTTTGAGCGTAAGGATGTGATATAGCTCACTTAACAGGAATGAGGGAATCTACCTTATGCAACAAGATGATTCTCTGTCCCTACATTAACATTTCTTTTAAAATATGTACTGTGTTAAATTTACTTTTGTTTCATTTTATAAAAATGATGCATACCTTTGTTCAGGCTGTGCTATTCTTTGTGTTAGAGTTAATGGTGATTTTTGAGCGATAGTGAGTGATATTTTCTGCTGGTGTCCCTAATCCCACTTTTTCCATAGGTCCCATTATTTATATTAAGTTTTTTATTCTATTTAAGCAAGGTTTTGCTGGAACACAACTATGGCATTCCATGAGAGCTACCTATATAGGACAGCATACTATTTTGGGAAGCAAAGGTGATTGTCCAAGGTAAAGATCGCCACCAGCTCCTGGCCAAACTCCACCAGGCTTCCAAGATGAAGATGCTAGCAAGAAGCTAGGTCGGGTAGTCAGGGTTGGATGCCAGTGGACCAGTGTGCAAAGTGCCACCAAGGACAAAAATTGCCACCAACAGCACCCCCACATTCGTGGAAATGGCTGGGTAAACCATGGACTCTGTCGCATGTTGACTATACCAGTCCTTTCATAGAGTCATAGAGATGTACAGCATGGAAACAGACCCTTCGGTCCAACCCGTCCATGCAGACCAGATATCCCAACCCAATCTCGTCCCACCTGCCAGAACCCGGCCTATATCCCTCCAAACCCTTCCTATTCATATACCAATCCAAATGCCTCTTAAATGTTGCAATTGTACCAGCCTCCACTACATCATCTGGCAGCTCATTCCATACACTTCAGAGCATTAATGTTCAATGTTCCTGATCTTTGTGGATGCCCATTCCAAATGGTTGGACATGCATAAAGTTTGTTCAGAAAACTTAGGTATGACTATTGAAGAGCTGCGAGCGACGTTCACGATACATGGACTCCCGGAAGACAAGGTTAACGTGAGGTCAGGTCCCGTGACTTACAAACTTCGGGTAGGTGATATAGTCCGGAACAAACACACGGATCACCTGAAAATCATTACCTCACAAGCAGGGCAAAAGCAAAACATACCTGGCCCCTCGGAACAGCCTGACGGCCTCTCAGAAACTGCAGGTGTTTTCCCTCCGTCTAGTGTCAAAGAAACCTCAGAGTCCAAAATGGATGCAGCCTCAATATTGGTGCTGCTGGAAGCAGAGGAGGAGACTCTTCTGAGACATTCTGGATGCAAGAGATGGGCCACGGTCTGGTACACACTGCCTGTGTCTGAATCTAAGTCGGAGGAACCGGTCCTGGGGCGAAAGCGTCACAAGAAGCTACAAGCGAAACACCAGGCCTACAAACCTGGACTTAGGGAGAAAGGGATGTAGTGACCAAAACCAGGTTGACCTCTAATTATGAGATTCATAATTGACCCAAGTTAACAACCCCAATCTGGAAAGCCTTGGCTGACACATAAAAACCAGGAGATTAGAATTTCCTCAGTTGAGGACTGTCTCCAAACTGGCTGGCCATAGCCAGCATTCTGTGTACTAGTAAAATAAAAGGTGTCTTGATAACAGGACCCAACCTCTGTGCTGCTGTTTTAGTGTAGGCCCCAGGCTATGCCAGCCAGTGTGGACCAACACGTGTGTGTGTGTGAGAAAGTGTGTGTGTGAGTGCGAGAGAGAGAGAGAGAAGACTGAATATTCCTATATGGGAAATACAAGTAAACTCCATTCATTTGATGATGATATTGTCAATACCATAGTGATTCCTTGTATTTTGTTTAAAAAAAAGGTGATAATGAGCAAGAATAGTGAAGGTCGCATGCCAAGTACATCAGAACCACCACAAGGACTATGAGCATATTGTCAACAAGCATTTCAACCTGGACCTCTTTACCTCTCCATGTCCTCCTTACTTTTGACCAGGATAATGTTGCCCTGCATCACTTTGCTAAGTTCTTCAAGGAGTATTCTCATGAAGATTGGGAACACTGAGAAACTGATGGCATTCCAGAATAAACGTGAAGGCAGAGTACTCCTGCAGGACATCATGGAGCCAGAGCAAGATGAGTGGAGCAACGTTTGAGGTAATTCAGAGAGCTCTGCAAATGGAGAAGCATGTGAACCAGACGAATCTGCACAAAATCTCCTCTGACCACAGAGATCTCATCTTTGTGACTTCCTGAAGAGACACTATTTGGACGGGCAAGTGAAGATCATCAAGAAACTGGGAGATCACATCATCAATCTGAAGAGACTGGCAAGCCTCTGAGAATGGCATAGGAGAGTACTTCTTTGATAAGCTCACTCTGGGAGAGCAGTGACAAACCTGTCTGCAGGGAGCCAGCTTCTTTATGTGCAAGATGGAGACCAATTTCTTTGGAGTATCTGAGACCTGGGCATTATTGTGATTGTGGATAAACTGTAAAAAAGCTGCTCAATATTGGACTACAAAAAAAAACAGGAGATTAGATTCTCCTCAGTTGAGGATGGACTTTGAGGTGGATAAAGGGTGACTCGGTGACAGGACACTTGCTTCTGCGCTGTTATTTCAGTAGACCTGTCAGAAAACATGATTAAAATGTTAAGAAACTGGGAGTAATCCAGCCCCAACTTGATATAGGACTTTGGGACTTGAGGACCCAGGTGTCACTTCAGATTGTCCTGCATGGCTATCTGCAATTTTCTCATTAAACTCAGCAGCTGTCTACCAGCTATGCTGAAGCCAATGGAATTATTTTGTCAGTTCAACTAACTGTATTTAAATTCTCCAAATAATAACAAATTTAAAAACAATTTACACAAGAGTTAGAATTGAGCCATATGTCGGTGGATCATTACTTCAGGCCTTTGGGTTACTAGTCCAATGACATAATTACAATGTTATTATAATGCATAATGGGCCTGTACTAAAATTAGAAGGATGTGATTCATGCTGTACAACTGTACTGAGCTCTCAGCTATTTGTAATATTTATTGTCATAAATAATTCAATATAGCCAGTACTCCAATTTGCTAATGACAAAGACTAATGGTAAATTAAGTAGAGTCGACTAATATAAAATTAAAAAGAACTTTAAATGCAGATAATAGAATAGTCTAAGCTGTGGTAGATTAAAATGCCAGTGAGAGGTCTTCACTCTGGAGCAAAGAATGATAGATTCAAGTATTTCTTGTTAAAATGGTGAAAAGGTAGGGGTCAGTTGGAGCCAAAAGAAATTGAGGTCTTTGTATAGAGATCACTAAATTGTAAATGCAGGCACAAAGGAAAATGGAAATGCCTAAATGGAAAGTTATCCTTTATAACAAGCAGCTAAAGAAAGCAGCTTGAAGATACACATTTAAAATAAGAGCCAGGCTATTCAGAAGAGATAAAGTGTTCATGCAAAGTGTGATAGAAATTTCGACCTCGCCCATAACAAGAGCAAGGGAAGCTAGTTCATATCAATAACGTTGATTTGATAACAACACTTGTTTCCTACTCGAGGATATTAAGGAATATGTAACAAAGACAAGTGCACAGAGCTCAAGCTATTATGTCAGAGATTGGTGGAATAACTACTGGAGTCTGAATAACCTACACCTTTTCCTTTGTTCCCTGATGCTCAGTGGAGTTAATAAATATTAGTAATTTAAGTAATTAGCATGATAACGTGTACAATTAGGTGTAACCGGTTCCTTCATTATGTGATGGAAAATTTTTAGCATTACCTTGTCACAGTGAGGAGGAAATAGATAACCTCAGTTCCTCATTAAGCGGAACAAAACGGACAGTCTTTTTCCTTCTTGGCACACCGTGCCTTTAATAGCGTGAGCCAAATCTAAGATCCAGAATAGAACCCATGCTTGCCAAGAGCATGCATGGAAAATGATGGATATTAAAAGTGAAACCTTTTTGTAATTCCCAGGAGAACACTCCAAATATACCCTAAACTACCAATTGGAGATAGGGAGAGCAAATCCAAACTCTAAAATCACATTACCCCACCACAACTACATTATTTCCGCCTTCCCTACGTCTGAGGGGTCATAATTATTAAGCTTGCATTTTTAATCATAGTCTGCACAAAAGAGTAAACATTAAAATTCAAATTAGAAAGGAAACCAATTAATATCTATTTTCTAGATAGGCTCTTTACAGAGATAAAGAAATATGCCAATGTGCAACAGAATACATTTAACCCTATTATTGTCAGGAAGAGGATTTTATTATATTTCTGTTGTACTTAGGGAACATTCAGCCCTTTTGACTTTGCTTTAATATTCAATTGAATGATAACTGGGAGATCTGTAACTCCTTCATTTGATATTGCACACATTTCTCAATAATTAGATGGGACTACTCTCATTATCTCAGATATTGTTTCATTGCAAATAACACGGCACATATTCTTCAGTTGCATAATTACATCTGTAGAATAACTCTACCTTGCAAGTGATGAACACCGCACAGCAAACCAATGTTTAGATTTCCAGTCTCTCTTGTCAGTGGGGCATTTTGTTACAGTAAGTATTCAGTAAGGATTCAGAGGAGATTTACTATGATGTTGCCTGGTATGGAGAGAAGGTTTTATGAGGAAAGACTGAGAGACTTGAGGCTGTTTTTGTTAGAGAGAAAAAGGTTGAGAGGTGACCTAATTGAGACTAACAATCATCAGAAGGTTAGATAGGGTGGACAGTGAGAGCCTTTTTCCTTGGATGGAGATGGCTAGCACGAAAGAATATAGCTTTAAATTGAGGGGTGATAGATATAGGACAGATGTCAGAGATAGTTTCTTTATTCAGACAGTAGTTGGGGCATGGAACATCCTGCCTATAATGCCAACTTGTAAGGGCATTTAAATGGTCATTGGATAAACGTATGGATGAAATTGGAATAGTGTAGGTTAGGTGGACTTCAGATTGCTTCCACAAGTTGGCACAACATCGAGGGCCCAAGGGCTTGTACTGCACTGTGATGTTCTATGTTCTATCATTTGGAAACGGCGAACAACTAGATTAGATTAGATTAGATTAGATTACTTACAGTGTGGAAACAGGCCCTTCGGCCCAACAAGTCCACACCGCCCCGTCGAAGCGTAACCCACCCATACCCCTACATCTACATTTGCCCCTTACCTAACACTATGGGCAATTTAGCATGGCCAATTCACCTGGCCTGCACATCTTTGGACTGTGGGAGGAAACCGGAGCACCCGGAGGAAACCCACGCAGACACGGGGAGAACGTGCAAACTCCACACAGTCAGTCGCCTGAGGCGGGAATTGAACCCGGGTCTCAGGCGCTGTGAGGCAGCAGTGCTAACCACTGTGCCACTGTGCCGCCCACGAACTGTGGTTCCTGCATTGATCCTTGCATCACACTGCTAGTTACAGGCTCCCAGTCTGAAAACACAACACTACCACCAGCCTCTGTCTTCCATCATCAAGCCAGTTTTGAAAGTTCCTTCAAATAATACCATCAAAATTGGCTTTGCCCAAATTCAGAACTTTAAATTATGGACCAGACCAATGCTACTGAATTAACGATCTTCCATGGTCAACAAAAACATGAAATCATTGCCAAAATCCAAAAAACATACAAATGTCACCTCAGTCCACCTTTTGTGATTTGGGGCTCTTCCTTCACAGAATTTGTTTCTTTTTGCCTACATTTTCCACCCTAGATATTTATGCAGAACTGTGACATCTGTCCTATTTGTGAATTAATTTCTGCATGTTTGGTTTTAAATTTGGTATAATTTAAGATCATTTTGCTGACTTGTGGGATATGGTTGTCATTGGCTGGGTCAGCATTTATTGCCCATCCCTAGTTGCCTTTGAGAAGGTGGTTGTGAACTGTCGTCCATGTGCTGTAGGTAGACCTACAATGCTATTAGGGAGGGAATTTCAGGGTTTTGTTCCAATGATACTGAAGGAGCAGAAATATATTTCCAAGTCAGGATAACAAAGTGGCTTGGAAAGGAGCATAATTGCATAGTAGTTAATAACCTGATTTGCCACTTGTGAAAGGTTAGGTTTTTTTATAGTAAGTTTTGCTTTCTTGTTTATTGATGAAACCTAGCATGAGTTTCTTAGATATTGGTCAAATTCAGGGAAATTTAACAATCATAGTGATTCAATTGGTCACCTAAGCATCTGGGATAGCTCACGGAATATTACCACAGCACTCTTCCCATCAGAATCTTGACAACATAAAGCAGCAGTGACAGAAATGTCTTATGAGGATATTACATAAAATTCACAAGATAAATTGATAAGACTTTGCACTTCATGGGCAATGTTTTTAGAAAGAAACAAAAGAGCAGACATTGAGGTCAGCAACAAGAAAACTATAAAAACTATGTTAAAGTGATTTGACAAGATTATTTTCTGCCGTTGTTTTTTTAGATTAGATTACTTTTCTTTTAGATTAGATTACTTAGTGTGGAAACAGGCCCTTCGGCCCAACAAGTCCACACCGCACCCGCCGAAGCGCAACCCACCCATACCCCTACATCTACACCTTACCTAACACTACGGGCAATTTAGCATGGCCAATTCACCTGACCTGCACATCTTTGGACTGTGGGAGGAAACCGGAGCACCCGGAGGAAACCCACGCAGACACGGGGAGACTCCACACAGAGTCGCCTGAGGCGGGAATTGAACCCGGATCTCTGGCGCTGTGAGGCAGCAGTGCCACCGTGTTGCCCACGGTGAAGAGTGATAAATGGCAGACATGCAAAGATTGGTGACCAAGGCCACACTACTTCTCCAAGATAAGTTGAATGATGAGTCCAATTTGTTTTGTGAAAATTGTGGTGAAGGGAAACCAAAGAAGAGAGAAAATATAAGACATCTGGTAACTCATCCTCATCTAAATGAATCTAACAATACCTTTGATGTGCTTCAATCTTATCTTCTTTATAGCCACTCCTTTCTTCTGCTGAAGTTTTGACCAAATTGAATCAACCCGTTTTACATTCATTTCCTGTTGCTTTGCTTCACGTTGGCTTAACAATTTCATCAGAACATCCAGTCGAATTTCCTGAAGCCTTAAGAAAAAGTGGAAAATAAAAAAGGACACATTTATTATGTACAAGGGTAGCCAAAAATGTAACATGTGGGGGTCATAATTCAATTTCTTTTCCCCCCAGGTGGATGGGTGAGCAAATTTCAGAAAGATATGGTTTGCTACAACAATACACATTAACTTTATTACTTTTTTTGATGAACTGTTCATTTAAATCAATAATTAATAGAAATTACCACTAAATTGTGCAAAGCAACAAAGCTTCATTATAGTCTTTGGCCAATACGATTCATATCAAGAAATGGTTTGGAGGCACTGGATACTGCAAAGGCCCAGACAACATTCTACCAATAGTACTGAAGATATGTGCTCCAGAACTTGATGCTCTCCAAACCAAGCTTTCCAGTACAGCTACAACTTTGGACTCTATCTGACAATGTGGAAAAATTGCCCTGTACACAACAAGCAGGACAAATTCAACCCAGCCAATTGTCACCCCATTAGTCTATTCTTAATCGTCAGTCATGTGAGAGAAGGTGTCCTTAGGGGGAGGTGATGGCCTAGTAGTATTATCGCTAGTCTATTATTCCAGAAAGCCAGCAAATGTTCTGCGGACGCAGGTTCGATTCCCACCATGGCAGATGGTCAGAAAAAAATCTGTCTCACTAATATCGCTCAGGGAGGGACATCTGCCATCCTCACCTGATCTGGCCTATACATGATTCCAGACCCACAGCAACATGATTGACTCTCAATTGCCCTCTGAAATAGCCTAGCAAGCCATTCAATTGTTTGAATAGCTACAAAGTCTCAAAGAAATGAAACTGGATGGATCACCTGGCATTGACCTGGGCTGCAGAAAAGACTTCGGCAGAAACAGCCTTGTCAACCTTGCAAAGTCCTCCTCACTAACATCTGGGGGCTAGTGCCAAAATTAGGAGAGCTGTCCCACAGACCAGTTAAACAACAGCCTGACATAGTCATACTTAGGAACTATACCTTACAGACAATGTCCAAAACATTATCTTCACCATCCCTGAATATGTCCTGTCCCATTGGCAGGATAGACATCACCAGGGGAGTGAGGGGGTAAATCATCTTTATCCCATGATTACCAAGTACCATTCTCCCTCAGCTGATGAATTGGTACCCCTCCATGTTGAACATATAGAGGAAGCACTGAGGATGGCAAGAACACAAAATGTACTTTGGGTGGGGGATTTCAATGTCCACCACCAAGAATGGCTTAGCAGCAGTACTACTGATCAAGCTGGTCAGGTCCTGAAGGACATAGCTGCTAGACTGCATTTGCAGCAGCTGGTGAAGGAAAAACATACTTGACCTGCTCCTTACCAATCTTCCAGCTTCAGATGCAAATACGAATGATAGTATCAGTGAGAGTGACCACCGCACAGTTCTTGTGGGGACAAAATTCTGTCTTCACATTGAGAATAATCTCCAAGATGTTGTGTGGCACGATCACAGTGCTAAATGGGACAAACTTCGAACAGATCTAGCAACTCAATACAAAGCACTACAGGCCATCAACAGCAGCAAATTGGTACTCCAGCACAATCTGTAACCTCATGGCCTGGCATATCCACCACTTAACCATTATCATCAAGCCAGGGGATCAACCCTGGTTCAATGGAGAATGCGAGGGCATGCCAGGAGCAGCATCAGGCATACTGGAAGACAAGGTGTCAACCTGGTTAAGCCACTAAACAGGACTAACTTGCATGCCAAATAGCATAAGCAGCAAGTGGTAGATAGAGTGAAGCAATCCTACAACTAACAGATCAGATCTAAGCTCTGCAGTCCTGCCACAGCTCGTTGTGAATAGTGGTGGGCAAATAAACTACTCACTGGAGGAGGCAGCTCCACAAATATCACCATCCTCAATGATGGGATCGTCCAGCACATCAGTGCAAAAGATAAGGCTGAAGCTTTCGCAGCAATCTTCAGCCAGAAGTGCCGAATGGATGATCCATGTCGGCCTCCTCCAGTGGTCCTCAGCATTACAGATGCCAGTCTTCAGCCAATTTGATTCACTCCACACGACATCAAGAACTGGTTGGAGACACTGTATACTGCAAAGACTATGCATTCTGACTATCCCGGCAATAGTACTGAAGAGTTATACTCCAGAACATGCTGCTCCCCTAGTCAAGCTGTTCTAGTGACATTACAACATTGGGATCTACCCGACAATATGGAAAATTGCCCAGGTACATCTTGTACATAAAAAGAACGACAATCCAACCCAGCCAATTACCGTCCCATCAGTCTACTCTCCATCAGCAGTGAAGTGATAGAAGTGCTGTCAAACAGCACCTGCTCAGCAATAACCTGCTTACTGATGCCCAGTTTGGGTTTTGCTAGGGCCACTCAGTTCCTGACCTCATTACAGCTATGGTTCACATATGAACAAAAGAGCTGAATTCCAGAGGTAAGAAAAGAGTAACAGCTCTTGACATCAAGACTGTATTTGACAGAGTGTGGCATCATCAAGGAGATCTTGGAATCAATTGGTATTGGGAGCAAACTCTCCAGTGGTTGGAGTCTTAGCTGACACTTAGGAAGATGCCAAACAGTGTGGTGCTGGAAAAGCACAACAGGTCAGACAGCATCTGAGGAGGACAGTCGACATTTTGGGCATAAACCCTTCATCGGGAATGTCATGATCGTTGTGATTATTGGAGGTCAGTTATCTTAGCTCCAGCACATCTCTGCAGGAGTTCCTCAGGGTAGCATCTTAGGCCCAATCATCTTCCGTTGCTTCATCAATGATCTTCTCTCCATCAAAAGAACAGAAGAGGGAATGTTCACCAATGATTGCGAAAATGTTCAGCACCATTTGTAGCAACTCAGATACTAAAGCAGTTATTGTTCAAATGTAACAAGACCTGGCAATAGCCAAGCTTGGGCTGGACAAGTGGCAAGTAAAGTTCACACCACACAAATGCCAGGAAATAACCACATAATTGTTGCCCTTTGACATTCAACAGTGTTACCATCACTGAATCCCCCATTATCAACATTCTGGGGCTTATCATTGTCCAGAAGCTCAATGGACTAACGATATAAACACAGTGCTGACTCCCCAAAGCCTGGTCACCATCCACAAGGCACAAATCAGGAATATGATGGAATTATCCCCACTTACTAGGAGGAGTGTAACTCCGACAATACTCCAGGAGCTTGACACTATCCAGGATAAAGTAGCTCGCTTGATTGGCACCACATCTTCAAGCAACTACTCCCTCCACCACCCATGTTCAGTAGCAGCAGTGTGTACAATCTATGAGAGGACTGCAGAAATTCACCAAAGATCTTCAGGCAGTATCGTCCAAACCCACAACAAATTGCATCTCGGAGAGCAAGTGCTACAGATACTTGGAACACCACCAAGTTCCCCTTCAAAATCACTCACCGTCCTGATATGGAAATATATTGCCCTACCTAAACTGTCACTGGCTCAAAATCCTTGAATGCCCTCTCCAGCAGCATTGTGGGCGTACCTACAGAAAATGGACTGCAGTGGTTCAAAAAAAGAGGCACGGGGCAGCATGGTGGCTCAGTGGTTAGCACTGCTGCCTCACAGTGTCAGGGACCCAAGTTCAATTCCACATTCTCCCAGTATCTGCATCGGTTTCCTCTGGGTGCTCCGGTTTCCTCCCACAGTCCAAAAATGTGCAAGTTAGGTGAATTGGCGATGCTAAATTGTCCATAGTGTTCAGGGATGTGTAGGTTAGGTGTATTAGTCAGTAGTAAATATAGGGTAGGGGGAATGGGTCTGGGTGAGTTACTCTTCGGAGGGTCAGTGTGGACTTGTTGGGCCGAAGGGCCTCTTTCCACATTGCTGGGATTTTATTCTATTCTGAAGCAGTTCACCACCACCTATTCAAGGGTAACAGGCTATAAATACTGGCCAGCCAGCAAAACCCACGTCTGCTGAGTGAATAAAAAAAAGACTTCCCTGTTCACAACTCTGTGTATCATATAAACAATTCCCTTAAAAAGCCTAAATAAATCTGATTATTTTTGGTACATGGGTTGCCCACTCAACTATAACTCCGTGGAAGCACTAAGTTTTAGGGTACATTTTAATGCTTACTTTTCAATTTCTTGTTCCCGGAATGCCCACTCATTTCTTTCCATTGCCTCCATCATCCTCTTCCTCTTCTCAAGTTGTGAGCGATCACTCAGTGGAGGCAGAGTAGCTTCCCAAGCACGCTTTGCTCGTGCACGTTCAATCATCTCCACTTCTGCTAAGCCTGCTGGTAAGCCTCGGCCTGCAGTCACAAGAAAATTTAAATTCATTAAGTAGCTGAAAGAAAGTTCTAAATATCAAAGCTTCTACAAGTATTAAAGGATTCATATGACAAGATTCCTCTTTGCTTTTTGGAAGCTTAATGTATACTTATTTATACAACACTGTACGTAAGTTGTACCAATATAATTTACATGGAACACGGGGTAACAGATATCTGTTGAATAACACATTTTCTATTCTGCAGATCAGAAACATCTTTGTGAAATATATGCTAATTTATGTCATTCAATTAGTAATTTTATACCACTCTCTTCAGTATGTTTGTTCTTAATTTTTTTCTATTTAAATTAGCCTTCAAGTAGTTAAACTGCAGTTCAGAAACTCATTATATAGCATACTTCTCAAGTGTTTCATATTGTCTCGTACAGCTTATTCCAGCAGTCAAAAAATACTTGCCCCACCTGTACAGACTGCACCAATAATTGCAAGTTTCACAGTCTGACATTTTCTTTCCTCACTTTCTTTCTTCTTCTCTCCAAGCCTCGTAGTTTTAATAAAACATTATAGGCAGGCTGTGAAGAGAGAAAGAAGATAGAAAATAAAAGGTAAAGAAAAACAGAGAAAAAAAGACGGTTGTTGTAATGTGCAATATTACCATGTCAACATTCACAAGGCAGGAATGCATAGAGCTTTACAATGAGCTACTCTATTTAGACAAATAAGAAAGCTACAAGCGGATATTAACAATTCGCCATTGCCTGTCACGTCAGCCTAAGAGGTTTAAAATGATATACAATAATAGGAGAGGTGTCTGAGAAATTACCTGAATGCACAATTTCAGTACACAAAATATCAAGGTTTGTGAAGGTTTGTAGCTCAGGTCGAGGTTTAGGGTGTAGGTTTGCTCGCTGAGCTGTAGGTAACAGCATCAGTGGCGACCTCCAAGTGAAGCGAAGCTGTTGTCTCCTGCTTCCTATTTATATCTTTCTCCTGGGTGGGGTTCCTGGGGTTTGTGGTGATGTCATTGCCTGTTCGTTTTCTGAGGGATTGATAGGTGGTATTTAGATCTATGTGTTTGTTTATGGCGTTGTGGTTGGAGTGCCAGGCCTCTAGAAATTCTCTGGCATGTCTTTGCTTAGCCTGTCCCAGGACAGATGTGTTGTCCCAGTCAAATTGGTGTTTTTTTTCATCCGTGTGTAGGGCTAGGAGGGAGAGAGGGTCGTGTCTTTTTGTGGCTAGCTGGTGTTCATGTATCCTGGTGGCTAACTTTCTTCCTGTTTGTCCTACGTAGTGTTTGTGACAGTCCTTGCATGGAATTTTGCAGATGATGTTGGTTTTGTCCATGGGTTGTACTGGGTCTTTCAAGTTTGTTAGTTTTTGTTTGCGAGTATTGGTGGGTTTGTGTGCTACTAAGATTCCGAGGGGTCTTGGTCGTCTGGCTGTCATTTCTGAAACTTCTTTGATGTATGGTAAGGTGGTTAGGGGTTCTGGCTGTGTTTGGTCTGCTTGTCGTGGTTTGTTCTTGAGGAATCTGCGGACTGTATTTTTTGAGTATCCGTTCTTCTTGAATATGTTGTATATGTGGTTCTCCTCTGTTTTCTGAAGTTCGTCTGTGCTGCAGTGTGTGGTGGCTCATTGGAATAGTGTTCTGATACAGCTTTGTGTGTGTGTGTTGGGATGGTTGCTGGTGTAGTTAAGTATTTGGTCAGTGTTTGATGGTTTTCTGTATACGCAGGTTGTAGTTCTCAGTTGTCCTTTCTTTTGACTGTGACGTACAGGAATGAGAGGTTGTTGTCAGTTTCTTCCTTCTTGGTGAATTTATGCCTGTGAGGGTGTTGTTGATGATGTTAAATGTCTCTTCCATCTTGTTTCGTTTTGTGATGACAAAGGTGTTATCTACATAGCGGACCCAAATTTTTGGTTTGATGGTTGGTAGGGCTGTTTGTTCTAGTCTTTGCATTATCGCTTCTGCTATGAATCCTGATAGCGGAGATCCCATAGATGTGCCGTTGGTTTGCTTGTAGATTATGTTGTTGAAGGTGAAATGGGTGGTGAGGCACAGGTCCACTAGCTTCATGATGTTTTCGTTGGTATTGTGACAAAATATCAACTTGGATTTACCAATTAGTTTAGCATTATAATTAATAAATATAATGTATGACTACTTCACAACTCAGGTCAAAAGGAACAAGAACCAATGCTTACCTCCATAACTTTAGACAAACATGTGTACACGATGTTGCTACTGGCCTCATTCTTCATTAATTTATTTTCTTTACTCAAATTTTCTCTCCACCTATCCTGATTGTATTAACTCCTTGGTGAACAATAATTACAGATATATCAAGTGCCTTTTGCTGTCTGGCCCAAAGGAGCATTATTTATTTGTGATCCTAATTGCAATTGTTGGAAAGCTACAGAGTGTGTAGACATCACACCCAAGTTTAATTCTATCCACACTCAAAGGTGAACTACATGCACAGTCAGCCAGAACCATGGAAACAGCAATGAAAAGCACAGCTGTCCCTGTAATCTAACTGTTGTTTCAGTATAGTGAGAAGCACCAAGTTCAAATGAAGTATTTCTTCCCTCAGCTTGCTTGAGATAAACCAACTCAACATAAATACAGAATCAATCTTAAGAACTTCCTAATCTGTATGGTTCACTGATTCACTACTTGAATATTTTCAAACATTAAAATATATCTCATTTTAAGTTTTGAAGGGATACTTTATTTGACAACACTCACATCAGTTGCTTTTAAATCAAAACTAAGTACTCTCCCCTTTTAATGGGGCATTGAGTGAGTTTTGAGAAGATTTGTAGCTCAGGTTGAGGGTCACCATGATGCCAAGGAGCCTGAGTACTCTCAAACCCACCAACACACTAAAATAGCAGCTAATGAACTTGAAAGACCCTATACAGACAACAAGCAAAACTAATGTCATTTACAAAATACCATGCAGGGACTGTAACAAACACTACGTTAGACAAACAGGCAGAAAACTAGCCACCAGGATACATGAACATCAACTAGCCGCAAAATGACATAACCCTCTCTCACTAGCATCCTTAGATACAGATAAGGAAGGACTCCACTTCAATTGGGACAACACATCCATTCTAGGCTAAGCCAAACAGAGACATGCACGAGAATTCCTAGAAGTATGGCATTCCAACCGGAACTCTATCAACAAATACATCGAATTAGACCCCACCCTTGAGAAAAAGAACAGGAAATGACATCACCACAGGCAATGACATCACCATATGAAATGACATCACCAACCCAAAGAAACCCAAATATATAAATAGAAAGTGGGAATCAGCAGCAGTACTTCACCCCGAGGCCAACTGAAGATGTTACCTAGTAGAGTTACGAAACATCTGGAAATGAACCTTCCAGCTCAGCGAGCAAAGCTACATCCAGAATGGTGCATTGAATTACATTTCTTTATTTTATGCTGCACATTTGATATTCAGCTACTGATAATGACTGCATTGCAACAATGCAATGAAAAAGCAAATCAACTGACATTATCAGAAGTCAGAGTTATAAATGAACCGGAAGCTTAACAGAACAGTTACCACACGACAAAGAGATGAGGGAACAAGATTTAAAATAGATATGAACTTGCATGGAGTAAAAACAAGCGTCTCTAAATTTTTCAGACATGCATTATGGACCGACTCTAGTTAGTGAGTTGAATACTAATTAGAAAGATGAACCCCTAGGGGTAATTACTTATACTAACTTTGCTTATTAGAATTAAATAAGCAGCTTTGAGGGCTTCTCAAATGATCAGACATTAGTACATTGCTTTAACTGTTGTGAATTTATTATGTATTTACAGAAGTTGGTCCAGCTTATGACTCACCAAATTTCAATGCAGCAAGTGTAAGGAGTTCAGGAGCTGAACCAGGTCGCACAACATATTCTGGAGAGTATGGTTCAGTTTGCGTTTCACTGTCCCTGTAATCTGTTTGCACGGCCACAGTCCGTACAGGTAAAAATTGATCATCAAAACTTATAATGTTGGCTGGTGTGCCACCCCTGAAAACAATTACATAAAAATAAAGAGAAGAACAGTCATGGCAATAAACATAAGTTATATCCTTTATTTTGACTTAATGGTGCACTTAGTTAAACCCAGAATGGAACTATACTATTAGTTGGCTCTCTAGATTCCTGAAGACCCAGGCTGTCTAGTAGCAGATAAATGTTTAAAAATGTATTGCTGGAAAAGCACAGCAGGTCAGGCAGCATCAAAGGAACAGGAGAATCGACATTTCGGGCATAAGCCCTTCATTTCCCCTCCCTCCACCTTTTCTCAGTCCCAATCCTCTGACTCAGCACCGCCTTCTTGTCCTGCAATCTTCCTCCCGACCTCTCTGCCCCCACCCCCTCTCCGGCCTATCACCCTCACCTTAACCTCCTTCCACCTATCGTATTCCCAATGCCCCTCCCCTAAGTCCCTCCTCCCTACCTTTTATCTTAGCCTGCTTGGCACACCCTCCTCATTCCTGAAGAAGGGCTTATGCCTGAAACACCGATTCTCCTGTTCCTTTGATGCTTCCTGACCTGCTGTGCTTTTCCAGCAACACATTTTTAAACTCTGATCTCCAGCATCTGCAGTTCTCATTTTCTCCTAGCAGATAAGTGTTTCCCCATTTTATTCAAGAAAACCTGCATTCCTAAAACAGTTTACAAAGCCTAGGATATCCAAAAATGTTGAGCAGGCCATCAAGTATTTTTGAAATATATTCATTGTTTTAATATATGGAAATATAACTGCTAATTGTGTATTATTGCAATCAAATAAATTAACAGATAATCGGCTTTATTTTAATCACATTGTTTGAGGACAAATAGTGAGCAGGTCACACGGAATTTCATTAAAATAAAAAGCAAAATATGTTTGAGATCTGAAATAAAAGCAGAAAGTGCTGGAGAATTTTGGCAGTCTGACAGTATCGATGAAGGGACAAACAGAGTTAATGTTCCAAGTTCAATATGGCACTTCTTCAGAACTCATCAAACATCTTTAAAGGGTAATTGGACTTGAAACACTGACTCTTTATCTTTCCACAGATGATGACAAAACTGCTGAGATTTTTCACCAGTTTAAGTTTTTATTAGACAGAATTTCCTATTCTTTTTTACATAGTATTCCAAGATCATTAATATCCAAACTCAAAGGGGTGACTGGGTCTTGGCTGAATGTACCACCTAAAAGATAGAAACTCCAAAAGTCCAGCAGTCCTTGAGTACTACATAGAAGAGGAAGCATAAACTATATGCTCAAATCCCAGGTGTGGTATGAACCCTCAATTTCAGACAAAATCATGAGCCTTACAGTGAGGCAAGGCTGACAAATACAGGCAAAACTCCACAAAAGAAAATAACTGCAGCAGAAGTTAACGCTCTCTTGTGACAGCTTTGGTAGGAGGGCATTTAATATGCCAGGAAAGTAGCACATGGGGGCCCCAGCATACTCCCACCTTTGCCTTGATCAAGTCAATTGCAGGACCTTAAATGGATAGCCTTGTTGCCACACCACCAATTGAGACCTTTACTTAATGGCACTTCCCATCTGCCTTCACTCATGTGGACTGGATTCATTGGCAATCCTGGGCCTCTGATGGGTGAATTATTGGCAAAAACCACTGCTGAGCAATGAAGAGCTGCCTTTGATTGGCTGGCAGTTCTTGGCAGATAAGCCTTTCACTCCTGAGTACTTGATTCTGGGAAGGTCCACTACTGTTCAGCTGAGTGCCTGATTGGCATTTACTACTGTGGATCTTCCTAAAAGGAGTTAGCATGGGGATTCTCATCTGCTCTGCAGCCATAAATGTCATTAACTGGAATAAATTCATCCCTGTGTTTTTCTCCTTTTAAAGGTTAAGATAAGTAACCATTTCATTCTTTTGCTGAAAGACTGATTGTTTGAATCTCTCCAAGGATAATGAGTTAACATACTGTCATTTTCCCTATTAAGTTTCCATTCCTATTTTCATTATATTAGCTATTATGTAAGAATTCATTGCTAACTTTTAAAATCTACAGGAATTTTAACATTTGCACCAACATCATTGTTAGGTTTTCACTTCAAAGCAACAAAGTATTGTCGATGTATGAGTAAGAACAAACTGGTCAACCTTGATAGCTTTGCTATAAGTAGCAATTCTTCATGTCTGAGCGGAGACAGTAGAAATGGGATACTGTTCAGCTGTGGAGTATAGCATAGCTACACTTTATGCTCTGTATTTGTGGGAACAGGTACACTTTTCAGAATAAACATGTTGGACAGCAATCAAGTTCTTACAGTAAATTAAGATTTTTCCTCTCTTTAGGCCTGTGCAGTACCTGCCCGTGCGCATGGTGGCAAAATAACAGAAATAATGCATATATCACCACTAATTTCCTTTGTCAGTCACCTTAAATCTGAGTACTCTAAATAACAACACTTCAAACAATTAAAAGCTTCTGAGTTTGTTTAACATAATAAATATTACTATAGACAAGAGTTTAATCATGTTCATAAAATATTGATGAATCATTTACTTTTCATTTTCATTAATGCCAATCAGGCACTCAGCTGAACAGTAGTGGACCTTCCCAAAATCAAGTACTCAGGAGTGAAAGGCTTATCTGCCAAGAACTACCGGCCAATCAAAGGCAGCTCTTCATTGCTCAGCAGTGGTTTGGATGAGTTGGATCGAAGGGACTGTTTCCATGCTGTACATCTTTATGACTCAATGACTATATCTGCTGTGATCTGGTTTAAACCTTCAGCCTTATCTTTGCTAACCTAATGACATTGCCATTACACCACCAATCCTCCTCTATAGAATCCCTACTGTACGGAAAGAGGTCACTTGGCCCATCCAGTCCTCATCGACCGTCAATATAGCATCCCACCCAAACCTTCACCCCTATCGCAGTAACCCCTCAGCTAGTACCATGCCTACTCCACCTACCCTACCCTGCACATCTTTGGACAATAAGAGGAAACCTGAGCACCTGGAGGAAACACAAGCAAATTCCATGCAGGCAGTTCAATTCCATCCAAGGCTGGAGTTGAACCAGTGTCCCAGGCATTGTGAGGCAGCAGGGTTAAACACTGAGCCATCATGCCACCATGTTCATTGACTATTGTACAGCACCAATACTAAAATATAGCTGTAGCTTGACCAATTAACCAACATGCAGTAGGGGAAGCAACAGTTTAAAGGCAATAGCTTCGAATAGGCTAAACCAGCATGAGGAACTGCCATGCAGACAAAACCAAAGAACAAAGTTACAGCTACAACCACACAAGATGACATATCACAATACTCCAAATGGGTAGGTGATTTGATGAAGAAATACACAATGTTCCAGACATTATACACTTAGTGGTAAGCTCCTGAGGAATGTTGCTCAACGAAGAGACCTTGGAGTGCAAGTTCATAGTTCCTTGAAAGTGGAGTCGCAGGTAGTCGGATAGTGAGGATGGCATTTAGTATGCTTGCCTTTATTGGTCAGAGCACGGAGTATAGGAATTGAGAGGTCATGTTGCAGCCGTATAAGACGTTGGAATACTGCACGCAATTCTGATCTCCCTGCTTTAGGAAGGGTGTTGTGGAACTTGAAAGGGTTCAGAAAAGATTTACAAGGATGTTGCCAGAGTTTGTGCTTTAGGGAGAGGCTGAATAGCTGGCGCTATTTTTTCTGCTGAATCAGAAGTTGAGGGCTAACCTTATCGAGGTCTATAAAATCATGACAGGTTTGGATAGGGTAAATAGACAAGGTCTTTTAACTTGGGTGGGGGAGTCCAAAACTAGAGGGCACATGCTTAAGGTAAAAGGAGAAGGATTTAAAAGGGACCTTTGGGACAATTTTTTTTCCACACAGAAGATGGTGTGTGCATGGAATGAAATGCTGGTACAATAACAACATTTAAAATGTTATCTAGATGGGTATATACATAGTTAAAAATCACACAACACCAGGCTATAGTCCAACAGGTTGAACTATAACCTGGTGTTGTGTGATTGTTGACTTTGTGCACCCCAGTCCAACACCGGCATCTCCAAATCAGGTATATAAATAGGAAGGGTTTACAGGGACATGGGCCAAATGCTGGTAAATGGGACTAGGTTAATTTAAGATATCTGGTCGGCATGGACAAGTTAGACCAAAGGGTCTGTTTCCATGCTGTACAACTCTATGACTCTATAACATGTGAGTGATTAGATCAAAAAGTAGTCTGACCAAATTATCCATAGTTAGTTAGTACAAAGTGACCAGAGAAATACAGGGGTACAAAAGAATGCTTTATCATTTAAAACCGGAAGGAACAAGCATAGTAATAGTGAGGACCTAGCATCAACATAAGGATAACCCAAGTCAGGGGCTCAGAGAAGACAGTGACAACTTAAGAACAACTGTCAATCATGTGCCCTAGGTCAGGGAGCTAGGGAACAGGAGTACCCTCCAAACCAGAGCCTGATAATCTGTTGACTGGTATGTTCTGTACAAGTAGTAAGGATGACACATTAGTGATTCTCATAAGTAGTTAGTATACCTGATATTGCCTCTTAAGCATTTATTTGATCACTGCCATTTCACTTTGTGCAAAGAAATATTCATAAAAGGCACAACACCCTGTTATCTCTTTATGTGGCTCAATACTAAATTTATGTCTGATATCCCATTAACTCTCCTTTAAAGCATCTGGGAAAGATTTTGCTTTATGAAAGATGCTACATAAATACAAATTATTGGAGAAATATCAGGATTTCACTTTAATCTAGAATTCACAAATACTAGTTAAAACCAATACAGTACTGAAATTAATAATTTTGGTTCAGTAACTATTTCCATTCTGAAGAAGAGTCTTATCAGACTTAAAACATTAACTCTGTTTCTCTCTCCATAGATGCTGCCAGACCAGAGTTTCTCCAGCACTTTGTTGATTTTCCCGCATCCACAATATTTTAATTCTATTATTAAGTCATTTTCCTTCCGAACAGCATCCTCCAGAAAGCAGGTTACATGCTAAATCAAAGTTTATCATGAATGTCTATAAAAAATTAATATGAACTTACTTGGAAACGTCCAGAATTGCATTCACAGGTAACTGTTGAACAAAGGGAATAATAGGTCTGTAAAGCAACAGCAAAATATTATTATTAACAATTACAATTTAAGTCAACTGATAGTATTCAAAAGTCATTTTCAAAACTTTCTCTTTCATTATAGCCTCCTGCCACTGAATTTATTTATTCATTCAAGAGAAAAGAAAACAAAAATATTATTTGACTTCTATCAATGTACTGCATTCTGTGACCATAGGACAATAAAACACAGGAACAGTACTAGCTCATTCAGCTCATCAAGTCTGTTCTGCCATTCAATGTGATCACATCTGATCTGACAATCATCAATGCCACTGTTTGGGCATGTTCCCTGTATTTACTCCATTTATTATGAACCTGTCTATTTTACCCTACAATATACGCAACAACTCAGTCTCTATAACCCTCTCAGGTGAAGAATTCCAGATTCACTCCACCCAGAGAAAAAATTCCTCCTCAGTTTTGTCCTAATTGGGTGACTCTCTACTCTGAGATTACACCCTTTGGTCCTAGGATCGCCCACAAGGGGAAACAACACCTCAGCATCTACCTCTAACTTGTAGTCCCCTAAGAATCTTGAATACTTCAATAAGGTCAACTCACATTATTCTAAATTTCAATGAGGATAGGTCTAATCTGCTCAATCTCTCCACAAAATCCCTCCAAACTCAGGATCATTCATGTGTACCTTCTCTGGGCTGCCTGTATAGAAAATAAAGAGCATGAAAGCATAGGAAGGGTTAAAGCATGAAGACCACTGGCAATCTGTGGTCTGTGGAAGGCAGGATGGGATAAGAATAGTGGAATGCTCTTACACCAATTAGGAGAGTAAGGTTAAGGCTGAAAGGTCATTATGGCGAGATGAGATAACACAAGTAATAAGCTGAAAATGTATTGCTGGAAAAGCGCAGCAGGTCAGGCAGCATCCAAGGAACAGGAGAAATCCTGAAGAAGGGCTGATGCCCAAAACGTCGATTCTCCTGTTCCTTGGATGCTGCCTGACCTGCTGCGCTTTTCCAGCAACACATTTTCAGCTCTGATCTCCAGCATCTGCAGTCCTCACTTTCTCCTCCAACACAAGTAATAAATCAAGTTTCTCTGTTAAGTGTTATAATGACAGGATTGGGACCATAAATATTTGGGACATGACAGTAAAATATCTAATTAATAGTTAGTAGAGTCAGCTTGAGGCAGGAGATTATTGTAATAGATGGAATAGCTAAATATCTCTCATGAAAGGTTAGTCTGGAATGGAAGTTCACTGTAGCAGAGTTAGCAATAAATATTTAACCGTGACATTAGAATAACATTAAGTAGAATGTACAACTAAAGAGATAATGGGAACTAATATCACTGGTTTATTGTGTAGCTAGAGTGAGGTACTTTGATTAATATAGTTGGACATGCTGATAAGCTAACAGAAACAAGATATAAAAATCCACGGACCCTGAGGTTCGTGGGCATTCGAGAATCTGCTTTCTCAGTGTCACGGTTTTTTGTTTGCAAATAAAAGACCTACTTCTTGAGGAACTCTCTGCGTCTCCTGGTGATTCTCTATATTTTCTCCACAACACCTCCATATATCTTTCCTTAGATAAAAGACCAAAACAGTTTCCCACATTGTAGGAGTGGTCTAACTAGTACCTTGTATAGTTTTAGCAAGACTTAAACATGTTTATATTCTATTATATTTGAAAGAAGGCCAACATTCCATTTGCCTACCCTATTACCCACTGACCTTATCATATGTTCCATTTATGTTTCATTTCAATTAATATCTGAAGATTTGTCTGAAAATGTAATCTGCTGTATACTGTATAGGGTAACATGGTGGCTCAGTGGTTAGCGCTGCTGCCTCACAGCGCCAGGGACCCAGATTCGATTCCAGCCTCAGGCAACTGTCTGTGTGGAGTTTGCACATTCTGTGTCTGTGTGGGTTTGTTCCAGTTTCCACCCACAATCCAAAGATGTACAGGTCAGATGAATTGGCCATGCTAAATTGCACATTGTGTTCAGGGATGTGTAGATTAGGTGTATTAGTCAGGAGTAAATGTAGAGTTATAGGATAGTGAAATGGGTCTGGATGGGTTACTGGGGAGATGATTTGGATGCGAGCATAAGAGGTACAGTTAGTAACTTTGCAGATGACACCAAAATTGGAGGTGTAGTGGACAGTGAATAGGGTTACCTCAGATTACAACAGGATCTTGATCAGATGGGCCAATGGGCTGAGAAGTGGCAGATGGAGATTAATTCAGATAAATGCGAGGTGCTGCATTTTGGGAAAGCAAATCTTAGCAGGACTTATACACTTAATGGTAAGGTCCTAGGGAGTGCTGCTGAACAAAGAGACCTTGGAGTGCAGGTTCATTGCTCCTTGAAAGTGGAGTCACAGGTAGATAGGATAGTGAAGAAGGCGTTTGGTATGCTTTCCTTTATTGGTCAGAGTATTGAGTACAGGAGTTGGGAGGTCATGTTGCGGCTGCACAGGACATTGGTTAGGCCACTGTTGGAATACTGCGTGCAATTCTGGTCTCCTTCCTATCGGAAAGTTGTTGTGAAACTTGAAAGGGTTCAGAAAAGATTTACAAGGATGTTGCCAGGGTTGGAGGATTTGAGCTACAGGGAGAGGCAGAACAGGCTGGGGCTGTTTTCCCTGGAGCGTCAGAGGCTGAGGGGCGACCTTATAGAGGTTTACAAAATTATGAGGGGAATGGATAGGATAAATAGACAAAGTATTTTCCCTGGGGTCGGGGAGTCCAGAACTAGAGGACATAGGTTTAGGGTGAGAGGGGAAAGATATAAAAGAGACCTATGGGGCAACTTTTTCATGCAGAGGGTGGTATGTGTATGGAATAAGCTGTCAAAGGATGTGGTGGAGGCTGGTACAATTGCAACATTTAAGAGGCATTTGGATGGATATATGAATAGGAAGGGTTTGGAGGGATATGGGCCGGGTGCTGGCAGGTGGGACTAGATTGGGTTGGGATATCTGGTCGGCATGGATGGGTTGGACCGAAGGGTCTGTTTCCATGCTGTACATCTCTATGACTCTAGAATCTCTACAGCGCAGAAGGAGGCCATTAGGCCCATTGAGCTTGTCCCAACCATCCAAAGAGCATCCCATCCACATCCAACCTCCTACCCTCTCCCTGTAGCCCTGCATTTACTATGGCTAATCCATCCAGTGTGTATATTCCTGGACACCATGGATAGATTTATCATGAACAATCCAGCTACCCTGCAGATCTTTTCGTTGTGTGAGGAAACCACAGCATCTGGATGAAACCCATGCAGACATGGGAAGAACTTGCAAACTCCACACAGACAGTTACCAAAGGCTGGAATTGAACCCAGGTCCCTGGCACTTTAAGGCAGCAGTGTTAACCACTGCACTAAGATAGGAGGTGTAGGTCATGCAACTCTGAGTCTGCTCTGCCATTCAGTATTATCTTGCATTCTACCTTTTTATGATTTATAAATGAGAACACAAAATCCTTCGATACAGCCATGCTCTGCAGTATTTTTCAATTTAAATAATATTCAGCTCCTCTATTTTTCTAGCCAAAGTAAATAACCTCACAATTTCTCACATTACATTTCATTTGCCAACTTGTTGCGCACTCAAACTGTCCACATTCCTTTGTAGGGTTGATGTCATCCTCATCATTTGCCTTCCTCACTATTTCTGTATCTTTTGAACAACCCTACCCCCACTAATTGTGAAACAATTCCCTTCACAGAAGGGCAGAGGCCTTAATTGTCTGCTTAAATGGGTCACTTGGGCTCTCTGTTGTTGGCAGATCTGCCATCTTCCCTGTCACAACATTAATAAAGCAAACTGCCAGTATTTCTCTGCCTCTCAGTCTCCAAATACCTCGTACAATTTTGCTCACAATCTCTGGGTTGTTAGTTCATTATCATAACCACATTACTATGCTTTGTCATTATGCTGGCTTCCTTTTTAAAATGGGACAAATATCAGTTCATTGTCAGACATTTCACTGGTTGGTGTTGATAATTGATAATCTATTAGATGTTTCTTTAAGTGATTAATAGAAACAGAATAAACATTTATGTTGTTTATCGTAATTTAGAGCAGAATCTTCTTAGCCTTGAAGGAGGTGGGCAATGACAAGCTAGTTAGAAAATACTGAGAGATTGGAAACATTAGCTTCTCAATGTAGAGAAAGAAAACAACTAAATTTCCCACCCAGGTTTTTACAGGAAGTTGAGAATCTCACTAGTGAGTGGAGAGAAGTCTATTTGCATTTTTTAATTATTCATATGGGGAGTACTAGCTCGGCTAGCATTTATTGCCCATCTCTAATTGCCCAGAAGGCAGTTAAGGGTTAACCACAACCAAAGATACTAGACAGCAACAATTCACAATATGAAAGTCTAACAGGTACCTGGTGGTTCCAGGTTGGACCAGATATTTTAGAAAAGTAAAGAATTACTAAAAGGAGGGAAAAATTAGAGTATGAGAGAAAATTAGTCAAACATATAAGAACAGATAGGAAATGATTTTTTCAGATATTTAAGAAAGAAGTTAATAAAATTAGTGTTGGTCCTATAGAAAACAGTCTCAGAAATTAGTAATGGAGGAGAAAAAGATGGCTGATGAATTGAACAAATATTATACATTGATCTTCACTACAGACAATACAAGTAACATCCTAGAAATAACTAAATCAGGAATTGAAAGGGATGGAGGAACACAACAAACTACAATTTCCAGGGAAGTTTTACTGAGTAAATTGTTGGAACTGTCCATTGAGAAGTCCCAGGGCCTTTTGGATTTCATCCTAGAGTCTGAAAAGAAGTAGCTAGTGAGATCTTTTCTGAAACTCATTCGATTAGGAAAATGGCTAACATGATTCCTTTAATGAAAAGAGGGGAAGTGGAAGAAATCAGGAGTCTGCAGGCCATTTAGCTCATTATTTGGCAGAGGGAAAATGTTTGAAGCTATTATGAAAGACATTACAACAGGGTAGTGGGTTGGTTAGCTTGGTTGGCTGGACAGCTGATTTGTGATGCCAAGTGACAACAAAATATGGGTCCAATTCCAGAACTGGGTGAGGTTACCATGAGGGATTCTTCTTCTCAACCTCTCTCCCACATGAGGTGTCAGGACCCTCAGGTTGAACCACCAGTCATCTCTCTGTAATGAAAGAGCACCTCTATGGACCAGTAGGATTATGTTGACTGTAACAGGGCACTGGTTATGTTCAAAGTAATCAGGTACAGCCAGCATGATTTTTCAAAGGTAAATCATGTTTAACTAATTTATTGGAACTCTTTGAAGTAGTGACTTCAAAGATAAAGTGGAACCAGTGAATATATTGTCTATAGATTTCCAGGAAACATGTACCACATCAAAGGTTTTTGTGGAAAATATAAGCTCATGGTGTTGAGGGTAACATATTGACATGGATACAAGATTGGTGAGCTAACAGGAAGCAGAGAAAAAGGTTAGGTTTGCAGGATGTTGCAAGTGGTGAGTTAAAGAGGTCAGTGCTGGGACCTCAATTATTTTCAATTTATATAAATGATTTGGATGAAGGGGCCGATGTGTTGGAAGCTGAATTTGCTAATGACACAAAGATAGGTAGGAAAGTGAGATATGACGAGGACATAAGGAGCTTACAAAGGGATATTATTAAGTTAAATGAGTGAGCAAGGATCTGACAAATGGGGTACAATGTAGGACAGATGAAATTGTCCATTTTGGTATATATTAAAAACAACATGCTATCTAATTGATGAGAGCTTGCCAAACCTTCAGATGCAGAGAGATCTGGGTATCCCAGTGCTTGAATCACAGAAGGTTGCAAGTACAGCAAGTAATCAGGAAATCAAATATCACATTATGTTTTATAGCAAGGGGGACTGAATGCAAGAATAGTGAAGTTATGCTTCAGGACATTGGTGAGGCCTCATCTGAATACTAAGTACTAGCGATTATACATACAGTAGGATGTTAATGGGTTGGAACCAGATCATTGAAGATTTACTAGACTTAATACCTGAATTGAGCAGCTTGCCTTAAGAAGAAAGGTGAGACAGGCTAGCCCTGTATCCTTCAAGTTTCGAAGGTCAGAGGTGACTTAAGTGAAATATATGAAATTCTGACAGGACTTGATTGAGTGGATATAACATAATGTTTCCTCTTGTTGGAGAATGCAGAACTAGGAGTCAGAGTTTAATAATAAGAGATTGCCTATTTAAGACAGAAATGAGGTAGGACATTTCATAGATGGTCTTTGGAATTCCCTTCCTCAAAAGGCAGTGAATGCAGAATCTTCAAATATTTGAGGCAGAGGAAGATAGATTCTTAATTACCACAAGGATAAAATGTTAACAGAGGTGTACAGGAATGTAGAGTTGACGTTAAAATCAAATAAGCCATGATCCTATTGAATGATGGGTTAAGCTCAAAGAACCGAGTGGCTGACTCTTATTTTTGTTTGTATGCTCATACAGTTCAGTTCACAGTATTTCTGCAAGCTTCCATCTTGGCCAGAATTCCATAACATCTCAGGACGCATTCTCTGGTAGTGACTGCCTATATCCTTCATCTTGGAGGTTAACTTTCGACATGCTCTAACCTCACTGCATCAAGACATATCTGCAGACTGTGGCCACTACACTGACCCGATGGCAATTTCAGACCAGGCTGGCTGATTTGTCTGGTGCCATTGTTTCCTCTGGCAGTCGTAAGGTCTGGCCCTCCTCTCAACCGCTCTATCCACCAGGACTTTTAGGTCCCTGCTAGCAAAGCAGAGTGCTAATTTCCCTTTCTCAACCATAATAATTGCTTTATAATTGCACAGTAGCATACTGTGAATGGCAGTTCCTGGCTTGTCACATCTGACCTGATAAGGTAAAAACAAGGACTGCAGACTCTAGATTAGAGTGGTGCTGGAAAAGCACAGCAGGTCAGGCAGCATCTGAGGAGCAGGAAAATCGACGTTTGGGCAAAAGCCCTTCATCAGGAATAGAGGACCTGATGCACAGATAAGATCAAACATTGTGCCAGCAGCATGAATTCTAGAAGGTCCCATCACCAATAAGTAGTTCTGTTGATGATGAATGTAAGATCCATGAGCAGTGTTCTAGGAGTGTGGTACATACATAATGAGTTGAACAATGCAGAGTTGTGTGAAATAACTTGTAGGAGATGACAAAGAGAAAACTCCCATAAAAACTCCCAAAATTGACAACTGGTTGTTATTTGGAAAAATTCAGCCCTTAGAATCTGCATTCACAGTGCCACTCTTCTTGCTCCAACTCAGTGCTCTGATTTTTGTTAAGTACCACAATGCAATCAAAATCCCAATTCCATCTTTACAGTGCTAATCCATAACCATTCAATGTTCCGTTTTGCTTTCATTGAATGGGAGTGTCATTTGTTGCCCATTGTTAGTTGTTCTTGAATGAGTGACTTGCTAGGCTATTTCAGAGGAAAGAGTTGAGTGTGTTGCTAGAAAAGCACAGCATCCGAGGAGCAGGAAAATTGATGTTTCGGGCTGAGGAATGAGCATTCCTGATATCTGATGAAAGGCTCTGGCCTGGAACTTAAATTTTCCTGCTTCTCGAATGCTACCTGACCTGCTGCACTTTTCCAGCAACACACTCTCAACTCTGATCTCCAGCATCTGCAGACCTCACCGTCTCCCATTTCAGAGGACAGTTAAGAGTTAACCACATTGCTGTGGATCTGGAGTCACATCCTTGCCAGATATGGTGAGGATAGCAGATTTCCTTCTCTAAAGGATGTGAGTGAATGAAATGAATTTTTGTGACAATTGATTGTGGCTAGTTTTTAATTCCATCTTTATTAATTCAAATTAATTCCACTAGCTCGCATGTTCCCAAAACAGTAGACTGGGTTTCTGGATTTCTCATTACCAATACAACACTACTTCCTGATAAGTCCCCTTTTCCAGATTCAAGTGCTCTGTTCCTCAATCTAATAAAATGCAGTGCTTCTCCTACAAATATGCCTCTCATGTCCTCCAGTCTATTTCCTGCCTACTGGCTGAAGTTTACAGTTATGTGACCGAGTTCCACTCCAAGCATAACTAGACTGGTTGTCTTCTTTACTCAGACCACACTTCTGGTATGCAACCAGACTTCCCACTTTAGTCCTTTCCTCCTATTTTTTTCCTCTCAGTCAGAAACACTCAATTCCTAGTCAGTTAGTGTCAGAATGTACTGTTTCTCCAAGCCATATACCCAAAATTCCTCATCTGTCCCATGATCTGTGTATTTGGACTCTAGAAACCTCCTACTCACATAGTGCATAATGACTCCGATCATGCCATAAAATTACTCAGCTGTGAACATGGTTGCTAATATTTAATTTTATTAAAAATCCTCTTGGTAGAACAGTGAAATGGAAAACATGGAAACAGGCCACAGTATAGAATGATGTCAACAGATCCTGGGAGATAATGTCAAGTTTTAAAAGTTTGCTGCAGCTGGGGGAAACTAAACCTTGAAGCTAACGCAGGGGTGCTATGTTTGCGATTAGAAGCAACAGGATATAATGGTAAGGAAAAACAGGACAACAATAAATGATGTGATTAAGTGAAGTTTGCATTGCTCACATGAACTTTTATTTGATACAAGGAGTCTATCATATAACAGCCAGAAAAACAAAAAGAGATCTGTTTAAGGCCATGAGGTACAGAAAACAAGAAACCAGAAAACTAAAACAAAGGGACAAAAGACACACACACACACAGAGGGGAGAGAGAGAGAGAGAGAGAGAGAGAGAGAGAGAGAGAGAGAGAGAGAGAGAGAGAGAGAGAGAGAAAAAAAAGCAGGATGCTTGATGATCAAAACCAAAGCTCCAAGAAGTGATTGCACTCTGCCAACTCTCAATACACATGTTTTGAGTCTAGCACATTGGCAAAATAGTTCAGTCATGAAACTAATGCAATCTGTTCTCATATTAGTAGAGACAAATAAAATAAATGTCTACACTGCTGCACGTGAGCTTTAAAGGCATCAGACATTCGGGCTGAGTAAGTGAAAAAGTCTATAGCTTTAAAACTTGCCTTTAAACATTTAGACTAAAACGTAATGCTGAATTATAGAACACATTTACTGCACTAGAAAATAGTCAGGCAGGAAGGCTCAGAAAAAGCAGGGAACTTAGTGAATGCAGAAGATAGGGACATTTGGGCTCACCAAGTGATAACAGGATGCTGTAAGGCATTTAAGAACATTTGCCTTAGCATCAGTGCATCTGTGTGAACAGGACACCAAGTGATAACATTCACAGCCATTTCCTTGTGAAATTAATAACAGCGTTCGATTCTGACCCTGAAACAAAACTCAGTACTATTAAAAGCTTTGTAATTAACGGCCAGAGACTGCCAATTATAATGGATTCTTATTACCCCTTGCAAGCGGGGTAGACACAGAGAGAAAAAAAACTTTGCTGTTACAAGACCCTAACTTGAGAGTTCATCAGGACACTAGAGAGAGAGAGAGAGAGAGAGAGAGAGAGAGAGAGAGAGAGAGAGAGAGAGAGAGAGAAAAAGAGACCATTTTAGTGCTGAGGCTGTTGGAACCAGTAGAAAATTAACTCTTAGTGCTTATCTGCTATGGACTGAATTTAATTGCATGTTGGGACTTTATGATGATATTAAGTAGTCATTACGTGTTATTAAAATACCAACTCTGTGAAAGGTAATAGTGATGAAGCTTTAACTTACTTGCTGTTCTTGCTGATCACTTTACAGACCTTACAGACTGCCCCACTGTCAATTCTAACTAATCAGATTTTATGTCTTATTTGAATTTGAATCACAACTCTGAAAAGAAAGCATGTTTATTTCAAAGACTAACAAGCTAGTTTAGATTAGATTAGATTCCCTACAGTGTGGAAACAGGCCTTTCGGCCCAAGTAGTCCACACCGACCCTCCGAAGAGTAACCCACCCGGACCCATTTCCCTCTGACTAATGCATCTAACACTATGGGCAATTTAGCATGGCCAATTCACCTTACCTGCACATCTTTTGGACTGTGGGAGGAAACCAGAGTACCCAGAGGAAACCCGAGCAGAGAATGTGCAAACTTCACACAAACAGTTGCCCGAGGCTGGAATTGAACCTGGGACCCTGTGCTGTGAGGCAGCAGTGCTAACCACTGAGCCACCATGCAACCTTCTGGTAACATCTCAGCTTCAGGTACAGAATGATTCAGTGCTTAGACAGCAGGAGTCTGCTCCTAGCTTAGAAATTATTCTAAGCCTAACATTGAAGAGATTCTGGCACAATGTGTCAGGAAGCCATTTTATGATCAAAAGTTTGCCCTCCTTGCTAAGGAGCCATTTTGTAAAACAATTGTATCTGACGTGGGAGCTGTGCAAGGTCACCTTATAAACTCTCCAATTAACTCAGACAGGTACCTCTTTATGATAGGAGTTTCTCTCGCTAGAAGGCGCCTAACTTGGCTGGGTATGTTTTTCCCACCTGATAAATGGCTGAGGGCCTGTAGGAATGATTAGTCAAGCATATACAGACCTGTCAATTAACTTTTCTTCCTTACAAATTATTGTCTTTTACTGTTATCTGTCTAATTAAGAATATGCAATGTTTTTGTAAACTTGTGTATAAAGGAAGCCACTTTGTATCCTGCTGGAGTACATGAAGAGCTGGTACCCTACTCTCCTAGGTTATTAGAACCTAGTTAGTTTAGCTTATAGGTATCAGTGTTATGTTGTAACATTGATGCTATTGGTAAATAAATGGGATAACTAAAATTAAACTAAACTGAAAGAGTTTTTTTTATTCCAGACATCCAAAGAGTATGATCTCCGAGACGAACCAAGACAGAGGCTAGCAGGTCTGAGTCCATTAGTGATTCCCTAGGCTTTCTCAAATCTCTACTTTCACATAAGTAATTAGAACTTCTGCTATTTAAGATGGAGGTAGAGGTAATAATTTGACAGCAAACAATCAAATCACATTAATTTCTGCTCCACTCACTATACTGGAAAGCCTGTACAAAGCAAAAGCAACATTGTACAATGCAAAAATAACATTGCACAATGCCTAAAGCCTGTTTGGAACACACAGAGTCATTAAAATCCTATTCTACAAAAGACTTTCAACATTGCTGTGAAACTAAAGCATTTTGATACATTCGCTGGACAGTGAAAAATATATGCAAGTGGTAATACTAGTTAGCTCAGTTCATTATAGTAAATAGAATACATTGCTGTGCTTTTATAACAAAGGCATACTTGCATAACAAACTATTAGGGGTGCAGTAAAAGATTTGGATTATCCAATACTGTAATTGAAATGGTATAGTACTGGACACCTATATGAGACAGTTCAAATTCATATTATTCCTAATGCAAATTAAGCATCATGAGAAAAAAAAAGGATGTTCTTCATTTTATATTCATGCTGTTTGTCGATTAACTTACCTTGTGAAATACTTATACCGGTTTTTACCGCTAACTTGTGGATCTTGCTCTATTTGTAATTGCATTTTAAGAGACGGGTCATGCCTGAGAAGAAAAGGAAATATGCGTGTGATGGGTTTGAAAGAGTTTCTGGCTGTGATAGACAAAAACGTAAAATACAAACATTCTCTAAATGTCGCTGAGTATCAACGTACTTATTAATAATTCTTGTTGAAACACTTTGCTGACCCCCTAAAACAATATTCATGTTGAATTGCCATTAGTTTTCTCTGAACTGCATAAGAGCTGAAAAATGTGCTGCTGGAAAAGCGCAGCAGGTCAGGCAGCATCCAAGGAATAGGAGAATCGACGTTTCGGGCTTAAGCCCTTCTTCTGAACTGCATAACCTTGCTTCATATTGTATCTTTACAAGGCAACACAAAGGAGACTTTCATGCTATAAACTTGACTTACATTCAAACCTAGGTCCAATGAAGGAAAGTGTGCTTTTCCACTCCTCCAGCACAAATCTCCCCTAATTTTCTTTGCTGTATGTTTCAATTGATATTTTGAAAATTGCAGTCTTATCAACATGAAAGTAACTGGCTATGCCGAGATTTATACTGAACAATTTGACAAACCTTACTTGACACATTCTCCTAATCGCCCATTGTAACTTCATAAGAATAACAGAAGAATTCCCAAAGAAATTCAGTTAATGGTTAAAAACAGGTCATTAAATGGAGGCTATTTAATGGGAGGGCAGGGTATTGCTGCAGGTGGTCTGCCAATCTTTGCCAGTGTCACAGCGAGAGATCGGGAAAACGATGCAGAAACTGCTTCCAATTGTTTTCAGCCAATTCTTTAACTACACCAATATTAAATTAGATTAGATTAGATTCCCTACAATAAGGGCATTGTTATTGACAATTTATAAAATTATCACAATTAAAAAACTTAAATTAACAAATAGGATTCAAAAATAATAGCCAGTATTTAATGCTTTCAACTAAGGAGAGTTTGGAGGTGGGGCCATTTCCTTGGGGTTGGGAGAGGAATCTGTTACTTGAGGTTGGTGGAGAGGAGGAGGAAGTTCCAAGGCATCTTTCCCCATTGTGTTGCTGCTGCCGGTTGAGGATCAAGTGGGCAATTAATTAACAGCAACTTAAAGGCTTCACCCTTCAACAGCATTCAACCAGCCCTGGCAGAGGAGTTATTAGCAGAGCTGAAAAAGCAAGCCAGCAGGCTCTAGGTTGCAGAAAGGGTTGCTGTAACACTGCCAAAGATTGACAGACCATCTGCAGGAACGTCCCACCCTCCCCTTTAATGGTTCCTTTTCTCCTGTATCTGTGGCCTAGGCTTCCTTACTGATTTAGGGTCTCTGATAGTTGCACTGCCAACAGCTTTTGCTTGCACTTCGTGAAATGGACACTGGTGACATCTGATTGGCTAGCAGGATTTAGCGATTGAACGTCTGCCCCCAGTTGATCGAAAGAAGGCCACTTTTGCCTCAAGGGCACATAATTCTGCAGACCTTTCCGCAGGGAGATGGTGCGAGGACCTTGTTGCTTCTCCAGCCAGCTGGTGAGACCATATCACCTGCAATACAGTAAAGACTGCTCACATTGACCAGGAGACCACAAGAAATGGGAGCAGAAGTTGGCCATTCAGCTCATTGAGTGTGCTCCACCTTTCAAATTAGATCATAATTAATCCAGTAAGCCTCAACTCCACTTTCTTGCCTTTTCCCCATAACCCTCGATTCCCTTTCTGATTAAAAATCTTTCTATTTCAGCCTGGAAAATACTTAAATACGCAGCCTCTATGATAAAGAAATGCACAGATTAATTTTATATGAGGTGACCGCTTATTCAGATTATGCCCTCTCATCCTAGAATCTCCCACAAGGTGAAACAACCACGCTGCATCGACCTTGTAAAGTAGCCTAAGAATGCCTTTTATGTCTCTCTCAGTCTTGTAAACTCCAGTGAGTACAGCCTACTCAACATCTCCTCCTAGGCCAATTCCTCAAGACCTGGGATCAATCAAGTGAAACTTCTCTGAACGGAGTCCAAAGCCTTAATATTGATTTCCACAGATAAGGAGTCAAAACTATTCATAGTATTCTAGGCATAGTCTAACTAGACTCTAGTATATTTTTAGCGAGACTTGCCTATTTTTATATTTTATTCTCTTAAAAATAAAGACTGACATTCTATTTATAGTGCAGCTTTCTGCAGAGTTTCTTCACATATAATATTCAGCTCTGTTATTCTTTCTGACAAAATGCATAACCCCACATTGTTTTCCATTTGCCAAGTTTTTTGCCCACTTGCATAACTGTATCATTAACCCTCTGCAGACTCTTTGTCATCCTCATCATTTGCTTTACCACCTAATGTTCAGTCATCTGCAAATTTCACTTTCCTCATCTAAGTCATAAATATATATTCCATATAATTATAGCACCAGTACTAATGTCTCTGGCACTCTACTAGGTACAGGTGGCCAACCTTAAAATGGCATCCTAAGTCTAAGTCCCTTTTGTCTATCAGTTAGCCAATATTCTAACCATGCTAATATACCAACTCCAATGGAAGGGTTGTTACCTTATTACGTAGCCTAGTATGTGGTATTTGATCATGTGTCCTCTGGAAATCCAAATAATATACTACATCCAATGCTTCCCTTTATCTATCTTCTGTTTTCTCTTCAGAACATATCTAATAATTTTTTTTAGGTATGATTTCTCTTCCACAAAGCCATATAAAATCTGTTTGATTGTATTATTTTTAAATGCTTTGATATCACATCCTTTATATTAAGGCTCTAACATTTTCCCAATAGCACATGTTGAGCTAACTGCCCTATTGTTACCTGCTATTGGTCTCTCTCCCTTTTTGAATAAAGGTGTCACGGTGGCACGGTGGCACAGTGGTTAGCACTGCTGCCTCACAGCGCCAGAGACCTGGGTTCAATTCCCACCTCAGGCAACTGACTGTGTGGAGTTTGCACATTCTCCCCGTGTCTGCGTGGGTTTCCTCCGGGTGCTCCGGTTTCCTCCCACAGTCACAAAGATGTGCAGGTCAGGTGAATTGGCCATGCTAAATTGCCCGTAGTGTTAGGTAAGGGGTAGATGTAGGGGTATGGGTGGGTTGCGCTTCGGCGGGGCGGTGTGGACTTGTTGGGCCGAAGGGCCTGTTTCCACACTAAGTAATCTAATCTAAAATTGGCAGTTTTCTAATCCATCCACACTTTTCCAGAACCGAAGGACTGGAAGATTACTACCAGTGTTTTGGCTATCACTGTAGCTACTTCTTTTAATATCGTAGAATACTAATCATGTCTAGCGGACTTATCAGTCTTTAGCCTCCATTAGTTTCCTACTATGTTTTCTTCTGATACTTCTTGCATCTATATCCTTTCCCTCTTTGCCCTTGGATTATTTAGTATTTTTGGAATGCTCTTAGTGTCTTCTGAAGTCAGAGTTGATGTGTTTTTCAACTTCTCTGCCATTTATTGGTTTCCCATTATTATTTTGCCAGCCTCATTCTCGAAGGAGCCTATGTTCACTACTCCCTCTCAAACTGAATGCTAAATTGTACCATGTCATGGCCATCGTTCTCCAGAAACATTTTTACTCCAGGATCATTCATTGAACCTGCCACATTACACATCACCTGATCGAAAATAGATCCAAAATCCCTGGATGAATCTAAAACATACGGTTCTAAGAAACTATTCAAAATAACTATGAATTTTTCCTCATGGCTGCCTCTGCCAATCTAACTTTCCTAATTTACTTGAAGACTAAAGTCAGCCATGAATAACATAACCTTTGTAATATGGCCTCATTATCGGATTTATTCTCTGTCCTACAGTATAGCTTTGAATAAGCCTTTCTTCAAGAGTTAAAATTTTTCAAACAGGTAGCCAAAGCAAGAAATGCTGTTTATAATAAGTAAAACTCAAACATATTTAAAGTTTACATGTAATTGACTATTTAGATAATTTAGAAATAACACAGCAATTACATTGCCAGTTGCTTGATGGCTTCTTGTTTTTTCTCTCCATATCCTCTCCAGCGTTGATCAACAAATTTTGGGACGGGGTCATTGCAATCCAGCTGAATGGTGTAGCTTGGAAAACGTTCCAAATTACTGAACATGGTCTTATAGTCAGGCACCTTCTTCTGCACGATTGAAAGAAATGTACAGAATTTGTCATACTTGGTCACAGACAACTATTCAAAGCACATTAACTTATATAAATGAATACGACAATACAATAATGTCACTTCATATAAAAGTAAATTATGAAAAGCCAATGTAGTAAGCATTCCTGCACTTCAATCTCCATATTTGAAAAACATACTGTTCACTTTAATGGCAGTAAATTTTACGTAAGTAAATATCAGTAAGTAATGATTTGCCACTGATTCGATCATTTAGCAGCTCACTACTTCTTCAAAATTATTTTATTTGCCAAATGGTATTTCAGTCACTTTATAAGCTCCTGGTCTCCTATGCAGCATGGTGGCTCAGTGGTTAGCACTGTTGTCTCACAGTGCCAGGGACCTGGGTTTGATTCCACCCTAGGGCGACTGGCTATGTGCAGTTTGCACATTCTCCCTGTGTCTGCGTGGGGATGCTCTGGTTTCCTCCCACGTCTGAAGATATGCAGGTTAGGTGGATTGGTTATGCTAAATTGCCCAGTGTCCCAGCATGTGCAAGTCAAGTGGATTAGCCTTTGGAAATGCAAGGTTACAGGGATAGGGTAGTGGAGTGGGTTTGGATGAACTCAATGGCCGAATAGCCGCTTCCACACCGCAAGGATTCTACAAAAGGTATACCTATATTTCTGCAGAAAATTTTATCAAATTTGCTTTGACTTCTTGATATGATAATAATTTATGGCATTACCTAAAAGCATGACATTTAAGCATATTTTCAAAAATAACCATAAATCTCAAAAAATATAGTCACAATTTACAGTTTGTGAAAGTCAAAATCTAAAGTTTTGAAGGTACATCTATACAAAAACATATGTATTATATGTGAATTGAATAAAAGAAATGGTTCCCTTTTTGGCAAATTTCAGAAAAACTCCACTGGCATAGTCAAAACAAAAGTAAACAGTGGTGTCAGTGGTGTCATGAACTATAGCAACAACATGAGGAGGATATTCCTAAAATTGTCAATAAAATATTATTACAAGATTTCCACCAACGCAAATTTCGAAATTGCATTTTCTGAAACAGGTGTTACTTTGTGTGCAATGGCAGATTTCAACAAGGATTTCACTTTTGATTGACAGAGAGAAAAAGCATGTCAAACCACAGCCAATAATTATAATGTTCACAAGCACAGCAGGCCACTTAGGATATCTAGAGAGACAAAGAGAACTGGAGTTGCACCAGAATGTTGAGAAGTAACAGAGCAATTTACACGGACCAAAGCCATGAAATTCACAAATACTGCTAAGGATTAGAAAATAAAAGGTCTTTAATACAAAGTTAAGACTGTAGAGAAAGGTTTGCAAATAACTTTGAAAGGGGTGGCACTAGCAGTCACTGTCTTCTCAAGCACCTCAGTAACAGCTATTCAGTGTCATAAACAATTTAGTTACATTGTTAGATGGACTAAATGAAGCCATAAGTGTCCTTACAGAGGCTGAGATACTGCTAGAAACATGACTCATCTTCACATACCCAGAATTACAGGTCCCAAGGTAAAATTAGTGAGACCCTTATTGGGTCTAAAAGACCCCCACCATCCTTTGATGAGTACACCTGTCACATTTCCTGTTTGAGTCAGTATAGCAGAAAAAGCTGGTACATTGTTAACATACTATTAGGTGCAAGCAAAGGTCAGAGGCTGTGATGTTTGCTGATGATTTCACATTGTCCAGAGCCATTTGCGATTCCTCCGATACTGAAGCGCCCTTGTCCAAAAAGATTAGATTCCCTACAGTATGGAAAAAACAATGACTGCAGATGCTGGAAGCCAGATTCTGGATTAGAGTGGTGCTGGAAAAGCTCAGTAGTTCAGGCAGCATCCGAGGAGCAGTAAAATTCCTGATGAAGGGCTTTTGCCCGAAACGTCGACTTTCCAGCACCACTCTAATCCAGAATCCCTACAGTATGGAAACAGGCCATTTGCCCCAACAAGTCCATTTAGATTTAGATTTGGACTGATAAGTGGAAACTTACATTGAAATCACATAAGTGCCAGACAATTAATATTGAGAGAATCCACCATCACCGCTTGACATTCAATATCATTAGCATTACCGAATCCCCAATTATCAACATCTTGGGGGTTATCACTGACTGGAAAGTCAACTGTACCAGCTGGCTGTCAGCTCAGTTTTTTGGATAGCTGGTTTGCAATGAAGAATGATGCCAGCAGTGTGGGTTCAATTCTTCCACTGGCTGAGGTCACCACTGAGGGTCAGCCTTCTCAACCTCATCCCATATCCAAAGTGACCCTCAGGTTAAACACTCCAGCGTAATCAGTCTGTAATGAAAAAACAACCTCTGGCCCTCTGTGACTATGGCAACTTTCACTTTTCAGAGAAGTTCAATGAAAGAGGGTATGTAAGAAGCAGCATTAGGCAAATGTGAAAATGAGATATCAACCTGTTGAAGATACAGCACAGGACCACTTGCATACCAAACATAGGCAGCAAGTGACAGACAGAGGTAAATGATTCCACAACCAGTAGATAATCTGCAATCCAGTCACATCCAGACATGAATGGAGATGGACAATTAAACAATTCACTGGAAGACAACATCCACAAATATGGGGGAGGCTGGGATATCAGTGCAAGAGATAATGTAACATGAGATTTGAACATGCACACAGCCCAAAGATTCCAGTGATTTTTCGCTCCATTGAAATCAGGTCATTTCAAACAGGAAAGGAAATTAAGGATAAACCAGATATACTATATACATGGAAGGACTGTAGGCTGCATCAGGCTGTGGAATTCCTTTGTCTATGGCCTCCCGTCCCTCATCTATCACTACACCCAATACATTTTTATTTCTAGCAAAAGTCCATTTGTCCTCCATCACTGTTGTTATCTGTTGCTGCAAGTCATACAGGACTGCTCAGCTCCTTTGATTGGCACGCCCTCAATGTCAACAATTAGACCGGTGGTCCCATAATAATAAACCTGAAGCATTTGCATCTATCTTCAGCCAGAAGTGCCAAGTGGATAATCCACCTTGGGCTCCAATTGAGGTCTGCAACATTACAGATGCCAGTCTTCAGCCAATTCGATTTATTCAATGTGATATCAAGAAACACCTGGAGGACAGGATTGCAACGGCTATGGACCCTGTTAATACTCTAGCAATAGTACTAATGACTTGTGTTCCAGAATCTGCCATACCCCTAGCCTTACTGTTCCAGCATTGCTACGACACTGGTATCCACCCAGCAATGTGGAAAATTGCCCAGATATGTCCTGTAAACAAAAAAAAAGTCCAACCTGGCCAAAGACCCATTACCCATGGTAAGAAGAATTAAACAGTTGAATACTTTTTGAATGTAGAAAGAATGCAGAAAACTACAGAACAGAGAGATTCAAGAGTCCTTGCCCATGAAGCATAAAAAGCTATCATACAAATTCACCAGATAATAGGGAAGGCAAAAAGTAATTCACAGAGAATGAATACAAAACTAGTAAGTGCTTGCAAAAAATATACAAGGCTCTAGTCAAACCACAACTGCAAAGAGTCTTGGGTCCATTACCAAAAGAGAGGTATACTGGCACTGGGGCAGTTCAGAGAAGGTTCACAAGGTTGAAACCAGGTGTGAAGACACTCTCTTGAGGTAATGAGGAGAGATTGAGTAGGTTGACCTGTACTCATTGAAATGTAGGAAAAACAGAGGCAACCTTATTGAAATATACAAGATTTTTAAGAGGACTTGACTGGTTAGATGTAGAAAAGTTATTTCTCCTTATGGGAAAGTCTGGGAGCAGAGCGCATAATCTCAGAGTAAGGGGTCATACATTTAAGACAGAAAAGAAGAATTTCTTCTTTCAGTAAATAGTGAATCTTTATTGCAGAAGCTGGGTCATTAAGTATATTTAAGGTAAGCCTTGGCAGATTTGTAACTAGTTAAGGGTTATCGACAAAAGACAGGGAAATAGATGTGAGAATTATCAAGTCAGCCATAATTTCACTGAAGGGCAGCGTGAACTCGATGGACTGAATGGCCTGCTTCTGCTCCAGCTCCTACACCTTATTATCTTAATTGATCTACTCTTAATGATCATTAACTTGAGGATGGGATCATTGATTATACAATCAAGCAGCACTTGCTTAACAAAAGCGGTTCACTGACTTTTACTTTGGGTACCACCAGGACAACCTTACCCCTAACCTCAGTACAGCCCTGGTTCAACATAGACTGAATTGAGGTGAGAGTGACTGCCTGTGAAATCAAGGCACCACTTGATTGAGTGTAGCATCACGGATCCCTAGCAAAACCACACTCAATAGGAATCTGGGCAAACTCTACAAGTTGGAGTCAAACCTGACAGAAACAAAGATGGTTGTAGTAGTTGGAGGTCAGTCATCTTAGCTCCATCTCATTTCTGCAGGCATTCCTCAGGATAGTGTCCTAGGCACGACTGTTTTTTTTTCTGTTTCATCAATGAAATTCCTGCCATCAGAAGATCAGACAGTTGGATATTCGCTGATGATCCCACAATGTCCAACACTATTTGTGACTCCTCAGATACAAAGCAATCCATGCCCAAATGCAGAACGACCTAGGGAACATTCAGGCTTGGGTTGACAAGTGGTAAGTAATATTTGCACTTAAATACTATTTAACCATTGCCCATTGACATTCAGTGGCATTGCTGAATCCTCCACAATCAACATTCTGAAGTTTGGCATGGAACAGAAACTGAACAAGACTAGCAATATAATACTCGGAATACAAGAGCAGATCAGATGCTCAGAAGTCTGTTACATTAGTAAGTAATTCACCTCCTGACTCCACTAAGCCTACCCACTGTCTATAGGGCACAATTCAAATGTGTATTGGAACACTCCCTACTTGCTTGGATGAATGCAGCTCTAACAATGCTCAAGAAGCTTGACACCATTGAGAACAAAGCTGTCTACTTGACTGGCAACCACATGCACAAAGATTTGCTCCCTCCACCACTGATGTACTGCAGAAATTCACCAAGACTCCTTATATAACACTTTCCAAAAAACAGGACCGTATCATCTGGAAGGACAAGGGTAGCAGGTGCATGGGAACACCATCATTTGAGAAATCTCTTCCGAGCCACTCACCATTCTGATATGGAAACATATCACTGTTTGTTCACTGTTGCTGAGTCAAAATCTTGCAATTCCCTCCTTAATTGCATTGGCAGTGTAACACCAAATCGACTGCAGTAGTTCAAGAAGCAACTACCCTTTTCAAGGGCAACGAGGAATGGGTAAATAATGCTGGTTTGGTCAGCAAGGTTTACATCTAATGGATGAACAGAAATCTTTCTGCATGCAGGCATGGACTGCTTTATTTATCTCAGAATTTGCAAATGACATTGAACTGTGCAATCATCAGTGAACAAACCCAATTCTGACTTTACGATGGAAGGAAGGTAATTGATGAACTGCTAAGGATTGTACAGCATTCAACACCACCCTCAAGATTCACTGTAGTGGTGTTCAGGTATGGAGATGATTAGCCTCCAATACTGACTGCTGTTTAAATACTGAAAGAACTGTGAATGCTGTAAATCAGAAACAAAAACAGGAATTGCTGGAAAAGCTCAGCAGGTCTGGCATCATCTGTGGAGAGAAATCAGAGTTAATGTTTCAGGTCAAGTGATTCTTCCTCAGAACTTCCTTTGTGCTAGGAATCCAACTAGTGAATTCACAACTTAAGAGCTGAACTCAGGGAAAGTAACATCAGTGAAGCAACATAACATCTGCAGAGTGCTTTCTTCAACTAATTCACTGACAATATTCCAGTAAGGCACCTCACTTATGCACTTACCAACCCAGACACACCCACCTGGATTGATGGCAATGCTAAAGCAGATAACATATTTCACAGGGTGGTTCACAGAGCACCAGTGAACCGGGAGAATATGGAGGAAACATCTACTCTTGAAGGAACAAAATCTTAGGAAGTATTCTTTAAGAGATCTATAATTTAATAGTATGGATCATGTGTAGGTAAGTGCCTAATGAAAAGGCATGCATTATGGAAATGTTGGAGAAGTTGATAACCTTGCATCAGTTATTCAAGTCAAAGTCAAGGTTAGAAAGATACATCTGGGGAAGGTGAGAATTCAATTGAAAGACAAAAGCAAAATCAGTCCTTGTTAGAGAAAGTTAAAAATCACATAACACCAGGTTATAATCCAACAGATTTATTTGTTTTCTCTTGTTACAGGAAACATCTTGTCAGTCTTAGGCCAAGATGGGTCAAAGTCCTGCATTAAGTTCAGAAAGTTTTAGTCAAGAAAGGAGGCAACCTGTTAGGAATAGGAACCAGTAAGATATTTGTTGAGATAATTGAATTATCTATAGTCACAAGTGAGGTGCTGGAAGACTGGAGGTTGGCTAATATGATACCACTATTTAAGAAAGATGGTAAGGACAAGCCAGGGAACTATAGACCAGTGAGCCTGACATCGGTGGTGGGCTAGTTGTTGGAGTGAATCCTGAGGGACAGGATTAACATGTATTTGGAAAGGAAAGGACTGATTAGGGATAGTCAATATGGCTTTGTGCGTGGGAAATCATATCTCACGAATTTGATTGAGATTTTTGAAGTAATAACGAAATGAATTAATGAGGGCAGACTGGAGATGCAATCTATATGGACTTCAAGGAAGTGTTTGACAAGATTCCTCATAGTAGACTGGTTAGCAAGGTTAGATCTCATGGAATACAGGAAGAACTAGCTATTTGGATACAGAATTGGCTTGAAGGTAAAAGACAAAGAGTGGTGGTAGAGAGTTGTTTTTCAGACTGGAGGCCTGTGACCAGCAGGGTGTCACAACAATCAACGCTGGGTCCACTGCTTTTCATCATTTTATATAAATTACTTGGATGTAAACATAGGAGGTATAGTTAGTAAGTTTGCAGTTGACACCAAAATTAGAGGTGTAGTGCACAGTGAAGAAGGTTACCTCAGATTACAACGCGATCTTGATCAAATGGGCCAATGGGCTGAGGAGTGCCAGATGGAGTTTAATTTAGATAAGTATGAGGTGCTGCATTTTGGAAAGGCAACCAGGGCAGGACGTATACACTGAATAATAAGGTCCTGGGCAGTGTTGCTGAACAAAGACTGCAGGTTCATAGTTCCTTGAAAATGGAGTTGCAGGTAGATAGGATAGTGAAGAAGGCACTTGGTATGCTTTCCTTTATTGGTCAGAGCATTGAGTATCAGTGTTGGGAGGTCATGTGCAGCTGTACAGGACAGGGCCCCTCAAAGATCAGTAACTTATAGATGTTTATAAAATCATGAGGGGCATGGATAGAATAAATAGACAAAGTCTCTTCCCTGGGGTGGGGGACTCCAGAACTAGAGACGTAGCTTTAGGTTGAGAGGGGAAAAGATATAAAAGGGACCTAAAAGGCACCTTTTTCATGCAGAGGGTGGTACGTGTATGGAATGAGCTGCCAGAGGAAGTGGTAGAGGCTAGTACAATTGCAATATTTAAAAGGCATCTGGATGGGTATATGAGTAGGAAGGGTTTGGAGGGTTATGGGCCAGGTGCTGGCAGGAGGGACTAGATTGGGTTGGGATATCTGGTCGGCATGGACGGGTTGGAACAAAGGGTCTGTTTCCGTGCTAAACATCTCTATGACATTGGTTAGGCCACTTTTGGAATATTGTGTGCAGTTCTGGTCTCCCTCCTATCGGAAGGATGTTGTGAAATGTGTACGGGTTCAGAAAAGATTTAGGAGAAAGTGAGGACTGCAGATGCTGGAGATCAGAGCTGAAAATGTGTTGCTGGAAAAGTGCAGCAGGTCAGGCAGCATCCAAGGAGCAGGTGAATCGACGTTTCGGGCATGAGCCCTTCTTCAGGAATGAGGAAAGTGTGCCAAGCAGGCTAAGATAAAAGGTAGGGAGGAGGGACTTGGGGGAGGGGCGTTAGAAATGCGATAGGTGGAAGGAGGTTAAGGTGAGGGTGATAGGCCGGAGTGGGGGTGGGGCGGAGAGGTCAGGAAGAAAATTGCAGGTTAGGAAGGTGGTGCTGGGTTCGAGGGTTGGGACTGAGACAAGGTGGGGGGAGGGGAAATGAGGAAACTGGAGAAATCGGAGTTCATTCCTTGTGGTGGGAGAGTTCCTAGGCAAGATTTACAAACATATTGCCAGGGTTGGAGGATTTGAGACAAATGGATAGGCTGATTAGGCTGGGGCTGTTTTCCCTGGAGCATTGGAGACTGAGGGGTGACCTTGTAGAGGTTTATAAAATCATGAGGGGCATGGATAAGGTAAGTAGGCAAGATCTTTTCCCTTGGGGGTGGGGGGGTGCAGTCCAGAACTAAAGGGCATAGGTTTAGGGTGAGAGGCCGGTGCGTTTATGGAATGAGCTGCCAGAGGAAGTGGTGGAGGCATTACAACATTTAAAAGGCACCTGGATGGGCATATAAATAGAAAGGGTTTAGAGGGATATGGGCCAAGTGCTGGCAAATGGGACGAGCTTCGGTTAGGATATCTGGCCGGCAAGGATGAGTTGGACAGAGGGTCCGTTTCCATGCTGCACATCTCTATGGTTCTATGACTCAGTGGTGGTTATACTTACAAATAAATGTAAAACAAGAGATATGTACAAGTTGAATGGAATTTTGAACAGTTTGTGTCTCAATGAATAGACTTCACAATGCACCTACCTTTGACCATTTATGTACAAGTACACATCAGAATAAACCCATTGAATGCCTTTAAAATGTTGCAATTGTACCAGCCTCCATCACTTCCTCTGGCAGCTCATTGCACACACGCACCACCCTCTGTGTGAAACAGTTGCCCCTTAGGTCTCTTTTATATCTTTCCCCTCTCATCCTAAAGCTATATCCTCTAGTTCTAGACTCCCTGATCCCAGGGAAAAGACTTTGTCTATTTATCCTATCCATGCCCCTCATAATTTTGTAAACCTCCATAAGGTCACCCCTCAGCCTCCGACACTCCAGGGAAAACAGCCCCAGCCTGTTCAGCCTCTCCCTATAGTTTAAATCCTCCAACCCTGGCAACATCCTTGTAAATCCTTTCTGAACCCCTTCAGGTTTCACAACATGTTTCTAATAGGAAGGAGACCAGAATTGCACGCAATATTCCAACAGTGGCCTAACCAGTGCCCTGTACAGCCGCAATGTGACGTCTCAACTCCTGTACTCAATACTCTGACCAATAAAGGAAAGCATACCAAACACCTTCTTCACTATCCTATCTCCCTGCGACTCAATTTTCAAGGTGAAATGAACCTGCATTAAGTGTATACGTCCTGCTAAGATTTGCTTTCTCAAAATGCAGCACCTCGTATTTATCTAAATTAAACTCTATCTGCCACTTCTCAGCCCAATGGCCCATCTGATCAAGATCCTGTTGTAATCTGAGGTAACCTTCTTCACTGTCCACTACACCTCCAATTTTGGTGTCAGAGAACATAGAATATAGAAAAATACAGCGCAGTACAGGCCCTTCGGCCCTCGATGTTGCGCCGACCGAAGCCTACTTAACCTACACTAGCCCAATAACCTCCATATGCTTATCCAATGCCTGCTTGAATGACCATAAAGAGGAAGAGTCCACCACTGACACTGGCAGGGCATTCCATGAACTCACAACCCGCTGAGTAAAGAATCTACCCCTAACATCTGTCCTATACCAACCTCCCCTTAATTTAAAGCTGTGTCCTCTAGTAACAGCTGACTCCATACGCAGAAAAAGGTTCTCACTGTCAACCCTATCTAAACCCCTAATCATCTTGTACACCTCTATCAAATCTCCCCTAAACCTTCTCTTCTCCAATGAGAACAGCCCCAAGTGCCTCAGCCTTTCCTCATACGATCTTCCTACCATGCCAGGCAACATCCTGGTAAACCTCCTCTGCACCCATTCCAGTGCCTCCACATCCTTCCTATAGTATGGCGACCAAAACTGTACACAATACTCCAAATAAGGCCGCACTAGAGTCTTAAACAACTGCAACATGACCTCAGGACTCCGGAACTCAATTCCTCTACGAATTAAGCCCAGTATGCCATATGCCTTCTTCACAGCACTATTGACCTGGGTGGCAACTTTCAGAGATCTGTGTACATGGACACCAAGATCCCTCTGCTCATCCACACTACCAAGTAGCCTACCATTAGCCCAGTAATCCATCTTCTTGTTACTCCTACCAAAGTGAATGACTTCACACTTAGCTACATTGAACTCCATTTGTCACCTTTCTGCCCAGCTCTACAACTTATCTATATCCTGCTGTAACCTGCCACATCCTTCTTCGCTGTCCACCACTCCACCGACTTTCGTATCATCCGCAAACTTGCTCACCCAGCCTTCAAGCCCCTCCTCCAGGTCATTTATAAAAATGACAAACAGCAATGGTCCCAAAACAGATCCATGTGGAACACCGCTAGTAACTGCACTCCAAGATGAACCTTTACCATCAACTACTACCCTCTGTCTCCTTCCAGCCAGCCAATTCCTAATCTAAACCTCTAATGCGCCCTCAATGCCATACCTCCGTAATTTTTGCAGTAGTCTACCATGGAGTACCTTATCGAACGCCTTGCTAAAATCCATATACACCACATCTACTGCTTTACCCTCGTCCACTTCCTTGGGCACCTTCTCAAAGAACTCAATAAGGTTTGTGAGGCACGACCTGCCCTTCACAAAACCATGCTGACTATCCTTGATCACATTATTCCTATCCAGATGTTCATAAATCCTATCCCTTACAATTCTCTCTAAGACTTTGCCCACAACAGAAGTGAGACTCACTGGCCTATAGTTACTAGGGCTGTCCCTACTCCCCTTCTTGAACAAGGGGACCACATTTGCTATCCTCAACAGCAAACATACTAACTATACCTCTTACGCTCACATCCAAATCATTTATATAAATGTCGAAAAATAGAGGACCCAGCACCCATCTTCGTGGCACTCCGCTGGTCACAGGCCTCCAGTCTGAAAAACAACCCTCCACCACCACCCTCTGTCTTCTACCTTTGATCCAGTTCTGTATCCAAATGGCTAATTCTCCCTGTATTCCGTGAGATCTAACCTTACTAATCAATCTCCCATGGGGAACCTTGTCGAATGCCTTACTGAAGTTCATATAGATCACATCTACCACTCTGCCCCCATCAATCCCCTTTGTTACTTCTTCAAAAAAAAACTCAATCAAGTTTGTGAGACATGATTTCCCATGCACAAAGCCTTTCCAAATACATGTACATCCTGTCCCTCAGGATTCCCTCCAACAACTTGTCCACCACCGACGTGAGGCTCCCTGGTCTATAGTTCCCTGGCTCTTCCTTACCACCCTTCTTAACCGGTGACACATTAGCCAACTTCCAGTCTTCCAGCACCTCACCTGTGACTATCGATGATACAAATATCTCAGCAAGAAGCCCAGCAATCACTTCTCTAGCTTCCCACAGAGTTCTCAGGTACACCTGATCAGGTCCTGGGGATTTATCCACCTTTTGCGTTTCAAGACATCCAGCACTTCCTCCTCTGTAATATGGACATTTTTCAAGACGTCACCATCTGTTTCCCTATATTCTATATCTTCCATGTCATCTTCCACAGTAAATACTGATGCAAAATACTCGTTTAGTATCTCCATTTTCTGCGGCTCCACACAAAGGCCGCCTTGCTGATCTTTGAAGGACCCTATTCTCTCCCTAGTTATCCTTTTGTCCTTAATGGATTTGTAAAAACCCTTTGGATTCTCCTTAATTCTATTTGCCAAAGCTATCTCATTTACCCCTTTTTTGACCTCCTGATTTCCCTCTTAAGTATACTCTTTCTTCCTTTATACTCTAAGGATTCACTCAATCTATCCTGTCTATACCGTACATATACTTTCTTCTTTTTCTTAACTAAACCCTCAATTTCTTTAGTCATCCAGCATTCCCTATGCTTACCAGCCTTTCCTTTCACCCTAACAGGAATACACTGGATTCTCGTTATCTCCTTTCTGAAGGCTTCCCATTTTCCAGCCGTCCCTTTACCTGCAAACAACTGCCCCCAATCAGCTTTTGAAAGTTCTTGCCTAATACTGTCAAAATTGGCCTTTCTCCAATTTAGAACTTCAACTTTTAGATCTGGTATATCTTTTCCATCACTATTTTAAATCTAATAGAATTATGGTCACTGGTCCCAAAGTGCTCCCCCATTGACACCTCAGTCACCTGCCCTGCCTTATTTCCCAAATATGTTACATTTCTGTCAACGAAAGACTACAGATGGGAGGTGGAAGACCTGGTGCACTGAGAACAACCTAACTCTCAATGCCAGCAAACTCAAGGAACTCATTACTGACTTTCGGTGGGATGTTACTCATGCCCCCCTACACATTAGCAGCACAGAGGTGGAATGAGTGGAGAGGGTCAAACTCCTGGGAGTAGTCATCAACAACAAGCTTTCTTGGACTCTTCATGTGGACGCACTGGTTACAAAGGCCTAATAACATCTCTTCTTCCTCAGGCAGCTGAGAAAATTTGGCATGATGGCGAATACCCTTGCCCACTTTTATAGGTGCGCCATCGAGAGCATTCTGTCTGGATGTATCACTACCTGGTATGGCAACTGTACCATTCAAGATCGGAGACGGTTACAGAGTGGTGAACTTAGCCCAGACAATTGTAAAGGCCAACCTCCCATCTATAGAATTAATCTATCAGCCCGCTGTCAAGGAAAAGCTGCCAACATTCTCAAAGATCCATCTGACCCTGGCAATGCTTTTCTACAACCTCTACCATCAGGGAGAAGGTACAGAAGCTTGAACACACGCACCAGCCTGTTTCACAACAGTTTCTATCACTGTTGTTAGAATACTGAATGGACTCAAACTCTTAGCATTCACCTGTACCTGTGTTTTTTGTTTTTGCCACTGTTTACCTATTATTTACTTATCTCTACTATTTAACTATGTGATCTGCCTGTGTTGGTCGCAAGACAAAGCTTTTCACGGTTCTCTGTATACGTGACAATAAATTCAATTCCATTCAATTCTGACGAAAGAACATTGACCTGAAATATTAATTCTGCTTTTATCCATGGATACTGTGTGACACGCTGAGCATTTTTGTTTTTTGTTTTTTCCTCCTTGAATTCCAAAAAGGGTGTCATCAGCATTGCTAGGTCCATCTAGAACTGAATGAAGTCAGACTACCATAAAAAGGACATCCATAACCTACCTATTGTACATTAAACCTCTGATTATATAATATGAATAAGGAGGTACTGAAGCATGTGGATGCATAACAGTGCTTTTGCTAAAATTACAGGCAAGGTAGTAAAAGTCCCTATTTTAAAGAGATTAAAACAGATCAGGTTACAATAGCAAGCACATCTTTTTGATGGTGTCAACTTCTTGGATAATTCTGATGTCAAAACTCCAGATTAATCTGTAATGCAACTACCAAAAGGTCAGGAATAAAAACAAAAAGTGCTAGAAAGATTTAGCAGATCTGGAAATGTCCAGAGAGAGAAAAACAGACTTAACATTTCAAATCAAACCACTTTTCTTTTATGGCATCCATAAAATTGGCAGTTTTCTTAAGGACAATCCAGAGCAGTCTCTGAGAGAACAAAATAATTTGCTTGGGTGGAGGAGCATAGAATATAGTCAGCAGTACACATTATTGTTTATACATTTCAGAATATCTCAGAACATGATCAGAGCAGATAATGCTATCCGAGGAAATCTTAAAACTATAGATCAAACACTTCTCCAGAAAAAAATAACAACAGAAGAAGATTCCATACAATAATGTATTTGATTTGATTGCTACTCCATGCATGTCTGCACATTTCAATCATAATTTGAAGAAAATACCAGCAAGATCATACCTTCAACACATTTTAGTGAATAATTTATTTTTAAGATTGCATCATATTGCTAAAATGCAGTACTCACAAATCTGTTAGCAGATGTGAATGCTTTCATGGACATTTTGGCATGATCCTTCTCGCTTGCTACCGAATACAAAGGATCTGTGGTGGACAAGATTAGATTAGATTACATTACAGTGTGGAAACAGGCCCTTCGGCCCAACAAGTCCACACCGCCCCGCCGAAGCGCAACCCACCCATACCCCTACATTTACCCCTTACCTAACACTATGGGCAATTTAGCATGGCCAATTCACCTGACCTGCACATCTTTTGACCGTGGGAGGAAACCGGAGCACCCAGAGGAAACCCATGCAGACACGGGGAGAACGTGCAAACTCCAAACAGTCGCCTGAGGCAGGAATTGAACCCAGGTCTCTGGCGCTGTGAGGCAGCAGTGCTAACCACTGTACCACCGTGCCGCCCAGGAGTTATTGATTATTCAATAGCTCATCAGGATTTTATTTCAACCTAATAAGAAGTTTATATATAAAAAATTGCAACTTGAAAGACTACTTGTAGGAATCATCAACATGAATCCCCCAGCTCTAACTCATCAGCTTGTTCCTAAGAACTAATTCAAGTTTAATATCAATTTTCACAAACTCTCAATTTTGGTAATATTTTCATTGTGCTGTAATTCATTTAAAAAAACGTAAATTACCTTAACATTTTGGAAATAAAGTATTTCTGAATACCATACGGCCAGTTTAAAAACAAATAAAAGCTGAATGGGTAGAGACCTAGCATGGAAATTGGTGGCTGGAAATTCAAGCTGGGCCACTGCATTGCAGAACATAACATGGTGGGACTTTTGATTACCAGCATGCTCCAGCAGTGATATTGCAAATCTCATCCCTACACCACTTGCAGGTGTCCTTGGAAGTTTGGGGTCAAGGGAAGAAATTTTCACCCTGCCGTGTTCTTATATGTCAATGCCATTGAAAATTTTGTTTGGCCACAAAGAGGAGGAGAACAAAGGTCAAGGTTGTTGCTCCTTTTGGTGTTGAACAATATGTGTTTTACAAAACAGAACCCAAAAGGTAAGCAACATACAAAAGCATAAATTGCTGGAGAAACTCAGAAGATCTGGCAGCACCTCTGAAGAGAAAACGTAATTAATATTTCAACTCCAGTGACCCTTCTTCACAACTGATAGTAGCAGCTAGGAAAAAGTGATACTTATGCTAATGATGAGTGGGGCAGAAAAGGAATGAGCAGATAGGTAGACTTGCAGCCCAGAGAGAGACAGAGAGGAAAAAAAAATGTTAGGAGACAAAGAATAGTAAGCCAGGGAGGAAAAGAAGCTGGATAGATGATAATGGAAGTGAGTGGGTGAAAATGGGTTGGCTGAGCTGAAAGCAGCACATGTCATGACAAGACCTGAGGTATGGCAGTGGGTAATACTTATAGAAGCAGGTGTTAATGCTCTAAAATTATTAAACTCTACATTGAAGGCTGTAATGTTCCCATGCAGAAATGTAATGTTCCCATGCAGAAAATGAAATATTGCTCTTCCAACTTGGACTGATCCTCACTGGAACACTGCAGTAGGCCAGAGACAGAACTGTTGGTGTGGGAAATGTCACAGTGGTATGATAAAGTGGCAGGCAAGCTTGGTTATTATTACAGACAGAACATACGCATAGGCACTACAAGACAGTCATTCAGTAGGTATTTCATGTCCCCAGTGTTCAGGATACCACATCGTAAGCAGAAAATACAGTAGACCAGTGAAATGCAGGTAAATCACAGCTTTACCCAGAAGGTGGTCAGGGGCCTTGGTTAATGAGGTGTGGTGAGAGAAATGGGAAGATGCTGTGGAGGGTTCTTTTCTTCCCTGGTTTACTATTCTCAATTCAGTTGTCTGCCTAACCTTTTTTCTCCCTTGCAGAGTCCCTTCTCCACCTGTTTGCTCACTCATCTCCTCCATAAGCACAAATATCACATTTTCCTAGTTACTATTATTTCTTAAGGAGGATCACTGGAGTCGAGGCAACCCTGGTTCTCGCCACAGCTGTTGTCAAACCTAATCAGTTTCTCCAGCAACTTCTGTTTGTGTTTTTTTTTCCAGATTTCCAGCATCGGCAGTTCTTTGTTTTACAAAAGATAAACACTCCATTACTTCGGGTGTCACACACTTGTGAGAATAGGAAGGAAGAGCAAGTAGATGTGACCCAGATGGGAATGTTTCAGATTCCTGGAGCGTTGGGACCAATTTGCTCAAGACGAGATGGTTTGCATGTGAACCGAACTGTCATTGAAACTGCGCCGATCTGATACTGCCCGATTCCTGCCACTTTCCGAGATGAATTTGTACCCCCCGAGTCCAGAGAAAGCAGCAGCAGCAACAGCAGCAACAGGCTGAGGGCTGAACAACTTGCCATTCTCTCCGCCGACAAGATTCACACACATAAGGAAAGGGGCCATGATTTGGAGATGCCGGTGTTGGACTGGGGTGTACAAAGTTTAAAAAAAAAATCACACAACACCAGGTTATAGTCCAACAGGTTTAATTGGAAGCACACGAGCTTTCGGAGCGACGCTCCTTCATCAGGTGATTGATTGGAAAGGGGCAGCACTGAACGATAAGAAAAAGGAGAATGAGAAATGCGAATAAATTAATGGGGAGGAATTTTTTTCTTCACAAAAGAAATGAGAAATGAAGGTAACTGGAAAGGGTAACAGTACAACAGCGGTGGAGATATGAAGTGAGCTGCCTTACCATACAGATAGTCATGGGGTCTCTCGGGTTTGAACCGTTGCTTCTCCCGCACGCTCTGGGCGATGGTGAAACTCATGCTGCTGCAAAGCGGTAAGACGCCAATTCCCCTTCCTGGTTGTTTCTTTTTTTTCACTGGCGCCCGTCAAGAGGCATTGATCGCGGTTTATCCGTTTCAATTCCCCTGTTAATTTTTTTTTGCGCCAGAGGAATCGGTTTAGCCACAGCGACCTTGTTTGTAGCGTGCGGTAACCATAACAACCGCTGCAGCTGAGGAGGGGAACGGGATCGGGATCGGGATGATGGACCTGCTGCGAAGTTAACATCCACAGACACCGCCACCTACCGACCAGCAACACACTTCAGGTCAGGTAGCACCTGAGGAGCGGGGATCCTGGTAAAGGGCTCATGCCTGCCTGAATCATCGATTCTCCTGCTTCTCGGATGCTGCCTGACCTGCTGTGCTTTTCCAGCACCACACTCTCGACTTTAATCTCCAGCATCTGCAGTACTCACCTTCCTCTACACACTTCAGGGGAGGCGAATCGGACAAAATAATTCCTCAGTTAATGTCAACAACCCCATCATCTTTAAAAGGATGGGGTTCTAGTTGTTTTGGTTCTAGTTGTTTTCCTTCCCCTCCTGAATACTGAAGGAAAGAATGATGGACTGTGTGTAATATTCACCTACCAGGATTAATTTAGTCAATTCAACAGTCATGAGTAGGGTTAATGACCGTAGGCTTGTTCCAGATTCTCTCGGAATTAAAGAATAAAATCTAAAACATAGTTGTGAGTAATTTAGGAGAAACGCGATATTTGCAAATAGTGAAATTTAAAACATTACTTCAAACTAGGGATGGGCAATAAATGCTGGCCCAGCGAGAGACTCCCATATCGCCGTGAATAAATTTTTAAATGCAGCAGATTAGGTATAAAAGTGTTGAAGACTTTGTGATAGGGTCACCAATCTTCGCACCATACCCAGTAATCTCTCGAGACTGAGGAACAATTTCCCTGGCACTGTTGCTAACGCTACAGTTGTACAACTGTGTTTGGTGAAAATCTGGTCTGTTACAATGAAACGCGCTAAATTTCAGATGTCAATATGCATTTTCACAGCCCAAAAAATGCACAAAAATGGATTGACCAGAGCGGTCACTGGCGAAGCAATGGCACTTACTATTGAATTCGACTAAATCAACTTTTCAGTAATTATATCGTTAGCACATTCAGTTCTTACTTCCCACATAAGTTTAAAACCTGCCTCCAAGTTAGGTAAAAACAATGACTGCAGATGCTGGAAACCAGATTCTGTGCTGGAAGAGCACAGCAGTTCAGGCAGCATCCAAGGAGCAACCTACCTCCAAGTTAACCCGTCCTCGTACATTCAACAATTATATTAATAGGCAAGGTAAACCATCACATTAAAGTAAACCAGGAGTAAAAATGTTAAATTTCAGACAGCAAAATAGTTGTGATTATATATTAAGATAGAAACTGAAATATCGTTAACTACATTTTTAAATACTTGGAATTTTTGTAATGCCGAAAATTGACATTACAAAAGTATCAGGAAATGCAAATCCTTTCAAACGGAATAGATTGATATTGATTGTCATTGATATGACATTGTAATCTAACAACATATTGTTATTTCTAATGCATTATTATTGGTTTGAATATTGTTTCCATGTGCGCTGTTTATACGTGTTGTTGTGTCGCAATAGTCTTACCAAACCATAGGGGCTGCTCTCTGATTACCTGTAGATAGAAGCGACTGGTGGTGATTTAACGTGAAGGCAACCAGACCTTCAACCAAGGAAGAGACTTCATAGTAACCTCAAACCGGTGACAGGAATTGAACCCACACTGCTGGCATTACAGATTAATTAAATGGAAACAAAACTTATCGAAATAAAATATTTTGTTTAATAACTAGATAGAAAATAAAGATCACTTCCATGTTACTTTAGTTCACTTATTAATTTTCAATTTAAAAAAATTTTATATGTCACAAAAAAGTGTCTAGAACATAGAACAGTACAGCATGCCATAGGCCCTTCGGCCCACAATGCTGTGTTGAGCATTTATCTTAATCTAAGATCAACCTAACCTACACACCCCTCAATTTACTGCAGTCCATGTGCTTGTCCAGCAGTCACTTAAATGTCCCTAGTGTCTCTGATTCTACTACCACTGCTAGCAGTGTATTTCATGTACCCACCACTCTGCGTAAAGAACGTACTTCTGGCATCCCCCCCAATCATCTTAAAATTATGATCCCTCGTAACAGCCATTTCTGCCCTGGGGAAAAGTCTCTGGCTATCCACTCTAACTATGCATCTCATTACCTTGTACACCTCTATCAAGTCACCTCTCTTCCTCCTTCTCTCCAGTGTGAAAAGCCCCTAGCTCATTCAACCTATCTTCACAAGCAGCATCCTGGTAAATCCCCTCTGCACTCTCTCAAAAGCATCCACATCCTTCCTCTAATGAAGTGACAAGAACTGGACACAATATTCCAAGTGTGGTTTAACCAGGGTTTTATAGACCTGCAGCAAATCCTCATGGCTCTTTAACTCAACCCCCCATTAAGGAAAGCCAAAACATCATATGCCTTCTTTATAACCCTATCAACTTGGGTGGCAACTTTGAGGGATCTATGTACGTGGACCCAAAAATCCTGCTGTTGCCCCACACTGCCAAGAATCCTGTCTTTAACTCTGTATTCAACCTTCCAAACTGGATCACTTTGCATTTATCCAGGTTGAACTCCATCTGCCACTTCTCAGCCCAGCTTTGCATCATGTCGATGTCTTGTTGTAGCCTGCAACAGCACTCAACACTATCTACACCACCAATCTTTGTATCATTGGCAAACTTACTAACCCACCCTTCCACTTCTTCATCCAAGTCACTTATAAAAACTATAACGAGCAAAGGCCCAAGCACATATCCCTGCGGGACATCACTGGTCACCAACCACCAGGCAGAATACTTTCCATCCACTACCACTTGCTGTTTTTTTTGGCCAGCCAAATCTCTATCCAGACAGCCAAATTTCCCTGTATCCCAAACCTCTAAACTTTCTGAATGAGCTACCGTGGGGAACCTTATCAAATGCCTTACTGAAATCCATATACACCACATCCATTGCTTGACCTTCATCAACTTGTATTGCCACATCCTCAAAAAACTCAAATAGGCTTGTGAGGCATGACCTGCCCCTCACAAAGCCATGCTGACTATCTTTAATCAAACTATATAGTCATAAATCCTATCTTTTTCTTTCCAGTACTTTGCTTACCACAGATAAGACTGACTGGTCTGTAATTCCCAGGGATTTTGCTATTCCCTTTCTTGAACAGAGAAACAACATTTGCCTCCCTCTAATCATCCAGTACTACTCCCGTGGAGAGTGAGATGCAAAGATCATCACCAGAGGAGCAGCAATCTCATTCCTCGCTGCCCGTAGTAACCTTAGATATATCTGGTCTGACCTTGGGGCCTTATCTATTTTGATGCTTTCCAGAATTTCCAGCACATCCACTTTCTTAATATCAATTTGTTTAAGTCTATTAACCTGATCCATGGTGTTCTCACTATCAACAAGGTCCCTCTCTCTAGAGAATACTGAAGCAAAAACCTAATTTAGGGCCTCCCCTACTTCTTCAGACTTAAGGTACAAGTTCGCTCCACTATCCCTGATCGCCCTACCCTCTCTCCGATCATTCTCTTATTCCTCACATAAGTGTAGAACGCCTTTGGGTTTTCCTTAATCCTTCCTGCCAAGGGATTTTCATCCCCTCCCCTAGCTCTCCTCAGTCCATTTTGAGTTTTTTCCTAGACACCCTGTAATCCTGTAAAGCTGTGCCAGATCCTTGATTCCTCAACCTTAAGTAAGCTTCCTTCTTCCTCTTGACAAGAAGCTCCTCTTCTCTTGTCATCCAAGGCTCCTTCACCTAACTATTCCTTGCCTGTCTTAGTGGGACATGCACAACCAGTGCTCCTTAAATAGCCTCCACATTTCTATTCTGCATTTCCTGTAGAACAATTGTTCCCAATTTATACGCCACAGCTCCTGTCTAATAGCAGTATAATTTCCCCTCACTTATTAAATACCTTCCCAGACTGCCTGTTCCTATCCCTTTCCATGGCTATGGTCAAGGTGAGACAGTTATGGTCACTGTCACCAAAATGCTCTCCCACCAAGAGATTTGACACCTGGCTTGGCTCATAGCCTAGCACCAATTCCAATATGGCCTCCCCCAGTCGGCCTATCTACAAATTGATAATAGAAGGTTCTGAAGAAGGGCACATGCCCGAAACATCGATTCTTCTGCTCCTTGGATGCTGCCTGACCTGCTGCGCTTTTCCAGCAACACATTTTCAGCTCTATCTACATATTGAGTTAGGAATCCCTCCTGAACACACCTGCCAAAATAGGTTCTATACAGACCATCAGCACCAAGTTCCAATCAATATTGGGGAAATTGAAGTCACCCATAACAGTTCTGTTACATCTCCACCTTTCCGAGATCTGCTGTCCAATCTGCTCTTCCATCTCTCTGCTGCTATTGTTGGGTCTATAGAAAACATCCAGTAATGTGACTGCTCCTTTCCTGTTACTGACTTCCACCCACACTGACTCAGTAGACAAACCCTCCTCAACAATCTCCTTTCTGCAGCTGTGATGCACTTTCTAATTAACAATGCTCTTTTACCTCCTGTCCTTTATCTTTTTAAAAGATCTAAACCCTGGAATATCCAGCAACCATTAGAGACATCCCGGACCCTAGCACCTGGGGAGTCAGGACTACCTTCTGGGAATCCTGTTTACAATCAAAGAACCCTTCCTCTAACTATTGAGTCTCCTACCACTCACACTTTTCTATTCTCCCCCCTTCCCTTCTGAGCCACAAAGCCAGGCTCAGTGCCACAGACCTGTTACTGTGGCCTTTCCCCTGGTTGGTCATTCCCCCCAACAGTATCCAAAACAGTATACTTATTATTGAGGGGAACCGCCATAGGGGATCCCAGCACTGTCTGCCTGTTCCCTTTCTATCCCCTGACTGTAATCCATTTATCTTTCTCCTGTACCTGAGGTGAGACTACCTGACTGTAACTCCTCTCTATTACCCCCTCCGCCTCCCAAATTATCCAAAGTTCATCCAGCTCCAGCTCCAGTTCTCTAACGCGGTTACTGAGGAGCTGGAGTTGGGTGCACTTCCTGCAGATGAAGTCAGTGGGGACACTAATGGTGACTCTTAATTTCCACATCCTACAGGAGGAGCATGCAACTTCCCACCGTTGCGAATTCCCAAAGACACTATAGAAAAAACTAGTAACCTTACTGAATCGGCGCACAGAACCTTTTTTGTTTTAGTTAGAGGAGGAGAATGGGTGGGAGACACTACCTAAGTAGTGTTTCAGGTAAAGCAACCGCCCAAATATATTACCTCACTTACTCAGCAGTCCCATGTCCACTCCTGCTCAGTGTGCGCTCCGCCTATTCATAAGTTTTTAAGGGAGGAATTTACCTTCCTAGCAGCCCCCTAGTCATCGCTCTCACCGCTCTTGCTGCTGCAGCAATAATGGATGCTGCAGATCCCACGAGATAAGCAAAGAATTTTGTGCATACAGTTCTGTTGTTGCTGTAAGGGTTATTTGAAATGTAATGTTGACTTCAAAATGCCTCTGTAAATTCCAGAGGCTTGTTCCACAGTGACCCTGTAAGCTCCCAATGTCTCACTGAACCAATATATTTCAAAAATGACTGCCTTAAATCAATCAGATAACTAAGCACTCCTGAATTTCTCAAACAAAGTAGATGCATTATTTCTAATCTAATCCACAATTCCCGAGATTCTGAAAAAAATCTCAGAAGATTGGAAAACCACAAGTGTAACTCTCCTCTTCGAGAAGGGAAGAATACAGAAAGCAGAAAATTGTAAGCCAAATAGCTCAACACATGCCACAGGAGAATTGCTAGAATCTATTATTGGGGATGTTATTGTAGGATATTTAGAAAACCAAAATTCGATCAAGCAGAGTCAATATGATCTGTGAAAGAAAATTGTGCTTGATAAATTTATTATATTTGAGGATGGTCCATCATAAAGAAGTCCAATAAATTAAATCTTTTAGTAAAGGTGTCCTGTATCTAAGTGTATTTGGACTTTCAATAATTCTTTGGATAAAAAGGTTACTGCACAAGATAAGAGGTCAAGGTGTTTAAGTAATATATTAGGATGGCTAGAAGATTTGTTAACTATCAAGTTAGATAAACAGGTCATTTTTCAAGTTGACATCACAAGAAATAGTGCTAGCTACTAGATCCTCAAATATTTACAACCTGCATTCAATTAAATTAAGGACCAAGTCTGTTATCAAAGTTGCTGATAATAGAGATAAGTAGTATATCAGTTGTGAAGAGGAAGCAAAGAGGTTGCAAATGGCTTTAGATAAAGTGCGTGGGGTAAAAATTTGTATTTGAAATATAATATGTGAAATTCTGCAATTGTCTACTTCAGAGGAAGAGTAGAAAAATGGAATGTTATTTAAATGAAGAAAGCCTACATATTACTATGCTACAAAAGGATCTGGATGTCTTTGTAGATCAATTATAAAAAGTTAACCAACAGGTTCAGCAATTAGGAAGGCAAGTGGAATAATATTCTTTATTGTGTGGTGTTGGAAAGGCACAGCAGGTCAGGCAGCATCCAAGGAGCAGGAGAATCGACATTTCGGGTATAAGTTCTTCATCAGGAATGTCCTTTATCAAAAGACTCTGATCTCCTGCATCTGCAGTCCTCAGTTTCTCCTAATATTCTTTATTGCCAGGGACCAGTGTGTAAAGATAGGGAGATCTTGTTACAGTTAGCCAAGGCATTGGTGAGACCACATTGAGTACTGCCTGTATTTTGCATAATTATATAAAGAAAGGAATGCCTTACACTGAAAGCATTTCAGATAAAGTTCACTATGTGAACAGCTGGGGCTGAGAGGTGACCTTATCGAGGTTTACAAAATTATGAGGGGCATGGACAGGATAAATAGACAAAGTATTTTCTCTGGGGTGGGGGAATTCAGAACTAGAGGGCATAGGTTTAGAATGAGAGGGGAAAGATATAAAAGAGACCTAAGAGGCAACTTTTTCACACAGAGGGTGGTGCGTGTGTGCAATGAGCTGGCAGAGGAAGCAGTGGAGGCTGGTACCATTGCAACATTTAAAAGGCATTTGGATGGGTACATGAATAGGAAGGGTTTGGAGGGATTTGGGCCAGGTGCTGGCAAGTGGGACTAGATTGGGTTGGAATATCTGGTAGACATGGATGGGTTGGGCCGAAGGGTCTGTTTCCATGCTGTACATCTCTATGACTCTATGTTGTTTCCTGGGATGAAGGGATCGTTATATGACAAAGTTGAATCGGTTGGGCCTATATTCATTGGAATATTGAAAATGAGAGTATTTTAAATTTTAAAATCTAAGATTCTGGGGGAGTTTGACAGGGTGGAGAATCATGTATCCAAAACAACGGGGTTACAGTTTCAATACAAGGGATCTTCCATTTAAGACAACAGATATAGAGGGATTTCCTCTCTGAGGGTTGTTAATCTTGGGATTCTCTTCAAAATATATTCAAGGCTGAGTTAGATTTGTTTTTTCTACTACAAGGAAATTGAAGGTTTTGAGTGAGTTGAAAAATGGAGTTAAGGACACAGTGAATGAGTGAGCAGGTGGGGGAGGTACTATTGCTGGACTGGTAATCCAGAGACCCAGGTAATTCTCTGGAGATCCAGGTTTGAAATTGTTTTAATAAGTCTGTAACCAAAAGTCTTTTAATGACCAATGATTCTCATTAAATCACATACGGCACACTAAAGCCTGGTCTAGGTGTGATACCAGGCCCACAGTAATGTGGTTGATTTTTAACTGCTGTTTGAAATGGCCAAGCAAGTCACTCATTTGTACCACACTGCTAAAAAACTCAACATTGAGATTTGATTTGTAAATGAGAGACAGGTCTTTTACCAAACAGCAAGCAGTGACAGGATGTGTACCATAAGGATCAGTGCTTGGAGTCCAACAATTCACAATATATATTAGTGATTTTAACAAGGGAACTAAATTTCTCCAAGTTTGCAGACAATACAAAATCATGCAGAGACGCTTCAGTGTGATTTCATCAACTTGAATGAGTGCACAAAAACAGATGAAGTTTAAAATGCAAGATTATCCATTTGGAAGCAAAAGCAGGAAGGAAGATTATTATCAGAATGATAGATTGGATCAATGACTTGGATGAGTAAAGTGAATGTACTACAGCTAAAATAGATGGGACAGCAATGGTGGGGATGACACAAACAGTCTGCAGAGAGATATGATATATTAAATGGGCAAAGATTTGACAAATGGATTATAATGTGAGGATATGCATTTTGGCAGGAACAATACAGCTGAATATTAGTTAATTGGAGAAAGTCAGTAGAAAACTACAGAACAGAAGGATTTAGGTGTCCTTATCTATGAATCACAGAAAGTTAGCTTCCAAGTTGAGCAGGTAATAGGGAATTCAAAGGAATGTGGACCTTTATCTCAAAGGGAATAGAGTATAGAAGAAGGGAGATAATGCTAAAACTATACAAAACACTATTCATACCACAGCTGGAATACTGTGAACAATACTGGGCCCCTTTTCTAAGGAAAGATATCCTGGCATTGGAGGCAGTCCATAGAAGTTTCATGAGGCTGACACTACGTATGGAGTGACTGTTTTATGAGAAGAAGTTGAGTAGATTGAGCCTGTACTTGTTGGAATGTAGAAGAATGAGAGGTGACCTTATTGAAACATACAATATTCGTAGATGTTTTGATAGGGCAGATGCAGAAAGTTTGTTTCCTCTTGAGGTAGAGTCTAAGACTAGAGGTATAATCTCAGATTAAGGAGTTGCACATTTAAGACAAAAGTGAGGAGGAATACATTCTTTTAGATCGTTGTGTATTTGTGGAATTCTATATCACAGAAGGCTGTTGAGGCCTGGTCATTACGTATATTTAAAGCTCAGATAGACAGATTTTTATTCTGTAAGAGAAACAATGGTTATGGGGAAAAGGCGGGAAAGTGATGTTGAGGATTATCAGATCAGGCATGATCTCATTGAATGGCTGAGTAGACTCAGTGGTCTGAATGATCTAATTCTGCTCATATGTCTTATGGTTCTTGACAACATTGTTGAAAACTTGTGCCTCAAAACTGGCTGTACTTTGGGCCAAGCTGTCACAGTGCAGCTACAATACTGGTATCTACCAGGCAATATAGAAAATTGCCTGAGGCATGTCCCACACATAAAAAAAAGAACAAATTCAATCCCGTAATTAACTTTTCAGTTCAATCTTGATTATGAGCAAAGCAATTTAATGGATCATCAACAGTGCTATCAAGCAGTACCTACTTAGCAATAACCTACTCATTGATATTCGGTTTGGGTTCTGCCAGGCCCACTCCAGCAGAAAAGAAAGGCCTAACTCTTCCTATTTTTATTTGCTATTCATCACTCTACTTGCGCACTCAGGAAATTAAATTCTTCTTATCAGAGAAGTTGATCAGGATTTCAAATAGAGCTTTTAAGGCTATGTAGGTAGCAATAATGCCACAATCTAATTACAGAAGTTCAGTATTCGGAAGAAGTTTTTGCCTTTATTTCTTTGCTGCATTCATGATGAACTGAACAAATTCAGAGCCATTCTGAACGGCATGTTTAATGCAGAAATAAACTACTGACTATGGACTCCAGCTCTCTTCCTGGCAACAGTCTACGGTTACCAATTGGTATGAAAGTTTGATATCCCATTTGAACTATTGTGAGCTATGCCCTAACAGGTCGCCATGACAAAGACACCTTTTTCCACTTCTCAATAACATTGCTCAACTTTGCCTATCACAGCTCATCAGGTGTTTTAACCTTCTTGATGTTTTTGTTTCCAGTAGATTCCACTATTCCAATGAACTTCTAGGTGGTCTTCCATATTACACCCGCAGTAAACTCGAAGCCAAGTTCAAGCTCACGCTAAATCTTGTTCTCCTGTCACCCCTCTGCTTACTAGTCAACACTGGCTCCCCATCAAGCAAAATATAGATTTTTTTAAAAATTCTCATTCCTGTTTTTAAATCATTGCATTTTTCCTATTTCTTCAATCTCCTTCAGCCTTTCAATCATCAGAGGTAATTGCAATGTTCTAACTCTGGCTTCTTGTACAATCCTATTGGGACCCAAGTTCTAGAGTTTCCTCCTTCTACCATCTGCCTCTCTGTTTCACTTTCCTCCTTCGTTGCACTTTGACCAAGCATTTGGTCATCTTACCTCATTTATCCTTGTCTTCTTTCCCTATTCATTTATGGGAAACAGACATCGTCGTCCATTTATACCTATCTTGAATTGATCCTGAGAAACAAATTGGAATATTTGCTATCTACAAGGTGCATTATAGAAACTCACTAAGTTTCATTATGTTAAAGGTACTATATTAACATAAGTTGTTGAAACATTTTAATATATTATGTTGATAACAATTTCATTTGAAGCTAACATTAGGTAAAATTCCAAGCATTTGTGCTTTATTTTCAAGTTTCTTGATTTTTAAAAAAAAATGTAAATTCCCAAAGTTGCTTCTAATAATTGTTCAGTTTTGCTTCCAATCCTCATTTATCTACAGACAGCAGTAAAAGAGATGAGAATTATGATACCAGATCCTGACATGCTTTGAATTCTGTCCTCTAAAGCCTAGTTTATATTCACTAGTTGTTAAGAATGAGGATGACCAGAATATCAAAATAAATTATCCATTTTTTAATATGACCATACAGGCATCAGTGTCTTGCTGATGACAGCTATCATTCAAGGAAGAGCTTTAGACTTTGCACAAATAACCTTTATCAAGATAACAAGCTATAAGCATGAATCAATATGATCAATAGTGATATAAATGTTATCAGACTTAACATTATTAACAAACATCACAAATCTATAACTAAATCATATATTCATTGTATTCAGCTTTTAGGGTACAAAACAGGCAATATGATGCGATTCTATTTGACAGGTTAAAACAGTGTACAGTTTTGCACTTATATATTACCTTTCACCACCAGAGAATGTCCTAGAATGCTTTATGGTTAAGCGCTATTAAAGTAAAAAGTCACCACTGTCCCAGAGGACTACATTAGACAGAGATGACGAGTGGTGGTTTAACCTGACAGTTACCATGCCTCCGGTGAGGGGAGAGATCTTCATTGTGCAGGAATTGAACCCCCCACTACATACTCTACATCACAAACTAGCTTGTCCAGCCAACTGAGTTAGCTGACTCCTTTTCTGCAATGTACTCATTGTTGTAAGATAGGAAACATGGTAACCAATGTCGTATAAACCATGCTCCACAAACAGCAATATCATATTGACCAAATACAGTTGTTTATTTTTGTGATGTTATGCAATAAATATTAGCCAGGACATTGAGAATAACTCTCTTGGTCACCTTTGAAACAGAGAGATTTTTCACATCTACCCCTGAGGGGAGATGGTATCTTGTTTTAATCTTTCATCTAAAATGTGGAACTTCCAACAATGCAACACTCAAGTGTCAGCCTTTGATGCGTTATGTTGAAGTCCTGAATGGGACTTAAATTGGCAACCTTTTGATTTGAAAGAGAGTGCTCCCAACTGAGCCTTGGATGACACTTGTTAAAAATTTCTTTTTTACAATTTTTATTATTTTTAAAAGCTCACTTGTTTTAATGAAGGACAAGCAATAACTATAAATTGGTTTTGTTGTAGCTGATTTTCAAACAATATTATACAAATAAAAAATATACAGATTTATTGATTATTCTTGTCCACTATGAAGGCTTCCAGCGATCTAGGGCTTCTGTAACAAAACAAAAAGCAGATTAGAAAATACAACAAATAATCATTGTTAATAATATATATAACTAAAAATAGGAAGTTCATAGGATTTGAAATTAATGTTGAGCACAAATAAGTGAAAGCAAATAAGCAGTTTGTTCTACATAACAGTTCTTTTTACTTTCAATTGACCAACACTTCCACTAAGCTCAACTTTTAATTCTTTGTCCTGATCAATGTTAGCTCCATGGATTGAAGGACATTCTCATTACAAATGCTCAGTGTCAACTTCAAGGATTCAGATACACAGTAAAGCTCCTTTTAGTCTATTCCAGCAACATGCCTTAATTTGATACCCCACTGAATTACTACGTCATTTCAGTTTCCAACATCCTGTCAGTGTGAATGCAAGTTAGCAATAATTAATGCCAAATTAAAGAATACTTTGTTTGCTGAATCCAAATTTCAAAGTGAAATGTATGTGTCTAACTCATTCCACTATGTAGGATCAGTATAATGTTTTATTTACGCTTTGGTTGTTTATTTTCAGATGGAATTGGTTTTAATAATTTTTTTGGTCAGGCCATTTTGACCTTTTTGGTGCAGACAAATCACTATGCAGTGAGGATTTTGTGTTAAATGCTGGCTGCTACCATCTATGTAACATTATAGACTCATTTTTAAAATTAGTAATGACCTACTTCAAAGGGTGTCGTTCTACTGTCAGTGGGAATGCAAGTTAATGGTAAATTAATGAAAAGTTAGTTTGTTGAATCCAGATTTCAACGTGTCCAACTCATTCCACTCTGTAACTCATGTTTGTTTACATAAATCACCACATTATGAAATCAGCAGTGCTATGAAGGTAAGTGCACAGCACTGGAAAATCAATGGTGATCAACCTTTCCTGCATGTTTGCAAAATCAATAACATAGAAGGGGACGTGTGAGCAGGTCTTTCTCCAATTTATTAAATGGGATTTTAAAAAGTAGTTAAATGAAAATAATCAAATATATTCATAAATTAGATAAATTGCAGCTCAGGATTCAGTCCCTAGCCCTTCAGCTTCAACAGAGGAGAAAAGGAGGCAGCAACAGGATAAATTGAGGCCCAGGAATGGGTAACACACTTGTTCCTCTAATCCTTTACCCCCATATTGTGTTGTACCAGTTTAAATAATATTTATGGTAAAATGCTATTTTCATGTAAATTCTTTAATCTGGAATATTATATGAGCTGTTCACAGTTCAGTTAGTTAATACTGGAAAACTGAACAAGGTGGAATGAATCTATACTCAGCTCTTTGAATCTTACCAAAAGTATGGCACTGACATCACTATGGATTTATAATTTTACCTCTTCCCCTTGATTTTCATTGTGACCTTTCCATCTCTGGCCCTCATTTTGCTCCAACCAGTTCAAAGCAAAGTTCAGGTGTGTAAGACTTTTATTTTTAATCACTCTTAGGACATGGGAGCTACTGACTGGCTAACACAGATTATCCTTCCCAAGCTGCCCTTGAGAGGTTGTAGTGAGCTGCTTTCTTGAACTTCTGTAGTCCATGTGCTGAAGGTAAACCCACAATGCCCTTATGAAGAGAATTCCAGGATTTTGACCCAGTGAGACTGAAGGAACGGTGATATACAGAGGAACCTTGATTATCCAAAGAACACGGGCAGGGTGTATTTTGTTCGGTTAATTGAATTCTGGATAATTGAATGCCAGATAACATATTTTAGCCAAGATTTGGGATCTTACAATCTTGCCAGATATTCCAACATTCAGGTAATTGACTGCTGGATAATCGAGGTGAGTCTGTATTCCCAAATCAGGATGATGAGTGGCTTGTTAGGGAACTTGCAGGTGGTGGTGTTCCCATGTATTTGCTGCCTTCATCCTTCTATATGGAAGTGGTTGTGGGTTTGGAAGATACTATCTAAGGATCTATAAATTTCTGCTGTGCATTTTCTAGAAGTACTGAGTGCAAGCTGTGGAGGGAGTGACTGCTTATGGATTTGATGCTAATAAAGTTGGCTACTTTGTCCTGGTTGGTCCCAAGCTTCTTGAATGTTGTTGGAGCTGCACCTATTCAGACAAGCGGGGAGTATTCCATCACTTTCCTGACTTGTGCCTTGTAGGTGGTACATGGTATCTGGGAAATCAGGAAGTGAGTTACTTGCTGAAGAATTCCTAGCTTCTGACTTCGTGTTGTAGTTACTGCGTTTATGTGGCAGGTCCAGTTGAGGTTTTGGTCAATGGTAACCCCCAGGGATGTTGATAGTGGGGAATTCAGTGATGATAGCACCATTGAATGTCAAGGGACAGTGATTAGATTATCTCTTATTGGTGATAGTCATCACTTAGGATTTGCGAGCTGCTAAAGTTACTTCTAACTTGTCAGACCAAGCCTGGATATTGTCCAGATCTCGTAGCACTTGAATATGGACTATTTAAGATTCTGAAGAGTCTGTGATAATGCTAAACATTATGCAATCATCAGTAAATAATTACATTTATGACCTGGAGGACAGGTCATTAATGAAGCAGCTGAAGATGGTTGGGCATAAGACACTAGTCTGAGGAACTCTTGCAGAGATGTCCTAGACCTGATGACTGATCCTCAACAACTACAACTATCTTCCCAGTACTAGATATGACTCCAACCAGCAAAGAGTTTGCGCCCTGATATCCATTGATTCTAATTTTGCTTGGACTCTTTGAAGCCACACTTGGTTGAATGAAGCCTTGGTGTTAAGGGTCACTGTCACCTCACATCTGGAATTCAGCTCTTTTGTCCATGTTTGAACTAAGGTTGTAATGAGGTCAGGACAGGCTTTGGAGAGTCAGGAGGTGGAATCAAACCTTTTGGTGAAGGTGAGTTACTCGCTGCAGTATTTCTAGCATCTGATCTGCTCTTGCAGTCATTGTACAAAAACATTTCAGACATGTCAAGCTACACTAATAGTCATGGGAGTGGGTCCAAGCACCAACTAAAGTGCTGGTATGGCCATACTGGAAATCCAAAGCAATTAAAAGTTCATTGGACAACTAGGATCATTGAATTCCTACAGTGCAGAAGGAAGCAAATTCAGCCCATCAAGTCTGCACCAAACTGCCAAAGAGCATCACACTCAGATCCAGCCCTGAACCCCCAAATTTACCGTGGTTAATCTATCTAGCCCATACATCCCTGGGCCCTGCAAGGCAATTTAGCATGGCCAACCCATCTAACCTGTATATCTTCAGACTGTAGGAGGAAACTGGAGCACCCAGCAAAAATCCACACAGACCCTGGGAGAACATGCAAACTCCACATAGATATTCAGCCAAGGCTGGAATTGAACCCAGGTCCCGAGTACTGTGAGGTAACATTGTTAACCATTGTGCCACCATGTACCCTTTATAACTACCTGGTTAGCATTGAGGTCAGCAACTGTTCTGTACCAGCAGCACTACTGGGAGTAGTTCCCACAACTGGTTCTCAGCAGGCTGTCCAAAAGAAGTAGCCTGGGTAAAAGGTTAAGTGTAGCACCTCACTAGGGTAAGTCAGAGATTCAGTTTAAAAGGCAGGATGTGGTCTTCCTGCTGGGGTGGATCTTGACATTGGTCACAGGATGCCTGAGAGGACGGACTCTCTTTCCCACCCCACCCAGTCAGGAAGGGAACAGGGTCTCTATCACATGTCTTTCCACCCAATATAGGGGTCCACCCCCCAGACTGCTCCTGGGTCATTAAATCCTACCCATCTGACTGCAAAGGAAATTATAGGATTATCCTGCTTATAAATTACAAACAATGTTCTCCTAGAATGTCACTTACTTTTGAGGGCGTTTTGCCTTTTGGCTACCACTAACAGTATTTCCTCTCTTGCAGCAGGAAACTGTTTCAATAAGTTACTAAATTTGTCTGATGACAATGAATATAGTTTGCAGAGAGTTAATGCTCGCACAGATGCTTTCCGGTAACCTTTAGTAAGAAGACAGATTTCTGAAAATAAATAAGAATTCTAGTAAATAACATCAGCTTTACTGTTTCTATCTACTGTCCTACTGATATTCTACAATTTGCAATTTGTTTGAAAAATGGTATGGATTTATTGGCTAAAAATTTATAGGACCAAATTTCCCACTGGTAAAGGAAGTGGTGCTTTTGCCTTTTTTATGTAACTTTGACCAGAGCCTTCTCACAGGCTTGACAATGGAATTTCCTGCTATTGTACTGCTATGTGACATTTTAAAATAGTGGTTATGATTTGAACTACTAATCCAAAGGCCTGATATGATGATCAAAAGATATGAATTCATAATCCCGCCACTGGGGAATTCAAATTCCGTTAATCAAATAAATCTGAAATAAGAAGTTGGTATTATTAATGATTGCTGCAAAATATCTAGATAGATTTTTTTAAACAATCTGGTTTACTAATGTCTCCCAGGCAAGAAAATTTACTCTACTTCTCAAGCTTTTGTGACTCCAGACTCATAGCAATGTTCTGCCATTTTCAAATTACCTAGTATCAAGTTACTACTAAATGAATCGAGTATAAATAAAAAAAGCCCTTGTACTGAACACATAAATAGCATTGCCTTTCCCATCCACCCTGTATTCCTCAGTATCATCTGTGAACATGTGCCAAAATTCGAAAATTTATCTCATAGACTACACAAGCAACAGCCCACATTGTCTGAAAGGTGTGATTTTGTGAGTATGATGATGTCCTAGTCTTTTCTATCTTTGTTTTGTCCCACCAGGTGAATCCACCAGTTATTTGCAAGCAAGTGAAATTCAATGAGAAGGAGTGCCATTGGAGTCCTCAAAGCTGTTTCCAGATCACTTGAAGTCTCATGACATCAAATCAAATGTAGGCAAGTAAGCCTCTATTGATTATTGTTTTCTTTGAGGTGACAGATAAGTATACTATATTGCCATGTTGAACACCACTTGGAAAAAAACACTGACAGTAACATTTTAGATATGAGTCTTCAAAGTCTACCACCAAGCATTACTCAGTAACACCACAATAAATGCAGCAGGTTAAGTGATGAAAGCCATTTCTACCGAACTGGGACTGACAGGTGCTGAGAGCCAACAAGAGGGAAAAATTGACCTTGTCCTAATCAATACACTTGTGGCAGACAAACTGGACAGAATTTTACCTTCATTGAGACAAAGCATGGGAGTGGGCCTAAAAGCAAGAGGCAGTTCTCCTTGGAGAGAGGTCAGGTTTTCTCACATGATTATGTTCTTCTCAGGTTACTACATATTCATGCATGAGTAAGATGCTAAGATTTATGGGTAGGTGGGGAGAACGTTCCTTGCATCATATTTAAATTGTACCCAGATAGCCCTTCACTTTTTGTAACGCAAGACAACTTAGCTCCAGTGTTGCAAAAGGATGAATGATCACTTGAACTCTACCAAGTTATGTACTGCTATCTACTCAATGTTTAATGCCTTATAATTTTAAGCTAGAATTATAAGGTTGTCACTGCACAGTACTATCACAGACAAGACCATCAGATGCCTGGCGTGCAATCTATATTTGTCAGTCTAATGTCGCACTACTTGCACCACAGTATCTGCCAGAGTTCACACTTAAAGCATAAAAAGAGCTTATGCATCATCAGCTCACTGATCTTTCATCACATTTTAACACGTGTCTCCTGAAGAAGAAGAACATGCATAACTAGTGTGAAGGTGCACAGGCATAGGCTCTGCACCTGCTTTGAGAAGCAGGGCCTGAGCTGGCAGGAAGTGGAAGCATGGCTGTGCTAATAAGGAGGTTGGATACCTACAGCTGCCCATCAGAAAGTAACATCTTAATGAAACATTGGATAAAAGTGGAGGCTCATGATACTAACAATTCCTTGTTTTCTTTGCTGCCTCCAGATGCCAGCCTCAAGCCAGGAGCAAAAGAAGAGGCCCCTGGGTGCTAACACCCTGTAGCACAATTCTGATAAGAAACAATAACATGCCTCAGAGGACACACTGTCAAGGCTTTTGTTCCCACCATTCATCTGCAGAGAGATAACTGACTCATTGGATGATCTGTCTAAAGTATGCTTGGAGTCATATTCTGGTGAACAGAACACTAATGTGGCCCCATGGATAGACAAAGGAGAAATGGTTGAAGTTTCTGATTCATGGAGGACATAGAACATAGAACAGTACAGCACAGAACAGGCCCTTCAGCCCACGATGTTGTGTCGACCACTGATCCTCATGTATTCACCCTCAAATATCTGTGATCATATGCATGTCCAGCAGTCTCTTAAATGTCCCTAATGACCTTGCTTCCACATCTGCTGCTGGCAATGCATTCCATGCTCTCACAACTCTCTGTGTAAAGAACCCGCCTCTGACATGCCCTCTATACTTTCCTCCAACTAGCTTAAAACTATGACCCCTTGTGTTAGCCATTTCTGCCCTGGGAAATAGTCTCTGGCTATCGACTCTATCAATGCCTCTCATTATCTTGTATACCTCAATTAGGTCCCCTCTCCCCCTCCTTTCCTCCAATGAAAAAAAAGACTTTACTTTTAATTCACTTGTGGGACTTGGGCATCACTGGCTGTGCCCTGCACTTATTGCTTGTCCTTAGTTGACCTTGAAAAAATGGTGATAAGCTGCCTTCTTGAATGGCTGCAGTTCTGTAGATAAATCCACAATGCTGTTAGGACGAGAATTCCAGGATTTTGATCCAATGACACTGAAGGAAATGTGGCATATTTGCAAATCAGGATGGTGAGTAGCTTAGAGCAGAACTTGCAAGTGGAAGTGTTCACATGTATCTGCTGCCCTCGATGTTCCATATGAAAGTGGTCAGGGATTTGGAAGTTGCCATCTGAGGATCTTTGGTGAATTTCTACAGTGCACCTTGTTAATGGTAAACAATGCTGTTACTGAGCTTCAGTGGTGGGGGGAATGGAATGTTTGTGGGTGTAGTGCCAATCAAGAGAGTTGTTTTGTCCTGGATAGTCTTAAGCTTCTTTAGTGCTGCACCCATCAAGGCAAGTAGGGAATACTCCATCACACTCCTCACTTGTGTCTTGTATATCGTGGACAGGCTTTGGAGAGTCAGGAATCAAACCTCCTGGTGGAGGTGAGTAACTCACTGCATGATTCCTAGCCTCTGACCTGCTCTAGTAGTTATTTTATTTATATGGTTAGCCCAGTTAAGTTTCTGGGCAATGGTAAGATTGTCTCTTATTGGAGATGGTCATTGTCAAAAAAGGTGCCGCTGGAAAAGCACAGCAGTCAAGCAGCATCTGAGGAGCAGGAGAGTCAATGTTTTGGGCATAAGCCCTTCTTCAGGAAGCCCTCGCTTTCTACTCCTTGGAAATGGTCATTGCCTGGCAGTTGAAAGGCATGAATGTTACTTGCAACTTTTCAGCCCAAGCCTGGATATTGTCCAGATTGTGAATTTGGATCTTAGTTGCTGGAGAACAGGTCCAAAAAGAAACAAAAATTCCAATTGGAGGACTCACCACGTATGGTGAGTTAAAAATGTTTAAAGATGCAAGGGTGGGTGGCGTGTCAGAAAGTCAGACAGAATATAAAAACAGGAAAGTTTACCTAATTGCTTAATGAGAGAAAAATAGAGTACGAGGGAATTCTAATTAAAAATATAACAGGCAAGTAATTTGAACTTCTATAGATATTTAAAAAGGGAAAGAGTTAACAAAGCGACCACTGGTCCCATAGAAAGTACATCTGGGAATGAATGATTGAAAATAAGGAGATGACAGATGAATTAAATAGGTTTTTAGCATCACCTGAACTGTAGAGAATATAAATCACACTCCATAAATAACTGTAAATAAAGAAGTGGAAATGTGGGAGAAGCTAAAGAACATCACAATCTTTAATAAAATATTACTGAGCAAACTGTTGCAAGTCCTTAGTTTCTGATGGATGTCATCCTAGGAACTTTAAAGAAGTTGCTTTTGAGATAGCCAAGCATTGGTTTAATTGTACAGAATTCCCTTGATTTGAGAACAGTTCCATTAGAATGGAAAATAGCAAATGTAACTCCGTTATTCAATAGGGAGACAGAAAGCAGGAAACTAAAGGCCAGTTAGGTTAACATCTATCATAGAGAAGATATTAAAAACTATTATTAAAAATGTCATACCAAGGCTCTTAGAAAAGTTTAAGGTAGAGTTAGAGTCAACATGGTTTTGTGAAAGAGAATTTATGTTTAACCACTTTGTTGGATTTCTGTGACATAATAACTTTATGGATAAAGGAGAACCAGCAGATGTATTATATTTGAATTTCTGGAAGGCTTTTGATAAGTTATTGCAGAAAATAAAAACTAATAATTTATATGGTAATGTATTTGCATGAATAGGCGATTGGCTAGCTAACAGAGATGGAAAGTAGTCAAAGATGTTTCATTATCAGGCGGGTATAATTATTAAGTCGTGTGCAGTAGGGATCAGTGCTTGGGGATTAACTCTTTACAAATCAAATAAATGACCTTTTGAAGAGGCTTACACATGGATGGTTCAGTTTAATTTTCCATAAAAACCATATACATAGAAGACAGATTTCTTTTTAAGTCATGGAAGAAAGTTTTTAAATGAAGTTGTGTTTACAGAGCTTTTGGAGAGGCCTACAGGTGAATGGTTTTGGACTGAGTTTTTTGAAATCAGAAGATTGAAAGCTGTCTTGCTGGACCATTTGAGCAGGAGTTGTGTTTTTTTTAAAATTCGATTGTTTAACTAAGTGGTTGAATTTATTCAAGATTCATTCTTTTGATATTCTTTAATTCTTATTTTTGCATGCTTATCTTAACTCTTTGGGTAAAGAAAGGTTGGTTATTTTATACATAAGGTGTTGAATCAAATAGATACTGTTTGGGTACTGTTGAAAAGGATAGTCTCTCTGAGGAAAATAGAAGAGACAGTCAGATCTTGGGCACCAAGAATGAATTCTGTATTAAGTGTTATGAAGGTGTAGAAGTGTACTGTACCTTTAAGAGAGTGAAGGACTTGGCAAGCACACCGAGTGCTGGAGACTTTAAATGTAACATTTGGTTCAGAACAAATAGTACTGGCTGAGTTGCTACGAGACCAAAACAACTTCAAATTCGGCCAATCAGTTTAAATTATACCCCAAAATACCAAATTCCAATCAAATTTGAATTTAATATATTGCCAATCTTAAAAGCCAATGATACAATCCGATGCTTTGGGAGTGTAAGACTGGGGAAAATTGAACAGTTGAGAGGAGAACTTGCAAGCTACCAGCATGTAAGGAAACATAGTTCTCTTAAAGATGCCTTTATTGATCAGTAACCTGTGAAGCAGAATCCCCAAGAAGAAACGAAGACAGGAATACATCGAAGAACCAAAAGCTGCCTGGTTTTGAGATAGGAAGTTTTGTTTTGTAAATCTTAATGCTGGGGGGGGGGGGGGGTTATCGGACTAGCATTGTGGAAGAGGAAGGCAAAAGTTAGAGGAAGGAATTGTAAATAGTTGGTAGTTATTTATTCCTTCAAGAATTAAAGTTGTTAGTTTTTACTTTAAATAGTTCTTAACCTCTCAAATTTTCACAGATTAATGTATGGGATAAATCTTTTCTGTGTTGCTGGGTTAAATTGAGCAGGATGGTTTACCCTGTGTCATAAAATAAGCAGGGCTTGACACAATTTTTAAAAAAATAATTGTTATAGAGGATTCTCCTGTCAAGGGCACAAATAGGAATTCTGCGACAGTGAACAGGAATCTAGGATAGCATGTTGCTCTCCTGGTGCCAGGATTAAGGACATCTCAAAATGTTTGAAGCACACTATTAAGAGGGGAGTGAGAATCCCAGACATTTTGTACACATTGGTAGGAATGACATAGTTAGGGAAACGATTTAAGCTTTACAGAGTGAATATGAGATGTTAGGAAGAGGATTGACAAAAAACAGAATCTCAAAAGTTGTAATCTCTGGTTTATTCCTGGTGCCAAGTTCAAATGAGGGAAAGAATAAAAGGATAATGGAGATAAATCAGTGGCTGATGAGGTGGTGTAATATTCAGGGATTCAGGTTCTTGGATCATTGAGATCTCTTTTGGAGCAGAAAAGACCTGTTCAAAAAAGATGGAGTTCACTTGTACTGGAAAAGAACCAATATCCTCCTGGGAAGATTTGTCAGTTCTATTAAGGGAGACTGTATTAGAGAGAGGGGATGGAGGGATCCTAAGTAGCAGAGTAAATAAAAAGATAGATGAGGATGGGTTTGAATCTGAAAAGTACAAGTTAATTAGGAATGGCAGACAAGAGCAAATTAGAGAATGAAGTAATTGAAGAATTAAACTTCATTTATTTCAATGCAACTGGAGTTACAGGTAAGGCTGATTGAACTCAGGGCATGTTTGGTAACATGGGATTGGGACATTATAACTATTACAGAAACTTGGCTAAGGAATGGACAGGACTGGAGACAAAACAACTGCAGATGCTGGAATACAAAGCAGACAGGCAGGAGGCTGGAAGAATACAGGAAGTCATGCATCAGCAGGAGGTGCAGAAGTCAATGTTTCGGGTGTAACCCTTCTTCAGGACTGGGGGGGGTTGGATGTGGGGGTAGCTGCAGATAAGGGAGTAGGCGACGGCAAGGTGGTGAAATGGGGATAGATGAAGACAGGTAGAGGGTTCAACTTGGTTGGTGAATGGGAGGAATAAATCCGGTTGGTGGAAGGGACCAGTGGAAGGGAGAGGGAGGGGCAGGATTGGAGTCAGGGGATGGGGAGGGAGGATATTTGAAATTGGAGAACTCAATGTTGAGTCTTCCAGGCTTGAGGATGTCCAGGCAGAAGATAAGGTGTTGTTCCTGCAACAGGAGCTGTGGTTTGTTTTAGCAATGGAGGAGGCCAAGCATGGTCATGTTGGAAAGGGAGTGGTTGGGGGAATTGAAATGGACGGTGACTGGGAGGTCTGGTCTGTCTAGCCGGGTCCGCAGGGCCGACCGGACCTCCCAGTCACTGCCCATTTCAATATCTGGTGGCCCTCAGGTTAAATCACCACCAGTCACTACTCTCTGATGAAGAGAGCAGCCCTGATGGTCTGGTAAGACTATGGTGACACAACTGATCCCATAGGTGGGATAGAAAAAGAGACAAAAGAGGAGGGGGAGTGATGGTTTTGATTAAGGAAATCATTACTGCAATAACTAGTGAAGATATTTCTGAAACATTATCCAGTGAAAATATATGGGTTGAAATTAGACATGAAAAAGGAATGATCACCTTGATAGGACTATAAACCTCCCTACAGTCAGAGGGAAATTGAGGTATAAATATGTACAGGGTTCTCAAATATATGTAAGAATAACATGATTGAAATAGTAGGTTATTTTAATTTTCCAAACATTGACTAGGATTACAATAGTGTTAAAGGTTTGGATAGTGAAGAATTTGTTAAATGTGTTTACAAAAATTTTCTTTATTAATATGTAAATGTTTCTACTGGAGAAGGAGCACAAACTTGACCTCTGTTATAAGACAGGCTAAGTGACTGAAGTGATAGTAGGGGATTTTGGTTCTAGTGATAATAAATAATTTGTTTTAAAATAGTTTTAGAAAAGGATAAGCCTTCCATAAAAAATAAAGTTATTAATTGGAGTAAGGCACACTTAAATGGTATGAGACAGGACTTTGAAAAATTGATTGGAGTAGATTGTTTGAAGGTTAGGGGACATCTGATAAGTGGGAGACTTTAAAAGTGCGATAATTCAGAGTCACTATGTTCCTGGTAGGGTGAAAGGTACGACTAGTAGGATTAGAGAACAATGGATGAATAAAGATATTGAGGTTCTAGTCAAGGATAACAAAAAACATATAAATAAGATATTAACAACTAAGTTCAAATGAATCTCTTGAACAGTATAAAGGGTGTAGGGCATTCTTAGGAGTGAGATCAGGGAGGCAAAGAGAGGATATAAGATAATCTTGCCAAATAAGGTTAAGGATAATCCAAAGAGATTCTACAAGTATATTAAGAGCAAAACAGGGTCTACAGAGAGAATAGGGCCTCTTAAAGATCAGCGAGGTCATCTTTGTGTTGAATCTCAGGAGATGGGAGATATAGTAAAGAAACATTTCATGTCTGTTTTTATTAGGAAGAAAGAAATGGAGGCTAGAGAACTCGGGGAAATAAATATTGATGTTTTGAAAACAGTGCACATTACAGAAGAGGAAATGCTGGAGGTCATAGAAAATATAAATTGTGGATACATCTCCGGGATCTGATCTAGTGTATCCCAGGACTTTGTGGGTAGTTAGGGAGGAAATTGTGGGGCTACTTGCAGAAGTATTTGTTTCATCAATAAATATAGGGAAGGTGCCAAATGACTGGAGTGTGACAAACATTGTGCCTTTGTTTAAGAAGGGATCAAAGGAGAAGCCTGGGAACTATAGATCTGCGAGTCTGACTTTGGGGGTGGGTAAGTTGTTGGAAATGATTCTCAGAGATGGGGTTTATATACATTTCAAGAGGCAAGGAATGATTAGGGATCAACAGCATGGTTATGTATGAAGGAAATCATGTCTCATAAACCCAACTGAGTTTTTTGAGTAAGTAACCAAGAAGATCCATGAGGCAGAATGGTAGACGTTGTTTATTTGGTCTTAGTAGACATTGACAAGGTTCCACATGATCAACTAATTAGTAAAGTTTGATTAAATGGGATTCAGGGTGAGCTTGCCAATTGTATTTCAAATTGGCTTAATTGCAGCAGACAGAGAGTGATGGTGGAGGGTTGTTTATCAGACAGGATCCCTGTGACTAACAATATTTCACAGGGATTAGTGCTCAGTCCACTTTTGTTTACCATTTAGATGTGAATATAGAAAGATTGATCAGTAAAATTTGCCAATGATACTAAGATAGGTGGTGTAGTGGACAGTGAAGAAGAATATCTAAGATTGCAAAGAGATCTTGATCAATTGGGTCAATGGGCTAAAGAGTGACAGATGGAGTTTAGTTTGGATAAATATGAGATCTTGCATTTTAGGCAAGACTTATACGATTAAAAGTAGGGGCCTTGGATAGTGTTGTCGAACAGAAAGACCCAGGGGTTCAGGTAGATAATTCTTTGAAGTTTGCATATATAGATCACACATAGATAGGGTAATTAAGAAGGTATTTACAATGCTTGCCTTCATTGCTCAGACCTCTGAGTACGGAAGGTAGGACATTATGCTGAGGTTGTACCGGAATTTGGTGAGGCTTGTTCTGGAGTACTGTCTCCAGTTCTGGTCTCCCTATTATTGGAAGGATATTATTAAACTGGAGAGGGTTTAGCAAAGATTTTGCAGGATGTTGCCAGGAATGAAGGGTTTGTGTTACAAGGACAGGCTAGGACTTCTTTCACTGGAGGATAGGCAATTGAAAGGTGACCTTATAGAGATTTACAAAATAATGAAGGGTATGGATAGAATGAATAGCAAGTATCTTTTCCTAGGGAGCATATCTTTAAGATGAGAGAAGAAAGATATAGAAAGGATATGGGGGAAATTTTTTTTACACAAACAGTGGTTTGTGTGTGAAATCAACTTTCAGAGGAAGTGATGGATGTGGTACAATTACAACATTTAAAAGATATTTAGATAAGTACATGAATGAGAAATGTTTGGAGGGACTTTGGCCAAGCACAGCAGATGGGACTAGTTTATTTTGGGATTATGGTCGGCATTGACTGATTGAACTGAAGGTTCTATTTCCATGCTGTATGACTTTATGACTTAAATGAAAGGGCTATGTTGCTTTCTTGAGGGTGGATGTGGGAGAATCTAAAACAAGAGATTATCTTTTTAAAATAAGTGGTCATTCATTTAAGAGAGGGATGATGAAATATTATTTCTCACAGAAGGTCATCATTCTTTGGAATTCTGTTCCTTAAGGAGGTGGAAACTGAATATTTGAATTTTTTAAGGTACAGTTGAATAAGTTCTTGATAAGGAAATAGTTGAAAGGGGTCTGATTTTCGAGGAAATGTGGAGTAGTCAAATCAGCCATGATCTTGTTGAATAGCCAAGAGGACTACTTCTGCATCTTACTTTTTTTTTCAGATTAGATTGATTAGATTCCCTACAGTGTGGAAATAGGCCCTTCGGCCCACAAGCCCACACTGACCCTCCGAAGGATAACCGACCCAGTCCCATTTCCCTCTGACTAATGCACCTAACAATATGGGCAATTTATCATGGCCAATTCACCTGACCTGCACATCTTTGGACTGTGGGAGGAAACCGGAGCACCCGGAGGAAACCCACGCAGACACGGGGAGAATGTGCAAACTCCACACAGACAGTCGCCTGAGGCTGGAATCGAACCTGGGACCCTGTGCACCAACATATAATGGTAGGAAAAGTAAGGTTAAAGAACACTGAAATCACTTTGGGTTCACAGAACAACATGTGACACAAATATAGCACTTTGTAGGATGGTCCTGTGGTCTCATTCAATCTTTTAAGGCTTCAGTTAATTTATTTTCCTTGCAAACTTCCGTGAGGGACAATGATCACTCTAGACACTCACTTGCACATCATGTGCAGCACTGCAAAAAGCATTGAAGCTCCCATTCACAGCTGTTCTCTGGGAGGAACATGACCTCTGTAAAGCAGAAACTTAAACTGAATCATTGAGTTTTGGGAGTCATGCAGCATAGTTTAGTCTCTCGCATTTTCAGTGATAGATCAATGCCCCTTGCAAATGATTGTTTTAATCACACAAGCGTAGCCTCTATGTACATCTGTATAACTTCATATTTATGCTCCAGCCCGAAAACATAACAATAGGTTATTGTGCAAAGTGAACAAATTAACTTACGATTTATACTAAACCGAGTAACTCAATATGTTAAAGTTATAACATAAGCATTCATTTGAGGGCAAGAATGCTTCTGAACCCTAATGGATATCCACATAATATAAAGTAATTCAGCATCAAATATTACCACTATCAGGTAATCTCAGGCTTGTCTGCCTCACTTCACTTCTACCCCAGCTTCCTCAGTATCCTCATCAATAGTGTTGGTTTCCTCAGCATCTCCATCAGGCTCCCCTTCTTCCTTGCCTGTATAGACAGATGATTGATCCATCTCCCTCTCTTTTAAGTTTTCACTCTGTTACTGAGTAAGGTTGTGCAGGGTGCAGCAAACAATCATTATTGTGGAGGCCCTATCCAAAGTGTATGAGAGTAGTCCTCCTGAATGGTCTGGGCAATGTAAACGCATCTTCAGAAGTCTAATTGTTTGCTCAATGATTGCCTTAGTGGATGCACAGGCAGTGTTGTAGCCCTGCTTGGGATCAGGTTAAAGGATTTCACAGTGGGATTATGAGCCATGTCTTATCAGAGTACCATTTGTTCCCTATCAGCCATATTGATATACTCAGTGTTGTGGGGGTAAAACATTTGAGGAGCCTGGGAGTTGTGTAGAATGAAAGCACAGTGATAACTGTGGATAGCAGGTGCACGCTGCAGGAATTATTGCCTATGCTCAAAGACTGGATATTAAGAGTGTTCAGGAATCATACTGGATGATGCCATGGAGCTTTGAGTACCAAGCATACAGTCAATAACTCCTTATACCTGATGGAAGCTGGTGATGGCTGCAACTCTGATGGTTCAGACATCTGGGTCACAGTGAACTAGACAAACTGTACTGGTTTCCTGTAAATCCTAAATGCCAATTGAAATCGCATGTTAACCTAATGTGGGTGGCACGGTGGCACAGTGGTTAGCACTGCTGCCTCACAGCGCCAGAGATCCGGGTTCAATTCCTGCCTCAGGCGACTAACTGTGTGGAGTTTGCACGTTCTCCCCGTGTCTGCGTGGGTTTCCTCCGGGTGCTCCGGTTTCCTCCCACAGTCCAAAGATGTGCAGGTCAGGTGAATTGGCCATGCTAAATTGCCCGTAGTGTTAGGTAAGGGGTAAAGGTAGGGGTATGGGTGGGTTGCGCTTCGGTGGGGCGGTGTGGACTTGTGGGGCCGAAGGGCCTGTTTCCACACTGTAAGTAATCTAATCTATCTAATCTAATCTTAAGAAAATCCTGAACGAGGACTCCTAATTCCCTTTCTGCTTCAGATTTCTCAAGACCTTCCTCACTTAGAAAATAGTCTATGCCTCTGCTTTTCCTACCAAAGTGCATAACTTCACATTTTTCCACATTGTATTCCATCTGCCACTTCTTTGTCCACTCTCTTAGTCTGTCCAAGTTCTTCTGCCTGCTTGCCTCTTCAACACCACCTGTCCCTCCACCTATCTTAGTATTGTCTGCAAACTTAGCAATTATATTCTCAGTTCCTTTGTCCAGATCATTAATGTATAACATAGAGTCATAGAGATGTACAGCATGGAAACAGACCCTTCCGTCCAACCCGTCCATGCCGACCAGATATCCCAACCCAATCTAGTCCCACCTGCCAGCACCCGGCCCATATCCCTCCAAACCCTTCCTATTCATATACCCATCCAAATGCCTCTTAAATGTTGCAATTGTACCAGCCTCCACCACTTCCTATGGCAGCTCACTCCATACACATACCACCCTCTGCCTGAACAAGTTGCCCCATAGGTCTCTTTTATATCTTTCCCCTCTCACCCTAAACCTTTGCCCTCTAGTTCTGGACTCCCTGACCCCAGGGAAAAGACTTTGTTTATTTATCCTATCCATGCCCCTCATAATTTTGTAAATCTCTATAAGGTTACCACTCAGCCTCCGATGCTCCAGGGAAAACCCCAGCCTGTTCAGCCTCTCCCTGTAGCTCAAATCCTCCAACCCTGGCAACATCCTTGTAAATCTTTTCTGAACCCTTTCAAGTTTCATAACATCTTTCCAATAGGAAGGAGACCAGAATTGCACGCAATATTCCAATAGTGGCCTAACCAATGTCCTGTACAGCCGCAACATGACCTCCCAACTCCAGTACTCAGTACTCTGACCAATAAAGGAAAGCATACCAAACGCCTTCTTCACTATCCTATCTACCTGCGACTCCACTTTCAAGGAGCTATGAACCTGCACTCCAAGGTCTCTTTGTTCAGCAACACTCCCTAGGACCTTACCATTAAGTGTATAAGTCCTGCTAAAGTTTGCTTTCCCAAACTGCAGCACCTCGCATTTATCTGAATTAAACTCCATCTGCCACTTCTCAGCCCCTTGGCCCATCTGGTCAAGATCCTTTTGTAATCTGAGGTAACCCTCTTCGCTGTCCACTACACCTCCAATCTTGGTGTCATCTGCAAACTTACTAACTGTACCTCTTATGCTCACATCCAAATCATTTATGTAAATAACAAAAAGTAGAGGGCCAAGCACCGATCCTAGTGGCTCTCCACTGGTCACAGGCCTCCAGTCTGAAAAAACAACCCTCCACCACTACCCTCTGTCTTCTACCTTTGAGCCAATTCTGTATCCAAATGGCTACTTCTCCCTTTATTACATGAGATCTAACCTTGCTAATCAGTCTCCCATGGGGAACCTTGTCGATCGCCTTACACAATAGCTGTGGTCCCAACACTGACCTCTGTGGAACTAAGTAGTCATTGGCTACCATTCTGACATTTAACCCCACTCTCTGAGTTCTGCCAGTCATCCAACCCTCTATCCACGCCAGTTCCTTGCCCCTAACACCATGGGCTTGTATTTTATTTAGCAGCCTCCTGTGCAGCACTTTGTCAAAGACCTTCTGGAAATCCAAATATGTTACATCCACTGGCTCTCCTTTATCCAAATTGCTTATTACCTTCTCAAAGAATTCTAACAAATTTGTCAGGCCTGACCTCCTCGAGATGAAACCATGCTGACTTAGCCCTATTTTACCATGCACTTGCAAGTACTCTACCATTTCATCCTTCATAATATACTCTAATATCTTACCAACAACTGAGGTTAGGCCCAGCAGCTATAATTTCCCATCTTCTGCTCTCTCCCTTCTGAAACAAGGGTGTTAGATTAGCCATTTTCCAGACCTCTGGGACTCCAGTGATTCCTGGAAGATCACTATCAACTTCTCCACAATCTCCTGAGCTATCTCCTTCAGGACCCTGGGGTGTAGTCCATCTGGTCCAAGTTATTTACCACCTCCAGACATCCAGCTTTTCTAGCACTTTCTCCTTAGTGATAGGCACTACACTCATCTCTGCCCATTATGCTATTAGTATCTTCTGCCATGATGCAAATTATCTATTCAGTTCCTCCACCATTCATTTGTAGCCTCTTACTACTTCTGCAGGCTTTCTTTTCTAGTGGTCCAATATCCACTCTTGCTTCTTTCTTATCTTTTATGTATCCAAAAAAAAAATTATTTTATATTATGAACTAGATTATCCTCTTATGTCATCTTTTCCTCCCTTATTGCCTTTCGGTCGTTCTTTGCTCATTTTTAAAGGCTTGTCAATTCTCAGCTTGCCAATAATCTACATTGCATTGTATGTGTTTTTCTTTCCCTTTAATGCTGTCGCCAACTTTCCTTGTCAGCCATGGTTACCTCATCCTTCCCTTAGTATGTTTCTTGTTTCTTCTTCCTTGGCATGAATTTCTGCGGTGCATCCTGAATTACCCCCAGAAACACCTGTCATTACTGCTCCACCGTCTTCCCTGCTCAGCTCCCCTTCCAGTCAATTCTGTGCAGTTCCTCTCTCATGTCTTTTGTAGTTATCTTTATTCAATTGTAATAACATGTTATCTGATTCAGCTTTTCCCTCAAACTATCAAATTGTGGTCTCTGCTTCCTAAAGGTTTCTTCATCTTAAGCTCCCTAATCAAGTCTGCCTCATTACATATCACCAAATCCAGAATTGTCTGTCCCTAGTGGCTCTACCACAAGCTGCTACAAAAAAAGCCATCTTGAAGACATTCCATGAATTCATTTTCTTGGGATCTGCTACCAATCTGATTTTCCCATTTGCAGGCGAACACAAAGTTGGGTGGAAGAATGAGCTGTGAGGAGGATACAGATGTGTTGCATTGTGACTTAGACAGGGTGAGAGTGGGAAAACGCATGGCACATACAGTATAATGTGGATAAATGTGGAGTTATCCACTTTGGTAGCAAAAATAGAATGCATATTATTAGTTAAATAGCTACATATTGAGATATGGGAATGTTCAATGAGATCTAAGTGTCCTCATGCACCGATCACTGAAAGTAAGCATGCAAGCAGGCAATAAAGAAGACGAACTGTATGCTGGTCTATAGTGAAAGGATTTGAGCATAGGAACAAGGTTGCCTTGCTGCAATTATACAGATATTGCTGGACCACACCTGGAATACTTTACACAGTTTTGGTCTCCTTATCTGAGGAAGGATATTCTTGCTATAGAGGGAGTGTAGCGAGGGTTTACTAAATTGATTCCTGGCATGACTATGAGGTGAGATTGACTCGGTTAGGATTGTATTCACTGGAATTTAGAAATACAAGGGAGATTTTATAGAAACCTATAAAATTCTAACACAATTAGGCAGATTATATTATGGAAGGATGCTCCCAATTGTACCCAGAACCAGTCACAAAAGCTCAAACGCATGTACCAACAGTTTCAAGAATAGCTTATTTCTTGCTATTATTGGCTGGGCCTCTCAACTTTCGATCTAATGCTGATCTTACTTTTTGAGCACCTTCTTTGCAGCTGTAACTTTGTATTCCTCACTCTGTTCAATCACCCAGTGATCTTTGTATGGTATGATCTGCCTGTACTGCACACAAAACAAAACTTTTCACAGTACCTAGGTAGCTGTGACAATAATAAGTCAAATAAATCCAATGTCATTGGTTAAGGATTAGGGGTAGGACTGAGGACTGAGATGAGGAGACATTTAGTACTGAGATGAGTTGACATTTCAGACATTTCATCACCCAGACAGTGGTGAGCCTGTGGAGTTCACTACCACTGAAAATGGTTGAGGCCAAAACATTGTGTTTTCAAAAAGGCAGTCATAGCTGTTGCCGCTAAAGCAATCAAGGGATATGGGAGAAGGGTGGATTAGGGTATTGAGTTTGACGATCAGCCCTGATCATATTGAATGGCAGAGCAGGCTTGAGGCTTACTCCTGCTCATATCTTCAATGTTTCCATGGAAATAAACAGTTACTGTATCAGATTATTATCTGTCTGTTTCTGTTTAGACCCATTAGTATTCTTTGGTTTATACTATATCTAAAACAGAAAATCTAGATTTGCAAGTGATGATCAAAAAATACAAAGAGGCATCAAAACATATGTAAACTTACTGAATTTCTAAACCATTTAGTCTCCCATTAAAGACACTTTGTGATTAAGAGTATTGACAACTAACAGTGCTAACCTATCAGATTTATCCAGACAGTACTTTTCATGTGCTATATGTAGAGCATAAGGTTTACTATAAGGTTTTGTTTCTATCAACAAATCCACATGTTCTGTCTTATTCATACAATGAAATAATTATACATTGCATATGATGAGATACTTTAAATCGCCAATTCCACATGTCTATCAATTCATGTTGATGACACTCAATATCTTTTAATACCTGCTATATACTCATTTATATTATCACTTTACCTTGGTAATAAAAAGCTTTCTATGCTGTCACTTAACTGGAAGAAATCAACTGCCAAAAGATGTCCAGAGATGTGAAGGTTAGGTGGATTGGCCATGCTAAATTGTTCCTAGTGTCCAGGAATATAAGGCTAGATGGATTAGCTAGGGTAAATGTAGGGTTACAGGGTTAGGTGAGGGCTATGGTTGGATGGGATGCTCTTCAGAGAGTCAGTGCAGACTTGATGGGCCAAGTGGTCTATTTAAGCACTGTTGGAAATTCTATAATCCGATAAAGAGAATGTTTTGATTGCTTTGTTAGCAGGTAATAGTGAGAAACAAATCTCTACCCTCCATCCAAACCAACCAACCCAGAAATGGGACAATTTTGAAAGGAACCAAGTGCAGGAAAACATCACTCCCCTCCCCAGGTCTCCAGCTCTTGCTGCTCTTTCAATCACAGATTCTATCAGTGGAGGAGTGGCATGATCTGGATAGACAGAACCTGTGTTTGGAGGAGTAGGTTATCATAGATTCTGTCTCATGTTATTACTGGGGTGAACTTTCTCAATGGTTACCAGGACCTTCTGAATAATTTCAAGGGTGAATTACCCAATGCGCATCTGAGCCCTGGTCAGACGTTTGATAGAATTCTGCTTTTCTATGTTTATGATACATAGTTTCCACTATTTAGTACACATGCAGCTTCACCAAGTTCCTTTCTCTACCTCTCCTAGTATTACTCTTGGTATATTCTTTCTCATTCTGCATTGAACCATGTAATACTGCAGGAACAATGGAATAAGAGTCCAACATTTAGCTCATTGATCCTGCCCTGTCATTCATAGATCATGGCTGATTATCTACCTCAATGCCACTCACCCGCACTTAATTTCATTGGTTTACAAAAACCTATTGACAACTGTATTGAATATGCTCAATAATTGCTCTCTAGAGTACAGAATTTCAAAGATTCACCAACCTCTGAGTGAAGAAATTCCCCCTCATCTCTGTCTTAAATGACTTGCCTCTTTATTGTGAGATTATGTCCCCTGGTTCTAGTCACCAGCCAGGGAAAGCATCCTATCTGCATGCATTCTGTCACAGCCTGTGAGATGTTAGAAATTTCAAGAGATCCCCTTTAGTTATTTAAATTTTTAGGGAATATTGTTTCCTAAATCTAGCCTTGTAAAACAATTCCCCCTCTAGGAATAAATCTTGCAAACTTCATGAACCCTTTCTATATAACAAGAATCAAATTGTACACACAACTTGAGGTGCTGTTTCACCAAAGCTGTATCCAACTGAAGAAAGACATTGTCTGCGCTCAGACTGCCTTGAAATTAATGCCAACATACAGTTTTTCTTACTATTTGTTTGCTGCACTCACAGCTCTTGGACCAGGACACCCAGATTCCTTTTATATCTGTACTTCCTAATCTCCCACCATTTAAGAAGTATTCTAGCTTTCTGTCTTTACTCTATCAAAATGAATAACTTCCCACTTGTTCACAAAAACAGGCTAAGAAAAACAAAGAAAAAGCATTTCAGATTTGTTTTATTTTCCATCTTCTTTTAACTCCAATCAGGAATGCTGATCTGAAGTTAGAACACATAGAAATTAAATTCACTTTAAAAATCAGGATTCCTCAATTAAATTGAGAGGCACACCTACAAATATAATGTTATAATTCTAACTATTTGCATTTCCCAGTCCTTTTAGGATCTTGAGTTCACAAACCTCCAAAGTAAGCACCATCAGAAAGATGTTTTTGATAATATTCGGTCTCAACTGAAACGATACCAGATTCAATGAAGAACATCCTGTCTGCCACATCACCCTCTCTTATGATTACATCGTCCTTTTGAAAGACTTCATAACGCAGATTTACAATGATAGCCTTCAAAAAATTAGGATCCGCATTTTGGAACATGGGCACATTTTGGACGAGACTTCTGCATAGGTATGTTAGAACGTCCTGTAATAAAATAATAAAGCAAACAACTTATCACTCACTAATTACTGCTTTTGGAGAAGAGATGCTTAGATAACTCTTGTTTTTGGCATCTTGATGGCTAAGTATGTTTTTCATTATGAATCTCAGAGCTGCCTAACATTTGAATTTGCCTGTTTTAATGAGGTGACTTATTAAATTCAAGCATAGATTGCAAAATGTAACAAAATAAAGGAGAAAATAATTGATTTAAAGAAAGGACTACGTAAATATCAGGAGCCTGCACCCAGCACATCATTGTAATGCTGGAAGATATTCAGCAATATCATTCACAATTCTTTTACTCTTTGTTCACAGCTGCATTACTTACAGCTTCACTAACTTTAGGTATCATAGCGCTTATAAAACTCGCTTTGCACTTTGCTTATCACTGCACCATGCCTTCTTCTACTTGTACTCACATACTCAAATTATTAAAATGCTTATTGTCAGGATTCACACCTTGCAGACCATCAGCCATTCCACCTTTGCAGATAGTTCACAAAATTCTTTCTAATAAATGTTGTCCTTTCTTGCAGAAGCTGACACACAATGCAAGACATCAGATGACATCACTGGAGAAAGAGCCTGCTTGAAGTTAGTCCTCCATCTCAAAGGAAATATGCTTGCTATCATGGTCAAAGGCAGAGTCAAGGCCATGGTGACAGGCACAATCGGAGAAGGTGTTTGCCTTCTGACTTTTATCTCACCTCACAGACACTACAGAGTTAGGTGCAAATGCTCTCTTTATTCTCCCTTCAAACCACAAGCTAAGCCTCAAATACAGAAATTGCTGGAAAAGGCTCGATAGATCTGGCAACATTTGTGGACAGAATTCTTCTGAGGAAGGGTCACTGGACACAAAACATTAACTCTAATTTCTCTCCACAGATGCTGCCAGACCTACTGAGCTTTTCCTGCGATTTCTGTTTCTGATTTCCAGCATTCACAGTTCTTTCGGTTTTGATTTAGTATAAACTAAGCCTCTTTTACTTCAGGTGCAGAAAGTGTGCAAGCCCCTGCACAAGTGTGGAAAAAGCAAGTGAACCTTTAGGAAGATATGTTATTGCTTGAGCTGACTTTTGAAAGCATCAGCTCAGAGAATAGCACTGACTTTAGAGCTAGGTCAAAAGATACATTTTTATGCAGTGGCTCACCAGTTTCAAGTGGTCTGAGAATTGGGTCTGTATACTAATTTTAGTGCAAAGCACTGAGTGGTTACCTCAAGTGCCCAAACCACCAAAAAAGGCCAACATTTATCTAATAGGAAATACTAGCTACACTGACAAGTGATGAGAATGGAAGAAAACTGAAAGAACAAGGACAGGACAGCAAAAGAACAGTGCCTTTGGCCCACCAGATCTGTGCTGACCATAATGTCATTCTAAACTAATCCCATGTGCCTCCAATGGTGTATCCCTCTATTCCCCATCTCTTCATGTGTAAGTTTAAATGCCTTTTAAATATTACTATCATACCTGCTTTTACCACGTCCCCTGACAGTGCGTAACAGGCACCTACCACCCTCGCACATCTCCTTTGAATTTTTCCCCTCTCTCCTTAAACCTACCCTCCTAGTATTTCACATTTCCCAGCCAGGGAAAAAAAACTCTGACTATCCACCCTCTCATAATTTTACATCCTTTTATCATTTTGCCTCTCAGCCTCTGACGCTCGAGTGAAACAGTCCAGGTTTGACAAACCTCTCCTTATAGCTAATGCACTCCAATCCAGGCAACATCCTAATAAACCTCTTTCATACCCTCTCCATATCCTCCAAATCCTTCCTATCGTGTGGCAACCAGAACTGTACACAATACTCCAAATTTAGCTGAATTAAAGTCTTATACAGCTGCAACATGACTTACCAACTTTTATACTCAGTGGCCTGACTGATGAAGGCAAGCATGTTGTACACCTTCTTTATCATCTTATCCACAAGTGCTGCCACTTTCAGGGAGCTATGGACTTGCACCCTAAGGAGCCTCTATATATCGATGCTCCTCAGAATCCTGAAGAAGAGTTGCACTGAAACATTGACTTCTCCACCTCCTGATGCTGCCTGACTTGCTGTGTTCTTCCAGCCTCCTGCTTTGTCTACCTTAAGCTCCTGCCATTTACTGTATACTTTCTATATATTCCATACATATATTGTATACATTTACTGTATACTTTATATTTGACCTCCCAAAATGCATTTCCTCACACAAATGTCTGAAAATTTTATGACATGTATTTTTTAAAAATTTCACTCATAGGATGTGGGTATTGCTGGCTAGGTCAGCATTTATTGCCCATTCCTAATCCCAGTTAAGAGTCAGCCACATCACTGTGGCTCAGTAGTCACGTGTAAGGATGGCAGTTTCCTCCCCAAAGGACATTAGTGAACCAGATGGATTTTTCCTGACAATTGGCTGGTTTCATAGCTAACATTAGACTATTAATTCCCATTTTATTTCATTAAGTTTAAATTCCACCATCTGCCATGGCAGGATTTGATCCTGGGTTCTGAGGATATTACCTGGGTCTCTGGATCAATTGCCTAGCAAATGATATTACCAGGCCATTGACTCCTCATAATTATGTAATTATAGCATTTTTTATGACGTGCAGTGAGGTGCTCCTCGGCCACTTGAAATAGATGCAACTATTAGAATCCAAATTGGTTGATACATTAGTTTTCACTTTATTTATCTCCTATTACTGTCAAGATTGTAGACTAATACATCTGTAAATCAACAGTCTCCATGCATGTATTACAGGTTGAAGTTCACCTATCATCATATTAGAATATGTATATATAAAGTGACAGAAAAGACCATGGCAATGCTTTGGAAAGTGTTTTCCAATGTATCCCCATTATAATTCATCACCACTTTATCAAGGATGACTATGGATGAATAGCAAATACAGTTGTTGATTGGTGCCACCACATTCCAAGAAAGATATAGTAAGAAAGATTCTTGAAAATTAACATTAGCCCAGCACTGCCAATAACAAACTGCAAAAGAGTTAGCATAGTAACATTCAGTACATAATTAGAAAAGGGCGTATGTCACGTATGTAATCAAGTCCATTTTTGAGCTTTTAGCGTGTTGTGATTGTAATATTCAATCAAAAGAACAATTTTATCTAGAATAGGGAGAGAGATCCCAATATTTTAACAGGGCATTCAGAACAGTCCAAGGGGCCCTGAAAAGTAGTGAATATCATTCAGTAAAAATTTCAAAAAAGGAACTAAACTGGACAGACCACTAACAACAACCTAGGTACTGAAAAGAACAATGGCAAACTCAGCCCTGTCAATCTCCTGGCTAACATCTAAGGTCTACTACCAAAACCGGGAGAACTGACTCACAGCCAAGTCAAACAACAGCCTAACGTAATTATACATTTGGAATCATACACTACAAACAGTGTCCCAAGCAACACCGTCACCATATTTGAGTGTGTCCTGTTTTATCAGTAGAACAAATGAAACATAGCAGTATCAGTCAAGAGAAAGTTGGCCTGGGAGTCCTCAATTCGACTCTGGTTACCGTGAGTTCTCATAGCATCAGGTCGAACATGGGCAAGGAAACCACCTGCTGATTACCGCCTCACCTTGTCTGACGAACTAGTACTCTTCCAAAGTGAATACCACTTGGCGGAAGCACTGAAGGGAGCAAGGACATAGACTGGGTGGGGACGTCAGTATCCATCAACAAGAATGGCTCAGCAACACCACTACTGATTAAGCTGGTGAGATCCCAAAGGACTTGCTACCAGACTGGATCTGCAACAGGTAACAAGGGTAAAACTAAAAGGGAAAAACTATACCTGACAACATCCTCTCCAATCTGCTTACCACAGATGCATTTGTCCATAACAGTATCAGTAGGAGTGACCATCATAAAGTCCGTGTGGAGTCGAAATCCTATCTTCACATTCAAGATGCCCTCCATCATGTGTGTGACATTACCACCATGCTAAATGGGATAGGCTTTAACAAATCTATCAACTCAAGACTGGGCATCCATGACGCATTGTGGACTATCATCAGCAGCAGAATTGTACTACAACACAATCTGCTTGGTATATCCCCCTCCCTACCATTCCTATCAAGCCATGATGTCAACCCTGGATTGATGAAGTGTGCAGGAGATCATCCTGGTGGAACTACAACAAAGGACTCCTTGTGTGCAAAGCAGCATAAGCAGAAAATGACAGAGAGAGCTAATAGATTCCACAACCAATGGATCAGATCTAAGCTCTGCAGTCTTGCTACATTCAGCCATGAATGATGGTGGGCAATTAAACAATTCAGTATTGGAGAAGGCTCCACAAATATCCCCATCATCAATGGTAGGGGAGCTAACAATCTTCAGCCAAAAGTGCCAAGTGGATTATCCATTTTGGCTTCATCTGGATGTCCCCACATCAAAGAGTGCAGCACCCCTTTAAGTGAGACAGGTTACCTTCAAGATGCAAAATCAGAAATTGTGGGGAAACTCATCATGTTTGGCAGCATCTGTGAAGGGCAAAAGCAGAATTAATGTTTCAAATCTGATGACTCTTCATCAGAACAGAAACTTCTGTTTTTGTTCCAGATCTCTAGCATCCACAGTTCTTTGTTTTATTTTGTTTTACTTTTAAAGTGCAGCAGATTAGCGGATAAAAGCAATAGCCATGTTCACCGTCGGGCCTGCTGTTGGCATGCAGCTGACCAGCAGCAAATATGAAGCAAGGCTGTACACTGAAATTGTTGAAATTTGGATTCTTTCCACCAGGAGTTGAGAGTCCTGCTGGTGGTGGCATGTTAATCATTCTGACTGCCTACCTAAGAAGGTGAAGGTGGATATAGGGCCCACAGTGCCCTCAAGGTGCATAGGGTACAGTGGAGGCCCAGGATTTTCTGATCTCAACTCTGTTTCTTGGCAGCACAAAATTTGAAAGTTGTCTGCCTTAACTGGACTAGGATAATTCTAAGTCAAAATCTGAGAAAGGGAGTTCTCTAATGTTTATATCTTTGCCTTTCAGTAGCCACCTCCATTAAATGGCTGCTCCTTACCGTCACAACCACTTCAGCAAGTCCACAGAGTTGTTCATGAACTACAATTTGTAAAACCTATTCAGTTGCCTTTTGAGTTAGTAAGAGTTTCAATTTAAAAATAACAGTAGCTAAACTTCACCCTTAAACAACATCAAAAGTGGGTTTATCATGCAGCTGAAAGTTACAAACAGTGATACAGTCTCGAGTTAAAATACAGATAATATGATAAGAAGGAAGGATAAAAGATACTTATAAAGATGAAAGTCTAAAGGTGATAAGGTCAGTCTGTTATCAAGCCTGTTGCTTGTTTGAAGATTCTCTTTCCAAAGTGAAGGGGTGGAAAATCTGAGTCAGAATTCAGCAGCTGTGATAGATTCTGTCATTGAATAGGTTATAATGGTGGACTTAGTCAGTAATGCAGCCTTTGGGGTAGAAATGTGCAGGTTAGGTGAATTGGTCATGCTAAATTGCCCGTAGGGTTAGGTAAAGGGGTAAATGTAGGGGAATGGGTGGGTTGCGCTTCGGCGGGTCGGTATGGACTTGTTGGGCCGAAGGGCCTGTTTCCACACTGTAAGTAATCTAATCTAATCTAAACAGAAGTTTCTTGTGCTGCACTAATTCTACAATTACTACATGTGCAGATTGTTTCAACTCTTTCAACAAAACTTTGGTCGATTTATGAAAGCTTTTCTCCTTGTTCTTTCTTTAGTGAAAACTTTGACAGAGGGTGTCCATTCTTTGGGAGTTCTGTATAAAATGCTGTTTCACAGCCTGTCTTATATAGATCTAAACTGTCATATCATGCTTTCATATTAGGTAACAGATCCAATGATTATCTTTAGAGCATGATAATTAACTTTTAATATCCCAACCATCAGTTTGGATGGTTGCCATTGTCAGGTTGTGGTGAACTAGAACAAACAATTTACACCACAAGGGAACCAGAGTCAGTAAGTTATGTAACTGAGTTCTACTGCCCAGTGTACAGCAATGATCTCATCATAGGGAATAAGCTGAACTGCTGCCAACCTGCACAAATGGCATCAGTCACTATCTTGATGCATTTGTGGGTAGACGAATGAGATATACTACACTTTGCTTACTGGAAGGAGCCAGTATCATGAAAGTTCAGTACAGCAGTGACATTCATAACCACAGGAGAATATGGTCTCTCACTCCACCAGTTCTTATCTCGCAGTCCAGCATTCAGCATAGTTTCGCTATATTGTCCTGGGACATGCAAAACCTGCATCAACACTGCATTTTGCTCATGCCCAAAAAACAGAGTTGTGACCAGAAAATTCTGGGCCTCCATTGTACACTATGCACCTTGAGGGACATTACAGGCCCTGTATCCACCTTCACCTTCTTAGGTAGGCAGCCAGAATGATTAACATTCCACCACTCGCAGGACCCTCCACTCCTGATGGAAAAGATCCAAAATGGGAACAGAAGGAGCAAAAGAGATTTTTGTATTTCAGAACAGTCATTGGTGACATGCCCTGCAGTTGAGGGCTGAGCACATTTCCCCATACGGTGAGACATGCTGCACCCAGATAATGAGAGACACATATCTATCATCCATCCACATTCAGGTTGGCCTCTGCAAATACTTAGTGAAGGTGCTGTACTGACTGAGTGAGCACACAATGTCATCAAGAAGGGAATGCCTGCAGTACTCCACCATCCTCAAAACAATGAATGCTCAACCTCTCACTGCACCCAATCCAATACACCAAAACAGTCCAAAGATGTGCAGGTCAGGTGAATTGGCCATGCTAAATTGCCCATAGTGTTAGATGTATTAGTCAGAGGGAAATGGGTCTGGGTGGGTTACTCTTCGGAGGGTCGGTGTGGACTAGTTGGACCGAAGGGCCTATTTCCACACTGTAGGGAATCTAATCTAAATAAAAATCACGTACACAGTAGATGGGGTGAGATGTTTTGTGCCACACATAAGACCTTTGGAAGTTAGACTAATAGTGGTTCCCCTTCAGCTAGCATTGGCTTTATGTAACATCATTGTTGTTGATTTCCACATTATTGAGATGCCTGACTTTAAGTTGTAAGCATCAATTGCATGCTGCAAATTGCCTTTGACCAGCATCTAACCCCTAAGCACCCTCACTTTGCACTCACAGCAAACTGCAATGAAATATTTGCAAATTAAATGTAGCTGGGCTTTGAAAACTGCTGTTTCATGTATTTGGCATTACAATGCTGTGTGTCCAGCAAACATGGATCCTGTGTTGACACCCATCAAACTGACACTTTCTCAGTCCCTCCTCGGCACTGTTCCTGCCATTTTCTAACAGCAAGAGAATAGTGTCATGATAGGCCATGCCGGGCTTCTTATCTGTTTCTGCCTCACATCTTACACATCCCACCTCACTCAGACCCTTATAGGGTTCCACCCATTTTGGCCAAAATAGACCAAAACTTGTTCTTACAATCGAGGCAAAACTTACTAAGAATCTAATTTTCCAAATACTTATCAAATCATGTGTACACCAAGATATTTAGAGGGAAGAAATAATATTTAGAACTCTATTGAAACTAATTAACTGAGTGTGTGAACATTAAATGACCTCAGCATCATTTTCAAAAATGACTTCGAAAAATCTTGTATTTCCATTTCAGTTGTACTTGAAATAGTTGATCTTTTTTAGCATTTTGAAGTATTTTAAATAATTCTTGGCAGTTTTGAAACTTCAGGCTCACTTGAAATTCAGAATTCTATACACATTTTATCACCGTTCAGTACCTCTTTCAGATATTCTGTCATCTCGGAAATTATCGCTTCTTGATTAAACCATTTCCCATGAAAACGTTCTCTGTAATAGTTTGAAATCTTCATCCGTAGATGCCGAGGCAATCTCTTATTCTTTGTGTACTCTTCCACTTGGCACAGCTAAATGACAAAATAAAAAAAAAGCTCTTCAAGCTCTAATCCCTAAGCACTAACCTTATCAGTGATGCCCAGTTTGGGTTCTGCCAGGGCCATTTGGCTTCTGACCTTATGGCACACTTGGTTTAACCATGAATAAAAATGCTGAATTCCATAGCTGATGACACCTGACATCACTTTACTGGTGATCGAGAGTAGACTGATGGTGCAGTTATTGGTCAGTTCGATTTGTCCTGCTTTTTGAGTGCAGGACAACTTTCCACATCGACGGGTGGATGCCAATGTTCTAACTATACTGGAAAAGCTTGGCTGGGGCTGTGGCAAATTTTGAAGCATAAGTATTCAGTAATATTGCCAGAATGTTTTCAAGGTCCTTCGCAATATCCAGTGTCTCTAATCATTTATTGATAGCATGTGGAGTGAATCAAATAGGTTGAAGACTAGCATCTGTAATGCTGGGGACCACTGGAGGAGGCCGAGATGGATCATTAACTTGGCACTTCTGGCTGAAGACTGCTGTGAATGCTTCAGCCTTATACTTTGCAGTGATGTGTTGGGCTCTTCCATCATTGAGGATGGGGATATTTATTGGGAGCCTCCTCCTCCAGTGAGTTGTTTAATTGTCCACCACCCATTCATGATGGGATGTGGCAGGACTGCACAATTTGATTTGATTCACAAATTCGTACAGTGCACAAAAAGCCCTTTGGTCCGTTGAGTCTGCACCAATATAACTAACATTAAATGTGTGCTAATCTCAATTTCACTCACTTGTCCCATATTCTTGAATGTTAGGATATTTGAAGCATTCTATTGGCTGTGGGATTGCTTAGCTCTGTCTATCATTTGCTGCTTATACTATTTGGCATGCAAGTAATCCTGTTTGGTAGCTTCACCAGTTTGCCTCCTCATTTTTAGGTATGCCTCGTGCTGCTCCGGCTGCATTCTCCATTAAACCAGGGTTGATACTGGTTTGACGGTAATGGTTGAGTGGGGGAATATGCTGGGCCATGAGGTTACAGATTATGCTGGAGTACAATTCTGCTGCTGCTGCTGGTGGCCACACACCTCATGGATGGCCAGATGAGTTGCTGGATCTGTTTCAAATCTGTCCCATTGATAGTACTGCACAACACGATGGAGGGTATTCTCAATGTGAAGGCAGAACTTTATCCCCACAAAGGACTGTGTAGTGGTCATTTTTCCCAATACTGTCTTGGACAGACAAATCTGCAGCCATCAGATTGGTAAGAGTGACCACCACGCAGTCCTTGTGGAGACAAAGTCCTGCCTTCACATTAAGAATACCATCCATCGTGTTGTGTCCCATCAATGGAACAGACTTGAAACAGATCTAGCAACTCACCTGGCCATCCACAAGATGCGTGGGCCACCAGCAGCAGCAGAATTGTACTCCAGGTGTTATTTGTGGAGAAGTACTGGTTCAACAGCCAAAGGAAGATGGTACAACATAATCAGCAGGAGGTTTCCTTGCCCATGTTTAATCTGAAGCCATCAGACTTCATGGGGTCCAGAGTCAATGTTGAGAACTCCCAGGGCAGCTCCCTCCTGACAGTGTGACACAGTGTTGTCACCACTGCTAGCCTGTCCTGTTGGTGGGATAGGACATATCCAGGGATAGTGATGTCTGGGATATTGTCTGGAAGGTTTGATTCTGTGAGTATAACTTTGTCATGCTGTTGCTTGATTAGTCTATGAGACATGTCTCCCAAACTTGTTTAAATTCACTTATGAGATGTGGGCACCTCTGGCTAGGCCAGCATTTATCACCTATCCCTTGTTGCCCTGAGGGCAATTAAGAGTCAACCACATTGCTGTGGGTCTGGAGTCACATGCAGGCTAGATCAGGTAAGGATGACAGATTTCCTTCCTAAAGGACATTAATGAACTAAATCGGTTTTTCTGACAATTGACAATGGTTGACATGGGTCAACATTAATTTACGGACCCTTAATTTCATGGACCCTTAATTCCAGAATCTTTATTGAAGTCAAATTCCATTATCTACCATGATTTGATTCGAACTTGGGTCCCCACAACATCAGCTCAGTGTCTGGAGTAATACTATAGTAAAACTACCACTAGGCCATTGCATCCCTATGCATTAGAAGTCACTCCAAAAATCAGAACCCTCCTGTGCTCACATTCTTCCACGCAGTCAGCTCTCATTCACCCCCATAAGAGTTGGGGAGTGTGTGTTTGCACTGACCACTTGCACGTAAGTGTGTTAAAGTGAATAGTTTTGGGGCTCCTTATCTAAGGAAAGATGTACTGGTATTGAAGGCAGTCCAGATTCATCTGGCTGATCCCAGGAATGAGGAAAGGTTTCAAAGGTTGGACCTGGAGTTTAGAATTGGAGTTTAGAAGAATGAGAGGCGACCTCATTGAAACATGTGAGATTTTTGGGGGACTTGACAGAATAGATGTGGAGAGTTGTTTTCCCTTGTGGAGTGTAGGACCAGGGATTATAATCTCAAAATAAAGGGTCTCCTGTTTTAGACAGAGATAAAGAGGAATTTCTTCTTACAGGGGAGTGAATTTGTAGAATTCTTTATGGCATAAGACTGTTGAGATTGGGTTATTTAAGTATATTCAAGGCTGACAGAGATAAATTTATAATCAGTAAGGAAATTGGTGATTATGGGAGAAAAGGCAGGAAAATTGAGTTGAGGATGATCAGATTAGCCACAATCTCCTTGAATAGCAGAGCAGATGATGGTCTCAATGGCCTATTTGTGTTGGCCTACTGATGGGCTAAGTATAAAGCATTCAAGCAGCACAGACTTTGAGCTGGAGGGTGAAATATAGACTTTTCAGATATGGTCACAGATCAGAGACAGGAGGGTATGACTACAAGCAAGGAAGATCAAGGAACCTACAGGATAGAAGTGCAGAAATGTTAACATCTGCAATAGTCCCAACAGGTTTGAGGCTCTGTTAGGATAAAGTGAGGACTGCAGATGCTGGAGATCAGAGCTGAAAATGTGTTGCTGGAAAAGTGCAGCAGGTCAGGCAGCATCCAAGGAGCAGGAGAATCGGTGTTTCAGGCATGAGCCGTTTTCCTGAAGAAGGGCTCATGCCCGAAACGTCGATTCTCCTGCTCCTTGGATGCTGCCTGACCTGCTGCACTTTTCCAGCAACACATTTTCAGCTTTGAGGCTCTGTTAGTTTGTTTGATTGACAGAGTGGGATGGGGGAGAAGCTGAGCAATGGCTGAGTGAAATGACCAAGGCACCGTGGCACAGAAGTCTTTCAAGCAACAGGAGAGGGTTCTGCAAGGGAAATTTACTGGCAGTAGGAGGGCAGGAGTAGAACTTGCAGTAGGAGGGCTGAGGATCCAATTGTTGTGGCCCATTACAGGCATCATTGACATAAGTAAAACGAGGAAAGAGGTTCTGCACAGCCAGGATGCAAGATGAGGAGCTAGGCACCAAATTTAGAAGCACAACCTCAAAGGTTGTAATATCTGCACTATAACCTGAGCCATGTGCAAATGGGCTTAGGCTAAACTAAGTTTGAGAGATTTGATGAAAGTGTAGATTGAAAATGTACCGCCCGATTCTACTTCCTACCGAAGATTCACAAAGCTGACTTCCCCAGTCGACCCATTGTCTCAGCCTGCTCCTATCCCATTGAAATCATCTCTGCACACCTTGACACCATCCTATCCCCCTTAGTCCAGGAACTCCCCACCTACATTCGGGACACCACCCACGCTTTCCACCTCCTCCAAGACTCTTGTTTCCCTGACCCCATATGCCTTATCATCACCATGGATACCCAGTCCCTGTCTATATCTATTCGCCACGACAAAGGCCTCCAAGCCCTCCATTTCTTCCCCTCATGCCTTTCCAACCAGTACCCTTCCACTGACACCCTCATCTGCCTGGCTGAACTGGTCCTCACCCTTAAAACTTCTCCTTACAATCCTCCCTATTCCTCCAAATCAAAGGGGGTAGCCATGGGCACCTGCATGGGCCCTAGCTATGCCTGCCTCATTGTCAGGTACATGGAACAGTTCATTTTCCGCAGCTACGCCAGCACTTTTCCCTCCACTACATTGATGACTGTATCGGCATTACCTCGTGCTCCCATGAGGAGGTTGAACAGTTCAACAAGTTCATGAACACCTTTCACCCCAACCTCAAATTCACCTGGATCATCTCAGACACATCCCTCCCCTTCCTCGACCTCTCCATCTCATCTCTGGTGACTGACTAACCATGGGCATTTACTATAAACCCACGGACCCCCACAGCTACCTGGACTGCACCTCCTCCCATCCTGCCTTCTGTAAAAATGTCATCCCTTATTTCCAACTCTCCCTCTCCATGGCATCTGTTCTCAGGATGACCAATTCCACCATAGAAAATCCCAGATGGCCTCGTTCTTCAAAGACCACAATTTCCCCTCTCATGTGGTTGATGATGCCCTCCAGCGCATCTCCTCCAGTTTCCACACCTCTGCCCTTGAATCCCATCACTTAATTCAGAATAAGGATAGACCACCCACCCCCCACACCGGTCCTCACCTTCTACCCCACCAACTTCCGTATACATCACATCATCCTCCACCATTTCTACCACCTACAAACAGACCCCACCACTCGGGATATATTTCCCTCCCACCCCTATTTGCGTTTCAGAGAGACCATTCCCTCCATGACTCCCTTGTCAGATCCACACATCCCACCAGCTCTCACTCCACTCCTGGCATCTTCCCCTGCCACTGCAGGAAATACAAAGCCTGCACCTACATCCCCTCTCTCCACAGCCCCAAAGGATCCTTCCACATCCAACAGAAATTTAGCTGCACTTCCACCAATGTCATCTACTGTATCTGTTGCACCCAATGTGGTCTCCTCTATATCAGAGACACATGATGCCAACATGCGGATCGTTTCAGAGAACATCTCTGGGACACCTGCACCAACCAACCCCATCGCCCCATGGCTGAATACTTCAACTCCCCCTCCCACTCCACCATGGACATGCAGATCCTGCATCTCCTCCGTCTCCAAATCCTAACACCCGACGCCTGGAGGAAGAGCACCTCATCTTCTGCCTTGGGACCCTGCAACCACATGGGATTAATGTGGATTTCACCAGTTTCCTCATTTCTCCTCTCCCCACTTTATCCCAGTCCCAAGCCTTCAATTTGGCATTGCCCTCTTGACCTATCCATCATCTTTCCCATCTATCCGCTCCACCCTCCTCTCTGACCTTTCACCTTCCCACCCACCTTCATCAACATATTACATTCTCAGCTACCTTCCCCATAGTCCCACCCCCTCCCATTTATCTCTCAGCCCCCCAGCCCCTGATGAAGGGCTTATTCCTGAAAGGTCAATTCTCCTGCTCCTCAGATGCTGCCTGACCTGCTGTGATTTTCCAGCACCACACTCTCGACAAAGACTGAGGAGCAACCTAATAAAAATATATAAAATTATGAGAGGCAAGGATACGGTGGATATTTGGAGATTTTTTTCCAGAGTGATAATGTCAAATACTAGAGCACATAAGTTTAAGGTAAGAGGGAAAAAGTTTAAAGGAAATGTGTGAACAAAGGTTTTACAAAGAGAGTGGTAGGTGCCTGGAACACTCTGCCATTGAAGATGGTAGAGCAGCTCCAATTGCAACTTTTAAAAGATACTTAGACAGACACATTAACAGTCAGATGAAGGACTTTTGCCCGAAACATTGATTTTCCTGCTCCTCGGATGCTGCCTGACCTGCTGTGCTTTTCCAGCACCACACTAATCTAGACATTAACAGTCAGGCAATACAGATAAATGGACCATGCGCAGGCAGATAGGATTAGTTTAGAATAGTATCATGGGCAGCCCAGACATGGTTGGTGAAGGGCATGTTCCTGTGCTGTGCTGTTCTAATTAATTTACAATGTTGAAATTTAGCAACTAGACTAAAATGATCACATGCTTATGATTATGTTGTGATGCTCATGTAGTTCCCTATTTTTTAATTTGCCTTAGGAATTAAATTCTGCCTATGCAAGTGAGAACTAATCCTAAAATTAAGGAAGCAGAACATAAATATTAGATGTATTTTAAATGTAGATATTTTTAATTAACCTATTCAGACATCTTATGACACACCTCTGAAACAAGTTGAACTTGAGCCCAGGCCTTCTGAGCTGAAAAATGTGTTGCTGGAAAAGTGCAGCAGATCAGGCAGCATCCAAGGAGCAGGAGAATCGACGTTTTGGGCATCAGCCCTTCTTCAGGAATGAAGAAGGGCTTATGCCCGAAACGTCCATTCTCCTGCTCCTTGGATGCTGCCTGACCTGCTGCGCTTTTCCAGCAACACATTTTTCAGCTCAGATCTCCAGCATCTGCAGTCCTCACTTTCTCCCAGGCCTTCTGACACAGAGGTAGGGACACTATGACTATACCATAAGAGCTCCCTGCACATCAACAGAAGTATCAATACATTAAATGAAAATTACATTTTTACATCTACAGCTGTTTGGTATTGTTCCCATGTTACCACCTATGCGAAAACACAGTGGGATATATTTTCAATAGTGACTGTAACACATTGTGTTGCATTAATTTGTGTATATACTCAAAAAGGGTCAGTAAAACATAACCATTTAATGTAAATTGAGCAAGTTAATAAAAATGGCAGATTTCATTATCTTGAATCACACTGTGAATTCTAGATACAGGGCTGTAAGAACATTGGTTTTGAGCTCTAGTTCTGCTCAGTTTTTAACCAGAATAGTCAAATTCATTTTTAAAAACAATTCTGATGTTATCTAGAAAGTATTGAGTCAGTAATGAAACTGAATCCAAAAAAATATAATGTTAAATTTTACAGACAAGGTGAGAGAGAACTACTGACATCAATGTTCTTTTCCCAACTGTCAGAAGTCAGGAAACTTTTGAGATGAAAATTTATGTATTTCAACCCAGGTGTGTGTGGACAATTTGAAGAAACAGCACCAGGCTTTTCCTGGATTTAAATAAAGATTGCGTGTTTATAATCTGACCGAAAATCTAACTGCAAGACAGTGAGACAGTTTTTGAATATACAAGCCAGGTTACCTCACTTCTGTCATCTATCTTTGCATCTATGACACAATGGCTACAACATTCCACACAGTAGCTGAAGACTTATCCAGAGCTGAACCCACCATTATTGGTAGTGTGTGCTCTTTATACCTCCATTGGAAAATTTCTAGCACATATCCACCTCTATTTTATTTTTAAAAATATTGTGCCAGAATTGCATGGAAATTAGAAAGTACAGTAGAAAGTAAAGGAGGAGCAAATTACTGTAGATGCTGGAATCTGTACTGAAAACCACAAATGCTGGAGACGACAGCGGATCTAGCAGCGTCCATGGAAAGAGAGCAAGCAAACACATCAGATTTGAAGTCTGACTGAAAATTGCAATAGTGGGTTGAAAAATATTTTAAAATGAAATCTGTTTTCATTGCAGCAAGAATTGTACAGAGTTTGAATATGTACTCTTGGTTCTGCGGCATTAGATGGCTCCATCTGAAATTAGCTATTTCAGTAATAAGGTAGGGTTCCATAGAGAATTTATGCAAAGTCAAAATTTTTATGATTTTTCACATATTCCAATATACAGTTTTGTGGAGAAGGGTGTAAATGTTGTTGTTTATGTATAGCAGTGATACTTTTGCTGTTCATCGTATCTTGCTGATTTTGAAAACCAATTTGTGTTCAATTATTCATTGAAATAAACTTCTGTTACATTCTTATTCTTGGTCTGTTGCCCTTTGCAATCAAAATCCAATATGGAACAGTTAACAAATTTGATTTGAATTTTTCAATGAATAGTGAAATCTAGTGTGGAGAGAAGGAAGTGGAGGGCAGAGGGTTGAAGAATTGTCAAATGTTTGGTGGCTACCTGTACACAGTTGTGATGTTCTTCAACCAGGATGACAAGCCATGTTTTGGGACACCTCCTGTTCCATGGTCATTGCTTATCCTTGGTAAATAATTACATCATGCGTAATTTCTCCAGCATGCTGAAGGTACATGTGTTGTATTCAGAAGACTGGAAGATGTAGGAGCAAAAGTGTGCCATTCAGCCCATTGAGTCTGATCCACCATTCAACGAAATTAGGTTTATCTGATAACCCTCAACTCTACATTCCTGTTCTTTCCTCACAGTCCTTGATTCTATTACTGATAAATCAATTTGTCTATCTCACCCTTGAATACACTCAATGGACCCAGCCTCAAAAGTCATCTGTGGTAAAGAATTCCACAGATTCAAGAGGCTGAGAAGAAATTCCTCCACATTTCTGTTTTAAATATGCGACCCCTTATTCTGAGATTATGCCCTCTGGTCCTAGACTATCTCAAAAGGGGACATAATCTATTCTGTCAAAACCTCCATAAGGTTTTGTATGCTTCAATAAGGTTGCCTCTTATTCTTCTAAATTCCAATAAGTACAGGCCCAACCTACTCAACCTCTCCTCATAAGACAGCCCTGTATATCTGGTATCAGTCATGTGAACCTTCTCTGGATTGACTTTAATTCCAGTATACCTTTCCTTGGATAAGGGGCCTAAAACTGTTCACAGTATTCCAGCCATAGTCTGACTAGTACCTTGTATAGTTTTAATAAGCCACCTCCCACTACTTCTATATTCCATTCCCTATGAAATAAAGGCAAACATTCTATTTACTTGCTCTATTGCCCACTGAATTTCAATGCTAGCCTTTTCTGATTCATTCACAAGGACTCCAAAATCTGTCTGTAGCTTCCTGCAGTCTTTCTTCATTTAACTAATTTTCAGTTTTTCTATTCTTCTTGCTAAAGTCCATAATCTTACATTTTTCCACATTATATTCCATCTGCCAAGCTTTTTGCTCATTTGCTTAACCTGTCTATATCCCTCTGCAGACTCTGCATGTCCTTGCCACTTGCTTTTCTACTATTTTTGTGTCATCTGCAAACCTAGCTATAGTACATTTATTTTCCTCATCCAAATCATTTACACATATAAATAATTGTAGTGTCAGCACTAATACCAATGGCAATTATACATTCAATTTCCTAATGTTCTACATTGCAGATATTAGTATATTTGGAGGTACAGGAACCTTTCCTGTTGATGTAAGTCACAGTCTATTTGGTGCTTTCAGCCCTACATAGACTCTGTTGATCACTCCTCCATGCGGTGATTTAATAAACATGTTTGAAACATATGCTATTTTCAATCATCAATTTATATAGTTCAAATCTGATCAAAAACAACTGCATTTAAATATTAGGTATCAATTAAAAATTCAAGTTTACTCTCTGAAAATCTTAAGATGACTTTATACAGAAAGATTCATGAGCTGAAAACAGAAAGATTAGACTTTGTCGTGCATGTCTCTAAAATTGAACTGGGCAAAAGCATTTTCCTACTTTAAATTTCACAAACCTTCTCTCTGTACATTCGTCCTGGAACATCTGCATTTAATACCATATCTGCCACATTTGCCACCATTATTGTATGCATCAGAGCTCCAGAAATCATACTGACCACCGTGACTGCAACCTCAGTTAATTCTGTAAGATAGTTTAACATAAGATACTTCACTGCATCAATTGTAATTATTGAGAAACACTTTTATTGTTAAGCAATATCTGCAACTTGTAAATTGCTTTTCCTGCTAATTTCTTGGTATTGAATGTAACAAAATAGATTTATGATTGAAACCACTTTATTGTAGAGAGCTGATAGACTGTTAAAAGCAACATTAAGAGATTAGCTACTTCTTTAAAAGATAGAAAGGTCATCTATTTCGAAGGTGATCTATCCTCAACTATTCTCACATATTTAAAGTGTTTAATAAGAGAACAAATAGGAGGGTGTAGTGATTGGAATTAGGTTGGCCAAGTGGATCTTGTTGAGTATGAGATCCCTGATTGGGGCTGTTAACATGGGCCAATCAGGGAGCCCTTTAAGCAGGAGTCTCAGGAATTCTCCTCACTCTAAGATTGACTCTAAGCTAGCTGGTCAGAGTCATAGAGATGTACAGAACAGAAACAGACCCCTTGGTGCAACTCATCCATGCTGGCCAGATATTCTAACCTAATCTGGTCTCATTTGCCAGGATTGGCCCATATACTTCTAAATACTTCCTATTCATGTACCCATCCAGATGCCTATTTGATGTTGTAATTGTACCAGCCTCCACCACCTCCTCTGGCAGCTCATTCTATACATGCACCACACTGTGCATGAAAAAGTTGCCCCTTAGGTCCCTTTTAAATTTTTCCCCTCTCACCCTCTAGTTCTGGACTCCCTCACCCCAAGGAAAAGACCTTGTCTATTTACCCTAACCATGCACCTCATGATTTCATAAACCTCTATAAGGTCACCCCTCAGCCTTCGATCCTCCAGGCAAACAGCCCCAGCCTATTCAGCCTCTCCCTGTAGCTCAAATCCTCCAACCCAGGCAACATCCTTATAAGTTTCACAACATCCTTCTGACAGGAGACCAGAATTGCACTCATTATTCCAAAAACAGCCAAACCAATGTCCTGTACAGCTGCAACATGACCTCCCAACTCCTAGATTCAATGCCCTGTCCCATAAGGGAAAAAATACCAAATACTTCTTCACCAGCCTATCCACCTGCGACTCCACTTTCAAAGAACTATGAGCCTGCACTCCAAGATCTCTTTGTTCAGCAACACTCCTGAGGACCTTACCATTAGTCCTGTTCTGATTTGCCTTTCCAAAATGCAGCATCTCACATTTACCTAATTTAAACTCCATCTGCCACCCCTCAGCGCATTGGCCCATCTGAGCAAAATCCTGTTGCACTCTGATATTACCTTCTTCGCTGACCACTACACCTCCTATTTTGGTGTCATCTGCAAATTTACTAATTATATCTCCCACGTTCACATCCAAATCATTTATATAAATGATGAAAAGCAGTGGACCCAGTACCGATCCTTGTAGAAAACCACTGGACACAAACCTCCAGTCTGAAAAACTACCCTTCACCACTATCCTCTGTCTTCCACTTCAAGCCAACTCAGTATCCAAATAGCTAGTTCTCCCTATATTCCAAGAGATCTAAACTTGTTAACCAGGCTACCATGAGGAAACTTGTTGAACGCCTTACTGAAGTCCGTATAGAGTCTTATTGAAGTCCGTACAGAGTCCAGGTTAAGTGGTGCTGGAAAAGCACAGCAGGTTGGGCAGCATCTGAGGAGCTGCTTGACCTGCTGTGCTTTTCCAGAACCTCTCTAACCTATGATTTCAAGATGCTGGTGTTGGACTGGGGTGTACAAAGTTAAAAATCACACAACACCAGGTTATAGTCCAACTGGTTTAATTGAAAGGCCACTCGCTTTCGGAACGTCACTCCTTCATCAGATGATAGTGGAGGGCTCAATCCTAAAACACAGAATTTATAGCAAAATTTACAGTATGATGTAACTGAAATTATACATTGAAAAATTGATTGTCTGTTAAGCCTTTCACCTGTTAGAATACCATGATAGTTTCACTTCTTTCATGTGTAAATCACAAAACCTTTTTTTAAAAAGTTGCATTCTCAGGTTAGCTGTTAACAATGGTGATAGCTAGACAATGTGTTAAAGGTGTTAGCCCCCTGTTTTCTCTGTCTATGCCATGATGTTTAGATTGATTCTAATCTAAAAAGTGAGATAACGGAGTTTTACATGAATTCATTCAATATTTGAGCTCAGAGTTCTACATGAAAGCATGCAGTTTTTGAGCAAAGTACAATGTAACCCTGCAAGTACAAATTCACCCCACAAAATATATGTGTGTATGTGGGTCTTTGTATGTGCGTCTGTCTGTCTGGGTTAGGGGTTGTGAGTGTGAGAAAGTGTATGTGTGTTTGTGTGTAGTGAGTGTAGGGTGTCTTAAGTCTGTGAGGGGGTGCATGTGTCAGTGTGGGAACGTGTGTGTCTGTACGGATGTGTGCGCATCTGTGTATATGTGGGTGTACAGGAGTTGCTGTGTGTGTGTGTGAGTGTGTGTGTGTGTAGCAGTATCTGTGTGTGTGTGTATAGTGCAATGGTGGTCACCTGTAATGTGACATGAACCCAAGGTCGGGGTTGAGGCCCTCCCTATGGGTACCGAACTTAGCTATCAGCCTCTGCTCGGCCACTTTTTGCTGTTGCCTGTCCCGAAGTCTGCCTTGGAGGATGGTCACCCGAAGGTCCAAGGTCGAATGTCCTGAACCACTGAAGTGTTCTCCGACTGGGAGGGAACACTCCTGTCTGTTGATTGTTTTGCGGTGCTCATTCATCCGTTGTCGTAGCCTTTGCTCGGTTTCCCCAATGTTCCATGCCTCCGGGCATCCTTGCCTGCAACGTATAACATAGACAACGTTGGCTGAGTCACATGAGTACCTGCCATGTACAAGGTGGGAGGTGTCCCCACGCGTAATGGTGGTGCCCACACTCTGACACGTCTTGCAGTACCTACCATGACAGGGTTGTATGGAGTTATCCTGAGAGCTGGGCAGCTTGCTACAAACAATGATCTGTTGGAGGTTTAGCGGTTCTTTAAAGGCAAGTAGTGCAGGTGTGGGGAAGGTCTTGGTGAGGTGCTAATCCTCATTGACAATGTGTTGCAGGTCATGAAGAACATGGCGTAGTTTTTCAGCTCCTGGGAAATACTGAACAACGAAGGGTACCCTGTCGGTTGCAGCATGTGTCTGTCTCTTGAGAAGGTCAGTACAGTTCCTTGCTGTGGCACGTCGGAACTGGCAGTCGAAGAGTTGGGCATCATACCCTGTTCTTGTGAGGGCATCCCTGAGTACTTCCAGGTGTCCGTCACGTTCCTCCTCATCTGAGCAGATCTGGTGTACGCGAAGGGCTTGTCCATACCGGCTATGTTGAATGCATCTTGAAACCTATTGTACAGGAGATCCCCAGCTTCTGTCGCGACACTAAGGATTTCTTACAGAAACTCAGCACCCATGGACCAGTCGAACCGGGAACATTCCTTGTCACAATGGACATTTCCGCACTCTACACCAGCATCCCCCACAATGATGGCATCGCGGCAACAACCTCAGTACTCAACTTTAACAACTGCAATCTCCAAACACCATCCTACAACTCATTCACTTTATCCTTGATCACATCTTCACTTTTGACAACCAGTTCTTCATCCAGACACATGGAACAGCCATGGGCACCAAATTTGCACCCCAATATGCCAACACTTTTATGCACTAGTTCGAACAAGACTTCTTCTCTATGCAGGATCTCCAAACAACACTATACACCAGGTACACTGACGACATTTTCTTCCTCTGGACCCATGGCGAGGAGTCACTGATAAAACTGCACAGTGACATCAACAGGTTTCATCCCACCATCAAACTCACCATGGACTACTCTCGACTATCTGTCTCATTCTTGGACACATGCATCTCCATCAAGGATGGACACCTCAGCACCACACTCTACCGCAAACCTACAGACAACCTCACAATGCTACACTTCTCCAGCTTCCACCCAAAACATATTAAAACAGCCATCTCCTATGGACAAGCCCTAAGCGTACACCGGATCTGCTCAGATGAGGAGGAACGTGACGGACACCTGGAAGTACTCAGGGATGCCCTCACGAGAACAGGGTACAATGCCCAACTTATCGACCGCCAGTTCCGACATGCCACAGCAAGGAACTGTAATGACCTCCTCAGGAGACAGACATGTGCTGCAACCGACAGGGTACCCTTCGTTGTTCAGTATTTCCCAGGAGCTGAAAAACTACGCCATGTTCTTCGTGACCTGCAACACATTATCAATGAGGATGAGCACCTCACCTTCCCCACACCCGCACTACTTGCCTTTAAAGAACCGCCAAATCTCAAACAGATCATTGTTTGTAGCAAGCTGCCCAGCTCTCAGGACTCCATACAACCCTGTCATGGTAGGCACTGCAAGACGTGTCAGAGTGTGGACATAGATACCACCATTACACATGGGGACACCTCCCACCTTGTACATGGCAGGTACTCATGTGACTCAGCCAACGTGATCCATCTCATATGTTGCAGGTAAGGATGCCCAGAGGCATGGTACATTGGGGAAACCGAGCAAAGGCTACGACAACGGTTGAATGGGCACTGCACAACAATCAACAGACAGGAGTGTTCCCTCCCAGTTGGAGAACACTTCAGTGGTCCAGGACATTCGAACTCGCACCTTCGGGATACCATCCTCCAAGGCTGAGTTCGGGACAGGCAGCAGCGAAACGTGGCCAAGCAGAGGCTGTTAGCTAAGTTTGGTACCCATAGGGAGGGCCTCAACCGGAACCTTGGGTTCATGTCACATTTAAGATGACCACCATTGCACTATACATACGCACACAGATACTCCTACACACACACACACACACAGGCACTCCTGTATACACATACACACGGACGCACATATACAGATGTGCACATAGACACCCACACACACCCTTACAGATACACACACTCCCACACTCACACATGCACCCCCTCACAGACTTAAGACACTCTACACTCACTACACACACACACACACACACACAGACAAAGACCCACATACACACATATATTTTGTGGGGTGAATATGTACTTGTAGGCTTACATTGAATTTTGTTCAAAAACTGCATGCATTCATGTAGAACTCTGAGCTCAAAACTGCATGAATTCATGTAAAACTCCGTTATCTCAGTTTTTAGATTAGAATCAATCTAAACATCATGGCATAGACAGAGAAAACAGGGGGCTAACACCTTTAACATATTGTCTAGCTATCACCATTGTTAACAGCTAACCTGAGAATGCAACTTTTTAAAAAAAGGTTTTGTGATTTACACATGAAAGAAGTGAAACTATCATGGTATTCAAACAGGTGAAAGGCTTAACAGACAATCAATTTTTCAATGTATAATTTCAGTTACATCATACTGTAAATTTTTGCTATAAATTCTGTGTTTTAGGATTGAGCCCTGCACTATCACCTCATGAAGGAGCGATGCTCTGAAAGCTAGTGGCCTTCCAATTAAACCTGTTGGATTATAACCTGGTGTTGTGTGATTTTTAACTCTCTAACCTAGACTCTGATTTCCAGCATCTGCAGTCCTCACTTTTGCAAAGTCGGTATAGATCACATTTACTGCTCTGTCTTCATTAATTTTCTTTGTTATTTGTCCAAAAATTCAATCAAGTTTGTGAGACATGATAGCCCACGCATAAAGCCATGTTGAATATCCCTTTCCAAATGCATGTAAATCCTGTCCCTCAGGATTCCCTCCAATAACTTGCCCACCACCATTGTCAGGCTCACTGGGCTATAGTTCCCTGGCTTTTCCTTACCACCTTTCTTAAATAGTGGTACCATGTTAGCCAACCTCCATTTTTCCAGCACCTTACCTGTGACTATCAATGATACAAATATCTCAGCAAGGGGCTCAGCAATCACTTCCCTAGCAGTCCATGTACTAAGCATGTGTAAATAAAGGGTGATTTAGTGATGGGATACTGGTCTCCGTGGAGTTATTTCAGACGGCCTTAGAACAGGTTAGATGTTCACCATCTCCTCTACTTTTGCTAAAGGTCTTTGTGTGTTGTATATGTACGTCGAGAGTGTAGTGCGGGAAAAGCACAGCAGGTCAAGCAGCATCCGAGGGGCAGGAGAATCAACGGTTCGGGCATAAGTCCTTCATCAGGAATGTTGTATATTTGTGTATGATACTGAAATATCTTTCAAAGTAAACCCAAATATTTCCATTCCTGAAGCAACTGTAAAATGTAAATTTTAACTGGCAGGAATCTGTCTTTTAGTTCATAAATGTATCAACTGGATTCCAAGACAAATTGAATTAGTCATTGTAATAGAAAGTTATTATGAAGGGAGACATGATATTGTACATTCTAACATAAATTACAACAAAACTAAAAAATCTAAACCATCTGACAAATCCTCTCCATGGGTAAAGGATCTTGTATGTCATCTTACAGCAACTAATTCACAAGCTGATATTTGATTCTCTTCAAACAATATCATTGCTCAAAAGTAAAATACTTACTTTTCTTTAGGAGACATTTATGGAAATTTTATAAGAATACTTGATCTTTGTTTAACTTTATATCTGATTGATGTAGTTTGATGCATTTTAGTACCTGTAGGTAGGCCTCCTGTCCCATAGCTGTTGCCTAATGTATGAGAGATGGCACGGAACACTCCAGCTGAATACTGATCAGCCCACCATGCTTTCTGTGAAGTAAGACAGAATTTTCTGTTCACAAATTTTCAATATTATTGCATTAAGGAAATTTCAAATCAGAGTAACCATTTACTTCATATGACAGAAGTTTATACTGGATAATGAAAATGAATATGCAGTGTAGTATATGTTAATACAGTGACTCCACCATCAGATCAGTAATATACGGTTAGTGGGTACAACTGCCTTGGCCTGGCAGAGTCAGGAGGAGCTAGAGAGACTGACAATTCCAGCACACCAATTGCTCCTCCATACCTTCATCTTGAACAGCAGGAGCCAACATCTCAAGAAAGTGACAGCATGTATCACCTACTCATGGACTTTGGAATCTGACATGTACTAGCCTCACTGCATCTTCATGACACATATATGATCCACACAGTACAGTTCTGCTCTTCAGTGTTGCATTTTCAAATGTACTGACATCTTTCATTGCTGCTGCCAGGATACTTTTCATCCAGAGGTAGGCACCCACCTAATGGATTAACTACTTGGACTAAGTAGTATCTCAGGCTGCTGACTTGCTCTATTATCACATACTCAATTTGTGCCAATCTAGATGTTCACAGTATCCTGGCCTTGCCTTCCAATGCTTTTCATCTGCCTTTAAAGGCTGTTAGTACTTTTGTCTTGCCTTTCTGTTTAGCCTAGACACAAAGCCAGACAGCTTCTCATTCTTGGCAGCAGTGATCAGTCAAGAGAGTGAATATACTGCATTACAGCACCGTGCTATATCAATCTCACAGCTCATGTGCCAGCAGCACGTACAGCAAATGCACTGCTTGTGCATCAATCAAATGTCCATGTTTCAATGTCTAAGTGTACTGTTCTCAGTCAAGAGGACCTGGTAGAGAAAGTCACTAGCATTTTCAGATCTCAGTTCAGAGGTTCAAATATGGTCAGTTGGCTGCTTGGCACGGTCACGGTCAGGGGGTCTGTGTCACTATTGTCCAGAAAGTCAATGACTCAATGAAAGTCAATAGCAGGTTATCAGGTGACAGTGCTCGTCAGGAAAGTTGGGGAAATCAATGCTGTGTTTGGAGGCAGTAACCTGGGATGCAGAGGAAGCAAAAATGATAAAGAGGGTAAATTCTACATAGAAGGGGGAAGGCAATAATGTACAGGAGGACATGGATTACTACAAGAGGGGTCGGTTAGTGGCAGTCACCACATCAAAGCGTAGGATGATGGTGGGAAAAATCAGAATGTGGGGCCAGGGTTCAGTGGTAATGATGAGAGGTGCAAACATAATTTCAGATGGTGTGCAGAGAATCAGTTGTGTTTGCCTGGACAGGGAGCACCATGGAGGAAGGAAAGAAAGGGAAATTGAGATTTTGAGGGAGGAATTCTTCAGTACAGGATGAGCCAGTGACTTATTGTGCCAACACGAGCTGTATATCCTGCCATCTACAGTCAACTTGAAATGTGCTCTGCAAATGGAAAATGGCTGCAATGAACCTGGGAGAGTGGAGCCAGAGTTTTTTTCTGTCTGAGCATTCAGATTCCCTCAAGGGGCAAAGCACGGAGCAGGTACTTTCACAGAACAAACTGAAGTAGTCTGTAAGCATAGCATCATGCAAGTGAAATGCATGTAGTGTACAACTGTGTGGGGTCCAAACAGTGATCAAAAGCAATCCTGGCATATCATTGGTCATTTCAGATTGAGGACCTCTGTGAAAGAGAAATAATCACAAGTGACCTTAAAAGTGCCAACAAGGCACAAAGACACTGCAAGATCTAAATGGGGAAAAAAAACAAAATAAAGGCAAGATGTTAGAAATCTAAAACAAAAACAGAAATTGCTGGAAAATCTCAGCAGATCTGGCAGTATCTGGGGAGAGAAATCAGAATGCTGTTTCAGGTCTGGTGATCCTTCAGAACTCCCATTCTGAAGAAGGGTCACTGGACCCGAAATGTTTACTATGATTTCTCTCCACATATACTGCCAGATCTCCTGAAATTTTTCAGCAATTTCTGTTTCTGTGCAAGATCTGAAAGGTTGCACAAGGGCACAGAACTGATTTCCTCTCACTGATTCTGCCTCACTTCAAACTGTGGTATTGGCTGATGCCTCTGTTACATAACCCCATTAACTGAGGCAGGACATTGATAGAATGCAGCACATTCTTCAATCAGGGCCATAGTTAAGCTTGATGAAGATGAGTTTCTGATGCTTGGATTGGTCTGGACTCTTGCAGTACACTGCAGGCAGAAGATGCCCCATAATCCTGGAATGCTGTGCTGTGCACAACTGAAGCAGGTAATGGGTGAAATACGATAGATGCCAAAGAGCTGGGGGATGCCAGCAGTCTTTTGAGGAGGAAGATGAGGACATTGAACAGGAGAAACGTCACCTTCAGCATGATACAGCACTGTTGTACTGGGCATAACAAGCCAGAGAGGAGTTAATTGGCACCCGTTTCCAGTAGATGTCAGCTTGGTGCAGGGATCATTTATTGACTGTAAGTTGTTATTGCTTGAAAGGCAAATAGTCTGTTTCTGTTCCAAGATCTGGCACGGTGGCTCAGTGGTTAGCACTGCTGCCTCACAGTGCTAGGGATCTGGGTTAGATTCCAGCCTTGGGTGACAGTCTGATTGGAGTTTGCACATTCTCTCTGTGTCTGTGTGGGGTTCCCCTGGGTGCTCTGGTTTCCTCCCACAATCCAAAGATGTGCAGATCAGTTGAATTGGCTGTGCTAAATTCTCCCATAGTGTTAGGTGCATTAGTCAGGAGTAAATACAGGGTAGGGGAATGGGTGTGGGTGGGTTACTCTTTAGAGGATTGGTGTGGATTTGTTGGGCTGAAGGGCCTGTTACCATACTGTAGGGATCCTAATCTAATCCAAAGACAGTTTTTTTAAATTGTTTGCTACTACTATTGCTGCATAAATGTGAATGTTTTGAACTATTTAAAAACTTCCCTGCTTGTGATGATCCCACTCTGAACAATGATAGTAGTTTGGGCTATAATGGACACTGTGATGAGAATAACACTGACTTTAACAAGGTTGTAAGATGGGATGGCTAATGACAGGAGTGCTCTGTGGCTTGGATCCTAAATACCAATAGATATGAGGCTGTGCACTTTACTTGCAATACAGTGTCAATGTGCCACCTATGTGCCCTTAGAAGTATTGTTTGTGGTTGTTCTTCTACTGCATGTATGTGAAGGATAGCTCTGGACTGCCAATGATTGACCAAGTGCACAACTATATCGAAAATATTGTCAGCACCAGGCATTCTGGGTATCCCAGTAGTGTGAGTAAGTTTACCTCCAATAAATGGGAGCATACAATGAACAGGTCACCATAACAGCATGGCACATAACGAATGAGGTATAGTTAATTTAGTCATATTAGAAAACCTCCTAAATCTCACAGAGAGAAACCCTCCTTGAAACTTGATAAAAATGGCATTCAGACGATTTTTGGTACAATTCAACTCAATGTCCCTGCATGCTCCATAACTACAATCATTCCCAACCCTTTGTCCACATAGGTCAGCAGCAGCAAACTGCCAGTCTCGCCAGATCATCATGCCTTGGATCAACTCATTGACTAATTCAGCCCTTCAACACTTTATTTCAGAGCTCAAGCACCTGTAACTTGAATGCTTCTGTCAGGTTGCTTTGTGTAGACAGGCTGGAAGAACTCAGCAAGTCAGGTAGCATCAGGAGATGCTTTGTGTGCCACAAAAATTTCACATGTATCTTAATTGGATGTATCTAATGTCTGCGAGCATTTGGAAAATTTGCCTTTACTTGGAGATTGCCAGTTTCTGTGACTTGCATTGCTTTTTACAACAGAGGAAATAGCAGGTAGCATGTCATGGATGGGAACACGGAACAGTCAAAAGTGTGGACATGTCACTGTATGTCACTGGGTTACATCAACATGACAACTACAATTTGTGCCAATAAGCCAAAAACACACTGCACATGGTTCAAGCAAATGGCCATGTCTTAAAGTGAAAGGGGGAGAAATCCTTAATGGGGTTAAGAGCAATGGGGTTCAGTCAGAAGATTCAGTCACAATCAGTCAAGCTGTTTCCTTACTAACGTCTTCTGAATATTTGGCTTTTTAATTGCCCCTTTTTTGATTTGATTTATTATTGTAACTTGTAGTGAGATACAGTAAAAAGTATTGTTTTACATGCTAATCAGACAAATCATACTGTACACAAGTACATCAGGGTAATAGAATAGAATGCAGAATATAGTGTTACAGCTATGGAGAAGGTGCAAAGAATGATCAACTCTAATATGGGAGGTCTATTCTTAAGTCTGATATCAGCAGGGAAGAAGCTATTCTTAAATCTGTTGGTACGTGTTTTCAAACGTTTTTGTATCTTCTTCCTGATGGAAGTGGTTGAAAGAAAGTATAACTGGAGGTGGGATGTGTCTGTGATTATGTGTGGCGGTGGAATGGCTGCTTTCCTGAGGCAGCAGGAAATGTAGACAGGATCAAAATAGACACCAATGAAAAAATAAAAAAACGAAATGAGGTCCTGACAGAAGAATTCAGGGAGCCAGGAGAGAAGTTAAACAGGAGGACCTCAAAGGTAGTGATCTCGGGATTACTACCAGTGCCATGTGCTAGCCAGTGTAGAAATGAAAAAATAGGCAGGATGCACACGTGGCTTGAGGGATGGTGTAGGAGGGAGGGATTCAAATTTTTGGACATTGGGACCAGTTCTGGAGAAGGTGGGACTATTACAAAAAGGACAGTCTACATCTGAACCAAACTGGAACCAATGTCCTTGGGGGAGTTTTTGTGACTGCTGTGAGGGAGGTTTTAAACTAATGTGGCAGGGGGCTGGGAACCAGAAGAGAAGACAAGTAGGCAGCGAGGTGGAAATTGAGACTGTAAGAATCATGAAGATAGCATTAATAAGGGGAAGAATAGGCAGAGAGCAGATGAACGCAAAAGAACGGGAGGCCTGAAGTGCATTTACTTAAATGCAAGGAGTATAGTGTGTAAGGCAGATGAACTTAGGGCTTGGATTGGTGCCTGGGAGTATGACATTATTGCAATCACAGAGACTTGGTTGAAGGAAGGGCATGTTTAGCAACTAAGTGTTCCAGGATATAGATGCTTCAGACAGGACTGGGAGGGAAGTAAAAGGGGGGGGTGGAGTTGCATTGCTGGTCAGGGATGATATCACGGCTGTGCGAAAGGAGGACACTATGGCGGGCTTGGATAGTGAGGCATTATGGGTGAAGTTGAGAAATAAGAAGGATGCAGTTACATTGTTGGGGCTGTTGGGCCTCCCAACAGTGAGCGTGAGGTAGAAGAACAAATAGGTAAACAGATTATAGAAAGATACAGAGGCAACAGGGTAGTGGTGATGGGAGATTTTAATTTTCCCAACATTGACTGGAATACACTTCGCGTCAGAGGTCTGGATAGGGTAGAATTTGTAAGAAGCGTCCAGGAGAGTTTTCTAGAGCAGTATGTCAATAGTCCGACGAGGGAGGGGGCCATATTGGACCTGGTATTGGGGAATGAGTCAGGACAGGTGGTAGAAGTAAACAGGTGGGGGATTTCTTTGAGATCAGTGACCACAATTCTGTAAGTTTTAGAATACTCGTAGACAAAGAAGAGAGTGGTCCTAAGGGAAGAGTACTAAAACTGGGCTAAGGCCAATTATATCAAAATTAGGCAGGAGTTGGGAAATGTGGATTGGACACAGCTCTTTGAAGGGAAGTCCACATTTGATAGGTAGGGGGCTTTCAAAGATAAGTTAACAGTAGTGCAGGATAGGCATGGCCCGTTGAAGGCAAAGGATAGGAAAGGCAAGATTCGTGAACTGCGGATGACAGGAGAAATCGTACAACTAGCCAAGAGGAAAAGGGAAGTGTACATAAGGTCCAGGCACCTAAGAACAGAATGGGACCTGGAGGAATATTGGAAGAGTAGGACCACTCTTAAACGAGGAATCAAGCGGGCTAAAAGGGGTCATGAAATAGCTTTAGTGAGCAGAATTAAGGAGAATTCCAAAGCATTTTATTCTTATATAAGAAGCAAGCGGGTAACTAGAGAAAGGATTGGTCCACTAAAGGATAATGAAGGAAGGCTGTGTGTCGAACCTGAGAAAATGGGTGAGATTCTCAATTATTACTTTGCATCAGTGTTCACTGAGGAGAGGAACATGATGCATGTTGAGATTAGAGATAGGAGTTTGATTAGTCTGGATCACATTGACATAAGTAGGGAAGATGTGTGAGGTAGGCTTGAGGTTATTAAGGTGGACAAATCCCCAGGACCAGATGGGATCTATCCCAGGTTGCTGAGGGAGGCAAGAGAGGAAATAGATGGGGCCCTGACAGATAACTTTGTGGCATCCCTAAACACAGGTGAGGTGCCAGAGGACAGGAAGGTTACTCATGTTGTCCCCCTGTACAAGAAAGGTAGTAGGGATATTCCGGGTAACTATAGGCCAGTGAGCCTGATGTCAGTGGTAGGAAAGTTGCTGGAGAAGTTACTGAGGGATAGGATCTATTTATACTTAGAAAAGAATGAGCTTATCAGTGATAGGCAACATGGTTTTGTGTGGGGTAGATCATGCCTTACCAATTTAATAGAGTTCTTTGAGGAAGTGACCAAGTTGATAGATGAAGGAAGGGCTGATGATGTAAGGCGCTTGATAAGGTTCCCATGGAAAATTAATAGAGAAAGTGCAGCCACTTGGTGTGCAGGGTGTTTTAGCTAGGTGGCTAAAGAACTGATTGAGCAACAGGAGACAGAGAGTAGTAGTTGAAGGGAGTTTCTCGAAATGGAGAAAAGTGACCAGTGGTGTTCCACAGGGATCAGTGCTGCAGCCACTGTTGTTTGTGATAAACATAAATGATCTGGAAGATGGTACTGTTGATATGATCAGCAAGTTTGCAGATGACACAGGTGGAGTAGCAGAAATCATAGTTGACTGTCAAAGAATACAGGAGAATATTGATAGACTGGAGAGTTAGGTGGGAAAGTGGCAGATGGAGTTCAATCCAGACAAATGTGAGGTGATACATTTAGGCAAGTCTAATTCTAGACAGAATTATACAATGAATGGAAGAGCCTTGGGAAAAGTTGATGAGCAGAGAGAGCTGGGAGTGCAGGTCCGTTGTACCCTGAAGGTTGCTGCACAGGTGAATAGAGTGGTCAAGAAGGCATATGGTATGCTTGCCTTCATCGGATGGGTTATTGAGTATAAGAGCTGGCAGGTCATGTTAAAATTGTACAAGACATTGGTTTGACCACATTTAGAATACTGTGTATGGTTCTGGTTGCCACATTACCAAAGGGATGTGGACGTTTTGGACAGGGTGCAGAGAAGGTTTACGAGGATGTTGCCTGGTATGGAAAGTGCTAGCTACGAAGAAAGGTTGAGTAGGTTAGGTTTGTTTTCATTAGAAAAAAGGAGATTGAGGGGGGACCTGATTGAGGTTTACAAAATCATGAAGGGTATAGACAGGGTAGATAGAGATAAGCTTTTTCCCTGGGTGAAGAATTCAAAAATGAGAGGTCACACTTTCAAGGTGAGAGGTGAAAAGTTTAAGGTGGATACATGTGGCAAGTACTTCACACAGAGGGTGGCGGGTGTCTGGAACGCGTTGCCAGCAGAGGTGGTAGAGGCAGGCATGGTAGATTCTTTTAAGATGCGTCTGGACAGATGCATGAGTAGGTGGGGAGCAGAGGGATACAGATGCTTAGGAATTGGGCGACAGGTTTATACAGTAGATTTGAATTGGCTAAGGCTTGGAGGGCCATGGGGCCTGTTCTTGGGCTGTAAATTTTCTTTGTTCTTTTGTTCTTTGTTCAATAGAAGGAAGGCTGGGTGCCACGGTGGACTGGGATGCGTTCACAACTTTCTGTAATTTCTTGGGCAGAGCAGTTGCCATATCAAGCTGAGATGCATCTAGACAGGATGCTTTCTATGGTACATCTATAAAAATTGGTAAGAGTCATTGTGGGAAAGCCAAATTTCCTTAGCCTTCTGATGAAGTGGAGACATTCATGTGCTTTTCTGACTGTAATGTCAACAGGTTCCTGTCAATTTTGGTTTTGCAACATTTCTGGTGCTGCAGCCTTGGTTTAATTTATTTCTACATGGATTTCCTGATGGTAGCCATGCTTCAAGGTGTTTGCTCACTTTGACAGCAGTAATTGTTGTTGAGTTATAAATACTTTTCTTTTAATTTTAGCTTTCTCACCCTATGTGTTAATTTAAAGTTTTCCTTTTGCCTAACAGGGAGTTTTAACTTTGCTCAAAGAGCTCCAAACACATGCTCACTTGCTAGCAAAACATCTAATCAGGACTATTCGTAGATTGTCACTTCCTGATGGAGCATGTAACTAGTGGGTGTAACCAACTTCTCGCTCACATTTGCTTCTGCACTTCTCTTTGCACGTCTGCAGCAGAAGACTTCAACATTAAGTATTACTGCTCCTTGATGATCTTGCCACAGGTCTATAAGCTGAGAATTCAGCTGCTGCAGCAGCCAACTGGATCAAAATCCTGGAACTCCCTTTCTGACATCACTGTGGAAATATTTATGCCACATGGATTACAAAGTTCCAAGAAGGACCCTCCTCACTCCCTTGCCAAATATAATTTGCGATGGGCAATAAGCGCTGCAGGAGCCAGTGACACCTATATCCCCATGAAAGAATAAAAAAGCTAACCAGCAGAGGAGGTACACTAATCAAATCTACAATTCAATGGATGAGATCAAACCTTTGTACATTCTGCAACATTAAGTTGTAAATGGTAGTTGACAAACAAGAGGTGTTGAAGGCTATATGAACAGACCCATCCTCATTGATTTGAGAGCCAAGCACATGGATGCAAAAGTTAAAACTGAAGCATTTGCAACAATCTTCAGGAAGAAATGCCCAGTTATAATTCATCTCAGTCTCCTGAAGTTCCAACCTGGTAATTTGACCCACTCTATATCAAATGAAGCAACAATTCAGTGTACTGTTACAGCAAAGACTGTGTTTCAGTTATATCCTGCTGCTTGTACCAAAGACTTGTGCTCTAGAACTAGCCGCATTTTCAGCCATGCTGCTCGAAGACAGCTAAAACATTGACAATTTGGCAATTACTGGCCTGTTGACCGACATTCAATCATCAGTCAAGTAATTAATGGAAGGTCTCATCAACAGTGCTTCAAGCAGCACTTACTCAACAATAAGATGCTCACCAATATTTGCTTTGGATTTCATCAAAATCACACAGTTCCTTACCTCAATACAGTCTTAGGTCCAAATGTGCTGAATCCCAGAAGTGAGAGGAACTTTTGTTATTAATTAACAGGATGTAGGCATCTCTGGCAATGGCAACTTTTATTACCCATTTCTAATTGACTTTGAGAAGATAATGGTAAGCTGCCTTTTGAACCACTGCAGTCTTTGGGGTGTTTATTCATCCACAGTATTATTATTATTACAAATGGAGTTCTAGTGACTGCCCTACCAAGGTAGTATTTAATGGAGTTTTGCCAAGAAATTCTAGTATGTGAAGTAAGCAGAAATTGGAAAATAGTTCTCACTGGTTACAGTCATTAGATACTGAGTTCATTGAAATGGCAAGCAACTGGAAAGCCAGGGTCAGTCTTATGGACAGAGCAGAGGTATTCCATGAATTGGTCACCCAGTCTGTGTTTGGTTTCATCAATGTAAAGGAAACAGCATGGTGAACAGCAAATAAAGGACTCTTAACTGAAAGGAATACAAGTAAACACTGCTTACCTGCACAATGTGGCTGTGGCCTTGGACAATGAGGAGGTAGGGGTGAATAGGCAAGTATTACACCTTCTATGATTACATGCAATTTGGCATTGAGGTGAGGAAGTGTTAGGAGTCATGGAGGAGTGGACAAAGGCTTCATAGAAGGAATGATTTCTGTAGAATGCTCACAGGGAAGGAAAGGTGGAGATGTGTTTAGTGGCAATATCCTGCTGGGGGTGCAGAAATGGTGGAGGATGATCCTTTAAACATAGAGACTAGTGTTGTGGGAATTGAGTAAAGAAACAATCCTGCCATTGTTCTGGGTGATAGGAATAGGTGAAGGTAGAAGTGCAGAAGGGTCAGGCAAAATTGAAGTCCCCATCAACAATGGTGGGGTGAAATCCTTGTCTTAGGAAAAATGAGGACCTGTCAGAGGCACCTACTTCTCCAATACTGCATCTCCATCTGGATCCCTTCCTTTGACCTTTTAACTGCACTTGATCTCTACATCAAGAACTACATCAAAATAACATGGCTGCCTTAATTTCTCTGTTTCCCTCACTTGTTCTAATCTTTCTCCCTCTGAAATTGCGGAACTCCTTTCTCTTGGGTCTATCCTGACTTTGTTGTCAAACATTTGGTATCAAAATTACGCAGTTGTCATCTGGTGTGCTGACATCTACCTTGCTGAGGCTGATTGCCAGCTCTTAAGTGCTTCCTCCCACCTCCCTCAGGAGACATCATGGACTCCTATACATTAATTAGCCTTATGTGCACTACCTTATTGAACACCTTTGGGAAATCAAAAAAAAAATTACATCTACTGTTTTTTTTCCCTATTTTCCTTGTATCCTCCTCAAGGAATTCTAATAAGTTATGAGATGTATGATTTCCCATCACAGCCTCTAGAACCCAATACTGAGTTCCACGGCTTCAGAATAGAACGTCTGCCCTCCCTTTTTCTTATATACTTCCCCTCACCACCATGCCTTTATTGCATCTTCTTGATTTGTTGTCAATCAAATGGACCCATGTTTTCCTTTTCACACCTTCCTTAACACCCATTTTGCATCTCTATTTCTCCTTTACCACCATTAGCACAATCTTTGTATTTAGGCTTCGGCACTCTCACAACTTGTCCTACTTGCTCCTCCTCCCACATGGTCAACAACGTAACAGCCATCATTTTCTAACCCTTACCAGTTCTGAAGAAGAATCATATCGAAACTGAAATATTAACTCTGTCTCTGTCTCTACATGTGGTCTGATGTGGAGGTGTCGGTGTTGAACTGGGGTGGACATAATTAAAAATCACACAACCTCAGGTTATAGTCCAATAAGTTTATTTGGAAGTACAAGCTTCTGGAGTGCTGCTCCTTCGTCAGGTAGCTAGTGGTGCAGGATCATAGGACACAGAATTTATAGTAAAAGATCAAAGTGTTATACAACTGATATGAAGTATTGAACAAACCTAGATTGCTGTCTTTATCACTTAGAATGGGGACGCAGGTTTTGAGTGATTAATATGTAAGTCAAGTCACAGTCCTGAGACAACTTAGGGATTTATAAAAAAAGGTAGCATCTCAGTTCAGCTCAGCTACAGATGCTGCCAGACCTGCTGAGTCCCTCCAGTACTTACTGTTTTTATTACCACTGATACCTCTTAATTTTGGGTAAGGATACTAAGAAAATTCTTTTGTTTACACTTCATAGAACATAGAACACTACAGCGCAGTATAGGGCCTTTGGCCCTCGATGTTGCACCAACCTGTGAGGCCAATCTGAGACCCATCTAACCTACACTATTCCAATAGAACAAAGAACATTACAATGCAAATTCTTTCCTCGTTCTACCCATTATCCCAGTCCCTATCAGGTTAACTGAAGTCTCTATTATCACTTCTTTATTCTTTTGCTCCTCACCATATTTGCCCAGCAATTTTGTTCCTCTGCACTTTCCCACCTTTCTGTGGCCTATAGAATAAAACTTAGTATAAGTATACCTTTATTGTTTCTTAACTCTAACCAAATACATTCAGTCCATGACTCTCTCTCTAACACTACAATATTTTCCTTGATCAAAACTTCATCTTTCCATTTATTTTCCATTCCTCCTTAGCACACATCCAGAATATTTATTACCTACTGCCCCTTTTGTACCCAACTTTCTGCTATCAATATATCATATTGCCAATGTGGCTAATTGTGCCTAGGGTTCATATCTCTTCCTTTGACATTACTATCACTGAATTCTCCCACCATCACCATTGACCAGATAAAAATTTACATATTCTGCAATATGTAACTCATCTTTTGACTCCCCAAAGATTTGACATAATTCACAAGGTCCAAGTCAAAATCGAATGCTGTCTGCTATGTGGCTGACTGCAGCTTCAACAACACTCACTTGATACCATTCAGGACAATCTGCCTGCTTGATTGGAACTCCATTATGTGAAGTAGTCACTCATGCCATCAGCAGACTATAAATGCCATATGCATTATTTACAAGATACACTGCAGAAAGCACCAAGTCTTCTCCAACATGTTCCAAACCCACAAGCTTTACTATCCAGAAGATCAAAATCAGCCAGCAATAGTGAAAACCTTGGCTGAAAGTTCCCTTCAAGTCACAGTATCCTGACTGAACTGCTGCCACTGGGTCAAAATCCTGGAACTGCCTCCCCAAAAGCATTGTGGCTGTGCCCACATCACATGGATGGTAATGATTCACAAGGGCAGCTCACCATCCATCCCAAGGATAATTAAGGATGGATAATAAGTATTGGCCATGCCAACAACTTGCACATCCCATGACTCAAAAATAGGAGAAGAAGCAACTTGGACAGAAAAGTAAACTTCAGATATATTGTTAGCAATGAAAGGTTAACAGATTATTGATTTGAAAAAAAGCGATAATATTTTGAAATAAAACAAAAACATACAAATATGTATACATATTTGCATATTAGTTTAGAGAAGTAAAACCATACATTAAAATCATGAAATAACACCAGTTGTTGAAATAATGTTACAATTGAGTCAAGATGGCCAACTTTACCATATTCAGTTGGAACTGGGAAGAAAGGGAGGGTGGAGAAAAGCAGAATTTATTGTTTATAACTGTAGTATTCACAGACAACATAGCATGACTAATTAAGTGTATGAGTAGAATAGAAAGTGGTCTAAATAAATTACTTTTGAACTATGCTGGGAATTTTCTGGACATACATTATGGATTCAATAATTAGGAAGGAAACTGGAGATAGATTGTTCTATTTTATAGTATTATTTAAACTTTCATTTTGTAGTTGAAACAAAGTCTGTGGCATTGCATGCTCATGTTTTAGCAAAACCATTTTGTTAGAATCATAATTTTATTATTTTTATTTTATCAGCCAGATTCTTGTTTGAGTTCTGGTTTGTCTGATAATAACATCGGTTGGATTCATAATAATATTACATTATAAGACAACTTGTAACCATTGTATTTATGACTTTATATGGAAAAAATAATTGGCAGTAATTGGCTCATGTAGTAATAGCTATGTAGTTCTCCTGGGCCAAATGACCTATTTTAGTAATAGTTGCCTAATTGGTCAATTTTAGTTCAGTTGGACAATTAAAGATATAGTAGTCTTAAATGTACTGTGTTCCACGTGTTGGCCTCAATTTTCTGATCTGTGTCAGAAACCCTATTTACTAAAATTGCCTGCTTACCTTTGATAGATTCTTGGGTGAGCCTCCAGACCAAGAATCTTTCCAACTGAAGCAGTGCCGATAAATTCAGGGATCCTCACATCCAGCAGCAGAATGATTGGTATTGAAACCAATGTACTTTTCAGCTATAATTGCAGTATTGAGGGGTTAGAGAGGTGGACGATGTATAGTAGTAGGATTTAGGGTACCAGGTGAGTGAGGTACAGGTGTCATGTGGGTGGGGGTAGGGTGCAAAGTGATTGGGGGTTACAAATGGCTGAGGAATATAGCTGTCAGATTGTGTTAAGGGCTGTAACATGAGAATCAATGTTCAGGAGCATATCACTTCTGGACAGATCAGGATCTGGTTGGAAAGTTGGGGGGTGGGGGGGGGATTGTTGGTGGTTAGTGAAGGTATGTGGGCCATAAGGTGGACAATGGAGGTTGGGTTTGGAATGCTGCTCCTTCATCAGGTGGTTGTGGAGTACAATAATAATACACTATTAATTATCTTCAAGCAATATTTTGGTGAACAAAGTAACTTTCCCAGCCTCCATAATTTTAAAGCTTGCATTATTAGTTTTTAAAAAAATAACATCACATTGGTATATTCAGAATATTTTTGCATTGTTAATCTGTTTTGACTCAAGAATTTAGGTTGAGTCAGAACTTACAGGAAATGTAATACATGGAATGCAGTATGGTGGTGTCACTTCAGAGTAATGATTATCTCTGACAAAGTTCAGTCTAGGCAATTAAGATATTACTTACTGTGAGATTTGCTTTTGCCACCCAACTGTCCTCAGGAAATCCTTGAATCATAGGAATAAAAAACTGAATGCAGCCATTCCAATGACAGATGATGAGTATTAGAAAACAAACAGAAAACGTACGTAGAATCAGCTGTATTGGTTCCAGATTTACATCAGTTGCCTAAAGAAAACAAAAGCATACTTCTTAAAATTATTGAAGATCTTTTGGAAATCTTTCCTAACAATCATTTGGGCCAATGGTGGATGCAGGTTAATTTAGATAAATATGAGGTAATGTATTTGGTGAGGCAAATGAGGACAGGACTTATGCAGTTAACAGTATGGCCCTGAGGACTATTGCTGAACAAAGAGACCAAGGAGTGCAGGTACATAGTTCCTTGAAAGTGGAATCACAGGTAGACAGGGTGGTGAAGAAGGCACTTGGCATACTTGCCTTCATTGGTCAGAACACTGAGGAGTTGGGACATCATGTTGGGATTATGCAGGACATTGCTGAGGCCACTTTTAGAATACAACACACAATTCTGGTCATCCCTCTTTAGGAAGGATGTTGTTAAATTTGAAAGGGTGCCGAAAAGATTTACAAGGATGTTGAAATGGACAAGAACAAAGAAAGAAACAAAATACCTTAAATAAAATCAATGCAAACTTGAGGAATAACATCAAATAGACAATAGACAATAGACAATAGATGCAGGAGTAGGCCATTCAGCCCTTCGAGCCTGCACCGCCATTTAATATGATCATGGCTGATCATTCCCAATCAGTATCCTGTTCCAGCCTTATCTCCATAACCCTTGACTCCACTGTCTTTAAGAGCTCTATCCAATTCTTTCTTAAATGAATTCAGAGACTGGGCCTCCACTGCCCTCTGGGGCAGAGCATTCCACACAGCCACCACTCTCTGGGTGAAGTAGTTTCTCCTCATCTCTGTCCTAAATGGTCTACCCCGTATTTTTAAGTTGTGTCCTCTGGTTCGGCACTCCCCCATCAACGGAAATATGTTTCCTCCTGCCAGAGTGTCCAATCCTTTCATAATCCTATACGTTTCAATCAGATCCCCTCTCAGTCTTCTAAACTCAAGGGTATACAAGCCCAGTCGCTTCAGTCTTTCCGTGTAAGGCAATCCTGCCATTCCAGGAATTGACCTCGTGAACCTACGCTGCACTCCCTCAATAGCCAGAATGTCTTTCCTCAAATTTGGAGACCAGAACTGTACACAGTACTCCAGGTGTGGTCTCACCAGGGCCCTGTACAGCTGCAGAAGCACCTCTTTGCTTCTATACTCAATTCCTCTTGTTATGAAGGCCAGCATGCTATTAGCCTTCTTCACGACCTGCATTACCTGCATGCTTGCCTTCATTGACTGGTGTACAAGAACACCCAGATCTCTCTGAACAGCCCCTTTACCTAATTTGATACCATTGAGGTAGTAATCTGCCTTCCTGTTCTTGCCACCAAAGTGGATAACCAGACATTTATCCACATTAAACTGCATCTGCCATGCATCTGCCCACTCACCTAACTTGTCCAGGTCACCCTGTAATCTCCTAACATCCTCATCACATTTCACCCTACCACCCAGCTTTGTATCATCAGCAAATTTGCTAATGTTATTGCTGATACCATCTTCTATATCATTTACATATATTGTAAAAAGCTGCGGTCCCAGCACGGATCCCTGTGGTACCCCACTGGTCACTGCCTGCCATTCTGAAATGGAGCCATTAATCACTACCCTTTGTTTCCTATTAGCCAACCAATTCTCTATCCAATCTAGTACTTTGCCCCCAATACCGTGCGCCCTAACTTTACTCACTAACCTCTTGTGTGGGACTTTATCAAAGGCTTTCTGAAAGTCCAGGTACACTACATCCACTGGATCTCCCTCGTCCATCTTCCGAGTTACATCCTCAAAAAATTCAAGAAGATTAGTCAAGCATGATTTCCCCTTCATAAATCCATGCTGACTCTGTCCTATCCTGTTACTATTATCCAGATGTGCCGTAATTTCATCCTTTATAATAGACTCCAGCATCTTTCCCACCACTGAGGTCAGACTAACTGGTCTATAATTTCCTGCTTTCTCCTGCCCACCCTTCTTAAAAAGTGACACAACATTAGCCGCCCTCCAATCCTCAGGAACCGACCCCGATTCTATTGAACTCTGGAAAATAATCACCAGCGCATCCACGATTTCCCGAGCCACCTCCTTCAGTACCCTGGGACGCAGGCCATCAGGTCCCGGAGACTTATCGACCTTCAGACCTAACAGTCTCTCCAACACCAAATCCTGGCAAATATAAATTCCCTTAAGTTCAGGTCCTTCAGCCACTGTTACCTCAGGGAGATTGCTTGTGTCTTCCCCAGTGAACACAGATCTGAAGTACCCATTTAATTCCTCTGCCATTTCTTTGTTCCCAGTAATATATTCCCCTGTTTCTGTCTTCAAGGGCCCAATTTTTGTCCTAACCATTTTTTTGCCTTGGACATACCTAAAAAAGTTTTTACTATCCTCCTTTATATTCTTGGCCAGTTTACCTTCGTACCTCATTTTTTCTCTGCGTATTTCCTTCTTACTAATCCTCTGTTGTTCTTTAAAAGCTTCCCAGTCCTCAGTTTTACCACTTATCTTCGCTAAGTTATACTTTTTCTCTTTTAACTTTATATGTTTCTTTACTTCCCTCGTCAGCCACGGCCGCCCATGTCTCCTCCTGGGATCTTTCTTCCTTTTAGGAATGAACTGATCCTGCAACTTCTGCATTATACACAGAAATATCCGCCATTGTTCCTCCATGGTCTTCCCTGTTAAGCTATTGCACCATTGAACTTTGGCCAGTTGCTCCCTCATAGCTCCATATTTCCCTTTATTCAACTGAAATATTGTCACTTCCGATTGTACCCACTCCCTCTCAAATTGCAGATTAAAGCTTATTGTATTATGGTCACTACTTCCCAATGGCTCCTTCACTTCGAGGTCACTGACCAATTCTGGTTCGTTACACAATACCAGATCCAGAATTGCCTTCTCCCTGGTCGGCTCCAGCACCAGCTGCTCTAAAAATCCATCTCTGAGGCACTCCACAAAGTCTCTTTCTTGAGGCCCGATACCATCCTGATTCTCCCAGTCTACCTGCATGTTAAAATCCCCCATAACAACTGTAGTAACATCTTTGCGACAAGCCAATTTCAGCTCCTGATTCAACTTACATCCGACATCCAGACTACTGTTTGGGGGCCTGTAGATGACTCCCATGAGGGTCTTTTTATCCTTAGTGTTTCGAAGCTCTATCCACACTGACTCTACATCCCCTGACTCTAGGTCCCCCCGTGCAAGGGACTGAATATCCTCCCTTACCAACAAGGCCACCCCACCCCCTCTGCCCTTCAGTCTGTCCTTACGATAGCACGTGTAGCCTTGAATATTCATTTCCCAGGCCCTGTCCCCATGAAGCCACGTCTCAGTTATCCCCACAATATCGTATCTGCCAATTTCCAAAAGAGCCTCAAGCTCATCCACCTTGTGTCTAATGCTTCGTGCATTCATATATAGAATTTTTAATTTGTTACTGCTCTCACCCTTCCCCTCAACCCTTATTTCACTCAACTTTACAGCATGATGCCTTTTCCAGTTTTCTGCCTCCTTGATACAGTTGTCTTTCTTGACTTCTCTTGTTCTAACTATATTCTAATTATGTAGTTTTCAACCTTTCAGACACACATTTTAATAATTAAATATAGTAATCTCTGCCTCCTGTAACAATAAAATGCAGAACTGCAGATGTTAGAGACCTGAAACAAAAATAGAAATTGCTGGGAAGACAGCATAGTTAGTGTTTTGAATCTGGGGACTCTTTATCAGAATCTCTGCCTAATATTTCTGTTTCTTTATATGTTTTGATCCTAGCTTTCTTTTTCAGCTGTTCATTCAAACCAACTCTAGGCATGTTTTTGTTTCTTTGTCTAAAATCTTGAAAAAGCTGACTATGGTGAGATTAGTGGCAGAATCGAGCTAGAGGTCCAGTGAGGCCTATTTTGAGGTCAGGAGCATCTCAATGATATCTTATGCATTTGCCTGGGGGCAATGCAAAATTCTTTCTAGGTACAGTTGGTTCTGATATAACGTAACAGTTCCATTCTCCTGCAATCTTGCATTATAAGAAAATCACACAATAAACACATCATTTAAACTAATGGAACAGGAATTGTATTAGAGCCAATACAGGTAAGGAAAGTTCATGTTCTACAAATAATAGTCTAAATTCTTCAATCACATTAAAGTCAATTCAAGTTGAAGAAACACACATTGTAGCAGAACTGGCTGTATTGGCCAGTTGACAATTAATGGCTACTATAGCTTAATAAGTGCCTAATTAATATTACAACTCACCTCATTAATATTCAGCTACAATCTTGTCAAACGCTTCGCACAAGGTAAAAGTGGAGAAACATAGAAAATAGGTGCATTCGAACTTTCGAGCTTGCATCACCATTCAATATGATCGCAGCTGAACATGCAGTCTCAGTATCCCATTCCTGCTTTCTCTCCATACCCTTAATCCCTCTGGCCGCAAGAACCACATCCAGCTCCCTCTTGAATATATCTAATCAACTGGCCCCAACAGCTTCCTGTGGGAGAGAATTCCACAGGTTCACAACTCTCTGAGTGAAGAAATTCTTCCTCATCCCAGCCATGAATGGCAAATGGCTATCATGAGGGGACATAATTTTAAGGTGATTGGGGGAAGGTTTAGGTTCGTTACACAGACAGTGGTGGGTGCGTGGAAGTAGGTTCTTCACACAGAGGGTGGTAGGTGTGTGGAATGCAGTGCCAGCAATGGTAGTAGTCAGATACATTCGGAACATTTAAGCAATTCTTGGATAGGCACATGGATGACAGCAAAATGAAGATTATGTAGTTTAATTTAATCTTAGAGTAGGATAAAAGGTCGGCACAACATTGAGGATGAAAGGGCCTGTACTGTGCTGTACTATTCCATGTTCTATGAACCTTTGCTGGACTCCCTCAATAGTAAGAATATCCTTTCCTTGACAAGGAAACCAAACTGCACACAATACTCAAGGCGTGACTTCACCAAGGCCCTGTATAACTGCAGCAAGACATCTTTACTTTAATACTCAAATCTTTCATTATGAAGGCCAACATGCCATTAGCTTTCCTCACTACCTGCTGTGCCTGCATACCAAACTTTCACCATGACACCCAGGTCTTGTTGCACCTCAACTGGCACCATTCAGTTTATAATCTGCCTTCCTGTTTTTGCAACCAAAATGGAGAACCTCACATTTATCCACATTGTATTGCATTTGTCAAATATTTGCCCACTCAGCCAGTCTGCCTACTACCTGGCAGATTCTTAGTGTCCTTCTCACAGCACACACTGCAACCCAGCTTCATGTCATCTGCGAATTTGGAGATATTGCACTCAATTCCTTCATCCAAATCGTTAATGTATATTGTGAACAGTCGGAGTCCCAGCATCAAACCCTGTGACACCTCACTCATCACTACTGTCACTCTGAAAACAACCTGTTTATTCCAACTCTCTGCTTCCTATCTGCCAACCAGTTCTCTATCTATGTCAATTTGTTACCTCCGATACCATAAGCTTTAATTTTCCTGACTAATCACTTGTTTGGAACCTTGTCAAAAGCCTTTTGAAAGTTCAGATACACAACATCTACTGATTAGTCTACTAGTCACATCCTCAAAAAATTCCAAAAGATTTGTCAAGCATGACTTCCCTTTAGTGAATCCCTGCTGACAAGGTTAGGTTCTGTCACTGCTTTCCAAATACTCAGTTATTACATCCTGAATAGCTGACTCCAGTATGTTTCCCACCATGAATGTCAACCTATAATTCCCCATTTTCTCTTTCTCTCTTTTTTTAAAGAGTGGGCTTACATTAGCTATCCTCCAATCCATTGGAACTTTTCCAGAGTCTACAGAATGCTGGAAATTTTTCACCAATGTGTTCACTATCTCTAGGGCCCACTTTCTTAAGTGCTTTGGGATGCAGACTATTAGGCCCTGGAGACTTAACAGGTTTTAATCCCATCAATTTCCCCAATACCATTTCCTGACTAAGAAGGATTTCCTTCAGTTCCTCCATCATGCTTGACCCTCTATCCTCTAGCATTTCCTGAAGGTTATTTGAGTCCTCCATAGTGAAAACAGATCAGAAGTATTTGTTCAATTGGTCTGTCATCTCTTTGTTATCCATTATGAATTTACCTGATTCTAATTGCAAGAGTCCTATATTGGTCTGTACTCATTTTTTTTCTCTTCACATATCTATATTTGCAGTCAGTTTTTATGTTTTCCGTAAGCTTATTCTATTTTGCCCTTCTGAATTAACCCCTTTATCCACCTCTACTGAATTTTAAATTTCTCCCATTCCTCAGGTTTGCAATTTTTTCTGGCCAAATTATATGCCTCCCCTTTGGCTTTAACACTCTCCTTGATTTCTGGATTAGTGGTGCTGGAAGAGCACAGCAGTTCAGGCAGCATCCAACGAGCAGCGAAATCGACGTTTCGGGCAAAAGCCCTTCATAAGGCTTTTGCCCGAAACGTCGATTTCGCTGCTCGTTGGATGCTGCCTGAACTGCTGTGCTCTTCCAGCACCACTAATCCAGTATTTGCTTTCCAGCATCTGCAGTCATTGTTTTTACTCTCCGTGATTTCCCTTGTTAGCCGTGGTTGAGCCACCTTCCCTGTTTTGCTTTTACGACAATGTCTACCATTGCATATCCACTATCAATCATTACAATCCACGATCCTTGGCCAGTTTATCCTAGATAATGCATGCCTCATACTATCAGAGTTAGCTTTTTTAAATGCAGGACCCTAATGTCAGATTTAATTATTTCACTCTCCATCTTAATGAAGAATTCTACCATATTATGATCACTCTTCCCCAAAGGATCTCACACAACAATGTTACTAATTAATCCTCTCTCATTACCCAATACCCAGTCTAGGATGGCTTGTTTTCTAGTTGGTTGCTTGTCATGTTTGTTGAGGAAACCATTCCTCATGCGTTCCAGGAAATCCTCCTACATCACTTTGTTAACAGGTTGGTTAGACTAATCAATATGTATACTGAAGTCACCCATATTAACTTCTGTACCCTTGCTGCATGCATTTCTAATTTCTTATTTGATACAATCCCCAACCTCACAACTACTGTTTGGTGGTCTGTACATAACTCCTACTAACACCTTTAGTGTTCCAAAGCTTTACCGATATAGATTCTACATCATCTGGGCTAATGTCCTTCCTTACTATAGTGTTAATCTAATCCTTAACCAGCAATGCTACCTGACCTTCCTTTCCTCTCCATCTATGCTTACTGAAAATTGAATAAGCCTGGACATCGAGTTCCCATCCTCGGTCATCCTGGAGCCAGCGCTCTGTGATCCCAATTACATCATATTCATGAATAACTGTCTGTGCAATTAATTCATCCACCTTATTACAAATGCTCCTCACATGGAGACACGGAGCCTTCAGGCTCATTTTTCAACATTTATTACCATTTAGAATCATGGTGTAATGTGTCCCTTTTTGATTTTTGTCTTTGGTTTCTCTGTCTTCCACTTTTCCCATAACCTTCTTTTGTTTCTGTCCCCATTTACTTCCTTCAGACTTCCTACTTTGATTCCCATCCCCTTGCCACATTAGTTTAAATCCTCTAACAGCATAAGCAAACACTCCCTCTTCAAAGGGGGAAAAGTCTTGATATGGAAATCAGAGTTTATATCTGGCAACTTCAGCTCGCCTCTGGCTGCAACCAACCTCCATATTGTTCAGCATCAAACAGAATCATAGGTCACAGTCCACAGACATCAGCACAGACACTCCTCATCCTTGGACATTGACATCTGCCATCTGCCAATGCTTTATGACCATCATTGCACCTCTCCAATCCACTTGATGGCCATTTAGGAACTACAGATTTGAATTGCAGAGCATGCTGGCAACTAAAATTAAAACACCACTGTAAGAATATGTTGAATGGAAGGACAGGCACCCAGCCCACAGATTGGATCAGGTTGCATCTCATAGCTTTTTACTTGCCCTATTAGTGCTCACTCATTTAGCACCTAACTGCATTGTTTTTATTGTAAAAATATACTTTAATCATAAAAAAACTTTATCTACATTCACATGTATTAAAGGCAGTTTTGTACAGTCTTTGCATGTCAAGAAAAACATGGAATTTGACATTCCCTGCAGTTACACAAACCAAACGCAGTTCTTACTCATGCAGGATAATATTTGTATATATTGAGGCAACGAGAGGGACTTATAACTAATCAGACCCTTGATATACTTTGTTATACTTGTATACTTTGTGGTCTTTCCGCACTCTGCCTTAGTGGCAATTTCAGTGCATTCCTCAGCAGATAGTCCTGCACCTTGGAATGTGCCAGTCTGCAACACTCAGTCAAGATCAATTTTTTACACAGCAAGACTAACCAGTTTCAAGCAGAACAAAGAGCATTTTTCACCATAATGATGGTCCTCCAGGAGTAGTCAATGTTTATCTTGGTCTGCATCCAGCAAACAGCCTGTAGCACACAGAGTTCCGTGTCACGGAGCTGCTTGGGACACACCTTGACAAAACCATTGATTTCAATAGACAATAGATGCAGGAGTAGGCCATTCAGCCCTTCGAGCCTGCACCGCCATTCAATATGATCATGGCTGATCATTCCCAATCAGTATCCTGTTCCAGCCTTATCTCCATAACCCTTGACTCCACTATCTTTGAGAGTTCTATCCAATTCTTTCTTAAATGAATCCAGAGACTGGGCCTCCACTGCCCTCTGGGGCAGAGCATTCCACACAGCCACCACTCTCTGGGTGAAGTAGTTTCTCCTCATCTCTGTCCTAAATGGTCTACCCCGTATTTTTAAGTTGTGTCCTCTGGTTCGGCACTCCCCCATCAGCGGAAATATGTTTCCTCCTGCCAGAGTGTCCAATCTCTCTCCAGACGTTCTTTGCAAAGGCACATTCCAGAGATGCATGCTATGCTCACAGCATTCGTGCCTTGCCTTGCATGGCCTTACCATAATCCTTGCTGGTCAGTATTCTTCGGTCCAGGTGGTGGTACATTCTTGCTGTTTGGCAGTATGCTACATCAGGCTGTCTGCAGACACTGATACATAGTACATCATGTGTGGACATGGCATGAGGCATCATGCTGTCACAGTTACTTTTAGGGCTGTACAGGTACTCAAACATGCAAAAATAGTGCTAACTTAATCACTTTTATAATTATGAGACTTCATTTATATTCCAATGCCAACAACCCATTTTTTAAAATCATCTTGGTATTTCTCAGTGTTGCCTTTGGCTCCACAGTGAAGGTGGAGGGAGCTTATTTAGCAGTGGAGCTATTTAGCCTTGGAGATTTGGTGACTCTGGAATGGTTCTTGTCTGGATGTCCAAAGACAAGTTGACCCTCCTCAGCTTGAGCTTCAAAAGGTCTGAGGGTGGCACTCTGGGTGGGGGTCAAGGTCCCAGCCTGCTTTACAGAATCCTGAGATGAGCATTCTGAGTGGGCTGAAAGTAGTTCCTCTTCTGGTTGGCTGTATCCTGGCACCATCCTGTCTTCATCTGAGGAATGTCTTGCCCTTAAACAACAGACAATAGACAATAGGTGCAGGAATAGGCCATTTTGCCCTTCGAGCCTGCACCATCATTCATCATGATCATGGCTGATCATCCTTAATCAGTATCCTATTCCTGCCTTATCTCCATAACCCTTGATTCCACTATCCTTGAGAGCTCTATCCAACTCTTTCTTAAATGAATACAGAGACTGGGCCTCCAATTCCTTCTGGGGCAGAGTATTCCACAGCCCCACCATTCTCTGGGTGAAGAGGTTTCTCCTCATCTCTGTCCTAAATGGCCTACCCCCTTATTTTTAAGCTGTCTCCTCTGGTTCGGGACTCACCCATCAGCGGAAACATGCTTCCTGCCTCCAGAGTGTCCAATCCTTTAATAATCTTATACGTCTCAATCAGATCCCCTCTGTCTTCTAAACTCAAGGGTATACAAGCCCAGTCGCTCCAATCTTTCAACATAAGGTAGTCCCGCCATTCCAGGAATTTACCTCGTGAACCTACACTGCACTCCCTCAATAGCCAGAATGTCTTTCCTCAAATTTGGAGACCAGAACTACACACAATATTCCAGGTGCGGTCTCACCAGGGCCCTGTACAGCTGCAGAAGAACCTCTTTGCTTCTATACTCAATCCCTCTTGTTATGAAGGCCAGCATGCTATTAGCTTTCTTCACTACCTGCTGTACCTGCATGCTTGACTTCATTGACTGGTGTACAAGAACACCCAGATCTCTTTGTACTGCCCCTTTACCTAACTTGACTCCAATTAGGTAGTAATCTGCCTTCCTGTTCTTGCCACCAAAGTGGATAACCATACATTTATCCACATTAACTGCATCTGCCATGCATCTGTCCACTCACCTAACCTGTCCAGGTCACCCTGTGATCTCCTAACAGCCTCCTCACATTTCACCCTGCCACCTAGCTCTGTATCATCAGCAAATTTGCTAATGTTACTATTAATACCATCTTCCATATCATTAATATATATTGTAAAAAGCTGTGGTCCCAGCACTGATCCCTGCGGTACCCCACAAGTCACTGCCTGCCATTCCGAAAGGGAGCCGTTTATCACTACTCTTTGTTTCCTGTCAGCTAAACAATTTTCAATCCAAGTCAGTACTTTGCCCCCAATACGATGCACCCTAATTTTGCTCACTAACCTCATATGTGGGACTTTACCAAAGGATTTCTGAAAGTCCCTACACTACATCCACTGGATCTCCCTTGTCCGTCTTCAGAGTTACATCCTCAAAAAATTCCAGAAGATTTGTCAAGCATGATTTCCCCTTCATAAATCCATGCTGACTCTGACCTATCCTGTTACTGATATCCAGATGTGTCGTAATTTCATCCTTTATAATTGACTCCAGCATCTTTCCCACCACTGAGGTCTGACTAACTGGTCTATAATTTCCTGCTTTCTCTCTCGCTCTTTTCTTAAAAAGTAGTATGATATTAGCCACCCTCCAATCCGCAGGAACTGATTCTTGAATCTATCGAACTCTGGAAAATAATCACCAACCCAGCCACGATTTCTAGAGCCACCTCCTTCAATACTCTAGGATGTAGACCATCAGGCCCCGGGGACTTATCAATCTTCAGACCTAACAGTCTCGCCAACACCAATTCCTGGCAAATATAAATTCCCTTCAGTTCAGGTCCTTCAGCCACTGTTATCTCTGGGAGATCGCTTGTGTCTTCCCCAGTGAACATAGATCTGAAGTACCAATTCAATTCTTCTGCCATTTCTTTGTTCCCCGCAATATATTCCCCTGTTTCTGTCTTCAAGGACCCAATTTTAGTCTTAACCATTTTTTTCCCTTTCACATACCTAAAAAAGCTTTTACTATCCTCCTTTATATTTTTGGCCAGTTTACCTTCATACCTCATTTTTTCTCTATGTATTTCCTTCTTAGTAATCCTCTGTTGTTCTTTAAAAGCTTCCCAGTCCTCGGTTTTCCCAGAGATTGAGGAGGTAGCTCCTAGTGGAACAGCCTGTTTCATGGACAACCTAAAGGTACCAGGCAAAAGTGAGGACTGCAGATGCTGGAAACCAGAGTTTAGATTTGAGTGGTACTAGAAAAGCACAGCAGGTCAGGCAGCATCCGAGGAGCAGGAATATCGACATTTTGGGCAAAAGCCCTTCATTAGGATTTTCCTGCTCCTCGGATGATGCCTGACCTGCTGTGCTTTTCCAGCACCACTCTAATCCAAAATCCTGAAGGTACCTGCAAGAAAGAAAGAGGAAGAAGTCATCACAACCAGTGGTTAGAATTGGTATGCAATGACAACACGATTACTGTAATAGCTGTAGTGGAATGAAGAGTAGGAGTTACTCAGTTGGAGGAACATGGATATTTCAGTAACCATGCAGGAGCAATCCTGGAATTCTCCTGCAAGAAATAGGATTTACTCCTCATAGTGGGTGAGGAGCCCAATGTTGGATATACCTCCAACCTTCCTGTCCATTACCACCTTTTATGAGCTGTCTTCTCCTGCAATGAGAGAAAGGGACGGATTAGTGCAGTGAAAGTGGGCTGCACAGCTGTTAATGTTAGTTCTGTTGGTTGAAACGTGGTGAGGTGTTATGAGTGAGTAGGCAGTGCAGAGGGCATGCAAAGTTGTACTCCAGGAGGCTGAGGAAGAAATAAGATTGAGTGATGAAAGATGCTGCAGGCAATAACGAGAGAGGCAGAACATAAACCTTGATGGGAGTTGGGTGCATTGGCAAGGATATAGTGAGTACGTGGTAGCAGAGAGATGAGGTTGGCCCTTACCTTGGTGGAGTGGAGAAGGTCTTTGACCTACATTTTACACCTTCCAAGCAGGGCAGCTCCAGAATGCAAATGCTTGTCCAGATGCACAGCAGCCTTTTAAATGTGAAGGATGCTAGTCTTTCGGTAATATCCAGTGTGTGACAAGTTGTTTCAGGAGTGGCACATGATCAGATGGGTCTCAAATCAGGCATCAAGGCCACCACATTGACAGAGTAAGTAATTAATGAGGTAAGTTTGGTAAAAGTATGGTGAGAAATCTGACTAGGCCTCTCAGTGGAAGCACACCAAAGAATGAGGTAAAAACAATGACTGCAGATGCTGGAAACCAGATTCTGGAATAGAGTGGTGCTGGAAAAGCACAGCAGTTCAGGCAGCATCCGAGAAGCAGGAAAATCGACGTTTCGGGCAAAAGCCCTTCATCAGGAATACAGGCAGAGTGCCTGAATAGTGGAGAGATAAATGAGAGGAGGGTGGGGGTGGGGAGAAAGTAGCATAGAGTACAATAGGTGAGTGGGGGTGGAGATGAAGGTGATAGGTCAGAGAGGAGGGTGGAGTGGATAGGTGGAAAGGAAGATATGCAGGTAGGACAAGTCATGGGGACAGTGCTGAGCTGGAAGTTTGGAACTGGGGTGAGGTGGGGGAAGGGGAAATGAGGAAACTGGTGAAGCCCACATTGGTGCCCTGGGGTTGGAGTGTTCCGAGGCAGAAGATGAGGCGTTCTTCCTTCAGGCGTTGGGTGGTGAGGGAGCGGCGGTGAAGGAGGCCCAGGACCTCCATGTCCTTGGCGGAGTTGAAATGTTGGGCCACAGGATGGTTTGGTTGATTGGTGCGGGTGTCCCAGAGATGTTCCCTAAAGTGCTCTGCTAGGAGACACACCAAAGAACTTCAACCTTATCATTCAAACCCTCCAACCCTGGCAATATCCTTATAAATCTTTTCCAAACCCTTCAAGTTTAACATCTTTCTGACATCAATGAGACCAGAATTGAATGTTATATTCCAAAAATGCCCTAACCAATGTACTAAAAAGCCACAACATGACCTCCCAAATCCTATACTGAATGCACTGACCAATAAAAGCTAAGTGTACCAAACACATTCTTCACTATCTTGTCTACCTGCGACTCTACTTTCAAAAATACATGAAACTGCACTCCAACGTCTCTTTGTTCAGCAAAATTCCCAAGGGCATTACCATTAAGTGTGTAAGTCCTGTCCTGATTTGCTCTACCAAAATGTAGCACCTCACGTTTATCGCCTGAAACTCCTGAAAGAAGTAATGTAGAGTTAAAAAATGTCTTGATATGAGGTGTTTCATTTCCTGGAAAGAAGCTGCAAAACTGTTAAGGCTTTATAGGCAATTCCTATTAATATTAATTTCAGTTTATATATATTAGTAATGGTGGCACAAAGGTACAATAAATTGGTCCCTGAGTTTGTCCATCCTATGACTTTACAATCTTATTCATTCATTTGATTGTAGATGCTGGGGACATGTGCTTTTCCAAAACAAAAAGGAAAGAAAATTGAAGGACAAGTAGTTGCCAGTTGAGCAGCAATATTGACATTTAATGAAGTTAGAAGGTTGTCTATAATATATTTAGAAAATCTACAGGATACATTTTAAATTAGTATTGCAGAAGAAGCACCTTTCCAATATATTGGCTGCTTGGTTCACAGCTTGCAACCAGCCATTTGTTTCCAGCTATTTGCGATTCTTCGAATGAATTTTGTTTGCAACTATTTCTGTAATTTTTTGGTGTCCTCCTTTCCAATATTTGTGTACCTGCTGGATATTTTATAAAAAATTCTAACTACAGAGAGAAAACTATGCAACCTCTGCTTCCATTCCATTACCATGTTTTTGAAATGTTAACATTTACATTTAGGGGCATTCTACAGCCATTTAGGAGGTTCTCAGACATACTATATCTCTTTGTTGTGTCAGCATCTCAAGTACTACACATACTACAGAACACCCTCAATTAACCGACCGAAACGAGCGGGGAGTATTTTGTTCGAATAACTGATTGTTCGGATAACTGATCTAATGGCCGCAGGGAGTGGGTGTGAGACCAGGCTGCAGTTCCTCCAGTGAGAGCAGTTCCAGCTTCTCCAGTACAGAATTGTAGAATAGTAGAATTCACCTGAGTCCCACTCTCTCACTTTGTCCACATACCTCTGCAATTGTTTCCCCTCATAACTGGAACCCATCAGCCTCCCCCCCCCCCCGCCCCCACCCTCCATCCCAATGCAGTTGTGTGAGCCTGTGTTCTCAGCTTGGTGTTGAGGCTGAGTGGCCAGCTTGTAGGGAGAGCAGGAAAAAAATTGCTGGACTGACATGCTTTGGTCCCCCGGTGGCCGGCGGTGTCGCATGTTCCCCTTGCTACAGGCACACCATGTGACCATGTCTCCGCCGTGGTCCCAGATCTGGCTTCTCTCGCTCGGTAAATTCTGACGACGCCACCCGGGGCCTTGCTTCTCCACGGTACATCTCTATGACTCTATAGCCCCTTTACTGTAGTAAAATGATGCAAGGCACAACACAAGAGAAGTTTAACATTGAGTCACTTGAGAAACTACTTGGTCAGAAAATAAAAGCATGATCAAGAAGATTGGTTTCAAAGAATCTTTTAAAGAAGGAGGGAAATGTATAGGGGTGGAATGATTTAACATTATTATGGGACCTTGAGATCTTGTTCAGATAATCCAAAATTCAGATAATTGATGTTCAGATAACCAAGGTTGTTTTGTATTTTGCTAAGAGCCACAGCTTAATTCACAGAGTAGATCTCAAAGTACACAAAGTCATAATGTGAAACTGACCATAAGACCATAAGACATAGGAGTAGAAGTAAGGCCATTCGGCTCATGGAGTCCTCTCCGCCATTTAATCATGGCTGATGGGCATTTCAACGACACTTATCCACACACTTCCTGTAGCTCTTAATTCCTTGCAAGATCAAGAATTTATCAATCTCTGTCTTGAAGACATTTAATGTCCCGGCCTCCACTGTGCTCCGTGGTAATGAATTCCCCAGGCCCATCACTCTCTGCCTAAAGAAATGTCTCCACATTTCCATTCTAAATTGACTCCCTTTAATTCTAAGGCTGTGCCTACAGGTCCTAGTCTCCCTACCTAACGGAAACAACTTCTCAGCGTCTACCCTTTCTAAGCCATGCATTATCTTGTAAGTTTCTAGCAGATCTCCCCTCAACCTTCTAAACTCTAATGAATACAATCCCAGGATCCTCAGTCATTCATCACATGTTAGGCCTACCATTCCAGGGATCATCCATGTGAATCTCTGCTAGACACGCTCCAGTGCCAGTATGTCCTTCCTGAGGTGTGAATTCCAAAATTGAGCACAGTATTCTAAATGGGGTATAACTAGAGCTTTATAAAGTCTCAGAAGCACATCACTGCTTTTATAATTCAATCCTCTTGAGATAAATGACGACATTAATCACGGACTCAACCTGCAAGTTAACCTTTAGAGAATCCTGGACTAGCACTCCCAGATCCCTTTGTACTTTGGCTTATGAATTTTCTCACCGTTTATAGTCCATGCCTGTATTCTTTTTTTCAAAGTGCGAGACCTCGCATTTGCTCACGTTGAATTTCCATCAGCCATTTCCTGGACCACTCTCCTAAACTGTCTAAATCTTTCTGCAGCCTCCCCACCTCCCCAGTACTACCTGCCTGTCCACCTAACTTCGTATCATCAGCAAACTTCACCAGAATGCCCCAGTCCCTTCATCCAGATCATTAATGTATGAAGTGAACAGCTGCGGCCCCACAACTGAATCCTACAGGAAACCACTTGTCGTTGGCTGCCATTCCGAGAAAGAACCTTTTATCCCAACTCTCTACCTTCTATCAGACAGCCAATCCTCAATCCATGCCAGTAGATCACCTCGAACACCATGGTCTCTCACCTTACTCAGCAGCCTCCGGTAAGGCACTTATCAAAGGCCTTTTGGAAGTCTAGATAGATAACATTCACTGGGTTTCCCTGGTCTAACCTACTTGTTACCTCTTCAAAGAAGTCTAACAGGTTTGTCAGGCACGGCCTCCCCTTACTAAATCCATGATTAAAGCAAGTGCTTCCAATTAAACCTGTTGGACTATAACCTGATGTTGTGTGATTTGTAACTTAGTAAATCCATGCTGAGTAGTTCTAATCTGAACCTGCACTTCTAAGAACTTAGAAATCTCATTCTTAACGATGAATTCTAGAATTTTACCTACAACCGAGGTTAGGCTAATTGGCCTATAATTTTCCATCTTTTGTCTTGATCCTTTCTTGAACAAGGAGGTTACAACAGCGATATTCCAAACATCTGGCACTTTCCCTGACTCCAGTGACTGTTGAAAGATCACAACCAATGTGTCTGTTATTTCCTCCGCCACCACCCTTAACTCTAGGATGTAGCCCATCGAGGCCAGGAGATTTATCAATTTTTAGACCTTTTAGCTATTCTAGCATTTTCTCTTTTGTAATGGTTACCATACACAACTCTGTCCCTGACTCTCCTTCATTGTTGGGATATTACTTCTGTCTTCCACTGTGAAGATTCATGCAAAGTTCTTCAGCTATTTCCTTATCTCCCAGCACTAGACTTGCTGCACCAATTTGGAGCAGCCCATTGTCTACTTTTGCCTCTCGTTTATTTCTTATGTATTGAAAGAAACTTTTACTATCATTTCTAATATTATTGGCTAGCCTACTTTCATATTTGATCCTCTCCTTCCTTATTTCTCTCTTTGTTATCCTCTGTTTGCTTTTGTAGTCTTCCCAATCTTCTGATTTCCCCGTGCTCTTGGCCACTTTGTAGGATCTCTCTTTTTCTTTGATACTGACTCATATAATTAATTATTCATTACACTTGCTGCATAGTCATACCCTGCATGTTAAACCATCTGGTTTGTTGCACTCAGCCACAAAGTATCTATTACTAAGGTATTTCTGCTGCATACATTGCTTCCTCGCATTTCTTATAATTTTATTCATTATGAGTTATGAGATTGCAGCTGCACAAGGTACGTAAAGTTTAAATGATTTGTAGTCAAATCCACGTTCATCCTTGACACATACAAGCATAAAACCTCTGTGCAGTTACAGTCAAAATTTTTGTTTTATAAATTTGTGCTAAGCTACTTCCTTGTGTCTATTGCCAATTCTACACGTACCAGTTAATGAACCTTGGTGTAATGATCTCACAAAATGTTGTCGAACTCCTGTCGGACATACAATATATGTGTTGCTTAAGGTGTAGGATAAATCACTGTGGGCTGTCAAGCCTTTCCAGATGTAGTCCCAGAAACTTCCGTCCCTGTGTTTCCCCAGCTCCCACAAACAGAGGTGTCTTCACAGTCAGATGAGGGCTCCCAAAAGGATGCCAATTGTCCAACACCTTTTTAGAACTGAAGAAAAAAGTTTGAAATATCCAAAGGGAAGACTCATAAGAAAAAAAAGTGCTAATGTAACCCTGAAAATAAGAACCAAAATAGCTTGATTTTTTTTAGGGCAGGCACCCTTTCACTTTTCTCCCCTGCAATTAAACAGGTTGGTGGCAATCCAATTCACAGCTTCTACTAATACTATTCTAAATTTATTACTGAGAGTGATAAGAACAGGTTTTGCTCCAATTTATATTTCCTCACTTGCTGTCATCCATTTGTTATCTCAAGCATAGCATAGCTGAGATCGGTAACTCACCATGTACAGGACTGCACAAGCAAACCCATGTCCAAAAACTGTGCCAGCGTACAGCATTTTAAATTTAATGTTTTCAACATTTTAAATTTAATGTTTTTAAAATGAATTCAACCTCCAATCATATAATTGAGAAAATAAGGCTCTTACCAGTAACAATTAGACTCAGTGAAAAGCAGAAAATATTTACAAACCCCAGTTACAAATGTTCCAAAACTATAAATTATTGATACATATTACTTTTGAAGTGTAAAATTCCTTACTAATTCCCATTCTTTAAAACGCCTCATCAGACTGGAGACTTGTAGAAGTTGTACCAAGCTTACTATCCGGCCAAAGTACAAGACTCTTAGAAATTTGGAGAAAGTGTAAGAAGTAAAAGTATAAATTCCAGAAATCTGAAAAACAAAATATTTAATATAGTTTAAGTTTTTTAAATACTATATGTTGTATGAAATTTCCATATTTTAAATTCAGACACTATTGTTGCTGATCAATATTTCTATATATTGTAAGGACACAGAGAAGTTTAGATTAGGTTACATTACAGTGTGGAAACAGGCCCTTCGGCCCAACAAGTCCACACCGACCCGCCGAAGTGCAACCCACCCATTCCCCTACATTTACCCCTTTACCTAACACTACGGGCAATTTAGCATGGCCAATTCACCTGACCTGCACATCTTTGGACTGTGGGAGGAAACCGGAGCACCCGGAGGAAACCCACGCAGACACGGGGAGAATGTGCAAACTCCACACAGTCAAATATACTGCAATAATTTATTTTTGTTTATTTTATTCCGAGGCGGGAATTGAACCCGGGTCTCCGGCGCTGTGAGGCAGCAGTGCTAACTGCTGTGCCACCGTGCCGCCCACTTTTTTTTTTCCTCTCCCTCCCCTGACTCTCACTCTATGTCTGAATTCTTTCTCGCTACCAATCCTTACTTCTGCGTGACTCTATGTCTCTCCCTCTCCCTCTGTTTGACTCACTCTTACCCTCTCCCGCGCTGACTCTCTGACCCAGTGTCTGACTCTCTCTACTCCTTCTACCTCTGTCGGAGTGTGGCTGTCTCTCCCACTGTCTTACTGTCTCCCTCTCTCACTCACCCTCTCTAGCACGCGCACACACACACACACACACCCTCTTCTTCTGTCTGACTGTCTCTCACTCTGCCCAAATCGATTTCACTCCCTGTCGCTTAGCATGCCTTTCTTTCTGTCTGTCTTTTGCCTGATTCTGTCTCTGGCAGTCTCCCTTTCCCTGACTCTGTCTCAATCAGTCTCGCTCCTTCTGTCTGGTGTCCAACTCTTTCTCTGTCTCCCTATCAGTCGCTCCATATCTCTCCCTCTACCTCTGTCTGACACTCTCCCAATGACTGACTCTCACTGTCGTTCCCTCTACCTCTTTCTGACTTGCTCTCTCACTATCCTACTCCCTCTGACTCTTTCTCCGTCTCTATTTCTCTCCCTCTCCTAATATATTGTACCAATATAAACAAAAATAATTTGTTGCAGTATATTTGAACATTAGTTTCTGAAGAATAATTACTTTAACTTCCAAGAAAATTCTTTATCAAGTGTTTCATTTTATACTGTTTGATAATACAAGACCATAAAGTCCAATGATACAGCTTAACAAAAAAACTTATACGCTGCACAAAATTGTATCAGATGTATCTAGGTAACAGCTTATTAATTTCAGTGAATTATAAACATTTTAAAAAATCACTAATGTGGAAAACGTTTTGCTCCAAGTTTTATATTTGGCCGACCTTCTATAGGGATTACTTAGGTTGTGTCACTTTACCTGCCATAATTGGGAAGCTTATGAAACAGGGTTAACTTCAGAGTTATTAGTTCACAATAACTGAAACCAGAATAAATCAGATTCTAAATTTATAATTATATGTTCCATGATTTTTACTGACAGTTTGAAAATTGAGTTCCATTACATTGTTTATTATTCTATGAAGTCAAAAACTGTGGTGTTGAAAAAGCACACCTGGTCAGGAAGCATTCAAGAAACAGGCAAGTAAATGTTTTGAGCATGAGCTCTTCATTAGGAATGTGAGTGAGGCCCAAGGAGGCTGAAAGATAAATTGGAGGGGGTGGGGCTGGGGGGAAGGTAGCTGGAAACGTGATAGGTAATTGAAGGTGGGGGTAATGGTGATAGGTCAGAGTGGACAGGTGGGAAAGTTGGACAAGTAGGACCGTTCAAGAGAGTGGTGCCGAGTTGGAGGGTTGGATCTGAGATAGGGTGAGGGGAGGGGAAATGAGGAAACTGGTGAAATCAACATTGATCCCATGTGGTTGGAGGGTTCCAATGCGGAAGATGAGGTATTCTTCCTCCAGGCATCGGGTGGTTAGAATCTGATGGCGGAGGAGGCCTAGGAGGCCTAGTCCTTGGCAGATTGGGAGGGAGAGTTGAAGAGTTCAGCCACAGGGTGGTAGGGTTGTGTAGTGCGCGTGTCCTAGAGACATTCTCTGAAATGTTCCACAAGTTGGCGTCCTGTCTCCCCAAAATAAAGGAGACCACATTGGGAGCAATGGACACAATAGGTGACTGGTGTGGAGGTGCAGGAAAATCTCTGCTGGATTTGGAAGGATCCTTTGGGATCTTGGATGGAGGCGAAGGAGCTGTGTGTGCAGGCTTTACACCTCTTGCGGTGGTAAGGAAAGGTGCCAGGAGTGGAGGGTGGGTTGGTGGGGTGACATTGACCTAACAAGGGAGTTGCAGAGGGAATGGTCTCTGCAGAATGCAGAGAGGGTTGGGGGTGGAAGTATATCTCAGGTGCCGGGGTCTGTTTGTAGGTGTCGGAAATGGTGGAGGATGATGCATTGTATCCGGAGATTAACGGGGTGGAAAGTGAGGACCGGGAGTTCTGTCCTTGCTGCAATTGGAGGGGTGGCGTTCAACGGCAGAGGTGCGCAAAGTGGAGGAAATGCGCTGGAGGGCATCATTAACCATATGGGAGGGGAGGGGAGGGTATTTGAAGAATGAGGACATCTGGATGTTCTATGGTGGAATTGGTCCTCCAATTCCAGATGCAGTGGAGGCGGAGGAATTGAGAGTAAGGAATAGCATTTTTACAGGATGTAGGTTGGAAGAGGTGTGATCTAGGTAGCTCTGGGAGTTGGTAGCTTGAAGTAGATGTCAGTGTTAAATCGGACATCAGAAATGGAAATGGAGAGGTCCAGAAGGGAAAGAAGGTGTCTGAGATGGTCCAGGTGAATTTGAGGTAAGGGTGGAAGGTGTTTGTGATGTTGATGAACTGTTCCACCACCTCGTGGGAGCACGGGGTGATGCTGATGCAGCCATCGATGTAATGGAGGAAAAGATGGGGAATGGTGCCAATGTAGCTGCAGAAAATAGACTTTTCCTCATACCCGATTAAGAGGTAGGCAGAGCTGGGGCCCATGCAGGTGCCCATGGCTACCCTTTTGGTCTGGAGGAAGTGGGATGATTCGAAGGAGAAATTGTTGAGGGTGAGGACCTGTTCAACCAGTTGAATGAGTGTCAATGAAAGGGTACTGTTTGAGTCCGTGGGAGAGGAAGAAATGGAGGGCTTGGAGGCCTTTGTTATGGTGGATTTATGTGTCCAGGCCTGGATTTCCATGGTGAAGGGGAACCAAAAATCATGGAGGAGGTGGAGGGCGTGGGTGGTGAGTTGAATGTATGTGAGGAGATCCTGGACCAAGGGGGACATGACAGTGTCAAGGTATGTGGAGATAAGTTCAGTAGGGCAAGAACAGGCGGAGACGACAGGTCGACAGTCCGATTTGTGAATTTTGGGTAAGAGGTAGAATTGGGTGGTGCTGGTCGAGCGGGCAGTAGGAGGATGTGTCTGTGAGTTGGTGCTGGGCTTCAACAGTGTAAAGGTCAGCACGCCAAACTACCACTGCTCCCCCCTTGTCTGCTGGTTTGATGGTAAGATGGAGTTCGAGCAGAGAGAGTGGGGGGCTGCGTGTTGTGAGGGTGAGAAGTTGGAGTGGGTGAGAGGGATGGACAGGTTGAGGTGGTCAATATCACGGCAGCAGTTGGAAATTAAGAGATTGAGGGCGGGTAACAGACAAGCATGGGGTATCCAAGTGGATGGAGTGTGTTGGAAGTGGGACAGACAAGCATGGGGTATCCAAGTGGATGGAGTGTGTTGGAGGTGGGAGAAGGGGTCCTCATATGGTGTGTGGCAGTCCTGATGATAAGCACGGAGGCAGAGGCAGAGGAAGAAAAGGAAGATGTCACATGTGGTGAATTTTCCTACACCTCCACACACGTCATCTACTGTGTCCGTTACTCCAGACGTGGTGTCCTCTACACTGGGGAGACAAGATGCCAACTTGTGGAATGTTTCAGAGAACATCTCTGGGGCACACGCACTAAACAACCCTACCACTCTGTGGCCAAACACTTCAACACCCCCCCCCCACTCCACCAAGGACATGCAAGTCCTACACCTCCTCCGCTGCCAGATTCTAGCAACCTGACTCTGGAGGATGAATGTTTCATCTTCCGCCTTGGGACCCTCCAACCACACGGGATCAATGTTGATTTCACCAGTTTCCTCATCTCCAATCCCACCACCTTATCCTAGATCAAACCCTCCAACTCCGCCCTCTTGAACTGTCCTACCTGTCCATCTTTTTTCTCACCTATCCACACCACCCTATCACCATCACCCCGCACCTTCATCTAACTATCACATTCCCAGCTACTTTACCCTAGCCCTCTCCCCTCCCATTTATCCCTCAACCCCCTTGGGCCTCCTCCACATTCCTGACGGACAGCTTATGCTCAAAACACAACTCTCCTGCTCCTTGGATGCTGCCTAACCACCTGTGTTTTTCCAGCACCACATGTTTTGACTCTGATCTCCAGTCTTCACTTGCTCCCTGTTATTCTATGAAGACAATAATATTAGAAGATCTGCGATATCCCTCAAAATGAATCAGGTGATGTTACTTTAATCACAAAAAGAATGTTCAAGCTGTAAAGACTTTATCTTAATATTTTTCTGTATTTTTAGGGATTGAAACGGGAAGAGGACTATTTTTAAAACTAAAGATTATGAAGAGATTATTGTATTTTTAAAAACAAGCTATCAGCAATTATTAGAAGTACTGTCTACACTGTTGTTTATTCAAGCAGTGGGGGAGATGATCTAGAACCTGGAGTGTGTACAAAATTAGAATTGGCCAGCAACAAATAGCTGATTGGGCTGTAGAGTGATGACCAGATGTCAATGCCTGCCAACAACTATGTGATTGCCTCACAAGTAGCTGAACAGATTGTGGATGTGAACAAGATTAGAAGGTGTCTACCTCGAGAAAGGAAGGTGATATCTTTGCCCTGCCATAAAAATATACCAAGAGCCTGAAGAAAGTCAGACTTCTTTTCCCTCACCAGTTGCGGTTAACTGTAGCTTTTAACCAATAACTCAGAGACTTTTTAAGTTGTAACCAGTCACTCTGTGCCTCCTGCAAACAAGTCAAAGTACTTGAAGAAGAGTGAGATTGCAACACAGAAAATCCTGAAAATCAAAAAGATCTTTGTGAATCATCTGGACAGAAACCATTGAACTGACTTCCCAGTTTTTCCCTCCACTCATGACACCACTGTTATTTTGCCTGTATGTTTAATGCCCCATGTGTGTGTGTGTTTGGGGGGGGGGGGGGTGTAATTTTCTAAGAAAGTTAGGGTTTAAACTAATAGAGTTATATGTCAACAGTTCATAGCTGTTTATCTGTAGCTGAAATCTACCTATTTCTGATAAATAGTGATTTATGTTAAATATAGAAACCTAGTCCACGCTTTCTATCAACCTGGATGTAAAAGACAGGTAATTTTGGAAAATTTTGAATATTTTAATAAATGTTTTAACTTTTGTGATGACTCCAGAAACCGTGGGGCTTGATTTCCAGCTCATACCCTAGTGGGGCATGACAAAGCCATGGATAAATTATTATCAGTAAATGAGCAAGACAAATGTTATTTTTATTGAATTTATTTTGGGAATTTACTATTAGAATTGAGTTTATTCCGTGTTTTATTCTGTGAATGATACAGTCCTTTGCCTTAATACTTCTAAATTACATTCTTTTCAAGTTAAAAGGGTAGAATCCATAGTAATATGGCAATTGGGGTATACTTTACATTCCGTCCCTCTCCACCCCTCCACCTTACTCTGCAAGCTAGCATAGTTGCTGACAGCAGGGGCACAAGACAGAATGGGTGTCTAGTCCACTATTTTTTCACCAACTCCCAATCTCTGCCCCATAATACAATGGACAGGTACAGCATCAATAGTCTACCCACCCTTAGGCCATTAATGATCAGTAAAGGGCCTGCTTGTACCCCCAAAATAATAACACTTAAGTTAAAATGAAAAGGAAGGAAGGTACCTCCTTTTCCAGGCATTAGGGGAGCAGTGGTGACCTGCTCTCACTGGGGACACCTCACACCAAAATATTGTCTTCCTACTTTATCACTCTACCATGATTTACAGATCCCATCTTCTTCCCTAGGATCCCTGATCTCTGCCGCCCAAATACCTTGGACTCATCCTTTAGTCCAGCAAACATGTGTGACAATGCTGCTCCTTTAACAAAGTTACATTGTCCTTGGCTTTTTCTTCAGAAAGGTCGTAAATAGTGATTCCAAAAAGTTTAGGTTTAAAGGGTTTTAGGGCCATTTTAATTATATCTAACAGATACTGCCTCAGGTAAAATGCTTTCAAGTTTTTTTTTTAAATCACTTGTACGATGAAAGGGGAGTGGTCAGTTCTCCCAACTCAGTTTTTCTCTGGTTTGGCTTGATTTGGTTTTAGCAGTCTGGCTGTTCACTGAAAGCAGTCAGTCAGTTGTGAAGCTATTGGACCCAAAGAAGCAGGTCCATACTGATCCTCCCTCTCTCTGCCATCTCTCTTGTTTGATTTTACCTTTTTTGCCAAATGTGTTTATAGGTATTGTTGCAGGAATTTGGAATTCATCATTAAGTTAAGATAATCTATTGGGTTTTTGGACAGGTTACGTTATTCTGTATTCTGTTCTCTTTCATTTGTGTTTCATTTGGTAATCTTGCAAATACATTCTGTTTGGTTTAAAATGATGAGGTTTGGCCAGCTGTATCCTTCTTGAATATCCACAGTACACCTGCTTAAAACAACTAGCAAAGCTAGGGTCATAGCTACGTTTTTGAAATGCTTTGAGGAGGTCTGGCCTGGTCCAGAACACATGTTCCTTCTCCTCAGCATGACATGTTGTCACAACAGTTGCCACTACTGAGTTCTGCTGCTTTAGACTGCCAATAGTGTTGAGAGCAGAACTTCCTTTCCAAGTTGCAGAAATGTCAGTTACCTTGCCATGGCTACCCATAGCATATTATTAGTGAGGCAGCCTTTTTTTAAAGTCGATCGCAACCTATTGGCAACATGCACCCTTAAATTTCAGCCCTCGGTGTTAGACAAAGGACAGTAGAATTTTTCCCCTAACGCAGGTTCAAGTTGGCAGTTAGGAAGGCAAACGCAATGTCAGCATTCCTGAAGAGTGGGCATACTATGAAATGATGCCACCATATAAAAGATATTTGAACAGACCATTAGGGTAAATTTGCAATACTTTCACTGCCTGGACCATACTGGAGGAGACCTTCAGCACTCAGCAGAATGCATGTCAAGATACGTGCTGGTATGCAACATGATGCACAACTGTGAAGGTACATCTGTTGTCACCACTGCTACAGTGAGCAACTCAGAAGAAGGAAGGGAAGAAGGAACAAATATACCTCTTTCTGCATGCAGGATTAATCTGTAAATGCAGCCTCAGTTCCCAATTCACCATCAACTCCTCCACTATATCTTCCCTCTGTAATTGATGAGCACAATGTCCATTTGTCAAATCCAGCAGTTTCCAGCACAGTCCTCTGTGACCTTCCCTTTTTTAAAATTACCTGTCTTTTACATCCAGGTTGATAGAAAGCATGGGCTAGGTTTCTATATTTAACATAAATCACTATTTATCAGAAATAGGTAGATTTCAGCTACAGATAAACAGCTATGAACTGTTGACATATAACTCTATTAGTTTAAACCCTAACAATCATGGCTGTATGAGTCATTAAACATATTAAGCATCGGGCCGGTTTATAAATTCCTCATAGAATTCACTGGGAAGTCTGTCAGGGCCGGGTGCCTTTCCACTCTGAAGCTGCTTCACAGCTTCCTGCACCTCTTGCTCTGATAAGGGGGTATTGAGAAAGGACTCTTGTTCAGTGGTCACGCCCAGAAGCTCCAGATCCTTAAAATAAATTCAATTTTGGCTCACCCCTCCTCACAACCCTCAGATTAGTATAACTGACAGTAAAATCTCTGGATTGCCACATTAATCTTTTGGGGTCACATGTTAGGTTCCTAGACCCTTCCTTATTCATCGTAATGGCTTGTGGGGCACTCCTTTTCCTGGCGCGATATGCCAAGTATTTGCCTGGCCTGCCACCATGCTCATATAACCTTTGCTATCTAAAAGTAAGCTCCTTCTTTGCTGTCTGCATCATCATAGAATTCAGTGCCGACCACAGCGCTGTAATCCTCTGTAGCTTGACCAACGAGGGCCTGTCAATGAAAGCCTTCTTGGTCTGCCTTCAACTGTGCTTCGAGGAGACGTTTCTGCTCACCTTTCTGCCACTTCCGACTGGCGGAATAGGAAATAACTAACCCCCTGGCATAGGCTCTGGCAGTTTCCCAAACGACAGATGGGCTACTAACCAAGCCTGAATTAATATCTAGGAACACCCAAAACTCCCTAGAGAAATACTCCACAAACTTCTTATCCTTGAGATTCGTTAGTGCCTCGAACCCACTGTAACATCCTTAACCTTAACCAACAGGTACACTGGAGCGTGATCAGAGATGGTAAAATGACCAATTGTACAAGATGCCACCAAGTCCAGGGTTGCCACAGGGGTCAGAAAAAAAAACAATCCTGGTGTGACATCTGTGCAGACTGGAAAAAAACGTAAAATCCCTGCCTGTAGGGTGGAATGCCTCCAGACGTCCACCAACCCTAACTCCACACACAGATCCACTAATTATTTAGATTGTGGAATCCATGAGACAGTTAAAATCTCCCCGATAATGATATACTGGGACTTGAGATTGATCAATTTAGGAAACGCATCTACCAAAAATTTGAGGGGATGAGCTAGAGGGCAATAAACATTTAAAACACCATATTCTTCCCCATTTATCAGGAATTTAAGAATTACAAACCTCCCGTGTGTGTATTTAACACACTCTAGTAACTTAAATGGGAAATTCCTCCTAACCAATATAGCCACTCCCCTTCTTCTGGTATTAAATGATGAAAAGTAAACTCAATCAAACCCATTCTGCTGTAATTTCAGATGCTCCCTATCATCCAAGTGTGTCCCCGTAACAAAACAATATCCACCTTCTCCTTTCTAAAACTCAAAAATACTTTCTTCCTCTTAATTGGTGAGTGACTTCCCTTGATATTCCAGATACACCATTTAATCAAGTCATTCTCGGCTCGCCTAGGCCGCTGGACAGGACTGCTCCGAGTGCTATCTTACAGGAGTTGAGTGCTGGTCATAAACCAGCTGGTGGCCGCCATGTTGTGGTACCGGCTGGTCACTTTGGTCCCTCCTCCTGGCTTTGTCGCTGACATCCAGAGAACGTTGGTCGACTTCTTCTGGGACAAAAAGATGCACTGGGTTGCCGCGCAGGTTCTGAGTCTCCCTATTGAGGAGGGCGGTCAGTCGCTGGTGTGCGTCCGCACCCAGGTCGCGACGTTCCGCCTTCAGACCTTGCGGCGATACCTTTACGTCGAGCCTCCTCCTAGGTGGTGCGCCCTGGCCACATTTTTTCCGCCAGGTGCATAACCTCAACTACGACACGCAGCTCTTGTTCGTCGACCGTGACGGTTTGGAGGTCGCCCTCAAGACGCTGCCTGTCTTTTACCAGGACCTGATCACTGTTTGGAACATGGTCGAATCGCGTCGCGCCTACCCTCCGGCTGGAGTAGCGGCTGTCGTCAGGGAGCCGTTGCTCAGGAATCCGCACCTCCGTACTCGTGGGTTCGAGTGGCTGTCAGAGGGGAGGGCCGTGGCGGCGAGGGTGACCAGGGTCGGGGACGTGCTGGGTGCCGGGGGCCTGGGCTGGACGCTGCCGCAGGACATAGCCAGCAGGGCAGCGGTAGACATCCGGTACGTGGCCACCGCCATCTGACGCCTTAAAACGGCGGTGCTCGGACCCGACGTAGTGCACCAGTTGGAGGACGCTCAGGTGTGCGGTGGGATCCCGTCCACGCTCACCCCAGCCCGGACGGAATTTTCACGCGGAAGGTCCCGTACTTCCCGCGGGAGCCTATGCCCCACAACCTGAGCCGCCTCCGAAATTTTAATTTTGTCCCTTTCAAAGATGTAAAAAGGAAGGCCCTGTATAGACTGCTGCTGCACACCGTCCACCTCTTCTCCCTCATCCACCGTCCAGACACGCCTTGGCATGCCCATTTGCCACCGGGCGGTGGAGATCCCCAGTGGAGGTCTCTCTACGCGGGAGCCCTCCCCCTTTCTCTCGGGGATCTGGGGTGGAGGGTGCTGCACGCAGCAGTCCCCTGCAACCGCAGGTTGCGGTGGTTCACGGACCCCCACGCCAACTGCTTGTTCTTTGGCGCTGTGGAGTCCATGGACCATGTATATATTGGGTGTGGGCGTTTGCACTCCCTTTTTGATTTTCTCAAAAACCTTCTCCTCTGCTTTTGGTTGTACTTCAGTCCCACGCTCCTGATCTTTGGGCACCCGGTACGGAGGAGGGAGGGCAGGTCCGAAGGCCTCCTCGTGGGTCTGCTCCTGGGCCTGGCCAAACTGGCCATCAACAGGTCCAGGCAGCGGGCCGTGGAGGGAGTCGTTAGGGCCGACTGCCTGCCCCTCTTCCGGGGTTACGTTAGAGCCCGGGTGTCCTTGGAGAAGGAGCACGCGGTGTCCACCAACACCCTGGAGTCATTCAGGGAGAGGTGGGCGCCGCAGGGAGTGGAGTGCATTATTTCCCCGTCCAACTCTACTTTGATTTAGTCCCTACCCTCCCCTTCACTGTTTTGATCACACAGCATTGCCCTTTGATGTGAAGGGCAGTGCTTGTCACTGGCCACTCGGGTGTTTTTCATATCTTCCTGGTGGTGGAAATTGAATAAAGATTCGTGCATTTTGTGTCTTTCACTGTGTCTCACATCTACACACACACACACCATGGGTGCTGGGGAAAAATAAGCACTACCGCAGTTAGGTGGTAGTGTGGGGGTTAAGAAAAAAAAAATTAATCAAGTCATTAGCCATAACCTTCTGCAGTAACATTTAAATTCCAGAGAGAAGGAACTCGAACCACAAATCACTGAGTTTTAGTGTCATATGACCCATCGAACATAAAAACTATATAAATTAAAACCACTACATTTAACAAACCTCAAAACTATCAAAGATTAAAAACAGCAAAAACCAAAAACAAGCCAACATATAAAGCACCAACAACGCTAAATAGGGGAACTTATCGTCTGCCTAAAGGGGGCAACTATCCATCCAAACTGCCCATAAGTAGGCATTTAGCCATCCCAACCATTTTCCTCCCTCCTAGCTACAGCCACACCGCAAACACAAGCAGAAAAGAAAGTAAATAACCATGGAATAGCAATATGAATAAAACATTTTTTTAAAGAAAAAAGGGGTAAATACCCATCCTCTGGTATAACTTAACTCAGAAATTGAAAATACATATCTCAACCACTGCCAAACATAGCTTAAACCAAAATATTATCAATTGAAAAAAAAGTAAGAAAAGAAAGCTCCAACTGAACTTCCTCTGTCTTTTAAAAAAAACAAAGACATGCGCAAACAACACTATTTGTACCTACTAAATTGTTCAGATTAGGTTAATTAGTCCACAAAGTCTCTTGCCTTCTCTGACTTGTCAAAGAGGTATATGGATCCACCTAAGGTGATCTGAAGCACCGCTGGATACCTCAGAGTACCGAATCCCAAGCTCCCTCAGTTGTCTCTTGACACCGTCATAGGATTTTCTTTGCTGGATCACTGCTCCTGAGAAGTCCTAGAAGAACATGATCTTAGAGCCCTCATAAATTAGGGCCTTTGGATCCTTCCCCTGGATTCTGGAAACTTCCACAATTCTCTCATTATCTCTGTAGTGATGGAACTGCACCAGGAGAGGATGAGAACGTTGACCCAGACCTGATCTCCTCGCTGTGACCCAGTGAGCCCTCTCAATCTTCAAGCCTCTCTTGCTAGCCTCCAAGTTAAGGAAGTTCAGCAGCCAGTCCTCAATAAATTCCACAGGCTGCTCACCTTTCTTATCCTCAGGCATTCCGAAGATCGAATATTCTTTCTCCTGCCCCTGTTATCGAGATCATCGACTCAGTCACACAAATTATGGACCTGCATCTCCAGGGCTTGGATCCTATCCTTGGAGGAACTGGCATCAGCTTCCACCACTGTGACTCTGTGTTCAATCTCATCTGTCCTTTTTTCTAGGTCTCTTAGCTGCTGATCATGCTTCTACAGCATGATAGACATTAGGGCTAGCTTCACTTCTATCTGCTTACCCAACATCTCTCGGGATTTCGCAAGCTCCTTCACCAGGGCCTGGTAAGTAATCAATCAGAGGATCCTGCAGGCTGGGCTGTGGGCCCGGCCTTGGACGCACCACCTCCCTTCTGCGGCTTCTCTGGATGGCAAAACACAGGTATGTCAATTTTTCACAATTTCCTGGGACTCCACAACCTTTCTAGAGTCCCAGAATTTCGTAATGGTCCAGATTGGCAGGTTAGAAATTTGTCCTGCTTGTGCTGCAGTGCTGAGCTCTGCAACACTATCGTCCTAGATCACCGCCATCTTGGATTCCCCCCATTAGATTTTAAGTACTTTTGACTATGGACGAAATGGAAAACGTACTGTTTTAAGACCAAGAACTGTTGAAGGAATTGCTACACTTTTAAAAAACAAGTTACTGAAACTGATTGTGTCTGGGGTTTATACTGCTATCATGTTCAAGAATGAGTCGATATTTGTGGACAGTCCAGCACCAGGTTTCTATACAGACTGAGATTTTGCCTACAAGTAGCTGATTGGCTTGCACAATTGTGACCTGCTGTCAAATCTGAAAGTCACAGCGTGACATCAACTCTCTGATTTGTTTCTGGGCAGCTGAAGAGCTGATACAGAAGGAAGCCTTAAATATGCTAGAAAAGCAGTTTATGTGTGTGTCTCTTTTCCTTTTTTGCAGTAAAATATCTGAAGTCTGAAGAAATCCAGTTATTTTCTTCCACCAGTTTCAGTAACCTTTTGCTTTTAATCAGTAACTAAGAGACTTGTAGTTAGTGGACCAATTGATCTGTACTTCCTGCAAAGAAGTGAAAAAACCTGGAAAAAAAAAGACTGAAGAACAGAAAGTCCTAGCAAGCAAAAGGAATGTTTTAATGAATGTGTGGATTGGTTTTATTGAACTATGATTTCCAATTATTTCCCTCTATCCATGGAAGTAACTTTTTTATATGTATCTGACGTGTTTCAGGATTTTTAAAAAAGTATATAACAATTATACTTGCACTTCATTGCCCCAGCCATTAGTCTTCATCATCAAAGGTGTGCTGACATCGGGAGGAGGATACTCAATCCAGGTGCTCCTTCCTTCAAGAAGACAGGGCTATGTTGCCAGCTGGAGGAGGAACCACACATAGATTCCTCAGCATCTCCTCTCAGGACAGTCCAGTGATGGCCAAGCCCTCCACCTTCCACTACCACCTGCTCTCTGACCATTGGACATTTGAGTCTCTGGCAAGTAAACCTTCAGCATATCTAGCCAATCCAGACACAAACATCCCTGCGGCCCTCCAACCAAAACTCAAAGGCCAATGGGCTTCATTGGTGAGCAGGATGTCTCCACTCCAGCTATAGAACTTGGGGCAACACTGAGACATAGTGGAAGGAGAGAAAGAAAATAAAAACTTTTTCAGGTCACACTGATAGCATGTGCGATATTGTATGCTAATATAAAGTCACATATTTGAATAAACATTGCTGGCTTTACAATAAATCTATGTGCTTGAGTCTTTTGAGCCCTGAATGTGTGCCAGAATGATGCCTAACTTTATGTCCAGACAGGAGGTAATCAAAATCTGCGTAGAGAGCCTGCTGCAGCATTTGGAAGCAAGATGAACAAGATGCATACAGTGCATTGGGTTCTGCTGGCACCACTGCTCCTCTTTGTCAAACACCCTATGCTTTCCCTGACCTCTGCATGCAAAACATGTTGGTTCTGATTGATATGGTCAGCAATTTCTGGGATATGAAGGTGTACAGCACCCAAGGAGCCAATACATTTAGATCATCAGGGGATAGGGAAGCCAAAGTCAGTGTGCTATTCACTGCAGGGTTCTGTGTATGATGTTGCTGCCCTTGAAGGGCCTCACATTGGTAGGTCTTGTAGCTTCTTCCCTCAAAGGTTGAGCCACTTCACTCATCATTACAACTGTGGTTCATTACCATTTTCTTCATATTTTCAAGTTATGATTTCCAATATAATGGAAGGTCACAGTGACTGGTTTTTGAGCAGTGGTTTGCAGACTCCCCCTCAATGTGTCAGTGAAGCCCTCATCATCCAGATCTTTTTCGTGATAGCCCACAGGCTCACATTACCCTAGGCCCCTGCAACTGCCATCTTTCTCGCCCAGCCATATGACTTGACCACACTAGGTGTCATCATACACTATCCCCATAGCAGCGGTTCCCTTTGTCCCAAACAATCCTCTTTCTCTTTGTTTCTCTGGATGAACCCAATGGGCTAATTGTGGCCACCCTCTTAAGCAACCTAACCTTAAGTAAACCGGACAAGAAGTGCCCAGCCCTTTGACTGATGTTAACTCATCTGTTCAAATGCATTAGTTCTACTCCCTCAAGTGGATACTATGCACCATAAAACTCCCTGTGATGCACTGCCACGACTACAGAGGCACAAGCCCCCTGACTATGACCATTCTGCCCAGATACCTGACCATGGCCAATCCCCTGGACTAGTACTGGAGGCTGCCATAGACTTACTGTAGTAGGTCACTTGACTCGTGAGTGCTTCCATGGACTTCGTATGGGCTAATCCCCTAAGGCTTTGAGACATGGCTGTGTGCATGCTACACATGCTATGTGCTTGCTATTTAAGCAGGTGTGAGATTGACATAGCAGGGTGCCATACAGAAAGATGTCCACCCCTTTACTGCTAACTAGCAAGGCAAACTACCTGGTTGTGTGACTGCACTAATAGTCAAGGCAGAGATGCTGTGAGCATGCAGGGAGGCGTTAAGTGAGCAAGCACCAAGAAAGCAAATGAGTAGCTCTGAGATGGAGCCTAATCCAATTCATGAGTCGGTTGCCTGTCCCTGCATGCAAAGTGCCTCTGTTACAGCTTTTCAATGATAATTGTCAGTGCAGCCTGAAATGTAGGACTGAACTTGGTAAGGAGCCCTGCAAAGAGATATCTGGAACCTGTTTTTTCACAGAGGTCGCTAAAAGGATACTGTAGGATACATTTATTTTAGAACCACTTACTGGAAGTTTTAAGCTAAGTAAACAGCTAGGGAGCATAGACTGTGTAACTGCTTGGACTTACTGAAAGTCACATGTCTCTGTGTAGTGCTATCTATCTATACGTGCAGAAGGGCAAGACAGAAAGCCATCTGGAACATATATTTTATTTTCTATTAACCAAGAATTAATTAACTCTTTTCTACCCAAGGTTAATCTTGGAAGTAAAATTTTCTTTATTTTTTCCTTTAATTGATGGATGTATATGTGTGTGCTTGGAATTATTTTGAAGTGTAAATATTTATATCATCATATTTCAAACCCTGTGTTAATTAGCTTTGCATCTTTGTACAATAAGTCTTATTTCGATAATAGATTAATAATTTTGATTTTCATTAAAGAAAACTGATGAATCTTTTTATTCCTAACCTAATATAGATAAAATATATGACTGGTCAGGTTGGCAACTGGTAAACATTTAAATATATGTTGAGACCATTGGAGTAGTGAGACTAGAGAGCAACTTCAGTTGTAATAATGCAGATTGTACCCTAAGAAATTAACTACTTTATTTTAACAAATGTTGGCAAATTCAGCTTGTCTTACCGTTATAAGGAATAATATGGAGTCCAAAGGGAATGCTGCAGCTAGGTCAATCACAAGCCAGGTTTTGACATATCGCATAGCAATTTCTTTTGGATTCAAGTTCACCACCTGTAGGTAAAGATACCTAATCATGTTGCTATATCCTATTTGGAAAACTAACACATGCAAAGAATCAGTTCTGTGGAACAATGTAAACTTGAAATGTGTTATGCTAGCCTGCTAATTAGAATACTGTATAAAATAGCTACCTCTTAATGTAAAGGTATAAGCAAATGTGAAACAAATTCAAAAATTACTTGAAATCTTTAAAAATTATTAAACTGGTGAAAAAAATTCATTAATGAAAGCACAAGAATCTATCAATACGACAAAAAGTTTTTAAAAAACTTGCACGAATCAGACAAAACTGAAAGAGTTTTGAAAGTCAAGGAATTAGGATGCTGATTTAGGTATGCAGAAAGGTCTCCAACACTTCAACGTATGTTCAACTTGTATGCAAGATTGCCTATTGTGAACCCAGATACTTCCTTATATTTTCTACTTCACAGAAAATTTGGAGCAAATATAGGAAAATAGAGGCTGCATGCTACATGTACCAATAATAGTACATTCTGATTTTCCTTTATGCAGAATATGGTTGGCCTCTTGCAACTGTCAGTGTTCCATTGACTATATGCAAATGTTATGTACTGATGTCTATTTTCCCTCCTTAGCTACCTGTGGTCTACCTCAAGAAACAAAAATCTAGTTAAAATACAGACACTACATTGAAGACTTTTTGTTGGAATTGTGTATTCGATCCAGATATGTAATTGGAGAATTATTTACAATATTTCTATCTCCTGCTTCCCAATAGTTTCAGCATTGCTGTTGGTGCTAGGTAAATTATTTCGGGTAAAGCACAAGAACAAAGTGATGATTTTGTAAATGTTTCCAGTTTACTTTTGCTTTACAGAGAAATAAGTGGAAAGATGAAGAATAAAAGGAATGAAAGGATCATGAGACACATATGATTCCCATTTGCAAGCACCTGCATCAACTTATTCACGGTCATAGATGGACAAATCTGAATCTGTTACCACACCCAAAGAAGTTTAATCTAGTATGAGAAAAAACACACCTGAAGAAAATTGCCAAGGAAATAACTTTGCTGGCTTAATAACAAGCCAATTTCTGCATAATGCAATAAAACATTTCTTCATAACTTATTGTTTGCTTCCTTTCTATTTAACATATTCACACAATGTTCGCACCTTTTGAATTGTAAAGAGTCAAACAGCCAATGGCATTGCACAAATACAAGCTGCAACTTACATTTTAAGTTGTTGTCATATGCATTAGTTTTATAATTGTGCAGCTAGGGACTGACCTGCTGAAAATATTTCTTGTCTGAAAGTTTCTGAAGTATTTAAAAGACCTCCAATGCAAGCAAAGAGCACAAGATTGTGAACAGTGCTAGTGAAAGTGAGAATTTCTAAAACAGCACATAAGTATTTCTGCTCAGAGTGTAAGTTGGTGTTTTGGATCTAGGGGGTGTGGAGTTGAAATTTACAGATGATGCAAAATAAGTGTAATTAGAATTCTTCAGAATCCTAAGGAAATGAGAAACAAAATGAGCTAAAATGTGGCAGCAGGAATTCAATTTCTGTAAGTACGGTGAAACATTTTGATTAAATAGAACAGCAGCAATAATGATATACTGAACAGAGAATAACTTGGTGTTACAAAAAAAGCAGAATAATTTTGAGAGGGCAGTAAACAGGGCATTACAGATTAATATGGCTGTAAAATGAAATTCTACATATTATCAAGTCAAAAAAAGGTTAAATGTTATTTATGAACTTACAGAAAACCTTATTCATACTTCAGTAGAATACCTTTTCTAATATTGAGAACCATACTCCAGGATGAACATGAAATACTTCAGGAAGTTTATTATGTAGATTCACTGGCATTTGTTGCCTTGTGTGAAGAAATAAAAATATGCTATGTGATCTGATAGGAAACAGCAAACAAAACTTCTTATATAGAATTCAGAGGCTATAAAATTCATTTCCACATTTCCAGGGTTAGTGGTTGAGGTAGAACCTGCATCAATATTCAAGATTAAACTGCACAGATAGATGAGGAAAATTGAGATAGATGGATACAGGAAGAAGGCTTATCCAATTTGCTTGCATCATGCGTGAAAGTCAACATAAGCCAGCAGGTTTAAATGCCTATTTCCATGTCATAATATCAATGTATTTAAAGTTTATAAGGCTTTCAGACGACAAATCCTTCTTGCATAACTACATAATATAACGTGTTAACTTCCAAGTAGGATAGACTGGCCATTATTTGTCACCATCTTAACTTCTGTGATATTGAGGCTAATTCTGCAGTAGCAAAAAAACATAGCACATAGCGAACTGAAAGAGAAACAAACGTCACTTTGTAATTAAAAAAAACTTGAGTATTGCTAAAATAAAAGGACATGCCGCTGAAGCTTCCTGTTTTGCACTAATCAGGACGAATGAAAAAATACTAAATTTCAGACAATTTACACCACATGATAAGAAGGTGCTGATTGGTTGGCAAGTGAAGTTTAATTGTTCAAGGCTTTGTCATAGACAATGCACTGGAGCACATGTATCCCCAAGTTATTATTCAGATTTTTAAAAATGCAAGTCAACTCTGATTGGCCAAGACAGGCATAGTGCCTGGAAAATCCTTTTTTCGCAGAGGACCAGCTTTGCATATGAATACATATAGCTTCTAGCAAGCATAAGTGAGCCATATTGGAAGCCCAACTAATAATCTGAAATTAGTCATTCTCCACTTCGTATTTTTTAAAAAAATTTCATCTTAACATACAATCCCGAAGTTTATAGAAGATATTACAATTCTGACATAAATCAGAACAACGATTAATTTCTCTCTCATGTTCTCACATGGCTGTTTAGAAAAACACATAAGTTTCATAAGTTTTACTTACTAATCTCATATTTGTATGTATACAACTCTGAAAGCAATCAAGTAGATTTCCTTAAAAAATGAAAAATATTTTATCATTGGCAAGATACAAATGCTACTGAAATATGTTGGGGCTGAAGACCAGAGTTCAAGAGATAGAAGAGGACTGTGAACAAAGGGGAGATGCTGGTGAATTGATAATAGCAACTCAAAGCCCCAATTTTACTATCTTTCTTCTCTTTATATGCCTATAGATGACTTTTGGATTCCCTTTTATGTTGGCTGTCAGTCTTTCTCACTCTGTCTCTTTACTGCTCCTATTTCTATTTTCATTTCCCCTCTGAACTTCCTATATTTCGCCTGGTTCTCACTTGTGTTATCAACTGCCATAGAAATCTTTTCTGCTTCATTTTACTTGCTATCTATTTTGTTGTTCAGAGACTCACAGCTTTGTCTTATTTCTCCCCTTGTGAAAATGTAGGTCGGCCAGATCCAAACCATCTCCTCTTCAAAATGAGTCAACTGTATAATTTAAGGTATTCTATTGAAGTATGAATAAGGTTTTTTTGTAAGTTCATAAATAACATTTAACTTTTTTTTGACTTGATAATATGCAGAATTTCATTTTACAATTTTTATTCCACTGAGCTAGGTCTATTCTCACACCACTGAAATTGACCATCCCCCCTTTTAATATACGCTAAATAATCAACCCAAACCAGATGATACTCCGATTACTGTTGCTTAAAAGGTCTTCAATTTAATCCATCTCATTCATCAGAAACAGATCTAGCAATATCTATTTATTCAGTGGAACAGAAACATATAGATCTGCAAAATTCCCCTGAACATACTTCACAAACTCATTCCCCTCTCTGCCCGTTATTAGTATCACAGTGTGTATTAGGACAATACAAGGTTCCATTATTCTTTTTTACATTTTCATGTAACTTCCATGCAAGTTTGTACTACTATATCTTTCCACTAATTGGTACCCTAAACAACGCACCCACTTGTATAAAGGTACCTTTAATGCTTCTTAGCTGTGATAAAGGTTTTGTCCTTGAATGTTCTACATCATCCTCTCTCTTCAAAAGTGTAATATTGTTTTTAATCAATACTTCCACCTTTCCTTTTTTCTTGTCTTCCCTGTCTTTCATTTATCTGGCAATATTTAGAATACAATCCTGTCCTTTTTTTGAGCCAGGTTGGCATTATCACCATAACATGATATTTCCCACATAAATGCACAAACTGACATAATTGAGTGAGGGAAGTGGGAGGAAACCAAAAGCCACATGGTAATCTGCAAATTGTAAATCATTGTAGATTGCAGGATGGGATGATGCAGATTATGAGAAGGCAGAATTAGGTAGGAACACAATGACAACCTTTAATGATTTCATCATTGCCACAGAACATGCCTCTGTGATGATTGCTCCAATGGAGTTTGTTTGCAAGTCAGAACACAACATAAAGTAGCTGTTTGTAGGTACAGGAAATGCTTGTATAGTGGGTCTTTAAAATTACATCTCTGCATTGAATCATGTTTATAACTACAAGCATTTGTAAATTGGGGACCCCCTCATTACATCTTCTAACCCACGAGGATGACTATGTGTGACTGTGCCTGTCTCTGCCAGTTAGCTGCTCCTGCTGCTACAGCCAACTTGTCCTGGAAGAGAGGGATTTATATGTGAGTGGCACGAAGTGTCCTAATGATGTGCTTGCTATAATTGAGGAGCTGGTAGTTTGTGCAAGTTGTGTGTTTGCAATGTACAATAATGTTAATTATAAGAGATTGAGGAAACATTTAACAACGATGGTGAATGAAACAGTACATGAAACTAGTAATGCAAATGATAAGATTCAGCATGTAAATCTCAATTCACTGACTTTGACCACTTTTGTGGTGTTTTCAAACATCTTGCAGCACTGCTTGCACGTCCACAAAGCTACACTACTGTCATTGATCACAATCGCAACTTGTTCTGATTGCCTTCTTAGTATCATCCTGGAGGGTTGACTGCCTTCTAAGAGAAGAGAACTTTCCTCTGATGCAACTGATTCACAAAGCCTTCAGTTCTGTGTTGGGCAATCATAGTGTATGCTCTCTGACCTGTTGCACAGTTTATGTAGATTCTTCCTGTTGTTTCCAATTTTCCACTTCCAGTCCTTGCTGTAGCAGATTGCACCCCTCCTTTAAGATGACACTCTGGTTTTAACAAGTGTAGGTTAACATTAAGCTAGCTTTTCACACATTTCTGCCCCCTGGTGACTTGTGCCATCATTCAAAATTATGCTCAGAACTAGACAGCACACTACAATCATTATAAATAGCAGGCAGCACAAGGTTTCTCTTTTGAACAGGCAGGCCAAGCCAACTAAGTCCCATTTTATTCTCCCTTATATGGGTGGAGCTGACGATTTGGGAATGCTGTTTAGGTGTTCTAAATGTGTTACGGACGCATTCCCTAACTTATGGAAGAAGAGGTTTTACTAAGCCAAGTATCCACAATGTGTTGCATCATGAAGCATTCAGAAATCAGGCCCCATGACGTAAAGAGCCAGTGCATAATGCACAACTGTACCTTGGGGAACAATTTGAATATTGACCTATTAGTTTGCTGGTTCTGAATTAGAATAAGACAGGAATAGCCAATTAAAACACGATTACAATAGGACAAATACAATTGTGTATAACTCTAATAAACTATTCTGTTCTTGTACTGTGACACTATTGTCATTTACTGTGTTCCTTCTTACCTCACGATCTTCACAGAAGAAACCAACACGGAAATTAATAATGATGTCGACAAGATACAATATGTCAGATACAAAACTGAACATTCTCCATGCTATTGTTTTCAAACCTTGATCTTTATCAAAGAAAGTAATTCCAAGAGGTGTAATAATAAGATTGGCAAATGTAAGCGCCAACACATACATGACATAGTAGCTCCTGCGAATGGAAAAGTAATTATGTCACAAAATCATGGCATTCTCAATCAAAAATATATAGAATCAAATAAATAAAACCTGAAACAACACTACAGGAGCTGAAAAGCTGAAATAAAAACTGAAAATGTCAGAAATACTCAGAGATCTCCCAGCATTGTAGTTAAATTGAGTTAATATCTCAAGTGAAATATTAATCTTCTTCAGAATTTAAGAGAAGTAAAAATGTGAAAGGTTTTTCATTCTTGAAAAGGAGACAGGAGCAGAAGAACTAAAGGGAAGGACTAAGGTAGAAGACAGGATGTGGAACAAAGGGCAAAGTGAGTGGTAGTCATAGAGTCATAGAGTTGGCCCTCTCAAAGACAAAGGAGGAAAGTTATGTGTGGAGTCAGAGAAAATGGGTGAGATTCTTAACGAGTACTTTGCATTGGTATTCCCCGAGGAGAGGGACATGACGGACATTGAAATTAGGGATAGATGTTTGATTATTCTAGGGTCAGTTGGCATAAGGGAAACAAATCCCTAGGTCTAGATGGGATCTATCTCAGGTTACTGTGGGAAGCAAGAGAGGAAATAGCTGGGCCTTAACAGCTGAAACTGGAGAACTGCAGAATTGCTCATGTTGTTCCCTTGTTTAATAATGGTAGAAAGCATAGTCCAGGTAATTATAGACCAGTGAGCCTGACATCAGTTGTGGGGAAGCTGCTGGAGAAGATACTAAGGGATAGGATCTATTCCCATTTGGAAGAAAATGGGTTTATCGGTGATAGGCAACACGGTTTTGTGCAGGGAAGATCATGTTTTACTAACTTATTGGAATTATTTGAGGAAGTGACAAAGTTGATTGATGAGGGAAGGGCTGTAAATGTCATATACATAAACTTCAGTAAAGCGATTAATGGGGTTCCCAGGGTAGTATAATGTTAAAAGATTAAATGGGACTATCTGTTTGGACATTAAAGGATTAAATTGCACTGACTGAACACTCTGGAATGGGTGGGGACGACATTCATACAGGAACATGGATGACTCCCAATCCAGTTAGACAGTCATTTGCTACTACTCCCCTAGTATTATTAAATTGAACTATCATTCAGTGCCTTCCATTCAGAAACGCTTTCATAGCCATCCCCCAAAGGTAGGATATATCACACCTACATTGTCTTGGGGAGTCACTGAGTCAGGAAATTGTCTGCATAACGATCCCCAGGATTAAGGCATTTACATTTTATATTTCCATTATCTCCAAGGATGATCTTATCCTCATTGTACCTGGGATAACAAGTGATTATGGTGGGGGGGGGGGGGGGGGTTGGGAAGAGGCCAGGGTATCTGTAAGCATTACCAACTGACCTGTATAAAGGATATGTGCTTCCTTTGTTCGGGGCCTCTTTGACTCGACTTTGCACACCGGAAAAGCGGGTCAAAGGGGTCACCTAGCTTGTACAAGCTTTAATAAACTTTAACTGTTTGCAGAAGTTGGTGTGTGCGAATTGCATCTCAGGTTCTTTTCCCAAGGTTTCATACACAACAGTAGGCTGTTGGAGAAAGTGAACTCGCTGGATCCTGGGTGTACTAGTTAGATGGATAAAGAACTTGCTGGGCAACATAAAACAGAGAGCAGTAGTGGAAGGGAGTTTCTCAAAATGGAGAACTGTGACAAATGGTGTCCCACAGGGATCCGTGCTAGGACCACTGTAATATACATAAATGATTTAGAGGATGGTATAGGTGGTGTGATTAGCAAGTTTGCAGATGATACTTTTTCCTAGATGTTTATACTTATTTATCTTTTTTTCCAACGCTGATTCAAGCGAGTTGATCTGAAGGTCCGTTCTAATAGTTACATCCACAACAACGACCTGGTGTCCTTTCTTAAGTAAATCTTTCAAGCCAATATTTACTTTCTCAGTCATAGCAAGAGCACCTTTAGCAATACTGTTAGCTCTAGAATCCCCTAAGAATCAAACCACAACTATTTCCTCTTTATCACCTACATAAATGTCCTTAGCAACTTTAATCACAGTCATGGGATGTTTTTATTGATGTCATCCAGCCATATCTCCCCACTATTTCTCCCAACTTATCCACTGCTTTTGTTATGTAAAATGTTTGTCTGATATAGTCTTGGGTGAGTTGCAGTTTCTGCCATCTCTCAACTTTGAAATGGGCCACAAACTCTACATCCACATCATAAACTCCAACTCTTCCCCAGCCACTGTCTCTTGCTGAACCTTAAGAAAAGTCCAAAGGCACTGTTATACATATATAAGAAGCAAGAGGGGAGCTAGAGAAAGGATAGGACCACTCAAGGTCAAAAGAGAGAATTTATGCATGCAGCCACCGGTGATAGGTGAGATCCTTGATGAATACTGTGCATTGGTATTCACAAAGGACATGGTGGATGGTGAGTCTCGGGAGGAGTATGTTGATATTCTGGGGCATATGAATATAAGAAAGGTGTTGGGTGTTTTGAAAAGCATTAAGATAGACAAGTTCTCAGGACCTGATGGGATCTCCCCCAGAATGGTGAGAAAGATAGTTGAGGAAATTGCTGGGGCCTTGTACGAAATCTTTGTATCTTCTTTAGTCACAGAAGAGGTCCCAGAGGTTTGGAGAATAGCCAATGTTATTCCTTTGTTTAAGGACGGCAAAAGGGATAGTCCAGGAAGTTACAGAGTAGTAAGTCTTTGGTCAGTGATATGGAAATTATTGGAGAAGATCCTTAGGGACAGGAATTACTCACATTTGAAAAACAAACTGGACTTATTATTGATAGGTAGCATGACTTTGTGCAGGGGAGGTAGTGTCTCACAAACTTGATTAAGATTTTTGAGGAAGTGTCAAAGATGTTTGATGTGGGCAGGGTGGTATATGGTGTCGATATGGTCTTTGGCGAGATCTTTGACAAGGTCACTCATAGAAGGCTGATGCAAAAGGTCTTGTCACATAAGATCCATGATGAGCTGGTAAAATGGATAAGGAACTGGCTTAGTCATAGATGACAGAGAGTTGTGGTGGAACACTGTTTTCAGACTGGAGATCTGTGGCCAGTGGTATTCTGCAAGGAAAAGGGCTAGAAGCCCTGTTGTTACTAACATATATAAATGATTTGGTGAAGAATGTAGGTGGCCTGATTAGTAAGTCTATAGATGACACAAAGATTGGTAAAGCTGTGTGTAGTTAGGAGGATTGCAGAGGATACAGCAGGATATAGATAGGCTGTAGACTTGGCAATCTGAGAAGTGGCAGATAGAGTTTAATCCAGAAAAATGCAAGGTGTTGGATTTTAGGAGATCTGATGCATAGAGCATAGAACAGTACAGCACAGAACAGGCCCTTCAGCCCACAATGTTGTGCCGACCATTGATCCTCATGTATGCACCCGCAAATTTCTGTGACCATATGCATGTTGAGGAGTCTCTTAAATGTCCCCAATGACCTTGCTTCCACAACTGCTGCTGGCAACGCATTCCATGCTCTCACAACTCTGTGTAAAGAACCCACCTCTGACATCCCCTCTATACTTTCCTCCAACCAGCTTAAAACTATGACCCTTCATGTTAGCCATTTCTGCCCTGGGAAATAGTCTCTGGCTATCGACTCTATCTATTCCTCTCATTATCTTGTATACCTCAATTAGGTCCCCATTCCTCCTCCTTTTCTCCAATGAAAAACATCAGAGCTCAGTCAACCTCTCTTCATAAGATACGCCCTCCAGTCCAGGCAACATCCTGGTAAACCTCCTCTGAACCCTCTCCAAAGCATCCACATCTTTCCTATAATAGGGCAACTAGAACTGGACGCAGTATTCCAAGTGCAGTCTAATCAAAGTTTTATAGAGCTGCAACAAGTTCTCATGACTCTTAAACTCAATCTCCCTGTTAATGAAAGCCAAAACACCATATGCTTTCTTAACAACCCCGTCCACTTGGGTGGCCATTTTAAGGGATCTATGTACCTGCATACCAAGATCCCTCTGTTCCTCCACACTGCTAAGAATCCTATCCTTAATCCTGTACTCAGCTTTCAAATTCAACCTTCCAAAATGCATCACCTCGCATTTATCCAGGTTGAACTCCATCTGCCACCTCTCAGCCCATCTCTGAATCCTGTCAATATCCTGCTGCAGCTTACAACAGCCCTTTATACTGTCAATGACACCTCCAACCTTTGTGTCGTCTGCAAACTTGCTGACCCATCCTTCAATCCCCTCATCCAAGTCATTAATAAAAATTACAAACAATAGAGGCCCAAGGACAGAGCCCTGTGGAACACCACTCACCACTGACCTCCAGGCAGAATATTTTCCTTCTACTACTACGCGCTGTCTTCTGTTGGCCAGCCAATTCTGTATCCAGGCAGCTAAGTTCCCCTGCATCCCATTCCTCCTGACCTTCTGAATGAGCCTACCATGGGGAACCTTATCAAATGCCTTGCTGAAGTCCATATATACCACATCTACAGCTCGACCCTCATCAACTTTTCTAATCACATCCTCAAAGAACTCGATAAGGTTTGTGAGGCATGACCTGCCTCTCACAAAGCCATGTTGACTGCATTTAATCAAGCCATGCCCTTCCAGATGGTCATAAATCCTATCCCTCAGAATCCTTTCTAACACCTTGCAGATAACAGACGTGAAACTTACTGGTCTGTAATTGCCGGGGATTTCCCCATTTCCTTTCTTGAAGAGAGGAATTACATTTGCCTCTCTCCAGTCCTCAGGTATGACTCCAGTGGAAAGCGAGGATGCAAAGATCTTCGCAAGGGGTGAAGCAACTGCATTTCGCGTTTCCCAAAGCAGCCGAGGACAAATCTGGTCCGGGCCTGGCGACTTGTCAATCTTAATGTTTGACAAAATTTTCAGTGCATCAGCTTCCTCTATCTCTATCCATTCCAGCATGCACACCTGCTTTTCAAAGGTTTCATTCACTACAAAGTTTGTTTCTTTCGTAAAGACAGAAGCAAAAAAGCAAAAAGAGAACTTTAAAAAGCATTTGCAACAATCTTCAGCCAAAGTGCTGATTATATGACACATCTAAGACTCCTCCAGAGGACCCAAGCATCACAGTTGCCTGTCTTCAGCCAATTTGATTAACTTCACATGACATCAAAAAATGGTCGGAGGCACTGGAACTGCAAAGGCCATGGGGCCTGATAACAAAAGGTAATAGTACTAAAGACATATGCTCCAGAACTCGGCACATTCCTAGCAAAGCTGTTCCAGAACAACTGCAATATTGGCATCTACCCAATAAATTGGAAAATTGCCCAGGTATGTCTTGTACACAAAAAGTCCAACCCAGCCAATTAGCATATCATCAGTCTACTTTTGTTCATGAGTAAAGTGATGGAAGATGTCACCAGTAGTGCTATCAAGCTTTGCAATAGCCTGTTCAATTTGGGTTCTGACTGAGACACTCAGCTCCTGACCTCATAATAGCTTTGATTCCTAAATGAACAAAAGAGCTGAGGTGAGAGTGACTGTCCTTGACATCAAGACTGTATTTGACAAGGTGTGGCATCAAGGAGCCTGAACAATACTGAAATCAGTGGATCAGGGAAAGCACTTCACTTTTGCAGTCATACCTGGCACCATCTGTTGTAGTTGTTAGAGGTCAGTCATCTCAATTCCAGGACATTGCTGCAGGCATTCCTCAGGTTAGGGTCTTTGGCTTTATCTCAGCTTTCAACTACTTCATCAATGACCTTTCCTTCCGTATAAGTTCAGAAATAGGGATGTTTGCTGGTGATTGCTATTAACCAGAAACTGAATTGAGCTAACCATATAAACACAGTGGCTTAAAGAACAGGTGAGAGGTTACGAATCCTACAGTAAGTAATTCAACTCCTGACTCCTCAAAGCCAACGAGAAGGCACAAGACTGGAATATGATAGAATATTCCCCACTTTCTGCTTGGATGATTGCAGTTCCAACAATACTCCAGACATTTAATGCAATTCAGGTCAAAACTAGCACCACACCCACAGATATTCACTTCCTCCACCACTGTCACTCAAGTAGCACCAGTACATACCATTAACAAAATGCACAGCAGAAATTCACAAAGCCCTCTTAGACAACATATTTCAAACCCACGACCACTACTATCTAGAAGGTCAAGAGCAGCACATACATGAAAACACATCTATGAGCTCCTCTCCAAGCCAGTCACCAACCTGACTTGGAAATATCTCACCGTTCCTCAGTGTCACATGGTCAAAAACCTAGTACTCTCTCCCTAATAGCATTGTGGATCTACTGACAGCAAATGGACTGTAATGGTTCAAGAAGGCAGCTCACCCACACCTTCTCAAGAGCAACTAGAAATAGGCAATAGATTCTGGCCCAACCAAGGATGCCCATATCACGTGAATGAATAAAAGGAACATGCTTACTGAGTCACTGTGTGTTTCCAACAACTCGGCTTTTGTTTCAGATTTTCAGCATTTACATTTTCTTTGTGGTGCATTTCCACGGGTTTTTAAATATACATAAATTCTTTCAACCATAGCTTTCATTCTGAATATTTGGCATATCTAAAAATTGCATGGACATGTCAAGCTAAACATGAAAACATCAATGCCTTGATATTTTTGTCTAATCTTTTGACTGTAAGGGCACATGTTTTTAGACTCAGGGCTCATGATGTGTCATAACGTTCCAACTATTTGAGATATTACAGCAGTCAAGCTTCACTCTGCCTGCCATCAGAATAATTAGCTCATGTGACTTGGCATTAAATCACCTATTGTTTGACTGCAGGGATCCCGGTGCATCTGTGGCATGGTACAACCTACAGTTAATCTGCATTTCTCAAAGACAGCTTGCAACTGTCACAAGGGAAAAGCACTCCTGTCAAAAGGAGAATTGACATGTTGGAGAACTAACATGTTTCCACGGGAGACTTATGTCACAAAGGGAACGGAAGTAGGAAGCCACATAATTCAATTCAAGGAATTGTCCCTTTCTTTTATTTTCATGGGATATGGGTGTCACTGGCTAGTTCAGCACTTCCCTTATTGCCCAGAAGGCAGTTAAAGAGTCAACCACATTGCTGTGGGGCTGGTGTCACATGTAAGCCACATCAGGCAAGGATGACAATTTCATTCCCTAAGAACATCTAAGGCAGAATTCAATTCAGAAAATAAAATGGGCTACAAATGAGAAGACAGCAGGAAAAAGAATGGCCATAGTCTACAGAAAGAGTATGCAGAATCCACCAACAAAATAGAAAACTTAAGGGACCAATGCGCCCCATAAGGGGGCTAGGGTGCATCATCACTCCTGGTATTTTGATTTCATTTTCATAAATTTTACTTGTAAGTTTTGTTACCGCGCTCCAGTAGGGGGTCTCGAACCTGTTTAACATTTACTGTGAAAGAGTAGAAAAGTCCATGTCAGGGAACTGATCATGATGGCAAGATAGCATCTTGTCAAACATCCATTCCTCTTGATTAATCAAGAAATCTCAGATTCTGAGCAACAGATTGCAGTAAACGTAACACCCCGTATCTCAAATGTCTTGAAGGCCCTGAGGTAGAGTGTGACATGGGTAGACCAAGGTTTGGATAGTGACACACACAACAAAGCAATCACATCTACAGGCTAATTGGCTAAATTGGGTACTTGGGTGATATATAGTCCAGAGAAATGTTATGAAAGGAGGAATATAAGAATTGTAGGACATGCCTGGAAAACTACTGGCAATGTGAAATACAATTCAATGCTTAGGATGAACAAATAAAGCCCATAGTCTGGCAAGGTGGGCACTGCGATACTCAATTTTGCAGTTATTTTCTCCTAGTAGTAAACTCTCACAATGTTATTTAACTACTAAGTACATTTCAGAATGTGAAATGTAGGAAAGGTGTCAACTAAAATAACACAACAGCAATGTGATAAATGACTCGGTTTCCTGAATCTTATTTTCACAGCCACAGTAGGAGCTATTTCTTTAGAAGTATTTTATTGAAATCTACGTTTGCATCAATAAATCTAATGTTGTTGCTAGTTGAAGCAGGTGACACAATTCTGAAAACATTTTATCCTGACCTGACAAAATAAGACAGTTTCAATAAAGGGGTTCCAGTTTTGTTTTTCTGGCCAATTTGAAGCACTATTCTAAATTAGGTTCGTGTATGATTGATATTCTGAAACCAACATTTTGTACCAAGATCAAAAACTAACCAGCACATATGCATTGGTTTGAATCATAATGGGGCAGATTATAGATATTTACCTGAGTGTACTGTAAGGGTGAATGACGAAAGTATCTACATTTTTGGCGCGCTCACATTCCTTCAAAACAGCGTCTTCACTGCCAAAAATATAGAGAGTCAGTCTATTTATTTGAGGTTGTTGTAGGCGCTCTTTTAGTATTCTAAACCATCTATGTAGTTTCCGTCGAATACGCGTTAACACGGCTGTTTTAATCTGTTTCTCATCATTCAAAACGTCTACACAGATAGATTCAGATCTGTCTAAAGGGGTATCTATTTTAATCATCTCTTCGTCAACCAAACTACTGTCAATTATTTTTACTTTGGCCTCTGTTTCGCTGTCATTTCCGGTCACCTGCTCCTCGCCCTGACTACGTTCGCCTTCGAGATCTAGTTGATCTTCACCTTCATTCTTTCCCACATCTTCCATTTCCAGATCATTTTCATCCTTTCCTGCGTCATCATTCTCCACTTGCTCACCACCTTCATCAATTCCTGCACTTTCACCCTCCATTCTTTTACCACCTCCATCGATTCCTGCATCGTCACCTTCCTCTCTCTGATCACCTGCGACAACTCCTGCCTTTTCACCCTCTACTCTTTGACTACCTCCACCAATTCCTGCATTTTTACCCTCCGCTCTCAGACCATCTGCATCAATTCCTGCATGTTCACCCTCCATCTTCTGACCACCTCCATCAATGTCTGCATTTTCACCCTCCATTCTTTGACTATTTCCATCAATTCCTGCATTGACTTCTTCCACTCTCTGACCATCTGCATCAGTTCCTGCATTTTTATCCTCCACTCTCTGACCACCTCCAATGTCTGCATTTTCACCCTCCCCCCTCTGACCACCTCCATCAATTCCTGCATTTTCACCCTCCACCCTCTGACCACTTCCATCAATGTCTGCATTTTCACCCTCCACCCTCTGACCACCTCCATCAATTCCTGCATTTTCACCCTCCACCCTCTGACCACCTCCATCAATTCCTGCATTTTCACCCTCCACCCTCTGACCACTTCCACCAATGTCTGCATTTTCACCCTCCACCCTCTGACCACCTCCATCAATGTCTGCATTTTCACGATCCACTCTTTGACTCTTTCCATCAATTTCTGCATTGTCTCCCTCTAATCTCTGACCACCTGCATCAACTCCTGCACTTTCACCCTCCACTGTCTGACCATCTCCGTCAGTCCCTGCATTTTCACTCTCGGTACTCTCTCCATCCTCAATGCTTCCCGCATCCTGCCCCTGTAACTTAACCCTTTTTGTTGTCGACACACTCTCCTCAGGATTCCTGGACATATTTTTGTCCTCTGCCTTCTCCTATGCCGCTTTGGTTTTCTGCGCGTGCGCTCGGCTGTCAGGACATTTTATTTACTCGCCGCTCGAGCCCAACGGCCACAGGTGGCGGGCTTTTTAAAAAGACACTGAAACGCGTTCGAAAAAAGACAGATCATAGTCAGCATGCAGTTTTTACTGCAGTTATCGAGAGAAAGCAAGTGGGGAATGATAGGATTTTGAAGATAAAATAGGTTGGTGAACTTTCCGAACTGGGACAATTTTCATGGTGTTCCACGAAAACAGGTAAATACAGAGAGAGTTTAATCACTTTTTTATTCAACACATTAAATTCAGCTCATCGTAATTCAGTGCAACTTCATTACAAACAGGTATTACCTATGTGATAAGGTACCATTTCATGTATTGTCAAAAGTCCAGGTGTTCAGGTCAAGCTGGATACAGGCCAGTATATTTAAAACTGTTAGGAGAGCTTTCAGAAATGATCATTTGAGATAAAATTAAGTTATTGGAACTAGAGTCACAGCAATGTACAACAGAGAAAAAGGTCTTTCAGTCCATTGCATCCATGCTAGTCAAAAACAAGAACCTAACTACTCTAATCACATTTTCCAGCTCTTGGCCCATAGCCTCGTATGCCTTGGCATCACAAGTGCACATTTAAATACTTCTTAAATCTTATGAGGGTTTCTACCCCTTTTGCCCTTAGACAGTGAATTCCAGATTCACAGCATCATCGCCTCTAAATAATCTTCCTCTTATATCTATGTCTCCTCATCATTGATCACTCCATTAAGGGGAAAATAGACTCTTGTCTACTCTATCAATGCCACTCATAAATTTTATACATCTCAATCATGTCCCCTCTCAATATCCTCTTCTCTACAGAAAACAATCCCTGTCTACCCAATCTCCCCTCAAAGTTGAAATTCTCCAGCCCTGGCAACATCCTTGTAAATCTCTTCTTCACCCTCTCTAGTACTATCACATCCCTCCTATAATGTGGTCTAACCAATGTTTTATATAGTTCCAGCATGATCCCCTGCTCTTAAAATCTATGCCTCAACTAATAAAGGCAAGTTTACCATATGCTTTCTTAACCATTTTATCTACCTGTCCTGATACCTTAAAGTATATCGAATCCTCTGATTCTCAGTGTTTCCCAGGGACTACCATTCATAATGTATTCCCTTACTCTATTTGTCCTGTCCTAGTGCAGTGTAGATTAAATATGAAAGCCAGTATGGATTTGTTAATAATAAATTTAGTCTGTGAGGAGTGAATTGCTGAGGATAACACTAAGGTGTACTTCCAAAATGAATTTAATGAAGGCACATTATAGGTTTGCAAGTAACACAGAAACTTGTAGTATAAAAGGGACAATGGCAATGTGGGTACATAATTGTACAATTGGTTGACAATAAAGATGACAGTGGTGAATGGCTTTTCAGACTAAATGAAATTATATTGTTGTGTTTTTCCTAGATTAGTAATAGAATAACTTGTTCTCTTTTTATATTTTGAGTTTGCTAAAAACAAAATACTGCATATGCTGGAAATCTGAAACAAATACTGAGAATGCTGGAGAAACTCAACAGGTTTGGCAACCTCTGTGGAGTGAGAAACAGAGCTAAAGTTTTGAGTCTAGTATGATCTTGACTTGGAGTTGGGCACTTTGGGCACAATTTGCAGAGACTCAAAACTTGAACTGTAAGGAGGATAGTGATTGTTTCAAGAGAATATAGATAGGCTAGTGGAATGGAAGGACATATGACTGATGAAATTTAACACAGCAGAATGCAAAGTGAAACATTCGGTTCAAAGCATGAGGACAGGACACCACAGAATCCTTCAACATCATCACAAGAGTACAGCAATGCTCTTCATTTCTTTTCCTCTTGTTCATTGATTTCATCATGATGGAGGTGATGATGACTTTCGTATCCCATGGCAAAGCCACTGTTTGATGAAGTTGGATTTTGCACACAACATTGCACTGCTAGCAGAAGAATCATACATGCTCCAAGACATGACCACCAGTTGGTAGGGGTGTGGCTTCAGGCTGTTTTACATAAAGTGGCAAGGCTAATGTTATTTCCTGTAACTTCAGAAACTGGATGTGGATATTGTGGTATTGCAGAAAACAATCATTATTATGTTCACATATTATATTCCTCAGGCACATGTATGTCTATGTTAAAATTTACATACTAAGTTACATGAAGTGATCGAAGTGATGGAGTATAACACCTTTATATCCTTAATCTCATGTTGCAATGCAGTATTGAGATCATGAACATGTCTTTTAAAGCTATACTTACATACTGATTTTGAGACATAACACCTGTCATGAGGGTAATAGTGCCAGGGTTGATCTACATATTAGCTGTAAGAAGACAAAGTCAATGACAATCAGATGGCAACAAGACCCTCCTGTAAAAAACAAGAACAGAACATCACGGATGTCAATCACTTCTTCTAATTAGGAAGCAACATCTCCAGGAAAGGCAGCACAAAGATTAATGTCCACACAAGAATTAGCAAAACGGTCTTCCAGCGACTGCACGCAGTAAGGACAACCAACACGATTGACATAACTATTAATCTGCAAATCCAAATGTCCATGGTAGTACCAAGAGCAAACTACTCCAACGAGAAATTGAAAAGAGCAGTAAAAGTGTCACAAAAGTTGGACATCTTTCACCAGCATTGCCTACTTAAAATCCTGGGCCTCAAGTGGACAAAAAGGATCACCAACAATGAAGTGCTAAAGAGGATTGGTCAGAGGTTTCTGCATGGACATCATGATGGGAGAGATGATAGAAACTGGCATGAATTTCAGGCGCAACATGATGTCGAACTCTTTTTCAGTCATCTTTGCCTCAATGCCCATTTGTTTGGACAAGAGTTCTCTCCCTGTCCCATAGACTCCTTTGCCTGCCTCCAACACTCTCCCTCCACCTGAATCCCTCCCTCTGGCCTTCTATCTAAATTCGACCTGTTCATTGAGAACTGTCAACGTGACACTGGTTGCTCTAATTCCTCTGCCCTCCTCACTCATTCCAACCTATTTACCACAAAACTGACTGCACTCTGTGTGCTCAGATCCAACCTTGACATTGTTATTAAGCCTGCCGATAAGAGTGGTGCTGTTGTAGTCTGCCATACTGACCTTTACATTGCAGAGGCTGAGCGCTAGTTCTCAGATACCTCCTATTATCTCCCCCAAACCATGTCTCTGCCATGGAATATCAGTCCATTGTATCAACTACAATCACTAACCTTATTTCAGCTGGTGATTCCCCCCTCCCGCATAAAACTGCCACCAAGCTGATAGTATCCCAGCCCTGCACAGCTTGCTTCTACCTCCTTCCAAAAACCAACAAACAGCACTGCCCAGACAGACCCATTGTTTCTGCCTACTTCTGCCTCACAAAACTAATCTCTTGCTACCCTGACTCGGCCTTTTCTCCCCAGACCAATTCCTGCCCACTTACATCCATGATTCCTCTGATGCTCTACGCTAGTTTCGGAATTTCCAGTTTGCAGGCTCCAGCCGCCTTGTCTTTACCATGGACATGCAATCCCTCCACACATCCAAACCCCACCAGGATGGTCTCTGAGCTCTCTGCTTCTTCTTGGAACAAATGCCCGAACCCACCACCAACCTTCTCCGCTTAGCAATGTACTTTAGAAAACATGTGATGGTGTTAGAAAAGTTGTAGTAAAAAATTATAAGAATAATTTGGGGGACGTGGATGGATTGGTGAAGCCATTGAAAGGAAGTAGAGGCACTCAAAATTTTTAAGGAATCTGAAGAGAGAGACAAGAGAAACTGCTTTCATTGGTCCATGTGTTTGCCAAAAGAAACAAAGCTGAGATGACGATAAACTTTTTCAGGTAGCAAATGGTTACAATCTGGGATGTACTGCCTGCAAGGTTGATGGAGGCAGATCCAATTGTGGCTTTCGAAATGAAATTGAGCCTGAAAGAGAAAGAAATGAAGAATTACAAGGAAAGGATAGGATTGTGAGACTTGCAGGATTTTGCAAAGAGCGGCAAGGACTTAAGTAGCTGGTGTTGTAATTATTTTATGGTTCTATAAATGAAAGGTATTCAGAGCATCATTTAGTTGTAGATAAATTCCCTGAGGATTCACTCTACTCCAGGGTGATTTGGTATTCTGTGATGGGAAAGGGGAGAAAATTTGCTTGAATTTGTTGTTTGGTAGGTTTGGAACACTTTAGGATTGTGTTACATTTGATGATCAAAGAAGATTCCTCCAGGTTAGAATTACAATTCAATAGGTGATCAACACTTATTTATGTTGCATGCATACTTTGCCTTTAAGAGGCTTTACCTTTAAGGACGATTGTTGTTAAATACAGAGGAACCTTGATTATCTAAACAACATGGGCAGGGAGCATTTTGTTCGGATAATTGAATGCCAGATAATACAGTTGATTCAAGCATCGGGACCTAGCGGTCTTGTTCAGATGATGTGAAATTCAGATAATCGAATGCCGGATAATTGAGGTTCCTGTGTATAGACCAGATCACGATGCTTTCTACCAGTCAATCAGCCTGACTGTGCATAAATGTGCAGGCTTTACAAAGACAAATCAGTTGCTCTCATAATATTTGTTTCGGTGATTTGATTTGGTTTATTGTCATGTGTACCTAAGTACAGTGAAAAACTTTGTTTGTAAGCAGTACAAGCAGATCATAGTAAGCAAGGACATATTGATCATAGGATGAAGAAAGCTTGGACAGAATGAGGCATACGGGTTATATTGCACAGGATGTGCACAAGGTAACATCAACATTAACAAGATCAACATTCTTTGAAGTAAGAGATCCATTCATCAGTCTAATAACGGCAGTGAAGAAGCTGTTCTTGAACCTGCTGGTGCGTGTGTTCAAGCTTCTATATCTTCCGTCTGATGAAAGAGGTTAGAGGAGAGCACTGCCGGGGTGGGATGGGTCTTTTATGATGTTAGCAGCCTTTCTGCAGCAACAAGAAGTGTAAATAGAGTCCATGGATGGAAAACAGGCTTCCATGACGGTTTGGGCTGTGCACACAACCTTCTGTAGTTTCTGGGCAGAGCAGCAGCTGCCGTACCAGGCCATTATGCACTCAGACAGAATGCTTTCTATGGTGCATCTGTGAAAGTTGGTGAAGGTCCTTATGAACACGTCAAACATTCTGAGCTGCCTGAGGAAGAAGAGGCATTGTTGTGCCTTCTTGACTGTTGCATCTTCATGGGAAGTCCAGGTCAAGTTATCGGTTATCATCACTCCTAGGAACTTGACACTCTCAAGCATTTCAACTTCAACTCCGATGATATAGATGGAGATGTGGTCTCCTCCTTTCTTTCTGAAATCAATGATCAGTTCTTTTGTTTTGACAACATTGAGAGAGAGGTTGTTTACATTGCACCACGTCATCAAGCCCTTTATCTCCTTTCTGTATTCTAACTCATCATTGTTTGATATTTGTGTTATTGTTTTAAATAACCATGCCACTGAGTTAATAAATTCTTGAGGAGTGACTGATTCTTAGATTAATGTCATTAATAATAATTTCCATGGGTGCCTTTGATGTTCAATGGTGAGGAGTAGTGTTTGTATTTACCACTTTGGGATGGATTAAGTCATGAAGAGAACGGGTGTTAGGATTCAGTTCCTCAGGCAATACATGCAAGTCTAACTGGAACATTGTGACCCACCTAGCATTTTAATATCAAACAATTGACATTTCATGACCAACTGTAGTTAAATATCTCAAAAGAGTGATGGAGATATAAGAAGGGATAGGATGGAGCTCGGCAAGAAGCAACAGATGAAAATTGATTCCATTCACTAAGTTTGGTTGATCTTGAACTGCTGAATTAGTTAATTAGTTTTTTCTTGCCAAGTATATCAAGCAAGAAGCCAGAACATCAGTCATGCATTAAACACCTTTTTGGACACTGTCGGGGGAAGATGACTCACCAGGGGAAGGCTGGAGTAGCCAGGTTCATGACACTGTGGCTGGCTCTGCTGTACAGAAGGCGGGAAAAAGACTGGAAGGGCTATAGTCCGAGTGGATTCAATTGTAAGGCAGGTAGATAGGAGGTTCTGTGGTCAAAAACGAGACTCCCGAATGGTATTTTGCCTCCCAGGTTCATGGGTCAGGGATATCTCAGATTGGCTGCAGGACAGTCTGAAGGGAGAGGGAGAACAGGCAGCTGTCGTGGGGCATATAGGCACCAATGATATAGGTAATAAACGGGATGTGGTCCTACATGCACAATTCAGAGGTAGTAATCTCAAGATTGCTACCAGTGCCACGTGCTAGTCAGAATAGAAATGAAAGAATGGGCAGGCTGAATGAGTAGCTTGAGAGATGGTGCAGCAGGGAGGGGTTCAGATTTTTGGGACATTGGGACCAGTCTACACCTGGGCAGGACTGGAACCAATGTCCTCAGGGGTGCTTTTGCTAAGCTGTTGAGAAGGGTTTAAACTAATGTGGCAGGGGGATAGTAACCAAATGACGAGGTCAGTGGACAGTAAAGAGGTAGTAACCAAAGCCTGTAAGGAATGAGATAATGCAGTCAGCGTGATTAAGGGGAAGAATAGGCAGGGAGCAGATGGTGAATGCAAAGGGCCAAGTGGTCTGACGTGCATTTGTTTTAATGCAAGAACTGTAGTAGGTAAGGCAGATGAACTAAGAGCTTGGATTAGTACCTTGGAGTATGATGTTATTGATATTACTGACACTTGGTTAAGGAAAGGGCAACATTGTCAATTAAATATCCTAGGATATAGATGCTTCAAGTAGGATAGAGTGGGAGGTAAAATGGGTGGAAGAGTTGCATTACTGGTCAGAGATGATATCACAGCTGTGTTGAAGGAGGGCAATATGGAGGACTCGAGCAGTGAGGCAAAATGGGCAGAGCCTTGAAATATGATGATAACAATGTTGGGGCTTGTACTACAGGCCTCCCAACAGTGAACGTGAGATAGAGGTACAAATATGTAGACAGATTATGGAAATATGTAGGAGCAATAGGGTGGTAGTGCTGGGAGATTTTAATTTTCCCAACAGTGACTGGTATTCACTTGGTGTTAGAGGTTTAGATGGAGCAGAATTTGTAAAGAATATCCAGGAGGGTTTACTACAGCAGTATGTAAATAGTCCAACTCGGGAAGGGGCCATATTGGACATGATGTTGGGGAATGAGCCCAACTCAGTACGGGATTACTTTGGGAATAGTGATCACAATTCTGTAAGATTTAGAATACTCACGGACAAAGACAAGAGTGGTCCTAAAGGAAGCATGCTAAACTGGGGGAAGGCCAACTGTAGCAAAATTCAGCAGGTGCTGGGGAACGTGGATTGGGAGCAGTTGTTTGAGGGTAAATCCACATTTGTAGGAGAATTTTAAAGAGAGGATGATTAGAGTGCAGGAGATACAGGTTCCTGTGAAATTGAGGGATAGAAATGACAAGATTAGGGAACCATGGATAACAGGTGAAATTGTGAGATTAGTTATGAGGAAAAAGGAAGCATTCATAAGGTCTAGGGAATTGAAGACAGATGAAACTTTGGACAAATATCAGGAATGAAGGACCAATCTGAAATGAGGAACTAAAAGGGCTAAAAGGGTTAAGGAAAATCCCGAAGTCTTTTATTCCTATATAAGGAGCAAGAGGGTAAATAGAGAAAGAGTTGGCCCACTCAAGGACAAAGCAGGAAAGTTATGAGTGGAGTCAGAGAAAATGGGTGGGATTCTTAACAAGTACTTTGCATTGGTGTTCACCAAGGAGAGGGACATGACAGATGTTGAGGTTAAGGATAGATGTTTGATTACTCTAGGTCAAGTCAGCATATGGAGAGAGGAAGTGTTGAGTATTCTAAAAGGCATTAAGGTGGACAAGTCCTCAGGTCCGGATGCGATCTATCCCAGGTTGCTGAGAGAAGAGAGAGAGGAAATGGCTGAGGCCTTAACAGATATCTTTGCAGTATCCTTGAACACTGGTGAGGTCCCGGAGGACTGGAAAATTGCTAATGTTGTCCCCTTGATCAAGAAGGGTAGCAAGTATAATCCAGGCAATTATAGACCGGTGAGCCTGACATTAGTGGTAGGGAAGCTGCTGGAGAAGATACTAAGGGATAGGATCTATCTACATTTGGAAAAAAATGGGTTTATTAGTAACAGGCAGCATGGTTTTGTGCAGGGAAGGTCATGTCTTACCAGCTTAATAGAATTCTTTGAGAAAGTGACAAAGTTAATTGATGCTGGAAGGGCAGTTGATGTCACATTCGTGGACTTCAGTAAGGCTTTTGAGAGGTTTCCCATGGTAGGCTGATGGAGAAAGTGAAGTCGCATAGGGTCCAGGGTGTACTAGCTAGATGGATAAAGAACTGGCTGGGCATCAGAAAACAGGAAGTAGTAGTGGAAAGGAGTTTCTCAAAATGGAGAACTGTGACCAGTGGTGTTCCACAGGGATCCATACTGGGACCACTGTTGTTTGTGATATACATAAATGATTTGAAATGACCAGTATAGATGGTCTGATTAGCAACTTTGCAGATGACACTAAAATTGGTGACTGTCAGAGAATGCAGCAGAATATAGATAGATTGGAGATTTGGGCAGAGAAATGGCAGATGGAGTTCAGTCTGGGCAAATATGAGGTGATGCATTTTGAAAGATCCAATTCTAGAGTGAACTATACGGTAAATGAAAAAGCCCTGGGGAATATTAATGTACAGAGAGGAGTGGATGCTCAGGTTCATTGTAGCCTGAAGGTGGCAACGCAGATTGATAGAGTGGTCAAGAGAGCATATGGCATGCTTTCCTTCATCGGATGGGGTATTGACTACAAGAGTTGGCAGGTCATGTTACAGCTGTATAGAACTTTAGTTAGATCATATTTGGAATACAGCGTACAGTTCTGGTCGTCAATTTACCAAAGAGTGTGGATGCTTTGCAGAGGGTGCAGGGAAGATTCACTACGATGTTGCCTGGTATGGAGGGTGTTAGCTATGAAGAGAGGTTGAGTAGATTAGGATTATTTTCATTAGAAAGACAGAGGTTGAGAGGGGATCTGATTGAGGTCAGCTAAATCATAAGCAGTGTAGACAGGGTGGACAGCAAGAAATTTTTTCCCCAAATTGGGGGACTCAATTACTAGCGGTCACCAATTCAAGGTGAGAGGGGAAACATTTATGGAAAATATGTGTGGGAAGTTCTTTATGCAGAGGATGGTGAGTGCCTGGAACTCATTGCCACCGGAGGTGGTAGACGCAGGCATGATAGTGTCATTTAAGATGTATCTAGACAGATACAATAAATGGGCAGGGAGCAGCTGGATACAGACCCTTAGAAAATAGGCAACAGGTTTAGATAAAGGATCTGGATCAGCACAGGCTTGGAGGGCCGAAGGGCTTATTTCTGTGCGGCACGGTGGCACAGTGGTTAGCACTGCTGCCTCATAGCACCAGAGACCTGGGTTCAATTCCTGCCTCAGGCGACTGACTGTGTGGAGTTTGCACATTCTCCCCGTGTCTGCGTGGGTTTCCTCCGGGTGCTCCGGTTTCCTCCCACAGTCCAAAGATGTGCAGGCCAGGTGAATTGGCCATGCTAAATTGCCCGTAGTGTGAGGTAAGGGGTAGATGTAGGGGTATGGGTGGGTTGCGCTTCGGCGGGGCGGTGTGGACTTGTTGGGCCGAAGGGCCTGTTTCCACACTGTAAGTAATCTAATCTAATCTAATCTAATCAAAATTCTTTGTTCTCATTTGAATGATCACAATCCCACATTAATAGCTGTTAATACACACTCAGCAAGGACGCCCAGGAATATTGTTCAAAAATCATATGCGGATGACGGCCTACCCTTTTTAAAGCAGGCTGTTCCTCTTAAAAGGTAAACATTCAATTGAGATCGATGGAAATGGAAGAGCCTTATGTGGAGTATAAGTATCTGTATAGATGAATTGGTCAAATGGCATGCATCTATGTTCTATGATTGCGATTTTGAAGAAGATGTAGCTCAGTCCAATTCCTACTCAATAGACCTAAATAAGAAGACACAACATGCCCAGAGACTTTAACCACCCTGCTATACATTAAAGAGGTCTCGGAGATAGCGAGCAGATACTCTGACCCCAACCATCATGGTAGCCAACAAGCCTACCAAACTGAAACAGCTCTTGATTAATTTAAAGGACCCCGTACCAAAAACTAGCAGAACAAATGTCATATACAAAATATCCTACAAACACTGCAACAAACATTACATTGCACAAACAGGCAGGAAACTAGCCACCAGGATACATGAGCACCAATGAGCCAGCAAAAGACATGACCAACTATTACTAGTATCCATACACACAGACAAAAAGGGACACCAATTCAACTGGAACAACAAATCCATCCTGGGACAGGCTAAACAAAGATATGCATGGGAATTCATAGAGGCCTGGCATTCACACCAGAACTCAATTAACAAATATATCGATTTGGACCCCATTTACCAACCTCTCAGAAAAAGAACTGGAAGCGATATCACCCACCATAGTAGACTAAGATACATAAATAGCAACTGGGACAGAACGCCAGCATGTCATCAGAGGTTCACTGATGATGTTACCTAGCAAGGTGACAAAACATCTGAGAACAAATCTATCAGTTCAATAAGCGAGTTTGCAACCTGATGCTCTATGATCTATGTAATTTCTTATAATCACTCCAACCAGGTCTCTGTTCCTTCCATTGCACTAAGTAGACCCAACCAAAGTCACAAACCACTGTGATTGTGACCTTATGCATTATTTTTCATTCTCTCTGCAGCCTTTAGCATGATTCTTCACACTATCCATCTCCAATATCCACTGCCAGACAGCCCCTTCAAGCCAATGTTTACTTTCTCAGTCATAGCAAGAACAATGCTGTTAGCAATACTGTTAGCTCTAGAATCTCCTAAGAATCAAACCATAACTCTTTCCTCTTTATCATCTACATAAATGTCCTTAGCAACTTTATTTACAGACATGGGATTTTTTGCTGATGTCATTCAGCCACATCTCCCCACCATTTCTCTGCTTTTGTTATGTAAAGTGTTTGTCTGACAAAGTCTTGGGTGAGTTGTAGTTTCTTCCATCTCTCAACTTTGAAATGGGCTGCAAACTCTTCATCCATATCATAAACGCGACCTTTCCCCACACTGTCTCTTGATGAATCTTAAGAAAAGTCCCAAGGCACTTTATATATAAGAAGCAAAGGGGGTACTAGAGAAAGGACAGGACCACTCACGGTCAAAGGAGGGAATTTATGCATGCAGCCAGAGGTTGTAGGTGAGGACCTTAATGAATACTGTGCATTGGTATTTACAAAGGAGATGGTGGATGGTGAGTCTCGGGAGCAGTATGTTGATATTCTGGGGCATATGAATATAAGAAAGGTGTGTGTTTTGAAAAGCATTAAGATAGACAAGTTCCCAAGATCTAATGGTGAGAAAGGCAGTTGAAGAAATTTCTGGGGCCTTTTACGAAATCTTTGTTTCTTCTTTAGTCACTGAAGAGGTCCCAGAGGATTGGAGAAGAGCCAATGTTATTCCTTTGTTTAAGGATGGCAACCGAGATAATCCAGGAAATTACAGGCTAGTGAGCCTTTGGTCAGTGTAGCAAGATTATTGGAGAAGATTCTTAGGGCCAGGATTTACTCACATTTGAAAAAAAAGTATTTACTATTCAAAGTTTGGGAGAAGATTTGTAGCTCGGGTGCTCATTGTTGTTCGACTGGGACAACACTACTATTATAGGACAAGCCAAACCAAGAACAGCCAGGGAATTCCTAGAGGCATGGCACTCATCCACAGATTCAATCAATAAGCACATCACCCTGGACCCAATATACCGGCCACTGCAGCGGACAGCTGAAACTGACAACCAGAAGCAGCAGATACAAATCGCTATAAATGCCGGAGGAAACATCACAGAAGCGCTTCACAGGAGGCTCCCAAGCACTGAGGATGTCACCTAGACAGTGGATGAAACATCTGCAACACAAATTCCCAGCTCGGTGAACAGAACCACAACAGTATTTACTATCGATTGGTACCATGACTTTGTGCAGGGAAGGTAGTATCTCACAAACTTGATTGAGCTTTTTGAAGAAATGATAAAGATGATTGATGTGGGCAGGGTGGTATGTGGTGTCGAGATGATCTTTGGCAAGGCCTTTGATAAGGTCACTCATAGAAGGCTGATACAAAAGGTCTTGTCACATAAGATCCATGGTGAGATGGTAAAATGGATAAGGAACTGGCTTAGTCATAGAAGACAGAGAGTTGTGATGGGATACTGTTTTCAGACTGGAGATCTGTGACCAGTGGTATTCTGCAGGGAAATGTGGTAGAAGCCCTGTTGTTACTAACATATATAAATGGTTTGGAGGAGACTGTAAGTGGCCTGATTAGTAAGTCTGTGAATGACACAAAGATTGGTTAAGCTGTGTGAAGTTAGGAGGATTGCAGAGGATACAGCAGGATATAGATACGCTGTAGACTTGGCAATCTGAGAAGTGGCAGATGGAGTTTAATCCAGAAAAATGCAAGGTGTTGGATTTTGGGAGATCTGATGCAGGAGGGAAGAATACAGTGAATGGCAGAAACCTTAGTAACATCAACATACAGAGGAATCTAGGTGTATAGGTCCACAGTTCCCTAAACATGACAACACAAGTGTATAAGGTGGTCAAGAATGCAACAGCATGCTTACTGTCATTGGTCAGGGCATACATAATAAAAATTCTTGTCATGTTGCAGCTGTATAGAAGTTTATCTAGGCCATATTTGGAATATGGTATACAGTCCTGGTCACCACACTACGAGAAGGATGTGGACGCTTTGGAGAGGGAACAGAAAAGGTTTGCCAGAATGTTGCCTGACTGGATTATATTAGCTATGAGGAGAGATTGAACAAACTTGGTTTGTTTTCCCTTCAACATGCAAAGATGAGGGCGACGAGATAGAAGTTTACAAAATTGTGACAGGCGTGGATAGAATGGATAGGCAAAGTCTTTTTCTCAGGGTGGAAATGTCAATTACTAGAGGGACATAGGTTTAAAGGAAAGGGGTAAGTTTAAAGAAAATGTGAGAGGCTTGTGTTCTTACACAGTGTGGCAAGTGACTTGAATGTGTTGCCAAAGTAGGTGGTGGATGAGGATATAATAGCAACATTTAAGAGATATCTTGAAAGATATATGAATAGGCGGGGAATAGAGGGATAGGGACTGCATAGAGGCAAAAGGCTTTTAGTTTAGAAAGGCATCATGTGTTATCTTGGTGAATTAAACAGCCCACTCCTGTGCTGTATTGTTCTTTGTTCTTCATTCTTCATTGTTCAGACTGTTTACAGCTTAAGTGGACTCCTCAATCAAAGCTAAGTCTTCAATCCTATAACTCTATCATTGGACTGCCTACTTTTACTCCTATGACATAATTTGGTTCTGCTACAAACTCAGTTCATGTATTGCTGGAATTCTTATTTTCATGACTTTTATTATGATTAATAATGACAGTTGCGATTTTCATGGCAGGTTGTTCTGCTATAATATGCATTTTGTTCATGCAAATTCACTGTAATGCGATTGACAAATTGGGGATACTTTCTAAAGCGCAAACTTTTAAAACGTGTTGACTGTAACATGATTACATCGCCAACATTTAAGCACTGTTTCTAAAGCACAATTTTTCTATAACATGGGGTTGCACAAGAACAAAACCATCGCGTAACAGAAGAACTACTTGTATAATATTTTTGCATGGGATTTTCAGCTGATTTATTTTAGAAACTCAGCAATATTTTGGTGTTAGGATTTCAGATTTTGATGAAAACATAAGCTTCAGCATTCAATATGGAGAATGAAATTGGAAAAATACAGTCAATAGATGAGTGTTGGTTAGGGCTTCAGCTGTAGTCAGAAGGGGTATAAGCAAAGGCAGCTAATATGCCAAAAGTGAAACAAAACAGAGCTACTGCAGGTGAATTGTTAGGAAGCTGAACCTGGGTTTAAGTATTGCACAGAAGATCTGCATTTCTGAGCACTGCACTTCCCAGTTGCTATCACAAATAATTAGGACAAGAGTATAGTTTCTTGTATAATTACATTTTTTTTGTCTGCCACCTTTTAATCCAGTTCCTAACAAAAAATCAAAATTCTTCTAAATCTGATTACATTCCATTGTAAGAATATTGATTTGTTTACCCATTGTTTATATTTCTAACAAAGATAGAACAGTAATATCAACAGAATTTGTTTCAACAATGTTTTCAGAAACTCAGTCCAACATTTATCCCTTAATGCTCAACAAAAAATTATTCTGATCCAAAAGAAGGACTTGATGAGAAAGTTGAACCACCTGTCGTTATCAAAGGTCATTGAAGAGAATATCCAATCAAAAGCTAAGAAGTATAAAGCAGCAAAAATCTTGGTAGGACGGGGAATCAGGAGGTTTTTAGGAATAAACAGCAGATGACTGAAAAGCTAATAAAAAGAGAGAAATTGAATGATCAAAGTAAATTGTTAAGAAATATAAAATCAAACAGCAAGAGCTTTTAAAAAAGAGAGTAGCTAAAATGTGTATAGGATCCTTGGAGGATGTGCCTGGGAAACTGATGACAGGAAACAGATAAATGGTAGGTAATTTAAATCACTATTTGTATCAGTCTTAAAGGTGGAAGGCAGTGTGGACTTCTCAAAGATATCAGGGAAGCAAGGTGCTAATGGAAGGCAACATCTTCTAACAATCTCTATCATGAGCATAACGCATCTGACAAGCTAATTGGAATTAATGCCCTTCCCTCAGGCAAGCTTACAGATATAGAGGTCATTTAAGTCGGCAGGAGGGTGGCAAGTGAGGAATCCAGCACTTTCTGCTCCACATTGATTAAGTCAGGGACAGGAAGACTTACCAACTTAAAGTGGGCAATAAATCCAGTTGCTTCTGGTGTTCAACTAACAGTGATCAAGACTTATCCAACATGGGGAGCCTAAAATGCAAATCCTGTTCAGGTGGTTTGTGATGTCCCTGGAAAGGCATCTGTCATTCAGAGATGCTAGAAACAGATCATGACGTCCTGCACTGGGGACAGTCACCTGTTGAAAGTCACCTTCCTACCCTTTATTCTGACTTCATCATTCCAAACTTAATGGTACCCTCCCATATCCTGTCCACACTCATCTGGGGCCTACCTCCCTCTCTTGATTCTGGGCCTCAGGTGGATGCATTGCCAACATTTCTCTTGATGATCTTGGCAGAAGTGAGGATCTGATAGTTTCTGATTGGCCTCCATTTATCAAAGACAGGGAGTCTGTGTTTCTGTTCCTAAGTTCTTCGATGCTGGGGAGAGTCTCGTGTTGGCCATGTATGTGCTTTCAGCCTATGGGTGAAATCCCATTATCTGGATAAAACAACACACTTTGTTTTTAAAGGTGCAATGTACTTTTATGGATACATATTACATTTGCAACATGAAAATTACACAAGAAAAAGTGAGACCTTTAAACTAATAACAGATGAGTACTCCTCGGAATTCATTTCAACAGCTGAATTCCATTATAAACATTATGCCCTCGTGTAAAAAAGATTGTCAGGAAAAGCCCAGCAGTGATAGACCAGTCACTTTAACTTCAGTTGTGAAGAAATTTCTAGAAACAATCATGCAAAATAGAATTGAGACAAATAAAGCAATGTTGGTTTATTTGGGAGAGCCAGCATTGATTTTGTAAGGGAATCGTCATGTTTAACAAAATGTTTAACATTTTAACAACAACATGTTATGTGTTTTGAAGAGGTAGCAGAGAGACTAATGCTACTGATGAGGTATACATGGACTTAAAAATTGTGTTTGATGATATGGCTGTATGTAGAGAATATGTCCAAGGACGTTATTTGGGTGGAACTGAGAAATAGGAAAGGGATAGTTACCATGATAGGATTGTACAATAAACCCCACCCCAGTAGTTGGTGGGAAATAGAGAAATAATTTTATAAGGAGATCTCAGTTATCTGTAAGAGTAATACCTACTGGAGAAAGCACAAAACTTGACTTGCTCTTAGGAAATAGGGCAAGGCAAGTGACTGAGGTGTAACTGGGGGAGCATTTTGGGGCCAGTGACCATAATTCTATTAGCTTTACAATAGTGATTGACCAGATCTAAAAGTTAAAGCTCTAAACTGGAGAAAGGTAAATTTTGATGGCATTAGGAAAGAACTTTCAAAAGTTGATTGGGGGTAGATGTTTGTGGGTAGAGGGGCAGCTGGAAAATGGGAAGTCTTCAAAGATGAGATAAGAGTCCAGACAGTATGTTCCTGTTAGAGTGAAGGGCAAGGCTGGTTAGTGTAGGTGTTACAAAGTTGTGAGAGTGGTTGTAAAGTGGAAAGCAGGAAGCTGTAGATTGTTTGTTTAAATGATAGGAGGACAGAATGTGTGGTCCTTTTAAAAGATAAAGCGCTTTTCAAAGCTTGGAGATTTTTTTAACATGTCTGCAAGCAGCTGTAGATGGACACACAGTTCTAAAATGGAAACACATACGAATTGGCTATGGGATTGAAAAGCTTTAGGCTTTTTGTTGTTTTGTTAACTAGCTTGAATCAGCCATTTAATTTAAACCAAGCCCTTAGATACTGAAAACCTATCACATAATTAATCTCTTCCCTCCCCTTCACTTTCTTGATCACTTTGAGAGAGCATTTCTTGTCACTGAGCACTCCGATGTTTCCTGGTGGTGGAATATGAATAACGTTTTCTGTACTCGTTTTTTCACTGTGTCCTACACCTGCACACACAACAGTGGGTGCTGTGGTAAAATAAGCACAACCACTACTGTTAGGCAGTAGTAGACTGGATCTGTTTAAACCTGTCCAAATCCCAGACGAACCCCCAAACTGTTATGACACGGCGATGAACCCTTCTGTTAATTAATCCAAACACCCAGAAAAGCTTACCTCGCCTCGTAATCTGTTAAAATGTGAGTGACAGAGATCTCCCAAATTCCACTGTTTAAACGAAAACATCAATTTATTCTTTAACTCTAAAAGTGAACATTAAACAACAACTATTCACAATCCTAAGCCTCCCTTTCTCTTAACTGCTTATTTTCTGCTTGTAACTCTATAACAATATGCTGTTCCAATAAGACACTTATTAAAATTACATCAACTTAATTTCATAACCACACAGCGGGTGTCATCTTGTGTCTGCTTCCAGCTGAAGATCTCCTTGCGGTGTCTTCTTTCTTTTTACTATGAATATGTTTCATATGAAAAGGTACCTTTGATTGAGAGTTTCCTAACTTCTTGGATCTGTGTTGATGGCAGTTGCTCTGTCCAATTTTCAAAAATCTGCATTTTTATATCCCCAACATCAGATCGTCACATTGGTTTGATATTGGCAAAACAATAAATTCAAACTAAATTAGGTTTTAGTATCCTGGGGCATAATTTAAACTGATTGGTTAAATTTAAATTGTTGTCAAAACAGCAACCAACTCAGGTATCCATTTCACAGCCAAATGTTACATATTTTCAACTTTTCAGTACACTCTGAGATTGCCATCTAGTCATATCACAGGCACTTGTAAGCTCTCAGTTCTAAACAGCATTCACTTTCTCTTAAAGGTACAGTCCATACCTTCAAATTCATAACCACATTCAACAAGGTGCCTCATGGTGGACTGGTTAGCAAGGTTAGATCACATGGAATAAAGGGATAACTAGCTACTTGGATATAGAACTGGCTCGAAGGAAGAAGATTGTGGTGCAAGGTTGCTTTTCAGACTGGAGGCCTGTGACCATTAGTGTGCCACAAAGATCAGTGCTGGGTCCACTGCTTTTCATCATATATATAAATGATTTGGATGTGAACATAGAAGGTATGGCTATTAAGTTTGCTGAGACCATTTGTGGAGGTGTAGTGGACAACGAAGGAGTTACCTGCATATACAACAGGATTTTGATCAGATGGGCCAAGGAGTGGTAGATTGAGTTTAATTTAGATAAATGTGACATGCTGCATTTTGGAAAGGCAAATCAGGACGGAACTGATACACTTAATTGTAAGGTCCTGGGGAGTGTGGCTGAACAAAGACCTTGGAGTGCAGGTGCAAAGTTCCTTGAAGGTTGAGTTGCAGGTAGATAGGATAGCGAAGAGGGTGTTTGGTATTCTTGCCTTTATTGGTCAGTGCACTGAGTATAGGAGTTGGGAGAGCATGTACCAGACAATGGTTAAGCCACTACTGGAATACTGCATGCAATTCTGGTCTCCCTGCTATAGGAAGATTGTTGTGAAATTTGAAGGGGTTCAGAAAATATTTACAAGGATGTTGCCAAGGTTGGAGGGCTTGAGCTTTAAGGAGAGACTGAATAGACTGGGGCTATTTTCCCTGGAGCAACAGAGGCTGAAGGGTCACATTATAGGGATTTATAAAATCATGAGGACATGGATAGAGTAAATATCCAAGGTCTTTTCCCTGGGGTGGGGCAGTCCAAAACTGGAGGGCATAGATTTAAGGTGAGAGGGAAAAGATTTAAAAGGGACCTAAGGGGCAACTTTTTCATGCAGAGGGTGGTGAGTGTATGGAATGAGCTGCCAGAAGAAGTGGTGGAGGCTGGTACAACTACAACATTTAAAAGGTATTTGGATGGGTAAATGAATAGGAAGAGTTTAGAGGGACTTGAGCCCAAATAATGGCAAATAGGACTAGACTTATTTAGAATATGGGCGGCACGGTGGCACAGTGGTTAGCACTACTGCTTCACAGCGCCAGAGACCCAGGTTCAATTCCCGCCTCAGGCAACTGTCTGTGTGGAGTTTGCACATTCTCCCCGTGTCTGCGTGGGTTTCCTCCAGGTGCTCCGGTTTCCTCCCACAATCCAAAAATGTGCAGGTTAGGTGAATTGGCCATGCTAAATTGCCCGTAGTGTTAGGTGAAGAGGTAAATGTAAGGGAATGGGTCTGGGTGGGTTGCGCTTCGGCGGGTCGGTGTGGACTTGTTGGGCCGAAGGGCCTGTTTCCACACTGTAAGTAATCTAATCTAATATCTGGTTGAATATGACTATATAAGTGCCACACAACACAGAATGTTTATAAATCCTGGAATAAAGTTGACAGAAACAATGTAGTTACAAAATTGGCCAAGGGGTAGGAAAGAGAGTGACAAAACCTTTTTCAAGCTAAAGGAGGTTCACAGTGGTGTTCTCCAGGAGTTATTATTGAGGTCCCTGCCTTCCCTGATTCATATCAGTAATCTAGATCTTGCATACATGGGATAATTTCAAAGTTTGCGAGCAACACAAAACTTGGAAGCTTTGTAAACTGATGGGGAGACAATGTGGAACATTGACAAAAAAATGACAAATTGATGGAGTGGATGGATAGGTGGAAGATGAATGTAGAGAAGTGTGAGGTGGTATTTTTTGTAGAAAGAATATGGAGAGGCAGTATAAAATAAAGGATACTACTCCAAAGGTCACACAGGAGCAAGGAAATGTAGGTGAATATGTGCATAAATCACCACAGGGGCAGGTAGTTAGAGAGAATTTTAAAAAAGGCATATAGTATCCTAAGATATATGAATAGTGGCACAGAGTTTTAAGAGCAGAGAGGTTATAAAACATATGTAAGACACTAGTACTGTGTACAATATTAGGCACTCACTTTAGTAAGGACATGAATGCATTGGAATGAGTGCAAAAGAGGTCTACAATGTCTTCCAGTCATTACAAATTTCACTTATGAAAATAGGTTGGGAGAAGTTGGGTCTGTTTTTCATGGGGAGGAGAAGGCCAAGAGGAGATATGACTGAAGTTTTCAAATCATGAAACCCTGGAGAGAAAAGTAGGAGAAACTGTTTTTGCTCATAAACAGATCAAAGTGAGATGGCACAGAACTAAAGGGATTTACAAAAGAAGTAAAAGTGAAGTTGAAGATTTTTTTTTCACATGGCAAGTGATGTGAATGCACTAGAAAGCAGGGAAGTTACTTGGGTGGAACAGAGAAATAAGAAAAGGATGACCACCTTATTGGGATTGTATTATAGACCTCTAATAGTCAGAGGGAAATTGAGAAACAAATTCGTAAGCATGTTTCAGTTATCTATAAGAATAATAGGGTGGTTATGGTAGGGGATTTTAACTTTCCAAACATCGGCTGGAACTGCCATAGTGTTAAGGGTTTAGATGCAGAGGAATTTGTTAAGTGCGAACAAGAAAATGTTCTGATTCATTATGTGTGTGCACCTACTAAAGGAGGTACAAAACTTGACCTACTGATTAGATTAGATTCCCTACAGTGTGGAAACAGGCCCTTCGGCCCAACCAGTCCACACCGACCCCCTGAAGAGTAATCCACCCAGACCCGTTTCCCCTCTGACTAATGCACCTAACACTATGGGCAATTTAGCTTGGCCAATTCACCCTAGCCTGCACATCTTTGGATTCTTGGGAAAAAAGGCAAGGCAGGTGACTGAGGTATCAATGGGGGAGCACTTTGGGGCCAGTAACCATAATTCTATTAGTTTTAAAATAGTGATGGAAAAGGATAAACCAGATTGAAAAGTTGAAGTTCTAAATTGGAGAAAGGCTAATTTTGACGGTATTAGGCAAGAAATTTCAAAAGCTGATTGGGGACAGATGTTCGCAAGTAAAGGGATGGCTGGAAAATGGGAAGCCTTCAGAAATGAGATAAACGAGAGTCCAGAGACAATATATTCCAATTTAGAATGAAAGAAAAGGCTGCTAGGTGTAGGGAATGCTGGATGACTAGAGGGTTTGGTTAAGAAAAAGAAGGAAGAATATGTCAGGCGTAAACAGGATAGATCAAGTGAATGCTTGGAAGAGTATAAAGGCAGTAGGAGTATACTTAAGATGGAATTCAGGAGAGCAAAAAAGGGGATATGAGATGGCTTTGGCAAACAGGGTTAAGGAAAATGCAAAGGGCTTTTACAAATACATTAAGGACTAAAGGGTAACTCGGGAGACAATAGGACCCCTTAAAGATCACCTACAAACGGACCCCACCATAAGGGATATATTTCCCTCCCCACCCCTATCCGCATTCCGCAAAGACCATTCCCTCCATGACTACCTGGTCCGGTCCACACCCCTCCAACAAACCACCCTCCCCTCCTGGCACCTTCCCCTGCCACTACAGGAATTGCAAAACCTGTGCCCACACCTCACCCCTCACCTCCATCCAAGGCCCAATAGGAGCTTTTCACATCCATCAAAGTTTCACCTGCACTTCCACAAATGTTATTTATTGCATCCGTTGCTCCCGATGCAGTCTCCTTTACATTGGGGAGACTGGACGCCTTCTCGCAGAGCGCTTCAGGGAACATCTCCGGGACAGCTGCACCAATCAACTCCACCGCCCCGTGGCTGAACACTTCAACTCCCCCTCCCACTCTGCCGAGGACATGCAGGTCCTGGGCCTCCTCCACTGCCACTCCCTCACTGCCTGTAGGAAGAACGCCTCATCTTCTGCCTTGGAACACTCCAACCCCAGGGCATCAATGTGGACTTCACCAGTTTCCTCATTTCCCCTCCCCCCCACCTTACCCCAGTTCCAAACTTCCAGCTCAGCACCATACTCATGTCTGTCCCACCTGTCAATTTTCCTTCCCACCTAGCAACTCCACCCTCCTCTCCGACCTATCACCTTTGCCCCTTCCTCCATCCACCTATTGCACTCTCAATTATCTTCTCCCTGGCCCCAAGCCCTTCCATTTATCTCTCCACCCCGAGGCTTCTAGCCTCATTCCTGATGAAGGGCACCTGCCCAGAATGTCGATTTTCCCACTCCTCGGATGCTGCCAAACCTGCTGTGCTTTTCCAGCACCACTCTAATCTTGCCCCTTTGTGTTGAGTCGCAGGAGATGGGAGAGATACTAAAGGAGTATTTTGGATCAGTGTTTACTGTGGAAAAGGACACGGAAGATATAGAATGTATGGAAATAGATGGTGAAAAATGTCCATATTAAAAAGGAGGAAGTGCTGGATGTCTTGAAATGCACAGAAGTGGATAAATCCCCAGGGTATACCCTAGAACTCTGTGGGATGCTATGGAAGTAATTGTTGGGCTTCTTGCTAAGATATTTGTATCATCGATAGTCACAGGTGAGGTGCCTGAAGACTGGAGGTTGGTTAACGTGATGCCACTATTTAAGAAAGATGGTAAGGACAAGCCAGGAAACTATAGACTGATGAGCCTGACATCGGTGGTGGGCAAGTTGTTGGAGGGAATCTTAAGGGACAGGATGTACATGTATTTGGAAAGGCTAGGACTGATTAGGGATAGTCAACATAGCTTTATGCATGGGAAATCATGTCTCACAAACTTCATTGAGTGTTTTGAAGAAGTAATAAAGGGGATTGATGAGGGCAGAGCGGTTGATGTGATCTATCTGGACTTCAGTAAGGAGCTCGACAAGGTTCCCCATAAGAGACTGGTTATGAAGGTTAGATCTCACGGAATACAGGGAGAACTAGCCATTTGGATACAGAACTGGCTCAAAGGTAGAGGGTGGTGGAGGGTTGTTTTGGAGTGTTGGAGGCTGAGGGGTGACCTTGTAGAGGTTTATAAAATCATGAGGGCATGGATAGGGTAAACAGACAAGGTCTTTACCCTGGGGTCGGGGAGTCTAGAACTATAGGGCATAGGATTAGGGTGAGTTGGGAAAGATATAAAAGAGATCTAAGGGGCAACGTTTTCACGCAGAGGGTGATGCATGTGTGGAATGGGCTGCCACAGGAAGTAGTGGAGGACCATACAATTGCAACATTTATAAAACATCTGGATGGGTATATGAATAGGAAGGGTTTGGAGGGCTTTGGGCCGGGTGCTGGCAGGTAGGCCTAGATTGGGGTGGGATATCTGGTCAGCATAGGCGAGTTGGATAGAAGGGTCTGTTTCCGTGCTGACATCTCGATGACTCTAAATGCCCTTAAAGTTGGCGAGTCTACTACTGTTGCAGGCAATGTGTTCCTCGCCTCCCTTGCTGAGTAAAGAAAATACCTCTGACATCTGTCCTATATCTATTACTCCTCAATTTAAATCCATGTCCCCTCATGCTAGCCATTGCCATCTAAGGAAAAAGGATCTCACTGTCCAACTTATCTCACTCTCTGATTATCTTATATGTCTCAAGTAAGTCACCTCTCAAACTTCTTCTAAGAAAAACAGCCTCAAGTCCCTCAGCCTTTCTTCATAATACCTTCCCTCCACAACAAGCAATATCTTAGTAAATCTCCTCTGAACCCTTTCCAAAGCTTCCATACCCTTCCTATAATGCAGTGACCAGAACTGCCCACAATACTCCAACTGTGGCCACACCAGACAGCCTGTACAGTTGCAGCATGATATCATGGTTCCGAAACTCAATCCCTCTACCAATAAAAGCTAACGCACTGTATGCCTTCTTAACAACCCTATCAACCTGGGTGGCAACTTTCAATGATCTATGTACCTGGACATCGAGATTGCAAAATGTCCATATTACAGAGGAGGAAGTGCTGGATGTCTTGAAATGGTTAAAAGTGGATAAATCCCCAGGACCTGACCAGGTGTACCTTAGAACTCTGTGGGAAGCTAGAGAAGTGATTGCTGGGCCTCTTGCTGAGATATTTGTATCATCGATAGTCACAGGTGAGGTGCCGGAAGACTGGAGGTTGGCTAATGTGGTGCCACTGCTTAAGCAGGGTGGTAAGGACAAGCCAGGGAACTATAGACCAGTAAGCCTGATGTCGGTGGTGGGCAAGTTGTTGGAGGGAATCCTAATAGACAGGATGTATGTGCATTTGGAAAGGCAAGGACTGATTAGGGATAGTCAACATGGCTTTGTGCATGGGAAATCATGACTCACAAACTTGATTGAGTGTTTTGAAGAAGTAACAAAGGGGATTGATGAGGGCAGAGTGGTTGATGTGATCTATCTGGACTTCAGTAAGGCGTTCAACAAGGTTCCCCATAGGAGACTGGTTAGTAAGGTTAGATCTCACGGAATACAGGGAGAACTAGTCATTTGGAGACAGAACTGACTCAAAGGTAGAAGACAGAGGGTGGTGGTGGAGGGTTGTTTTTCAGACTGGAGGCCTGTGACCAGTGGAGTGCCACAAGGATCAGTGCTGGGTCCACTACTTTTTGTCATTTACATAAATGATTTGGATGTGAGCATAAGAGGTACAGTTAGTAAGTTACAGTTGACACCAAAATTGGAGGTGCAGTGGACAGCGAAGAGGGTTACCTCAAATTACAACAGGATCTTGACCAGATGGGCTAATGGGTTGAGAAGTGGCAGATGAAGTTTAATTCAGATAAATGCGAGGTGCTGCATTTTGGGAAAGCAAATCTTAGCAGGACTTATACACTTAATGGTAAGGTCCTAAGGAGTGTTGCTGAACAAAGAGACCTTGGAGTGCAGGTTCATAGTTCATTGAAACTGGAGTCGCAGGTTGATAGGATAGTGAAGGAGGTGTTTGGTATGCTTTCTTTTATTGGTCAGAGTATTGAGTACAGGAGTTGAGAGGTCATGTTGCGGCTGTACAGGACATTGGTTAGGCAACTGTTGGAATATTGTGTGCAATCCTGATCTCCTTCCTATTGGGAAGTTGTTGTGAAACTTGAAAGGGTTCAGAAAAGATTTACAAGGATGTTGCCAGGTTTGGAGGATTTGAGCCAAAGGGAGAGGCTGAACAGGCAGGGACTGTTTTCCCTGGAGCGTCGGAGGCTGAGTGGTAACCTTATAGAGGTTTACAGAACTATGAGGGGCATGGATAGGATAAATAGACAAAGTCTTTTCCCTGGGGTTGGGGAGTCCAGAACTAGAGGGCATAGGTTTAGGGTGAAAGGGGAAAGATATAAAAGAGAACTAAGAGGCAACCTTTTCACAGAGGGTGGTACGCGTATGGAATGACCTGCCAGAGGAAGTGGTGGAGGCTGGTATAATTGCAACATTTAAAAGGCATTTGGATAGGTGTATGAATAGGAAGGGTTTAGAGGGATATGGGCTGGGTGCTGGCAGGTGGGACAAGATTGGGTTAGGATATCTGGTCGGCGTGGATGGGTTGGACGGAAGGGTCTGTTTCCATGCTGTACATCTCTATGACTTTATGACTCTCTGCTCATCTACACTACCAAGAATCTTACCATTAGCCCTGCATTCCTGTTACTCCTTCCAAAGTGAATCACCTCACACTGTTCCACATTAAACTCAGCCCAGCTCTGCAGTTTATCTCTGTCTCTCTGTAACCTACAACATCCTTTGTCACTATCCACAACTCTTCCAACATTAGTGTCATCTGCAAATTTACTAACCCAACCTTCTATGCCTTCATCCAGGTCATTTATAAAAATAACAAACAACAGTGGACCCAAAACAGATTCTTGTGGTACTAATAACTAAACTCCAGGATGAATATTTCCCATCAACCACCACCCTCTGTCTTCTTTCAGCTAGCCAATTTCTGACCCAAACCGCTAAATCACCCTCAATCCCATCCTTATGTATTTTGTGCAATAGCTCACCGTGGGGAACCTTATCAAATGCCTTACTGAAATCCATGTACACCACACCAACTGCTTTACCCTCATCCACCTGTTTGTTCACCTTCTCAAAGAACTCAGTAAGGTTTGTGAGGCACGTCCTACCCTCCACAAAACAGTGTTGACTATCCCTAATTAACTTATTCCTTTCCAGATGATGAGAAATCCTATCTCTTATAACCCTTTCCAACACTTTACCCACAATTGAAGTAAGGCTCACATGTCTATAATTTCCAGGGTTGTTTCTACTCCTCTTCTTGAACAAGGAAACAACATTTGCTTTCCTCCAGTCTTCTGGCACTATTCCTGTAGACAATGATGACATAAAGATCAAAGCCAAAGGCTCGGCAATCTCCTTCCTGGCTTCCCAGAGAATTGTAGGGTAAATCCATCTGGCCCAGGGGACTTATCTATTTTTACACTTTCCAGAATTGCTCACACCTCCTCCTTCTGCACCTCAATCCCATCTAGTCTACTAGTCTGTATATCAATATTTTCCTCGACCATTTTGTCTTTTTCTAGTGTGAATACTGATGAAAAGTATTCATTTAGCACTTCCCCTATCTCCTCTGACTCCATGCTCAACTTCCCACTAGAGCGGAAACTCGATTATCCAAATGTGAAGGGCGGGCACTATTTTGTTCGGATAATCGATTATTCAGAAAATTGATTAAATGCCTTTCCTCTAGGGTGAGGAGTTTTAAAGTCTGCTCCCCGTTCAGGAGCCTGCAACAGTGCACGAGACCCCCAACACCACCCCCCTCTCGCACCCACACCCCGTCTAACAGCGCGCCCCCCCCAACCCAGTCCATCCCCGCTCTCAACGCAGTGCAAACCCACCCCCCACTCCCAACCTGGTCCAAATCCCCCCACCCGGTCCAACCCTGACCCCTGCCCCCAACCCAGTCCAACCCTGCCCCCAACCCCAACTAACCTCGCCCCCCCAACTCCATCCAAACCCGGTTCCAACCCCGCCCCCTCCCCCAGCATAAAGCACGCAAGCCCTAGCCAACCCTGGCCCCTCTCCGGGTCATCTGGACTGCACACCAACAAGAAGTCTGCTGCTGTTGCTGTTTGGAAAGTTAAAGCCTCCCCATAACAACTCCCCTGTCAAGGATCATCTTTGCTATCCGATCCTTGACATCTCTGGAACCATTCAGAGGCTTATAGAAAACTTCCAACAGGGTAATCTTTCCTTTCCTGTTTCTAATCTCAGCCCATACTACCTCAGTAGATGAGTCCTTAAATTCCTTTCTGCAACCATAATACTTTCCTTGACTAGCAATGCCACAAACCCCACCCCCTCCTTTTATCATTTTCTCTGTTCTTACTGAAACATCTAAATCTTGGAAGCTGCAATAACCATTCCTGTCCTTGTTCTACACATGTATCTGAAATGGCCGTAACATTGAAGTCCCAGGTATCAACCCATGCTGCAAGTTCACCCACCTTATTCTAGATGCTTCTAGCATTAAAGTAGGCACACTTCAAACCAACATCTTGCTTGCCAGTGCCTTCTTGCGATCTTGAAATCTTAGTTCTGAGTTCACTACCAGATACCTCCCAGATACTCGAACTGCAATTTCGGTTCCCGTCCCCCTGCTGAATTAGTTTAAACCAACGCGAAATGCATTAGCAAACTTCTGTCCCCAGGATACTGGTATCCCTCTGGTTCAGGTGAAGACCATCCTGTTTTAAGAGGTCCAGAAAGAGCCTCAATCATCCAGGAATCCAAAACCTTCCCTCCTGCACCATCCCTGTAGTCATGTGTTCAACTCCTCTCTCTCCCTATTCCTCGCCTCATAGCATATGGCACGGGCAACAAACCAGAGATAACAACTCTGTTTGTCCTAGCTCAAAGCTTCCACCCTAACTCCCTGAATTTCTGCCTTAAATCCCCATCTCTCTTCCTACCTATGTCATTGGTGCTTAAGTGGACCACGACTTGGGGCTGCTTCCCCTCCCCTTCAAGGATCCCAAAAACAGGATCAGAGACATCACGAAGCCTGGCACCTGGAAGGCAACACACCAACCAGGAGTCTCTTTCATTCCCACAGAACCTTCTGTCTGTCCCCCTAACAATGGAATCCCCAATGACTAATGCTCTGCTCCTCTTCCCCCTTCTCTTCTGATCAACAGGGACAGACTCTGTGCCAGAGACCTGTGCCCCATTGCTTACCCCTGGTAAGTCATTCCCCCAAACAGTATCCAAAACAGCATACTTGTTGTTGAGGGGAATGGCCACAGGGGATCCCTGCACTGCCTGCCGGTTCCCTTTCCGTCCCCACATCCTCTGGCAGCTCATTCCATATACGTACCACCCTCTGCGTGAAAAAGTTGCCCCTTAGGTCTCTTTTATATCTTTCCCCTCTCACCCTAAACCTATGCCCTCTAGTTCTGGACTCTCCCACCCTAGGGAAAAGATTTTGCCTATTTATCCTATCCATGCCCCTCATAATTTTGTAAACCTCTATAAGGTCACCCCTCAGCCTCCGACGCTCCAGGGAAAACAGCCCCTGCCTGTTCTGCCTCTCCCTGTAACTCAGATCCTCCAACCCTGGCAACATCCTTGTAAATCTTTTCTGAACCTTTCAAGTTTCACAACATCTTTCCGATAGGAAGGAGACCAGAATTGCATGCAATATTCCAACAGTGGCTTAACCAATGTCCTGTACAGCTGTAACATGACCTCCCAACTCCTGTACTCAATACTCTGACCAATAAAGGAAAGCATACCAAACACCTTCTTCACTATCCTATCTACTTGCGACTCCACTTTCAAGGAGCTATGAACCTGCACTCCAAGGTCTCTTTGTTCAGCAACACTCCCTAATTCTGCTAAGATTTGCTTTCCCAAAATGTAGCACCTCACATTTATCTGAATTAAATTCCATCTGCCACTTCTCAGCCCATTGGCCCATCTGGTTCAGATCCTATTGTAATCTGAGGTAACCCTCTTCGCTGTCCACTACACCTCCAATTTTAGTGTCATTTGCAAATTTACTAACTGTACCTCTTATGCTCGCATCCAAATCATTTATGTAAATGACAAAAAGTAGAGGACCCAGCACCGATACTTGTGGCACTCCACTGGTCACAGGCCTCCAGTCTGAAAAACAACCCTCCACCACCACCCTCTGTCTTCTACCTTTGAGCCAGTTCTGTATCCAAATGGCTACTTCTCCCTTTATTACATGAGATCTAACCTTGCTAATCAGTCTCCCATGGGGAACCTTGTTGAACGCCTGACTGAAGTCCATATAGATCACATCTGCCCTCATCAATCATCTTTGTTGCTTCTTCAAAAAACTCAATCAAGTTTATGAGACATGATTTCCCACACACAAAGCCATGTTGACTATCACTAATCAGTCCTTGCCTTTCCAAATACATGTACAATCTGTCCCTCAAGATTCCCTCCAACAACTTGCCCACCACTGAGGTCAGGCTCACTGGTCTATAGTTTCCTGGCTTGTCTTTACCGCCCTTCTTAAACAATGGCACCACGTTTGCCAACCTCCAGTCTTCCGGCACGTCACCTGTGACTATCGATGATACAAATATCTCAGAAAGAGGCCCAGCAATCACATCTTTAGCTTCCCACAGAGTTCTCGGGTACACCTGATCAGGTCCTGGGGATTTATCCACTTTTAACCATTTCAAGACATCCAGCACTTCCTCCTCTATAATCTGGACATTTTGCAAGATGTCACCATCTATGTCCCTACAGTCTACATTTTCCATATCCTTTTCCACAGTAAATACTGATGCAAAATATTCATTTAGTATCTCCCCCATTTTCTGTGGCTCCACACAAAGGCCTCCCACAGATGCAGTCAGCAGGGACACTACTGGTGACCCTTATCTCCCATTCTGCAGGAGGAGCATTCACCTGCCCTAACCTCCATTCCCACTATTCTAAATTCCCAACAAGATAACTGAAAAACTGAAAATAAACTAGTCACCTTACCAATCCAGCGCACAGAACTTTATTTTTGGTTAGAGGAGGAGGACAGTTGGGAGACATTACCCAAGTAGTAACCATCCAAATATAAAGCCTCACTTACCCAGCAGTCCTGCACCTCCCACTCCAACTGCCGCTGAAAAAATGAAGAACGCTGAACTCCCAAGGAAAGTTTTTAAAATTTAAAATTTACCTATCTGTTGGGCCTCTGGTCCTCGCTGTTGCTCCTCCCACTCCAACTGCTGCCAAAAAAAGGTCTAATTTTAGATAAAATGTTTTGACTTTTGCAAAAGGACAGAAGAGCATTGTAATGTGTGTTGGGAATATCAGAGACACTGTTAAATATAAATGATGGAATTTAATAAACTATTAATATGCCATGAAAAAGACACAAGGATGTTACAGATGAATGATTGATAGGCTGAGTGAGAAGGCAAAAATCTGGCAGATGGAGTACGAAGTTGGAAAATGTGAAGTTGTTTAGTAGAAAGAATGAAAAAACAGTATTACTTAGAAGGAGAATGGCCAAGAAATTCCAAGCGTGTTCTAGTGTACAGGTTCGTACAGGTAAAGCAAATAATCAAGAATGCTAATAGGAGTTTGCGAGTTTTGAGAAGATTTGTAGCTCAGGTTGAGGTTTTGGATGTAGGTTTGCTAGCTGAGCTGGAAGGTTTGTTTTCAGACGTTTCGTCACCATACTAGATAACTAGTAATCTGGCAGACTACTCAGACCTCTTGGCATCATTGTAGCCTACAAACCCACCAACAGAATAAAACAGCAGCTAATGAACTAGAAGGACCCTATATAGACAACAAGCAAAACTAATGTCATTGATAAAATACCTTGCAAGCACTGTAACAAATACTACATTGGACAAATGGGCAGCAAACTAGTCACCAGGTTATACATGAACATCAACTAGCCACAAAAAGACATGATCCACTCTCAGTAGTATCTTTACATACAGATGAGGAAGGACACCACTTCGACTGGGACAACACAAAGACAAGCCAATTAGAGACATGCACAAGAATTCCTAGAAGCATGGCATTCCAACTGGAACTCTATCAACAAACACATTGACTTGGATCCCATTTAACACCCCCTGAGTAAAGGAACAAGAAATGACATCACCACAGGAAATGACATCACCAACCCAAGGAAACCTAAACACTGGAATAGAAAGCAGACCATGCCACCAGTGCTTCATCCAGAGGCTCACTGGTGATGTTACCTAGTATGGTGACAAAACATCTGAAAACAAACCTTCCACCTCAGCAAGCAAACCTACATTCACATGCTAATAGGATTCTATCTTTTATCACCAGGGAAACTGAACATAAAAGTAAAGATGTTATGCTTCAGTCATACAAGATATTGTTGAAATCATAGGCTAAATTTTACCAAACATCTGTTTAGTGCTTGCCATATGAGAAGCCATTGAAGACACTGGGTCTGTACTTGATGGACTTAGGAGGAATAAGGGGATCTCGTTATAGAATATTGGGAGGCCTGGAAAGAGTGGTCTGGAGAAAGTGTTTCCAATAGCAGAAGCAACTAGGACCTGAAGGCAGAGCCCCAGTATAAAGGCAAGACCCTTTAGTACTGAGATGAGGGGGAATGTTTTCAGCCAGAGGGTGCTGAATCTCTGGAACTCAATGCCACAGAAACCTGTTGAGGCCAAGTTACTCAGCATTCTTAAGGCAGAGATAAACAGGTTCTTGATTAGTAAGGAGATCAGAGGTTACAGGGAGAAGGCGGGAGAATGGGGTTGAGAAACATTTTAGCCATGATCAAACGGCAGAGAAGATTCAATGTGCCAAATTATATAATTAGATTAGATTAAATTACTTACAGTGTGGAAACAGGCCCTTCGGCCCAACAAGTCCACACCGACCCGCCGAAGCGCAACCCACCCATACCCCTACATTTACCCCTTACCTAACACTATGGGCAATTTAGCATGGCCAAGTCACCTGACCTGCACATCTTTGGACCGTGGGAGGAAACCGGAGCACCCGGAGGAAACCCACGCAGACACGGGGAGAATGTGCAAACTCCACACAGTCAGTCGCCTGGGGCAGGAATTGAACCCAGGTCTCTGGCGCTGTGAGGCAGCAGTGCTAACCACTGTGCCACCTCTTATATGCTATGTTCTTGTGGTCTAAATGCCAATTGCAGGGAGTTTCAAAGAATTGTTCTCTCCATGAGCTTGAATCAATTTTCTAACCTCATTGTGAATGCACCATGCCTCTACACTTTTTCTCCATGCTCTCTTGGCCTCACCACCGGAGGAACTACTTGCAACTTTCTGGGAGTCACACCACAAGCATTATATTTGAATTCCAGCTATGCAATGGATGTGGGGTTGCTGCATAATTCTAAATGACATGGTGGCGATTCCCCTTTCTCAGCCATGTTGCCAACCGGAACCTGAAGATTCCAAAGGAGATTGACAAAGAGATAGCAGGGTCATCCTCTTTCCTCAGGACTGCCAGAGAAGACTATGGCAGCATAAGCTGCTAACCAGGCCCAAAGCTGCCACCTGGGTCAGTGCAAAATCCATGGTCCAGAGTAACTCTAACCAATGAAGGAAGAAGGTTAATGGCTTTCAGTGCTCCACAAAGTTAAGTTCAACCATCTTCTTTCTATTATCTCACATTCACTCTAACTTTGCTATGGCAATTACCTCCCACGAAGGCTCATGGACTATCACTCCCACTATTACATGGAACATCTTCCCTTAATCACTCACACCAAGCCCATTCCACACCCCACTCATACCACTAACTCTCCATACCTCAGTGCTTCATATTTTTCTTGGGACACTTCAACAACCTTCTCTCATCTGCATCAGCTTTAACAGCTGTGCCATCCACTTTCATCTCACATAGTCCCTTCCTTTGTCTCATTCTAGGAAAAAACAGCTTATAATAGGGAAGACAGAGCCATAAACAGTGACAGGATGCCTGATACTTATCTCCTCACCCCGTACATGAGAATCCTCGGCTTAGTAGGAGAGGACCGTGGCGACTCCTATGTTAATACCAAGATCTTCATGTTCCAGCAACAAAGTAAAATTCATTGACAAGTGTTGCACAGTTTTCCTATTACCAAAGCTGTGAGTATATTCTTAAGATGTCCAAACTTCTACCCATAGTTTGCAATTCATTCGCTCTCATCTCCTGCAGGCATCAGTGGCATCCGTGCAGTCTCTGCCCTGAAGAGGCCTCAGGAAGTCATCTGCTTCTCCACCTCTGAGGAAGAAGACAGATCCCTCTGAGAATTTATCGGCAAGGATGTCTCCTTCACCCTCCACTAGCTCAGATACTGACACCTCAGTGCGTACTTCAGCTTGGTTATAGTCAGGAGCACATTCTGGTGAGGACATAACTGACACGTTTCAACAGCTGGCTGAGCGAAAAGTGCCCCATGTTGCTGGCAATCCGAAGACAGCTGAAGACTATCACCTGTTCAGTCCCAGGCAAGAGAAGACCTCATTTGACAGCCATTTATAGCTTCATTCAAGTGCACAAAAGACACAGGAGCAGCAGGAAACACTCTGATCTACCAGTCCACTAGCGCTATTCATATGGCCTTTGTGTGTGCATCTGCTCTGTGTACACTATCATGAACAGCCAGATCTGGTATACTCAATGTCTGCTGCATATATGCACAGACTCGCACTCCATTATTTTAGCCATTAGTGCTCAGAATCAAGGTCAAGTCAACAGAGGGATGAGGATCCTTAACTTCACTCCAGGTGCCCATTCTTTACATGCAGACTGGGTGGTGCCAATAGGTACCCAGCTGTGCGAGGAACCATGTTCAAACATACCCAGACATCTCTTCTCAGGACACTTCAGAAGAATTCTACTTCCACCCTGCCTGCAATCCGCAATCTTGTGAGTTAAAATCGAGAAGGGTGAACCTACAATCAGCCAGGATTTTCTCAAAATGTCAGGGCTCTCTGGGCAAAATACCTCCATCGTTGCCTGCCCAAAATTCTAAAGTCAACAATTGGCAGGTCCTTCCACCCCAGCTGCGACCACCAGGACTGGACCTAGACATAGAGGAAGGGAAAGGTAAAACAATGTCTTATGAAGACACATAGGTAGCATGGGTGAAAATTGCTAGTAAGTATGCTTTTGTCATAGTCTCTTTGAGTAAAATGCCATTATAGTTTCAGTTACACAAATAAAGGTAAATAAATTCTGCCCCACGTTTTGAATACAGTGTGCAGTTTTGATGTCCTTATTTAAAGAAATATTTAAATGCACTAGAAGTGTTTTAGGGAAGGTTTACCAGATTAATACCTGGAATGTGTAGGTTATCATGTATGGAAAAGTGGAAACCAACTTGTTTCCATTGGTGTTTAGAAGAACGAGGGATGACTTCATTGAAGTGTATAAGATCCCAAATAATCTTGACAAGGTGTATGTGGAAAGGGTGTTTCATTGTGTGCATCAGTCCAGAACTAGAAGGCATTGCTTTAAAATTAAGCGACACCATTTCAGGACAAAAGTGAGATTTTTTAATCTCTCGGATGATTGAGCAACATTTTAAGCTGCCTCAAAAAGTGGTGGAGGCAGGATCATTAAGTAGTTTAAAGACAGATAGATAGACTTTTGTTAGGCAAAGGAATCAAAAGTTATTGGGGATAGGTGGGGGTGAGAGTTATTGGGAGTAGGTGGGAATATGAAAGTCAAAACACAAACAGATCGGCCATGTTCTCGAATGGCAGAATAGGCTTGACGGACCAAATGGTCTGATTTGTAAATTCATATATATATTCATATTTTCAATTTACATTGATTATAATAAGCTAGTGTTGCAGATAGAATTTAAGAGCATAGCAGCACTACTCACCAATAGAAAGTTATGATAAGAACTAAGTACTTAATCCAGTTCCTGGGATTAAAGGACTTTCACGATTCAGTCAGTGAAAGTCAATGAACACAGAAGTATAAATGTTAACATGTTCTGGGAGTCAGAAATATGTAGAATCAGAATCCCTACAATATGCAAACAGGCCCTTTGGCCCAACAAGTCCACACTGACCTTCTGAAGAGTAACTCACCCAGACCCATTCCCCTACCGTATATTTACCCCGGACCAATGCACCTAACCTACATATCCCTAAACACTATGGGCAATATAGCATGGCGGATTCACCTAACCTTCTCATCTTTGGACTGTGGGAGGAAACAAGACCACGTGGAGGAAGCCCATGCAGACACAGGGAGAACATGCAAACGCCACACAGTAGTCGCCCGAGGCTGGAATCAAACCCGAGTCTCTGGCACTGTGATGCAACAGTGCTAACCACTGAGCAACTGGGCCGTCCCCATATAAGAAGCTAGGTACAGAACTTTCAGTGAGCTAAACTCAATGAAATTAAATGAACTATATATATGATGGAAAACCACTTAACATTTCAATAGAATCCAAAATACCTTTAAAAAGTAAGAATCATTGATGTGCGATTTTAATATATTAATGACCTAAATTTGGTTCAGTAGCACATCATTTAAAAAAAACCGTTGATGAATGTAACTGAAATTTGTTCTAATTTATAATCAAAAACACTTAGGAGAACATGGACTGTGAAGTGGACAAATACATCACATAAAATTTTAACATTGTGAAATATACAAGGAGGGTTGATGATGGAAATATATTCATTGCAGTCAACATGGACTGTAACATGACTTTTGACAAAGTCCCACGTGGCACCCTGGTCAAAAAGAGAAAAACTCCATAGGATCCATGTGACAGTCACAGGCTGGATCTGATGTAATTAAGTCTGGAGAGGTGAGTAAATTCCTCACTGTCATGTCTGAATTCAGAGTATATTGGAGTTCCAAACTTTTAAAAATGGCTTGGTTCCACCAGTTCCATGTGTACTTCATCATGCTTTAAAGCTATGAAGGACACATCATACAATCATAAGGAGCAGAAGCAGACATTCAGACCATCAAGTCTGATCCACTGCCATTCAATAAGGTCATGTCTGATCTGATAATCCCCAACTCCACTTTCCTGACTTTCCCCCATAACCCTTGATTCCTTTAATAATTAATGAAATTTGTCTATGTCAATCTTGAATATATTTATTGACCCAACCTCAAAAGCCTTCCGTGGTGCAGAATTCCAGATTCTCAACCCTGTAAGAGAAAATATTTCTGCCTATCATTATCTTAAACATGCAATCTCTTATTCTCAGATATGCCATTTGGTCCTAGACCATCCCACAAGAGGAAACAACCTTTTTGCATCTACCCTGTGAAGTCATCTAAGAATAACAGTGGATAGCACTGCTGCCTCACAGTGCCAGAGACACGGGTTCAATTCCCGCCTCAGGCAACTGTCTGTGTGGAGTTTGCACATTCTCCCTGTGTCTGTGTGGGTTTCCTCCGGGTGTTCCGGTTTCCTCCCACAGTCCAAAAATGTGCAGGTTAGGTGAATTGGCCATGCTAAATTGCCCGTAGTGTTAGGTGAAGGGGTAAATGTAGGGGAATGGGTCTGGGTGGGTTGCTCTTCAGAGGGTCAGTGTGGTCTTGTTGGGCCGAAGGGCTTGTTTCCACACCGTAAGTAATCTAATCTAAAAAAATTGTGTATTTTAATAGGTTGCTTCTCATTGCTGTGCTCCAATTAGTACAAGTCAATCTACTCAATTTCTCCTCCAAGACATTGCCTCTGTACCTGGTATCAGCCTAATGAACTTTCTCTAGACTGCATCCAATGCTACTATATCTTCCTTTAGATAAGGGGCACCAAAATTCTTCACATCAGTCAGACCTCAGCTGGAATAATGCCTTGAATAGTTTTAGCAAAACTCCCTCCCTTTTTACTTCATTCCCTTTGAAATAAAAGCCAACATTCCATTTCCCTTCATGATTACATACTGAACTTGGATGCTACCTTTTTGTGATTTGTGGATGAGGGATCCCAAAACACTGTTCTGCAGCTTCCTCCAGTCTTTCTCTATTTGTAAACCATTTAAATCCTTTAATATTCCTGCCAATGTGCATAACCTCTCATTTCCCCACGTTACATTCCATCTGCTAACTATTAGACTCTTTACGTCACCACCCACTTTTGTGTCATCCCACAAATTTGGCTTGAGTGGATTCACTTTGCTCATCCAAGTCATTCATATATATTGTAAATAATTGAGGGCCAGCACTGATCAATGTAGCACATCACTAGTTACAGGTTGCCACTTGAAAAATAGCACCCCTTGGCTCAGCTTTGTGTTTTTGAAATGTTACCCAATCCTCTATTCGTATTTGTCCAACACCATGAAGCCTAATATGTGGCATCTTAACAAATGTCTTCTGAAAATCAAAATTTATTAAATCCATTACTGCCCCTTTATCTATCCAGCTTGTTACCTCCACAAAGAATTGTAATAAATTTATCAGGCATGATTTCCTTCCGTAAAGTTACGCTGACTCAGCTTGTTTATATTATGCATTTCTAAATGCTCTGTTATTACATTTAGAGTAATAAAGATATACATCTCAGAAAAGATTCTTTGGTTCAACTTGTCCATGCCGACCAGGTATCTTAAATAAATTCAGTCCTAGTTGCCAGCATTTGGCCCATATCACTAAACCTTTCCTATTCATATACCTATCCAAATGCCTTTTAAATGTTGTATTTGTACCAGCCTCCACCACATCTTCTGACAGGTCATTCCACAAATGCACCAACCTCTGCCCCTTAGATCCCTTTTAAATCTTTCCCATCTCACCTTAAATTTATTGCCTAGTTTTGGCCTCCCTTGACCTAGGGAAAAGACCTTGTGTATTTACTCTATACATGACTCTCACGTCACCCCTTAACCTCCAATGCTCCATGGAAAATAGTCCAGTCTACTAAGCTTCTCCCTCTAGCTCAAACCCTTCAACCATGACAACATCCTTGTAAATCTTTTTTGAACACCTTCAAGTTTCACAACATCTTTCCTATAGCAGGGAGATCAGAATTGCACAGTATTCCAATCATGGCCTAATGTCGTGTACAACTGCAACATGACCTCCGAACTCCGATACTCAATGCACTGACCAATAAAGGCAAGCATACCAAATGCCTATCTAACTGTGACTCCACTTTCAAGGAACTATGAACCTGCACTCCAAGGTCTCTTTATTCAGCAGTACTCCCCAGGACCTTGCCATTAAGTGTATCAGTCCTGCCCTGATTTGCCTTTCTAAAATGCAGCACCCCACATTTATCTAAATTAAAATCCATCTGCCACTCCTTGGCCAATTGCCCCACCTGATCAAGATTCAGTTGTACTCTGAGGTAACTTCTTTGCTGTCCACTATACCTCCAATCTTAGTGTCATCTGTAAACCTACTAACCATACCTCCTATGTTCACATTCAAACCATTTATATAAATGACAAAACGCAGTGGACCCAGCACCAATCCTTGTGGCACACCGCTGGTCACAGACCTCCAGTCTGAAAAGCAATCCTCTAACACCACCCTCTGTCTTTGTCCTTCGAGCCACTTCTACATCCAAATGGGTAGTTATGCCTCTATTTCATGTGATCTAACCTTGCTAATCAGTCTACCTTGAACCTTGTTGAATGCTTTACTGAAGTCCATTTAGACCACTTCCACTGCTCTGGCCTCATCAATTCCCTTTGTTACTTCTTCAAAAAAACTCAGTCAAGTTAGTGAGACACTATTTTCCATTACAAAGGCATGTTGACTATCCCTAATCAGTCCTTGCCTTTCAAAATACATGTAAATCCTGTCCCTCAGAATTCCCTCCAACAACTTGCCCACCATCAATGTCAGGCTCATTGGGGTCTACAGTTCTTGGTTTTTCCTTGCCACCTTTCTTAAATAGTGGCAACATGCTAGCTAACCTTCAGTCTTCCAGAACCTCACCTATGGCTATCGATTATACAAATATCTCAGCAAGGGACCCAGCAATCACTTCCCCAGCTTCCTGCAGAGTTCTTGGGTACACCTGATCAGATGCTGGGTATTTATCCACCTCTTTGCGTTTGAAGACATCCAGCACCTCCACTGTAATATGGACATTTCTCAAGATGTTGCTATTTATTTCCCCACGTTCTCTATCTTCTATATCTTTGTCCACAATAAACACTAATGTAAACTACTTGTTTTGTATCTCCGCCATCTCCTGCAGTTCCATACATAGGCGACCTTATTAATCTTTATGAAGTTTCTCCCTAGTTACCCTTTGTCCTGAATGTATTTGTAGAATTCCTTTGGATTCTCCTTAACACTATTTATCAAAGCTATCTCATGTACCCTTTTTCCCTTCCTGATTTTCCTCATGTATACTCCTACTTCTAAGGAATCACTTGATTTCCATTATCTATACTTTACAATATGCTTCCTCTTTATTCATGACCAAAATCTCAATTTCTCTCAGCATCCAGCATTCCCTACACCTACCAGCCTTAATTTCAGTCCTACCTCATTCTCTACTTTTTCCTGCCTGCCCTGTCTGTTTGACTTACTCCTTTATGGATTAACACGTTAAAGTAACTGGCCTAAAGTTACCTTTTTTTGCCTCCTTCCCTTTTCAAATAAAGGTGTTACATTGGCAGTCTTCCAATCCTCTGGAAACTTTCCAGAATCTAAAAATTTCTGGAATACTAATCCATCCACTACCTCAATAGTTAGTTCCTTCCCTCAGAAAAAAAACCTACTTGGAGAAACTTGAAACAATACAATAATTTGAGAACAGCGAATCTGAAAAAGGACTCTCACTGATCTTGAGGCCACGGACACCTGCTAAATGTGTGATTGGAGATGTGGCTATAGGATTGGGTTCATCAACCACATAATGACCAACAGGACCTGTAACCAATGACAGAGAATTTCCTGAGTGGACAATCATACTTGTTAGTGCATGGTTTCTGATGGTGAGCTGCATCCTTTAATATCCTAGGATGCATCCTGTCATGTCCAGGGGACTTATCAGGCTTTAATCCCATTAATTTCTCTATCATATGTGCGTGGAGTCAGAGGAGATAGGGGAAGCGCTAAATGAATACTGTTCATCAGTATTCACACAAGAAAAAGACAATGTAGTCAAGGAGAATACTGAGATACAGGCTACTAGACTAGATGGGATTGAGGTGCATAGGGAGGAGTTGTTAGCAATTCTGGAAAGTGTAAAAATAGATATGTCCCCTGGGCCAGATGGGATTTACCCTATGATTCTCTGGGAAGCCAGGGAGGAGATTGCCGAGCCTTTGGCTTTGATCGTTATGTCATCATTGTCCACAGGAAGAGTGCCAGTAAACTGGAGGATGGCACATATTGTCCCCTTGTTCAAGGGGAGTAGAGACAACCCTGGAAATTATAGACCTGTGAGCCGTACTTTAGTTGTGAGTAAAGTTTTGGAAAGGGTTATAAGAGATAGGATTTATAATCATCTGTAAAGGAATAAGTTGAGTAGGGATTGTCAACACCGTTTTGTGAAGGGTAGATCATGCCTCACAAACCTTATTGATTTATTTGAGAAGGTGACCAAACAGGTTGATGAGGGTAAAGCAGTTGATGTTGTGTATATGGATTTCAGTAAGGTGTTTGATTAGGTTCCGCATGGTAGGCTATTGAACAAAATATGGAGGCACGGAATTGAGAGTGACTTAGCGATTTGGATCAGAAACTGGCTAGCTGAAAGAAGACAGAGGATGGTGGCTGATGGGAAATATTCATCCTGGAGTTCAGTTATTAGCGGGGTACAGCAAGTATCTGTTTTGGGTCCACTGTTGTTTGTTATTTTTATAAATTACCTGGATGAAGGCATAGAAGGATGGGTTAGTAAATTTGCAGATGACACTAAGGTCAGTCGAGTTGTGAATAGTAACAAAGGATGTTGTAGGTTACAGAAAGACATAGATAAGCTGCAGAGCTGGGCTGAGAGGTGGCAGATGGAATTTAATGTGAGGTGGTTCAGTTTGGAAGGAGTAACAGGAATGCAGAGTACTGGGCTAATGGTAAGATTCTTGGTAGTGTAGATGAACAGAGAGATCTTGGCATCCAGGTACTTAGATCCATGTAAGTTGGCACCCAGGTTGATAGGATTTTTAAGAAGGCATAAAGTGTATTAGCTTTTATTGGCAGAGGGATTGAGTTTTTGAACCACGAGATCACGCTGCAACTGTACAGGCTGTCTGGGACGGCCACACTTGGGGGTATTGCCGGCAGTTTCGGTTACTGCATTATAGGAAGGGTATGGAAGCTTTGGAAAGGGTTCAGAGGAGATTTACTAGGATGTTGCCTGGTATGGAGGGAAGGTCTTACGAGGAAAGGCTGAGGGGCTAGAGGCTGTTTTCATTAAAGAGAAGATTGAGAAGTGACTTAATTATGACATATAAGATAATCAGAGCCTTAGATAGGTTGCACAGTGAGAGCCTTTTTCCTTGGATCGCAACGAGGGGACATAACTTTAAATTGAGGGGTGATAGATATAGAACAGATGTCAGAGGTAGTTTCTTTACTCAGAGTAGTAGGGGCATGGAATACACTGCCTGCAACTTTAAGGGCATTTAAATGATGATTGGCTAGGTGTATGGACAAGAATGGAAAAGTGTAGGTTAGATGGGCTTCAGGTTGATTCCACGGTCAACGCAACAGAGGACTGAAGGGCCTGTAATGCATTGTAATATTCTATTTTTTCTGGTATCCTTACAACCTTTCTTGAACAAGGCCATAATATTTGCAATTGTCGAGTCTTTTTGCACGTCCCAAGTCCAAAGAAGATTGAAGGGTTACAGTCAGTGTCTCTGCAATTTCTACCCTCCCTTCACATGAAACATACTGGGTATCTTTCCACTAGTAGTTGAAGGCCCACAGAGATGGGGGGGAAGCACCCAATTGGTCATGACCCTTCCTATTGTTGACAGATAGCATAGCTGCAGGAAGACAATGGTATACTACGCATCATCTTCCCACACCGTTTCAACCATCCCCCTTCCCAGTGATAAAGCCCAAAGTCTTCCTAAGTATTTGGTTTTGTTTCCTCCATCTTCGTTTGTGAAGTGTGGGCCGCAGACTTCCATTGGAAATAGTACAGTACTTCTTTATGGGCAAAGTACTACTGGTCACGATGACCAAAAAATTGAGTAGAGACTGTGGTGCTGGAAAAGGCACAGCAGGTCAGACAGGATCTGAGGGACAGGAAAGTCGACGTTTCGGGCAGGGCCGTTCATCAGGACTAGAAAATTCTCCTAGTATTCGCCTGTAGGATGCCTGCATATTTATGGACTGACTTACTCAACAGTGCATGTTACAATCGTACCTAGCACTGCCAGTAAGTATTTCCATGGGCCTCCAGCGTAAAGCTTCTAGTCTACAGGTAAGAGCATTACCACAAGATCATAAGACTTCCTGAGATCTTCGTAACTAATACTAACTCAGAAACAATCCATTCTCGCAAACAGAAGATAAAGGGCGTAGGCATCATGAGGGTTTATCTTCATTTAATGACCTTATTTCCAAAAACGTGCATTAAAATGTAATTTTACTTTGACAATTAATAGAATTATTCGTCTTTAAACGATATCCATGCAAGGCTGCATCGATACCCCGTGGATATTCGCGCAAGTGAAATACGCAGCCTAGTGCAGTGTGTTCTAGGATTTGTAGTTCGATCTCTGCCGCTTAATAGGATTGAGACTGAAGAGGAACTACAAATCCCGTGAGACAATGCGATTTCCCCTGTCAGTTCATATGCTCCAGACTTAGCGTGTTGCGTAGGATTGAAGATCGGGACGACGGGTTACGCGAAGGTGAAAATCGAAAGAAAATCAACTTAAGGCGAAAACAAACAGGCAGCTAAACGTAATTTCAGAGAAAATGTCTGAATTAACCGTGACTACATCAGTGGGGACAGTGCACGCTGGTCAGGCGGAGGGGAAGAAGCCTTTGAAACCATGCTGTGCGTGTCCTGAGACCAAGAAAGTCAGGGATGCCTGGTAATGTGAAACTTTTTCGATCTCTATTTATATCTTTACCATCGCAATCGTGTCACGGACCCGAATTCGTGTACTTTCTGCGTACATGCCCGTAGGTCAGGTTTGATATCCGAGTTCATCCGCAGCTCAATAAATGGTGTTCCTACGGGTTCACTTCATGTCCCCAATAATAATTGATCCAACTAATCCTCTGTGTTCATTTATATCAATGACTGCGATGGTGTATTTTAGAAGGGCGGAGGAAATATCCGTTTTTCTCGTGACACGCTTTGAAGTTTATCGCTAAAATGTGGACTGCTCAAGTCTGAGCATGAAGTTCCCAATTATGTTCTCATCACTTTGCAGCGAGATTACCACATTAACCAATACTTCTGCAAATTAAACGCAGTTTAATTCTGGATCTCCTATCGTTCAAACTGATAAGCAATACTAGGGAGCAGATGTCGAGGGCTAGGTCTAGAGAGTAAATTGGAACATTTTCAATAAGTTTTAGATTAAATTACTTACAGTGTGGAAACAGGCCCTTCGGCCCAACGAGTCCACACCGACCTTCCGAAGAGTAACCCAACCAGACCCATCCCCATACACTTACCCCTTCACCTAACACTATGGGCAATTTAGCATGGCCAATTCATAGAACATAGAAGAATACAGCGCAGTACAGGCCCTTCGGCCCTCGATGTTGCGCCGATCAAAGCCCACCTAACCTACACTAACCCACTATCCTCCATATACCTATCCAATGCCTGCTTAAATACCCATAAAGAGGGAGAGTCCACTACTGCTACTAGCAGGGCATTCCATGAGCTTACGACTCGCTGAGTGAAGAACCTACCCCTAACATCAGTCCTATATCTACCCCCCGTTAATTTAAAGCTATGCCCCCTTGTAATAGCTGACTCCATACGTGGAAAAAGGTTCTCACTGTCAACCCTATCTAACCCCCTAATCATCTTGTACACCTCTATCAAGTCACCCGAAACCTTCTTTTCTCCAATGAAAACAACCCCAAGTGCCTCAGCCTTTCCTCATAGGATCTTCCTACCATACCAGGCAACATCCTGGTAAACTTCCTCTGCACCCGTTCCAGTGCCTCCACATCCTTCCTATAGTATGGCGACCAAAACTGCACACAATATTCCAGATGCGGCCGCACCAGAGTCTTATACAACTGCAGCATGACCTCAGGACTCCGGAACTCAATTCCTCTACCAATAAAAGCCAGTACGCCATATGCCTTCTTCACTGCACTATTTACCTGGGTGGCAACTTTCAGAGATCTGTGTACATGGACACCAAGATCCCTCTGCTCTTCCACACTACCAAGTAGTCTACCATTAGCCCAGTAATCCATCTTTTTATTACTCTTACCAAAGTGAATCACTTCACACTTAGCTACATTGAACTCCATTTGCCACCTTTCTGCCCAGCTCTGCAGCTTCTCTATATCCCGCTGTAACCTGCCATATCCTTCCTCACTGTCTAAAACTCCTCCGACTTTCGTATCATCCGCAAACTTGCTCACCCAACCTTCTAACCCTTCCTCCAGGTCATTTATAAAAATGACAAACAGCAATGGTCCCAAAACAGATCCTTGCGGAACACCGCTAGTGACGGCACTCCAAGATGAACCTTTGCCATCAACTACTACCCTCTGTCTTCTTCCAGAGAGCCAATTCCTAATCCAAACCTCCAACTCACCCTCTATGCCATATCTCTGTATTTTCTGCAGTAGCCTACCATGGGGGACCTTATCAAACGCCTTACTAAAATCCATATATACCACATCTACCGCTTTCCCCTCATCTACCTCCTTAGTCACCTTCTCAAAGAACTCAATAAGGTTTGTGAGGCACGACCTGCCCTTCACAAAACCATGCTGACTATCCTTGATCACATCATTCTTATCCAGATGTGCATAAATCCTATCCCTTACAATTCTCTCTAAGACTTTGCCCACAACAGAAGTGAGACTCACTGGCCTATAGTTACTAGGATTATCCCTACTCCCCTTCTTGAACAAGGGAACCACGTTTGCTAGCCTCCAGTCCTCTGGCACTACTCCTGTCGACAAAGAGGACACAAAAATCAAGGCCAATGGCTCTGCAATCTCCTCCCTTGCTTCCCAGAGAATCCTAGGATAAATGCCATCAGGCCCAGGGGACTTATCTATTTTCACCCTTGCCAGAATTTCCAACACCTCTTCTCTACATATCTCAAAGCCATCCATTCTACTTATTCGTGCCTCAGTATTCATATCGACAACAATGTCCTGTTCCTGAGTGAATACTGACGAAAAGTATTCATTCAGTGCCTCCCCAATCTCTTCAGCCTCCACATTTTCCATTTCATGAATCAACACCCCCTGGTGAACTGAGGGGGGGGGGGTGGGTCTCAAATGTGCGTGTTTTTCCCCCATATTAAAATGAAAAGATTTCTGACCAGAGGCTCTTTGAAAAAAAGAGAAATGCTGAAATTAAGGTTGTACTAATACTTTGGTCAGAAAAGGAAGTTTCAATCTAAATTGTACCATGCTGAGAGTATGATATTTAAATATTTTGGTTTGTTAAAATCCTGGTTCAGAAAATCCTTTTAAGTAACTGGTTTGCCTTGTTTGAATTAGGATCTCAATTCATTGTGTTGTGTGGGCTGCAAAATGGGGCAGGTTTTGTTTTTACATTGAAATTGTACAACATTATGTCCTTTTTAAAATTATCAAACTTATAACCTTAAAACAAATTGATTGAGTGCCCTGAGCCCCTGTTTTGTTTGAAATTCTACAATGCCTGTTTTAAAAAAACAGTTTGGTCAGTGGTCGTGCTTTAACCAGCTAAGAGTATTGTATTAAAATATTAAATTTAAATTTAGTGTTTTGTAATTCATTCTTGGACACAGTTATATTATGCACATGTATGTTTTAGCAATTCACAAAATGTAGGTGGGGTTACCATGAAAGACTGTCCTTCTCAAGTTCTGCCCTTGTCTGAGGTTAAATCACCACCAGTTGTCTCTAATGAGAGATCAGGACTATGGCGACCTTACTTTATTGCTGATACGGTCAGCATTTATTGCTCATCCTTAATTGTCCAACAGTTTGTGATGATGTGATGTGTTCTTGAAAGGCTGTAATCTGTATGATGGAAATGTTCCCACAATTCTGTTAAAGGGATTTGATTCAGTAACGGTGAAGGAGCATTTTATATTTTCAAGTTATGATGATGTGTCACTTGGAGATAGTGGTGCTCCTGTGTACCTGATGCCTTTGTTGTTCTCCTTTCTAGGTTTGGGAGTTGCTGCAGTACATTTTATAGATGGTGTCTACTGGAGCCAACATGTTTGATTGTTGAGTTAGTGATCGTTTGCTTAAAACGGTGGATTTGCTGCCAAGCAAATGGGTTACTTTTGAGATGTTAAGGGATTAATTTGTTCTGCTGGCCTGCAAGGAATTGGATGTTCCGTGGGTTGGGTGATATGTCTTTGTCTTTGTCTTGCAGATAGAATGTAAAAACAATTACATTACCATCACCTATCATTCAGAAGCAAATTTACATTGTCATTATCTCCTATTCAGTATCAATAAGAACATTGCAATTAAAATTGTGACCACATCCTGTAGTTTATAAAAATAATTCACAGCATATCTGGCCAATAAGGAACAATGTATGTTACATTGTTTTTGGAAATGATGTGATCACTACATTGTGTCTTGAGTGGCATGTGACTGTGGGGGAATGGTTGGGGGTAGTATTTTGGGTGTTACTGACTATTGTAATGTGAAACACCTGTACTATATAAAAGGAAGAACCAATCTTTTCATTCCGGGACATCTTTGACACGGCTTTGCAAGCCCTTTGAAATGTGTTAAGGGTTCCTCCAGAAAGCTTGTACTTAATAAAAGTTTGGTTGTTCACAGAAGTTGGCATGTTGCAGTTGCATCAAGTGCATCAGGATCTCGAGAAAAAGAATTGTTCTGGATGTCACAAAGCTTTTTGTGTGTTGTTGGAGCTGCACCATCTAGTCAAGTGGAGAGTAGAGTCATAGAGATGTACAGTGTGGAAACAGACCCTTCGGTCCAACCCGTCCATGCCGACCAGATATCCCAACCCAATCTAGTCCCACCTGCCAGCACCTGGCCCATATCCCTCCAAACCCTTCCTATTCATATACCCATCTAAACGCCTCTTAAATGTTGTAATTGTACCAGCCTGCACCACATCCTCTGGCAGCTCATTCCATACACGTACCACCCTCTGCATGAAAATGTTGCCTCTTGGGTCTCTTTTATATCTTTCCCCTCTCACCCTAAACCTATGCCCTCTAGTTCTGGACTCCCCAACCCCAGGGAAAAGACTTTGCCTATTTATCCTTCGGGAAGAAGGGCTCATGCCCGAAACGTCGATTCTCCTGCTCCTTGGATGCTGCCTGACCTGCTGCGCTTTTCCAGCAACACATTTTCAGCTCAGATCTCCAGCATCTGCAGTCCTCACTTTCTCCACAAAAAGTAGAAGGCCCAGCACTGATCCTTGTGGCACTCCACTGGTCACAGGCCTCCAGTCTGGAAAAACAACCCTCCACCACCACCCTCTGTCTTCTACCTTTGAGCCAGGTCTATATCCAAATGGATAGTTCTCCCTGTATTCCATGAGATCTAACCTTGCTAATGAGTCACCCATGGGGAACCTTTTTGAATGCCTTACTGAAGTCCATATAGTTCACATCTACTGCTCTGCCCTCATCAATCTTCTTTGTTACTTCATCACAAAACTCAATCAAGTTTGTGAGACATGATTTCCCACGCACAAAGCCATGTTGTCTATCCCGAATCTGTCCTTGCCTTTCCAAATATATGTACATCCTGTCCCTCAGGATTCCCTCCAACAACTTGCCCACCACTGAGGTCAGGCTCACTGGTCTATAGTTCCCTGGCTTGTCCTTACCACCCTTCTTAAAAGAGTAGTCTGACTTCTAGATGGTTGTCAGACTTACAGCAGTCAAAACATTATTCATAAACTGCAGAATTCCATGTCTCTAACCTGTTCATTTAACCACAGTGTTTGTATCGCTGATTCAGTTGTACCTCTGGATTGTACCCTCAGCAGTGATATTGTGGCAGTGACATTTGATGGTTAAGCCATTAAATGTGAAGAGGAGGTGGTTAAACTCACTATTTTTAAATGGTTATTATCTTAAACATGTTTGTTGTAAATATTACTTCTCACTTATAAACCTAATCCTAAATGTATCCACCTATTATTGCAGTGCATTTTCTGAGACTTTGCGAATGAATCGATTGTGCAATCATCAGCAAAAATCTTCATTTCTTCTGCCCTGTGGAGGAAGTATCAAAGCAGCTGAAGGTAGTTTGCCCTAGGCTGATGTTCTAATTAATTCTTGATTCTTGAGAAGATTTGGCTCCAACAATCACAATTATCTTCCATTTGAGCTAGCTGTGATTCCAGCCGGTGAGAAGTCTTTTCCCTGATTCCCATTAATTTCAATATTCATTAATGTCAAACTCCGTCAAATGCTGTCTGTCATCAAGAACAGTTACACTTGCCTCACCTCTGAAAGTTAGCTCTCTTGTCCTTGTTTGAATCTAAGGTGCATTGAGGTCTAAGGCTAAGTGACCCTAGTGGAACCTTTGTTGAGATTAGTGAGGAAGTTAATAATAACTGTCACTTGATAGTGTTATGTTCTTTTTTTCTTGAGATTCTTGCACACTTGATGCAACTGTCAGAATCATTGGCGACCTATAAGCGGCATTTGGATAGGTACATGGATGGGTGCTTAATCTAGGTTAGAAGTTCGGCACAACATCGTGGGCCGAAGGGCCTGTTCTGTGCTGTATTGTTCTATGTTCTATGTTCTAACTGCAACTGCAACATGCCAACTTCTGTGAACAAGCAAAATTTTATTAAGTACAGTACAATACAAGCTTTGGAGAAACCGTAAACACTCTTTGCCATGCTTGCAAAGCGTGTCCAGGAAAGCTCTCTGAACAAAGGAAATAGTCCTTCCTTTATACAAAATCTTTACATCTTTACATCACAGTCAATAATGCTGTCAAGACAAACCCCGTGCCCCCCCCCACCCAGTCACTCCCTCACAGTCACATGCCACACACGACACAATGCAGTGACCTGACCATCTCCAGAAACAATATAATGTAAATCATCCCTTCATGGTCAAATCTGTTGCAAATCATTTTTTTAACTACAGAGGGTAGTCAAATTCCAACTGTAATGTTCTTATTGATTTCTGAATGGGGATGAAAAAGTAAATAATAGGAGGTGACAATGTAAATGGCTTTTGAATAACTAGGAAATGCCATGAAAATGGCTCTGAATAATAGGAGAAGATAAATGTAAATTTCTTACAATCTATCTGTAAATCAGAGGCATCCCACCCTAGCCTTGGGACATCCAGTTTGCTGCAGGTCAACAGAACAAGTTAACTCTTTAATATCACAAAAGCACTATTTATAACACCTTGCACATGATTAATAGAAGACTGGAGTAGTCAATTGATCAGATTAGATATGTTCAGCTTTTTGTGAACTGGATATATCTGGGCAATTTTCCAACATTTGTATGTTTGTTTATCACTATTAGAATATTTATATTTTATAATTATCAATAAAACAGATCATCATCCTAGAAGTACTACAATGTGAAAACAGGCCATTTGGCCCAACAAGTCTACACTGACCCTCCAAAGAGTAACCCACCCAGATCCATTTCCCTCCTGACTAATGCACCTAACCTACACAGCCCTGAACACTATGGGCAATTTAGCATAGCCAATTCACCTAACCTGCACATCTTCGGATTGTGGGAGGAAACCAGAGCACCCAGAGGAAACCTTCACAGACACTGGGAGAATGTGCAAACTCCATACAGACAGTCGCCCGAGGCTAGATTCGAACCTGTATCCCTGGCACTGAGAGGCAGCATTGCTAACCACTGAGCCACTGTGCTGCCCTAACTTCAGTTTTTTTTGTTCACCATCAAGGCTCCTTGTATATGGAAATTGTTTGGAACTCTAATTGCCACTGAATTCAAAATACAAAAGCTAATCAAGAGCCATTCTAGAACCTCAGTTCTGCAAAACAGTGTGAAAATGTGCCATCATAAATTATATGAATTTATATATAATGTCTTATGGAAAATTCTTTTTCTCTTCGTTAACAGTTGTGCATATCTTCTCCCTCCCTTAGAATGGTCTATTACTTATTATCATGATTTTGCCTCTAACTAATTGCCTCTAACAATTGCCTGTGGCAACAGAATATACCCCAATGTCACCAAAGTAAATTTTTCCCAAAATGAAACCTGAAGTCCATATTTCTGCATTATAATCTCTACGTCTTGTTTTATGTCTGGAGGAACCCTTGAAGAGTACAGTGGTTGTTCTTAATTAGGTGCTTTGATTCTGCTTCTTTTGTTGTCCAGGTTAAATTTCAGTGTTAAAATCTTGAAATTGAATAACTGTACAGTGTTATAGCTAGATCTATTAAGACTTTTTTTTTAGCAAACCCTCCCAAAAAGAAGCCGAAATGGAGACTGAATTAATGGATTGTTGTATTATGCTTCTCCATTTTGTGGTTTCTATATTCAGCATTTAAGTAATGCCTTCCAGTTCCAGAAAAACTACATCCAGAAATGTTTGTTGTGAAGGACAGTTGTATGAAATTTCTCAGGAACAAAATTTAATTTTTAAAAATCTTGATTCAATTCTAAAATACAGATCTATCAAAAGCAGAAGTGCTAGTTTTGGAATCTGAAAAGTGAGTACTGTTTATCAACTTTGAATGTTTGGTATTAAAAGCAGTGGTGGGTCTTTTTAGCTCAGTTGGCTGGATGGCTGGTTTGCAATGCAGAGTGATGCCAATAGCATGAGTTCAATTCCTGCACTGGCTGAGATTACTAGGAATGAATTTCTTTCTCAACCTCTCAGGTTAAACCACCACCAGCCATTTCTCTCTAATGAGAAAGAAGCTCTATAGTCTGCTAAGACTGGCAACTTCTTACTTTTAGTAAAAATAGTAAGTAGATTGTTCATTTTGTGTTTTAATAATTTGAACCAATCTACTTAACACTAATTCTCTTTGCAGTATAATTGAGAAAGGAGAGGAGAACTGCAAAGATCTGATTGAAGCTCATAAAGAGTGTATGAGAGCATTGGGATTTAAGATTTAACAAGGCACTGTCTTTGGAACTGTGTGGTGAGTATTAATTCTTTAGAACCTTTTTACTAAGTTTTACTTTTCTAAACTGTGTAATTTAGAGTGACTTCTATAAACATTTAATAAATATTGTATGCATTTGAGGGTTTGAGCAAATGTGTTGAATTGCCCCCTCCCCCGCCATCCCCCAAAATTGATGTAAGAATCTCTTGGGATGACTACCTGATTGGGTACTAGCCAACTAATAAATAGGCACCATCGAGTCATAGAGAGCTCCACCTGCTTTCTGTTTTATTATGATTGCAATATTTCATTGAACCTTTTGGTATTAAAATTGAATCCATGCATACTAGTATTAAGAGGAATATCAGTCTTAATTTATTTGTAAAGTTGCTTGGCTTGAATATACTTTCTGAAGTAACGAAGCACTTTGGGGTTTCCTGATCTCATTTTATAATCCTATTCTACACCATCAGTACAAGGAGGGAAAGAAAAGGAACTGTCAAGTGTAAGATAGTGGACAATGGAGAAACTTGCTATTAAGTTTTGGTTTAATGTGCCATTAACCTTTAAGAAATTATACAAGTTTAGTTTGATGAGTCAAAATATTCAAAGATCAATTCTTGCTATTTTAATATTTAAATACCATTCACCTTTTCATGAAGTTTCCTTTTGATGATGGATTTTTAATGATCTGTCTTAGTTACAGATCTCACAAGTGGCAATTATTCTGTCTAGGTTATTTTATATTTTTTTTAAAAATGTCTGTTTGACCTTTAATGTCACAGAGATATATAACAATAAGAAAAGTAAGCTTGATCTTTTAGAATCGTGGCAAATCTTTGCAATAAGAGCAGTAATTGCTTTTCAACCCTCTGAATGCTGTCTGCATCCATTATATGTTGATTTTTGGAGACCAAGCCAGGGCCTTATTTATCATTTGAGCATGCTAACAGTTTTCCAATTTGGCCCTAAGTTTTTAAAAATACATTACATCTTTAATATTTGTGAATCTACCATTACCTGCATTAATTTACTTAAATAAATCCAGAAAAGGCAGAGAAATGTCCAATTGCTGCTGGAACCTATTTGATTTAATGGAATAATTGTTTCCAGCAATCCTCACCAATTCTTTTTCCCAATACAACCCCATTGCAAAGCTTAAACTGTCATGACCCCTCAGTAAGAACTGAGACAGCAGGATCTATGAGAATAGGAGAATAACTGTAGTCGGTCACTTGGAGCTGCACGGTGAGCGTTGCTGACTGAGAGCTTGTAATCCCACTTGAAATCCCACCTACAGTTTTGGAAGCTCTGGTCCTACAAACCCTGACCCAATATTCAGCCATTGATCCTTGAAAGGATAAACATAGAGCCTGATTGTACTTTAGTGAAAATAGGTGAAACCAGGTGCTGTGATAGTACATTGACATGACAGGTTTAAATTGAGTTCCATACCTGCATGGATTCTGGGATAATTTGTTCTAGATATGAGTTTTTTTTTATTTAACCACACTGCAGATGCTTTAAAATTATTTATTTCTGCATTACACAGGTTTTGTCTTGGATTAAATTAATGTGTGCTGTGCTGCCTGAAATTGAATGAAGATGTATGGGGATACGTTGCTACAGAAAATAACTGTCACAACAAAAGCTGGAACTAATACTTGTCTTCAGTGAAATATATCAAAACTTAGTCAGATGACCAATATCATTTCTGCCTTTTTTTGTCCCACAGTTATATAAAATTGATACTTAAATTTGTAAGATTTATCCTTCAATAAAACTTTGAAAATACACTTTGATCCTATTTCACTTTGTATAGGATTGGCAAAACAGCCATTCACTCTTGTACTGTGTTTTCATTATATTGGATTACAAAGTTCAGCTGTACAAATTTTATCTGTATGTTATAGTACAGAAACTGATTGCGGATGGTTAATAAATTAGATATTTACACTGCAGGAGAGAAATTTCCATGTGTTTGCTATATTATTAAGAAAATACTAATAGCTTCTGATATCCTTTGCGTTAGTTCCAGACTTCAAACCTTTCTTCCTTTAAAGTCTATATCATTGCCGTGGATTTGACCTTCTATTCCATTATTTGCACACCAGATGTGAACTTTTTAATAGAATAAAGCAAGCTATGAATTTGATGGTTTTACTTTTCTTTAAAAATGCAGTGGTGAAAACTATCTAGCTTATTTTATGTTCACCTGTCCTCCAGTACAATTGCAAAGTTAATAAGAGTTAATTTTGTAAAAGAAGAAAGTGAGGATTGCAGATGCTGGAGATCAGAGTCAAAAAGTGGGGTGCTGGAAAAGTGCAGTTGGTCAGACAGCATCCGAGGAGCAGGAGAGTTGCATTTCAAGCAAGAGCTCTTTGTCACAAATGATGAATAGCTCATGCTTGAAACTTCAACTCTCCTGCTCTTTGGATACAACCTTAGATTCTTAAGGTTCTCACACATTTGATGTGACTGCAGCATGCCAACTTCTGTGAACAGCCAAAATTTATTATGCAAGTACAAACTGTGGTGGAACCTTTTAATACTCTTCACAATGTTTGCGAAGCCATGTCAAGGGATCTCTCTGAACAAAACAAAACAGTCCTTCCTTTAGAGTACAAGAGTTTCTCATTACAATCAGTAACACCCACAAGACTACCCCAAGCCATCCCCCCAATAGTCACATGCCACTCAAGACAATGTAGTGTTCACATAATTTCCAGAAACAATATAATCTTTGTGAATCGTTTTTTTTAAACTGCAGGGAGTAATCAGAATTTTAATTGTAATATTCTTATTGATTTCTGAATAGGGGATGATAATGATACTCTGAATAACTAGGAAATGGCAATGCAATAGCTCTAATGGCAAAGGATCAGAATGTAAATTCCTTATATTCTACCTATAAGGCAGAGACATACCACCCTAATCTCAGGACATCCAATTTCCTGCAGGTCAGCAAAGCAAATTAACCCTTTAATATCTTATTCCCTCCTTTTATTATTCCATGATAACCACCTAGATGGGGATGAAAAAGGCACTGCCGGCTTATTCATAAGAATCTTACAGCCAGTACTTAAGCAAGTTACTGACACACAACATACAATGATTATAACAACAAAAATCTCTAGTGCATGTAGTAGATAGGATCGTCCCAGATGGGAAAAAAAAGTTCATCAGTAAAGTTCTTAAATCCACAGTGTTTCGTGAACACTCCACCCCCTCCAAGTTGAGTGGAAATGAGCCAGTTATCCAAAATCTCATTAGTAAAGTCCAATCTGAAAACAAAATCCAGTCTGTCCTTCCACATCATTCCATAGAAATTTGAATTCTTGGATAAGGACAGTTAAATACTTAACAAAACTAATGAGAGTTCTATCCTTGCGGAGAGGCTTCAGATGGAGGATACCAGCACATCTGAGCATGCAGTGCGGAAGCTGCAACTGCAGCAGCAGGTTAGCTGAATGCAGCATTCTTTGCTTCTGCTCCCGCTCTGCTGTCAAATGTAAACAAAGCTAACTGCTGTTTTGATGTTAGCTTCAGTGAGCTTTCATATACCTTAAATGATCGAAAGAGAAGATAAAGCTCACGTGATTTAATATACATTGGAAGGCCACTGACAAAAAATGTACAAACCACCTCTTCACCTTTTTTAGCTTCTTTGCTTTTCATGGTCATGACTGGGAAGCTGATTGAATCTGTTGGAAAAGGCTGTGGAGAGGTGGCTGGTTTACCTGTGAATGGAGAAACTCTAGAGAAGATGTTTCACTATTCATGTCATAGAGATGTACAGCACGAAACAAATCCTTTGGTCCAACTTGTTCATGCCAATCAGATATCCTAACCCAATCTAATCCAACCTGCCAGCACCTGGCCCATATCCCTCCAAACCCTTCCTTTTCATATACCCATCCAGATGCCTTTTAAATGTTGCAATTGTACCAACCTTCACCACTTCTTCTAGCAGCTCATTCCATGTACATACCACCCTCTGCGTGAAAAGGTTACCTCTTAGGTCTCTTTTATATCTTTTCCCTCTCACCCTAAACCTATGCTCTCTAATTCTGGACTCCCCCACCCCAGGGGAAAAGATTAGGTCTATTTATCCTATCCATGCCCCTCACAGTTGTAGAAACATCTATAAGGCCATCCCTCAGCCTCTGACACTCCAGGGAAAACAGCCCCAGCCTATTCAACCTCTCCCTATAGCTCAAAGCCACCAGACCTGGCAACATCCTTGTAAATCTTTTCTGAATTCTTTCACGTGTCACAACATCCTTCCAATAGGAAGGAGACCAGAATTGCATGTAATATTTCAAAAGTGGCCTAACCAACATGACCTCCCAACTCCTGTACTCAATACAATGATGAATAAAGGAAAGCATGCCAAACGTCGTCTTCACTATCCTATCTATCTGCAACTCCACTTTCAAGGAGCTATGAACCTTCACTCCAAGATCTCTTTGTTCAGCAACTTTCCCCAGGACCTTACCATTAAGTGTATAAGTCCTGCTAAGATTTGCTTTCCCAAAATGCAGCACCTCATATTTATCTAAATTAAACTCCGTCTGCCACACCTCAGCCCATTGGCCCATCTGATCAAGATCCTGTTGTAATCTGAGGTAACCTCCTTCGCTGTCCAATTTTGGTGTCATCTGCAAACTTACTAACTATAACTCTCACATCCAAATCTTTTATATAAATGACAAAAAGTAGTGGAACCAACACCGATCCTTGTGGCACTCCACTGATCACAGGCCTCCAGTCTGAGAAACAACACACCGCCACCATCCTCTTTCTTCTACTTTTGAGCCAGTTCTACATCCAAAAGACTAGATCTGCCTGTATTCCATGAGATCTAAATTTGCTTATCAATCTCTCATGGAGATCCTTGTCGAACACATTACTGAAGTCCATACAGATAACGTGTACTGCTCTGCCCTCATCAATCCTCTTTGTTACTCGTTGAAAAAACTCAATCAGGTTCGTAAGACATGATTTCCCACACACAAAGCCATGTTGACTATCCCTAATCAGTCCTTACCTTTCTGAATACATGTAAATCCTGTCCCTCAGAATTCCCTCCAACAACTTGCCCACGTCCAGTCTACTTTCAGGCCCACCGGTCTATAGTTCCATGGCCTTTCTTGTCCTTACCACCTTTCTTAAGTAGTGGCACCATGTTAGCCAACCCCTAGTCTTCTGGCACCTCACCTGTGACTATCGATGATACAAGTACCTCTGCAAGGTGGCCAGCAATCACTTCCCTAGCTTTCCACAGATCTAGGGCACACCTGATCAGATCCTGGAGACTTATCCACTTTTATGCATTTCAAGACAGCCAGCACTTCCTCTTATATAATATGGACATTTTTCAAGATGTCATCATTTATTTCCCTACATTCTGTATCTTCCATGTCCTTTTCCACAGTAAATACTGATGCAAAGTACTCATTTGGCATCTGCCCCATCTACTGCGGCTCCACACAAAGGCTGCCTTGCTGATCTTTGAGGGTCCCTATTCTCTCCCTAGTTACCCTTTTGTCCTTAATGTATTTGTAAAAACCCTTTGGATTCTCCTTAACTCTATTTCCAAAGCTACCTCATGTTCCCTTTTTGCCCTCCTGAGTTCCCTCTTAAGTATACTCTTACTGCCTTTATACTCTTCCAATGATTCACTCAATATATCCTGTCTATATCAGACATAAGCTTCCTTCTTTCTCTTAACCAAACCCTCAATTTCTTTAGTCATCCACCATTCCCTATACCTACCAGCCTTTCCTCTCACCCTACCAGGAATATACTGTCTCTGGACTCTTATTATCTCATTTCTGAAGGCTTCCCATTTTCCAGCCATCCCTTTACATGCGAACATCTGCCCCCAATCTGAAAGTTTTTGCCTAATACCGTCAAAAATAGCCTTTCTCCAATTTAGAACTTCAACTTTTCGATCTGGTCTATCATTTCCCATCATTATTTTAAAACTAATAGAATTATGGTCTCTGGTCCCAAAGTGCTCCCCCACTGACACCTCAGTCACCTGTCCTGCCTTATTTTCCAAGAGTAGGTCAAGTTTTGCACCTTCTCTAGTTGGTACATCCACATACTGAATCAGAAAATTTTCTTTTACATACTTAACAAATTCCTCTCCATCTAAACCCTTAACACTATGGCAGCCCCAATCTATGTTTGGTAAGTTAAAATCTCCTACCATGACCACCCTACTATAGATAACTGAAACTTCCCTACAAATTTGTATCTCAATTTCCTGCTGACTTTTAGGAGGTCTATAATACAATTCCAATAAAGTGATCATCCCTTTCTTATTTCTCAGTTCCACCCAAATAACTTCCCTGAATGTATTTCCAGGAATATCCTCCCTCAGTATAGCTGTAATGCTATCCTTTATCAAGAGTGTCACACACCCTCCTCTTTTGCCTCCCTTTCTGTCCATCCTGTAACATTTGTATCCTGGAACATTAAGCGGTCAGTCTTGTTCATGAGCCATTTTCTGTTATTGCTATGATATCCCAGTCCCATGTTCCTAACCATGCCCTGAGTTCATCTTCCTTCCCCATTAGGCTTCTTGCATTGAAATAAATGCAGTTTAAATTTATCAGTCCTACCTTGTTCTTTGCTTTGTCCCAGACTGTTTGACTCGCTTCTTTTCTCAACTGTACCAGTTTCTCTCTCCTCACTTTCTCTCTGGGTCCCGGTACCCCCCCCCCCCCCCCCCCCTTTACTTGTTTAAATCCACCCGAGCAGCTGTAGCAAATCTCCCTGCCAGTATATTAGTCCCCTTCCAATTCAGGTGCAATCTGTCCTTGTACAGGTCACTCCTATCCCAGAAGACATTCCAATAATCCAAAAATGTGAATCCTTCTCCCATACACCAGCTCCTCAGCCATGCATTCATCTGCTCTATCCTCCTATTCCTAGCCTCACTAGCTCGTAGCACCGGGAGTAATCCAGATATTACTACTCTTCAGGACCTCCTTTTTAAATTCCTGCCTAACTCTCTATATTCCCCCTTCAGAATCTCTTCCTTTTCCCTTCCTATCTCATTGGTTCCAATGTGTACAATGACCTCCTGCTGGGCTCTCTCCCCTTTGAGAACATTCTGCACCCTCTCTGAGACATCCTTGATCCTGGCACCAGGGATGCAACATGCCATTCTGATTTTTCACTGCTAGCCACAGAAACGTTTGTCTGTGCCTCTGACTAGAGAGTCCCCTAACACAATCGATCTCTTGGAACCCGACATGCCCCTCATTGCATTAGAACCAGTCTCGATACCTGAAACTTGGCTGTTCATGCTCCATTCCCTTGAAAATTCATCACCCTCTACATTTTCCAAAGCAGCATACTTGTTTGAAATGGGGATGGCCACAGAAGACTCCTGGGCAAAAGTGAGGACTGCAGATACTGGAAACCAGAGTCTAGATTAGAGTGGTGCTGGAAAAGCACAGCAGGTTGGGCAGCATTCAAGGAGCAAGAAAATCAATGTTTCGGGCAAAAGCCCTTCATCAGGAATGGAGGACACAGAAGACTGCTGTACTACCTGCCTACCTCTCTTACCTTTCCTGGAGTTAACCCATCTATGTGACTGTATCTGCGACTTTTCTCCCCTCCGATATAATTGCCATCCATCACACCCTTTTACTCTTGTAAATTCCTCATTGCCACTAACTGTCATTCCAAATGATCCATTCGATCTGATCGGATTCACAACCAATGGCATTTATTGCAGATATAATCCTCAATATCATGTAAACTCTCCCTAAATTCCCACATCCGACAAGCAGAACATATCACTCTGCTAAGGACCATTTTTGCTTCTTCCAATCTACAAACCCAGAAAATAGCACCATCTTATTTCTCTACAAAGCACTGCTGAGGCTTCTTTCTTTAAGTTTAATCAAGAGACATATCTCAATTAAACATATAATCAAGAAAGAACCTACTCTACTCACCACTGCAGACTGACAGCAAGACCACACTTAAAACTATTTACTTACCTGTTTCTGTGCTGTGACCTCTCCCAAACAGGTTCCTCCAAGATCAGTTGTGAAATTCACTGTTTATTCATTTTCCTAGATGTACTCCAATGTCCAGCATTAAATGAGTTCAACAGCAAAGACAGTAACTACGCGGGTTCACTGCTGTGTCAATTAGCAGTGTGGGCTTCTTTCTCTCTGTATCTATCTCTATCTTTATCTTTATCTCTCTTGCACTGCCTGACCATGTGCTGCCTTTGTTCCTCTGTTCCTCTCCCTTTTAAAAGTGCTGTTGTTTTGACTTGTTTTCTCCAAACTTCCAAAACAATGCAACAGCAGATAAAACAGTAATTGATGCTCCTGCAATTCGAGAAAATCACCTCCAACACCTAAAATACCTCAAAAATGGAGGGAAAAGCCTGCTCCAGCATTTACGTGAGACCAAAGAGTATCATTTGAGAAGGGGGTTATTCCGAGGCAAAAGGGAGCCTTGCACACACAACAGCTGCAAAAAGATTTGTTACAGACAGTTTGATAAAATATGCCCAAGGACAGATAGTTTGAAGATTTGTGACAAATATTGAAGGGGAAAGTAAACTCCTGCAATAACAAACACAGATGAATTAATGGGATTATGGCTTGTGAAAATCTGGAGGACTAAACAAGTTCATTATCCTACAACAGTGATTGATTCTAGCCTCATTAATGAAAGGATGTTTCCTCATTAGGTGAAAAGTGTTAGTCAGGATAAGGACAATAAATCTCAATCTAGTAGGCAGCAAAAATGGATCAGCCTAGCTGATTGTGCAGTTGTGAAAACTGCAGATAATGGCATTTTGCAGCAATTAGTCATTTCTTTGAAATTATTCATAATATTAAGAAAGAGGTTCTAGTTAAAGATTCTTCAGATAATCACAGATTTCAACGTACCCAAAATTGAACAATCACTAATGGCATTAGGGGAAAAGTTTCAAATATAGATATTAAAGTTAATTAATCTGGGGAAGCTTTCCTTTGTCACTAAAGGAATGCCTAGTGCACCCTGTAAGAAACAAATTGCTCACAACTCAATAACTAAAGAGTGTTAGATGTAAAAAGTTTCCAGAAAACTAACTTTAAAATAGAATTAATATCATGAATCTTATACAGTTAGTAAAAATCAACAGTCCTTTTTTTATATAATTAGGACAGTGGAAAAATATGAGGAATAACAAAATTTGATACAGATAGCAAATTAATACAATGAACAACAGAATTCAAGCAGTCCTTAGAGATAAGCTAGTCTAGAACATGTCTAAAGGAATATAGCCAGTTACTTTGGAATGCAAAATAATAAGATGAATTGAAAGATCCCAAGGCCTGGTGATTACAATGTCTGTTAAACATCATGAGATCATGAGGAACCTAGCATTGTCCATTGGAGTGTCCATCATTGATTAGATGTTTCACAGGATCAGATGTATAAAATAAGGTGACAGGCACAGTGACATAAAATGTATAAAAATACTGTATCCCATTGTGAAAGTCAGAGCATCATTGATCTCTCTTCAGATCTGATCCAAAAATTAAGGGAATAACTGCATCCTTACGTTGAGGCCCGATTTGGGGGGAGTCTTTTGCCCTCTCCCTGCATGATCCAGTGACTCCTAGGACTATTTAACTATTATAGAAACTTTGTAGAAAATTACAGTGAGTTAGCCGGACCCCTGCAAGACCTTACGAAAGGTCGGCACGCTAGCTCAAAGACAATTGAATAGGGACCCGAGCAGAAGACAACCTTTGTCAAAATCAGGCAGATACTGGCCTCCACACTAGAAATAGAAATCCCTGATCTGAAAAAGCCATTTCACTTCTTTTGCACTGAAAGCAAAGGCAATCTGTGTGCAGTAGTGGTACAGGGGCATGGAAACAAGCTCAGGCCTGTAGGATACTACTCGGGCAAAATGGATCCCGTCATGATGGGACAACACGTGTACTTGAGCCATCCAATGTGCTACCTGGGCACTAATGACATCCTTCCCCTTGACACAATTGGGGGAGGTCATATTACACTCCCCACATAATATAGTCCACCTATTGGAAGTTGGCAAACTGAGAGGGGTTATGGACAGTCGGCAAGCCAAATGCAGCACCACACTATTGCCAGGAGACAAACACGTGGAAATGGTCAAAGTCAATAGGGAGAACCCAGCAAGCTGTGTGAATCGGGAAGGAGAGACACATGATTGTATCTTCCTCAGGAAGAAGAAAGGCAGGGTCGAGTTAAGAAGAGCCATTAGAGGGGCCAGATGTGAAAAATATATTTGTAGATGGGGCACTAAAGTACTATGATGGTTAGACCTGGATAGAGTTGGCTATGGTTAATTTGAAAGGGGAACTTTTGGTAGTAGAGAGGATAGAAAGATGTAACTCTGCCCAGGTAGCCAAACTAAAATAGGGAAAGAACAAAGGGTTAACATCTACACAGACAGTAGATATACCTTTGGTGTAGTCCATGAATACATGATGGCATGGGCAAGATGAGCTTATGTTACCTCAAGTGATGCAACCCTAGTCAAGGACCTAGTTGTTATAGCAATCAAACCAAAAGGAGCAGCAGTAATTAAAGTTAAAGAGCACAGAAAGATTCAAACACCAGAGCAGAGAGGGAACAACTATGCAGACAGTGTAGCAAAAGCAATGGTAGAACAGGAAGTGATAGTGGTAGCAGCTGTGAAAAAGCAAGAAGCCAAAGATGATGAATGGAACATTCTAAGTTTACAAGCAGCAGCTAGTTTAGAAGGAAAAGCAGGATGGATTAAGGACAGATTAAGTTAGGAGCAGATGATATTTGGAGGAAGGTAAAGTGGTAGCTCCCACATTCAGCCAAGAGACCCTAAGCAATGTTTGCTGTGGACTAGTACACGTAGGGAGGGATAAATTATACAACTAATATCTAATTGCTGGTGGTGGAAAGGAATGGGAAAAGACACAGGAAACTTTTGCCAGAGGTGCACAGCATGTCCACAAACAGAACTAGGATGGGAATTAAAATCAACATGATCCACCAGCCCCATCCATGGGGACAATGGGAACACATCCAAATGGACTTTATAAGAGCAATCCCACAAAGGTAGAATAAGAAATTCTGTCTGTTATGGTCGACCAGTTTACCGGATGGGTAGAAGCTTTCCTCACAAAGGACCATACTGCAACCTCAGTGGCAAAATATTGGCAGCTGAAAGAATACTGGGTGGGGGGGGCCCTCTGACTAGACACCGACCAAGGGACCACCTTCACAGGCAAGTGCCTAAAGGATACATGTAAACTTTTAGAAAAACACAAAAGTATCATATCCCCTACCACCCACAGAGCTAAGGTATTGTAGATAGAATGAATAGAATGTTGAAAAATACTCTGACCAAGGCAATAGTAGGAGAAGGAGTTAAATGGACTCTGTCCCTACTGGCCAATCTGATGGCCCAAAGAGCAAAGCCCTTGATAGCCACTGGACCTTTTCAGCTCATCCTAGGACGAGCAATGACACTCCCCAAGGACCTAATCGCAGGGGGAGGAGCAGAACTGACTTAACAGCAAAGGGACAAGTCTGGGACTACATGAAATCCTGCTGTAAGCATTTACACATTTACTTCATGGACAGGCATGAGACCAGCAGCTTTTCAATGACTGGGAATCTGAGGGATGCCCAGGACAAACAGAACTGCCAGCCCCAGGATCAAAGGTCCTGGTGAAAATAATCCAAAGCAAGAGAGTTTTGATATAGTATTATCAGGTAACAGGTGGGCACATATTAATGAAAGTGGGATTGGTGAATGCAAACACCCCACCCAGTTAAAAATATATAAGGACTAACAGCCAACTAGTCTTGTGTGGTCTGTCTCTCCCTCTGTCTCTTTTTTTCTCTTTCCCTTTTACACATTTTAAGGGCACTCATCACATGATCACCAACAAGCAGCAGGAACAGGATCCTCGACCCCGGGGTGGGAGTCGGAATAGATTAAGGTCACATGTAAATATATGTGACACAGTTGCATAGTGGTGATTATATTGGATGGACATTAACAGCACCCAGGATAAGTGGAAATCAGCAGGGTAAAGCTTTTCTGCTTTTGAAGGTCGGTACCAACCCCAACTTAATACCTTCCATCCACCAACATTTGTTCCCATTAGCAACACATTAAGGTTGGGAAGACCAGTTGCCTCAATTTGTCTTATTTGATCTGAGCCAGGGGATTAGTCTGCAGATCAGAGTAGTTGCACTCAATATTTTAATGTCATCTTGCCTACATCTAAACTTTACAAACCTCACATCAGCCAGAATGTTTAATCACGTCTGGTCTTCTGACCCTATAACTAAGTTTATCCCGTACAATGGCACCTACTTTGTGTGAGGACACAAAGCATATGCCTGGCTACGACCATCTTGGACAGAGTCATGTTACCTAGGCAATGTGGTGTCACACATCATCTCTCTTGAAGGCATTATTGGGACAGCACAAACATGCCATCATGGAAACCGAATAGTTCTTTGCTATCTTGTTTCCCTGCCATGGCGTGGGTAAACTAGTCAGAGAATCTAACAACATAGCAGCAATCCTAGAACAAGTGGCCAACGACACTTCACAAGCCCCAGGCAACTGAAGTGCAGAAATGGATGCCATACAAACCATGGCATAGTAGAACCAAATGGCCTTAGACTGGATATTAGCTGAGAAAGGCAGTCCATGTGCACTCATTGGAAAGGAGTGTTGTGTGTATATCCATAATAACTCAGAGGAAATTACTGATATGGCTGACCACATGCACAAAAAAAATGGACAAACTCAAACAACCCCCAGCCTTGACTGTATGGAGTTGGGCAATGGGGTGGATGGGAACTGTGGGGATTTCTATTGCCCAGGGAATAGTAATTTTTGTCATTGTTGTTTTCTTATGTTGTGTTATTTATAGCCTTTCTAAATGTTTCATTGCTACAATAATGAAGATAACTGCGGAAGAGCCACAGACCAAAAAGGTAGCTCTGCTGAATACCACCAAGACAACAGACTTCTAGAGGAATGGCGAAAGAAATGACAAGATCATCACACACCAGGAAGAGGATCAAAGATACAACACAGCCGAAAGAAACCCCTTATGACCTATAGCTGGGCCTAAGGACAGAACAGATATTGCCACGAGTAACCACCCGATTCAAACAAACTTTTAAATTGAAACTGTACTCCAAACCCTATTTACCTTGCTTTGGATGTAAGTGTTTGTAATCTCCCTATGGCCATAATTTGGCCTAGGGCCAACGTGAGGAACTGTTAGGACTGCCCATATTTGAGAGACACAAAATGGCTGGCAGCTAAGCTGACCCTCTAGCCCTGCAGAAAATAGCTGACAAGTGGTAAAACAGAACTAAAAGCCTGCTCCAGCATTTAAGTAAGACACAATAGTATCTCTGAAAACAGGGTTATTCTGAGGCAAAAGGGAGCCTTGCACACACAACAGCTGCAAAATGATTTGTTAGAGACGGTTTGATAAGAAACATACGAGAGAGAGAGAGAGAAAAAGTGAGGTCTGCAGATGCTGGAGATCAGAGTCAAAAAGTGTGAAACTAGAAACGCACAGCAGGTCATGCAGCATCTGAGAAGCAGAAAAATTGGCGATTTGGGCATAATCCCTTCATCAGGAATGATGGATTTATGCCTGAAAAGGCGATTTTCCTGCTCCTCGGATGCTGCCTGGCCTGCTGTGCTTTCCCAGCTCCACAAGAAACATACAATGACAGAAAGTTTGAAGATTTGTAACAAATATTGAAGGGAAAAGTAAGCTCCTGCAATAAAATCCCAGATGAACTAGCAGGATTATGGTTCATAAAAATCTGGAGGATCAGACAAGTTCATTAAACTACAACAGTGATTGACTCTAGCCTCATTAATGAAAGGATCTTTCTCCATTAGGTGAAAAGAGTTAGTCAGGATAAGAACAATAAATCTCAATCCGGTAGATAGCAAATGGGTCAGCCTAGCTGATTGTGCAGTTGTGAAAACTGCAGATAATGGCATTTTGCAGTCATTAGTTGTTTCTTTGAAATTATTCATAATATTAAGAAATAAGTTCTAGTTAAAGATATTTCAGATCATCACAGATTTCAACGTAATTATGAATACATATACATATCAAAAGCATTAGGGAAAAAGTTTCAAATTTAAATATGAAAGTTAATTAGTCTGGGGAAGTTTTCCTTTAATACTAAAGGAATGCCTAGTGCACCTTGTAAGAAACAAATTGCTCACAACTCATTAGCTGAAGAGTGTTAACAGTAGGGGTAGATATAAAAACTTTACTAGGTCAAAACAATGACTGCAGATGCTGGAAACCAGATTCTGGATTAGTGGTGCTGGAAGAGCACAGCAGTTCAGGCAGCATCCAAGTAGCTTCGAAATCGACGTTTTGGGCAAAAGCCCTTCATCAAACTTTACAATTAACTAACATTAGAATAGAATTAATATCATGAATCTTATAGCAATTAGTAAATATCAACTTCTTTTATGATTAGGACAGTGGGAAAATATGCAGAATTACAGAATTTGATACAGATAGCAAATGAATGAAATAGAATTCAAACAGTCCTTAGACATCAGCAAGTCTGGGATGTGTCAGAAGGATTATAGCCAGTAACTTTGGAATGCAAATTAATAGGATGCATTGAAAGGTCCCAAGGCCTGGAGGTTACAATGTCTGTTAAACATCATGAGCCCATGGGGAACCTAGGGCTGTCCATAGGAATGGAAAGTGAGGACTGCAGATGCTGGATATGAGTCAAAAAGTGTGACACTGGAAAAGCACAGTCAGTCAGGCAGTATCTGAGGAGCAGGATAGTCAATGTTTCGACCAAAGCTCTTCATTAAGAATGAAGCGATTCATTCCTGATGAAGAGCTTATACTCGAAATGTCGACTCTCCTCAACTCTCCTGCTCCTCGGATAGTGCCTGACTGGCTGTGCTTTTCCAGCATCGCACGTTTTGACTCTGTCCATACGAGTGTCCATCATTGATTAGTTGATTCACAGGATCAGATGTATAGAATAGGGTGAAGGGCACAGTGACCATATTGTATGTGATTATTGTAATACAAAATATATAAAAATACTGTATCCTACTGTGAAAATCAGAGCATCATTTCTCTCTCTTCTGATCAGAGCCAAAGATTAAGGGAATCACTACATCCTCACGTTGAGCACAGATTTGGGGGGAGTCTCTGGCCCTCTCTCTACATGATCCAGTGATTGCCTGAATTCTGCCTGCCTCCTGTGTCTTTGTCCCCGGTCAGGGCTTCACGCCTACAGTGACCAATAAAACATTATTCTCAATTATTACAGAGTAGGCTCTCAGGGAAAGTGGATGAGATTCCCTCATGAGTGAAGAGAGTGCCACTGATTCCAAGGCAATAAAAAGAGGCCTGTTATGAAAAATTTTGTTCCCTTGGGAAGCAGCCTGACTAGACATATTTGGAATCTGAAAGACCTATACAGCTTGCTTTTGACCAGTGAGCATGGCATTTCAGACACTCAAAAAAAAAATTCCATTAACTAATTTTCCTTAAACAGTATACAAACACGATCTGCTTGCCAATAAAAATACACTTTGAGGAACCGAAACAGATTAAGTCATCACAAGCAGCCATACTAGCTGGTGATTATGAGGTGATCCACAAATCTTTGTTCCTGTTCCTAGTCACCCCAAACCAACTTGAAAGGATAAAGATAGGGATAATGATAAGAAATTGAGTGCCTGTGGGAGGAAGAAAAATGATGGGAGCCCTTAGGACAGAAAATGTAGTGCTGAGATGAAAGGTGAGGCCAAGTAGCTTAACTGTCTTAACTGCCAAAAGTAGGGTACATCCAGGCCATCTGCTGGAGGCTATGGGAAAAACTGGTGGAATTTTTTGAGGCCTTGTAGACAGACAGTAAAGCAGACCTGGCTATGACTGATTGCAGCTGCAAATCCTGGTAAAAGCAATCCTGAGAGTGTAGATGAGATTAAACAAATCTTTGAAAGTTACTGGTATTGCGTACTATGAGGAGTGACTACATTTTCCAAGGGAGATGTAGCAAGCCTGTAGTAAAACTGAGAGATATTGGGGCCAGCCAACTTTATGCTTGGAGAAGAGAATGCTGTAGATGCCAAAATGCTGGTTACAGTTTGAAGAAGGGTATATGCCCAACCTCATTTCCTTGGTGCATCTGGTGCAAGACCTTATGTCAAGACCAGTGACTATCATATCTAGTTTGCCTGTAAAGAAAATTAACTTGCTTCTCATCAATGACCTGGTAGGATCCAAAGTACTCACACCCCAAATGGTCACTGCAAAACCCACTTAGGTCAAGGAGACCAAACAATTGGAGGAGAAAATGCTTGGCACGTCCCCGAACAGTGTTCATGTGACCCAAGGTCAGCCAAACTAGTAACCCAAGGTCAGCCAAACTAAGCCACTGGAGGCTGAGTTGGCACTGAAAACAGAAGACAATCTAAATTGGTTATCCAAAATCTCTTGCGGGAGTCAAGAAGACCCAAGCAAGAAATAAATAGGAATTCTTTGGAAGCAGCCCAACAAACTGATCCACTGTTAAAAACAACACCTCAGATTGCTCACAATGAAGCTTAGGCAGAAGTATTGCCTATCTGTTATTACAGTTTGTGATTGGGCCTGCCATAATTTGGGCCACCCATATATAGTTCAATGGGATATTTGATATCCGACCAAATCACTGGAACAGCAAATTCAGCTTCAGATAAGCACCTCATAGATAAGATAACATACTAATGCAGCATTCCTTCATTGTTGTACAGAAATGAAACACTAGATAAAGCATATCCAAGCTACAGGATACAATCTTCAATAATCTAGCCTGCAAAGGTCAAGTCAGTGTTGTTCTAATGAAGGGCTTATGCCCAAAACGTTGGTTCTCCTGCTCATCAGTGCTGCTTGGCCTTCTGTGCTTTTTCAGCACCACCACGTTTTGATTCTGATCTCCAGCATCTGTGGTCCTCACTTTCTCCTAGTCGTTGTTCTATTCTTGCCTATACTGCACATTTCTTATTCAATGGTTTTGATCTTTTTGAATTTTACGCTCCTTGTGATTTGTCCTGTTATTTTATTCAATAACATTTTAAATCAAAGTATCAAAATCTACTATTTTGATATTATTTAAATTGGACAGGACTCATAACAAAAATTACCAGAATGTTGCGGTTTGAATTATAAGGAGATGCTGTATAGGCTAGGACTTTTTTCACTGGACACATGAGGTTGAGGGATGATCTTATAGAAATTTATAAAATCATGAGAGGCATAGATAAGGTGAATAGCAAAAGTCTTTTCTCTTGGGCGAGGGAGTTCAAAACTAAGGGGCATTTTTTTTAAAATGAGAGGAGAAAAATTTAAAAGGTACCCAAGGGGCAATTTTTACACACAGAGAATAGGTCGTATATGGAATAAAGTGCCAGAGGAAATGGTAGATGCAGGTACAGTTACAACATTTAAAAAACATTTGGATAGGTACATGAATAAGAAAGGATTACAAGGATATGGGCCAAATGCAGACAAATGGACTAGTTTAGTCTGGAAAACATGGTCAAACTGAAGGATTTGTTTCTGTGCTGCATAATTGTATAGATGTAAATTGGACAGAGGATTTATTTAAATGTTATAATGGATCTTATATATCCATAATGTACTCAAAAGCTTTTCGTTAGGTCAGAAATCAAGGATACCCATAGCCCAAATATTGAGTTTCAGTTCTCTAAAGGGACTTAAATACACAACATTTTGACTTGTAGGAAGAATGTTAATACTGATCAAAGCTGACATTATCTAAATTAGATACAAATATTATTTTCTCTGAATCATCAGGGTACAATAATACTGTGAAGTTTAAGGTAACTGTGAAAGAAGGTTAATGCTTCATTTGAATAATCATCTGATTTTTTTTGACCAGACAGTAGATAGATTCTGTACAGAGAAGATGTGCTATATTTGAATATGTCCCAAATCTGGAAACAATTAATGTAGTCCCATAGTGTATGTTGGCTATTTTCTTCTCAATTTAATTGATTTCTATATCTCTAAGGGTATTTTGTAAGTTTTAGTACAAATTCTATTAACCAGCACATTCAGACCCAAATCTTGAGATGTCTGACTCTAAGATTTCTGAACCTGAATTCCAAAAAGTTTCATTATTTATGAACTGTGTGTCTCACTTCAGGACTTTAACAATCATGTTTTATTGAAAAGAAAAGATTTTCCCCTCCCACTTCTGATTGTTAATCAAAACATATATTTTCTCAAAAAGGCAATGAGTACTTTGTAATTTTGTAATCTGTAATTAGTAATGTTAGGATATAAGTTGCATTAATGCTAGGCAAACCCAACCAGAAGAATTTATTTGGAAAACAGGCATTTTGTCTTGGGTGGTATCTATCCTTTGCTGTGTCATATTCACCTATTCTCTGTACTGTGTGTCTGCTTTTTACTGAAGGTGTCAGCTTTTAGAAGCATTTTCATCAAGAGTGATTGGTTCTGCCTATACTAAGACCAGTCAGTAATACGGCTAATAGGTCCTTTTGAGACTGCTTGGCATCTGACAATTTTAGTCATTATTCCATGTTTCTCTCATTGAATGGCCCCTTAAAAATAAACTAGGATATCATAATGTTTCACTTATCTCTACAATTGCATGCTTGAAATGTGAGATTAGGAACATTGGTTATTTGTGGCAAACTTAGCAAGCCAATACCTGAAGTAGACAGATATACAGTTCTCCAATGTTGTTGATGAAATACCAGTAAGCAGGTGTCGTTCATTAGTCTTACAGCAATTGACATTTACATGGGGGCTCTTATGTTGCAATGCTATAGTGTTCCTACCCCTGAGCCAGGCAACCTTGGTTCAAGCCCCACCTGCTCTATAGCATCTCTGGACAGGTTGATTATGGAAATATCTGGATATTTACATGCATCATTCTCCATTCAGATCTAACCTGGCAGCCAGGAATTCAATGAATAGTGCAGGAAAGCTTGTGATTCTAAATCTCATGAGAGAGACCCTCGAAGACAGGATAATCCTTGCAATACTGAAATATAGAACTCAGATTATCAAAAGGTTTCAGTAAGAACTGTACCTTTTTTTCTATGTCTGCATGATATACCTCCAGATTCTTGAACAGCTAAAAATCTTTAAAAATTAATGGGCATGACAGACTTGAAACAATTGGCAGTCAAGAATCTCAGTCTGCATTGGCCATGAACAGATTACTAACCTGAGTCAAAATATAAGAATTTAAGAATTTTCTAGGGGTCTGGGTAACAAGGGCTATGACAAGATTTGTGGCCGAATCGGACCAGAAGGTTGGCAAGGCCGATCCTGACATTGGGAACATTTGCTCCATTTTTTATGCTTTTGACAAGCAATATATAGAGATTCTCACTAGTCAGCAGTGTGTTGCTAATTAAAAGGACACCATTATTTGTTAAATGTTTTGTTACCAGTCTAACACAACCTAATTAATATTCATCTTTCCATCATACCAAATGTACCCAATAAGCTAGACATTGGGAAACCAGAGCAGGTGCCTGACAGATTCAGCTCTCAACGTGCTCTATAAGATCTCCTTGTTGCTTACAATCAAACTGCATCATGGGACATAATGCAAGGGCACTCCTCTTCCATGGATATTGGCATTTGTAAATCCCTCATGTTATGGACGAGGCCAGACCCCCTCCAAACATTTCAAGAAAGTAGCCCAGACCCTAACTTTGCTAGTTGTTTTAAGTAGGATATTCCAGGAGGGATGCAGCTAGTCAAACCACTTAGTTTTAAATAAAACAGAATTTATTTACAAGATTACCGAATGAAACACAAACAAAAGAGACCAGAACACCAAATAACATTTCCAAAAACCCAACAGATTATACCATCTCAATGATGCTGTTTCCAATACTTGCAACAATCCCCAGATACACCCCTTGGCACAAAAGATAAAATCAAACACAGGGTCTGACAGGAGAGATGTCAGAGAGAGGGAGGATCAGCATGGACCTGCTTCTCTTGGATCCAGCAGCTTCACAACTGCCTGACTGCCTTCAGTGAACAGCCAGACTGCCCAAAAAACCAAATCAAACCAGAGAAAAGCTGAGTTGGGAGAACTGGCCACTTCCTTTCATTGTACAACTGTTTATTTTAAAACTTAAAAACCTTTTGCATGAGGCAGTATCAGTTAGCTAGAATCAAATTGGCCCCAAAACCCTCCAAACTTACTCTTTTCTGAGTCTGCTTCTTTTACAACCTCTCTGAAAAAAAAGCCAAGGACACTGTAACCTTGTTAAAGGCACAGCATCATCACACCTAAGACCATCATGGTATCTCTCTGATACACAGGTAAGTCACTTAAAAAGCACAGACTCACACTGTGAGGGAACCAGCCAATGGAATTGAAGGACTGCAGCAGGGACACTTTACATGCACAGACAAGCATTCAGCTCATGGGTTATCCCAGGCTGCAGCTCAGGGCTGTTTGCTTGCTTTCATAGCTCTCGCTCACTTAGTACTTACCTCCATGCTTACTTATCCTTGCCTTGACATGCTGTGCCTGTTAGTGTATTGACTATTAAGCCAGGTCAAAGACTGTCAGTCCTGCTGTATTGACTTGCTCTTTAGCACACAGACAGATAGGGATTTGTCTGGGGGTGAGATGATATCTTGCTGTACAGCACACTGAGACATCTAATACTTACACCACAATGCCTGTGCAACAAACACACTGCACCTTCATTCAACCAACTGGAAACTGGGTGAGTCCTGGACCTTAGTTTAGTCAAGGGAAAGCCTCTGTCTGTCATGGGGTCCCAGTACTGCCAGTCACAAGCAAATGCAGACCCAGTTCAGGTTTTTAGCCTTGGTCAGTTGCCTGTTCGGATGGTAGAGACACAACCCCCATTAACAGAGTGCAACAAGTTGACTCACTGTGTGGAGAAGTGTGCTCCTCATCATCTGCAGGGTATACCATCAATGACTGTTCTGAGATATAAGAACTTCCTTCACTCTTCTCTTCCCAAGACAATTCATTTTGACTGAGAGTCCTGTGCCTTGCCACTGTTGGGTCCTGCTTTGAGACCTACATGCACTGTAACCATCCTCCATTTCCATAGGATCTCATTGAACATTTGTCATAACCAGTCAATCAGACTCCACCACAGTTTCCTCAATCCTTCCTCATCTTAAAATACCACAACTCTCGATTCCCTCTCATATTTACCCCATCTCTCTTAACCTGCATTATTTGCTTCAACCAGAAAATGACAAATAGTGGGCTTTATAAGAATGATACAAAATTTAGGCCTCCCCCAAACATTCTCTGTTTCTTTGCCACTGGAGAGGAAGGCAAAAGCTCTATTCAGGACTCTCAACCCAGTATGTCCAGTGATTATACAGTTCAGCTGACTCAAATCATCTACTGCCCTACCTCAGATGAGAGTTTTCCTGGCAACTATTGCCTGCTGCACTTAACAGATAGGGCCATTTCATGCATAATGTCAGGATGTTTCTAAGGATGATGGAATGTACTAATGATTCCTCCTGCTGTCTCACATTGATGTGATTTGATAGCTGACTCATTCCTTTTTGAAAAGCTCGTGTCGAGATTTCATTCTGTTTTTTGCAACTGCTCCTGCCTTTTTAGTCTGTCAAGTTAAAAATAAAATGATATTGTGTTTTTGGGAGTGAATGATTACAAAATTGAATTTATATCAAAACTATTTTATAATAAAAACTAATATTGTCTAAGCCAAATGGTTAAAAATTCTGAATCATAACAGAGAATGCAGTATTATAATCCAAGAATTTCTTATAATTGCACACGTTATAAGAGCAGAGAGAGCCGAATTCCTTATTAGATTGCAGCCGTGTTGTCGCTGCATCCAGTATATAATTTATACAATATATAAGTTACTTTGCTTTTGGCCCTGTTTTGTGACAGCAGCAGCTGTCAGTACAGGCATCAACAGTGAGTAGAGGTAGCAACTGTGAGTGCAGACAGCAGCTGGCTAAATACTCTATATTCTTTATATATGTTGCCTTTTGAAGAAAACTAATGTAGTGTCATTGATAGATTTACAGTGTTAACTATAGTTGTGGCCCTATCCATTTCTCTTATTTTTCTATATTTCTACATATTTTCTTTCTTTAGAACTTTTTAAGTCTGCAATCTGCGCATTGGTTTTTATTGTAATTAACATGCCCACTTCAAAGCCTGATCTTCCTACACTCTGCCTACAGGACTCTTAGTAAGATAAGATAAAACTTCAGTTGTTTTAATTAGCTTGAATAGGGCAAGTTTTGAATGATCCCTTTCTTGACATTGTTACAAAGGAAGTAAGATAAATTAAAAACTGAGTGCATATTTTTGGCAATGCAAAGTTTTGTTTCTATTATTACTGAATCCTTTTTAAACAAGATGAATACTGAGTACAAATTAATCCTGTTTCATATGCTTTATGTTTTATTCTAGAGGACTCCCTGACCTTAAAATAATTCAAGAATAATTAGATTGGTGACCTTTAAAATTTAACATACCTCAGTTTTGAGGATCATTCTTGTTTGTCATTCCATCCTTGCATTCTGTTGCGACTAGCTGTAATTACATGGTTTAAATGACCAAAACTAATAAATGTTATCTCATTATAATCTGTGTAATGTTATACTAGTGGTTGATCCAGCTGTACATGGTATATTTTGAACATTTTTCATTTTATACATTGTAATATTCATGTACCATTATCATTCACCTTACATTATACAAATTTATAGTCTGGATTAACAAAAAGTCAAATAATTTCAACCAAAACTGACATGGTGGAAATTGGATCGACATGGCCTGATCATAAACAGAGGGCCATCCCTCCATGCTTTGTATGCCAGATCATAAAGTGGTTATACTCTATCCACTTGAACATTGCCATCAAATGTCTTGGAATCTAATAAACCACATGACAGCACATAGGTGCAGCATTTCATTGATCAGTTACCTCTCAAAACATTAATGCACTGTTCTAAGCAGGACTCACAAAATCAACAGCTAATTCTTTTTAAAATCAATCTTACCTGCGTGTCAATAGGTGATCCATATTAGTATCCTCATGAGTTCCCCTGCCATATTGGTGCCTTTTTTCAACCAATTCCATCCAGTTCTTATGACATCAACAAACATTGTGCTCACTGGACACCGATGAAGGGCTTTTGCTTGAAGTGTTAATTTTCCTGCTCCTCGGATGCCGCCTGACCTGCTGTGCTTTTCCAGCACCACTCTAATCTAAACCCTCACTGGACATAGTCAAACTTCGGCTTCTGATCAGATGTACAGCACTGAAAACTGGTGTTGTGGATCTAAGCTTAATCTTTGCCAAATTGTTTCACTATAGTTATAAAATTAGGATCTAGTTGACAACATGGAGAATTGCCAAGGTATTTTCTATCAACAAAAACAGGACAAATCCAATTTGCTCAATTATTGCATCAAGATCCACTCTTAATCATGACTAAAGTGATGGAAAGTGACAACAGTTCTATCAATCAGGGCTTGCTCATTAATAGCCTGCTTGTTAATGCTCAGATTGGGTCCTGCCTGCACTATTCAGCTTCTGACCTCATCCCAAACTTGGTCCTAATTCAGTCATGAGCGAAAGTATTGAATTTTAATGGTGAGCTGATTGTGACTTCTTGGAACATCAAGGCAGTACTTGAGTAAGTGTAGCATTAATGATCTCAAGCATAATTGAAGTTAATGGGAATCAGAGAAATCATGTCACAGGTTAGAGTCATACACAGCACAAATGAAGATATTTGAGTCATTGGGGGCCTGTCATTTTTGTTCGAGGACATTGCTTCAAACATCCCCTAGGATAATGTCCAAGTTAATTAATGCTTCATCAATGATCTGCCCTCCATTTTAAGGTGACAGGTGGGGTTCTTTGCTAATGGTGGCACATTTGCAACTTCTCGATATTGAAGCAGATTATGCCCATGTGTAGCCAGAAATGATAATATTCAGGCTTGGGTCAATCAGTGACAAGTAACATTTGCATCAACAAGAACTAGGCAATGATCATCTCCAGCCAAGGTGAATATAACTACTTCACATTGAGTTTTAATAGCATTACCATTACGAAATCTCCCACAATCAATATGAGTTATCATTGACTGAAACTTGAAATGGACCAGCCATATAAATACTGTGGCGACAATAGCAAGCTAGAGGTTAGGAATTCTTCAGTGAGAAACCTATGTTCTGACTTCCCCAAACCTGTTCACCAGCTACAAGGCACATGTCCAAGGTGTGATGCAATACTCTCCACTTCCCTGCATGCGGCAAGTGCCAAAAACTCTCAGGGTGCTCAGCACCATCAGGTTAAAGTATACCACTTGATAGACACCAAGCCATCCCTCAAATATTTACTTCTTTCACCTTTAATAACCAGGTCTGAGGTGAGGTTCACCAATTGTTATGCTTCCAGAGGGGATATGCCACACTCTTAAGCGCCTGGGGGAGGAAGTAAACTGGCTCCCTTTCTTTATTCATGTGCCCCCTCAGTTCGCTGTAACAAGGTTAATTTACAATGAATCCTTTTCCTTCTGAATACCTTTTCAAAAAGAGTCAATTTAACGTATGTTTTGAATGAGGACAATTTAACAAGGTTTCCCTAAATTAACAAAAAGAGTGAATCTAATGCATGAGAGGAAATACTAACACAATATGCATTCACACAGATTAAAAATAAGAGGTAAATTCAAAAAGATGAAAGTTTCAAGAAAAATATCAGTCTTTGAATTGCTCAAAAAGAAGAGATAGTTGAATGTTGTGGCAATTGCAGTGAAGGTATAATGCTATCATTTTTGAACAGTCGGCTTCATGTTCCATTGTTGGACAGGTTTGTTGAGACCCTCAAGTGGGTTGATTCCTTTTGACTGTGATTGAGCTCCAGCATTCAGGGTGACAGACCATTCTTTTGTTGTTGTGTTTTCCTTTAGACTGACTGGCTAGCTGACTTATGGTATTCAGATTGAGAAAATGTCTTTCACTGGGGTAAATAGGGATAGTTCTTCAAATGTGACCTTAATCGATAATGGTCAAGCCTAGGCAGTTACATATGAGAGCATTCAATCCCACTAACCCACTCCAATAGACGTGAAACTAAAAACTCATGGCCTTGTGTATTCTTTGAATGGAAAAACACAAAAACTGTGTGCAGTTTGGGACAATATTGGAAGGGGGAGCCATGCTGTTCCTTTTTAATTTTGTAGTCACAAGAAATCACTGTCCAGCCTGTTTCAATTTACCTGTCCACGATTTGTAGGGCTGTTGTTTGACATTCCCTTCCCATGCTTTGGTTTGGAATTCTAAGGGTCTGTCTCAGCAGCCAGCCATCTAATTTATATCCGCAGACAGCAGATGCACCCTTCTGGCTGCATCAACCTTCTTTTAAAAAGACATATTTTGGAATTATACATTAAAAATATCCACAACCATTTGGGTTTCTGACTGGGATCACAACATTTCTGCACAGGGTGAATGAAATGACATTCAATTTTATTTCATTATAAAGGGTGAAAATAATTAATTACATAAAACAGCAACCTCATTCACATTCACACACATATCCATTCTTTCAGACTCAGTCAATCTCATCTTTTCAGATCCAACTGGGTCTCTCTAAGTTCTGAACAGAGTGCTTGCAATCGCATTTGAATTCCTGGCAATGTGGGTGTGGATTATCAGGTGGGATGCCTGAAGGAATCAACTCTAATGGTATAACTAGGCATTCTGGATCTTAAGCTTACCCACACCTAACATATTATCTACACAATCTTCCAGCCATGGTATTGGGTAGGATCCATTCTGGTCACTGCTTTAATTTTTTCATAGTCAGTGCAGAGCCTTGTGGAGTCATGTGGCTTAGGCACAAGTTAAGCTGGTGAGTTGCAATTACTGCTGCTAGTCTCAATATTTGATGTTCTGGCATGCAGTTAATCTCTCCAACCTGGGCCAGCTTTTCTGCGGTTGGCAGTAGGGATATTGTTTGACAGGAAAAACCTCCCCACACTTCAGGTGTATAGTGGTGCAGCCTAGCTTGTCCCTGCACAAACTCTTGAAGGCCTTGTGCAGTCTCATTAAATCTGCCTGATAGTCAAACACCAATCACAGATTTGAATGCTGTTGGCATTAAATTGGGTTCCTTTTGTAACCAATCTTGCCATCGTCTTTGCTGAAGCCCCCAATATCAACGTCTTGGTGATTAACTTTGACTAAAAACAGTATTGGACCAGCAACTGGGCTCTTGAGGTGCAATGGTAAAGACCCTATCTCTATGAACAGGATTAATTAGGAAATATCTAGAACTGGGCCAGCCATATACTAATTTGGCAAAAATACATGACAAAGGCCCGGAAGTTTGCAATTAATAGTTCACCTCCTGACTCCCCAACGTTTATCTATCATCTAAAGGCACAGGAGTGTGATCAAATGCTCTGTTGTTGCCTGGATGGTGCAACACCAACTTGTCAATAAGCTCAGCACCATCTAAGACAAAGCAGCATGCTTAATTAGCACCCCATTAATCACCTTCAGTGGTCATATCCTTCATCACTGATGAGGGTTGTAGCTTCCAACTCCGCATATTTGGACAAGGAGCGGTTGCATGGGAACACTACAACATGCAAATTCTCCTCCAAGCTTCATAATACCTTGACTTGGAATTATTTTTATTTTATTTAATCATTCATGAGGTGTGGCTGCATCAGTATTTATTGCCCATCCCCAGTTGTCCTTGAGAAGACAGTAGTGAGCTGCCTTCTTGAACCACTGCAGTCCACCTGCTGTGAGTTGACCCACAATGCTATTAGGGAGGAAATTTCATGAGTTTGTCCCAGTGACAGTGAAGGAATGATGATATATTTCCAAGTCAGAATGGTGAGTGGCTTGGGCTTGGAAGGTGCTGTCTAAGGATCCTTGGTGAATTTCTGCAGTGCATCTCATAGATAGTACACACTGCTGCTACCGAGCGTCAGTATTGGAAGGAGTGAATGTTTGTGAATGTGGCATCAATTAAATGGACTGCTTTGTCTTGGATGATGTCAAGCTTCTTGAGTGTTGCTAAGCCAAATCCCTGCAACCCCATTCCTAAAAGCACTTACACCTCAATAACTGCAGTGCTTCAGGAATGCAATTCACCAACAACTTCTCAAGACAAGTTAGGGATGCACAATAAATGCTGGCCTAGCCAATGTCCCTCACATCTCACAATTCTAAGGATATGCAGTAAGCTATTTTGTACTGAGATGAAAAATTTCATCATCCAGAGAGTTGTGAGCCTGTGGAATTCTCTGTCACAGAAAGTGGTTGAGGTCAAAGCACTGAAAGTTTTTAAGAAGCAGTTTGATATAGTTCTTAGGGCTAAAGAGATCAAAGGGTATAGGAGAAAATGGTGTTGGGTGATTGGGGGTTGGGCCTTGTGGTATTGTCGCTGGACTATTAATGCAGAGACCAGGTAATGTACTGGGCACCCAGGTTTGAATCCTGCCATGGCAGATTGTGGAATTCGAATTCAATAAAAATCTGAAATTAAGACCCTCATGATCACCATGAAACCATTGTGGGTTGTCAGAAAAGCCCATCTGGTTCACTAATGTCCTTTAGGGAAGAAACCTGCCATTCTTACCTGGTCTGGCCTATGCGTAACTGCAGATGCACAGCAATGGGGTTGATTCTAAATTGCTCCAATTAGGAACGGAAACAGATGCTGGTCTAGCTTGCAATGTCCCCATCTTGTGAATGAATTAAAAGTAAAACAAGGTACTGAGCAGGATGTTCAGTCATGATGATAATGAATGGCACAGTAGGCTCTGAGGGCTGAATGGCCGACTCCTGGTTCTAGTTTCTATGTTTCTACAAAGAAAGTTTCTTTGAGATGTGGATGATGAACTATATCCTCCTCAGTGGCTACACTGCGTCCAATGTATTGACACAAAGTCGTTTAAAAAGGGTAGTGCAGTGATAATTGAACTTTACAATTTTAGTTGTAGGGAAGGAGAGTTTATCAGGAGCTTTCCTGTTTGAAGATACGTCATTGAGAGTTGAAATGAAAAAAAAGAAAATCCTTGTGGACATTAAGGGTTAAGTTGAAGTACAGATCAGCAGAATGTAAACTGCAGGATGTATAGTGTATGCATATTCTCCTAATAATTTTATGGTTGATACAAAAGACTATATATCGTTATGGTGCCTGTTATGTTCAAGATGGAAACAATATCTTATCAACTGTGTGTCACAGTTATGTTAAGTGCCATCTGTTCCCGCTCAGTGCTCCTTGGATTTCAATTCCAAACATGGTAACCTTTTCATTGCAACTTAGCTCTGTTGCCAAGAGAAATTCTCTCTCTCTCTTTGCGCACACACACACATGCACATTGTGCTCTCTCCCTGCCTGGTTGGGCTCTTCAGCGATTAACTCAAAATCCGAAAGATCTCCCAAGTTTGCCTTTCGAGCAGAAATGTTTCGGGAAAATTCAAGTTTCATCGAGACTATTTTGTACGATAGTCCTGGATGTAAGATTCTGAAAAATGGGAGTGAAGGAGCCATTTACCACTTGGCCAATGTCATGTTTACACTGGGCTACATGAGCGGCAGTGGGTTCTTTGGTCTCGTCTATCTGTTCAGTCTTTTGGGCGTTGGGTTTTTCATTCAGTCTCTTTGGGGCTGGGTCGATGCCTGCGGGGTGGATATTTTTATGTGGAGCCTGTTACTTTTTGTGTTCTGCTTGGTCCAACTGGCGCACATTGGTTACCGGCTGAGGAAGGTGAATTTCGAGGAAGACTTCACGAATCTTTACAAAGCCATGTTCCAGCCGCTCGATGTGCCGCTCAGTGTCTACAAGGAGATCGTGAACTGCTGCGATGCCGAGGTGACGAGTCTCTCCCGTGAGCAGAACTACGCGGTGGAAGGCAAAACCGCAATTGACCGCTTGTCTCTGCTGCTCTCCGGCAGGTCAGTGGCAGCAAGTGCTCGGAACCGGACAGTCAGCAACATATACACTGGGGGGGAGGGGGGTGGTGTGCTCATTTGTTTGGTGGGATGTAACTGACACCAACACTTCTAGAATCGCCCTTAAAAAGCATGTTGTGTTGCAATGTAATCAGTTTTGTCAAATACTCCAGTTAAACCACTCTCAGTTACACAGATGTGTATGTGTTTTCATCAACAACGTTGCGTCCAGGTTCAGTTTTCCGGTAACACAACACCGTTACTTGACTTTTTCTAAAGAGCGAATGCTCCGAAAGAAGTTATTTTTCTTTCCGCCGACCGCCTCAGGTTGTGCTTTTCTGAGAGTAGGCGGGGGCTAAGATCAAGCACAGTTTACGCTAACTTTTTATTTGTTTTATCGTAGACGTCTCGCGTTTTCATGTGATTCCATTTGGTGTTCAAATAGAACACGGCATCCTGGGCCCTGAGAATCCAGCCTTGGGAAGGTGCCAGTGTTTACTGAAGGATCCCTGATCCATGTTACAGATTCCTAGTACCCTCGCCCTCCCTCCTCCCCCAGTACTGATGGAATGTATACTCACCAATTCTTTATGTTAACAGCTGTAACATGGTTTGTTGACTTTTTTCACTAATACCTAACAAAGTTTTACACTCTTTTAGTTAATATTACGTACAGTATGGAAACAAGCCCTTCGGCCCAACAAGTCCACCGACCCTCTGAAGAGTAACCCATCCCTCTGACTAATGCACCTGACACTATGGGCAATTTAGCATGGCCAATTCACCTGACCCACGCGTCTTTGGATCGTGGGAGGAAACCAGAGCACCTGCAGGAAACCCACACAGACATGGGGAGAATGTGCAAACTCCACACAGTCACCCAAGGCAAGAATCGAACCTGGGTCCCTGGTGCTGTGAGGCAGCAGTGCTAACCACTGAGCCACCGTACTCAGGATACATGAAGTAATTGGCCCTGTTTAAGGACATTGCCAAGTGGGTCAGTTCTGCTCTGGGATCAGTGATTCAGCCTGACCAGACCTGTGCTGTACCGGGTAGGATGATCTCTGAGAGCTTCATGCTGCTCAAGGATATGATTGCCTACGTGCAAGACAGGGAGGTGGATGCCTCATCAGCCTGGAGCAGGAGAAGGCTTTTGACAGGATATCCACATACCTACATGTGAGACATGCTGTCCGAAATAAGCTTTGGAGGGCATCCGACCACTCTGCACCGACATTGTTAGTGAGCCCCAATCAACGTGTGGAAATCAGAAAGCTTCCCGATCAGATCCGGAGTCAGGCAGGGCTGCCCACTCTCTCCTGTCTTATTTAAGTGTTGTTTAGAGCCGTTGGCCGAGTCCATCAGGAAGGATGTGAGCCTGAGAGGGGTAACTATTCCAGGCAGCAGAGGCCTGCCAGCCAAAGCTCCCCTGTACATGGCTAACATCACCATTTTCTGATTGGATTCGCTGTCAGTGTGCAGACTCATGAGCATCTGCAATCAGTTCAAATGGGCCTCGGAAGCCAAGGTAAATCAAGGCAAGAGTGGGGAAATGTCTTCGGGAACGACCAACTGATCCTTTATCCCCTTCACCATCAGGACAGATTTCCTGAAGGTGATAGGAATATGGTTCATAAGGGCTGGGGTGTATGGGAAGAGCGTATCGCCAAGGTTAGGCAGAAACTTGGCTATTGGGAGTATCGTTTCCTCTCCACTGCGGGTAAAAATCTGGTCATCAGGTGCAAGGCACTCTCTCTCTCTCTCTCTCTCGCTGTTGTACATGGCACAGGTCTGGCCCATTCCCCGAACCTGCACCATTGCAGTCACCTGAGCCATCTTTCACTTCATCTGAAGGATTAAGATGGTCCATGTCCACAGGGACACAATGTACCCAACACTGCCATCATCCTGATGGTCACCTTTGTGTATGGCTTCTTCACGGTGTGTGTTGACCCTTGGTATGCAAACACAACGTGTCACTTCCTATTGATGGTCTACCTGTCCCCAGTGTTGTGAAGGATAGGGGGATAGGTCTGGCCTTGTTTCCGCAGTAGTTGCACTATTCTGTGTCACATGTCCTTCGTGAAGAAATTTGCAAAGAAAAATACCTTTGAGCACAAGTCCATCAGGAAGTGGTTTGCTCGTAGTATCCTGTAACCATGCGGTAAAAGAAGAGGGTGGATCCTATTGAGTGGCTATTCGGCAGAATGCCTCATCACCAGAACTTTCCAATAAGCACCAAGACATCGCTTGGCTGGTAGTGAGAAGGGCACTACTTGTGAAATCCTTCATGTATGCTCAGAAGCTCTACACCACCACATGCTGCCCTTGAAGTGGCGGGGGTGGGCGGGGGGGGGGTGTGGAGAGCAGGTACAGACTGTTATGCATCTACATCTGGAATGTGCCTTTGCAAAGCAAGTGTATCTGAAGAAAGATGCAATGGATTTTTTGTCGAGGTTCGTCCTGAGCAGCTCCATGATGCTGGACTCTGTGCTCTATATTCTGTTCCCTGGGAGACACTCTGAGATAAACATGGACTGCACCGGGAGGACCATCAACTCAGTGAAAGATGCTCTTTGATCTGCCCAAAACTTGTTGGTCTTCCAGAACAAGGAGTTGACCTGACAGAGTGTTGCAGACTGGCGCATTCTAAGGTCCACGGCTACAGGTTGAGGGATGCAATAAAGCTTGGGGCAGCTGCCACCAAGGCACAGTGGGGAAAGACCATTGTCTAAGGCCTTTCTGCTGAAGTTAAATGGGGATTCATTCAGTTATCAGACCCTTCCGCTGCCTCAATTATATGTAAATATCTCACAGGATCTAGGGAGAACTGGCTGATTGGATACAAAATTGGCTTGAAGGTAGAAGACAGAAAGTGGTTATAGAAGAAACTGGAGGCCCAAGACCAGAGGTGTGTCACAGGGATCGGTGCTGGGTCAACTGTTACTCTCCATTTATATAAATGATTTCGAAGTGAATTTAGGATGTATAGTTAGTAAGTTTGCACATAACAGCAAGATTAGTGGTATAGTGGACAGTGAAGAAAGTTATCTGGCAATGCAATGAGATCTTGATCAACTGGGCTAGTGGGCTGAGGAATGGCAGATGGAATTTAATTTAGATAAATGCAAGGTGTTGCATTTTTGTAGGTCAAACCAGGGCAGGACTTACACAGCCCTGGGGAGTGTTATAAACAAATAGATCTAGGAGTACAAGTTCATTGCTCCTTGAAAGTGGAGTCACAGGTGGACAGGGTGATGAAGAAAGCTTTCAGCATTCTTGCTTTCATTGGTCAGAGCATTGAATATAGGAGGTGGGACGTCTTGTTGCAGCTATACAAGATGTTGGTGAGGCCACATTTGGAGTACTATGTGTGGTTCTGGGCGCCCTACTATGGAAAGGATATTACTAAACTAGAAAGAGTACAGAAAAGATGTACTAAGATGCTACCCGGCCTAGAAGGTTTGAGTTATATGAGAGGCTTGATAGGCTGGAAGATTAAGGGGTGCCCTTACAGAGGTCTATAAAATCATAAGAGGCATTGATAAAGTAGATAGCCTACAGCTGTTTCCCATGGTAGGGAAGTCTAAAACTAGAGGGCATAGGTTTAAGGAGAGATACAAAAGGGTCCATGGAGCAATTTTTTTCACACAGAAGATGGTGTGTGTCTGGAACAGGCTGCCAGAGGTTGGTGGTGGAGGCGAGCACAATTTTGACATTTGAGAAACATTTGGACAAATGTATGAATGGGATAGAAACTGAGGGATTTGAACCAAATGAAGGCTGTTGGAACTAGATTGTGAAAACTGGGTGGCGTGGAGGAATTGGGTCGAAGGGCCTGTTTCCATGGTGTAAGCCTCTATAACTCTAAATATATGCTTATACAGTCATTTCTTCTATAGCACAATAGTCACGTTCCTGTGCAACCCCTTGCTATACAAGAATCATGCAATACAAATAACGCTTAAAGTGTTGACGATGTAATCATGTTATAGCCAACACACGTTTTAAAAGTTTACACTTTAGAAACTGTCTCCTATTCGTCAATCGCATTACAGTGAATTTGCATTGACGAAACATGCGTTATAGTAGAACGACCTTACAAGTAGGAAATGCCTTTGTTTCTAAAGCACATGAACTGTAGTGGTTCAACAAAGCAGCTCAACACTAATTTCTCAAGGGCAACTGGGGGTGGGCACTAAATACTGGCACATCCAGCAATGCCCATGACCCACAAGTGAATAAAAACAACATTTGCCTGAGACTGCCATGCTAGAGTGAGGCTCCTAAGCTACACCAGGCATTGCTTAACACAGTACTGAATACCACATTGCTGACTGATTTTACAAGATGGGAGGCTGACATCTATTTCAGATATAGTTAGAGTTTATTCTAAGCATTCCTCATGAAAATCCTGTTCATTCTTTGCTTGCAACATAGGTCTCCAACCATCTAATATATAGTCATAGTCATAGAGTCATAGAGATGTACAGTATGGAAACAGACTCTTCGGTTCAATTCATATTGAAGAAGCCAAGTAGACCAGGTTAGCAACCATTGACATAGTAGTTTGAAGTTTCACCACTAATTTCCTTTCTTCGTTAAACTCCTCATGCCTCACCCAATATAAAACAGGCCATTTTAGTATGAAGTGCACATCTGGCCAGTGAAGTGATTATTTAAGACATTTTAACCAGCACAACATACTCCATCCACTTTATTAAATTTCATACAAATCGGTCCATACTACTATCATTCAATAATCTCTAGAGACGCTTTGTAATTAAATTAACCCATCAGCCCCTCTCGATGATTGATTTCTCTGTTGTCAACTCAAGCTAGCCTAGCCTCTTTGACAGACATAGACTCCTGGCAGTGCCTGATCTTGAAGGAAGCTGTGTGTAACTAATTATCACTTTTACTTCAAATATTATTAATTAATTTCTCTTTCCTCAATTTACTATTTTATTTTTACTAAGATACCTCAATACTATTCAAAATTCAATTTAATAAAGGATGTGCATCTAAAGTGTGAAATCTTTCTTTCGCTTTACATTGCCTGATCTGCTGTGTAGTGCCAGCATTTAGTTTCTTTATTTCAGATTTGCAGCATGTGCAATTTTACATTGTATAGCTCCCTAATATTAGCCATTGGGTCAGATGCCAAATGAGTGTAATGATTTATCCAATACTGAGTATAACTTTATGGATTTGTTGAAGAACAGAATCACAGAATTTTTACAGGGCAGTTTCTTATTCCTAGAAATCTTCTGGAAAATCACTTCTGCACTCCCTCCAGTGTATTCACAAATTTCCTCTAATACAACATCAGACTGGTCTGTTATTGTCATGATCTCAAAACAACCCTTTTAATGATGACCAATTAATCATTTCAGCAATTTTAAAAAAACAAAACCATTTTTTGTGTAATTCTGATCATTACATATATGTGTGTTATGGACCAGGCCAGACCCCCTCAAAATATTTAAAGAGGGTAGCCTAGACTCTTAACATTTTCTTATTTTAAAGGCAAATGTGAAATGAATATCCCAGGTGTGATGCGGCTGGTCCAACCACTCAACTTTAAGCAAACAGAACTTATTTAAACATTACAGTTGAAACACAAACAAAAGAGAATGACATTTAGAATAAATTAAGTATTGGAAAACTTAACTGACCCGATACAGTAACTATTACTAATTAACTGTTCCAATACAATAACATCCCACAAACACACCCCTTGGCAAAAAGGTAAATTGAAACACAGATTCTTGTAGGCAAGAAGGAACAGCATCCAGAGGGAGATTTCAAATATCAGAGAAATTCTTTACTGAAGCTTGCATCTCTCCTGGAATCATGCATCTTGTGACTGCTACAACCAAAACAAACTAGAAAAAATCTGAACTGGGAGAACTGGCCACTCCCCTCCCAGTTAAACCAGACCCGCCAGCACCTCTACCTTTATGACCTCTCTTTGAAAAAAACCAAGGACAAAGTAACCTTTTTAAAGTGACTGCATTGCAACTGACCAATCTGCATTATTTCCCTAATGACCTTTACAATGCACCACATCTCAAAACCTATTGTTGCAGAAACTCTTGATTCCACCAAAAGAGATTTAGATACAATGTACAGCATTACAACTTTCCTCAAATTAGTTGCTCACAACAATACCCCTCCCATTTTGTAGTTATCTTGAAGAAACTATGATCAATGATATGGCAGCTAGTACAGTTTTGCTCATTTGTTCATGCATTTAGCTGTAAAAGCAAGAAATCATTGGCTAAATCATCCGTTGTCAAATTCACTGTATTAGAATTCTTGCACATGCAGCTTGCTTTGTGTTTAGCAATTACATGCTTGTGGCTATGCTCCTTGGCAAAGCCATATGCTACATTAAGGTTATAAGTGATTTGTATGTGGCAACTTCATAATATCTGCAGCTTTGGTTAGCACCTCAGCATTTGTTGAGCTAAGTCCATGATTCCTTTCAAATCTCAGGAACTTCAAAAGGCGGGAGAGCAAGGGAAGTGATTAAGGAACAAAACCTAAAATGATTCAGAATTGCAATGACAGATCACAATTTAAAACCTTTCTTTGCATTGTCATATTTGACTCTTCCACTTCCCAATTAACAATGGATAGAGTCAGATGAATTAAAGATGTTGAAAAGTTACCCTTATACTGGCTGTGAAAAGTGGATAGTGCAGGAAAGCTTACTTCAGGGAAGGGTAGAGAATAACTTCAAAAAATTGTCATCATCACTAAATATCAAAAACACATGTTAATTTGGAATGGAAAATGAAATATTTTAATTTTTTTTACAGGGTTCGTGTTACTCACGAACAGCAGTTTCTACACTATATCTTTCCATATCAGTTCCTTGATTCTCCAGAATGGGAATCTCTGCGACCTAATGAAGAAGGCAATTTTCAAGTAATTATTTTTTTTTAATTTGTCTAATATTTAGAGTGAATCATCAAGATAATATCTAGCTTTATAGTATAGTTCTTATATCTATCCTTATGAATATATTAAAAAAATGTTGGCCTGAAATTTGTACAAACTTTTCCATCAATGAAAATGAATGTCACCTACCGCTTGTGACTCCAAACCCTGCAGCCTCCCTGAACATCACTTACTTTCTATTGTTTCAAATGGACATGCAATACCAATCTAATATAGTTGTTACTGTAGGGCCATCGCCCAAGGTCTTTACCTCTCCAAGGCTTGAAGGCTGTGCCCAATCTCTTCAACTGCAGTGAAAGAAAGCAGTCAATTATGAGTGCAGATAGCAGTGAAGGACCATATTTGTGGACTGTGAGCATGTGGGCTAGGTGCGAGAGGACAATAGCATGAGGATGAATGTGAGTGTTGGCTTTTCAGAAGAGGATGTGAGTTTGTGAGAGAAGAATGAGGAATGAGAGCTTGTTGTCAATTGCTTCTAATTCTCCCCCCTGCCAATGTCTTCCCTCTGCCCCCAGTTTCTGTAATCCTCCAGCTCATCCAGTTTGGAAATCCTGAACTTTCCTGTTTTTATTTGCTCCACTATTGGGAGTCACACCTTCTGATGCCTAAACTCTAAGGTCTGGAATTATTTCTCTCTGCCTCTTCACTGTGCTTCCTCCTTTGAAACATTCTTTAAAAAGCCAGTCATTTGACTAGGTTTTTGTTTATCTGATCTAATATATGATTTGGTGCCATATTCTATTTTCTGATGTTCATGTGAAATGCCTTGGGACAGTTTACTATGCTAATGGTGCTATTGAAATATAAGGTATTGTTGTTTTGTGGAGGGAAGTTCTGGATCCATTTGGTTCACTCTCTCCAATTGGAGGTAACCATGCATCTGCTGCTAATTCCCTTGGTCGCTTCCACCTGCTTGAGGCAGTTGATCTTTCTGTTCCTATTGGGAATGATCTTCAGATCCTACAGCATGACCTCTGAGTAACCTGACAGAGAGACTTGGAGAGCAGGTCACTTCTCCATTCCTGGGGTTTCTGCAGCCTCAAAATCTAGATGCAATTGAAACTTTCTGACAGCTGCCAGAATCTTTTCAGTTAGAAATAATTCCTTTGACTTTTCTGGCATGTCATCCCACTCACCTTCCTTGATAGTGAGGGTACCCAGAGTCTAATGCCCTGGCACCACTATAGAATTTTATCAAAGCCCTGCAGAAGCTGTCATTTTGGTAGGGACTATTATTTAGAAATTTGATAGTATTATGCTAATGGATGAAGAAATGAAGTGATAGATATTCCACTTATTAATTACATTTTCATGCAAGTTTTAAATAAAGAACTAGGAATAACTTCAAATATGGTAATTTTGTACTCTGCTCTGAAGTATTTGATCAATGATTTCAAAATTATGTGGTCATTTTTTTCTTTTATCAATAATAATTTATGTTTACAGTGAAAATAAAATCCTTTAGCAGATATACTATCCTGTGAACTTAAAGCCTTATGCATGCTGCTTGTAGATCAGTGTACCCTGGAATTATCAATTAGTCCTTTACTGAAATATATTGTACTGGAGACTTTGTAGGATGTCCACATATTCTGTAATCTACTTATAAGGTTCACTAAGACTGCAATCTGGCTAACAGTAAAAGACAAGTTTACAAGTGGATTCTCTGATGGAGAGTACATGTAGCCCTGTTAGCTCAGCATTGGTTGAGATAGGAAGAAACAAGTAATAGGTAGTTACAAAGTTGCTCTGTGGTTTCAACTATAATCTTCATGGTGATTGGCATGAATTTGTTAACATACAAATGACTCTAAACCATCTACATTTTAGTAATTTAAGCATCTTGAGTCTGCTGCAGCTTTAACCCTGATAATCCAACTAAATATAAGAACTAGGAGCAGGAGCAATCCATTCAGCCTGTCAAGCCTGCTCCACCGTTCAATATGATCATAACTGATTGCATCTTGGCCTTAACTCCACTTTCCTGCCCATTCTCTATAATCCTTCAACTAGGTAAACCCTCCTGATAATTAAAATCACAATGTCTCAAAATTTACACAATGTCTCAGCATCCACTCTGGGGTAGTGAATTCCACAGATTCATAATCCTGCAAGAGAAGTAATTACTCCTCATCTCTGTTTTAAATCTGCTATCCCTTATCTTAAAACTATGAACTACAGTTCCAGATTGCCTCACAAAATCGGACATCCTCTCTACATCCACTGTGTCATTCCCCTTTAGCATCTGATATATCGCAATTAGATCTCCTCTCATTCTTCTAAATTCAAGTGTGTAAGCCTGAACTGCTCAATCTCTTTTCACAAAACCAATCCCTCATCTCAGGAATCAATCTAGTGAACCTCATCTGAACTGCCACTAATGCAACTACATCCCTCCTTAAGTCAGGAGATGAAAAATGTGCACAATACTCTAGGTGTGGTCTCACTAATGCCTAGTAACACTGCAACAACACTGCCCTACTTTTACACTTTATCCTTTTAGCTAAACTGATATCCTTCTGCTATAGATACAATGAATTTAAGGTATTCATTTTTGAAGTACATATTCCCCCACCTTGTCACATAAAACCATGCAAAAATCGGATTTGAATTCCTCTAGAAAAATTAGTGTTGGATCAAATTACTCTATCCAGATGGTGACAGAGGGACAATTTTGATGAATGCAATTTCCCATTAGAGAGTTTTGCTAGATGGGGCAGCATATTGGGAAATCTTTTGCATGTTGTTGCTGATTTTTTGCATATTTATTGGCAATACTGACTGGAAGAACCATCATTTTGTGAGCATCTTGCTACAAAACACAAATAATTGTTGTCTCTGTTTAAATAAAGCGCAGCATGGCCGACTGAGTATGAGGAAATTGTTTCTATTTTTTGATTCTGAGCATTGTATCGTTTGAGAATTTGTTTTTGTCATAGCTGTGTTGCCACTGAACGTTTCACTGAATATGTTTTGCAGGTGACCCTGACAGCAGAAACAGACTGTTGCTATGTGACGTGGAAAAGAAGAAAGCTATATATGCTCTTGGCTAAACATCATTATATTGCACGTCTTTTCACTGTTATGCTTGGAAATGACATCGCAGACAAACTTTACTCCCTTATTGACAAGCTGTATTGCAGGGGTGGGGTCCGCTATGATATCCGCTTACCTAGTCTTTACCATGTATTAGCACCTTCTGTCGAAGCTGAGAAGGAGACGATTGCAGAGAGTCCCCATCATGTTCCTCAGAGTTCATTTAGACCTCAGGAGTCTCCCTTTATAAAACCAGGGCCGGACATCAATGATCTAATTGGTGAGGATTCCACCAGCCTTGTTCTGGAGGACTTTGCAGATATGACTGGATCATTTATGGAATATACCAGTGAAAGGGAGTACATGAAATAATGGTCCAGTAAATGTGATAATACCCTGTCACTGTCTATTCATGTGTAAGTACACTGCTGCTTCAAATCTTACAACTACGCCTAATAAAACTAACTATCCAATTCTGCTGGACCACTGTGGCAGTATGTGGTAAGTGGAAAAGCTGTCCTTGTGCAGTTGGGATGTTATACTGACATTGAGGTTCGTTGTTACAATGGATAGAAAATAGTTTCAATTTAACATACTGTGTTATACTTGTTTTTAGTGTTTTAAACTAGTTCACTATACATGGACAAACAATTTAAAGGACTAAAACTGAGGATCTGCTTCACTATGTGTAAGCATTATTGTGTTATCAAACTTTTTCACTTATTGATAAGAAAACATGTTCTGTCCATGGCTTTGTAAGCACATTTAATGATGTTTTATTAGATATGGAACCCTTATCCTTCTGTCAGACTAACAACTTATTTTAAAATAATAAAGCCGACAAAGCTTTACAGGACATTTTCATCTTAATTTGTCTTCTGATATTATGGTGCATTTCCTTTTACTCAGGTATGGACTTTTCTTTGATTACATAACTTGCACATTGTAGCTGGAGTAGTAGCTAGTTTTGTTGCATTTATGCCATTTTACACCAGTTCATAGAATATGAGGATTAACCAGTTAGTTCACTGATAGATCAGGTGGCGACTAAAGAACAAAGAGTATTTACAACCCAGGAACAGGAGCATTGGCCCTCCAAACCTGAGCCGATCCAAATCCACTGTCTAAACCTATCGCCAAATTCCTAAGCATCTGTGTCCCTCTGCTCCCCACCTACTCCTGCATCTGTCCAGACGTACCTTAAATGAATCTACCATGCCTGCCTCTACCACTTCTGCTGGCAAAGTGTTTCAGGCACTTATCACTCTCTGTGTAAAGTACTTGCCACGTGTATCCCCCTTAAACTTTTCACCTCTCACCTTGAATACGTGATCTCCTGTTATTGAACCCCTCACACTGAGAAAAAGCTTATCTCTATCTACCCTGTCTATACCCTACATGATTTTGTAGACCTCAATCAGGTCCCCCCTCAATGTCCTTTTTTTCTAATGAAACAATCCTAACCTATTCAACATCTCTTCATAGCTAGCACCTTCCATACCAGGCAACATCCTTGTAAACCTTCTCTGTACCCTCTCCAAAGTGTCCACATCCTTTTGGTAATGTGGCAACCAGAACTCTACACAGTATTCTAAATGCGGCCGAACCGATGTCTTGAACAATTTTAACATGACCTGCCAGCTCTTATACTCAATACCCCGTCCGATGTAGGCAAGCATACCATATGCCTCCTTGACCACTCTATTCACCTATGCAGCCACCTTCAGGGTACAATGGACCTGCACTCTCAGATCTCTCTGCCCATCAACTTTTCCCAAGGCTCTTCTGTTTGCAGTATAGTTGGCTCTCGAATTAGACTCCCCAAAATGCATCACCTCACATTTGCCTGGATTGAACTCCATCTGCCACTTCTCCACCCAACTCTCCAGTCTATCTATATTCTCCAGTATCCTTTGACAGTCCCCTATGTTTTCTACTACTCCACCAATCTTAGTGTCATCTGCAAACTCACTGATCAGACCAACAATGCCCTCTTCCAGATCATTTATGTTTATTGTAACCAACATCATTGATCCCTGTGGAACACCAGTGGTCACCTTTCTTCATTTCGAGAAAGTCCTTTCAACTATTACTCCCTGTGTCCTATTGCTCAACCAGTTCTTTATGCACCTAGCTATAGCATCCTGCACACCATGTGACTTCACTTTCTCCATTAGTCTAGCATGGGGAACCTTACTAAAGTCCATGTATATGACATCTACAGCCTTCCTTCATCTATCAACTTGGTCACTTGCTCAAAGAACTCTATTAAGTCGGTAAGGCACGATCTAGCCAGCACAGAACCGTGTTGCCTATCACTGATAAGCCCACTCTTTTCCAAATATAAATAGATTTTATCCCTCAGTACCTTCTCCAGTAACTTTCTCACCACTGGCGTCAGGCTCACTGGTCTGTAGTTACGTGAAATATCTCTACTACCTTCTTGTACAGGGGGACAACATTAGCAACCTCCAGTCCTCCAGCACCTCACATGTGTTTAAGGATATCTGTCAGGCCCCCAGCTATTTCCTCTCTCTCTCAGCAATCTGGGATAGATCCCATCCGGTCTTGGGGATTTGTCCATCTTAATATCCTTTAGCCTACTCAACACATCTTCCCTCCTTATCTCAAAAAGCTTATCTCTTCATGATTTTGTAGACCTCAATCAGGTCCCCCCTCAATATCCTTTTTTCTAATGAAAACAATCCTAATCTACTCAACGTCTCTTCATAGCTAGCACCTTCCATACCAGGCAACATCCAGAGTATACAAATTTCTATCTCTAATCTCAGCAATCATCCCCTCCCGTTCCTCAGTGAACGCTGATGCAAAGTAATCATTGAGAATTTCACCCATTTTCTCGACACACAGCCTTCCTTCCTTATCCTTTAGTGGACCAACCCTTTCTCTAGTTACACTCTTGCTTCTTATATAAGAATAAGAGACCTTGGGATTCTCCTTAATTCTGCTCACTAAAGATATTTCATGACCCCTTTTAGCCCGCTTGATTCCTCGTTTAAGACTGGTACTACTCTCCCGATATTCCTCCAGGGCCCATTCTGTTCTTAGCTGCCTGGACCTTATGTACACTTCCCTTTTCCTCTTTGCTAGCCGCACAATTTCTCCTGTCATCCACGGTTCACAAATCTTGCCTTTCCTATCCCTTGTTTTCAACGGGCCATGCCTATCCTGCACTATTTTCAACCTATCCTTGAAAGCCTTCCAATGTCAAATGTGTAATTTCCTTCAAATAGCTGTGTCCAATCCACATTTCCCAGCTCCTGCCTAATTTTGATAGAATTGGCCTTGGTCCAGTTTAGTACTCTTCCCTTAGGACCACTCTCATCTTTGTCCACAAGTATTCTAAAACTTACAGAATTGTGGTCACTATTTCCAAAGAAATCCCCCCACTGCAACTTCTACCACCTGGCTCATTCCCCAACATCAGGACCAATATGGCCCCTTCGCTTGTTGGACTATTGACATACTGCTCTAGAAAGCTTTCCTGGAAGCTTCTTACAAATTCTGCCCCATCCAGACTTCTGACACTAAGTGTATCCCAGTCAATGTTAGGAAAATTAAATTTCCATCACCATCACCCTGTTGTCTCTACATCTTTCCATGATCTGTTTACCTATTTGTTCTTCTTCCTCAGCCCCATTGTTGGGAGGCCTGTAGTACAGCCCCAACAATGTAACTGCACCCTTCTTATTTCTCAGCTCTACCCATAATGCCTCACTACTCAAGCCCTTCATAGTGTCCTCCTTTAGCACAGCCGTGATATCATCCCTGACTAGCAATGCAACTCCTCCCCCACTTTTACTTTCCTCCCTGTCCTGTCTGAAGTGTCTATATCCTGGAACATTTAGTTGCCAATTATGCCCTTCATTCAACAAAGTCTCTGTGATCACAATAACGTCATACTCCCAGGCACCAATCCAAGCCCTAAGTTCATCTGCCTTATCCACTATACTCCGCGTGTTAAAGTATATGCACTTCAGGCCGCCAGTTCTTTTGCATTCATCTGCTCTCTACCTACTCTTCCCCTTGGTAATGCTAACTTCGTGATCCTTACAGTTTCCAGTTTCCACCTCGCTGTCATGTAGTCTTCTCTTCTGGTTCCCAGCCCACTGTCACATTAGTTTAAACCCTCCCCAGCAGTAGCAAAAACTCACCAAGGACATTAGTTCCAGTCTAGTTCAGGTGTAGACCTTCCAATTTGTAATAGTCTCACCTTCCCAGAGCCAGTCCCAATGTCCCACAATCTGAACCTCTCCCTCCTACACCATCCCTCAAGCCACGTGTTCATCCTGCCTGTGACCGATGAATCATTTACTAGTCAAAGCAATTCCATCACATTTCCTGTAAAATCCAAGACGTCATTATTTGCAGAATAGATATGACCATGGCCTAAAATGGTCACCAGTCAGAGTGTCTGTCTATCAGTATATGAGCATCAACAGAGAATCTTGTAGGTAAATGCTCACTTCCTTGGCAACTATCACGATAACAATTTTAAGATACTCCAATATTCCCTTTTCTTTGACCAGTAAAGAAAAATTGAAAGCTTGTTTCAAGGAGACTAAATGTATGGAGGTTAATTTTAGATAATGTCTATTCCTCTGATCTGTGAGGTGAGAGAAAGTGGAACAAGGATGGGTAAAATCATTACCTTCAAGTTCTCATCCAAGCTATACGTCATTCTAATTAAGCCATATATGGTGATTTCTACATTATCACTGGTCAGGAGGTACAGATACTAAACCAAATACTATCATTGGAGCACTACATTCACAAGGTCTTCGAAAAGACTCATGCTTCCTTTCTCTGGGCAACTATAGGGATTGATGAGAAATGCTAAATGTCACTATTGCACACATTCCAATACTTGTTATGCAAATGTAACTATTGTAAATGACAGAGGGTTATACTGAAGAAAGTAATGACAGAGTAAGGAGATGTCAGGAAAGATAGACTACTATTGAAGGAACAATGATATAGTTAGTCAATATAAGGGTGGCTAGGAATTAATTACTCATGCTATAATAGTTGCTGTACTATATAACAATAATGCTTAGAATAATTTTCTACCCTCTCTCCTCAAGAGATCACAACTTTTAACAATAATTAAGATCTTTCTGCAGTGTAGTACTGTCAACAATAGTATCAGAGAAGATAGTTCATCTCTATTGTCAGTGCTGTTGTAAGGTTTCCTTGTCCTTTTCCTTAAACCACTATTGCTTTTTTTTAAACATTCCTTTAGAATTAACAGACGTTCTCAAATAAAAACAGAAACTACTCAAGAAAGTTAACAGGCTGGCAATATCTGTGGAGAGAAATGTAGTCTTAACATTTTGAGTTCAATATGACATCTTCAGAGCTGTCTACCAATTTGTGTCCTCATTAAAATGAGAAATGTTGGTGACTACACTGTGTCTCACTAACAGGTTAAAAGAAGAAAACACTAAAGGACCAAATTTCCTTCGAGCCTACTCCTCAGGCAGATGCTTGGCACAGTAAGACTTCCATATCTTGTTGCTTATGCCCTCAAACTTAACCCACTTTACAGAATAAAGAATGCTTCAGTATTGGGTGCCGGTGAGAATGAGGTTTGTGCCTTAACTGAAGATGGGTGGAAAACTTCTGCAGCAGTGAGGCTTGGGAACAGGCATACATTTAAAAAAAAAGCCTCCAGAATCACTGTCATTTGCTGTATGAAATGTGTCATGTAGCTCCTCAATTGACATGGCATCAAGCCAGCCATTTGTGAGCACAAATTCTTTGGAAATTGTGACAAGTGGGACAAATATGATGGTTTGCACATAACCTGGTAAGAAAAGCAACCCCAAAACATGCATTCAAAACATTTTGTTATAGTGGTACTGCTAGAACAGCTAAAATGGAAAATTGGTGACTGACATGGTTTGATTCTTGATATGTTTTGAATTTATGCCATTTGTCTTTGTTTGATGCAGCCAGGTTCTGGGAGCACAGTTTAGATGTTGGTCCACCAAAATAAGTATGGTTTGGAGGATAAGGAGGATAGCCCAAGTGCTATCCCCAGGTTCCCCCTGCGGCCACTCCTCCTGTACTTTGCACCCTTACATTCACTTCTGCCTACGTTATACAAACTATGAATTAGAGAAGTAGCTGCTCTTGGGGAAGGGGAAAAGCAGTATGGTCTTGAGCTGGTAGGCGGGAAGAGTGGGTAAGGCAAGAGCACTGTGTTTGATGGGAGTAGAGTATAAACTGAGAGTAGTACTTCAGTGAGGGGCACCAATGGAGCTGGATGTGTTGGTTTGCTGACAAACCAATGTATATTTTAAAATTTGTTCTTGAGTATGTGAACAACATGGAAATAAAATCGCATTTATTGCCCAAGGGTAATAGATTACTGCAGCACTTTGTGGTAGTAGAGGGCTCCATAACTGAGTTAGGCAATTTTAATATGTTGAATCTCAGCAAATAAAGAACATCAATTGGTTGTGAATGTTTAAAAATGTTTAAAATAGTCCATTGCTGTTCATTTTAATGTAATGAAAAAATCTCAAAATTTTGCATATGTGTTCTAAATCTATTACTCCAGAATTGACTGATTTCTAGTTGGGGATGGGGGAAGATTTAGTGGTCAGAAAGTTGTGGGTACAAATCTCATTTTTTGAAACTTCTAAATAATCAGGATGTGGCAAATGTATCTGGAAGAAGTATACATTGTTGCCAACATAAACATTTAAAACTCTTCAGTCAGTCATGAGAATACTGAGGACATGTACTATGTAAATGCAAGTAATTTCTTCTTTATTTCTTGGAAGTTTTATCTATTAAATTACCTCATTGAGATATTTAGTCAAGTTATGAAAAGGATTTGTAAACTGTCTTGCACATTATTATGTTTACATAGTGGGAATAACTCAATGGGCCAAATATTGCTCACCTTGTATTGCCATCAGTGGTAGTTAGAGAGTTTCCTGTGCTTCCCTGAAGGATCTGCGTAATGTCTAGAAAGGGAAGATTTATTATGGTTTCTCTCTGCTTTTACAATTACATTTTTAGTGTATGAGTGTGTCCTAAATGCAGCATATACCAATGATTGCACATATGAAATGTTTCTAAGAAATGGGACAAGGCAGAAATGCAAAGATTTCTTGAAGTCAAAGTTAACAGTGCTGGGAATTTATATTATTTCTAAACCTCGTTAATGTACAGATTAATACAACATGCAACTAGTTGCAGTGTAAATTGTGCATGTGCAACTGTAATTAATCTAATTAAAGGTAAATGTAAATGAATACTCCTTACTGCACCAAGGTGACTTTTTCATTTTCAGTACTTCTATATTGGCACTTTAACCAAATATAACCAGTAGGTGAATGAAAAAATTAGTTGTATTTGATAGCAGTGTCTTGCTGTGGACTTATTTCCATGATGGATTGGGCTTCATTTGTCTTGTCTTGATTATGTTTATCCTGATACCTAAAGTTTACCTTACTGTACCACCCAGTTCCCCTAAAACTTCTGCTATTCTTGTTGTAATTACTGTAAACTTTGCTGCACTTCTATGGCTGACCTCTTCTTTATTTGCCATTTCAGCACCTTGAATTATGGATAATGCTTTCAGCACCTTTATGGCAAAAGGCACCACTTCCAGATAATGATGGATTATTCTTCATCATAGGCAGCAACAGAACTTGTCCAAGGTTTAGATGTAGGGATAAAACTGAGATTTTGAGGACAATCTTTGTATTCAGATAATACTTTATGAATCTGATATTAGCTTTCAGTGAATTAGTTATAATTAATAGAGGCTATTTTGATAAAGCACCACATGGGCTTTTATCATGTGGTAGTATCCTTACCACTGAACTAGGAGGCTCAAATTCAAGCCCCTTAAGCTTCAGAGGTGTGTAATAAAATCTCTGAACATGTTGACCAAAAAATATAAAAATTATTGCACTTGTGACATTTGCAAAAAAGATTGCATTTGAAACTTAATAAAAATCACCTACAGTTGATGTTTAAAATGCAGACTTGCTAATCTGCTGTGGAGAAAGAACAAGAAGAGGAAGAGGGTTAAGGTGGAAAGGTTGGTTAATGCAGATCTGCAGTTTGAATTGGTTTCAGATGTTCTATAATTGATCACTAAGTCAAGAATTTGATTTCAGGAGATGGGGAGTAAAAATCACAAAGCATATTCTGCAAGAAGTACAAAACTCACATAGGCTGATTATAGTGGCATGAAACTGGGAGAAGTTGTGGCTCTGACTTTAAGTTCCCATTTAAAACTAGCCTGTTTTGAAGAGTGGAAAGAGGTTTAAAAAACCTGAAAAGAGAGGACATGGTATAATATCAGTCACAGATTTCATATATACAACACTAAATTGATAATGAACAGAAACGGATTCAACTCTGATCTTTCAATTGTTTACCATATTTTGGTCTAATCCACACCAAAAGACATTCCAAGTTTGGTCCAGAAATTGATAAGGTAAATTCTACTTAGATGTGGGATTATGCATAGACGGATAGGTATGTATAGATAATATTCATGGTAAGCCTTGATTGATTGATACATACTGTATATGTTTCTCAGTTAAACGCAACATTTCTCATTGCCTAAGTATTACAAATTCCATGTTTGCTGTTAGTGTTACATCACGTCATATTAAAGTATCACATTTTAATTATGTATTTACAAGGATGTGGATTTCCATTTAGTGAGCTCATAACCCATTTAAAGAAATAGAATTCCCAATAGAAAAGGGAAGAAGCTAAAACAGGTCTTACACTAAACATGACAACTGAAAAACCTCTGAACGTTTACATATTATTTGCTTCATGAAATTGTGTAGAACAAATTTATGTAGAACAAAGTCAGTTATAAAGTTTAAAATATAAGCTACTTCTCTCAGATCTTTGTGCTTGGGGAAACACACACTATAGGCAACATTACTGTTAGTGGCAAGATGTAGCTTGTATCCTATCTGTGACATTACAGGATCAAGCAGTTATTCTGATACACAAGTATATTTTCTCAGAATGTCACTCACTGCTTTAAAGAAGAGACAAATATAATATTCCTGTGGTATACCTCACTTCATCTAATTCTGGAACTGTTGCTGTATGTCCAATGTCCTTTTGTTGTCATTATGTTCCATATTTGTCTTTCTTGTTCTCCCTGTATTTCACAATTGGAGCACTAGTTACTTCCTTAGAAACACGGATGCAAAGTACCTCTTAATTAGAAGAATTTCAAATGGGAAGGAATGATTATAATATAAATACTGATGTTCATTGATATTAATGTAGGGTTAACAGTAATCTGAGAAAATTACAATCATTGTGGTAAAACTTGGTCTATGTACATTAGCATTGAGGGATCATTTGTATATAGATTAATCATTGGGAGGCCTTCAGAAATGAGATAATGAGTGTCCAGAGACAGTATATTCCTGTTAGGGTGAAAGGAAACGCTGGTAGGTGTTGGGGATGCTGAATGACCAGAGAAATTGACAGTTTGGTTAAGAAAAAGAAGGAAACAGATGTCAGGTATAGACAGGAGATATCGAGTGAACCCTTAGAAGAGTATAAAGGCAATAGAAATATACTTAAGAGGAAATCAGAAGGGCAAAAGGGGACACGAGATAGCTTTGGCAAATAAGGTTAAGGAGAATCCAAATGGTTTTTACAAATACATTAAAGACAAAAGGGTAAGTAGGGAGAGAATAGGGCTCCTCAAAAATCAACAAGGCGGCCTTTGTGTGGAGCTGCAGGAGATGGGGGAGATACTAAATGAGTATTTTGCATCAGTGTTTACTGTGGAAAAGGATATCGAAGATAAAGAATGTAGGGAAATAGATGGTGACATCTTGAAAAATTTCCCTATTACAGAGGAGGAAGTGCTGGATGTCTTGAAACGCATAAAAATGGATAAATCCCCAGGACTTGATCAGGTATACCCTAGAACTCTGTGTGAAGCAAGGGAAGTGATTGCTGGGCCTCTTGCTGAGATATTTGTCTCATCGATAGTCACAGATGAGGTGCCAGAAGACTGGAGGTTGGCTAACGTGGTGTAACTGTTTACGAAAGGTGGTAAGGACAAGCCAAGGAACTATAGACCAGTGAGCCTGACGTCAATGGTGGGCAAATTGGTGGAGGGGATTTTGAGGGACAGGATTTACACATATTTGGAAAGGCAAGGACTGATTAGGGATAGTCAACATAGCTTTGTGCGTGGGAAATGATGTCTCATGAATTTGATTGATTTTTTGAAAGAGTAACAAAGAGGATTGACGAGGGCAGAGTGATGGTTGTGATCTATGTGGACTTCAGTAAGGCTTTCAACAAGATTCCCCATGGGAGACTTAGCAAAGTTAGATCTCATGGAATACGGGGAGACCTAGCCCTTGGGACACAGAACTGGCTCGAAGGTAGAAGACAGAGGGTGGGGTGGAGGGTTGTTTTTCAGGCTGGAGGCCTGTGACCACAAGGGTCAGTGCTGAGTCCACTACTTTTCATCATTTATATAAATGATTTGGATGTGAGCATAAGAAGTATAGTTAGTATGTTTGCAGATGACACCAAAATTGGAGGTGTAGTGGATGGCAAAGAAGGTTACCTCAGCTTACAATGAGATCTTGATCAGATGGGCCAATGGGCTGAGTAGTGGCAGATGGAACTTAATTTAGATAAATGTGAGGTGCTGCATTTTGGAAAGTAAATCAGAGCAGGACCTATATACCTAATGGTAAGAACCTAGGCAGTGTTGCTGAACAAAGAGGCCTTGGAGTGCAGATTCATAGTTCCTTGAAAGTAGCATCGCAGGTAGATAGGATAGTGAAGAAGGCGTTTAGTATGCTTTTTGTATTGGTCAGAGTATTGAGTATAAGAGTTGAGAGGTCATGTTGCAGCCGTACAGGACATTGGTTAGGCCACTTTTGGAGTATGGCATGCAGTTCTGGTCTCCTTTCTATTGGAAGAATGTTGTGAAACTTGGAAGGGTAAAAGGGTTCAGAAAAGATTTACAAGGATATTGCCAGGGTTGGAGGATTTGAGCTATAGGAAGTGGTTGCGTAGGCTGGGGCTGTTTTCCTGAAGCATTTGTAAGATCATGAGGAACATGAATAGGATAAATAGACAAAGTATTTTCCCTGGGATGGGGGAGTCCAGAACTAGAGGGCATAGGTTTATAGTGAGAGGGGAAAGATATAAGGTATAAGAGGGTGGTGTGTGTATGGAATGAGCTGTCAGAGGAAGTGGAGGGGGCTGGTACAATTGCAATATTTAAAAGGCATCTGGATGGGTATATGAATAGGAAGGGTTTATAGGGCTGTGGGCCAAGTGCTGGAAAATGGGACTAGATTAGGTTGGGACATCTGGTCGGCATGGACTAGTTGGACCGAAGGGTCTGTTTGTGTGCTGTACATCTCTATGACTCTATTTGATTGCCAACATAACACGGCTGACCCCATGAGAATATCAAATGCCTATAAGCCATTTCAAAATTAACAGATTTTTCCTTAAAAATGGCCTAATGATGTTTTATTTAGAAAAAAATAAGCTTTGATATTTTTCATGTCTGAATAAGGACTATTAAAACATACACTTAAATGAAAATAAATCTTTTTGCACTAAACAAAATGCTCAAGTTAAAAACTTTATGCCTTTCAGCAAGTAATATTGTCTAGAAGTCCTGTAACATTACATCCTCTCCTTCATTTGCAGTAGAAATTATTAGACAAAACAATTTTATTCATTTACAGAACATGGCCATCATTAGATAGGCCAGGACTTATCGCCCAACCCTAGCTGCCCAGGAAAAGTGGTGGTGAGCTACCTTGTTGAAATACCACAGTCAATATTATTAGATTGTAGTTATTTTTGATGTCATAATTCCATCTCCTTGAATTCTCTGCCCGAAGGCAGGTGTGACCCACAGTGCCATAACCTCCACCACAAGTAGAGTATGAAGGCTGGTCCTGAACCCACCTCATCTGAATGGGGGTCAAACCCCATGCTGTTAAGCACCAATTTGATCTACCCTGACCACTGAGCTAACTGGCCTCCCAAGCATCAAGATTGTTGTAGCCAGGAGCAAAGTCTAGTGACAGTGCTTTCTTTCCATCACATGGCTGACCAGAAATTTCAGCTGCTTTTACCGCTTGCCATTGGTGTATGCTGGGAGGATTTACAAGTTGGTACCCACATCTACTTTCCTGGGCCATCAAGACCTGGAAAACGGCTTGAACCCAGAGCTGCTAACTCCAATGAAGAAACATTACTCACTGCACCACAATACCTCTCCATCATTCCTATTCAGATGAAACTAAATTACTAATGTAGCAAATAGAGTATAAAACAGTGCCAGAAATTTCAGGCAGCTCTGCTTGGTTCTCCCCGAGTACCCTCATTGGATCAGCCTTTTCTTCAGAAATATCAATTTTGCTTAGAGGTCTTAACAGTTGGGCATCGTATAAGGTATTTTCTTTCTGCAGCAACTTGCATGAACCTGTATATCAACTTAGGCTTGCCGTAGTTTACTTAACTGCATTTCAATTGTATTTTTTTCTGCAGATGTGAACAGTTCCTGGAGTGGCATTCGTAAGGGGCATGCACCATTGGCTCCCACTCAGACGCCAGAACTCTGAGAACTGTCACTGAAAAGGCCAGCATGAGGAAACATAAAATATGTACTATTTAAATTTCCAATGAATATTGAAAAAAAAAAGAATTTTATATTAACGTACTCCAACATAGTATTCCAATGTAGCTACTCTGGTTTCCCAAACAATCAGACATCTTTGTTCCAGCAAGTTGGGATAATTCACCAGTGGCAGTACAATGTGTTACAGTATTTGTATGGTTATTAGTACATGATTGAACATGGTAAATTGAATCACAATTTTATTAACTTTTACCATGTTAATCATGACAAAATAAATAAAAATCTTTAACAGTGTGTTATAGTAATGAAAACCAATGGCAAATTGTCATATTTTCCATTGAAAATTCTGGCAGGATTCTGTGAACAACATGGTTTAAAATATATAAAGAAATTTGTTTGACTAGTAGGAAACAAGGGTAGTAATGAAATATTGTAACAAGGTTTGACTGTATCGTGTTAAATGTATTACATAACTGTTAAAATAAAGTCATTAGGAGCATAGTGAGTGTTAAACGAACAATATCAAGGTCCATTATTTTCACTTCATCAATTTGACAGTCACAGTATACTGAAACTTCTTTGGTATATCTTAGCAGGTATAATAATGATGCAAAATCTAAATTAGTAAAGGTTTGAAATTTTGCGCAACTGTTGGAAGCCATCTACATAAGTCATTAATATTGTCTAACTTCACAGCTAATCTAAATTGAGCAATTACCTAATTTCAAATTCATCACTTTTGGATTGAAACAGACTAATTATGAAATGAACATATGAATTAATAAACTCATATGCTAAACGTATATGCTTATGTATAATTTCTACTTATTTCATGACAAATTAACTTTATTGCAATAAAAGTGGTATAAAGACAAACAATTAAATCTGAATCAATTAACATCCTTCAGATAGCATTGGTATGAAAGTAATTCTAATGGTAAACTCAATTTTATCCCACCATGAGTCCTCTGAATTGAACTGAGAGGTGATCTCATTGGAACATAGTGAATTGACAGGGTTAATGCTGAGAAGAATGTCTCCCCTCATGGGAGGGTCTAGGATCAGAGGGCATTGTCTCAGAATAAAGATGAGGAATTTCTTTGAGGGTTGAGTGTCTTTGGAACTCCTTACTACTGACAGCTTTGGGGGCAGAATCCTTATGTTTATTTAAGGGTGAGATAGATTCTTGATCAGTGGGGTAAATCAAGGGTTATAGGGAAAGCTCAGGAAAGAGAAAATAAGGAATGTCAGATCAGCCATGATCCTTTTGAATGGTAAAGCAAGCTTTTTTGGAGTGGGGGTGCCAAAAGGTCTATACTATTTTCTATTTCTTATTGTCTTATGAATGCTCTCACTATTTTCTGTCTAGGATGTATATTTGTGTATGGGTGTGTGCGCAACCTGGAAATTACTTTACAATGAAGTCTGTATAATAGAGCTTGTTCCGTGACTGTTCAAACGTGTATTTTGGCTGCTGCTCCTGATCAAAACCTCATCATGTCTATTTCCACATATTCCATTGCTTACATACCTTCTCTTTACCTCTCCTAGATCCCTGTCTACTGTGGTCACACCTCTATCACTTCTCCCCTCTTATATACTCTGCCCTCCCAAATTCAACTTGAAATAATTAACACTCAACTTCTTAGTCCATTGCTGAGGATTTTAAAACTCATTCTTTTCTCCCTGATGGTGTTGCTCATTTAACAAGGTTGTGTTGTCCTTGGTTTATTTTTCAGAGGGTTTGTAAATACAGAGACTCTGGGAAGTCTAGGTTTGAAGGGTTTTAAGGCCAATTTGATTAGAGCTAACAGATACTGCCTCAGGCAAAAGGTTTTAAAACAAACATTTGTACAATGAAAGGGGAGTGGCCAGTTCTTGGTTTGGTTTTTGCAAGCAGTCAGTTGTGAAGCTGCTGGACCCAAAGAAGCAGGTCCAAGCTCATCCTCCTTCTGTCTGACATCTCTCCTGTAAGAACCTGTGTTGGATTTTTCCTTTTTTTTCCTAAGAGGTGTTTATGGGGATTGTTGCAAGTATTTGGAACAGCATCATTATGTTGGGATAATCAGTTGGCTTTTCAAATAGGTTAAGTTATTCTATATTCTGATCTCTTTTGTTTGTGTTTCATTCAGTAATCTTGCAAATAAATTCTGTTTGTTTAAAACAAAGTGGTTGGGTCAGCTGCATCTCTCCTGGAATAGCCATGTCACACCTGCTTAAAACAACAAGCAAGTTATGGTCTGAGCTGCTTTCTTGAAATGTTTTGAGGGGGTCTGGTCTAGTTCATAATAGATTAGGGACTCATCCGGGATTTGTTCTATAGTTCCGATTTGGGATTAGGGTTGCTGGACCTGAAAGCAGCGAGTGATAGGTGTCAGTGTCTTTTGTTCCAGGTGTTAAACATTGATGGTTAAACATTGCTTGGGATAGCAATAGCTCTTTCGGTCAGCAAGAGTTTTCTGGGAGTGGAAGGTGACCTTGGGGATTTTACTAAAGCTGAATAAGGCCAAGCTGCTGGAATGAGCAGACAAGCTGGAGTTGGAGCTGCCTCCTTCTGAGAGGAAAGGAGAGATAATTACAGCATTAGCTCAGCATTTAAATTTGCTGGAAACACCATCAGAATCTTTAGAAATGGCTAAAATTTAATTGAAAATGAAGCAGCTTGAGTTAGAGGCAAAAGAGAAGGAAAAGGCAAGAGAAATGAAACTGTTTGAATTACAATTAAAAGCAAGAGAAAGAGAAAAAGAATGAATCAGAACAAAAACAAAAAGAGATAGAAAAGGTGAGAGAAGAAAGGAAGAATGACAGGGAGCTTGAACTTCAGAAACTGGCACTTAGGAAAGTCAGCTTAAAAGGATGAAGATGAAGGTTGAAAATAAGCTTAGTCAGGAAGAGGGTGAGGATCTGCAAACTCATGGTAGCCAAAGGCCTGGTGAGAATCTGTTTAAATATGTTCAATCATTGTCTAAAATTGATGAGAAGGATGTGGAAGCCTTTTTCATCTCATTTGAAAAGGTGGCTAAACAAATGCGGTGGCCAGTGACCATTGGTGTTTTGTTGATCCAAACAAAACCTGAAGGTAGAGCTAGTGAGGTATTTGCATCACTATCAGAGGAAGTATCTGGGGAGTATGAAGAGGTGAAGAAAGCCATCTTAAGTGCAATGAGCTTGTGCCAGAAGCCTACAGACAGTGTTTCAGGAATCTGAGGAGGGACGCTGGTCAAACCGACACTGAGTTTGACAGGTTCAAACAAAGTAATTTTGATAGGTGGATAAGGGCATTAAAAATAGAGCAAACCTATGATGCTCTTAGAGAAACAATTATTTTGGAGGAGTTCAAAGATTCACTTCCTGAAGTAGTAAGAACTCGGGGAAGAGCAGAGAGTTAAAACTGTAAGATTAGCAGCTGAAATGGCTGATGGTTATGAGTTGATCCATAAATCAAAGTTTGGCTTCCAAAATCAATTTCAATCCATGAGTGATAGAAATTGGGGAAAAGAGAAATCCTCGTGTGGAAAGAATCTTCAATTCTTATCATTGAAGATCATAAGGATAACAACTCAGGGTAAAACGGAAACCCTTGAAGGGGAAAGAGAAGTTAAAAAGTTCTGGTGTTTTCATTGCAATACATTAGGCCACATGAAATCAGTTTTTGTGGGTGAGGAAAAGCACTGGGAAGCCAGATGTAGGAAAACAGGATAACCAAGTGAATTTTGTTGGCGTAGTAATGGAAAGCACAATGGAAATTGGAAAGCTGCACCAGAATGTACAATCTGGTCGGAGGTTAGTTAAAAATTAAATATCGCATAACACTAGGTTATAGTCCAACAGGTTTAATTGGAAGAACTAGCTTTCAGAGTGCTGCTCCTTTATCATGTCATTAAACCATATATTTACTCGCATAGGTTAGGAACAACAGGTAAAGAGGTTACAATATTAAGAGATACAGGATCCCCTCAATCTTTGATGTTGACATATGAGGAGATATGTACCTCTGAAGGACTATTGTCAGAAAAGGTGCTAGTAATGGGAATTCACAGTGAGACAAGAAGCGCTCAATTATGTAGAATGAGGTTAGAGTGTCCAGTGAAGAGTGGGGAAGTCAGGGTAGGAGTACTGAACAAACTCCTAGTTTCAGGAATACAATTTGTCCTTGCTAATAATTTAGCTGGTTCACTTCTAGGAGTACTGCCTACAGTGGTTGAAAAGCCAGTGGAGACTCAGGTAACTGAACTATCACAGGACACATACCCTGGGTATAAATAAGAAAGTTGAAGTGGAATTAGCAGAGGTCCTGTTTGATCAGATGGTTGATTCAAACCAGGAGCGGATAGATTACAAAGCAGACATCTTTAGCTTAGATAAGTTAACCAAGTCATAGCAGAAAGATGAAAATTTAAAGCAATTGTATCAATTATATACGGACAAACAATCTGAATGTATTCCTGAATGCTACTATCTCAAAAATGATATCTTAATGAGGAAATGGAGACCATCCCATAATAAGGCAGACTAGAAATGGATAGAAGTTCATAAAATCGTATTGCCGGGGGTTATGGAACAGAGGTGTTGTGAGTAGTGCATGAACTACCAGTAGGGGGTCATTTAGGTGTTAGAAAAACTCAAGCTAAAATACAAAAACATTTTTACTGGCCTGGACTGCACAAGGATGTAGTTGAATTTTGCTAGACATGTCATGCATGTCAGGTAATTGGAAAACCACAGGCAGTCATAAAGCTCACTGCTTTAATACCTATTCCTGCATTTGAGGAACCTTTCACAAGAGTCTGAATTGACCCCTACCTAAAACAAAAAGTGGGAATCAGTATTTGTTAACAATGTATCCACTAGATTTCCAGAGGCCATTCCATTACATAATATCACAACTAAAAAGATTATAGACGAGTTACTCAAATTTTTCACTAGATAAGGACTACCCACAGAGATACAATCAGACCAAGGATCAAACTTCACATTGAAATTATTCAAGGAAGTTATGGGCAGCTTAGAAGTAAAACAATTCAAATGTACTGCATACCATCCAGAGTTGCAGGGAGTGCTAGAAAGGTGGCATTTGACATTAAAGACCATGTTTAGGGCTTATAGCCAAGACTATCCAGATGATTGGGATAAGGGAATTCTGTTTGAACTTTCTGCTATCAGAGATGCACCAAATGAATTGACCAAAGTCAGTCCATTGAATTAGTTTTTGGGCATGAAGTGAGAGGACTACTAAAATTGATTAAAGAAAAATTGGTAAGTCATTATTCAGAGATCATGTATTTGGATTATGTGTCAAATTTTAAAGAACAATTAAGTACAGTGGGGAAGTTGAATAGTCAGCATTTAAAAGTATCACAGCATACAATGAAACAGGAAGCAGACAAAATGTCAAAACTTGTAATTTTGCTATCAGGGATAAGGTGTTAGGGTTACATCAAGTGATAGGTGAACCTTAAAAAGCAAGGTTTAGTGAACCTTATCAAATCAAAAGGAAGTTGAGTGAGGTGAACTATTTGATAAGGACTCCAGACAAAAAGAAATATCACAGAATGTGTCATGTGAGTATGCTCAAAAGATATTTTGACAGGGAAGGAAAGCCAAACCAAACTGCGTTATTGGTTGAGTGAAGAACCAAGTTCAGAGGATTCTGAATTGAACATTCCTCGAGTTAAATTGGCCAATGAGGAAGTTGTCAAAAATTGGGATAAATTATTGAGTTACCTTCCACAGGAAAATCGAAACAACTTGAAAGAGTTATTACCATCCCATGAATAGATATGTGGAAATAAGCTGGGAAGTACTAACCTTATTATGCATGATGTAGATATAGGAGATGCTGTTGCGATTAAGCATCATTCTTATAGGCATAACCCTCTAAGGTTGGCACAGGTTCAAAAAGAGATCGAACACATGCTCAAAGCTGACATAATCGAAGTGAATTACAGTGGCTGGAGCTCACCCATAGTAATGGTGCCAAAGCCAGATGGTAGCCAACGGTTATGTGTGGACCGTTGCAAAGTCAATTCCATTACAAGGATTGACATATGTTTGGAAGACTGTGTTGAAAAGGTGGGACATGCAACTTATATTTCTAAGTTGGACCTGCTCAGAGGATACTGGCAGTTACCTTTGTACAAAAGAGCGAAGACAATTTCAGCCTTTGCAATGCTGAATGGACTGTATCAGTTTAAAGTCATGGCATTTGATATGAAAAATGCTTCAGCCACATTTCAGAGACTAAACAATAAGGTCATTTCTGGATTACCCAATTGTGTAGTGTATATTGATGACCTGGTGATTTTTAGTCACACATAGAAGGAACATTTGCAACATTTATCGGAATTGTTTGTTCTACTTCGGGAGGCAGGCTTGGTGATAAATCTGGTTAAAAGTGAATTAGCCAAAGCCCAAGTCAGCTTCCTGGGCCATCTTATTAGACATAGACAAATGGCTCCACGGAATGCAAAACAAAGGTAACTTGTGAGTTTTCCATATCATCAACAAAAGAGCAGTTCCAAGATTCCTGGGATGGAATGGATTTTTTTTCATTTATTGAAAAATGGTACTAAATTTTAGTAGTGTGGATTAGATTAGATTACTTACAGCGTGGAAACAGGCCCTTTGCCCCAACAAGTCCACACCAACCCACCGAAGCGCAACCCACTCAGACCCATTCCTCTATATCTACCCCTTCACCTAACACTACAGACAATTTAGCATGGCCAATTTACCTAACCTGCACATTTTTGGATTGTGGGAGGAAACCAGAGCACCTGGAGGAAACCCACACAGACACGGGGAGTATGTGCAAACTCCACACAGTCGCCCAAGGCTGGAATTGAACCCGGGTCTCTGACGCTGTGAGGCAGCAGTGCTAACCATTGTGCCACCGTGCTCCACTCACTGAATTGTGAAAGGCAAGAAGTTGTAATGGACAGTGGACTATCAGAAGGCATTTGACAGCCTGAAAGCTGTGTTAACAACTGCCCTAGTGCTAATCACACCCAATTATGCAAAGCCATTCAAAGTAGCTATCAATGTGAGTGATGTGGGTGTTGGTGCTGTGCTCTTACAAGAAGACAACGATGAGACAATTGGAACACCTATTGGGTATTTCTTCAGGAAATAGAACATTCATCAACAGAAATATTTGACAGTTGAGAAGGAGACTTTCAGCTTGGTGTTGGAGTTACACTACTGGTAACATAAACATTTAAGTTTGTATCTGAGACAATCATATACACTAATCATAATCCAATGAGGTTTGTGGAGAAATTTAAGGACAAACATTCCAGACTGTTTAGATGGAACTTGTTACAGCCATTCAATTTGAAAATTGTGCATGTGGCAGGTTGAGAAAAAATGACTGTTGATGACTTGAATAAAAAATGGAGGCATTTAGGGGCAGGAGTAAAACAGATTGAAACAGAGAGTAGCAGTGCATGTTTGCAAGATTGTTGTTAATGTAATGTATATGTGTGTTGTAGTGTACTAACAAATTAAGATTAAGAGGTTTTAAAATGAAACCATCTTGCAGGGGTGGAGGGAAGGTGGAGGAAGAGGAGAGGAGGTGTTATGATGATGCTGTTCCTTTAACAAGGTTGCGTTGTCCTTGATTTTCTTTTCACCAGAGGTCTAGGTTCAAAGGATTTTAGGGTCAATTTGATTAAAGCTAACCAATACTGCCTCAGGCAAAGTACAAAGGGATCTGGGAGTGCTAGTCGAGGATTGTCTAAAGGTCAACATGCAGGTTGAGTCCGTGATTAAGAAAGCAAATGCAATGTTGTTACTTATCTTAAGTGGGTTGGAATATAAAAGCACCGTTGTGCTACTGAGACTTTATAAAGCTCTGGTTAGGCCCCATTTGGAGTACTGTGTCCAGTTTTGGTCCGCACACCTCAGGAAGGACATACTGGCACTGGAACGTGTCCAGCGGAGATTCACACGGATGATCCCTGGAATGGTTGGTCTAACGTATGAGGAACAGCTGAGGATCCTGGGATTGTATTCATTGAAGTTTAGAAGATTAAGGGGAGACTTAATAGAGACATACAAGATAATACATGGCTTGGAAAGGGTGGACGCTAGGAAATTGTTTCCGTTAGGTGAGGAGACTAGGACCCGTGGACACAGCCTTAGAATTAGAGGGGGTAAATTCAGAACAGAAATGCGGAGACATTTCTTCAGCCAGAGAGTGGTGGGCCTGTGGAATTCATTGCCGCAGAGTGCAGTGGAGGCCGGGACGCTAAATGTCTTCAAGGCAGAGATTGATAGATTCTTGTTGTCTTGAGGAATTAAGGGCTATGGGGAGAATGTGGGTAAGTGGAGTTGAAATGCCCATCAGCCATGATTGAATGGCGGAGTGGACTCGATGGGCCAAATGGCCTTACTTCCACTCCTATGTCTTATGGTCTTAGGCAAAAGGTGTTCAAGTTCTAATACAACGAAAGGGGAGTTCTCCCAACTCAGCCTTTCTCTGGTCTGGTTTGGCTTTAGCAAGCAGTCAGATGTGAAGCTACTAGACCCAAAGCAGTCCAGGCTGATCCTCCCCCTCTCTGACATGTTCTGTAAGAACTGTGTTGGATATTTCTTTTTGTTTTGGCAAAGGGGCATTATGGGGAAACAGCATCATTAAGCCAGGATAATCTGCTGGGTTTTCAGTTAAGTTGTTACTTGATATTGTCTGGTTTTAATTTGTTTCATTCGGTAATCTTGCAAATAAAATTTGGTTTTGTTTAACCTGCTTAAAACAACTAGCAAAATTAGCATCTGGGCTACTTTCTTGAAATATTTTGAGGGGATCTGGCCTGGTCCATAACACCTGTCCCACGCCACCCCCCAAAATCTTTCTAGCCCGTGTAATTTCTTCCAGCTTTACATTACGAGATAGCAGCCTTCTCAAATTCTGACTTCAGAAACATCCCCAGTTTTAATTGCACTAATGTCAACTATATGTTCAGTTACTAAGGTCTTCAGTTCTGGAATTCACTCCATTAACCCTCTTTCAAGACACTTTTAAGCAAACTGCTCAGTATCAAACATTTGGAAAATTATTAAATAAATTAGAATTAGTTTTTTTTTTAAAGATTATAAATGCTGTAATATAAAATGTATTGTTGAGTACATTAAACCAAATTGTTGCTTTGAGGAATTATCAGTGCTGTTTGAACTTGCACTAGTTGTCATTACACTAACATTTTTCTGCAATACAATTCTTATAATTTTGAGAATTATTCTAATTTCCAGTTTCACTTTCTTTAATTCAGTTGAAAATATGCATGCATTAGATGATAGTTTTCTCTTTAAAAGAGAGAGTGGCAGGACACATTCACACAAATTTCAACTTTGAAGTAAATACCCAGACTACAATACAGGCTTGAACTGCAACACAAATTTATTAAAAATAAAAGGCGGTGATGGTTTAGATTTTACAATAATTAGAAATCAATTGCAACTAGTACACCAAGCCATATTCTTGCTAATCCACCACTAACACGGAAAGCTCTCTAGGTTGACTATGTCTCTAAAAGCTTCAGATCCCAAATATAAAAACACATTACACTTGTTTGTTTCAAGTTTTTGTTAAATAGCTATTTAAAACAAACTAATATCGGAGAAAAATGGCCCTGTGACCTACTATGACCTTAGAACATTTTATTATGTTAATGGAATTATTCAAGTATGACATATCAACTGCATATTTTACCACCTTTTCCATTGTCTGTTTTAAACTTGCATATACAGCTGAAATATAAATGTGCCTTAACTACCATTACACTTTTCCCCATTGGAATATCATTTTTTGGTGGGGGTGGTATAATATTATTACATGGTCTAAATTGTCATATACATAAAAATTTAATGAGAATAAAAAGACATTTTAAAATTACAGATAATTGGATCAGAAGATACCATTTACCTTGCCCTCAGAGCAATCCTATTTCATCTGAAGTCTGTAAATCATCCTACAGTAAGGCCAAGGCTTAAGTAAAAATTTCAATAAAGACAACTTGGTAAATTTAAAACAATGTAATATCACATGTTTTAAAGTTTAAATTTTATTTTGGATATTAGAAACAGTTTCAAAAGAGTCAACTCTAATTCCATTTTGAAAAATAATAAAAAACTTGAGCATTTTGTGGGAACCTCAGGGTAAATTCTTATAGATTTTGTTTCTTTATTCTAGTATGGGATGTCACCATTGCTGGCAGGACCAGTATTTCTTGTATATCCATCCTTGAACAGAGTGGCTCGTTAAACCATTTCAGTCCTCAATTAAGAGTCAACAACGTTGATGTGGGCTGGAGTAACATGTAGGCCAAACCAGGAAAGACATGACAAGTGCACATCACTAAATAATAAATTTCAGTATAAGGATTTATTATAAGAAAGCATTACAAAAAATGTGGCATCAGGTTGTGCAGAAAGATTGTGAATTTCAAAAGACTTGCTACAAAATTAAACAAGCCACTTAGTCATTTTTTTTCATAACATTTATTGTAGACCTGGTCAAGTTACATAAATTGGCATACACTAATTATGTACAAAAATCTTTAAATTAGTAAGAATACAAAAAGTCCCATTTCATTCTTTAGCCAAAAGGCATTGCTAACACCGAAGCAGCAAAAGAGGAAGTGAATCAGATTTCTCAGTTCCTGCCTGGCTGAGTCAGAGGCATACTCTGATGCAACAGTCCATTTTATGAAGTCTGTAATAGGCCTATTACAATGTGTTATTACATATTTCAAGGAGTGACAATACAATAAATTATTCCATGATATGCTTCCTTCCGAGAGCTACGAGCCATAGTTCGCTTCATCAAAAGCCTTTCTAGCACGTTTCAATTCTTCATTCATTGTCAATAGATCTTTCACTCTTGCAAATTTCCGAGGATCTTTACGAATAAGAAAGACTATATCTTCTACTTGAACCCGGCCTTGACGTCCTATTGACATAGCCTTGTGAGTCTATATCAAAGCAAAAATTATAAGTATATTACATTCTCATGTATATTAAAAAAAAGGGTCTGAAAGTACTGCTACATCACCTCCACAGAACTCTGCAAATAACTTTCAGCACTCAGCCACAATTCACAAAAGATGAATAAAGTTGATAGCAGAAATGTAATGGCACATTATTCAACACAAAGATTATCCTAAGTGAGCTATAATTTCTATTCGGTAGAATACTGATTGGATACGATCCAAACAACTGGTTACTGAAAATCTTAAAATACACAGTACTTAACATTATTTGCCCAGCTAATGTATTTAAACCCAACATAATACCATGAGAAACATTCATAATATTACCACAATTTGCGAACTTTGATTACAAATTTGAGAAACAATGAACAGCTTTAAGTTTGATTTCTATACATTATGTATATATTAAAAAGGAGGACAATTTTACCTTTTCTTTTAAATTCAGAGTGTGGTTCTGGGTGGTCTGGAGATTTTTTTTAAAACGAGGTTTTTAAAACAGTATTAGAGAAGAGAATGGAACAAACAGGAAAACAAAGGGTTGGTCATTGCCTAAAAAAAAAGTGACCAATGGCACAGACAGACCAAGAGAAACAAGTTAGTTAAGAAAGGCAGCGTACAGGTTTCTTTCAGAGATCATTCAAACAAAAAAAAAGTGTTGAATACCAGCAGTGCTGGTTTAGCAGTCTCCAAAATAAACAGGGCAGATGCAGTCCCAAGTGGCTTAGAATCGAGAAGGAGAAAAGCTTCCGAACAAATTTTTAAAAGGTGTCAAGAGAAGACGACATCCGACAACATAAAAAGTTTAAGGAACACATGTTAAGGAGTAAATGAGCTGAGGTAGCAGCTTAAGGCTCTTAGCAAGCAAGATTTAACTGAAGATAGCACTGAATGAATGCAGAAGTTTGCTGAAAAGATGCAGATTACATTCACACCAACTGAACAAGGAATTTTGAAGTGATAAGTGATGCTTCCCTGAGTTTTATTTGTAAGGCTGTTGTTGATGCCAAGAGATTTGAATCTCTTATTACAGCTATCTGTAATGAGAGTGTTTCAAGTTTCTCTTGTACAGTATAAGATAGTTCATTTTATTTTCTTGTGTACACATGTTGATGTTGGTTTGTTCAAAGTATATTCAGTCACCAGTATGGTTAACAATAGCATAATAAAAAAAAAACTTATCAAGCCAGGTTTCATACCGAAATCTGACTTGTCCAATATTACCATCAGCTGAGACCATTAAACTAATGACTTATCTCTACTTGAAAGAAGCAATTTCACAAGTCAATCATTGGACAGTTATCAAGTACGACTTTTAGCTTCTGCCAGGCAGGCACCAGATAGAGAACTCGTGTGCCTCATAATGCATTCTGAAGTAGAACTAAACATTTTTTAAGCACTTACTGGAGAGGCAGATCCCCAGAGAGAGAGAGACTGGATTAATAGAATCACCTTTGTAAATCAAGAGAAAGTAAAACATGGTCCAGACTAATGTTTGGTAATTGAAATAGCAACTGAAATTACGAAGTAACAAATACAAATGCATGAATAGACACCAAGAAACATTGTATAGAGATCATTTGCAGATTAGCCAGGAGGGGGGGGGGGGGGAAGAGGGAGAGAGGGTTTTATGCAAGAATTTGCTATGATCTGGAATGTAATGCCTTACAGGATGCAGTTTCAGTGGCAATTTCAAAAAAGAAACTAGATATACATCTGAAAAAGTGTAAAAAAACTTCCCAAATCTGTGAGGAAAGCACAAGGCATGGATAGCTCTTTTAAAGAGTCAGCATGGGCTGAACGATCTCAACAAACGAGACAATAAAGGATGCCCCAACCTCTTTGCCCAGTGGATTAGACCATGGAGTCACATAGCACAGAAACAGACCCTTCAGTCCAATCTGTCCATGCCAATCAAGTTTCCCAAACTAAATTAGTTCCATTTGCCGGTGTTTGGTGCAAACGAACTTTAAATCTTTCCTATTAATGTCCATGTCCAAATGTCTTTTAAGTGTAACTGTATCTGCATCTACCACTGTTAAAGATTCTGGACACCTGGTAAACATTTGTTCCCCCAAAGAATATGATCAAAAACAGATTACCTAATTTGCTATTGTAGAATATCCACGTACACAAAATGGCTCTTGGCTTCACTTAGATAACAAATGATGGCTGAACTTGAAAATGCAAATCGTGGTGTATGAACTGCTTTAGGACATTTCAGATGCAAGAATTCCTTGAATAAATGCAAGCTCCTTCAAGCATGTTTAAAGTGAAGTGAACTTCGTTGATCAACAAATAATGTTTCTGAACCTTGTAATAAATGTTGTCATACCACCAAAATAAATAACCAGAGATTGTTAACATACCACACTAGAATTTTAACTCTACACCTCATCTTACGTTATCTCAAGGATTTGATTTCAACTGTGATAAAATATGAAGATCAGCTCACCATTTCAGTGATAAATTCAATGACAAGATCCTCCAAGATATCCACCGATTCAGTATAAGGGTTCTGGTCATCCCCAAATCCATACATCATGCATCTTACTGTGTGGAAAGAATATAAAAGAAGAATGGCCTATTTCTGCGCTGTACATTCTTTTCAATTCGGTGCACAAAGATTGTAGGATACCCAATTCTGCCATAATTTAGTGAACTTCCACCCATACATTATAACCATTTACTATTTGAGTGCCTAATATTAATTTTTGACTGGAAGTTGATTTACTAAGATCAGAAATATATTACTCTACTCCTTTACAGTAATTAAAAGCAAAAGAAAGTTAAAGCTATGAACATATTAGGAAAACTGTAACACTATAGAGGGTGAAATGAGAAAAGCAGTGATTTTTTAAAAAAATTTCTAAAAGCAAAGAAATTCAACAGTTTCCAATAGCTTAAGCTACAGAAAAAAGGCTTGAGAGAAGATTTTGCATCATTATCACCAGTTAACATTTTCATTGGGAAATGAAAACAGCATGGCATAGCTGCAATAGTTTGAGTACAATCCTACTAACAAAACATAGCTCCTAAATCTCTCACTATACTACAAATAGCCTAAGCGGAAACGAGTCATGTGGAATTGTCTCAACTATAAATAACAGTTCATCTTTTCGTGTTTTAGAAGTGTTACTAGATTAGTAACAGATTTAAAATTGTAGCAGTATTATGACTTACATTCTTTTGAAAACAATCTTTTTCTTCTACCTTGTCCACCCTCTGCTCCACTTCCACTCTCCTCCACATCTTCATCAAACTGTAAGGCAAAAAAACCTATAAACTCAGTCTTATTGGTTTGTTACACAATTCTACATATTATACATTAATATATTTTACATCCAGAATTACATTGCTGTACATTTTATTGTCCTCAAGGTGTAAGAGATTGCACATAACAGACTGAGTAGAATTTACAGGTAGGAGCACATGAGTACCTACTAACAAAAACTTAGTGGGGGGGTGGAGGGAAGAGTAAGAGGGGAAATGAGGAAACTGGTGAAGTCCACATTGATGTCCTGGGGTTAAGGTGTTCTGAGGCGGAAGATGATGCGTTCTTCCTCCAGGTGTCAAGTAGTGAGGGAGTGGCAGTGGAGGAGGCCCAGGAGCTGCATGTCCTCGGCGGAGTGGGAGGGGGAGTTGAAATGTTGGGCCACGGTGCAGTGGTGTTGATTGGTGTGGGTGTCACGGAGATATTCCCTAAAGCATTCTGCGAGAAGGCATCCTGTCTCCCCAATGTAGAGGAGACCACATCAGGAGCAACGGATACAATAAATGAAATTGGTGAATGTGCAGGTGAAACTCTGATGGATGTGGAAGGCTCCTTTGGGGCCTGGGATGGAGGTGTGGGCACAGGTTTTGCAATTCCTGCGAAGGCAGGGGAAGATGGGTTGTTGGCGAGCGTGGACCTGACCAGTAGTCAGAAGGAATGGTCTTTGCAGAAAGCTTAAAAAAAAAGGGTGGGGAGGGAAATATATCCCTGCTGGTGGGGTCCGTTTGGAGGTGACAGAAACGTCAGCGGATGCGATTTATGTGAAGGTCGGTAGGGTGGAAGGAAGGTCAGCACGGGGGGGGGTTTGAGGGTAGAGGTGCAGGATGTGGATGAGATACATTGGAGGGCTACATTGGAGGGCATCTTAAACACGTGGGAAGGGAAATTGTGGTCTTTAGGAGGCAGCCACCTGGTGTGTTCTGTCGTGGAACTGGTCCTCCTGGAAGCAGATGCCACTACATTTCAAAATTCTTGTCTACTATTGTAATTCAAAGGCAGCACTCAGGTTACCTTCAATTATATGTTAAAATAAGTGAACGGTCTCAAGAGTTGATTTGTTTGAAATCATGTGGCCACAACAAACAAGATTTTGACTATACACCCTTCTACAGGAAGGGATTGACCATTAGTACTCTGAATAGAAGTTTTGCCATGTGTCCTCCATCAATCCAGGATTTCAATTCTGGTCACTAATCCCATTAGCTGCAAGTATCCCATTCCAATCCACACACTGGTTGCTAACCTATTCCCTGGATGCAGTTACCCATCCCAAGCTTTCTCTATTAAGTCTCATTTCCCATTTTGTTATAGCTCCATAACGTGCAGTTTCCAGCCATAGGACCACTACCACCACAATCAGCCTCCTCCACAAATATACTATTCCCTCTCCCCACTGCGAACAAGTGACTGTTTCATGCTCAATTCTAACCTAACCCAATCCCATCATCCCCCATCCCTTCCTTAACGTGGCAATCCAACACCACTTCAACACCCTATTCCCCATTCTTTACCATGTGCTCCCAGAGATCGGTTCATTGCAACCCTTTCATCCTTAACTTGAAAAACGTTTTCAGAATTGCAAAAAAGGGGGAAAGACTAGTTTATTCAGTGTATCATTTTGGATGAAACTATATGCATATGTGGGAAATATGAAAATGGGGTGTGTTTGTCACAACTGTGAAAACATTAAGAATCAGGGATCCAATCTTGAAAATCCAACACAACCTGTTCATAGTCCAGCCAGCCACCTGGCCTCTTCAAAAGCACAACAACTCAGTCATGAATCAAGGCATAACTGATATGATCAATGTAGTGAGCTTCCTCCTCGATATCAAAGTATAATTAATCCTACAAATCAAGATCCAGAAAACTAATTCAAACTCTTGGCTCTGACTGCTCCTAATATAATCAATGATACAAAATGACTGAATGTATTGATGCATTCTGCTAAGAAATACAAACTTGAAACGTACAAATTGATGGTGGCTTCAGAAAATGTGTAAAATACATTAAAGTATAATGGTTTGATAAAAAGTTCAAAACAATGCAAGTTTATGTCAAGTAGAAGTGTTTAAGATTTTAATTTATTCAAATTAGGAAAAAGCTGAATCAACATGAGAATATATTTTTAAAAATTGAATAATGAGTGGTGAGAGTTTCAGTCTGAAATTTAAGGTATAATGCACAACAGAAGGTAATTAGAGTTTCTGTGAACGAGGCATCAATTAAGCAACAGGAAAGAACAAGCAAAATGAAGGTTCAATTTACCAAGGCGTCATCAAAAGCATTTCCCAAACTTATGATCTCTACCACCTCAAAGGACTGGCTCATGACCAGACCATCACTGCAAGTTTCCCTCCATTTCACACACCATCCTAACTTGAAAGTATCACTGTCACTTCATAAAAATATTGGAACTTCCTTCCTAATACTATGTACAACATGGACTGGAAGTGGTCAGAACAGTGTCCTTGAGACCCTGCAGGGTGGATCCTGTTGATCTTTGAACAGACAGTCAAAGTAATTTAGCAGAATGCCTCATCACCAGAACTTTCCAACAAGCACCAAGACATCACTTTGCTGGTGGTGAGAAGGACACTTTAAAGGACTACCACCATCATCCCAGTACCAGAGAAAACTCTGGCAGTGTGCCTCAATGACTACTGCCTGGTAGCTCTGACCTCCATAATTATGGAAGCGTTGAGGGGTTAGTCACGGCTCATATGTGGCCTCCCAGCCTGCCTTGATCCTTTGCAATTCACTTATTGTCAGAGCAGGTCCATGGCAGAGCCATCACCCTGGTCAGACTCTCACCCATGGAACATCTGGATAATCTAGCATATCTACTTCAGGCTCCTATTCATTGACTACAGCTCCGCCTTCAACACTATAATTTCAACCAACTAATCTCTAAAATCTGAGGCCTAGGCCTCTGCTTTGCCCTATGCAACTGGATCCTTGACTTCCTGACCCATAGGCCGCACTCAGCGAGAACAGGCAACAGCACTTCTTCCACCACGATCCTCAACACTGGTGCCCCACACAGCTGCTTATTCAGCCCCTTACTATACTCCCTGTACACTCATGGCTGTGTGGCCTAATTTCATCCAAACTCCATCTTCACAGTCGCTGATGACACCACCATTGTAGACCAGATCTCAAATGATGGTGGTGTGGTGTAAAGGTAACAATCTCTCCAACGTCAGCAAAACAAAAGAGCTGGTCAAAGCAAGGTGGAAGGCATGCCCCTATCGAAATCAATGGAGCTGAAGTGGATAATAGCAGAGAGTATCAAGTTCCTAGGAGTGATGATCACCAACAATCCATCCTGGTTTACTCATGTTGTGCTTTCTTGACAGTTGCATCAACAATTCCTCCACTTCCTCAGGAGGTTAAGGAAATTCAGCATGTCCATAAAGACTAACCGATTTTTATAGATACATCATAGAAATCATTCTGTACAGATGTATCAGTGCTTGGTATGGCAGCTGCTCTGCCCAGGACCATAAAAAATTAGAGTTGTTGAACACATCCCAAACCATTATGCAAGCCAACCTTTCACCCACTGACTTCATCTGACATCTCGCTGCTTCAGAAAGGTAGCCAGCATAAATCAAAGACTCCTCCCACCCCATTTATAATCTCTTCTGTTAGGCAGAAAATCCAAAAGCTTAAACACATGGACCAACAGATTCAAGAACAGTTTCTTCACTGCTATTATTAAAAGAGTTCGAATGGACTTTTCAAACTTAATGTTGACCTCACTGTACATCTTCTCTGCAGCTGTAACATTGTATTCCTCGCTGTTTCACCCTTATGCACTTATGGTATGATCTGCCTGTACTGCAAAACAAGCTTTTCACTGTACCTAGGTATGGGATAATAAATTTTAAAAATACCCATGAGATCCTTCATATAGGCCCACACACTCTGCACCACCATGCACTACCCTTGAATTGGCTGGGAGGTAGAGACTATCACACATTTGTTAGAATGTTCCTGTGCAAAAGAAATCTGGACAAGATGCAGCGACTTTGGTCAAGGTTCATCCTGAGTAGCTCTGTGACGTAGGAGTCTGTGGTCTATGGTCTGTTCCCCAGAATGCACCTGGATGACCATAAAAAAAAAATCAGTGAAAGATACTCATTGAAAGGAGAGAAAGGAGTCGACCCTGATCAAATGTTGCAGACGGGCACATTTCAAGGTCCGGAACCACATGCTGAAGTATGCTCTAAAATTTGGGTCAGCTGCCGAGACTCAGTGGGGAAAGACCACTGTCTGATGTCATTCTGCCAAAGTTAAATGGGGGTCTGTTCAGTTATTGGACCCTCCCGATGCCTCATATGTAGAACGTAGAACAGTTGTGTCAAACATGAAATGAAATAAACCCCTTCTGCTTGCTCTTGGTCCACAACCCACTGTTCTTGCATATTCATTTGCTAATCTAAAAGTCCCTTAAATGCCCTCAGTGTTTGAGGCAGATACAATCTCTGGCAGTGCATTCTAGATTCCTACCACACTTAAAACTTTCCCCTCGCACCTTAAATGCATGACTCTAGTATTTGACATTTCGACTGTGGGAAAAAGATTTAACCATCAATCCTATCTATGCATCTCACTTTTATAGACTGCTATCAAGTCTCCCCTCAGCTGTGGCAACTCAAGAGAAAACAACCGGAGTTTTATTAGCTTCTCCTTATAACTCATACCCTCTAATGCAGGCAGCAGCCCTATAAACTTTTTCTGTACCCTCTCCAAAGCCTCCACATCCTTCCTTTAAATGTGGTGACCAGAATTGAACGCAATATCCTAAGTGTGGCCTAACCAAAGTCTTATAAAGTTGCAAGATGACATCTTGACTCTTGTACTTAGTTCCTCAACCAATAAAGGCAAGCATGCCATATGCTTTCATTACCACCCTATCTACTCGTGTGGTCACTTTCAGGGAACTAGGAACTTGAACCCCAAGATCCTTCTGTACATCAGTGCTACAGAGAGTCCTGCCATTAACTGTATATTTTTCCTTAACATTTGATCTCCCAAAGCACAACAACATTTCACTAGTCCAGATTAAACACCAGCTGTCATCTCTCCGCCCATATCTGCAACTGATCTATATCCCACTGTATGCTTGGACAATTTTCTACACTATCCACAACTCTCAGCCATTTTTTGTATCATCTTACTAACCCACCCATCTAAACTTTTATTGAAGTCATTTACATACCACAGAGGTCCCAGTATAGATCCTTGCAGAACACCAACTAGTCACAGACCTCCACCCTGAAAACCATCCTTCCACCATGACCTCCTGTCTTCTAAGGGCAAGCCAATTCTGAATTCACAGGGCCAAGTCATCATAAACCCCATGCATTTTAATCTTTTGGATAAGCCCAAGAGGGATTTTTTCAAAAGCCTTACTAAAATCCACGTGAACAACAGCCACTGCTCTACCAATTACCTTAGTTACCTCCTCGAAAAATGCAATCAAGTTGGTAAAACATGACATGCCCTGCACAAAGCCACGCTTTTCCAAATTTGTGTAAACTCTATCCTTAAGAATTCTCTCAAATAGCTTCCCAATCATCGATGGGAGATACAGCAGTCTATTGTTTCCTGGATTATCCCCATTTCCCTTCTGTTGCAGAGGAACAACATTAGCTACTCACCAAACCTCCAGTGGCTAGCAAGGATATAAATATCTTTGTCAAGGCCTCTCTCAGTAACCTGGGGTAGAGACCATCTGCCCCTGGGGACTTATCCACCTTAATGCTCTTCAGGAGATCCAACACCACTTCATTCTCGATCTAAAAATGCCTTTGCATGTTAGCATGCTCCACACAAACCTCACTATTCTCCATTACCTTCTCCTGGCTGAATACAGATGCAAAGTACTTACATAGGATTTGACCTACATCCTCCAGCTCCAAGCACAGGTTTCCTCTTATCCTCAAGTGGTCCTACCTTCTTCCTAGTTATCCTAAAATTTTGAATGTATCTACAAAATGTTTTGGAATTCTCTTTAATCCTACTTGCCAAGATCGTTCCATGGCCCCTTCTTGCTCTCTTATCCTCTGCTTTCTGTATATCCCTCATGGGCCCTATCCGATTTTAGCTTCCTAAACCTTATGTACAGTCAGAGCCCTACAGCACAAAGACAGGCCCTTTGGCCCAAATTGGTCCATGACAACCAAAATGCCCATCAGCACTACCCCCATTTCCCTGCACTTGGCCCTTACCCTTCTAAACCTTTTCTACCCATGTATTTAGCCAAATGCCTTTTAAATGTTGATCATGTACCGTCTCAACCACTCCAGCTCATAGGGTACAAGCATGTGCAATGAGCGCTGTGTAAAAAGGTTGCCCTTCAGGTTCTCTTATTCTTTCCCCTCTAACCTTATACTGATGCCTTCTAGTCCTTGATTCCCCAATCCTGGGAAAAATACTGAGTGCATTCACCCTATCCATGCCTCATGATCTTATATACTTCAAAAAGATCTCCCTCAGTTTCCTACACAAATTCCTAGCTTGTCCAACATCTTCCTGTAAATCAGATCTGAATGTCCTGACAATATCTTTGTAAATTTCTTCTGCACTCTTTTCCAGTTTGATAACATCTTTCTCATGACAAGGTGACCAAAACTGAACACAATACTCTAACTGAAACTTCAACGTCCTGTAAGACTGCAGCAGAACTTCTACACTTATGCCCTGACTGATGAAGGCCAGTGTGCCAAAAGTCATCTTCACTGTCTACCTGTGACACCACTTTCACACAACCTTGCATCTGAACTCCAAGGTCCCTCGATCCCACGAACTCCATTCACCATGAAACTCCTACCTTGATTTTACTTTCCAAAATGCAACACCTCACATCTATATTAAACTTCATTTGCCATTTCTCAGCCCACTTTTTCAGCTGATCAAGGTCCTGCTGCAATTTCTTATAACCTTACATATGCTTTCTTTTTCCTTTCAAATAAATTCACAACCTCCCTCATTATCCAATGGTCCCTTGCCTTGCCATCCTTGCCCTTCCTCCTTACTGGAACATGCTAGTCTTGAACTCTCATCACCAGGTTTTTAAACAATTCCCACATGTCAAATGTGGACTTGTCTGATACCAACTCCTCCCAATTAACATTCCCTAGCTATTGGCCTAATACTGAATTTGCTTTTCCCAGTTGAACACCTTCCCACAAGGTCCTGACTTATCCTTGTTCACAGCTATCTTAAAACGTAAACAGCTATGATCTCAGTTTCCAAAATGCTCTCCCACTGAAAGTTCAGTCACCTGGCCAGGTTCATTAGCCAATTCATATCCAGTATGGTCCCTCCTCTCATTGGTCTTTCTACATACCATTTCAAGAAACCCTCTTGGATGCTTCTAACAATTTCTGCACCATTTATGCCTCTTGCTGTAAGGGGGTCCCAGTCAATATTGGGAAAGTTAAAGTTACCCACTATGACAACTCTTTATTGGATCTTTCCATAATCTGCCTTCATATTTGTTCCTCAATCTCTTGGGGGCTGTTTTGGGGGGAGGAAGAAAAGAGATGCATATAGTATAATCATATCAGAGCGATTTGCTTTTTATTTTTCCACTCTACCCACATTGCCTCAGTGGATGAGCCCTTCAGGATGTCTTCTGAGCACAGATGTAACATTCTTCTTGATTAATAATGCAAATCCTTTATCTCTTTTACCCTCCTCTCACTCATCCAAAACAATGAGACCCTGGAACATTGAGTAGCCAGTCCAGTCTGTCTCACTCTCTCAAAAGTCTCTCTAATGGCCATAACATCACAGTCCCATGTACTGATCAAGGCTGTAAAATCAACTCTATTCCCGAGGAAGGGCTTTTGCCCAAAATGTCAGTTTTCCTGCTCCTTGGATGTTGCCTGACCTGCTGTGCTTTTCCAGCACCACTCTGATCTAAACTCTGGTTTCCAACATCTGCAGTCCTCACTTTCGCCTAACTCATCTGCTTTACCTATAATACTCCTTGCACTGAAATAAACACACTTCAGCCCATTAGTACCCCATCATGTTCACATTTACTGGTCCTAATATCTACCTTCCCCTCAATTCCTCTACTTGCTGCTCCAGCTCCCAGCCCATTGCCACTAATGCAAATATGTAAATGTAACCTTATTCAAGAAAGGTTTTCAGTTTGTTTACTGGATAGAGTCAAACTTCAATGTTTGTTTCCTTCTTCACATGCTATCATACAGAACCAAACTGCTTTAGGGACCCTGCATATACATAAATATGTTTTATAAATAAAGTACATTTTTGAAATCAATAAAACTTGGACTGCACTAGTTAAAGGTGGTTGATAAACACCTTCTCAAAACAAGAGTAGTCATTAACACCCACAGCACAATTTAAAAAAAAATCTTCATTCTACTATAATCCCAATTTCTCCACACCTCACACCTTTCATACAGCATAAACTCCGTTACAGGTATTTCCTCAAACAAAAAAGTGAAAATTGCTGCAGATGCCAGAAATTTAAAAAACAGAAACAGAAAATGTAAAAACAAAATACTGAAGAAACTCAGCAGGTCTAGCATCATCTGTGAAGAGAAGAAATACAGTTAACACTGTGAATCTAATATGACTTTATCAGAACTACAGCAGCTAAGTCCTTTTTCCCTTCAAGCATCTTTTACTTATGCAGGTCTTACACAAAAAACACTCAAAATTTTGTTTTTAAACAGGTCACAAAAATGCAGGGTTGTTTGTAGCTCCTGATCTTTGGGTTTTTTCTTGCTTACTTCAGACAACAATAGCTGCCGAAATTAGCAACAGCTCGATGTCACCGCTTTCACTGCTACCAATCCGAGAGAACGAAATGCAAAAGTCGAACTCACTGGCTGCTCGTCCTCTTCATCCGCCATCTTCCTCAGAAACGGATCCCGGTCCATCCAAATATACGTCACTGGCCTGCGTGCGAGGCCCAGCAACTGTCATGAGAGAAGGAAGGCGGGGGCAGAATATTGAGGGGGTTTCCAAGGAGACAGTGACGTCACCAGCACCACGGGCTGAATGGCCACGTGACACTGTTTCGTCACCTGGTTGCTCTGTGCTCCGTACCACTTCACCGGATGTGGAAGGGAGCACTTATGAAATGTGGATTTGTATTGCTGGGACATGTTTTGACATTCAGGAAATCTTTTTATTGTTCTCATTAATTCCCTTATTCGGCAAGATAGTCACATAGTAACATTACCTTCTGTACTCTATTTATTTTTCAGGGTTTCCTCCCTCAGACAGATAAGATGGCAAAATGCGAAATGGCAAGATTTGGTTAAATATATCAGCACATTCAATCTCACGCCAGTTCTTGACCAAACTCAAATGGATTGCTCAATATATTGTTAAGATAGACAAGCAGGAGGCTGGAAGAACACAGGAAGCCAGGCAGCATCAGGTGATAGAGAAGTCAAAGTTTCTGGTGTACCCCTTCAGGACCCTGTTAACAATATGTTTTATCGCTCATCCTAAATTACTTGGTTTCTTGAATGCAACTACTAGAAGAAATCTGCAGAATCAGAATTGTATTGGTGCAGAAGGATGCTATTTGGACCATCATCTGCGCCAGCTCTCCAAATGGTCATCATGACTTACTGTAATTTTTCTACACTTTCCACATAACCTGCATATAATTTCTATTTAAATAATTAATGCCCTCTTGAATACCTCTATTGAACTTGTCAATGCCACAAACACTGCATTCCAGACCTCAACCACATAATGAGTGACTTTTATTCACCTTGCATTATTTCTTTTATAAATGATTTTTAATCTGTGCCCCTCCCCCCATTCTTGGTCCTTTAATAAGTGGGAGCAGTTTCTCCATGTTACACTGTCCAGATCACTCATGATTTTGAAAATTTCAATCAAAGCTCCTTTTAGTCCTTTCCTCTCCAAGAAAAGCAGCCCTAATTTCTTCATTCATTTGATTAAGAAAGAATTATCTTAAAGTTGATATGTGTTCTTGTAAATATTCCTGATAACATGGACTGATGAAGGGTGTACGTAGTGTAAAATGGCAAAGACATTGGTGCAAGTTTGTAATCACATATATGTTTGTCTCTAAAAGACAAATATGCATCAAGGTTTTTTAAAAAATCTAGTTTATTTATTTAATTAAGTTTACGTTCCTTTGTGGCAAGGGAATTCAAGTCTCCTGATCTTTAATACAGTCTCTGTGGAGTTTGCACATTCTCCCCATGTCTGCGTGGGTTTCCTCCAGGTGCTCCGGTTTCCTCCCACAGTCCAAAGATGTGCAGGTCAGGTGAATTGGCCATGCTAAATTGCCTATTGCGTTAGGTACATTAGTCAGAGGGAAATGGGTCTGGGTGGGTTACTCTTCGGAGGGTTAATAGAACATAGAACATAGAAGAATACAGCGCAGTACAGGCCCTTCAGCCCTCGATGTTGCGCCGATCAAAGCCCACCTAACCTACACTAACCCACTATCCTCCATATACCTATCCAATGCCCGCTTAAATACCCATAAAGAGGGAGAGTCCACTACTGCTACTGGCAGGGCATTCCATGAACTTACCACTCGCTGAGTGAAGAACCTACCCCTAACATCAGTCCTATATCTACCCCCCCTTAATTTAAAGCTATGCCCCCTTGTAATAGCTGACTCCATACGTGGAAAAAGGTTCTCACTGTCAACCCTATCTAACCCCCTAATCATCTTGTACACCTCTATCAAATCACCCCTAAACCTTCTTTTCTCCAATGAAAACAACCCCAAGTGCTTCAGCCTTTCCTCATAGGATTTTCCTACCATACCAGGCAACATCCTGGTAAACTTCCTCTGCACCCGTTCCAGTGCCTCCACATCCTTCCTATAGTATGGCGACCAAAACTGCACACAATATTCCAGATGCGGCCGCACCAGAGTCTTATACAACTGCAGCATGACCTCAGGAATCCGGAACTCAATTCCTCTACCAATAAAAGCCAGTACGCCATATGCCTTCTTCACTGCACTATTTACCTGGGTGGCAACTTTCAGAGATCTGTGTACATGGACACCAAGATCCCTCTGCTCTTCCACACTACCAAGTAGTCTACCATTAGCCCAGTAATCCATCTTTTTATTACTCTTACCAAAGTGAATCACTTCACACTTAGCTACATTGAACTCCATTTGCCACCTTTCTGCCCAGCTCTGCAGCTTCTCTATATCCCGCTGTAACCTGCCATATCCTTCCTCACTGTCTAAAACTCCTCCGACTTTCGTATCATCCGCAAACTTGCTCACCCAACCTTCTAACCCTTCCTCCAGGTCATTTACAAAAATGACAAACAGCAATGGTCCCAAAACAGATCCTTGCGGAACACCGCTAGTGACGGCACTCCAAGATGAACCTTTGCCATCAACTACCACCCTCTGTCTTCTTCCAGAGAGCCAATTCCTAACCCAAACCTCCAACTCACCCTCTATGCCATTTCTCTGTATTTTCTGCAGTAGCCTACCATGGGGGACCTTATCAAACGCCTTACTAAAATCCATATATACCACATCTACCGCTTTCCCCTCATCTACCTCCTTAGTCACCTTCTCAAAGAACTCAATAAGGTTTGTGAGGCACGACCTGCCCTTCACAAAACCATGCTGACTATCCTTGATCACATCATTCTTATCCAGATGTGCATAAATCCTATCCCTTACAATTCTCTCTAAGACTTTGCCCACAACAGAAGTGAGACTCACTGGCCTATAGTTACTAGGATTATCCCTACTCCCCTTCTTGAACAAGGGAACCACGTTTGCTAGCCTCCAGTCCTCTGGCACTACTCCTGTCGACAAAGAGGACACAAAAATCAAGGCCAATGGCTCTGCAATCTCCTCCCTTGCTTCCCAGAGAATCCTAGGATAAATGCCATCAGGCCCAGGGGACTTATCTATTTTCACCCTTGCCAGAATTTCCAACACCTCTTCTCTACATATCTCAAAGCCATCCATTCTACTTATTCGTGCCTCAGTATTCATATCGACAACAATGTCCTGTTCCTGAGTGAATACTGACGAAAAGTATTCATTCAGCGCCTCCCCAATCTCTTCAGCCTCCACACGCAACTTCCCATTACTATCCTTGATTGGACCTATTCCTTCCCTAGTCATTCTTTTATTCCTAACATACCTATAGAAAGCCTTAGGATTTTCCCTAATCCTACCAACTAAGGACCTTTCATGTCCCCTCCTTGCTGCTCTTAGCTCTCTCTTCAGGTCCTTCCGGGCTACCTTATAACTCTCAATCGCCCCTATTGAACCTTCACGCCTCATCTTTACAAAGGCCGCCCTCTTCCATTTAACAAGGGATTCCAACTCCTTATTAAACCACGGCTCCCTCACACGACCCTTTCCTCCCTGCCTGATAGGTACGTACTTATCAAGGACACTCAATAGTTGCTCCTTGAACAAGTTCCACATATCAATTACGCTCTTGCCTTGGAATCTACTTTTCCAATCCACACATCCTAAGTCATGCCTCAACGCATCATAATTTCCCTGCCCCCAGCTATAACTCTTGCCCTGTAGTACACACTTATCCCTCTCCATCACTAGAGTAAAAATCACCGAATTGTGGTCACTGTCCCCAAAGTGCTCACCTACCTCTAGTTCTAATACCTGGACTGGTTGGGCCGAAGGACCTGTTTCCTCACTGTAGGGAATCTAATCTTAACTAATCTCTAGATTTACCAGCTCAGAAAAGTGACCATTCTGCTACTGCTCCTCTTCATTGAACTACCATCAAACAAAAACACATCTTAGCACACTCAAGTGTTCATGGTTTGATATTCATTTATTTCAATGAACTGGCTATGTTTTCAATTCACTTCTAAGGTCAGTACTTCAAAAAGTTAAATTGAGGAATGGAAACTGCTTTAGAACTATATTACTCATACAAATGCAAATTGACCCTCAACAACAACATAATTAAGGGCAGCATTAAATTTATGAGCAAAACATTTGAAAAATATAGCATAGGTATAAGTGGATAAATTAGGTAAATGGTTTAAAGAATTAGAACTAAGTGACAGGCTTAACTAGGCTCAGATTTTTATTTTTGTTGAAACACCAAATAAGTACATTCCCATCCTGCTAGCCCGGCTCATCAATCCCATTAACTTCCCCAAATTACCACCCCAGCTGGTTAATTAAATGTTTGTCTTTTTACTTTCCACTCCCCCAGTCCCAGGCATGTAAAGTAAGAATACATGATCTAGAAGTCTCTGTCTCTAAAAAAAGCCAGAGTGCTGCCAAAAATTGATGAAGCCTTTCAACCTGCACTACCCCTTTTCATTTTTTTTATGGTGTGTGTGTGTGTGTGCAGGTGTGAGACACAGTGGAAGACACAAAGTGCACAAATCTTTATTCAATTGCCACCACCAGCAAGATAGGAAAACACCCGAGTGGCCAGTGACAAGCACTGCCCTTCAAACCAAAGGGCAATGCTGTGTGATCAAAAAGGTGAAGGGGAGGGTAGGGAACTACCCCTTTTCATTCAATCTCCCAATGTTAAATATTAAGTTGCATCCTTCACTATTTTAATCCCCTCTGCATTCTAGTATTCTGCCTCCAATTGCCACAATTAAGATTCAACTTCTCTCCACCCCGATAATGCTATAGTAGACAGATCCCCTGGACTGACTACGGCCCACTCCCTTGAGTGACTGAGCCAATCAACCACAACCAACAGTTAACCAGATACCTGGTTGATATTTGCATAAGTCCCCGACTATCTTGACTTGCAAGACTGGATGCACTGGGCTCAATGTGCTGATTGTGGCTCATCCTTTGGACTGTACAGGTATGGATTCCCTTATCATGATTGTTCCAAATGAATGCCCAAGCCCTGGAATTGATGTCGGAGGCTATTCTTGACATACTGAGCTGAGACCTCCATGCTTCGAGGTTGTCTTGCTGGATTTACTGAGGACTTTTCACCTGAAACTTTGAAATATGGCCATTTGCTTGAAGCCTACGGTACATATGCAACTGGCATATAGTGTTGGTGTAACAATGAAGTAGTACAGTGGTGTAAAGCAACATGTACACCTCCTTGACTGCGGTCTGCCAATAACCTTGACAAGCTGCTTGGCTTCGTGTCAGCACTGAACTGAGGGGTCAAGTCAGGGATGGGATGCTGTGAGCATGAAATAAGTGATTATTAAGATAGCAAGCAAACAATGCTGAGATGCTTCCTGGGTCAGTCTGTGAGATGGGTGTCTGTCTCTGCGTGCAAGTGTTCCTGCAGCTGCAATGCAATATTATGTGCTGGTGTGCTCCCAAGATGCAGTATTGAAGTGCAGAAGCAGACTTTAGGTGAATTAAAGATGTGCCATGATGATGTGGTGAGGCAAGTATGTATCAGATGCTAGTGTCTGTGGATGTGGAATGTGTGATGATGCTGCTCCTTTAATAAGGTTAGGTTGTTCTTGTTTCTTTTTAGGAAGTCATAAAGACTCAGACTCTGAAGTGTCTGAGTTTGATCTACTTGAGAATGCTTTCAACTTAAAAAAAAAACTTGTACAATGAAAGGGGAGTGGCGGGTTCTCCCAGCTCAGCTTCACTGGTTTAGTTTAGTTTAGTTTTAACTGTCTGGCTGTTCACTGAAAGCAGACAGTTCAGTATGAGGCTGCTGGTCCAAGAAGCAGCTACATAAAAGAAGGTGTTCCATGCTGAGTTCCTCTGCCATCTTCCTCTCTCCTGTAAAACCCTGTGTTTGATTTTACTGTTTTGTGCCAAGAAGTGTTTGTGGGATTTGTAGCAAGTATTTGGAAAGCATCATTAAATTGGGATAATCTGTTGGGTTTTCAGTAGGTTACGTTACTCTGTTCTCTTTTGTTTGTGTTTCATTCAGTGATCATGTAAATAAATTCTGTTTTGTTTAAAACTACGTGGTTTGACCAGCTGTGTCTTTCCTGGAATATCCACTCCACACCTGCTTCAAACAACTAGCAAAGTCAATGTGCCGAAAGATGTTGGTGCTGCATGTCCATTCTGGATGTCTGAAGGAACATGTGATGAGCTGGAGTAGCCAAATACTCATTCAGACTTCCACATCAGCATCTAGTTTGTAGCCTGCGGATGGGAAAATGGAAACCTGAAAATTAATGAGATGATGTTAGATAATAATGAGGTTGATGAACAATAATCCATGCTAAGAGGTCTCTAGCTGTTTGAAAAGGAGACTATATCTCAACATCCAGCAGTTGGTTGGAAAATGTGAGTTTTCAGTCCCAATGGCCATTTGCTTGAAGCCTGTGGTACATATGCAACTGGCATATGGTGTTGGTGTAACAATGAAGTAGCACAGAGGTGTAAAGCAACATGTACACCTCCTTGACTGCGGTCTGCCAATAACCTTGACAAGCTGCTTGGCTTCGTGTCAGCACTGAACTGAGGGGTCAAGTCAGGGATGGGATGCTTGCCCAACATGTCATTTGATTTTCCCAAATTTTCCACCAGCCCATGTCATTTAGGAGCTGGGAGGATTCTGCCCATAGTCTTTAAATTGCAGTAGTCTCTTAATAGTGTGCATTTGCATTGTTGTTGGTAGCAGTTCATCAAGGTGATGTTTCTTCTCTGGGGAGTCATGTTTTCTTGTCATTTGTTGCTGTTGATGCATTTATGCTTTTGGGTTGTTGTGGACCTCAGGAGTCTGATGGGTTGATCTGCGGGCTGTGTAGAATAGTGAGTTCACATTTTTCTGACCAGCTGTCTGTAGTTGAGGACAACTACTTTAGTTGTGCTTTTTACCCTGTGATTGTGACCATATATCTGGTTCTTCACTTATACTGTGCACAATTGAGATGAGAAATGCTCCACACAAGGCCAAGTTGCAACTTGAGCTGAATTTTGTGGAGAACGTTGAATGTTTATACTCAACTGACTTTCCAAAGCTCAACTGTGGCAATGGTTTGGCAGTCTCGTCAAAATGAAATATGACTTTCTGTCATTTCACCTTGATTTTGTCTCTCACACCACTGACTACTTAATGCTGCTTACTGTTTCAATCATGTTTTTGCCATTGGAAGAGTAGTTTGGATGCAGTGTGACATTATTCTTTGCACTCTTCATGCCTTCATTAGGTATGCTTCTCCACTCAAAGATTGCCTTGTACATATCTGGTGATTTCTTTGATTGCTTGATTTCTTTATGGTTTTTTTGGTGATTCTTATAGCTGATTTAGCCTTTCCATTTGACTGGGGTTGATGCGGAGATGATGTATGGTATTGAACGTACCAATCATTGATGAAATAGCTGATTTGTTTACTCATGAACTGATTTGCTCATTCCAATGTTGGGAATACCACAACAGCTGAAGTGTGCTTTCGGTATTCAACAGCCTCGATAGTTGTCAGCTGGACTCCTTCCAGTTGTCAGAGTAGTAGTCTATTGTGGCAAGATAATCCGTTCCTGCGAGATTGAAAAGGGCTAATCCTGGTTTCATACATGACCTATCTGGGATACCACGTGTCAGCAGTTGCTCAGCTTGGTATTCATTACAAAATACACTGACTCATGTGGTCCTTGAATTTGTTGCTGATGTTTGGCTCGTTGAGCACATTGCTTTCCTTCCACAGATTCCTTGTTGGTTTGTACAATAAGCTTTAATATGTCTCAATTCCTTTGGGATAATACGTTTATTTCTTCTGTACAATATTCCACCTTAGGTTGTGTAATGGAAAATTAACAAAATTTACATTTACTCTGAAATCCATTTACTCTGAAATCTGAAAGACAATGCTTTACTAAATTTAAAACTTTTTGACACTTTGCAACTTTGTTGGAGTCTGCAGTCGAGGGACAGCTTGTCTCTGCGGAACTTTGTAAACATTCAACAAGAGAAAAATAGAAGAACAGTATGTCCACAACAAGGGAATGAAAAAAAAACTCAAATCTTCACAGTCTTTGTCCTTGAGAGCGTGATAAACAGTATAAGACGAGTATCTGAATTATGCTCAGGGCCCTTGCACAAGTGGTCGGGGTAAGAGTCGTGGCTTAAGTAATCCTATATAGAAACTCATTCTAAGAGAATAAATAAATAAGGAAAAGGGTTCCGTAAACTCTTGCGCAGTATTTGAGCAAAACTCAAGGGAAAGGATTGCTGTCTCTAGAGTGTTGTGAGAGACAGCAAGTTCAAGGGTGGTTGGTTTTAGACTTGGAACCACCACTGGCTGAGTTGGACTTGCCAAAGATGTACCGGGTACGTGGTTTCTTGGTTTATGAAAACCAAGGCATTCAGGCGGACGTGCCCAATGCGAGAGGAGACCTCCGAAAGTAAAAAGCAAGTAAAGGGGAAAAGATAATGGTACCATGAGTGAGAGAGAGAGAGAGAGAGAGAGAGAGTTGAACACTTTTCCAGTAACACTGAAAATGGGCTCTGGCAAGACCAAACAAAAAGAGGGACCACAGAGGACTTGGAATGGCCAACCAAAAATACATGCTAAATAATTACGACCTGTAGTCAGTAAAGCAGTTAGAATTGTGGATTAAAGAATGTGGTTTTCCAGAGAGAGGAAGCTTTAGTAAAAGGCAGTTGGAAATATTGAGGTCGAGGTTGGAAGAAAGAGAGGAGGAGAAAAGGAAGGGAAAAATAGAACCTGTGAATTGGAGTGCTTATAACATGTGGAAGGCTGAGGCTGATATCAGAGAAAGGAAATCTCAAGTAAAGGATAGAATGAATACACATTTAAACACCAGCTCATATGCAGACACGTGCGAAAAACAACCTAATGAAGCTGTACAATATCTTAAGTCTGTTTCAGATCCTGACCTTGATGACTGCCCTCTGAGACCTACAGCCCCCCCTATGAGATCCGCCTGGTGAAGGTTACACGTCAGCGGCCGCCACCTCAGGGTCTGCTCAATCACTAATAGCATGCCGTACCCGCAACAGATTGAAACAAGAAGGCCAAGAGAAGTATAAATGGCCAGTCGTAAATGTCCATGACAGAGTAGCCAACCCGCAAGTGGAGTAGAACAGAGACTTTAATGCTTTTGTTGCAGTGCTGGTGACTGCCTAGAAGGCATTCCCAGTGCAAATGGACATGACCAAAATAACAATGTGTAAACAGGACAAGGTGAGACAGTGTCCAAGTACCTTACGTGCCTCACTGAAGTCCATAATGTCCATAGTGGACTGAGACCACCCGACAACATAACGGCGGCAGAAATCACAGCGTATGAAGCACACCTGAGGAACAGCGTCATCATAGAGTCATAGAGATATACAGCATGGAAACAGACCCTTTGGTCCAACCTGTCCATGCCGACCAGATATCCCAACCCAATCTAGTCCCACCTGCCAGCAACCGGCCCATATCCCTCCAAACCTTTCCTATTCATATACCCATCCAAATGCCTTTTAAATATTGCAACTATACCATCCTCCACCACTTCCTCTGGCAGTTCATTCCATACATGTACCACCCTCTGCATGAAAAAAGTTGCCCCTGAGGTCCCTTTTATATCTTTCCCCTCTCACCATAAGCCTATGCCCTCTAGTTCTGGACTCCCTGACCCCAAGGAAAAAACTTTGTCCATTTATCCTATCCATGCCCCTCATAATTTTGTAAACCTCTTTAAGGCCACCCCTCAGCCTCCGACGCTCCGGGAAAACAGCTCCAGCCTGTTCAGCCTCTCCCTGTAGCTCAGATCCACCAACCCTGGCAACATTCTTGTAAATCTTTTCTGAACCCTTTCAAGTTTCACAACATCTTTCCGATAGGAAGGAGACCAGAATTGCATGCAATATTTCAACAGTGGCCTAACCAATGTCCTGTAGAGCCGCAACATGACCTCCCAACTCCTGTACTCAGTACTCTGACCAATAAAGGAAAGCATACCAAACGCCTTCTTCACTTTCCTATCTGCATGCGACTCCACTTTCAAGGAGCTATGAACCTGCACTCCAAGGTCTCTTTGTTCAGCAACACTCCCTAGGACCTTACCATTAAGTGTATAAGTCGTGCTAAGATTTGCTTTCCCAAAATGCAGCACCTCGCATTTATCTGAATTAAACTCCATCTGCCACTTCTCAGCCAATTGGTGTCATCTGCAAACTTACAACTGTACCTCTTATGCTCACATCCAAATCATTTATGTAAATGACAAAAAGTAGAGGACCCAGCACCGATCCTTGTGGAACTCCATTGGTCACAGGCCTACAGTCTGAAAAACAACCCTACACCACCCTCTGTCTTCTACCTTTGAGCCAGTTCTGTATCCAAATGGCTAGTTCTCCCTGTATTCCATGAGATCTAGCCTTGCTAATCAGTCTCCCATGGGGAACCTTGTCAAATGCCTTACTGAAGTCCATATAGATCACATCCACTGTTCTGTCCTCATCAATCTTCTTTGTTACTTCTTCAAAAAACTCAATCAAGTTTGTGAGACATGATTTCCCACGCACAAAGCCATGTTGAGTATCCCTAATCAGTCCTTGCCTTTCCAAATACATGTACATCCTGTCCCTCAGGATTCCCTCCAACAGCTTGCCCACCACTGAGGTCAGGCTCACCAGTCTATAGTTCCCTGGCTTGTCTTTACCGCCCTTCTTAAACAGTGGCACCACATTTGCCAACCTCCAGTCTTCCGGTACCTCACCTGTGACTATCGATTATACAAATATCTCACAAGATGCCCAGCAATCACTTCTTTAGCTTCCCACAGAATTCTCAGGTACACCTGATCAGGTGCTGGGGTTTTATCCACCCTTAACAATTTCAAGACATCCAGCACCTCCTCCTCGGTAATCTGGACATTTTGTAAGATGTCACCATCTATTTCCCTACAGTCTATATCTTCCATATCCTTTTCCACAGTATACAGATGCAAAATATTCATTTAGTATCTCCCCCATTTTCTGAGGCTCCACACAAGGGCCGCCTTGCTGATCTTTGAGGGGCCCTATTCTCTCCCTTGTTACCCTTTTGTCCTTAATATATTTGTAAAAACCCAATGGAATGAAAGATGAAATAGCGAAGAAGGGTAAAGGACACATGTACTACCTGGGACATGGGAAAGCTGAATTTGATTGAACAACGTGCGATACATGCCAAAAACGTGCTGGCCCATGAGAAGGAAAAGCGGAAACTAAAGATGGAACAACAAGCACATAAAGCTCAGCTTACCATAATGCAAATGGTTGCCCAGCCGTTGGAGGGAGGTGCTGCGGAAAAAGAGAGAGGAAGAGGGCTGGCAGAGGTAGATCTGGCGGGTGCTTTGTGGAACAATGGACCATTGGGTGAGACAGTACCCACACAGACAGCCTCAATTGGCCCTGGAGGTTGGCATCTGGGTGACTGACATGGGAAGGCTGAGGTGGAGGTGGATAGCCCACAAGGTACAGGTAAGCCTCTTTATGCTTGGCAACGAAGATTCACTTATGCTAATCTCTTCTACTAACCTTACGGGCACTGAAACAAGTCCCACCCCCATATTGAGTGCTGAGATTCCAAAGCGTGGACCATATGTTCAGTACAATGATGATGCGTATAAGTCAATGCCTACCTCAATGTTTTATGTGGAAGGTAAGCCCTTTTTTGGTAGATACAGGAGCATCCCTGAAAGGCATAGTAGTGACAATGGGACACCACTTGTCAATAATGCCTGACAGCAGATCAGTGATTACTTGGGAATAAACATGAGTCAACACTGTGCCTACCACCCAGTGAGCGGTGGGACAGTGGAAAGAGAGAAGGCCACCCTAAAAAATAAATTGACAAAATGCTGTGAGGAACTAGGGGTGACATGGACAAAGGCACTTCCAATTGTGCTAATGTATATGAGATCTAGGAGGAAGGAAAAGAGCTAATTTTAGCCCGTTTGAGATTTTGTTTGGTAGGCCACCCAATACAGGAATTGACCCAAGACCTAAAGTAAGGCAGATAACAGGCCAGTATGAGGACCAGATATTGTGTTACTGTATGAAACTCTCCACCCTTTTGTCTGAAATACAGAATCAAGAGAAAGCAGCACTACCCCACCCAGAAGAAGGGAAGCTGCATGATCTAGAACCTGGAGACTGTATAGTAATGAAAGACTTCAGGAGGAAAAACTGAAAAGTGAAGAGTTGCCTGCGACAGTTTCAAATGCTCCTTACAACACAGACAGCTGTTAAGATCACTGATTTTTAGCTATCTGGCTCTGTAGATTTTAAAATATCTGACTCTATTTCTTGTTGTCCTGGTTTTCATAAAATGACAAAAATGGGGAAAATGTAATGGAAAATTAACAAAATTAACATTTACTCTGAAATCCATTTACTCTGAAGTCTGAAGGACAATGCTTTACTAAATTTAAAACTTTCTGACACTTTGCTGAAGTCTGCAGTTGAGGGACAGCTTGTCTCTCCAGAACTTTGTAAACATTCAATAAGAGAAAAATATAAGAGCAGTATGTCCACAGCAAGGGAATGAAAAGAATAACAACTCAAATCTTCACAGTCTTTGTCCTTGAGAGCATGATAAGAAACAGTATAAGACAAGTATCTGAATTATGCTTAGGCCCCTTGCACAAGGCACTTTTGCTGAGTGCATGTGGTCCCTCTGCAATGCAGAGGTTAAAAAAAAAGCTCTTTTCTTTGCTCTTGCTAGAGGTTGATTCGAGTCAAATTTAATTTCCATGGCAGGTTGTCAATTCATTTCTGTATGCCCAACATGCTCTTATATCAATAGGTGTGTGCTTGATGCTTTCAGGTGTTACGAAGTTGAAGATGTGAACTATATCTTTAAAAGAGAGTGAAATTTTTTTTTGGCAGTGTGAGCTTGTAGGCACTTGATATGTGACTGACTAGCAGTCTCAGAGTGTACACTGGAAAATTTAAAATACGTAACATTTGGCTGCTGTGTTCACAACAGTTCAAATTTTACTAGTTTAAATTATGCCTCCGGATACTAAAACCCAATCAAATTTGAATTTTACTGTTTTGACAACATTAAACCAATGAGACGATCTGATGTTTAGGGTATTTAAAAAAAGCAGATACTTTGAAAGCCAGAGAGAGAGCGACAACCTGCCATCTAGAGAGAGAGAGACTGCCATTCAAAACACTCTTTATCAAAGGTACCTTTCTCATATGAAACATCTTTGCAACAAAAGGCAGAAGATGACGCAGTGAGATCTCCAACCAGAGGAAGACAGATGCCGACTATGACAGCCACTGTCTAGTTTTGAAAATTAAGTTGATGTAATTTTAATAGGGGCTTTTATTGGATTGGGACATTGTTATAGAGTTAGAAGTAGATAACAGACCTTTAAGAAAAAGGTGGTTTAGAGTTGTTTAATGTTCACTTTTAGCATTAAAGAATAAAATTGATATTTTCCTTTTAATAGTGGAATTTGGGGAGTTCTCTGTCACTCATAATTTAACAGATTACAAGGCGAGGTGAGCTTTTCTGTGTGTTTGGTTTATTTAACAGACAGGTTCACCATCATGTTGTAACACAAACTTTCATTCCATCACTACTACTTGTAACATTTTGGGAAGATGGAATTTGTTAGGTAATTTCCTTGATATGAGAAAAAAAAATTGTCTGCTATATGCAATATCCCTGCTGAGTTCACAACCTCCAGAGAATGATGAGCTGCTGCTTCACATTGAATTTACAAAATTTTACACTGTCATAGCATCCTTTATTTTCTTTATTGGGAAATACCATCCAGATGGTATTTCTATAACCATAATAACATCGTTTGAAAATACTTTTGGATGGCAAGGGCTTGAAAAAAATGCTTTCAAATGACTTCCAGTCAGACTCGACTATCACTTTGTCTCCTCCTAGTAGATATTGATGAAAATGTTTACAAGCAAAGACAATGGCCAGACACCTTTTTTCTCACTGAGCATAGTTTTGTTCTGTTTATGTTAATACTTTGGATACAAATGCAACCAGTTGTTCTTGATGCAGTAGGAGTTTCTTTAAGTCCTATCTCGCTGGCAGTTCCTTACAGGGAGATTTAATCAATAATTTCATGTAATTGTAATACTGGTCACTAGTTCCTTGATTTTAGTGAATGCTGCTTTGTGGTCACTGCTGCTATACTGTAGCATGACCTTGGCCAAGAGTTGGTGTAATGGTTCACACTCCAAAGACAACTTGGGCAAGAATTTTGTCAAATGGTTGGCAAAACCAGCAAACCATTGCAATGCTTTAACATCAATTGGTTGTTGCTTTGCTGCTACAGTTCTTGGGATCTGGGTGAAGTCATTTTGTTGTCAGTCTATGTCCTGAAACTTGAAAGGGTTTACAAAAGATTTACAAGGATGTTGCCAGGGTTGGAGGATTTGAGCTATAAGGAGAGGCTGAACAGGCTGGGGCTGTTTTCCCTGGAGCGTCGGAGGCTGAGGGGTGACCTTTATAGAGGTTTACAAAATTATGAGGGGCATGGATAGAGTAACTAGGCAAAGTCTTTTCCCTGGGGTTGGGGAGTCCAGAACTAGAGGGCATAGGTTTAGGGTGAGAGGGGAAAGATATAAAAGAGACCTACGGGGCAACGTTTTCCACACAGAGTGGTACGTGTATGGAATGAACTGCCAGAGGAAGTGGTGGAGGCTGGTACAATTGCAACATTTAAGAGGCATTTGGATGGCAAAATGAATAGGAAAGGTTTGGAGGGATATGGGCCGGGTGCTGGCAGGTGGGACTAGATTGGGTTGGGATATCTGGTCGGCATGGACGGGTTGGACTGAGGGGTCTGTTTCCATGCTGTACATCTCTATGACTCTATGACTTTGGGCATCTTTAATGACAATTCTTTCTTGTTCAGCTTCAAGTTTAACTGGTGAACTCTATAGCAATCACAGAGTTTTGATCATGAACAGCAAAGGCTTCTTCAGTATATTTCTGCATCCATAAGCTAGCAGACCATGCACTACAGCTTCCACTCCAGAAAATTATCCATCCCACGTTGTCTGCATTGACCTGGTGTCATGGATATACCAACTGGCATGCACAACCATCTGTAGCTTCCGAAGGACATCCAGTATGTGGTCAGAATGTTGCAGATATCATTCAGTTTCACTTGACATAACAGTAAACATCTGCATATGTAGTGAAGACATAGAGACATAGAGATGTACAGCACAGAAACAGACCCTTTGCAATTTAAAATTATGACAAAGTTCCTTTGATGCTTGGCATGGGTTAGCATGATCGCTTCAAAACTTTATTTAGATCTATTGAATTGATGTTCACTCAGCTTTTCAAATTGTTTTACATCTGCTAAGCTGGTAATCCATAATGTAGTCACTTTCTCTATTATTACCTGCTTTTCCAGCTCTCTTGCTTATTTTTCAGACTGGCCTTGAGGACAGCCAAAATTCTCATCAGCACATGCAGACTTGATCTTTACATTCTCATCTACTTCAAGATGATAGTCACCTGAAAGACATCCTAACCTTATAAACACCTCATTGAACTCTTGTAGGAACTGTTTCAGAGTCAATGGTTTAATGTGCTGTAACACATTGCAAGTCTCTTCAATCATATTGAGGGGTTAGCAGTCTAAGCCTTAGACTTGCTCCAGCTGAGATGACTGGCCTTTACTTGCCACTTATGATCTGCGTCTTTAGATCTTCTTTCACATTATTGCACTATGATCACAGAACAATCTGTTTTCTCAGCATGAATATGATACCATCATGTAGCCTCATTCTTACTTTTGTGAGGTTCATTTTGGATCATCATGTAGAGCCACTTTGCACAGATCTGTGAAAGTCATGATGTTGCATGATGCACTGGTGCCTATCTGATGCTTTGTGTTGACCTTATGTTCTCCTTCTGCAGTAATCATTCCAATAGTCTAAAAAACCATGTCTCAACTAATGACTTGACTGAACCAATCTTTTGCATGATGTAGAATGATTTGTCAGAATCTTCAGCTGATATTTCTCCTGAGGTCATCTGTACCTTTAGCCATAAAGTGTGTGCATATGTTTTTTTACCCATTTGATATGCCATTTCCTTTGTTTGATGCATATTCCTTTGCATACTCTGCGGTATTTGGATCCTGTCCTTTGTCTGTAATTGATCTTCCATTTGTGTATAGAGTACATATCAGCATAATACATAGAACATAGAACATAGAACATAGAACAATACAGCACAGAACAGGCCCTTCGGCCCACGATGTTGTGCCGAACTTCTAACCTAGATTAATCACCCATCCATGTACCCATCCAAATGCCGCTTAAAGGTCGCCAATGATTCTGACTCTACCACTCCCACGGGCAGCGCATTCCATGCCCCCACCACTCTCTGGGTAAAGAACCCACCCCTGACATCTCCCCTATACCTTCCACCCTTCACCTTAAATTTATGTCCCCTTGTAACACTCTGTTGTACCCGGGGAAAAAGTTTCTGACTGTCTACTCTATCTATTCCTCTGATCATCTTATAAACCTCTATCAAGTCACCCCTCATCCTTCGCCGTTCCAACAAGAAAAGGCCGAGAACTCTCAACCTATTCTCATACGACCTATTCTCCATTCCAGGCAACATCCTGGTAAATCTCCTCTGCACCCTCTCCAAAGCTTCCACATCTTTCCTAAAGTGAGGCAACCAGAACTGCACACAGTACTCCAACTGTGGCCTAACCAAAGTCCTGTACAGCTGCAACATCACTTCACGACTCTTGAATTCAATCCCTCTGCTAATGAACGATAATACTCCATAGGCCTTCTTACAAACTCTATCCACCTGAGTGGCAACCTTCAAAGATCTATGTACATAGACCCCAAGATCCCTCTGTTCCTCCACCTGACTAAGAACCCTACCATTAACCCTGTATTCCGCATTCTTATTTGTTCTTCCAAAATGGACAACCTCACACTTGGCAGGGTTGAACTCCATCTGCCACTCCTCAGCCCAGCTCTGCAACATATCTAAGTCCCTTTGCAAACGACAAATGCCCTCCTCACTGTCCACAACTCCACCTATCTTCGTATCATTTGCAAATTTACTGACCCACCCTTCGACTCCCTCATCTAAGTCATTATGTAAGGGAGGAGATTACGCCGCCATGATATTCATTTTCAAATCCTCTCTGGCCAAAGGAAAGGTGTGAGAGGACAGCTAAAAACAAGTTCTGAGGGATAGAATTAATTTCCACTTTAAGAGGTAAGGATTACATTTAGAATAGTCAGGATCACTTTTCAGGGCTAGATCATGTCAGACAAGTTTGAATGAGAATTTTGAGGAGGTGTGTAGATGAGGGTAGTACAGTTGATGTAGTCTACATTGACTCCTGTATGTTTAATCCTGAAAAATGTGAGGTGGTGAATTTTGTGAGGATTAACAAGACAGAGGAGCACACAAGAATGATAGAATCCGAGAAAGTTTAGAGGATCAGAGGGACCTTGGTGTGTATCCATAGATTCTTGAAGGTAACAGGACAGGTGAGTAATGTGGTTAACAAATCAGATTGGGATACTTAATTGTATTGGTCAAGGCATTGAATATAAGAGCAGAGAGGTTCTGATGGAACTGTATAAGGTGTTAGGCAATGGCTTGAGTGCTACATACAGTTCTGGTCACCACACTATAGGAAGAATGTGATTGCACTAGAGAGAGTGCAGCGGAGATTCACCAGGATATTGCCTGGGCTGGATTGTTTCAGTTATGAAGAGAAAATGGAGATGTTTTCCTTCTAGCAGAGAAGAGTGAGTGGTAGGGAGAAACTGAGTGAGATGGTGTGAATCTTGTAAAGGTTCAGAAAATATTTACAGGGATGTTGTCAGGGTTGGAGAGTTTGAGCTATTGGGAGAGACTAAGGTGGAGCATCAGAGGCTGAAGGGTGACCTTTTAGAGGTTTATGAAATCATGAGAGGCATGGATAGGGTAAATAAACAAGGTCTTTTCCCTGGGTTGGGAGAGTCCAGAACAAGAGGGCATTGGTTTAGTGTGAGAGGGGAAAGATTTAAAAGGAACCTAAGGGGCAACTTTTCACACAAAGGGTGGTGCATGTGTGGAATGGGCTGCCAGAGGAAGTGGTGGAGGCTGGTACAATTCCAACATTTGAACATTTAAAATGGGTGGGTATATGAATAGGAAGGGTTTAGAGGGATATAGGCCAAGTGCTGGGAAATGGGAATAGATTAATTTGGGATATCTGGTCGGCATGGGTGAGCTGGACCAAAAGGTCTGTTCCATGCTGTACATCTCTATGATTATGACTTTATGCCCTTCATAATTTTATACATAGATAGGCAGAAACATTTTTCCTTAGTAGAATAACGTGGTCAATAACCATGGCGCAGAGTATTAAGGTAAGGGGTTTTCAGGAAGAATGTTTTCACCCAGAGGGTGGTGGGTATCTAGAACTCACTATCTGATAATTATACAATTGGAACACATTTTCCATAAAATTCAAAGAGAAGAACAAAAGTTAAAGTGTTGAAGAACCAAGAACTGACGTGAGTCAGTTTGGATTTGACGGTCATAGGGTACCAACATTCTGGTTTTAAATGAGTTGCAGTTTACAAAGGTAGAAGTAGGAGGCTGACAAAGAGCTATTTGGAGTATTCGTGTCTGGATGGAGAAAAATATATGCTTTAGGGTTTTATTAGTCAATGGGATTATCAAAAGATGGAACTGTGAGCCAGTGTTAAACAAAATGTCCTAACTGTGAACAGTCTGATATAATCTGTATGCCAGGACCAGATGTGATTTTAAGGGCAAGGATTTCTGTCCTTCCTCCTTCAAAATCTTTCATCGTGTGCTTTGTATGTAGGACTTCCTGTCCCACCAACTAACAATGTGGAAGTTCTGTGCTACATAATACTGATGATAGGCTGTAATCCTGAAAAGCTGGCTCTGTTTCTTTCTCCACAGATGTTGCTAGTGCTGTTGAATATTTCCAGCATTTTTGTGTTTCATTAAACAGTATTGAATTGATTTGATGTGCTATTTAATGTTTTCACTTTTTATAATCCTGCTACCTACTTTTGTTACTAGCTCAAAATTTTGGGAGAAGCTAAGGATTCAATTTGTAATATAGTCAATGAACATTTGGCCCTTCAAGTTAAACAACAAAATGAAAATGCTTCTTTATAACCAGTTCCTCCTTGTACTTCAAAATACTTTCATTATTTTGTTTTAAAATGAATGTTTGATGTTTCATTCCTCGTACCTGAAATTCTGATATTATTCTGAATGGGTGCTGACTTTTAACTTACTGGGAAATGTTTCTATTCAACATGTTTGGTAATGGCTGAGAAGACTTTGGGTGCAATCTTGTGTCATTTCACTCCAAGTTTTATGTTTTTCACAAGTAGCATGGCAATCCTTTTGCCAGTGAGTTGTGGGATGCCAATTGACAGCCATTATTGCTTTTAAATGCCCTGTTAATTCCAGAACTCAGCTCATTAATATTCCGACTCCCAACTTACCAAACTTGCCAATCAACTAGACATTGGGACAACTTGACAAGGAAACCAGAGCAAACACCTGTGGATTCAGCTCAGTGCTTGCTCCATACATTCCATGTCGGACACATGGGAACAACACCGTCATGGATATAGCCACACGCACCCCACATCCACAGATACTGGCATTTGACATGTGTCAGCCTCTAAGGACCCGAATGACACATCTCCAATTCACTTACAGGACACTCTTCCACTTCAATGCATCTCAGTCTGCAACAATAACTTTCATTATAATGCTGCAACAAGGACACTATATTCTCAGGGACACACATTGCTCATGGACTGGACCAGAATGCATCTCCAGGGTCTTTGCTCACTGTCATAGCACTTACTCACTCTGAACCTACCTGGATTTTTACAGCATTCCTACCTTGCATTGCCTTGCTTTGCCTTTTTGCACTTTACCCCCTCAGCCAGCAATGCCTGACTCTTTTTCTGCTATCTTGCCTTGCGATTTAGCACAGATACAATGCAAGGAAGCTTGTCATAGTTGTACCTTCCGAGTCAAATCAAGGAGGATAGCTTTCATACAGCAGTTCCTGGCACAAAATTAAAGACAGCCCCTGATAGCAGTCTAGACCCTGCTTGGGTGGTCAAAGTCTGGCGTGAGGAGTCAAATGGGGTGAGGAGTCGAATGACAGGCAGCGCACCACCTATCTTGATTTTCTCTGTCCTAATGTGGGCTGTTTTCCTCCTGGAATGAGAGATCATGGGTATTATGGAAGACAAAGTTGGATGGCGCAGCCATTACGTTTGGTGCATGTAAGGAGGGATTCTGTGTGAGTGAGTTGGCAGCGCAGGGGACATGCAGGCAGGATTAGTGATGTTTGGGGTTGAGGTGGAAGAAAGTGGGGAAGATGGTGCAGGCATTAATGAGAATGGTAGAGCATGAGCCTTGGTGGGAGGTGGATGCAGTAACAGATGAGTGTGATGTATTGGAGAGACGATGAAGGCAATTAAGGAGAAGGACCTTAAACTTCCTAAATTGCTGTGCATTCCTCCAGCTGGCTGAGAGTGCTTTAGTCCAGATGACAAGCTCAGACTAGGCTGGCATTGTCTGGTGTTATGGTGCCCACTGTTGATCTTGGCAAAACCGTCCCTGCAATGTATGTTAACCCATCTAACAGAATTTCCAGGCACCTGCCGGCACATCAGGATAAATACCAGGATTTTAAAGATGCTGTGGCTGCAAGGGATTCTCGTCAATTCCAGGTTGTCGGATGAGTGTCATGTTGAACTGGGAATGGTGCATGGTAAGATGGTATGAAAACTGGATGTGAGAGAGTCATGGGCTGTGATAGGCAATTAATGAGGTGATTTGGGTAAAATATGGAGAGAAACCCTACTAGACCACATGATGTTGAACCCTTCAAAAAAACTCAAAGCAAGTGTATGCAGCCGAATAAAAGCATAAGATTCTGCTCCTTGTTCTTTAACAAGAGAAGAAATAGTAATGTTTTGGGCATTAATAGTTTGTTGTTTATTAGGATCCCAAACATCACTTACCTCATTCCAAAAGCTCTGATTCGGTTTATTTTTAAAACCAAACACATTTATCTAAATATAAATGTGACCTCTTGATGAGCTGAGCATGTGCAGTATTCAGATCTAAGCAGGGACGACAAAACTGAACAACAATATTTTTCTAAAAGTAAGTTTGCTTTTGTTTCCAGCCTTACATTAACTTTTTGTTGCATTTTTCTATTGTAAAGACTTATGGATATGTGTGCTGCATATTAAATTAATCATTCAGCAAAAGCGCTCAATACTCATTGAATATTATTAGAGCAATTAGATCTTGTGATCCAGAAAACACAACTTGATACTTAATAGTGTACAAAATCCTTGTCAAGTAAAATCTTCATGCTGGTGCAACTATATTTGAAAAATACAGAGATTTTAATGGTATTGCTCATGCTATAGAATGCCCTTTTTCGAATAAATACTTATAACATTTTTAGTTGCATTTCTAATGAAATCAACAGGACATAAAGGAGTAACATATTTACTGATTTTCTTAACACTTACAAAAGTTTAATTTTAAGATGATTTAAGAAGAATGAAACCATATGGGTCAGTTCGTGTCTCATAGATTAAAACTTTTTTTTACTGCAGTGTCTTGTGTGATGGAATAAATCTATAAGAATTTCAAATAGCCCTTCAAATATGTTTAGAGAGACTGACAAGAAGTGATTAAAATGTTGCATTTAACAAATAAACAGAAATCCTGCATGATTCTTGGAGTTTGATTAAAACCAAAATGGCCTTGCTTTCAACACTGAAGAAAGAAATTTAGTATATTACTAAAAATGATCAGTATTGAATAGTCTCACTGACCACAAGCAGTGTGTACCATAAAACCAGTAAATGCTGGAAGTGCTTAGTCAGTCTGACAGCATTTGTGGACAAAGACACAGTTAACGTGTCAGGCTGATGACCTTTTCAAGGTTATCAATCTGAATAATTAAACTTGGTTTCACTCTCCATGAGCTAAGCATTTCCAGTATTTTTTATTTATGTCATCAGCAGCATTTTGCAGCAGTATCACAAGCTAGATGTTTTGATTATCTCTGTGCGATTTGAAATGCCAGCCTGGGGATTTCTTCAGGAGCACAATTGGGAAAACATCACAATACCCTGCCAATATGAGCATAAATTGTACTAAATTATTATTAAATTAAATTAAATTCCTAATATTATTAGTAAACTCTGAACATATTTCAATGCCACTAATTGGAAACTTGTCAATTTTGGGTGACAGAAATTGTTTCCTGCTGCAGGATTAAAATTTCTGTAGTGATTTGAAGGGAATTTAGGGTGAGGTTGCCTAGTTGGGATACGTTTTCTCTTTTGGCATCCAGGCAACTGAGGCTGGGATACAGAGAAGTGCATCTCATACCTCAACTCGTAAAACTGGAATTATGAATTTTACTTTCCTGCAGATCATTAACAATGTATTTATGGTCTACATGAGTATGTGAGTAAAAGAAGGACTGTCTCAGTTTCTTGTTTCTGGTCTGTATATTGGCAGATGGATGCTGTGTGCCTTTTGTATTGCCTGAGCAGCCTATCTATTCTCCAGCAGAAGAATAGTGGAGGTTAAAGAAAGACACTACAATCACAATGGGATTTCATCAGAATTAAGGAACATAACTTGAGTAGGGTTGAAGATAGATGGTAATCAAGTGTCAGATGTTAGGGCTTTTGTGGTACAATAGTACTATCTTTATCTTGAGCCAGGAGGCTTGCATACAAATCCCATCTGCTTCACAGGTGCTTAATAACATCATTGAACAGGTTGATTAGGAAAATATCTATAACTCATTTCCAAGAAGTCTCTCTCATCTGCTTTATTTGCCTGCATTTGAAGTACGCTAGACTTCCCATGACTCTGAATATAGCCTACGTTAATAATAGTCTGAAGATACCTGATCTCATCTGATCTCAGAAGCTGATCACAATCAGGTTTCATTCGTAGTTAGATAGGAGCCTGCTGGGAATACCAAGTAAAGCAGTCTTTATCTAATCAAAGGCTCATTGTTCCAGTGGTAGTGTCCTTACCCCTGAGCCAAGAGGCCAGGGTTCAAATTCCACCTGCTCCAGAGGTGTGTACTCACATCTCTGAAAATGTTGATTTAAGAAATATCTACAGTGGAAGTGTCCCTACCTCTGGGTCAGAAGGTCCAGGACCTCCCTCCCTTGGAGATATACATTAACCTTTCTCACCCAGAGGATAAACCATCATAAATTCTTTTCAGTTGTGAATTATTTTATGAGATTTTAAGTGTTTAATTTTAGGTTTAATTTATCTTCTGACATCCCTTCTGCCTCTTTGTATCTCTCTTTCAATGTAACTTTAACTTTTTATTGCTCTGTTATTCATTTATTCCAATTCATCACATTTCAGTTCTTCCACTCAATCCACAAATTTCCTTGGTGAAGATGACTCACTGTTTGTTCCATTGTTCATCCTGATCCTTCATGTCTTTCTTCCCTTATTGCATTGTTTGTAGAAAAACTGTGTTAAATTCTACAAATGCTGGAAGCAGCCTGTGGAATGGGCCTTTCCATCAAAATCTATTATTTCTACTTATTTTTCTTTCCTTGATTGCTTTTCTCTTTGACTTGTATCTTTTCTTACAATATTATTTTAACACTTACTCTCATGCTTTATTATTTCCACATGACCTCACCTTGCTCATTTTCTCCCTTTCATTAATAACTTGCATCCACAGTCATTTTATCATGATCTCTCTTTTGTCTTCCTCATGATCTAGCTTTCTTATTCTTCTATGCTGTCTAATTTTCTGTCCCTAATTCACATAAATTCTTCTTATTCTAATTTATTTTCATGGTGATTCCCCCTTTCTCTCTGTTTCTCTTCATTCTTTATTTCTATTACCTTCGTACTCTATGTTGCAATTCTTACTGTTTCTTTAATTTCATATTCTCTCAGTCTTTCTTTCCACATTCCTATTATTTATTATTTGTATTTCCTTGTTTTCTTTTAGATTAGATTTCCTAAAGAATGGAAACAGGCCCTTCGGCCCAACTGACCCTCCGAAGAGTAACCCACCCAGACCCATTCCCCTACTCGATACTTAGCTCACTAGCTAATGCACCTGATTAATGCACCTGACACTGTGGGCAATTTATCATGGCCAATTCACCTAACCAGCACATCTTTGGATTTTCATTTTCATGCTCTTCTGATTCTGACTCATTATTTTCCTCCTCCTCTTTCATTCTATTTTTGTGCTTATAGTTTTTCTCTTGCTCTCATTTTCCTTTCCATTTGTATTTATCATTATTTAAACTTTTACTCTTTTAAACTTGGTTAATTTTATTTTCTTTCATTCAATTTCTTTCATTCTTGTTCTCTGATCATTAACCTCCATATTAACTTCCCATGACAAATGGGAGAGAGTTGGAGGTGGAGGATATATAATCAAATGTGCAAAAAAAGTCCTAACTTACTGCACCTTTTATTGACGACAGGTAGCTACTGTAAATATATTTTCTTAGCTGGGAATCTGGTACGCGAGGTCATGGTTACAGAAGAAGGGTTGATTATTTTGCACTGCAGTGAAATGAAAATTCTTTACTCAAATGGATGTGAATCTTTGGAATTCCCTATTGTTGATGCTCAGCTATTGAACATATTCAAAACAGGAGTTTATTTTTAAATACTAAGGTCATTATGAGTAATAAGGATTGTGCAGGGAGATGGACTTGAGATGGAATATCAACCTCAATCTTGCTGTATGGCAGAGCTGGTTCAAAGAGTAAAATATCCTACTCCAGTTTCTAATTTCTATGTTCTTTTTCTTTAAAGGCAAATGCAATTCATCCCAGATTGTCAGTATGCAATTTCTATTCACTATAGGAACATAAAACCAAATCCAGTCTAATCAGGTGAGATATACCTTTCCTCTTTTACAAATTTCACAGTTCCTTTCAGACAAATGAAATACAGACAAATAGACAAATTAATGTCTACCAAAAATTGCTCAAATTCAGTAGTCATTAGCTGTATTATGAGGATAGAATTTCACAAATTGACACACCCCATTGTTGGTGTTGATGTTGAGTCAAATTACCAGAAAAATATTGTGATACACAGAATTGAATCTACTACTCATACTTGACCTCTGGGTGATTGGTACTGAGGTTCGAATGAATATAAATGAAAAATGCAATTCCTTACACTTCATCCCATCACACAAATTACGATTTGTTTCTATTCATTCACAGTGCACCTAACTCCATTTACTGAGATCACTGCATGATGTTCTGTGTATGTTATAAAGCATACCTCATTCAACTGATGCTCGATAAGCTGGATTTTTAAAAAAAATTGAAACTTATTGGACATAACATTTCTTAATTGATATGTAATGTAATTGTTTTTATTCTTTCAGTGGGGAAGAAAGAAGATTAGTCAAAATGGTAAGAATTTGAATATGAACTTCACAGTCACTGGCAGTAACATGTAGTACTAAGCTCTTAGTTCATAGTTAATGCAGATTTATCTTCAGATAGAAATTATTATTTGAATTTCCCAATACCTGCCCAAATCACTGTAGTTGTTATTGACCTTATCATTAAAGTATAACCTTGATCCCTCACTCTATTTTTCTCTCTTCTCCTCTTTTGAGCACCTTCATGGCTCTCTTTGAAAATTCTCATTCTTTACAGTGAGCTCAGAGTTTGTCACTGAACTGGAATTCTGAGCTTACTTTCTCATTATTTGATGTTTCTTTTACTTTCCTAGGCAGGCATATCTTCTAGCATCAGAGATAATTGTCAAAGCACTGCAAGCCTGTGATAGTGTTATTAACATGTTGCCACCACAGAGACAAATAAATAGCTGATTGGAGAAAGATAAGTTCCTCTCCTCTTAGCCTCACTGCTATCGTACAAACTTATGGGTCATTATGTCAGGGTTGTGTTTTCTGACTTATGCAAAATTGTGAACTAGTTAGAGCAATTCATCATTTCGTTTTTCCACAGATCAGATCCTCTGAGGAATGCTAATGAGCTAAAAGTTATTGGGCATAATTTAGTAGAAAGGGTATAATGACTGCATGTGTAAGTGAGTGTGGTGGGTTGGGTGTTGCACAAATCCTAAATTTAAGGGATATAAAAGGGACCTGAGAGATTCCTACTACCGAGTCACTTCAATCTCTTTGGTATCTGTTCATTGAAAAACATTAAAAGATTTATAAAGCTCCACTTAATTAAAAATATTTTAAATGACGTACAAGGTTTCTATGACATTTATTCTATTCTAGCAAGTTTGGAATACATCTGACCTCACTCTGCTTGTAATATCTCCTATGCCTCAAAGTTTAACTCGGATCATTTGAAACTTTTTGGCCTCCATGATTGTTTAACATCTGAAAGAATTGATACGTCTGCCCTGTATCAAATTTAAAATTTACCTTTCTTGCCATTAACTATGATGTCTGCACACTAGAATTTGTCTTGGTGCTTTGAAAATTCAATGTGCCTGAACTACATTGCCCAAGAATAATTCATCCTGGTACTCAGTGTCCTCTAATATCTAGGCACTTGAAATTTCTGTGGTCTGTTTTCCCTCTTTCTGTGCTGCCAATGCAACTCTGCACTGGTATTAGCAATCATGACCCTCTGATACTGGCTAGGCCTGGATTTTCCTAATGTGGTCTCTCAATCATATTCTATAGTTCACACACTTTCTACTGGACAACCTTCTGAATGCTTGTTTCTTCCCAATTCCAATAAAAAAACTTCAACTAATTGTAGTGTTTTACTTGGTTTAGCTGATTAATTTCCTTGTTGCTCAGCCCATTTTTAGTTGTGGGATTTTTCCTGTTCTTTTTCAATATTTCTGCGGGTTAATTCTTTTTATGGTCCAGTGACTAAGTGAATATGTGCTTTGATCTTAATGTCCATTGCTTATTGCTACTTGACTCTAATGAGCTTCGTTTCAGGTTTCTCCTCCACCTCTATGTTAGGCTGACTGGGCTGGCATCATTCACCTGCAACACTGTGTTGTCTTTGGGTATCAGTTCAGATACTGCTTACCTCTTACCTCTTGCCTTAGGGGTATAGTCATTGTTCAACACCATGTAGTATGATCAGGTCTATACTACAAGAAGTGAAACTTATAGATTTTATTAAACATAACAGATGGTAAGAGAGGACAAATCTGGAGTCTTACAGACTCAGGTTCCGATTCCAAATGATCTTGCATCACTCTGACTTATGCATACCCTCAGTGGCTCTTCTTAGAGTAAAACCATAGTTAATTCTTTATGTCATATTATATAGATATGAATTCATAATTCTAGTCTGATTTTGAGCATGTACAAAATATACAACATACACCTTACAGTAATATGCAAGTGCATCAAGTAAACCAATGCAATTAAAGCAGGATGTTTTTGCTTCTATAGATCAGGAATAGAAATACGACTTCTCGACTGCACAAACACTGTGAAAAATGTTATAATCGGCACTGCAAAAAGACTTTTGAACCTACTGTTTCCTGTTTGGTTATCAGTTGCTCTTCCAAGTGTGGTGCTGTCTTTCACCAGTGTAAAGAGGATGAACATACACTACTATGTCCACAGGAACAAGTACCTTGCCTGAATTCAGCCTTTGGTTGTCCCTTCATTATGGCACGCCAGAAACTTTCCAAGCATCTTTATGTTTGTCCTGCCAGCATTGTGTGTTGCTCAATGCAATGGAATCGCTGGCCAGCTAATGAAGATGACATTGCATTAAATAAAAATGCTGTAAAAGATTCCTTGAATCCTGAAGACTTAGACTTCAGCACCGCAATGACAGATCAGAGGATTCTTTTCAATTCAGTGAAGTTGGCTGAACTATTCCCTGAGATGGCTGAACCTGTTGATGAAAATAAGTTAAATTTGAATGAGGAAGGGGCAGTGGGAGAACAACAAGTCAATTATGCAACTTTAGATGGGAATTTCAATGAAGCAGGTAAAGTCTGTGCAGATGTGGCAGAAATGGCTGAACCTACTCAAGAAGAACAAATGGCTATTGCAGAATCCAATGAACTCGAATATTTGTCTATGTATTCTACTTGGGAGCATATTTTCAGTAAGGATAAAGGATGTGCCTCTGAAGAAAAAGCCACAAAAGCTGAAGCCAAGCAAAAGAGTGAAAAGTCATTAGTTTGCGAAAGTAACAAAAGTCTACATGAAAATAAAATGAATATACCCCCAGATCCAGCTTTGTTAGCATCAGTTGAAAAGACAGGTGAAGCTCCTTGGCAGGAAGGTGTTCTAGAAAGGCTAGAAACTCAAATGGATAGAAAACACTTCAATATGTACTTGGTTCATCATGGCAGTATGCTTATTCGGTTTGGCCAGATGAGTGCATGTACACCCAAAGAAAGAGACTTTGTTTATGGGAAACTGGAGGCTCAGACAGTTAGAACTGTCAACACTTTTAAAGTGCCTACCAGTTATCGTGCCAAGCGTGGACATGTTGGAGAAACATTGTCAAGTAAGGTCAAAAAGGAGAACAAAGCTGTGGACACTTCTGACCTGGACACAGAGGATCATTATAATGATGAAGTTACTATTTCATTACTTACTTATTTGGAAAAAGTTTTAAAAGGCCACATTATATCAGAAAGAAAAGTCACTGATGGGCTGACCATTGATTTTGCGACTCAGACATATTCTTTCCCCTCCTCTCCTTTTAGCCATGATGTAACTTTGGCTGATGTAGCAGCACACAAAGAATCTTGTCTATATCTGCAACTCCAGATGGAGTGTATCACAAAACGATACAACAATGCCTTTACATTTATGTGCCACCATTTCTTCAGGAGAGATGAGTTTTCATCACATTTCAGGAATGTGCATGCTGATATTCAGTCAGGCCTGAATGGCTGGATGCTACAGAGATGTCCTCTTGCTTATCTTGGCTGTTCCTACTCACAACTGAGATTTTGCCCTTCCAGTCAGAAGGCTAAAGTGATCTACAATCAACATCAAAGTACGTTTGCAGTCAAACCAGACATTCCTGCAGTTCTGTGTCAGCACAGTCACAGGGATCCAAAAATATGGAAAAGTAGGAAAAGTGGGCTCAGCTTGAGCAGTCTTCCATATGAGATACTGAGGTACATTGCAAGTTTCTTGGACAGCTATAGCCTAGCACAACTGTCCCAAGTATCTGTATTGATGAATGCAATCTCTTCCACTTTACTGCAAGAGCATGGCATGGTCTTTCTTGTCTGGGAAAAGAAGAGTTACTCACATGGAAGCTTCTCTTGGCGAGCTCGAAAACGGGCAAGTATATTTCTTCATCTTGTTCATTTAAAAATTTTTAAAGAAAAGTTTAACATGGCTTCTTTCCTGCTTCTGTGATGTTTAAATTGATGCCAGCAATTTATGTAATTAAACTTAATTCAGTGAAAAGTGAATAGAAACATGGAGAGTAGTGGGAGCTTTTAAGAATTCGAACAGTGGTGGTAATATTTTAAAAACCATTTTTTTTTCCATTCATGGGAATTATGATGACTAAAAGGAACAGTTAAGCTTGAGAAATGAATGTCACCCATTTCACTGGCCTCAACTAATTAAGCACAATGAGTTTACAACAGGTCTATCACATTATGGCAGCTTGTTCTGCAAACTTTCCATGTTAATGCCTTATCCCTTGATCAGCTCACTTATCAAACACATCCTGTCTCCTCATCTTGTTCACATACATAGCACTAGTGTGCTTAATAAACAGTCTAAGGCTTCCGTAATCACACTTGAATGTCATGAATAGCATTCCTTTTTAGCTATTGGAGACAAAAAATATATTTTATTTTTGCCATAAGTTACTATTCAAATGCATCAATAATGCAAAATAGCATTTTTAATTTTGAATGAAGTCAATTTTAATTAAATTTATTATAATGTGATTTTTAACAGTATATTATTTCTACAGAATTATTACTGACTAGTTTTAGTTTACTGTGCTGTCAATTCGCAAACCCAAAGCAAAATTGACAACCAACTCAAAGCTAATACACACAGTCTGTCTATTTTTAATTTAAATTTGCAAATGTATACAGAACAGCAGATGCTTCCTTCAAGAGTTTATCGCTCTGTGCTGCTATGCGAGAACATATTGGAAAGACAGCCTTTATCTGTGCTCAACAGTAGTTAGTCCAGAGAATTCTTCCCTGTTTGAACATGGTGGGGTCTTGGTTAGTAGCTAGATTAGTTTGTTTTCATTATTGATCAAGCAGAGGGCAGGAAATAATCAAAGGTCAAAAAAATTCAACTTCCGTAGCTGAGAAAGAAGTGTGACACAGATGTTGTGAAATTTTTGTGGGTATCTTCCAAACACCCTCTGGAAAATTTGTGAAAACACTAGGAAAATGGCATAAATGGCCATTTAAACTGATTTCCACAATTTCCAAGAAACTTCTCCTGAGTTATGAAAGCAGATCAAGGAAATCACACAGGAAATCTACCTCATGAAGAAGTCTTCTCTATCTTAAACTTAGAGGTGGGATATTGAAGTGATAGAAATATTACCACACAGCTTCACAAATTTGATATAAAAAATGCAGGTATGAAGAAACGTCACTTGCAAGAACACCAATACTTTAGTGTTGAAGCTTAGTAGAATGTTACAGCAGACAAGAAATTTCTAAATATTAGCATTTGCTACTTTATTGTATGGCCTGTATTTGCAAAACAATATCCCAGATTTCTAGGCTGGTGTTAATCGTGTAGCCTTTCCTTATTTTTCCTAATTTTTCCAACACTAATGGGTTTTTACAATCATAAATGCAACATATCCAGCAATACTGTGCCATTATATGATGTCACGGCAAATCATTTTATTTGTGGGCTACATTGCTGATAACTGAGAGGTTTATTCCACTTGTGCTTCCCTACGTGTCCTACATAGTCTCAAAATTCAGCACAAACATATGATGGTGTTCTCAATACCTCACAGTGTTAATGAAATTACCAAAAGTACTCATAAGCTAAAATGCCATGAAAATAAATATTATGGTTAACAAGAAAGTAAATTAGCCTTCAACAACAAAAACCTGACAATTTGGGGATTCCGCCACTAAAGCAATATGTTGACCTTCAGTTAGCTCAGTTCTACCAATGCCAGTTTAAAAATAACTATCCCTGATTGCACTGTTGCTTACTCTGAGAATAGCAACTCATGTGGCATTCAAATATTTCAGTCTGCTGACCACATACATTTTCTCAGCTTTTTTTATTTATGCCAATTGATAACAAAGCAGGAATAACTTGACTGATAATACATTGAACCATTTCAATATGGATAATTTGCATTGGAAGGGTTCACGTTATTAGAAGGAGCTTTGAGCAATTTATTCTGGCCTTGATTCTGGCATATTAAATGTTAAGGGGGAATTTAGAATAAAGATGCTGGGCCCCAACGACAATGAATAGCATTTTATTAGGAACCTGTATTTTGAAGCATGATATTGATTAGGGCATCAGGACCCATCATTATTAGAGAGAAAATTGGATATGGGCAATGAAATGAAGAAATCCAGTTGCTATCCAACTTAACTGCTTCCCCACGACCTGCTCAACACTGCTGATAATTTCAACTTTGAAATATGTTGGTGCTTGCTCACAAGGTACTAAGTAAATGCTTTAAAAATTTGAGGGCTTGTAAATTCAAGTGTGTAAATTCTGCAGTATTTCAACTGTTTCATTGTTAGTTTTAACGAAGCTATGTATCGATATTTTGACTGCCTTTTTTAAAAAATTGGATTGAGTTTCAAAAACTGCCATGTGGGATTTGGTCTGATGTAAATGATCAGTACAGGTCTTTGGTTTACTATTTCAGTAACACAATTATTATATCCCTCACTATTTTGTATTTGTCAAATTAACATATATACCCATAGTAAGGTTAGTGTTTCTGATGCTATTATTGACCATTCCTTTTGAGTTCCAGCCATTCCTTCAAGCTCTTAACAGTACAATTGTGGCTGCACTTTTGATGAGGAGTTTTCTTTCTTTGGAAGATATGAAAAACAATTAGTTAACTGCTAGCAGTGGGTTTGCTTGAACGTGTGAAAACAGTTTTGTTTTTGATTCAGTTACAATGTGTTCCTCCAGGATACCATGAGTATCTTAACTTGAAGCACAAACTGCAGCAAAATATTTCAGGAATTCATGGTATTGATTTTCCTCATGTAATCACATTTGCCTCATAGTGGGGAAGTGGTAATCTTGCCAGAAGACTGTTAACTTTTACTGCAACATGATTTTTATGATAGTGGGGAAAGTGGTATGCTGTAAACTAATTGTACAAGCTCTAGTCTTTCACTCAAGTCTAATATTCCGCCCATATAAAATGATGCTAGCATTAGTGGCAACTTGTTTTGACTATATGCCAATGCTAAACCTTGAGGGTAGGGTTTCTGCTGCAGACCCAATTGAAAATTGAAGTTAAAATAGTACTTGTAAAGTCAAGCTTATTTTTTCTATAAAAATCATTTGCATTATCACAAGTTGAAGAAAAATCCCTATGTAGTGCTTCCTTGACATAAACATTGTAATATAACATTGGGGAGGAATCAATCTTGACAAATCTCGATAAATATAATAGTTTCTTTTCTCAAAAACATCCTTGAAATAGTTAAGACTGATGATGTAGTGTTATTTTATTAAGAAAGCTGAAAAGACTTTATCACCAAAAATTAGCACTTTTAATAGGAATCCAGTCCTCTAAAAACCAAAAGAGCTGTGGATGCTGGCAATCAGAAACAAGCACAGAAATTTCCAGAAAAACTCAGCAAACCTGGCATCATCTGTGTAGAGAAAGCAGAGTTAACTTTTTGGGTCTAGTGACCCTTCTTCAGAACTGCATTAAGTTGAGTTCTGAAGAAGGGTCACTGGACCTGAATCTGCTTTCTCTCCACAGATGCTGCAAGACCTGCTGCGGTTTTCCAGAAATTTCTGTTTTTGTTCAGCCCTCAACTTATGCGCAAGAAGATTTGAAATCACTGTAAATGACTTAATAGAAAATCATACTGAACCACTTGCCAGTCTATCTAAGAAAATCAGCAGAATTTTCTCGCGTAGACTTAGTGGTTTGATGAGATCAGTAGGGTCTGATTTGGGTGAATTGAATCTTGAATTAGTATAAATGATCATGGAAAATGTAAGCATGAGTAGCTTTGAGTGTTTTTTTAAGATCACTGTTAAATTCCCTGATCTATTGAGATTCTTTAACCAATTCTGTCTGCATGGTTTGTGCTGAGATAGCAGAAGCAAGTGAGAACTGAAGCCTGTGGGCTGTACCTTAGTTAAATGGAAGGGACCCCCTCCTCTAGGGAATCCCATTTAGTTTTGTGCTCATTTCAAATGTAAAACTTCTATTAATTTTGCGCAGAGATTGAGGAAAAGGAATTCCACTTCAAATTATGTGAAAAAAGTCATATTAGTTTGCACCCCTTTAACTCATACAATTTGCGTTTGTAAGTTGAACCTTATACCCAAGGAGCATTGGTAAATCTGAATTAGTAAGATTCTGACCCTTTCCTTTTATTACAGAGGTGGCAGTTCAGCTCTGTCTTCTCTACTGTCGACAGTTGGAGGTTTAATGATAACCCCAGTATCGCAGAACATCTGAAAACCTGTCCATACTATGTGACAGAGAGTAAATCAAAGCCTGTCGCTCTCATCAGTATGTGCAAGTCTCCAGAATTGAAACAAGAGAAAAAGACCCTTGTTACAATGTTTAGTAAGAAGAAAAACGCAAACAGATTTTCCAACCTGATTGTATGAAGTTTTGATGTTTTAATCTTGATTTATTTCAACTGTTTTATTCAATGCTCTTAAGTAATAAGTACAAAGCATACAGCTTACACTTAGGGTGGTAAGGTCTTTGTATTTTAATTGTATTAAGATGCACTAATCTTTTTGAGTTGTGTTTTATTTGCCAAATAAGTTGAAGAGAGGAATGATAATTTTGTAGCAGGACACTATTTGACTGAAGGCTACAGCTCACATTTGTGTCACAAGGGAGGATGGAAGAAATGTATAAACCAGGACTTACATATGATCAGCATGTAACGTATTTGTAGGAATAAATAGGACATGGTAATAATCTACTTACATCAGGAATTTCTTTTTAAGGTCAGAATCTGATTATGATCAGATAATTTAATGTGAGAATGAAGTTTATTATTAGCATTGACATAGAACATGGAATGCAGTGGTAACGTCCAAAGGCTCAATGTGCTGCTGACAGAAGTTCAAACCTTATCACAGCAGCTAGTGGAATTTAAATTCAATGAATAACATCTTAAAATAAAAGCTAGTCTCAGGAATGGTAACCATGACATCATCATCAATTGTTGTAAAAACCTATTTAGTTCTCTAATGTCATTAAGGGAAGAAAATCTGCTGTCCTTACCCAGTCTGGCCTGCATTTGACACTAGATCTACAGGAATGTGGTTGATTTGCAACTGGCCTCTAAAGTGGCCAAGCAAGTCATTAAGTACATTTGAACTGAGGGATGCTGATCTTGCCAGTGATGCTACATCGCATGAAAGGAAATAAAAATAGGCTTTATCTGTGCTGCAGTTCTCACTGGAATAAGTTTTATTGGGGCTTTCTAAAGAGGTGAGATAACTCAATCAGATTTTTTCTCTCACACATCTTCTCGAGATTGTCTACAGAATATGATCCGAAGTTGAGGAACAAGACCCTTCCCCCGTATTTGACTCTGTTATTGACTTAGTACAGATATTTCTCCTATAACACCATAGTTGCATTCAGCAAAACCTTGCTTAATAGAAAATTGCTTAATGGAAATAATGGGGCCCATGGGAAATGTGGGTTGGGGCAGACCAGCAAAAATATCACTCACGATCACTTAAAAATCACCCAAAAGCCTAACAGAAAGTTTAGCACAGCCCAAGTGAATATTTAAATCATATTTATTAATGAAACAAAAATAAATTTAACAGATTACGTTGGAAAAATATTCTTAATGCAGGGACAGAGGGTCATCGTCATCACCACTTCAGGTGCAGTTGTGGTTGCAGAAGTGGATGGCGATGGTTGATTGTCTTCTGATTGTTTCTTGGGGGTTGGTTTAGATTGTGGGATAGACAGGTACAAGAACAAATTAGAAAGGCACATGCTATGTATAAGAGTAGTGCAGTTCTGCAGGAAATATACAGGGCATATACAGGAATTATACAATCATATTCTTGTCTCAGAGGGAGAGCAATGAACATTCATTAATTAAATTTTTGAGATGATGCCGCTCAAATGTATAGTACTGTACCTCTCACTTACTCTGATGGCAGCTCACATTGGAGCATGTGCAGAACAACGCAGAATCTTCGGCGTTGACATCGGTGCATGTGCAGAATGAATGGTGTGAAACGATCGCTGCTGGAATTGTGCTATTGTGAGCAGAGGTAAGTGTTCTCAAAAATACAGTTCCCTAATTCTTCAAAATCACATTTTATACGAGAGCTACCTGTATTGTAAATAGTGGCATTGCAAAGAGATAGAACACTTCTTGGTAAAGTGTCTGATGCATTGACAGGAAAGTAAAATAATTTTGCTCTTTAAGAGAAACTCATTTGTAAAACTGAGATATCAGGAGATGCCCTTCTAAGGTTGGAGGTAGAGTGTGGGATGGTGTGATATGGTTGGCAGTGTGGATTAATGTGTTTAAAAGGAATCTTTCTGAGCTTCAACTCCACACTCTACTTAATGTTAGAATCTTTCTTGAGACTGGAGAGAGAATGTCCATTCATAGAACATTTAGTTTTTGATTTGATTTCAGGAACTTTGAAAATGTTTAAATTAAATTAAAATTATGGGGTTGGGCATAAGCTGTGCTTTTCCATTTCTTCATAATGGTACACCACACAGGAGTCCTAGTGTGATGCCCATCAAACTTTTTTACATAAATGTTAGATTTTACAAGAAACAAATATAATTTAAAAATTGAGGGATTAGTGTTGTTGGTTAAGTCAAATACAACTAGAGCTGAAAGATCCTTTATATTCAATGTTACTTACAAGCTATTTGAGTATGCTAGTTGTGCTCATTTGATAGCACTCTAGCCTTAGAATTAGAATGCTATGAATTCAAGTCTTTCTCCAGGACTTGAAAATACAAATGAGGCTGATGCTGCACTGTGGTATTAGGGGTGTGCTGCACTGTCAGAGGTACAGTGAGTTGTTACAACACACTCCTTTGCACTGTCTCAGGTGGATGCAAAACTTCCCACAAAACTATTGAGAAGAGGTGGATAGGAGTAATCTCTGGTGTTCTGGTCAATATTATTGCACAAAAGCAGATGATCAGTTTGCAATTGTAAAATCAAAATACAGGGATGTGGGAAGCCTGGAATTAAAAAAAAAGAATATGCTGGATATACTCAGGAGGCCTGGCAGAATCTGCAGAGAGAGAAACAGGATTAATGTTTCAAGTCCAGTGACTCTTTGGAACTGAGTCATCGAACTCCAGATTTTTGAGGAAGTAACCAAAAAGATTGATGTGGGCAGAACGGTAAGTGTTGTCTACATGGACTTCAGTAAAACCTTTGACAAAGTTCCGTATGGTAGACTAATTAGTGAAATTAAACCACATTGGCTTCAGTGTGAGCTCGCCAATTGGGTACAAAATTGGCTTCATGGTAGAAGACAGACAATGGTGGTGGAGGGCTGTTTTTCGGACCAGAGGCCTGTGACCAGCGGTGTTCCACAGGGATCGGTACTGGGTCCACTTTGTTTATATAGGTGACAAACCAATGTGAATGAGAATATAGGAGGCATGATAACACCAAAATTGGCAGTATCGTGGACAGTGAAGCAGGTTATTTAAGATTACAAAGAGGTTTTGTTCTATGAGGTCAATGGGCTGAGGAGTGGAAGATGGAGTTTAATTTGGATAAATGTGAGGAATTATATTTTGGTGAAGCAAGCAAGGGCAGATCTTAGACAATTAGGTAAGGCTCTGGAAGTGTAGTAGAACAGAGACCTAAAGATTCAGGTGCATAATTCTTTTGAAATTTGTGTCACAGGTAGATGGGTGGTTAAGAAGGCATTTAGCATGCTTGCCTTCATTGCTCAGAGTATAGGAGTTGGGATGTCATGTTGAGGTTGTACAGGATATTGGTGAGGCCTCTTCTGGAGTACTGTTTGCAGTTCTGGACGCCCTGCTATAGGAAAGATATTATTAAATTGGGGAGGATTTAGAATAGATTTACCAGAATGTTGCCAGGATTGCAGGATTTCAGTTATAAAAATAGGCTGGATAGGCTGTGACCTTTTTCACTGGAGTGTAGGAGGTTGAGGTTTAAAAAATCAAGGAGGGCACAGATAAGGTGAAGAGCAAGAGTCTTTTCCTGGGGTGGGAGAGCTTCCAATTAGGGGGCATATTTTTAATTTTAGAGGAGACAGCTTTAAAAAGATCACAAGGGGCAACTATTTTACACAGAGTGGTTCGTCTGTGGAATGAAATGCCAGTGGAAGTGGTGGTTGCAGGTACAATATTTAAAAGACATTTGGAAAAATACATGAATGGGAAAAGTTTGGGGGGATATGGGCCAAACTCAGGCAAGTGGGACTGGTTTGGTTTGGGAGCGTGGTCAGCATGGACTAGTTGGGCTGAAGAGTCTGTTTCCATGCTGTATGACACAGGCACATGCATCTTTTAAAAGGGGCGAGTATTTGGGTACAATGGGAAGATAAAGTATATGAAGGTTAAAAAGTTCTTAGAGTTCTTGCTCGTGAGTGGCATCATTGAGTGCCTGGGAGAATTTCACCTGAGGATTGATTTGTAATGGCAATGAGACATGGCTGATGTTGCTGGTGACCAGGATTATTCATATTGCTCACTACTTCCTCTGGCAAAAAATAGACACACTCTGCCCATAGTGGGTGTGGTGGTGGTTAGTTTCTGTCACAGTTGTGCATTTGTGATTTGAATGAAGGTGAAAGGCAACAAGAGTAGTACTTCAGAGTGAGTTCCAGGATTAGCCTCTCAGTCCAGGTTTGCTCCTCTCCAAACCTTCATGTCCCTTTTTGCCTTGCAGTTACTATTAATCCCATCTGGCTTGAAACTTCCATGTTCCATGCCATCCATTTTATTTTAACATTTCTTCTCCCCACTTTATCCCCTGTGTCCTAGGCATACAATTTCATAATGTCAAACATATTTAAGCTGCTTTCCCCCATCAAAGCTGTCAATGATCCTGAAGCAAATTATGCCCTCCTACACTCTGTCTCCCACATTTTTATGCTGAGTTGTCTCTCTTCACAGATATTGTCCCCTCTGCATCCCAGTTCACTGCCTCCAATCCCAACTTATCTACTACAGCCGTGGCCTGGAGAAACCCCTTGATTTTCAGTGAACAGGCACCCCAGACTGACTGTGCCTTCAACCCTACTCCCCCAATGACTTGAAATGATAGCTCCCTGACTGACTTACTGCTAATCCCTAGGGCTGGTTGAACTTATTCTACAGGACTGACCATGGCCCACTCCCCAGGTTCTAATGAGTGGACCCCTGACCCTGCACATGCCAACTAGCCAAGCCAACTGACTATGTCTGAACCCCTGAACAGATATCAGATGATGTCCTTGACTGACTGTGCTAACATTACCTCAATGAAACTGCCCCCTTCACGTGAACAAGGACTGTCCCTTAGATGTTGAGACACTGTCATTTTGTTGAAACACATGCAGTGTGTTTGTTGTATATTGTGTTGGCACATACTGCAGATGTGACATGGTGCCATACAGCGACATATTCCCCCCATTTCAAAGGTCATTGCTGACAAACATGACAAGTTGCCTGGCTTCGTGTCTGTGCTAAATGGCAAGAGAAGACAGAAATTTTGTAGGGGTGTAGTTCTAAATGAGGGAGCAATGCACAAAAAGGCAAGTCAGAGATTGAGCATTCAATTGGCGCAAAGTGAGTGCTAAGGAAGTAACCTAAAAGCCTTGAGATACATTCTTGAGTAACATGGAGACAGAAAGTGGGTGCTCGCAACCTGTAGCCAACAGGTAACTGCTCTGATTTTCATGTTGGGAATTGTCATATCTAATTTCTCTCTGCTGCCTGGAAAAATGGCAATCAGTCTTATCAATGAAACAAGATTAGTTAATAATCAGATATTAATTCAGCTACTCGCTGGTACCAAGTGAGAAACCCAGCTAGCCATTAAAATCTTATGTAGAAAATGTGATTTTTTTTCCCTCAATATCAGCAATCCCATTTTTCATTCTCACCAATTTTTTTCCCCAAATATCTTATTTTGCATAAGATTTTCATGGCCTAAGAATATTCTGCGTGTTTTGTCAAAACTTTTGTTATTGTACTAATATTTATTTATATTTTCATTATTAATTCACGGAATGTGCGAATACCAAAACAAAGTAACATTTACATTGTATGAAAGGAGAGTGCTTTGATTCTGAAATGCTAATGGTATTGCCATGAAGTAACTGGTGCATTCTCCATACAATTTTCACAACACTTGGAAGGGAAAGGAAATACAACTCTTGACGCAGATACAGGTATTGTCATAGTGACTTGGTGTTCTTTGTCAGGGATGTGAAGCAACTCCCAGTCCACCTAAAGGAAAAGCTGAAACTCAATTTTTCATAATATCTTATTATAAGTTTTAATGATATTACTATTAAGATATTTACTCGTGCTAAACATTTACTGTAATTGAAAATTGAACTGTGAAGCTTTATAATTCAATTGTACAAATAAAGTCTTAGTACAGACAACATTTTGTTCATTTTTCATTAGTAATAGGGTAATGGAAGGTCTTGTCGTGAAGCAGGTAGCATGTTTAACTGAGGCAGAAGCTCTGGGTTTGAGGTGCATTCTAGAACTTTTTGACTATGGGAAAATGCATTCATAATGCAGTCAAACAGGATGATTATCATCTTATAAACCCTTACAATATGCCTATGATAGGCATTAAGAGCAGGAATGTCTCCTGGTCATCCATGTTTATGAGTAAAAGCTGAGAGACTTGGGTCTGTTCTCACTGGAAAGAAGAAGGCTAAGAGGGAATTTGATAGAGACATACAAGATGATCAGAGGATTAGACAGTGAAAGTCTTTTTCCTAGGATGATGACGTCACCTTGTACGAGGGGGCATAGCTACAAATTGAGGAGTGATGTTTTATTTTTGTGGCGTCACTCGAGGTACATACTTCGGTGATAGGTTAGCAACCTGTAAATCTAGCCATGGAAATGAACGTAACTATGTGCTCTGTCTACCCGTATGCCACTGGACATGGAAAGAAGAAAAGGTAATATTATTTTGTTGAGAAAGACTGTGGCATGTTTTTCTGAACTAGCACGTATATGCACGTGAGCAGGTTGATGGTTGCCATGGGAGAGCGGGGTCCAGCATCCTCAGGGGCTGCTGGGCAGGTACGTACATGTGCTCCTTGGATGCTGCCTGACTGGCTGCGCTTTTCCAGTACCACATTCTCGACTCAGGTACACACACCTGCAATGTTATCCTAGATATTGGCCCTCAGGAACGAAAAGGTATTTATTATTCTCAGGAAAACTGAAATTATTTGCTGTTTAATGACAGACTAACATTGCCAACTGTTTCACATAAAGAAACACTGTCAGATTAAGGTTGTACTTTTTCCATTTTTCATGAAAATATGCTCTTTTACTGAAGTGACCAAACTACCAGCAGAAACAGAGTTGAACTGGAACAATTGAGAATATTGCATTCAATCTGAGCCACAGCAGTTTTCTTAAGGATGGCAAATCATTAAAAGTAATTTCAAAGCAAGCTGAAGTTGGGAGTCAGTAAGTGAAGTGAATCAAGAATAAATCCAATTGAAATACTCATACCAATGATGAGGTTCATTGTTTTTAGGCTCAGAATGAGGTCTTTTTGAAACTGCTCAGTCTTAAAGAATAAATGAGGAGGAGGTGCCAGTGTTGGATTGGGGTGGACAAAGTTAAAAATCATACAACACCAGGTTATAGTCCAACAGGTTTGTTTGGAAGTACTAGCTTTCGAAGTGCTGCTCCTTTGTCAGGTAGCTAGTAGGGTAGGATCATAATTTACAGAATTTATAGCACAAGATCATAGTGTCATGTAACTGATGCAATATATTGAACAAACCTAAATTACTGTTAAGTCTTTCATCTTTTAGAATGGGTTGCAGATTTCGATTCATTAATATGTAAATCCCAGAATTTCTTTCAAGTCACATTCCTGAGATAACTTAAGGCTTTGTAAAAGAAGGTGACATCTCAGCTCAGACAATGAATTAAAGGTGTGAGGTTAGAGTCTGTCTATATTCCAATCTTGAGTCAGACTGGTTCGATTTCCAAAGTAGGAAAAGTCGCATGGATTGATTGCCTGCATTGACTGCCTGCAGATTGTGTGCTTTTTCATCAAAATAGAATGTATCTGCAAATTCAATTCTGCAAATGCAAATTCATCCCATAGACTTACATGTGTATGTCATGCATGTGAGGGAGAGAAAGAGTGTGAGTATGTACATGTGTATGTACGTGTGTGCATGTGACTGTGCATGTGTACGTGCTTGGTAGAGTTTGTGTGTGTGTGATGGAGTATAAGCTTGTGAATGAGGGGAGTGTATGTGTGTGTGTGTGTGTCTGAGAGAAGGTCTGCATGTGTGTGAGTATGCAAGGGTGTATGTATAAGTGTGATTGTGTATGTGTGTGTGCGTGTGTGTGTGAGATTGTATGGTATAGTGTGGTCACCTGTAGTGTGACATGAATCCCAGGTCCCTGTTAAGGCCATCTTCATAGGTATCGAACATGGCTATCAGCCTCTGCTCGGCTATTCTGTATTGTTGTGTATCCTGAAGTCTGGCTTGGAGGATGGTCACCCGGAGATTCAAGGCCAAATTCCCGCCTCAGGCGACTGACTGTGTGGAGTTTGCACATTCTCCCCGTGTCTGCGTGGGTTTCCTCTGGGTGCTCCGGTTTCCTCCCACAGTCCAAAGATGTGCAGGTCAGGTGAATTGGCCATGCTAAATTGCCCGTAGTGTTAGGTAAGGGGTAGATGTAGGGGTATGGGTGGGTTGCGCTTCGGCAGGGCTGTGTGGACTTGTTGGGCCGAAGGGCCTGTTTCCACACTGTAAGTAATCTAATCTAATCTAATCTAAATGTCCCTGAATGTTGAAGTGTTCCATGACTGGGAGGGAATGCCCTTGTATGGTGATTGTTGCGTGGTCTCCATTCATCCATTGTCATAGCATCTGCTACAACATGCACACACACATTCACACTTGCACTCTCTCTCTCTCTCTCTCTCTTTCCCCCCTCACATGCACGCATACACACATATAAATCTATGGGATGAATTTGCATTTGCAGAATTAAATTTGCAGATACATTCTATTTTACTCAAAAAGCACACAATCTGCAGGCAGTCAATGGAGGCAGTCAATCCATGTGACATTTATAAATTTCTATTTTGGAAATAGAACCATTCTTAATCAAGATTGAAATACATACAGACTCTAGCCTCACACCTCTTTAAAAATAAAACCTTAAGTTATCTTGGGAATATGACTTGAAAGAAGTTCTGGGATTTACATATTAATGAATAAAAACCTGCATTCTAAAAGATGAAAAACTCAACAGCAACCTAGGTTTGTTCAATATATCATATCAGTTGCATTACACTATGATCTTGTGCTATAAATTCTGTGTCTTATGATCCTGCCCCACCAGCTACCTGACAAAAGAGCAGCACTCCAAAAGCTAGTACTTCCAAATAAACCTGTTGGAATATAACCGTGTTGTGTGACCTATATATTTAAGTGAGTGGGAAATAAATTTCACTTTGTAACATTATCACTTCCAACAGATCCCTTGGCACTTGGTCACTGTGCCATAAAAACTAAAAACAAGTGTCCTGGAGGAGCATTTGAGAGTTGCTCTAACAATAGTCACGAGAATCTAGGTATATCTTCCCACATGATCACTGCTGGCATCTCGTGGTACTTGCCAGTTAGACTAGTATGTGCAGTGAGGAAGAATATTTGAAGTAGTACACCAATTCTCCTTTGTCTTGGTTCTACTAGTGATTAACTACTGGAGAGCATCTACACTGTTATTAGATAACAAGATGTTTTATTGCATTGCAAGCAAGAAGTACAACTACATTTGGTCAAGCAAAATGAGTGGGAGCTTCGGGAGCTGATACAGATACATCTGCTCCCTCTGAATGCTGAAGTCTACCTTGTCTACTTCCTGTGTAACATCAACAAAATGGGTGCTGTCATTGTTAAATGAAACATTAACCCTCTTCCAAAGTATTACCCAATACAGCTCCAGCTGAATTTGCTATTAATAGTTGCATTAGAAAAGCTTTCTGATGAAAATGAGAAGGTGGCACAGTGGTTCGTACTGCTGCTTCACAGCACCAGGGATCCACATTTGATTCCAGTCGTGGGTGACAGCATCGAGTTTGTATGTTCATCCTATGTCTGCATGTGTTTCCTCCTTCAGTCCAAAGATGTGTGGGTTAGGTGGACTGGCCATGGTAAATTGTCTGTTGTTTCCAGAGATATGCAGGTCACAGGGATTGGCCAAGGCAAGTGTATTGTTAAGGCAATAGGTGGGATGTTCTTTCGAGGGTCAGTGCAGTCTCAGTGGGCTGAATGGCCTTTATGTGCCCTCTAGGGATTACAAAACAATCAAAGAGCTGCATCCTTCCAAATTTGTTTTCTCTCTGAACAACTTGCAATATGTTAAATATCATTCTGGAGATTGATTTGTCTCACTAGAATAAATGGGTAACCATTTACAATGCAGCACCTTGCTCCAGTAGTCTGGGCAGGGACATGATGTGGAGTGCCAGTGTTGGTCTTGGGTAGACAAAGTTAAAAATCACACAACACCAGGTTATAGTCCCAGAGGTTTATTTGGAAGTACAAGCACACATACACACACACACACACTTTCTCTCTCTCTCCCCCTCCCTGACATGCATACATATAAGTCTATGGGGTGAATTTGCATTTGCAGATACACTCTATTTTGTTCAAAAATCATATAATCTGTAGGCAATCAGTCCATGTGATATTTTATAAATCCCTACTTTGGAAATAGAACCAGTCTGACTCAAGATAGGAGTACAGATAGACTCTTAACTTCACACCTTTAATGCATTGTGTGAGCTGAGATAAAGTCATAGAGATGTACAGCACGGTAACAGATGCTTCAGTCCAACTCATCCACGCCGAACAGATATTCTAACCTAATCTAGTCCCATTTACCAGCACTTGGCCCATGTCCCTCTAAACCCTTCATATTCATATACTCATTCAGATGACTTTTAAATGCTGAAATTGTACCAGTCTCCACCACTTTCTCTGGCAGCTCATTCCATACGCACGCCACCCTCTGTGTGAAAAAAGTTGCCCCTTAGGTCCTTTTTATGTCTTTGCCCTCTCACCCTAACCCTATGACCTGTAGTTTTGGACTCCCCACCCCAGGGAAAATACCTTGTCTATTTATCCTATCCATGCCCCTCATGATTTTACAAAACCTCTTAAAAAAATAAAACCTTAAGTTATCTCGGAAATGTGACTTGAAAGAAGTTCTGGGAGTTACATTTCAATGAATCGAAACCTGCAACCCCATTCTAAGTGATTAAAAATTAACAGCAATCTAGGTTTGTTCAATACATCGCAACAGTTATATGACACTGTGATATTTTACTATAATTCTGTGTCCTATGATCCTGCTCCCACAGCTTGGACTTCCAAATAAACCTGTTGGACAATGGCCTGGTGTTGTGTGATTTTTAACTTGGGCAGGGTCAAGTTTTCCCTGCGATCACCGGAAGAGGGTCAGTGGGGGAACGGTTGCTAGGCGGACTTGCCAGAAACGCCTCGGATGGGGGAATGGATCAAGCGGCGGACCGGGTTGAGTTTCCGGTGGCGGCATGTTTGAAACTGATGGAGTGCTCAGTTGGAAAGGGGAGGGAGCAGTTTCTGAGCTCGTTGATCCAACTGAGAAGGCACTGAAATATTAGAATGATCAAAACTGAGGAAATAAGTCGCCTATTATCTGAATGAGAATAAAATATATATTTAAATAATCAGAAATGGACATAAACACTGAATGAACGAATTCACGGAGCAACGACTACCCAAAAGAAACTGACCCAAGATCCTGTAAATTTCATCTAATTATTTTGTTGTTCAATTACAGTGAGCAGAAATGGAATGTGATCTATTCACATAAAAGTGACGTACTAATGTTTTATAAACACGCACATGAATTTATAAATGTTGAAAGAGCAGAGAGGTCCCTATATTCAGTGCGGGATGTAATCATTCGGAAGTTAAGGGTGAAAATCGGAAAAGCTGATCAAAAGCAGAAAATCAGCTTCAGAAACCTGGGCTCAGCAACTTCAGAGTTCAATCCTCAGAAATGACCAACAAAGAAACTACTCCAGCGATCAAATGCCGTCAAAGATTTATGGGTCAACATCGAATCCTCATTCAAAAACGAAGGTAAGAAACTCTGTTGCTGTTTTCAGTTTAACTTAGAATGGTGAAATTATTCACAGGGCCTGACAGCGTGCACTTTCGGCGACATCAGAGGGCATCCAACAAGAGCAGCTTAATAGTGTTCGACTGAGTCGCGTGTAACCGAGAATGGATAAGAAACTGTACGTTTCTTTAAAAACAAGTTAATGAACCAGATACTATAATCTGAATTTGTGGTATGATTTGAACACCGTTTCCTATGATTACTCCAGGCCTTTGGATTATTAGCCCAGTACCGTATCTAGTACAATATCCATGTCATGGTAGATTTTCGTTTCAACTACAAAAAAACTCATAAAATTATAATTTTCCAGCATACTTGAAGGTTTGCGGAAATCTTTAATGCTGTTTCCCCTTAAGATGTTTCAAAAAGAAAATCCCATGCCAAAACTCCAAATGTTGCCACTGTTAAAATAATAGAAGGGTTAAACGTAATTATCCTTACAATCAGTTGCGAAACAATGAACTAATGTGTGCCTTTTTGATAGCAGAGCGCCATGTGATTTGGTAATGGGAAAGAAAAAACAGCTGCACAAAGGCTGTGAATCAGTCTAACCCAATGTTGCGTCCTCATTTCGGGGTTATTTCTCGTTTACTAGTGATGTACTGTACACGTGACATTCCTGAATTGAAGAAAAGTGTGCTGCTTTAATGTCTCGGAATGAGAGTGTGTGGTAATGAACATTAGAAATCTGTTTGACTCTGTGTAGCATTAAACTGATGAGTACAAGAGTGTAATTTTTCTCTCTCTCTGTCCAGCGCCGTGAATTCACATTCCCCAAAGCTTCGCCGGTCAGGCCGCTTGCAGCAGCGAATGCCCGGTTCAAATGGGAAGGAAAAGCGCACGGATGTGACCCATGCTAAGGTAGGTTTTGCACTAAAAAAAACAGTTTCATGATTTGGGGCTCAAAATTCTTGAAGCCGGATAACAAATGCCTACTACGAACCAGAACAAGAATAGGCCATTCAGCCGTTCGATTCTGTTCTGCTAGTCAATCTTTCTTCCCCTTGGTAATCAAGAATCAAACCTAGCTCTGTCTTTGAAAAAAACATTTAAAGGTTCTGCATCTATTGCCTTTTGAGTAAAGGAATTTCAAAGACTCAACTGTCTGAGAAAAACCTTTTAAAATCTGTTTTAAAAAACTATTTTTTAAAACGACGACCCCTTGTTCTAGATTTTCCCTTAAGAGAAATCATCCTTTCAACATCCACCCGATCAAGTCCCCTCAGGATCTATATATGTTTTAATTTAGTCATCTATGACTATTCGAAACTACAGAGGATTCATGTTTGGCTGGTCTAGCCTTTTCTCATAAAGCAATCTGATCCGAACTGATTCCAAACCATTAACATCCTTCCATAAGTATGGTAATCAGTACTCCGGATGTAAGGAGTGGCGATAACCTAGTGGATTTATCACGAGACTGTTAATCTAGAGACCCAGGTTCAAACCCTATGGAAATCCTGTGAAATTTGGATTGAAATTTAAAAAAAAAACTGGGATTAAGGGAGTTTGTCAGAAAAAACTCATCTGGTTCACTTGATGCCCTTTAAGGAAGGAAATCTGCCATCCTTATCAAGTCAGGCCTACGTGTGACTGCAGACCCACAGCAATGTAAATGACTGTCAATGCCCACTGGGCAATTAGGGACGGGCAATAAGTACTGGCCTGGCCAACAGCATCCACATCCTGTGAATGCATTAAAAATGCACTCATCAATGACCTGTATAACTGAAGTATTATGTTTATACTCTTGCATTCAATTCCCCTTGCAATAAACCAGAACGTGATTACTTGTTTTATCTGTGTACTAATCTTGTGTGATTCATGCACAAGGCCAACCAGATCTCTCTTTATTTTGGAGCTCTGCAACCTTTCAGCATTTAGGTAGAATATTTTAAAAAATTCTTTCTGCCAAAATGGACAATTTCTCACATTTTGCGCCCATATGCCAGATTTTTGCCACTGTCTTAGATTATCTATATCCCTTTACAGATTCCTATGTCTTCTCCACAACTGATGTATTCACACACCTTTGTGTCATTAGCAATTTTAGCCACTACACCTTTGATCCTTTCATAAATTGAAAAGTGCTGAGGGTCCAGCCACAACACACTTGGCACACTTCTCATGATATCTTGACAGTCTGAAAAAGACCCACTTATTCCTAATCTCTGCTTCCTGTGAGCTCGCCAATCTTCAATGCATACCAACATGCTACCCCCTACATTGTGAGCTTTCATTTTATGCAAAATCTTTGATGTAGCACTTTATCAAATGCCTTCTGGAAGTTTAAGTACAAAACAGGACGTTCTGGTATAACACGCTAGTTGCGTTCCTTTGCAACCTCATGCTATAGAAAATCACGCGATGGAAAACTGCTGTAGAAGATCGTGCTATAGAAGATCACTATAGAAAATCGCTACATCTGTTCAGTAGAAAGTTCTTGTTCTCCAAATAGCCTCCACAAATCGTCAATTGCATTATAGTCAATTTGTGTTGACAAAACGTGTCTTATACCAGGACGACTTGTACATCCACTGGCTCCACTTTATCTACAGCACAAGTTATTTTTTCAAAGAACTCCAGTAAATTAGTAAAACATGATTTATTTTGACAAAAGTATGATGGCTTTACTTTAGACTGTTTAGGACACCTGAATTATTAGCCTTTTGTTAGCCTTGCCAATACTAACCAATGAGCATCTTTCTGATTTTTGTCATGAATTGGTTCAGACCATACAATGGATCCTTGAACAGCTTATGTTTATGCCACTGTACAATACATAATTACATGATTTCTATGTTTTCTTTTCAGGTCCCTGCTAATGTTAATCCATCATTTGGGAATACTGGCTTTGCTTCTGAATCATCCTTATCTTTGGATGATGAACTCATACAAGCAGCATTGGATCTTGAAAAAAACTGGAATGCTGGAATTGCAAAAGATGTTTTAAAATCAATATGTTTGAACGATATTAGGGCAACATCCAATTCTGGTGGAGGTGCAATTGAAGAAGTTAATACATTTCATCCTCCTCATGAAGAAAAGGGCTCAAGTTCTGCAGCAAGGAAATGTAGGAGTAATGATGTGCACCAGAAATCATTGCACGGAATGGTATCACCTAAAAAGATCAAGAACTCATCAGCAATTACAAATGTTAATCTTGATTTGTTCAATAACCCTTTACACAGTGGCCGTAAAGCATTGGCCAATAGACGCAAAAGGGAAAGACCTTTGTTTAGAAACAATCCGGATTCAGATACTTCAGTGCACCCTGCCGCAAAGAAAATAGTAGTTTCACAAAAGTGTTCACCTGTCACAAATGGGGACCGACAGCCATCTTGTATACAAAAATGTCAAAAAGTAAGAACTGTGGTTAAATGGCAGATTAGAACGTCATCTCAGCAAGATAGAACTTTGGAAACATCAAAATGTTCCATCGTGCTTACTCCAAATTGTCAAAATTGGGAAGAAAAGAAGAAACTTTCGCAACCTACTTATTCTGTGCCTGTGCTAACACCACCTCCTGCCCTCAGTCAAAGTCTGTTAGATGGCAGCAAACTCAGTGTGACACTGACAGCAACAGGTACAGTCATAGAGTCATAGAGATGTACAGCATGGAAACAGATCCTTCGATCCAACCTGTCCACACTGACCAGATATCCCAACCCAATCTAGTCCCACCTGCCAGCACCTGGCCCATATCCCTCCAAACTCTTCCTATTCATATACCCATCTAAATGCCTCTTAAATGTTGCAATTGTACCAGCCTCCACTACATCCTCTGGCAGCTCATTCCAAATATGTACCACCCTCTGCATGAAGAAGTTGCCCCATAGGTCTCTTTTATATCTTTCCCCTCTCACCCTAAACCTATGCCCTCTAGTTCTGGACTCCCCGATCCCAGGGAAAAGACTTTGTCTATTTATCCTATCCATGCTCCTCATAATTTTGTAAACCTCGATAAGGTCACCCCTCAGCCTCTGACGCTCCAGGGAAAACAGCCCCAGCCTGTTCAGCCTCTTCCCTGTAGCTCAAACCCTCCAGCCCTGGCAACATCTTTGTAAATCTTTTCTGAACGCTTTCAATTTTCACAACATCTTTCCAATAGGAAGGAGACCAGAATTGCATGCAATATTTCAACAGTGGCCTAACCAATGTCCTGTAGAGCCGCAACAAGACTTCCCAACTCCTGTACTCAATACTCTGACCAATAAAGGAAAGTATACCAAACGCCGCCTTCACTGTCCTATCTATCTGCGACTCCACTTTGAAGGAGCTATGAACCTGCACTCCAAGGTCTTTGTTCAGAAACACTCCCTAGGACCTTACCATGAAGTGTATAAGTCCTGCTAAGATTTGCTTTCCCAAAATGCAGCACCTTGCATTTATCTGAATTAAACTCCATCTGCCACTTCTCAACCCATTAGCCCATCTGGTCAAGATCCTGCTGTAATCTGAGGTAACCCTCTTCGCTGTCCACTACATCTCCAATTTTGGTGTCATCTGCAAACTTACTAACTGTACCTCTTATGCGCGCATCCAAATCATTTATGTAAATGACAAAAAGTAGTGCACCCAGCACCGATCCTTGTGGCACTCCACTGTCACAGGCCTCCAGTCTGAAAAATAACCCGCCACATCACCCTCTGTCTTCTACCTTTGAGCCAGTTCTGTATCCAAATGGCTAGTTCTCCCTTTATTCCACGAGATCTAACCTTGCTAATCAGTCTCCCATGGGGAACCTTGTTGAACGCCTTACTGAAGTCCATATAGATCACATCTACTGCTCTGCCCTCATCAATCTTCTTTGTTACTTCATCAAAAAACTCAATCAAGTTTGTGAGACATGATTTCCCACGCACAAAGCCATGTTGACTATCCCTAATCAGTCCTTGCCTTTCCAAATACATGTACATCCTGTCCCTCAGGATTCCGCCCAACAACTTGCCTACCACTGAGGTCAGGCTCACTGGTCTATAAGTTCCCTGGCTTGTCTTTACCACCCTTCTTAAACAGTGGCACCATATTTGCCAACCTCCAGTCTTCCGGCACCTCACCTGTGACTATCGATGATACAAATATCTCAGCAAGAACCCTAGCAATCACTTCTCTAGCTTCCCACAGAGTTCTCGGGTACACCTGATCAGGTTCTGGGGATTTATCCACCTTTAACTGTTTCAAGACATCCAGCACTTCCTTCTCTGTAATCTGAACTTTTTGCAAGATGTCACCATCTATTTCCCTACAGTCTATATCTTCCATATCCTTTTCCACAGTAAATACTGATGCAAAATATCTCCCCCATTTTCTGTGGCTCCACACAAAGGCCGGCCTTGCTGATCTTTGAGGGGCCTATTTTCTCCCTAGTTACCTTTTGTCCTTAATATATTTATAAAAACCCTTTGGTTTCTCCTTAATTCTATTTGCCAACGCTATCTCATGTCCCCTTTTTGCCCTCCTGATTTCCCTCTTAAGTATACTCCTACTTCCTTTATACCCTTCGAAGGATTCACTCGATCTATCCTGTCTATGTCTTAAATATGCTTCCTTCTTTTTCTTAACCAAACCCTCAATTTCTTTAGTCATCCAGCATTCACTATACCTACCAGCCTTCCCTTTCACCCTGACAGTAATATACTTTCTCTGGATTCTTGTTATCTTATTTCTGAAGGCTTCCCATTTTCCAGCCATCCCTTTACCTGCGAACATCTGCCTCCAATCAGCTTTCGAATGTTCTTGCCTAATACCGTCAAAATTGGCCTTTCTCCAATGTAGAACTTCAACTTCTAGATCAGGTCTATCCTTTTCCATCACTATTTTAAAACGAATAGAATTATGGTCGCTGGCCCCAAAGTGCTCCCCCACTGACACTTCAGTCACCGCCCTGCCTTATTTCCCAAGAGTAGTTCAAGTTTTGCACCTTCTCAAGTAGGTACACCCACATACTGAATCAGAAATTTGTCTTGTACACACTTAACAAATTCCTCTCCATCTAAACCTTTAACACAATGGCAGTCCCAGTTGATGTTTGGAAAGTTAAAATCCCCTACCATAACTACCCTATTATTCTTACAGATAGCTGAGGCCTCCTTACAAGTTTGTTTCTCAATTTCCCTCTGACTATTGGGGGGTCTATAATAAAATCCCAACAAGGTTATCATCCCTTTCTTATTTCTCAGTTCCACCCAAATAACATCCCTGGATGTATTTCCGGGAATATCCTCCCTCAGCACAGCTGTAATGCTATCCCATATCAAAAATGCCACTCCCCCATCTCTCTTGCCTCCCTTTCTATCCTTCCTGTAGCATTTGTATCCTGGAACATTAAGGTGCCAGTCCTGCCCATCCCTGAGCCATGTTTCTGTAATTGCTCTGATATCCCAGTCCCATGTTCCTAACCATGCCCTGAGTTCATCTGCCTTCCTGGTTAGGAAATAAATGCAGTTTAATTTATTAGTCCTACCTTGTCCCTGCCAGCCCTGACTGTTTGACTCACTGCTGTGCTCTTCCAGCACCACTAATCCAGAATCTGGTTTCCAGCATCTGCAGTCATTGTTTTTACCTCACTTCTGTTCTCAGCTGTACCCGTCTCAGACTGATCTCTTTCCTCACTATCTCCCTGGGTCCCACCTTACTAGTTTAAATCCTTCTAAGCAGTTTTAGCAAATTTCCCTGCCAGTATATTAGTCCCCTTCCAATTTAGGTGCAATCCGTCCTTCTTGTACAGGTCACTTCTGCCCCTAAAGAGATTCCAATGATCCAAAAATGTGAATCCTTCGTCCATACACCAGCTCCTCAGCCATGCATTCATCTGCTCTATCCTCCTATTCCTGCCCTCACTAGTTCGTAGCACTAGGATTAATCCAGATATTACTACCCTTGAGGACCTCCTTTTTAAATTTCTGCCTAACTCTCTGTAATCTCCCTTCAGAATCTCAACCTTTTCCCTTGCTGTATCGTTGGTTCCAATGTGGACAATGACCTCTTGCCCGCCCCTCTCCCCCGTGAGAACATTCTGCACCCTCTCCGAGACATCCATGATCCTGGCACCAGGGAAACAACACACCAGTCTGCTTTTTCGCTGCTGGCCACAGAAACGTCTGTCTGTACCTCGGACTACAGAATCCCCAAACACAATTGATCTCTTGGAAGCCGGCGTACCCCTCGTTGCATTAGGCCCAGAGTCAACACCAGAAACTTGGATGTTTGTGCTATGTTCCTCTGAGAATCCATGACCCCCTACATTTTCCAAAATAGCATTCCTGTTTGAAATGGATCTATCCACAAAAGACTCCTGCACTAGCTGCCTACCTCTCTTACCCTTCCTGGAGTTAATCCATCTATGTGACTGTACCTGGGACTTTTCCCACCATCCCCCCCCAACACACACACACACACACACTCTTCCTATAGCTGCCATCCACATACTGTTGCTGTTGCAAATTCCTCATCGCTTCTATCTGTCTCTCCAACCGATCCACTCGATAAAATTCGAATCCAACAGCATTTATGGCAGATATATTTCGCAGTAACCCTTAAACTCTCTTTAAAGTCCGATATCTGACAAGAAGTACATGTCACTGTAAAGGCCATTTTTTTGCTCCTTCACAATCTACACACCCAGAAAATAACACCATCTTATTCCTCTACAAAACACTGCACCAGGTTAAATTAAGAGCTATGGCTTATATTTTAAGTTTAATCTCCAAAAAAAATTATCAAGAAAGAATCCACTGTACTGACTAATACAGCCTTTCTCTTGGACAGACTTAAAACAACAATGAACTGATCTGATTCTGTGTTTGTGAACTTTGCCCAAACCAGTTCCTCCAAGATGAGTTGTGAATTTCACTGTTTGTTAATTTTCCCAGATGCACTCCGATGTCCAGCGACACATGAATTCAAAAACAGCAAAGGCAGTAACTGTGCAGGTTCTCTCTCTCTCTCTCTCTCTCTCTCTCTCTCTCTCTCTCTCTCTCTCTCTCTCTCTCTCTCTCTCTCTCTCTCTCTCTCTCTCTCTCTCTCTCTCTCTCTCTCTCTCTCTCTCTCTCTCTCTCTCTCTCTCCCCCCCCCCCCCCCTCCTGCACTGTCCTCACAATGTGCTTCCTTTGTCTGCTCTTCTCCTTTTAAAACTGCTGTTGTTTTGACTTTTTTTTTCCCCCAAAGTTCCAAAACTATGCAACAGCTCATAAAACTGTAATTGCTGCTCCTGGAATTCGAGGAAAGCACCTCCAACACCTAAAATACCTCAAAAAAAAAAGGAGCAGCTCTTACAGCCAGAAATTTTTCCCGTCCTCCATCTTGGATTATCCAGATACAACACAGAAACAGGCCCTTTTGTTCAACTCATCCATGCCCGCCCGGTTTCCTAAACAGAACTAGTCCCATTTACCCGTGTTTGGTCAATATACATGTAAACCTTTCCAATCCATGTACCCATCCACTTGTTTTAAATGTTTAATTATACCCATCTCCACCACTTCCTCTGGCAGCTTGTTCCATATGCGCACCACAATCTGTGTGAAAACGTTGCCCCTCAGGTCCCTTTTAATTCTTTTCCCTCTCACCTTAAACCTACGCCCTCTAGTTTTGGACTCCCCTACCTAGGGAAAATACCTTGACTATTCACCTTATCTATGCCCCTTTATGATTTTATGAATCTCTATAAGGTCACCCCTCAACTACCTAAGCTTCAGGGAAAAATGTTCCAGCCTCACCTTATAACTCAAGCCTTCCAGTCTCAATAACATTCTTGTAAATCTTTTCTGCACCCTTTAGAGTTTAATAATATCCTACAGCAGAGTGTCCAGTATTGCATGCAGTACTGCAAATGCAGCCTTACCAATGTCTTGTAACGTGATGCTCCAACTCCTGTACTCTATACTCTAACCAACACAGGCAAGTGTGCTGAATGCAGTCTTCATCACCCTGTCTACCTGTGATGCCACTTTCAAGGAACTTTGCATTCCTAGGTCTCTCTTGTTTAACAAAACTCCCCAGGGACCTAATATTAAAGGTGGAAGTTCTGCTCTGGTTTGTCTTACCAAAATGCAGCAGCTAGTGTTTATCTGAATTTATCTCCATCTACCACTCGTCAGCCCATTGGTTCATATGATCAAGATTCAGTTGAACTCTTAGATAACCTTCTTCACTGTCCACTATACCACCAATTTTGTCATCCACAAACTTGTTACCATGTCTCCTATATTCTGAAATTGTTTTAATTATTTATAATTCAAGTCTGTAATTAAAATTAAACAATACAATATAAAACCACTATTTTCATGATGGAAATATTAGCAAGCCAATTTTTAATGACATGTATTCAGAGGACATGGGAGCAAGAGTTACCATTCCACTTTTCAAGTCTGACCGACTGTTCAGTAAGACCATGGCTGCTTGTGAACTCCACTTCAGTTTCTTGTTTGCCTCCTTTAACTCGATTCATTTGCATATCAAAAATCCATCTAACTCAGCCTTGAGTAAAGTTAATGACTTTGTGTCCATTGCTTTCTTGGGAAGAGAATTCAACAGACTATTAACCCCTGAATGAAAATAGTCCACTCTCCATTTTAAAAGTGAGATCTCCAATTCTTCATCTATATCCTTCAATTCGAGAGTCTCCTCTAGAAGGTAATACCTCTCAGAATTCATCCTTGCCAAGTCCTCTCAGGATCTTGTACATTTCAATGTTTAAGATTGGAGTTTAGAAAAATGACACACAATGGGTAACCTGTTCAATCTTATTTCAGTAAGGCAAGTTCTTCATCATTGGAAAGTGTTGAATGAGCCTTCTCTGAACTGCTTTTAACACAATTTCTTTCAAGTAAGGAGATGAAAATTGTAAACTGCACTCCAGATATCATCTCACCAATGCCCTCTACAGCTGCAGTAAAATATTATATTAAATTTTCCTTGCAATAAGCACCATGTGCCTTCCCAATCGCACTCAGATGTTATGTGCTTTCTATCTGCCTTCCTAATCGTACACTGTGCTGCAAATTAACCTTTGTGATTCATGTTTCTGAACATCTGAATCCTTCTGTACCACTGGTTCTACAATCTGATTTTGATTAAGTAGTGTACTGCTTTTCTATTCTTCCTGTCAAAGTGGGCAAGTTCACATTTTCTCACATTATATTCCACCTGCAAATTCATTTGAAATTCCATGGGACTCTTATGTTCAACAAATTGTCGGAAGCTGTAAACTTGAGATAATTTTCAAAATATTTACTGGATCAAGGTCTATTTTGGGATTAGATGAAGTGGAAAGAATTTCTTGCTAATGTGACAATTTATTGAATCTATAAACAAAATTCAGATGATAGGAGTGAGGACAAGTGAGAGTTTCATACTCAGATAAATTTCCTTTCATTGATAGCCATTGCTAGATTGAAAAAGGGGAAAAATGTAAAACAGACAGTACTGTAAGATACAGTAACTGCAGATTATGCATTTTGGCAAAACTGTACCTAGCTTTTATGTGACAATTGCGCTGTATATTCGGAGTGCCATTAATCAATTGTGAACAAGTTTACTGAGTTTTGAGTGCAGTTGCACCTTTTTCTCAATCCTGGCTACTGTTTTCAAATAAGTGCCCAGAAAATTACATCTTCCATTGATAGCATTAAGGTATTTAGTGGCAGAAGTGAATGAATGCACTTTGGCCGTGCCCAATTGCCCCAACCAATGGGTAAACGCATCATAACATAAAGATATTGTGTGCAATCATTGGGTCAGTTGAATTTCAGTCACGTGTGGAATGCTGGAAAAGCACAGCAGATTAGGCAGCAATTGAGGAGCAGGAGAATTGACGTTTCAGGCATAAGCCCTTCATCAGGAATGGCTTATGCCCAAAATGTGGATTCTCCTGTCCCTTGGAAGCTGCCTGACCTGCTGTGTTTTTCCAGCACCACATTCTCGACTTTGATCTCCAGCATCTGCAGTCCTCACTTTCTCTCAGTTGAATTTCAGCATGATACGTTATGTTTCTCTTCTCGTTGAGTATGTAAACATTCTGTTAAGCACATAAATGTTTTAATGGTTGACACGGGGTGGGGGAGGGGGGAAGGGGGAGTGGTTGAAAGGTAATTATGCAGAGGGGGCTGCATTCTTGGTTGACCGGGTAGGACCCTAACAATTCTTAATCAGACTGGCTCTGTGTGATGGGTACAAGGCAACTGGTGCTAAGGAAAGTCATGTAGTGTGCACAATGATTAATTCAACATTAACAACTGTGACTTCAAACTGCCTTTTTTGCAACCCACCCTTCTATTTGCTGCCTCTTTTAACATCAATCATTTATGCTGTTAAATGTAGTAGCTGGTTAAAATGATCCTGAGAAATTGTTATCAGTACTGTGTTTTAGTACGGTTTCTCTGGCCAAATCAGAATGATGATGCTTCTAGAGACAACATTTGGCTTCTATTGTTTAAGAATAGTATAGGAGATGATGTAATTTAATAACAATTGTATTGCTTTTAGTGACCAATTTAATTTAAACTAAATGTTGAGATTAAAAGTTAATAATCACAAGTCACAAATGTTAGCTCTCATGTGTGTGGTTAATTAAGTATGACTAATATTTCAATAATAAACTATATCAGTTGCATTCCTTTACCAACACTTTTATTTTACCTTTTAACTTTATACGTATAGAGTTACTTTGACCAATGGCATGTCTTGGATACTTCGTTGTAACCACTTCAGAGTTATTTGCATCTTATTCCAGGGCAAGGTGGGCAGGTAGCTGCCCCCTCACAACAATCAATACTACTGCTGTCTAACTGGGGGCTGCCCAAGTCCGTTCTGGAGAATTATCAGAGCATGGGTGTAGTCAGCATTTTTGAATGGCAAGCTGAGTGTCTTACTCAACATCGTGTGTTAGAGGGACGAAACTTGGTCTATTCAGGTAACTCAGTATTTTTTCATATTTAAATTGATTTTAAATATTTGCTTAGTTGAAATAGGTCTCCAGTAAATACCTTTACCTACAAAGGTATCTAACACTATTCTGAACAATTACATGCTAAAATCTCAATTATTTTAATCTTGCAGTTATATTTAAAAAATGTTTTTTGTTTTGTACTTTCAATCAACTTTATAGTTACATTAAGCTGTGCATTAACTCTTTTAATGGCTTTTTTGCGAGACAGCAGAGGTGAGTTGTTCCATTAGCAAGAAGCCTTATTGAGGTTCTACCTGTTCCCAGTGTTTCAAATGACGCCTCTGACTTCATTGCCGCAAAACGCCCTGAGTAGTTCAGGAACTGCCATAAGCTTTAGTGCATTCCTCAGAACGTAGTCCTGGACCTTGGAATGTGTCATTTTGCAACACTCTGTTGAGGTCACCACTTTGCACTGCAAGGTCAACAGGCTTCAGGCTGATCAAAGAGCATCTTTCACTGACCTGATGGTCTTCCAGGTACAGCTGAGATTTATCTTTGGGTGTTCCCAGGGCCCAGCAACGAGAGCACAAAGTCCTGAGTCACAGAGCTGCTCAGGTCAACCCTTGACAAAAACTACTGGAGCTCTCTCCAGGCCATTTTAACAAAGACACATTCCAGAAAGAGATATGTGTTTATCTTCTCTCCTGCAGTCACTCCAAGAGTAGTGTGTGGTGAGGGAAGAGAGTCTGGACTTACATGAAGGAACTGATGGGTCTGAAGGATCCGATGTAGCCAAGTTACATTTTGGTACTTGTTGGAGAGTTCTGACAAGGATTCATTCTGCCAAATGACTTTGACAGTGTGCTCAGGGAACCACATCATAAGATCAATGCCTGTGTTTTCTCACAGGGTTTCAAGGATATTACATACTGACCACTGCCTGATGGACCTATGGTCAAAAGTGTTTTCCTTTGCAATTTTTTCCATGAGGAATAGGTAATATGGAAGAGAGAAAGTGAGGACTGCAGATGTGCTGGAGATCAGAGTCGAAAAGTGTGGTGCTAGAAAAACACAGCAGATCAGGCAGTATCCAAGGAGCAGGAGATTCGACGTTTTGGACATAAGCTCTTCATCAGAACTGTCTGCCCGAAACATTGACTCTCCTGCTGCTTTGATCTCCAGCATCTACAGTCCTCACTTACTCTCTGTTTCATATTACCTATTTCTCATGGAAAAATTTACAAAGGAAACACTTTTGACCATAAGTCCATCAGGTAGTGGTCAGCACGTAATATCCTTGAAACCTTGCAAGAAAACATAGGCATTGATTCGATGATGTGGTTCCCTGAGCATACTGTCAAAGTCATTTGGCAGAATGACTCCTTGCCAGAACTTTACAACAAATACCAAAATGTAATTTGGTTAAGTCAGATTCTTCAGACCCATCAGATCCTTCACTTAGATCCAGATTTTCTTCCCTCACCACACACTATTCATGGAGTGACTACAGGAGAGAAAGATAAAAATATATTTTTGCAATAAAGAAAGCAATGCAAAACTTCAAGATAGTTGAAGGATCATTCAACATCCAAAATGCATTTGCAATAGAGGAATGTTGAAGACAGCACTTCTAAAAGCAGCATGCATTAACAGGTCATAGCATCAACTACTTGGTTCTAGCTATTGAGACTTCAGTTTGATCAGGTCTTAATGGAAAACAAGAGAAAAAAGCTTCCTTAATCACAGTGAAACGGAAATATCTGAGTACACATCCATTTTGATTTTGTTACTTGTATGTCAATTGGAGTCCGGGATTCTGACATCTGTCAAATTAGTAACCTAAATGAGAAAGTGACTTTCCAAATTAACAGGGAAGGTGAAATAAATAAATCTGTTTACAAGTTACTTATTGGACTTTAGCAATTTGATGATTCTTGATTAAGATCAGACAAATTTTTGCATTTAATTATCTGGAAGAAAGATCCCAGTATTTGGCAATTCCATGTCCATTATACTTTCCATTTTTCTACTTCATTCTATAATTGAGTTTTTCAAATGAGCCTTTGCACCACTATGTCCACAATCTGGATTGTCTGTTTCCAGGTCTTGCATTGGAGGGGTTTTCTAAGCAGAGATAGATACCTTCTCTCTTGCATTTATAATAAGTTTGATTGTGGAAAATATATTTTAATGAAAAATGTTCATGCCAAACAGTGGTTTGTATTTGTATCCAGCGAGTTGCTTAAATTAAAAGATACAGTTAAGTTTTAGAAATCAGTTATGTTAAACAATGAATGGATTTGATTGAAACAAATTGAAATGCTCAGTCTCACTCAAGCTGCAGAGGAAAGGAAGTGGTAGGGATGCAACCAAATACAGGTATTTTGCTGTTGGCACAAAATAAATAAGCCCTCATTTTCTTTGTTGTAGCCCCTACCAGTGCCGGAAAGACACTCGTAGCAGAATTGCTCATTTTAAAGAGAGTTCTGGAAAACCGGAAGAAAGCGTTGTTCATCCTGCCATTTGTTTCTGTGGCAAAGGAGAAGATGTATTACCTGCAGGTCAGTGCAGAATGAAGTCGGTGACAAATACCAGAAAGTAAATTGAATCCAATGTAAGTCTCAATTGAATGATTACTGAGGGATTCACAGCGCATCAGTTGAATTGGCAATCTCAGTCAGCACAACCAGAGGGTTTTCATTGTTATGAATGGAAAATTTCATATCGATACAGTGTGGATTACTTTTTAAAAAGCTGAAGGCTGAATAAAGAAAGCTTTATTCTGCATCTAGATCTGTAGGAGCCTGTTCCATTTCCAAACACAAATGTCTTCCTTCAAGCACCAAGATATATGCAATGAAGGTATAAAGGGTAAAGTCATCATAGTCCACCAGACCAGAGGGCTGCTGTCTCATTCGAGAGAGAGAGAGAGAGAGAGAGAGATGACTGGTGATGGTTAAACCTGAGAGTCACCATACTTCAGGAGAAGAGAAGTTGAGATAGAGTCCTTCATGGTAATCTCAGCTGTGCAGCAATTGAACCCACACAGTTGGGTTCAGTCAGCTTCACAAACCAAAATCCCAAGTCATGGCTTTCTTGATCAATGGGTTGCTCCAAACTGGAGATGGGTATTCCAGTCACTTCATTTGAGAGAATGGTTAGAATTAAAATGTTAAGCTAGAATTGTCATCATTCTATAGAATCAAAGCAAAATACCACAGATGATGGAAATCAGAAACAAACACAGAGATTGCTGGTGAAATTCCCCAGGTCTGGCAGCATCTTTGGGGAGAGAAATAGAGTAAATGTTTCAAATCCAATATGACTTCTTCAGAACTGTTACAACATTCTATGGCCTTTGGTTAAGTTTAATATTAAACTCTATTGATACTGTCCAGAATCATTTTTACTTGCAATCTGTTGGAGAACCTAATCCACCTGCTATAGATGACCTGTTTGTTCAGATCAAATTGAAAGGAAGCATGCATTTGGTTAGTCCTTAAAAAAAAGGAATAGGGGCAGGAGTAGGACATTCAGTCATAGAGTCATAGAGATGTACAGCACGGAAACAGACCCTTTGGTCCAACCCAATCTAGTCCCACCTGCCAGCACCCGGCCCATATCCCTCCAAACCCTTCCTATTCATATACCCATCCAAATGCCTCTTAAATGTTGCAATTGTACCAGCCTCCACCAATTTCTCTGGCAGCTCATTCCATACCCGCACCACCCTCTGTGTGCAAAAGTTGCCCCTTAGGTGTCTCTTATATCTTTCTCCTCTCACCCTAAACCAATGCCCTCTAGTTCTGGACTCTCCGACCCTAGGGAAAAGACTTTGCCTATTTACCCTATTCATGCCCCTCATGATTTTATAAACCTCTATAAGGTCACCCCTCAGCCTTCGGTGCTCCAGGGAAAACAGCCCCAGCTTGTTCAGCCTCTTCCCCATAGCTGAAATGCTCTAACCCTGGCAACATCCTTGTAAATCTTTTCTGAACCCTTTCAAGTTTCACAACGTCTTTCCGATAGGAAGGAGACCAGAATTGCACGCAATATTCCAACAGTGGCCTAACCAATGTCCTGTACAGCCGTAATATGACCTCCCAACTCCTGTACTCAATACTCTGACCAATAAAGGAAAGCATACCAAACGCCGCCTTCAATATCCTATCTACCTGTGACTCCACTTTCAAGGAGCTATGAACCTGCACTCCAAGGTCTCTTTGTTCAGCAACACTCCCTAGGACCTTACCATTAAGTGTATAAGTCCTGCTAAGATCTGTTTTCCCAAAATACAGCACCTCGCATTTATCTGAATTAAACTCCATCTGCCACTTCTCAGTCCATTGGCCCATCTGATCAAGATCCTGTTGTAATCTGAGTCCTTTGAACCCAATCCTTTGAATTCAATTAGATCATGACTGATCTTCTACTTTAACATTATTTTTCTGTACTATCCCTGTTTTCTTTGTTGTAATATTTAAAAAATTATTGACCCCAACCTTGAAAAACTGAGCATCCACGCAGCTGTCTGAAGCAAAAAGTTCCAAAGACGTACTTCCCTCTGTGTGGAAAAAATTCTACTCAGTCCAAAGCTGTGCACACTTATTCTGAGACTCTGTCCTGTGGTTCCAATTGCCTCAGCCATGGGGAAACATCCTTCCTGCATTGACTCTGTTGATCCTTGAAAACATTTTGTATGCTTATTGTGTATATAATAACTTTTTGGTATCATCTAATCACACAATATGCCTGAACTATTTGAAATTGAAGGTAATGAGAGCAAGTTTGACTACTAATAAAGTTTGAAACTGAGAAGGATGGTGAGCTTAGGCTGTGGCTAATATCACAAATTAGTGGCTGTTACCAAAAATACACATCATCATGAAGAACTGGATAGTTAAATCTTTATCTTCTTAGGCGATCCCCATTTTGCATCCTTTTCTGTGCTAATTTTGGTGAACTTTGTCGGAATGACAATGAGAATATGGTAATTTACTTCAGAACCCCGAGGATAGAGTGCAGCGGGTGGGAACCAGAGCTACATATCTGAGAGTGGGGTAGTTAGATATGGGGAAGTGACAGGATTGTAGTGAATCTATCAGGAAGGTTATTCATGTGATGGAGCAAAGGGATCGGTTAAAGTGTGCCTGCTTTAATGCAAGTGATGAACTTAGAGTATAGATCAGTATCTGCACTGTGATGTTGTGGCCATAATTGAGATGTGGGTTTCACAGGGGCAGGAATGGTTGCTAGGTGTTCCAGAGTTTAGAATGTTTAAAAAGAACAGGAGGGTGGAGAAAGAGGAAGGGTGTAGCATTGCTAATCAGAGAGTGCATCACACTACAGAAACGAAGGTTGTTGAGGAAGGTTTGTCTACTGAGTGGAAGTTCGGAACAACAAGGGAGCAACATTGGGGTTTTCTACAGATCCCTAATAGCAGGAGGGAGATTGAAGAACTCATAAGCCGGCAGATTTTGGAAAAATACAGATGTAGCAGGGTTGTTGTTATGGGTGACTTCAACTTTCCCAATATTGACTGGAATCTCCTTAGTACTGATGGTTTGGATGGAGCCATTTTTGTCAGGTGTGTTCAGGAGGGTTTCCTTACTCAGTATGTGGACAGGCCGACAAGGGTAGAGGCCATTTTGGGTTTGGTGCGCGTCAATGAGCCAGACCAGGTGTCAGATCTCGCGGTGGGAGAACACTTTGTTGACAGTGACCACAACTGCCTCACATTTACCATAGCCTTGATGAGGGAAGAGATCAGTTACCAAGGGAAGATATTTAACTGGGGAAAAGGAAATTATGACACTATCAGACAGAAGTTGGGAAGTACAGATTGGGAGCAATTGTTTCACAGAAAGGGCACAAGAGACATGTGGAGACTGTTTGTTTAAGGAGCAGTTGTTGCAAGTGATGCACAAATTTGTTCCTCTGAGACAGGCAAGAAGGGGTGAGATTAAGGAGCCTTGGATGATGAGAACGGATGAGCTTCTTGTCAAAAGAAAGAAGGCAGCTTATGTAAAGTGGAGGAAGCAAGGATCTAGCACAGCTTTAGAGAATTACAGGCTTACTAGAAAGGAACTCAGAAATAAAATGAGGAGAGCCAGGAGGGGGCATGAAAAAGGCTTGGCAGGAAGGATTAGGGAGAACCCAAAGGCATTTTACTTATACGTGAAGAATAACAGAATGATCAGGGATAGGGTAGGGAACTTGTGCATGGAGTCTGACCAGATCGGGGAAGCCCTAAATGAGATTTTTGTTTCACTAAGGAAAGGGACCTTGTTGTGAATGAGAACTTTGAAGAGTTGGGAAACAGGCTTGAACAGATCAAGATTGATGAATTTGACGTGCTGGAAATTTTGGCAAACACTAAGGTTGATAAGTCCCCAGGGCCAGACCAGATTTGTCCTAGGTTGCTCGGGGAAGTGAGAAAGGAGGTTGCTAAGCCGCTGACTAAGATCTTTGCTTCCTCACTCTCTCTACCGGAATTGTACTGGAGGATTGGAGGGAGGCGAATGTTGTTCCTGTTTTCAAGAAGGGGAATAGGGAAATCCCTGGCAATGACAGACCAGTCAGTCTTATGTCTGTGGTCACCAAGGTTTTGGAAAGAATTCTGAGGGATAGGGTTTATGACTATTTAGAAAAGCATTGCGTGATTAAAGGCAGTCAGCATGGCTTTGTGAGGGGCAGGTCATGCCTAACAAATCTTCTTGAGTTCTTTGAGGAGGTGACCAGATAGGTCGACGAAGTTCGAGCAGAGGATTTGGTGTATCTGGAATTCAGCAAGGCATTTGATAAGGTTCCCCATGGTAGGCTCATTCATAAAGTCATGAGGTATGGGATACAGGGAGATTTGGTTGTCTGGATTCAGAATTAGTTGGCTGACAGAAGGCAGAGAGTGGTTGTAGATGGAGAGTATTCTGCCTGGTGGTCAGTGGTGTCCCGCAAGGCTCTGTTCTTGGGCCTCTGTTCTTTGTAGTTTTTATAAATGACTTGGATGAGGAGGATGAGGGGTGGGTTAGTAAATTTGCTGATGACACAAAGGTTGGAGGAGCTGTTGATAGTATCGAGGGCTCTTGCAGACTGCAGTGCAACATAGACAGGATGCAGAGCTGGGCAGAGAAATGGCAGATGGAGTTCAACCTGGATAAATGCGATGTGATGCATTTTGGAAGGTCGAACTTGAATGCTGAATATAGGATTAAAGACAGGATTCTTGGCGGCAGTGCATCGATCCCTCAAAGTTGCCACCCCGAGTGGATAGGGTTGTTAAGAAAGCATATGGTGTTTTGGCTTTCATTAACAGGGGGATCAAGTTTAAGAACCACGAGGTTTTGATGCAGCTCTTCAAGACCCTGGTGAGACCACACTTGGAATATTGTGTCCAGTTCTGGTCGCCCTATTATAGGAAAGATATGGAGGCTCTGGAGAGAGTGCAACGAAGGTTTACCAGGATGCTGTCTGGACTGGAGGGCTTGTCTTATGAAGAGATGTTCACTAAGCTCGGATTTTTCTCTCTGGAGAGGAGGCAGAGAGGTGACCTGATTGAGGCATACAAGGTAATGAGAGGCATGGACAGAGTCAATAGCCAGAGACTTTTCCCCAGGGCAGGATTGACTGGCACGAGGGATCATGGTTTTAAGATATTATGAGGAAGGTATAGAGTAGACGTCAAAGGTAGGTTCATTATGCAGAGAGTTGTGAATGCATGAAATGCGTAGCCAGCTGTGGTGGTGGAAGCAGAGTCATTAAGGACATTTAAGCGACTGCTGGACATGCACATGGACAGCAATAAATTGAGGGGTGTGTAGGTTAGGTTATTTTATTTTACATGAGGAATAATCCTTGGCACAACATATTGGGCTGAAGGACCTGTTCTGTGCTGTACTTTTCTATGTTCTATGTTTTATTGGTATCCAGCTTTGGATACCAATCATTGTCCAGAGCTTCCTGCTGATAAATAGAAGTGTGATGTTGACTGAGAACAGGATTTCTCACTGCTGTCCTCTGTTGTTGGACAACTTGCACTCACTGTCTAAGTTCATGAAAATGGTCACTAATTTGAGAAATTGGAGGGATTGCCAGTGCTTCTGAAGATTACAGAGAGTCATTGCCATTATGAGAGGGGACAAGAAAAATAAATTTTAGTGCAAAACATCAGAGTAATGTTAGGACTGCTTTACCATGTCTGATAATCTGAGCAAAATTAATTTATGAAGCTTCTCTTCTGCAATTGTTTAGAATATGTGGCTGTATTAGTTTTCATTGTTGTCAGTTACTGAACAAACCAGCAGCAGCAATGTTTGCATAAGGGGAATGTATTTCTGATTTGGACAAAGAATTTTGATTATTTTGGTTCTGGAAGAGCAACATTCTTCATAACCTACTCAAGTAATGCCATTTATCAGGAGATCACATGAGATGTGCCTGCTCAGGTGGATGTAAAAGATTGCATAACCCTGTTTCAAAGGATAGCAGAGATGGTATCCTAGTTATCGTTGTAAATATTTAACCCTTAAAAACGCAAAAGTATATTTCCTGGTCATTCAGAAATTGTTTGTGAAAGGTTGCTGTCTGCAAGTTAATTGCCATATTTCTGACATTACAACACTTCAGAAGTACTTCACTGACTGTAAAGTGTTTTGAAATATATAGCGACCCCACTATCTACGGGTCCGGTTACCACTGTTTCAGTGACCTGCGGTTTACCTCAGCCCAAACGTATTATGGGGAACGTTCCAGAATCAGGGATCAGGAGGCTGCCGGGAAGCTACGTTTCAATTTAAGTGAATGGGTTTGCACTTCTCCACAGTTTTGGGCTTCTGCGGTAGGTCCTGGAACATATCTCCCACCGGTATGGGGGGTACTACGGTACACTTACAACACTTATAACCTGTCAGCATGTAATATTATTAATTAAAATTCTAATTATCTTATAAAACTCCGATTACACAGCCGAACAGGAAAATAAGTTATTGGACACAGGTAAACCAGGAAAGACAGTTCTGTTGTCTTTGTTCCTTGGTTCTATTGATGAGATGATCCTTGTTACACTTCCATGGCACAGCATGCAGTTTTAGTCATCTTCTCCCAGATATTTCCACTGAAAATAGATACAAGGAGGCTAATTCACTTTTTAAAAAAAAGTATTTGACTTCTTCATTATAAGTCACAGCATATAACAACTGTTTCAGGAAAGATAAACTGGATTTTTTTCAGGTTTACAGTGAGTTTTGACTGTCGAGAACACAGATTGCTTCTAAGTTGGGAAAGAACCAAACACTTCCCTTTTCCTGTAACTTATTTTCCAGTTCCAAGCTGTTCAGCGACCTGGGAACCAATCTCATAATTGGCAGGCAAAAAAGGTCTCTGTGAATGATTGGTCACTGGTCTGAAGACCAATCAACTTCCTGCTGCCAACAAAATCTTTATCAGTACGCCTGCTCAACGCTAAATCGTCCGCAATTCAAACTCCAATTACTCACTGCTCCAACAGTTGTTTTCTAGATGTTGCCCATAGGTATCAGGTTACTTGTTTCAAAACTGCAGCCATGGTTTTAAAAATTGACTTTTAAAACTTCTCTTTCTCATTTCAGTCCCTAGTCTTTAAAAACACGAAATAAAAATTCATGGCCATTACCTCTGAATAGGAACAAATTGGATCTGATTTGTAAGACATTTTGTTACATTTCTTGGGACAGTGATGCTATAGAATTAAAATATTCTTCTAACTTTATTTCCGTTCATCTGTAATTCATAACAAGCAAACGTCAGCTCTAACCGAAGAGGTAAAAATTGAACCATGCATATGTTTGGTCTCTGTCTCAGAACCTATTTCAAGAGGCTATGGTGAGAGTGGCAGGATATATGGGAAGCACATCACCTGCTGGGGGATTTTCATCGCTGGATATAGCTGTGTGTACAATTGAGAAAGCAAATGGACTCCTCAACCGAATTATTGAGGAGGATAAAATGGACCAGATCGGTGAGTCCAAACTATCGTTCTAATGTATTATCATTATTTGTATCTAATTTTTCTTAAGTGAGGCTAAATTTCATTTTGATTTCTTTGGTATTATTCGGTATTATTATTTGTTTGTAAGTTGGAAAGTCGCATGTTGAAGCTGCACTCCAAGAAATTATGTAAGCTAACATTTCAATACAGATCTAAGAGTCTGCTGCATTCTCAGTGCTTCTATCTACTGGATAAATCATTAAACTGTCGTCCTGTTCCAGTGATGTGGAAGGATATTGAAAGTCCCAGGTGCTATTTGAAGAAAATGCTCTCAATGTATTGGATAACTTACTTTTCTCAACAGACATTGAAATAAAAAGTAATTATTTTATACTGCTTCAGTTTGATCTGCATAATAACAGTGATTACACTCCAAAGAAATTCACTTAATCTGATACATTGCATGTGATACTTTTGTTTTTCTCTCAGATTGGATGTCTGATTTTAGCCCCTTTTTATAATTGTTATGATTTTCTCTTCTCTTTTCCCATAGGAATTGTAGTAGTGGATGAGTTACATATGTTGGGGGATTCGCATAGGGGATACCTGTTGGAACTTCTCTTAACCAAAATACTGTTTGTTACTCAAAAGAGTGCAAAGAGGTAAGTTTTTCGACTGAAAAAAAAACCCTTAAGTAGAAAATTACACTGCACTCCTGATGTCCCTCATTTCTTGTTGGGGAGGTTTTAAACATAACATTCATTACTAATTAGCTGTGGCAAAGATTCATTCCTGATCTTGGATGTTAAGCAGAAGAGAGAAACTACTTATTTACATGGTATCATACAGCACAGAAGGAGCCCATTTGATCCTTTAGTGTGATTACTTTTTTTTTTGGAAGAGCTATCCAGAGGATTTCACTCACCTATGTAATTTTGAGAGCCATATTAGATAAGGTCAAATTCCAGTATATGTTCTTTCAAAAAACAATTGCAACCTATTGCATTTTAGTTTGCATGTGTTTCCATTCTTACATTTGACTGTCACACATCTGTTGTTGCACTCCTGATGTACAAAGTCCATGTTAATCTTGTGAATTTGAAGCAGTGGATGTGACTTTATTTTGCAAACATCAGGTGGTGTATTTAGTGCTTCAAGAGAGTCTCTTAAGACTGAGGAGACTTCAGTTATCCAGAAACCCAGGCAATATCAGGGGACCAGGATTCGAATCTGACCACGGCAGATGGTGGAATTTGAATTCAATGGAAATCTGGAATTAAAAGTCTAATGATCATGAAATCATTGTCTGTCGTCATTAAAAAAATAACAATTTTATTCACTAATGCCCTTTAGGGAAGGTTAAACTGGTCCTACGAAATTGATAAACCTATATGTGATTTCAGACCCACAGCAGCATTATTGCTTCCTAATCTGAAATGACCTAGCAAGTCATTCTGTTGTAATAATTGTCATTCTTATGTAACAATTGCTAGAAAGTGTTGAAAAAGGAATGAAACCGGACAGACCAAGGTGCTGGCAATGACAAAAGCCCTGTCGATCCTTCAAAGTCTTCCTTACTAACATCTGGAGGATAACTCTAAAATTGGGAGAGCTGTCCCACAGACTGATTGACTAACAGCCCGGCATGGACCTACTTAGAGAATCATATCTTGGGGACAATGTCCCAGACAGCACCATCACCATCCTTGGCTACGTCCTGTCCCAATTGGGACAGACCCAGCAGAGGTGATGGCACAGTGGTTTGCAACCAGGAGTCCTCAACATTGACTCTGGACTCCATGGATGTCTAATGTCAACAAGTCAAAAATGGGCAAGGACACCTCCTGCTGATTACCACATTAGTAATCCTCCATGTTAATACATACTTGACCTTGTCCTTACCAATCTGCTGGCTATAGATGCATCTGTCTATGACAGTATCGGTAAGAGTGACTGCATAGTCCTTGTGGAGATTAAGTCCTGTGTTCACATTGAGAATACCTTTACAGCATGTTGTGTGGCATTGTCACTGTGCTAAATGGGAGAGACAAGCAGATCAAACACTCAAGGTTGGCATTTCTAAGGCACTGTACGCCATCAGTGACAGCAAGATCATACTCCAATATAATCTGTTACCCCAGGCCTGGCATATCCACCTCCCCCAACCCCACCCAACCATTACCATCAAGCCAAGGGATCAACCCTTGTTCAATGAAAACTGCAGGAGAGCGTGTTAGGAGCAGCAATAGACATACCTGAAAAAATCCATCTGTGAAGCTACCAATCGGTGTTCCCTTCATCAGGAAGGGCTTATGCCCGAAATGTCAATTCTCCAGCTCCTCGGATGCTACCTGACCTGCTGTGCTTTACCAGCACCACGCTCTCAACTCTGATCTGCAGTCCTCACTTTCTCCAAGCTCCCAATCAGGGCTACTACTTGCCAAACAGCCTTAAGCAGCAAGTGATAGGTAGAGCTAAATGATTCCACAACCAACACATCAGATCCAAGCTCCAGTTCTACCACATCAGTTGAGAATAGTGGTTGACAATCAAATAACTTAATGGAAGAGGAGGGTCCCAAACGCTGAGAGGATGTTTCCCCCCATGGGAGAGTCTAGCACCAGAAGACATTGCCTAGAAATAAAGGGGCACCAATTTAAGACTGAGGTGAAGAAGAACATCTCTCATATTTGTGCATATTTGGAAATCCATGCCTCAGGGAGCTGTGGGGGCAAAGTTCTCTGGTATATTTAAAGCTGAGATAGTTAGAATCTTGATCAGTTGAGGAATCATGAGAAATGTCACTTGAATCAGTCATGATCCTATTGGATAGTGGAACAGACTTAAGCAGCCAAATGGCTGCCTCCTGTTCCTGTTTCTTATGGCTTTAAGTATCCCCATCTTTAATGATGGTGAGCTCACATCAGCGCAAAGAATGACGCTGGAACATTCACAAAATCTTCAACCAGAAGGGCAGAGTGGACGATTCATTTGGTCTCTTCCAATGATCATTCCCGCCCCTGCAATGTTCTGGCAACAACACCGAAAAACCGTTGCTCCTAACCTCCTGCACCTGGTTCCAAGTTGGTCTAGTTCAGCTACAACATTGGTATTTACCTGATAGTGTTGAAAATTGCCCAAGTATATTCTGTGCACAACAGCAGGATAAATCCAACCACTCCAATTATCGCACCATCAGTCTACTCTTGGTCATCAATAAAGCAATGGAAGGTGTCACCGACAGTGGTATCAAATTGCACCTGCTCAGCAATAATCTACTCAGTGGCAGCCAGTTTGGGTTCCACCAGGGCCATTCCGTTTGTGACTTCATTACAGCCTTGGTTCAAATATGGGCAAAAAAACTGAATTTCAGAGGTGGGATGAGAGTTACTACCCTTGACATCAAAGAGCCTGAGTACAACTGGAATCAATGGGTATTATGTGACAAACCCTCTGCTGGTTGGAGTCACACCTGGCATATGCGAAGATGGCTATGATTGTTGGAGATCAGTCATCTCAGTTCCAGGACATCTCTGCAGGAGTTCCTCAGGGTAGTGTTCTCGGCCTATCCATCTTCAATGACCCGTCCCTCCACCATAAGATCAAAAGTGGGCATGTTTTACCAGTGTTCAGCACCCTTTGCAACTCCAATAATGAAGCAGTCCATGTTCAAATGCACCAAGACCCTAGATAATATCCAGGCTCAGGCTGAAAATTGGCAAAAAGCATTTGCACTACACAAATGCCCGGAAAAGGCAATTTCAAACACGAGAGAATTTACCATTATCCCTTGACATTGAATAACATTATCATTATTAAATTCCCATTATGAACATCCTAGGGGTTACTATTGACCAGAAACTGAACACTACTAGCCAGATAAATGTGGCTACAAAAGCAGCAGAGAGACAATCAGTCCTGTAATAAGTAACTCGCCTCTTGGCTTCCTAAAACCTGTCCACCAACTATAAGGCATAAGTCAGGAGTATAATGAAATGCTCCCCACTTGCTTAGATGAGTGCAGATCCAATGACACTCGAAGCTTTTGTACCATTCAAGAAAAAAGCAGCCCACTTGATTGGAACCACATCCATTAACATCTATTCCCTCCAGCACCTTTGAGTATACCATCTGCAAGATGCACTGAAGGAATTCACCGAGGCCGTTTAGACATCACCTTCCAAACTCACGGCCACTTACATCTCAAAGGACAGGGGCAGCAAACGCATGCAAACACCACCTGCAAGTTCCTCTCCAAGCCACTTGCCATCCTGACTTGGAAATAAATCACCATTCTTTCAATGCTGGGTCAAAAACCTCAAACTGCCTCCTAAATGGCATTCTGGGTCTACGTCCAGCACATGGACTGCAGTGATTCGTGAAGACAGCTCACCATCACCTTTGAGGGCAACTGGAGATAGCCAGTAAATTCTGGCTCAGGTTGCAATGCTTACATCCCATCAATGAATTATTAACAATAGTGTTGGCTAATTTTGTAATCATGAACAGTTGTCCTGGTGATATTTATGAAGTGGAAGATGTGTTATGATTTTTGGAATATGTTAACCTTTGTTTCACAATGGGTTGTAATTAAAGTTAATTAGTTAATGTAATGTGTCTCAGTTTCCATTGTCGATTGATGGCTGTATTTTGACATCCCAGGCATAAGGCTGCAGCAAAAGGAAAGAGGCTCATTGATGGCGTACAGATTGTAGGGATGAGTGCCACTCTTCCAAACTTGGGTATCGTAGCAACCTGGTTAGACGCAGAACTGTATTGTACTGATTTCAGGCCTGTTCCTCTACTGGAATTGGTAAAGGTTGGCAACACAATTTATGATTCAGAAATGAAAGTGGTGCGAGAATTTCAACCTGCACTTCAGATTAAGGTAAGGATTTTGGTGAAATGCTTCCAGAAATTAAATCTAGTCTATTCATGTTGTTATTAGCAATTCTATTAGAATTTTGAAAAAAAAAATCAGTAATTAATTTCTGAAAATGATGCTGGAACTTCTCTTGCTGCATTGCTAAAATAGCAAATGATTGTTGCAAACTGGTATAACTTGGGTTAATTAGGAGCCTGATTGGGTTGGACACTGACCTTTATCCTTTGGGATCTGGGTTTAAATGAGATCTATGCTGTTTGACTTACTACTCTCACTACTGGAGGTTAGATTCATGTGAAATTAGTTTGAAAGTCATAAATCAGCATTTTGAGTGTAAGAGATACAAATTGAAAATATTATCTTTGTGATATTTGACGGGGTGGGAAATGAAAACTGTTAGATTGGGGAATTTTGAGATGTGTTGTTTGAAACCCTTTTGGGAACTCCAGAGCAGTAGTTTAGTAGAAGTATGAGGACCCCTGAAAACATGAAAGCCTGGGAAATAATTTTGGAAAGTAGTTTCATTATTGATAAATTTTACAAATATACCTTAACAGAAAATCGTAAGTTAACACATGCTGAAAAATTAGGAAATCATTTAATGATTATGTGAACCATTGATATCCCTTCAGAAGCATTCTGAAAACTCCACTTAAATCTCGCTATATCAAGCTTGGGAGTGAGTAATGGATTGAATTTTTTTTTATGCAATGCTGTCACCCCTTGACTACTTCAACATGATATTCACCACATAGATTAGATATGAGGTCAAAGCAGAGAAAGAGTTTTCACTTGACAGCTCCAGATTTGAGTTGGACAGCTTATCGGTTAGTCACAGAAGGACTTTAAATTGGTTGACGAAACCCATGAGTGAGGCAAGATGCAAGTTCAGTTAAAGAAAATACTTTGCATTTTCTAAATGATTTGATCTTGCGTTTCTGCTGTCTCTTTTTGTGAGGAGCTTACCATTGATATTTTCGCTGTGATGCGAAGCACAATTGAGGCAAATATTCTCTGCTTCAGTGAAGTGTAAATTTGGTATGTCCTTTACAATCTTAACCATAATGGAAAGCATAAGTTCAAAAGACTTTCCAAGAGTGGATTTTGCACTCTAGATTTCAGAATGCTGAACCAATAGAACCAGAATATTTCATTTCATTACTTATTATTCGATGGTTGGAAATGTTTAAAAAATTAATTAAATAATTTGCAAGACAATACTCTCACTTTATCTAATTTTGGAAGCAAAGCATTTATTTTTTACTTTAATTTTATTTTACATTATCCTTATTTTAATCCTCCATGCAAACTGTCAGCTGCCTGGAAAGTTCAATGAATGTGCACATACAGAAGAAATGAGCCAAGTGTACTTCTTACAAAGTGGTTTGTCTGAAAGTTGAATCAGAGGCATTGAAATACCAGGTCCCAAGCACTATACTTCTGTTGGAAGTCAGAGCTGTAATTGTGAATCTAAAATATATTTATAGACTTCATGTACATTGCTATTGAATTTGAATATGTATGTGATTAATTGTAGGGTGATGAGGATAATATTGTGAGCCTTTGCTACGAGACTGTGCAGAATGGTCACTCTGTCCTCCTGTTCTGTCCTTCCAAAAATTGGTGTGAAAAACTGTCTGATACTATAGCCAGAGAATTCTATCATCTCCACCACATGACAAGCACTGAAGGTAAGCTTTTGTTAAGTGAGAACTAAGTTTAATGAGGTTGGTCACAATAATTCCAGTTGCAGATGCTGTTACAGTCCCTGCTGAGACAGATGACTTTTAAAAACAGCTATGTGTTTCTCAGAAATCTGGTTTAAATATTTTTGCTGTAAGTAAAAACTGAGAATCAGCACTACCTAATAGGAAACTATGCACTGAATTAAAGAAGATGTATCCCCTGTTAACAAGCTAATGTAACTAGAATACTTTAATATCTATTTGTACATAACACCTTGCTATCAGCAGATGTATAAACTTGCAGACTCAAGTCCAAGCCCCTCCCAAGTTTTATAATAGGCTCCCTTCTCCCTGTCAGGAAGACTCTTCAATATCCTTTGAAAATAATTTCACACAATATTCTGATTATCCCTGAACTGACTTCGAGCAGCAAAGTCCACTCTCGCAACTCCTTGGTTCTTAAATTCTCGCAGTTTTGTTCCTTTGAATTGAAAAATAGTTTTAAAAAAATTCATTCAGGGCATTGTTTGCTGGGCCAATGTTTATGGCGTATCCCAAGTAACCCTTGAGAAGGCAACAATGAGCTGCCTTCTTGAACCACTTGAGGTCCAGTTAGAATAGGTACACATCTCCAATGCCATTAGGGAGGGAATTCCAGGATTTTGACCCAGCAATTCTGCAGGAATGGTGATACATATCCAAGTTGGGATAGTGACAGGCTTGGAGGTAAACTTGTAGGTGGTAGTGTTCCCATGTACCTGTTGCACGTCCTTCCACATGGTTGTGATTCTGTGTTTAGAAGGTGTTCTTTGAGGAGTTTTGGTGAATTTCTGCACTGCATCTTGTAGATGGTAGATACTACTGCTACGGAGCATCACTGGTGAAAGAAATGAATGTTTGTGGATATGGTACTGATCAGTGGGCTACTTTATCCTGGATGGTGTCAAACTTCTTGAGTGTTGTTGAAACTGCACTTATCCAGGCAAGTGCGAAGTATTTCTGGCTTTGCTTGTAGATGGTGGACAGATTTTGGATTGTCAGGAGTTGAGTCACTCGTTGCAAGACTCTGCCTTTGATTTCCTGTAGTCACATATTTATCTGGTTTGTCCATTCGGTTTCTGGTCAATGGTAACCCCTGGTAAGTTTGATCATGGAAACCAAACTAAACATCACTGAGTTGGTCATTGTTAGACAAATGCTGCTATAGCACTGTTGATGATGCCTTCGATCACTTTACTGATGATTGAGAGTACACAGATGGAGTTGTAAATAGCTGGATTGGATTTGTGTATGGAATCCTTCAGAGGAGGGAGAGAGAGAGAGAATCATCCACCCACATGTCTGCCTGAAAATTGTTGCAAATCTTCAGCCTCATCTTTTGCAATGATCTTTTGGGCTCTCCATCCTTGAGGGTAGGCATGGTTGTGGAGTATCCTCTTCCAGTGAGTTGTTTAGTTATCCTCTGCATCCTGCACGGTAGTTAACAAAAAACAGCTTTTTCCCTCTGATTGTTCCTTGTTTAACACTGTTCTCCAGTGGTACTATTGACAAAGGCTGTTGCTTTACTAAACAACAGCTGAAGCTGTATTTATATTCAATTCCCCTGAAGCTGACAGATCAATCCAGTTTGAATTCCCTTGAGCAGGCATTTCCAAAAGCTGTGCAAATATTTTTTTGGTTGTGAAGAAGCAAAGGAAATAGCTACAGAATTGGTCATTATTACTGAATGTCCATTATTCATTATAACCAAAAAAACTCAGTAATATGCCTTGAAATAGTTTTGGAAAAAGAGGTATTGCTTTGTCAATGCTACTGATCACCACAAGTGATAATCATTTGAAGGTTGAGTGTGTTGTAAATCATTTACTAATTCAAACGTTTATCCCACTGTGAAGAGGGTCAACATAGTCACAGAGATCGCGGGGTTCACATACAGAAATCTTTGTAGGTGGCAGGAAAACATGAAAAGCTTTTTTGAAAAAAAACATAGAGCATTGGGACTTTGTAATTCGAGGCATAGATTACATAAAGCAGGAATTTGTGAAAAAAACCATTAGAAATCACAGGCCTTAAATATTTTGTCTATTTCTGGGTGCTATTTTTCAGTTCAGTAACCAGAAGACACTATTTTGTGATAAGTAGCAGATAGTAGGCAAGAATTATTTTTATTATGCAGCGTATTATGATCTGTATTGCATTATCCAAATAAGTGGTGGAAGCAGGTTCAATAATAATTTTTGAAAAGGAAATAATTGCAGGGTTATGGAGAAAGAATAGTTGCCTTTCCCTGTTATTTCTTTCAAAGCGCTGACATGGGTATGATGGGCTGCGTGATGAATGTTTGTGCTGCACAATTCTATATTCTTGATTGATAATCATTATCTTGTGCTACTATCTAGTTACAACTTTGACCATTAAGTATCATTTTGTTAAACTACATGATTTGTACTTTACACTTTATTTTTTGTTTTATTTAGGATTTGTAAAAGCATCCAAGTTGTTACCTTACACACTACACAGGGATGAGCTCCAAGAGACAGTGGATCAGCTAAAGCGCACTCCAGCTGGACTCGATGCAGTGCTGGGGCACACTGTACCTCAGGGAGTGGCCTTTCATCACGCTGGTATTACAATTTCTTTTTATTCCTTTGTAGAATGCAATGTTAACTGCTTTCCCTTGATGTTGAAAAAGTTTCATAAACTAAAACCGTAAGGCATATAGAGTCATAAAGATGTGCAGCATGGAAACAGACCCTTCGGTCCAACCCGTCCATTTTGCTAGCTGTATTGAAGATTAACATGACTTTTTTTTATATAGGAAACTGGCTCGGTTCGATATTTCAGATGAGTGGTGGTTTCTTGTGGGTGTGAAGGTGGCTGAGATAATGCAGATTTACCTAAAAGCAGCTTATTTGACTGTGTGTGTGCAAGGCCTAGATTTTCATCTGTCACAATGAAAATCCTCAAATGACCCTGAATGTTTTATTTCTGATTTTCATTGAGGCCTGGTTTTGTGAATGTTAAGACAACTGTCCACTGAATTGGGCAGTTATCTCCGTTTAAATCCTGTTTTATTCTCTCCTCTCCCTGGAATCGAGAATTCACAGAGCAGACCAGGACTGAGTTTGTGGATTTATTTTGGGAAGCCAGATTACCCCTTTGGAGAGTTGAGGTTCCAGGACGAGGGAAGTTGTGGTTGAGGTGGGAGGGGAAGACCAAATACCCTTTGAAGTTGTTAAAAGTACTTGTGAATATGCCTAAAAAGTGCATGCACTTATTGGAGCAGTCAAAGCTATTGGATGACTTAGAACACAAGTGTTTATTTTCATCAGAGATTAGTCAAAAGAATTTCTTTGTATTGAATGGTTTTCTTTAGCCATGATTTTTTTAAAATGATGGTATAATCAATAGACGTGTAACTTTATTTTATAATCATAATTAGTAACTGTTTATTTCTGATCAACATTGATCACTGCCATTCTCATTTCCATGTTAGGATTGACTTTTGATGAACGTGATATCATTGAGGGGGCATTTCGCCAAGGTTTGATTCGTGTTCTTGTGGCTACTTCCACCCTATCCTCTGGTGTAAATCTACCAGCTCGCCGTGTGATTATTAGATCACCAGTGTTTAATGGGCGGCTTCTTGATGTTATCACCTACAAACAGATGTCTGGGAGAGCTGGAAGGAAAGGAGTGGACACAATGGGTAAACAGTTAGTTGTTTTATATCTACTCTTTGTGGAACCCTAATTTCAGTATTTAAGGTAATTTAAGGTAAATGTGCTTTCAGTATTACATTATGTTAGTATTGGTCCTTCTGAGGGCATTGTGGTGTGGGGAGTGGCATTGATAGCAGAGGGAAGAGGTTCTGTTGGGAATTAGTTGACCTGATTTAAAATATTCCATACAAAGATTTCTAACGTTGCATTTGATTCAAAGTTTTGTAAGTTGTAGTGTAAGCAGTCAATTTATGCATACACAACTTCCTTTATCTATAATAATCTGCCTTCCTGGTTTTGCCACCAAAATAGATAACCTCACATTTGTCCACATTAAACTTCATCTGCCATGCATTTCCCACTCACTCAACTTGTCCAAATGACACTGAAGCATCTCTATATCCTTCTCACAGCGCACTCACCTACCAGCTTTGTGGCATCTATAAACTTGGCGATATTACATTTAGTTTCCTTATCTAAATCATTAATATATATTGTGAATAGCTGGTGTCCAAGCACTGATCCCTGCAGTGCCTCACCACCCACTGGCTGCCACTCAGAAAATGAGCCATTTATTCCTACTGTTTGTTTCCTGTCTGTGAGCCAATTCACTCTCCATGTCAGTACACTATCCCAGTCACATGTGGTTTAATTTTATAGACTAAATTCTTGTTTGGGACTTTATCAAAAGCCTTTTGAAAGTTCAAATAAACAACATCCACTAGATTCCCCCTTATCAACCGACTTGTTATGTCCTCAAAAACAAATCTGACAGATTTGTCAAGTATCACTTCCCTTCTGTAAATCCATTCTGACTTCAATTCTTTTTGAGAGAAAAAAAAATACCTTTGCTTAAAAGGGTGACTTGTAATTTTGAAGCAGCTCCCTAGCTTTGGACTGTTTCACAAGAGGAAATATTCTGTTCATGTTCACCTTGTCAATACTGTTCAGGGTCTTCTAGGTATTTTTCAACAACTCATTGAGATGTCTTATGATAAACCTCTGGAATAGGTGGGACATGAGTCCATGCCTCCTTGCTCAGAGGTGATTCTGTCTTGTTTCAAATAAAATTGTTACGTTCGTGCATATTGTGCACTGATTGGGCAAAATAGTCTGTGAGAATTGATATGTATACTTCAACTAACTTCTAATCAATTCTCCTCAGTTACCTTGAGAAAAGATACCTTTTTTTCTGGACTGCAATATTTAAAATTATTTATTCATGGGATGTGAACATTGTTGGGCATGCCATAATGCCTTACCCACCCCACCCCTAATTTGACGTGGCGGTGGTGATGTTCGGCCATCTTGAATCACTACAGGTAATGTAGTAGTTATAGCTACACACCTGAGAGGGAGGGAATTCTAGGTCATTGCCTTAGTGCCTGTGAATGAATGAATGGTTCCAAATCAGGATGGTGTGGGGTTTGGAAAAGAACTTGCAGGGTGTTCCATGCATTTCTTACCCTTGTTTTTCTAAGTGGAAAATGTTGTAGGTTTAGAAGTAGCTGTCAAAGGAGGCTTATTGGCATTGGCAGAAGATAGTGTGAATTTTTAAAGCGCTGATGGGTGCCAATCAAGAAAATAGAGTTGGGAGAAAGTGAGGACTGCAGATGCTGGAGACCAGAGTTGAAAAGTGTGGTGCTGGAAAAGCGCAGCAGGCCAGGCAGCATCCGAGGAGCAGGAGAATCGACGTTTCGGGCATAAGCCCTTCTTCAGGAATGAGGCTGGTGTGTATACCAGCCTCACTCATGAAGAAGAAAATTGAGTTGTCCTAGATGGTGTAGAGATTCTTGCATGTTATTGGAATTACACTCAGCCTGATAAATGGGGAGCATTCCATTACACTCCTGACTTGTGCCTTGTAAATGATGGTTTTGGGAGTTGGGAGGTGAGTGACTTGCTTACAAGATTCTTTGCCTCTGATCTGTTCTTGAAGCCATGGTACTTACGTGACTAGTCTAGTTCAATTTCTGATTAATGAGAACTCTCAAAATCTTTATGATGGAGATTTAAAGATGGCCATGCCATTGCATATCAAGTGGAGATGATTAGATTCTTTATTGTTGAAGATGGTTGTTGCCTGACATCTATTTGGCATGAATGGCATTGCCATTTGTCAGCCCAGTTCTAGATGTTATCCAGGTCTTGCTGCACGAGAGCATGGACCGTTTCAGTAGCTGAGAAATTGTGAATGACATTAAACATTGAAAATTAGCAGCACAACCAGATAATGGAGGGAAGGTTATTAATAGATCATCTAAATGTGGTTGATTCTCAGACCCTGAGAACTCTTGCAGCAATGTCCTGGTGCTCAGGTGATTGACCTCCATTAACCATAATCATATTCATATGCTCGGTATGATTCCAGCTGGTAGAGGCATCGCCCCCACCCCCACCTTTCGAAATTAATTTTGCTGAGGCTCCTTGATCCCACATTTGGTCTACTGACCATGATGTTAAGGGCAGTTGCATTCATCTCAGCTCAGACTTTTGCTCCATTTGGCTGTTTTGTCTGTATTTGGCCCAAGGATGTAAAGGGTTTGGGTGGTCCCGAAGGAACTCAACTGTGCATCTGTGTTCAAATTATTACTGAACAAGTGCTGCTTGATAACGCCGTTGACCTTCCATCACTTTGATTGAGAGTAGACTGATGAGGCAGTAATTTTGTATTTGTCTTTGTTTTTGTTGATAGGATGTGCCCAGGCAATTTTCTGCATTGTCTGGTGGAGGCCATTGTTACAGCTGTACTGCCATGTCAATCACTATCTGTAGCAGTCCTGTACTTCTTGGCTTGAACTGATAAAGATTTATAACTCGACAGTAATTCTGCAAATTTCAAATTAAATCCATATCATGTATTTAATAAGCTGTAAATGTAGTATTGGGATATGCATTTGAACTGAAGTGCGATTGACCTGAAATAAACAGTACCAAAATAATTTGTGTTAATTTCATCAAAAGTTGTGTGCAAGTTTATTATTATGTCATACATCCTGTGTTACAATATATGTGCTACATATCCGGAAAATCTCTGCATGGACTTGAATTGTCCTAATTTTTAGTAGTGAAAAGTACATGAAATAGAATGAGCATTACAATAAGCAATTTTTTTTCTGTATTCATCATATATTTGTTTTCTTTTGTGTGTAATAGCAAGGTGAGAAAGAAAACACATTAAAAGTAATAATGTTTAACATTAAATTTTGCTCCAGGTGAAAGTATACTGGTGTGTAAGAATGCAGAGAAAGCAAAAGGAATGAGCCTGATACAGGGCTCTCTCAAACCTATTCATAGTTGCCTTGTGAAGAAGGAAGGAGAGGGTGTCACTACCAGTATGATCCGAGCTATTCTTGAGGTAAGATGAAAGATTAACAGGACCTATTTCAACTTGAAGGAATTTAACCTATGTACATAGAAGTATTGGCTACAAATGATTAACTCTTCAGAAACTAGTGTCAACATTTTATTTTCTATCCCCTCATTGACAATAGTTGATGTAGAATGTGTTTTGTATGGTATTCTTCAAGTTTTAAATTAGCTTTCAGATAAGTAAAAGTCTGAAATTTGTAAATCCGAATGTCATGTTGTTGGTTTGCATACAATAGCATTATCAAATATACAAAATGTGAACTAAATAAATTTCTGAGTCCATGGAATCCTAGTTCGTGAACATATATAGTGATAGTGTGTAGATGTATGTAAAGTGACAGCAGCCTATTTATAGATTGAATTATCACTGAATTTGGAATGAAACTATAGTAAATTCAAAAATTTATAATTTTTTCTGTTGGATTGAGAAATAAAATATACAAGAAGGAATGGATGGAACCTTTTCAGCAGATGCTCATCCTGATGCCTGAGAAGGCTAATGCCAGCTTCCAGAGGAAGGAAGGAAGAGCAACTAGTTTTCCTGCCAAGTCACTTGGACAAAGTTATATAAACAGTTTAAATTCTGAAAAAAAATACTGTTTATAGATTTGTACAGACTTCAATCTGTTAACTGGTTTGGCTTTTTGATAGTAAACTTATAGCAATTCTTTTTAAGGAACCTGATCCCAACGTGATCTCTATCGCAGACATTGGTTCCAATAATAAAGGTTCTGGATCAGCAAGCGTTTGTGATGATATAACTGAGCTGCCTTTGTAACCTTGGTTACTTATTTTGTTATTTAACCATAACAATTACAGTAGTTATTTTTGCACAATGTTTCATGTGTGTATGACCCACGGTTTGCAATTTATTTGTTTGTTTACTTTTATTCATTGATGGGTTGTGGGCATCAGTGGCTAGGCCAGTATTCATTGGCTATCATTATTGTCCAGAGCATCATTTGGAGCCAATCGTATGGCCGTAGATCTAGAATAACATATCGGTCAGACCAGATAAGGATGGTAGATTTCCTTCCCTGAAGGACATTAGTGCACTAGACAGGTTTCTACAACAAGCAACTGTGGCACCATGGTCACCGTTAGGCTAGCTTTTGATTTCAGATTGTTTTAATATTATATTTGAAGTTTGCCATCTGCTATGGTGGGATTGAGGCCCATGTCCCTAGGACTTTATCCTGTGGTTCTGGATTCCCACTCTCGTGACAAAATAATAATAAAGAAAATTGATTTAAGATTTTATGTTTAAAATAGTTGATAAGTGGTGTTGTATTTCAATTCCGTGGTTCTGTCTTGTTTGGACTAGTTTGTGTCAAAATAATCCATCAGATTTGAGGAATGTTCTGGATTTTATAGGATTTTTAAAACTGTTGGCTCTTAATCTTGGTTTCAGATTATAGTAGGCGGTGTTGCCAGTACCCCAGAAGATGTCCGTGTGTATGCCTCATGCACACTGCTGGCTGCCAGTGCACAAGGAACTGAGGTAGCATCAATCCAGGGCAATGCTATTGAGGACTCTATACAGTACCTAATGGAGAATGAGCTTATTCAAATACTGGAAGAGGACCAGCAAGGAGATAAAAGTAATTTTTTCCTTTTTCTTTTCCTTTTTTCTTTGAGCAAATAAAATTTCTCACACTTTCTAGAGTTCAGCCAAACTACCCCATACACTTTCTTCTAAAGCTAGTTCTATTTATCGTAGTTGACAAATCCCAAATTGGAAGGTGGCAAATGTAGGTAAAAACAAAGACTGCAGATGCTGGAAACCAGATTCTAGATTAGAGTGGTGCTGGAAAAGCACAGCAGTTCAGGCAGCACCCGAGGAGCAGGAAAATTGACGTTTCGGGCAAAAGCCCTTAATCAGGAATACTCCTCAGATGCTGCCTGAACTGCTGTGCTTTTCCAGCACCACTCCAATCTAGAAGGTGGCAAATGTAACTTTGCTGATTTTTAAAAAAAGGAAATAAAATCTGGTTAGGCTGACATCAGTAGTGTATACAATTATATAGTCTATTATAAAGAATATTAATACAGCACACTTAGAAAACATTAACAGGACTACAGAAAGTGAATGTGGATTAGTGAAAAAGAAGTCATGCTTGACAAACCTCCTAGAGTACTTTGAGGCTGTAACTTGTAGAATAGATGAGCAAGAACCAGTGGATGTGGTGTATTATGATTTTCATAAAGTGATAAACTTCCACATCGGAAGCTAGTGTGGCGTGATTAAAGCTCATGGGATTGGGGTGATGTACCGACATAGACTGAGAATTTATTAGCAGTCAGGAGAAAAAGAGTAGGGATGGATAGGTTTTTGTTTGAAGTGGAAGGTGATATCCAGTGGGTACCGAAAGGACCCAGGTATTCACAATATATATCACCCAATAATTTAGGTGAGGGAAATAAATGTAATATTTCCAAGTTTGCTCATATCACAAAACTAGGACGAATTAAAGAACTTTTAAAGAAATTTAGACTAATTGAGTAAATGGGCAAATACATGGCAGGTGCAGTTTAATGTGGATAATTTACTTGAATAGGAAAAACCAAAAGGCACATTATTACTTAAATGGTGGTATGCCAGGAAATGTTCATCTGCAAATGTCCTTGTACATAGGTCATTGAAAGCAGACTAGCAAGTGCTGCAAGCAGTTAGAAAGACAAGTGGAAAGTTGGCTTTCATTGGAAGAAGATTTGAGAGTAGCAGCTGTGTAACATCTTGGTGACTCTGCACCTGGAGTATTTTGTGCATTACAGGTCTAGTTACCTAAGAAAGGATACACTTGACATAGGAGTTCAGCAAAGGTTCACCAGAATGAATCCAGGGGTGGCATGTTTATTGTTAAGATGAGATTGTGTTGACTAGGCTGTATTTGTTGGAAAAAGGAAAGGGCATCTCATTGAAATGTCTAAATTCTGACTGACCTGGGCAAGCAGGATGCGGGGATGATGCTCACCCTGGTGGAGATTTATCTAGAGCAAGGGGTCATGGTCTCAGGATATAAGCTAGGTCATTTAGGACTGAGAAGAGAAGACATTTCTTCACTTAAAAGCAGCGTCCCTGTGGAATTCTCTGAATTTATTTAAGGAGCAAAAAGATTTCTAGATATTAAAGTCATCAAGGGAAATGGGGAAAGTGTGGGAGTATGGCATTGAGATATGGTCATATTGAATGGCATTAAGTTGCCTTAATGGCCTGCTGTTGCTCCTACATTCTAAGTTTCTATACGGTGCATTTTAAGAAACTGTTGCTGTTGTACACTTGTTCTTTGGGTTTTGAAACAATAGTCCTTTTTATTCGCACAGAATGATCTGCTTTTACAGTTAAAATTTTGTGATGAGTTTGCCTTGCACTGTTTTTCGATTCAGTTCATTTTTTCCCAAATGCTTTAAATGAATATAGAAACCTGATATTTTCAATCATGGCTTATTAGAAATATTGTGACATATTACTCTTTCACAATATTGTTAACCTGTCTATTTAAAGTTTTTGATTGTTTTTGAAAGTTATTTTGATTCTGCCTCCACCATGTCCTATCCCAGTCACTGGGAAGGATGAAAATATGCCACCAAATCTCTACCATATCACTTTGTAGGTAGATCAATCCATATAAACCTGAAATGATTGCTTTTTGATTCTTCCCTTTTTCCTCTCTAATGAGACTGTAGTGGTGGTCTCTAGTGTCTTTTGTTGGGGCCATGGGAATTTATGAGCCTGCATCATTGCATTTCCTTATTCAAACATAAAAAATATTCAACAAAAAGTCAAGTGGTACTAGAACAAGTCAGAAGTATAATGCAAGCTTTTATTTATGCAAGATTTCCAGTTTAATTATTTCTCAATTTGCTGTTTTGTTTTCTTAGGCTTAAATGCATGTTACTATAATCACTTCTATACTTGTGTATGTTAGAAATAATACTGGATTATTCAAAGGAACGTGTTGTTCCATCTTTTCTGTTATATTTTCTCTTCCAAATACTAAATATTTTTTAAAAAAGTTTTCTTTATTGTAGATCAGTTTTTCTGCCTCTGTATAACCATGCACTTATTGTCTGGGTTTTGTTTCAACTTTAAGTTTCCACTGTGTCTCAGGTACACTTTATTTCTTAGATGTTTTGTATTAATAATCCTTTTTTTCAGAATCCACATTCATTTATATATTCACCTCTTGAATGAAACATAGCCATTTTAAACTTGCACAGTGGATATATTTTGAGTGCTGACTTATCATTTTGCAGAACACTGAAAAATAATGCTTCATTCACAGAATAAATTACTTCATTAAATTCCACTTCTTAGCAAAACATATTTACCTAAAACTTGAAGACAGTAATTGAAAAAGACTAGTTAGTGTAGATATGTTATTAAAGCTGGGGGTTGGAACTGAATTGGACTGCACTTTCAAAGAGTTGGTATGGATATGATGGGCCAAATGGCAGCCTCCTGCTCTTTAAGGTTCTAATAGTCTCATTGTACTTACCTCATCATTTTTTTGTCGTTAATAGTTCAACTGTATCGACCCACACAGTTAGGAGCAGCCACTCTTGCTTCTTCCCTGTCTCCTCCAGATGCACTGAGAATCTTTGCTGACTTGCAGAAAGCAATGAAAGGATTTGTTTTGGAGAATGATCTTCATATTCTCTATCAGGTACATTGGACATTTTCTTTGCAATTTAGCATCAATTATTTTTCATGCTATCTATGGAACTAGGATGTGGAGGGGCCAGCGTTGGACTGGGGTGAAACAGTTAAAAATAACACAACACCAGGTTATAGTCCAACAGGTTTATTTGGAAGTAATAGCTTTCGGAGCACTGCTCCTTCATTCAGGTCCCACTCGTTCTCTGGCAGAACCTGCCTTCAGTCAGCTGCAAAGGTGTATCATAGGCCTGGACAGAAATATTGGGCCTTGGTGTTGCTCCTATTTGCATCTCCAGAACATTGCTCATCTCACCTACTCCAGACCAATACCTTGATTTCAGTGGGTGAACGAAAGATTGATCAAAGAGGTTTGTTTTTAAAGGTAGTCTTAAATTAGGAGATAGATGTGGACTGCAGTGAATTAGCTTACTTCTAGAGTGTACATTTGTGCATTGCTTGGACTACAAAGTTCAATTGCTGGTACCTAAATACTGACTGAGTTCCATCAGGCATTTACATGTTTGTGTGACTGCAGACATTCTGGATCTGGTATTTTGTGAGTTAAGTCGTGCGAATAAGTACCTTTTCAAGATAATCTAACTTAATTCAGTAACTACTAGATCCTTTGAGGCTAGTTTATAAAGGTTTAAATTCTAAATGAGTTCAGATTAAAGGCAATTACATTCAAGACTGCAGAATTCTCATTGACATTTTTTTCGTTCATGGAGAATTCATTTTTGTTTATTTTACTACTCAATGATTAACAATACAATTTGTGTGACAGTTTGTAAGTAACTACACTTTGCCCAGTTAGCTGCTACACTGAGTTGTTCATTTATGGTTAGACCCAGAGTGTGAAAGTAGGTAAGTCCCCTGGGCCGGATCCTCTGGGAAGCCAGGACGGAGATTGCCGAGCCTTTGACATTGATCTTTAAATCGCCATTGTCTACAGGAATGGTGCCAGAAGACTGGAGGATAGCAAATGTGGTTCCCCTGTTCAAGATGGGAAGTAGAGACAACCCTGGTAATTTTAGATCAGTGAGCCTTACTTCAGTTGTTGGTAAAGTGTTGGAAAAGGTTATAAGAGATAGGATTTATAATCATCTAGAAAAGAACAATTTGATTAAGGATAGTCAGCACGGTTTTGAGAAGGGTAGGTCGTGCCTCACAAACTTTATTGAGTTCTTTGAGAAGGTGACCAGACAGGTAGATGAGAGTAAACCGGTTGATGTGGTGTATATGGATTTCAGCAAGGCGTTCGATATGGTTCCCCACAGTAGGCTATTGTACAAAATGCGGAGGAATGGAATTGTGGGAGATATAGCAGTTTGGATCAGTAATTGGCTTGCTGAAAGAAGACAGAGGGTGGTGGTTGATGGGAAATGTTCATCCTGGAGTCCAGTTACCAGTGGTGTACCGCAAGGGTCGGTGTTGGGTCCACTGCTGTTCGTCATTTTTATAAACGACCTGGATGAGGGTGTAGAAGGGTGGGTTAGTAAATTTGCAGATGACACTAAGGTCGGTGGAGTTGTGGATAGTGATGAAGGATGTTGTAGGCTACAGAGAGACATAGATAAGCTGCAGAGTGGGGCTGAAAGGTGGCAAATGGAGTTTAATGCAGAAAAGTGTGAGGTGATTCACTTTGGTCGGAATAACCGGAATGCAAAGTACTGGGCTAATGGTAAGATTCTTGGTAGTGTAGATGAGCAGAGAGATCTCGGTGTCCATGTACACAGATCCTTGAAAGTTGCCACCCAGGTTGACAGGGTTGTTAAGAAGGCATACAGTGTTTTAGCTTTTATTAATAGAGGGATCGAGTTCCGGAATCATGAGGTTATGCTACAGCTGTATAAAACTCTGGTGCGGCTGCACTTGGAGTATTGTGTACAGTTCTGGTCACCACATTATAAGAAGGATGTGGAAGCTTTGGAAAGGGTGCAGAGGAGATTTACTAGGATGTTGCCTGGTATGGAGGGAAGGTCTTATGAGGAAAGGCTGAGGGACTTGAGGCTGTTTTTGTTGGAGAAAAGAAGGTTGAGAGGTGACTTCATAGAGACATATAAGAGAGAGGGTTAGATAGGGTGGACAGGGAGAGCCTTTTTCCAAGTATGGTGACAGTGAGCACAAGGGGGCATAGCTTTAAATTGAGGGGTGATAGATATAGGACAGATGTCAGAGGTAGTTTCTTTACTCAGAGAGTAGTAAGGGTATGGAATGCTTTGCCAGCAATGGTAGTAGATTCGCCAACTTTAAGTGCATTTAAGTCGCCATTGGGCAAGCATATGGACGTACATGGAATAGTGTAGGTTAGATGGGCTTCAGATTGGTATGACAGGTTGGCACAACATCGAGGGCCGAAGGGCCTGTACTGCACTGTAATGTTCTGTGTTCTATGTTCACGACAACTGTGCTTCAGGAGCACTCTCAGTAGTGTAATGGTATATCTGTTTGCATTATTGAACTAGGCCAGTGACTGTGTCATATAAAGGGCTGATGCCTGTATGTGCAATGCCCTCTGTTCTGTCCACAGCAAAATATATCATTGTCATGCCATGCTGTTCTTGCGATGAGTTGCTCATTTAGTTCTTTCTTCATTGACTTCAGATCACACCATTCTATGAAGAATGGATAACCATTGACTGGTATCAATTTTTCTGCTTGTGGGAGAAGTTGTCAGCCTCAATGAAGAAAGTAGCAGAGCTAGTTGGAATTGAGGAAGGTTTCTTGGCCCGATCAATTCGGGGCAAACTTATTCCCAAGACGGACAAGCAACGCAGACAAATGGCTATTCACAAAAGGTACTGATGATTTCTTGACTTCTATTTATCTCTGTGTTTGTCACAGCTTCTTCCTTCTAATCCATAGAATATCGGTTCATGATTAGAACAAAGATACATAGAAATGCTACCATAGACTGTTGTGGTCCCTGAGTTATAAGAAAAGCTGTTATACTTTTAATTTATGATTACTGATATAACCACTTTATATTTGAATTAATCTCTATATTCATGCTCCACCAACAGCATGTTGCCCACTATGTAATCATAAGAAACTAGGTAGAAGCAACTTCCATATTTGGGTGAATATTCTCTATTCTCTGTCAGATCACTAACAGAATATTCCATTTCCTTGGATGGGTTGAGTAGGGGAGGCAGTTCCTCTCACCAGTCATCTCATCACTGAACAAAAGTATTTGAAGATCATGGAGAATTGTGAGAGAAGAAATATTTAAAAGGGACCAGAGAGGTAACCCTTTCATACGTAGGATGGTTCATATGTGGAAAGAACTGCCAGAGGAAGTGGTAAATGCAGGTACAGTTCCAACATTTAAAAGACATTTGGACAGATACTTGATTAGGAAAGGTTTAGAGGCATATGGGCCAGATGCAGATAAATGAGACTAGTTTCATTTGGGAAACTTAGTCAGTATGGATGAATTGGACTGAAGTGTCTGTTTCTGTGATCTACAACTCTAACCCCAATGTTCACCACACCTTCCATTATTTGCTAGTGTACAAGTGGAGTTTACTCTGAATTTTTTTAAAAAGGTAAAGTGGGTAAAATAATTTTGTACCTAACATATTTCTTGCACTTCTATGTGTCAAATGGACAAAGGCTAGTACAGAATTTGAATTTAAAATGTCAGTGTTAACGTTGCTTCAGCGGATATCATCAATAAAAAAATTCTTGTCTCCTATTATTTTTCTGTACATCAAGATCCCCACGTGACTATGCAATAAATCATTGTATTTCAGAAGCAAATTGTCATTGTTGCTACCTTCCACAAATGCCTCAGTACTAAGAAAGATGAGATGTGACTGCTGTGATCTGTACATGCTGCCTCACAGCGCCAGAGACCTGGGTTCAATTCCCACCTCCGGCAACTGTCTGTGTGGCGTTTGCACATTCTCCCAGTGTCTGCGTGGGTTTTCTCTGGGTGCTCCGGTTTCCTCCCACAGTCCAAAAATGTGCAGGTTAGGTGAATTGGCCATGCTAAATTGCTTGTAGTGTTAGGTGAAGGGTAAATGTAGGGGAATGGGTCTGGGTGGGTTGCTGTTCGGCGGGTCGGTGTGGACTTGTTGGGCCGAAGGGCCTGTTTCCATGCTGTAAGTAATCTAATCTAATCTAATCTAATCAACCGCACTCTAAATTCTAATATTCAATTTTAGTTTTTATATGTGTATCGTTTATCCGTTGCCCTCATTTCCTACAACCCTATTCATGTTTGTGCGTTTATCTGTTTTGTCCTCCTAACTTGCTGTAGATAGATGCAGAATCTGCTGTTAGGTCACTATCAATTTCTTGTATACTTGAAGGCAGTAAATGTTGTCCAGATGCATAATTACCTTCTAAATTTTCTCTCTTCTGAATTCTTCATCTAAGCGAAGGGGAAACTAAAGATTTTAGTCAGTTACATTCTGTTGTATGCAGCTCAGATTGCAAATTGCAGAGAGAAGATTTTCAGCCCTGTGTCATGCTATATTGTCACTTTTTACAGACCTTGGTGTTACTGCACCTCCAGCATATTATGTTTTCCATTGTAACTATTTACAGCAGACACTCTGGTTACAAGATGGGGCAACTGTGGGGCAACACAGAGGCTGGTGCATGCATGGAATGAACTGCCACAGGAAGTGGTGGAGTCTGGTACAATTACAACATTCAAAAGGCATCTGGATGGGTTTATGAATAGGAAAGGTTTAAAGGGATATGGGCTAAGTGCTGGCAAATGGGACCAGATTAGGTTAGAATATCTGGTCGGCATGGACGAGTTGGACCGAGGTGTCTGTTTCTGTGCTGTGCATCAGTAAGACTATTTTATTTTACATCGTAATAGGAAATCACAAAGTATTTACTAGCGCACTCACATTTAACGTGGTTCACTTCAGCCACTTTTTAAAATCTTCCAAACTACTGTATATAGTCGATCTCACGTAAAAGTCAATCCCCTATTTTTGGTCAAATAACCTAGAATTTTCCATATATCTCATGTAAAAGTCGACCCTAGTTCTTCACAGATAACAGATCAATGTTTATGAATCAGTGTGCCAGCCCACTCCGCTCCCAGTTTCCATTCCACTTGCTGTCATGTTGTTCTCCGTGTTTTGAGAATTACCATGATGTTTTTCTTTATTTGTTTAGAGATCAATTGGGCTTCTGCAAATGGTACGGTATGAATTTTGATGGGCACAAATTTCTGACCCTCAAAAGTAGTATTCGTGTAATAGTCGATCCCATAAAGTTAACCTTAAAAAGTAGTCAAAACATTTGACAAATTACTCGAGTATATACAGTAATCGCTATAAAATCTGGGCTCGAAAGTTTAAGCTTAATTTCTAAAGGGATGGAATTGAAAAGTAAGGAAGCTGTGCTAAGCTTGTATTGAGCCTTGGTTAGAAGGCACCTCTGCAGATTTCTAGTTTCGCAGTGTAAAGGACCTAGAGACCACCAGAGAAAGTATAAAAAGGGTATATCTCAATCTCTGAGGAGAAAGCTGAAGAAAAAGCATTAATAGAGGTCTTTCAAATTAAGACTGAAAGAGTAGATGCAGAGAAATTCATTCTTTTTGTGGAGATGATCAAAACCAGACCCATTAATATAAAATAGTCACCAAGAAATCCAATGAGGACTTCGGAAGAAACTTCTTTATAAACACAAAGGGCTGATAATGTGGAACTTGCTACCATAGGGAATGGTTGAAGTGAATACAGCTAACCCCTGCTTAATGCTGACTCACTTAATGTCGTTTTACTTTAATGGCGTTGATAAAATAGCATCAATGTATCCATTTAATGCTGCAAATCATTTCCCACAGTCTCGTGTTCTGTGGCTTGTTTACTCTCAAGACATTATCTTGAGAGCTATCCTGGCATCTGAATACCTAAAGGCCCCCAGCACAGAACTACACTGCTGCTGCAAATTAGATAAATTCCTACATCTGATATGCATATAATAGAATGTTAGATATGCTTATGGCTTAACTATTGATAGCCTTGAGGATCACTGCATTTTCAGTGTAGTTATACATAATTAATTTAAATTCAACTTGTTACATCATAAGTGTTTATTTATATAAGACTTTGTTTCATTGAGAGCTGTTGGTTAATTCTTGCCTGTTTCCAAAGTTAGTCCGTATGTGTAGTTGAAAAACAGATCCTGCTCAGAATGTCTGATTTTAAACTGAAGTTTTGACAGCAGGGAGCGAAGAAGTGAAAGCATTGAAAATGATTTCTAGAATTCTGTAGGATTTCTGGTGTAAAGTTTTTGTGCTATGATAATATGAATTGTGACGAATGCACATGTCTAACTGCTAATTTTCCTATTGCTCCAGATTTTTCACTAGCCTTGTGTTACTCGATTTAATCAATGAAGTTCCTCTCGGAGCTGTTGCAAAGAAATATCATTGCAGTCGAGGACAGCTTCAATCTCTGCAGCAGTCTGCAGCAACTTATGCAGGCAAGAGTTATAAAAAAATGACAAAGAAAAGATCTAAGTGAAAACAGTATATGCTGCTTTTAACTAGAGCTGGCTAAAGTCTCTTATAGAGTCATAGGGATGTACAGCATGGAAACAGACCCTTCGGTCCAACCCGAGCATGCTGAATAGATATCCCAACCCAATCCAGTCCCACCTGCCAGCACCTGGCCCATATCCCTCCAAACTCCTCCTATTCATATACCCATCCAAATGCCTCTTAAATGTTGCAATTGTACCAGCCTCTACCACTTCCTCTGGCAGCTCATTCCATACACGTACCACCCTCTGCATGAAAAAGTTGCCCCTTAGGTCTCTTTTATATCTTTCCCCTCTCACCCTAAACCTATGCCCTCTAGTTCTGGACTCCCTGACCCCAGGGAAAAGACTTTGCCTATTTACCTTATCCATGCCCCTCATAATTTTGTAAACCTCTATAAGGTCACTCCTCAACCTCCGATCAGGTCCTGGGGATTTATCCACCTTTACCTGTTTCAAGACATCCAGCACTTCCTCTTCTGTAATATGGACATTTTGCAAGATGTCACCATCTATTTCCCTACAGACTATATCTTCCATATTCTTTTCCACAGTAAATACTGATGCAAAATAATCATTTAGTATCTCCCCCATTTTCTGCGGTTCCACACAAAGGCCGCCTTGCTGATCTTTGAGGGGCCCTATTCTCTCCCTGGTTACCCTTTTGTCCTTAATGTATTTATAAAAACCCTTTTCATTCTCCTTAATTCTATTTGCTAAAGCTATCTCATGTCCCCTTTTTACCCTCCTGATTTCCCTCTTAAGTATACTCCTACTTCCTTTATACTCTTCTAAGGATTCACTCGATCTATCCTGTCTATAACTTACACATGCTTCCTTCTTTTTCTTAACCAAACCCTCAATTTCTTTAGTCATCCAGCATTCCCTTTACCTACCAGCCTTCCCTTTCACCCTGACAGGAATATACTTTCTCTGGATTCTCGTTATCTCATTTCTGAAGGTTTCCCATTTTCCAGCCATCCCTTTACCTGCAAACATCTGCCTCCAATCAGCTTTCGAAAGTCTTGCCTAATACCATCAAAATTGGCCTTTCTCCAATGTAGAACTTCAACTTTTAGATCAGGTCTATCCTTTTCCATCACTATTTTAAAACTAATAGAATTATGGTCGCTGGCCCCAAAGTGCTCCCCCACTGACACCTCAGTCACCTGCCCTGCCTTATTTCCCAAGAGTAGTTCAAGTTTTGCACCTTCTCTAGTAGGTACATCCACATACTGAATCAGGAAATTGTCTTGTACGCACTTAACAAATTTCTCTCCATTTAAACCTTTAACGCTATGACAGTCCCACTCTATGTTTGGAAAGTTAAAAGCCCCTACCATAACCACCTATTATTCTTACAGATAGCTGAGATCTCCTTACAAGTTTGTTTCTCAATTTCCCTCTGACTATTAGGGGGTCTGTAATACAATCCCAATAAGGTGATCATCCCTTTTTTATTTCTCAGTTCCACCCAAATAACTTCCCTGGATGTATTTCTGGGAATATCCTCCCTCAGCACAGCTGTAATGCTATCTCTTATGAAAAATGCCACTTCCCCCATCTCTCTTGCCTCCCTTTCTACCCTTCCTGTAGCATTTGTATCCTGGAACATTAAGCTGCCAGTCCTGCCCATCCCTGAGCCATGTTTCTGTAATTGCTATGATATCCCAGTCCCATGTTCCTAACCATACCCTGAGTTCGTCTGCCTTCCCTGTTAGGCCCCTTGCATTGAAATAAATGCAGCTTAATATATTAGTCCTACCTTGTCCCTGCCTGCCCTGACTGTTTGACTCACTTCTGTTCTCAACTGTACCAGTCTCCGATTGATCTCTTTCCTCACTATCTCCCTGGGTCCCACCGCTAACCCCCCCCCCCCCCCCCCACCCCCCCACCCCCCCCCCACCCCCACCGCCACCTTACTAGTTTAAATCCTCCCGAGCAGCTCTAGCAAATTTCCCTGCCAGTATATTAGTCCGCTTTCAATTTAGGTGCAATCCGTCCTTCTTATACAGGTCACTTCTATCTCAAAAGAGATTCCAATGATCCAAAAATGTGAATCCTTCTCCCATACACCAACTCCTCAGCCATGCATTCGTCTGCTCTATCCTCCTATTCCTGCCCTCACTTGCTCATAGCACCAAGTCATCCAAATATTACTACTCTCGAGGACCTCCTTTTTAAATTCCTGCCTAACGCTCTGTAATCTCCCTTCAGAATGTCAACCTTTTCCCTTCCTATATCATTGGTTCTAATGTGGACAGTGACCTATTGCTGACTCCTCTCCCCCATGAGAACATTCTGCACCCTCTCTGAGACATCTTCTCTGCACCAGAGAAACAACACACCATTCTGCTTTTTCTCTGCTGGCCACAGAAACATCTGTCTGTTCCTCAGACCACAGAATCCCCTAACACAATTGATCTCTTGGAAGCCGACGTACCCCTTGTTGCATTAGAACCAGTCTCAATACCAGAAACGTGGCTGTTCATGCTACGTTCCCCTGAGAATCCATCACCCCCTACATTTTTCAAAACAGCATATCTGTTTGAAATGGGTATATCCACAAAAGACTCCTGCCCTAGGTGCCTACCTCTCTTACTCTTCCTGGAGTTAACCCATCTATGTGACTGTATCTGAGACTTTCCCCCCTTCCTATAACTGCCATCCATTGTTGCTATTGTTACTGTTGCAAATTCCTCATTGCTTCTAACTGTCTCTCTGACCGATCCAATCGATCTGATAAGATTTGCAGATATAATCTGCAGTAACCCTTAAACTCTCTTCAAACTTCCACATCTGACAAGAAGTACGTATCACTCTATTAAAGGCCATTTTTGCTCCTTCACAATCTACAGACCCAGAAAATAACACCGTCTTATTCCTCTACAAAACACTGCCCCAGGTTAAATTAATAGTTATAGCTTATATTTTAAGTTTAATCTACTTTGATTGATTTACTCTGGAGAAACACAGTTCTTTTCTAAAGCTATTTGATGGCAATGAAATTGTTAACTGATCTTTTGTAACTTCTACAGGTATGATAACAGTATTTAGTAACCGACTCGGTTGGCATAATATGGAGCTGCTGCTTTCACACTTTCAAAGTCGCCTTAATTTTGGTGTTCAGCGACAGCTTTGTGATCTTGTGCGGATTTCTTTGCTGAATGCACAGCGTGCTCGAGCGTTGTATAATGCTGGATTTGGCACAGTATCTGAGCTGGCACAGGGGAACCCTGCTGATGTAGAAACTGCTCTGAGAAACGCTGTCCCATTTAAAAGGTAGAACTTTAGCTGGATGTGTTATACTTGAGTTTTAAGAGTAATAATTCTGTAGATATAACCCTGATGTAAACCTTACGACACAATAGAATTGATTTTGTGCAAGAGTGAAATTATAGAAATAAATCAAAAAACAAAGAGAGGACATGAAAAAGGATTTTCAAGAAAACCCAGAGATGTTTTATAAACGCACAGCAAGTGAATAGAAAAGGAATGACCAAAAATGGTAACTGTGTGTGTGGAGATATGGGCAATACATGGTTATTCTGAATGAATACTTTGCATTTATGCCCACAATAAAGGAACTAGCACAGACATTGTAGTTAAGCAGGAGGAGTGTAAAATGTTGGATGGAATAAAGTGTGGAATGCGAGATGAGAAGTTTGAACGTGGTGAAATCACCTGGACAGGATGAAATGTGTCCCAAGGCTGTTGAGAGAAATAAGGGAAAGCTAGTGAAGATGTTGACTAACATTTTTCAATGCTTCCTGGCTGCAAGCATGGTGCAAAAGAACTAGAGAGCAGTGAGACAGACTGACAAATGGCAGGCCAATCAGCCAAATTCTGGTCCGTTGTTGGGAAAATAATACCACTTGGAAAAGCTCAGATTAATCAAGGGCAGTCAGCATGGATTGATAAGGAAGATTGTGTCTTAAGTTGAATTTTTGTTCGTAAATGTAGAAGAAGTGTTAATTGAAGTAGTGTGTTTAGTGTAAACTCAGTGGACTTCAGCAAAGCTTTTGTAAGGGTCCCACTTACCAGTCTGGTCAGAAAGCTTAAAAACACATGGGATCCAAGTGCAGGCGACAAGTGGGATTCAGAGTTGGCCCAGTGGCTGGAAGCAAAAGTATTATGGTGACAAGAAAGCTGTTTCAGTTGGATTCTCAACTGAGTGGATAGCTTTTTCAGAACATTTCTCCATTCTGTAAACTTCCAGTATTCTGATAAGTGTAAAGTTTGTAGAAGGATTATTGCAAACTTTATTACTGAAACTGTCGTCATGCCAGAGATGCGCTTACCAACAAACTAAATACTTGTGCTAAGAAAATAAGTATTGAAGCTCAAAACTTGTTTAATAAAGGATTGCTCTTTTGTTCTGATTATCAGTTCCAGGAAAGCAGTTGATGAGAGTGAATGTGAAGTTCTGGAACGCAGGAAAACTCGCTGTATCTGGGTGAGTGGAAGGAAAGGCCTAACTGAGAGAGATGTTGCTGTCCTCATTGTGGAAGAGGCCAGGAATCTCCTTCAACAAGATCTGGCTTCAATGGGTATTGAATGGGCCCCCAACCAGTTACTAACTGTGGTACAGCAAGAGCCTCCCCTGGCAGCTGCTGTATCTGAGAATGGTCTGGAATATGGTAATGCTGCATCCTTAAATCCAAATTCAGTGGGATCTGGGAAAAGCCATGGAGTTACAGATATTTCAGTCACTGACTCATTGGAACATGTTGCCACCAAGACTGAAGCATGTTATGACAAGAATGCAGAAAACCTGGATTCTAATTACAATAGGGAATCTGCGAACAAGCAACCATCAAATGGCCTTCCTGAGGAAAATATCTTTCTCTCAGTTGATGGGCATTGTAAGACGAATGTGGAGAGTTTGAATTTGTCAAAAGTTGGGCAATGTTTTTTCAATGATATGCAAGTTGTAAAAAACGTTATCAATGCAAATAGTTCCTTTTTGGTGGCTAATGACAAGAAACGTGTTGGTGACGGTAAAAATGAGAAGAATGTTGGAGAAAATACAGCTCAAATTTTTCACCACATTCAGACTGAGAGCAATGCCATTGATGCTGTAAATCACAAAATACACAGGAATCCAGTAACTGTTGGTGAGGAAAATAATATAAACGGCCGAAACGTTGTTGAAGACAAGTCCTCTGTGATGTGTTCTGTCACAGGAGTGTTTGATGAGAGCTTTCAATTGGATTCACAGATTGAAAAGATCATAGAGCAAGCTGCTGCCACTGCATTGCCGATTTGTGAAGGTCAGCAAGAAACTGACAAGACTAACCTAGCCGGCAAATTAAAGTTCAGAATAGAAAGCGATGAGAACTCAGTTATTGTTGGAACTAGTGCGAAGCAATCCAGCGGTAACACTTCAAATGGAAATGAGACATCGAAACATAAGCCTCCAGTAAGTGAGAAAATACTTCAGGTAGGACATTTTAGTTCTTCTGATCGTCAGGTACAGAGCTCTGGAAAAAGAGAGTTTTCCAACTCAATTAAATCCATAATAGGATCACCTAATAATCTTCCAGCTCCTTCATCTGAAACGGGTCCATCTTCATTGAAAGCCAATGACTTGTCTTTATCTGATACCCAGCTGCAGAATTTCATGCTGGATTATAAAACACCAGCTTCTATTGAAGAAAGTGTCTCAACTGTTCCAGTTCAAAAATTGAATAGCGTACTGGATATTCCAAGTTGCAATGATGGAGCGCTCCGGTTACAAGAGCTTTTTGTTCATTCCAGTACTGATTATGAGACCAACCTGAACATCAGTGATAGTTTATTTGATAGTTTTACGGACGTTTCCTCCAATGATGATATGCATACACAGGTATTTCCACCTGGCCAGCAACCACTGCCTAAAACAGATATGATCCTGGAAAACCAGCCTTCTCGTAGTCTGGTAATAGAAGATGAAATACGTCAGGATCAGAATGACATGCAGAAAATTGTTGCTGAAGGTCCTGAGAAAAATTTACCTTGGAATGAGTTGTCCTTTAATTTCTCTGATTTTAGAGATTCCTACCAAAATGGCAATTCTGTCACTGGTTGCCTGGGGGAGTTAAGCATGTACAATCTGGACAATGATACATCTGACATTGCTGAGGATTTAAGAGTACAAGAACAGGAGAAACTGAATAGTCAAATAGAAAGTAGCAACCCACACCAAGGCACATTAACTAATGGGTTACCTGACTGTGTGGTAAAAAATAAAGTAACCGAGAACAGGAAATCGAGGCAGTCACACCCTCCACTTGATCGAAGTCCAGAGGTAAATGAGCTACTAAATCAATTGTCAACTTCTTTGGATCAGAAATATTCAAATATAAATGGACAAACCGATGATCAGGAGAAAGACCACTGTTTGAGAAATCTCTCCGAAATTGATGGTTTTCCAAACTATGCAACACAAACATCTGAAACTCGAAATCCACAGCATGTGCTGGTGTTTTGTCAAACAGAGAAGACCGCTAGAAAGGTCTCGCTAAATCAGAGCCAAAAAACAAATATAAGTAACCAATCATCACTTTTAGAAATGGAAAAGCTGCCTGAATCCAGACCAGACAGTCGAAATGAAGTTCCTCCAACACCACCCAATAAACCTGTGACTCCTAGAATCAAACCCACTTTGACTGCGGTGACTGCTGAAAAGTGCCAAAAACAATCTCTACGATTAACAACTCCTGTTTGCTCTTTTCGTCATTCTGACTTTGGGAGAGAAGAAACGGGAAGTCCCCGATCACATCATGTTGAATGTAGTCCTGTGATGGATGTTAATGGTGATGCTGATGGCTCTTTTGTAGGGGAAGGGTTTTCACTTCAGCTTTCACAAGACTATTTATCGCCATCGCCCAACTCTTGCAGTGCAGAAACATTCACCATTATTGATGTGGCGAGTAGCCGAGCCCTGTTCCAGACATTTATGAAGGAGTGGAAAATGAAACCAAGATTCTCACTCACGGCTGCTTGTGAGAAAAAGCCACATGTTCTGTCACCCAGCTCCGAGATAGGTGGCAGGTTTAAGCAAGGTGTGTAATTTGATGTGTATTTATTAAACATAGTGATTTATGCAGCAACAAACCGCACTTGATGGCTAAAAAATAAAAGAACTGCACTTGCTGTAAATCAGAAACAGAAATTGCTGGAAAAGCTTAGCAGGTTTGGCAGCATCTGTGGAGAGAAATCAGAGTTAATGTTTCATGTCGAGTCACGGTGGCACAGTGGTTAGCACTGCTGCCTCACAGCGCTAGAGACCCGGGTTCAATTCCCGCCTCAGGCGACTGACTGTGTGGAGTTTGCACGTTCTCCCCGTGTCTGCGTGGGTTTCCTCCGGGTGCTCTGGTTTCCTCCCACAGTCCAAAGATGTGCAGGTCAGGTGAATTGGTCATGCTAAATTGCCCGTAGTGTTAGGTAAGGGGTAGATGTAGATGTAGGGGTATGGGTGGGTTACGCTTCAGCGGGGCGGTGTGGACTTGTTGGGCCGAAGGGCCTGTTTCCACACTGTAAGTAATCTAATCTAATCTAAAAAAAAAGTCACTCTTCCTCAGAGTTCTAGCTTCTCTTCACAGATGTTGCCAGACCTGAGGAGCGTTTCCAGCAATTTTTGTTTTTGCTCGAGATGGTACTTTTTCCAAATGTCACATCATGTAAATTTTTACTTCAAAGTCAGTATTTCCTGCACAGGTATTGCCTATACAGAAATTTTCCAACCTCTCTTCTGCATGATAAGGAAAATCTACTTTCTCTAACAAAAATCTACTTATTTCTGTTCCCAACTGCTAATGAATACTTCAAATCTGCCTCAATAGGATATCTTATTGCCCAACAAAAAATGACAGTGTTCACTTCTCTCAACAATCATTTTAGTCAAATTAATGCTGACTTATGCTCAGTTTTTTTTATTTTGTTGTGATTCCATGCCCACTGGACCCAGAATGAAAGAAGTCAAGCTTATTTGCATTAAGATCTACACCACTTGTAGGGAGCTCTAATGCATTGCTTTTGGACCCAATTTTTTTCTAGATTTATATGAAACCCCCACACCATCTAGCTCACTTAAGGTTTTTGTGAAAAATCAACTTGCTAAAATCAGAAATCCTTGTACAAATGCCTTGTTTTATTTTTGATGGGTGGGGAGTGCGTTCAAGTTTTCTGAAGTGTTTGAATGTCACTGGTAAAATATGTACCACTCATAGCTGCAAATACCCTTTCAGTTCATCAGTCAAACAACTTGATGTTGTCAGTGTCCTTCCATCGACATAAGATGATGGGCAGGTAGCCACCTAAATTGGTAGGAACTTCCTATGTACCAAGCAAAGAGACATTTTGTCTGTGTTTAGTTGATGGCTATTTGGGTAAATTTGCATCAAGCATTTGCATTTGAACATTGTGTACAATACATTCCCAGAAAGGAATTCATTTTTCTGTATGCTGAATGCAGAGAAACCAAATTGTCAGTGTGTGAAAAGAGGCCGTTTGACCCATTGTGTCTGCACAATCAATATGTGGAATTTTAATTTCATTTTAATGACTATATTTGTTTTCTAGACAAGACTGCTGTAAATGTTCAGACCAAGACAAATGGATTTGAAGTGAGCAGCCACAAAGGCCTTGTTGTAGTAGGTTTGTGCGTGTCATGGGGAGGAAAGGATGCTTACTACATCTCATTGCAGGAGACTCAGGAAATTACTGGTAAGAAAATGGCTTAAATAATAGAATTTAGGACAATCTAAATTATACTGGGAAATCTTTGCCCTGGATTGATTTGTTCAAATCACTCTACTCTCTCTCCCAGCAATCAAATATGTTAACCTAGTCAGGCTGGCAATCCAGCTTTATCTATAATTCACTTTATTGTTCTTCAGCTACATACACATAAATCTAGTAATATTGAAGCTGCAGTTCCTGTTAAACTCCTAAATGTACTTTGCATCTTACTACGTTAACCACATTGTACAATCAGCAATGATCATATTGAATGGTGGAACAGGCTTGAAGGGCCAATTAGCCTACTCCTGCTCCTATTTTCTAAGTTTGTATAATCCTATTTGTTACTGTTATACACCAACCTCCACCAGGGAATAGTTAAATTGGTTGCACATTTGTAATTTTATTTTGTATATATCTTTAAAAGTATTTTTTATTTCTTTTAAAAGGTGATTTAAGCGACAGTTTGGCTCCTCCACCTCTAGACCCTGAACTGTCAGTGAAAGAAAGGCTTCTTCACGTACGTTCATGTTTACAGCAAGATACAACGGCTGACGCATCACGCTCTATTATTACTTATGATTTCAAGCAACACTACAAAACTCTCGTTGAGGCTTGCAACATCTCCATGGAAGGCGTCTATGAAGATCCAAAGGTTTTACTTAACGTTTACTGGAATTCTGAGTCAGTTAGAAAGGAACTCACTTCCACTTCAGATCTGAAGTGTCACTTTGAGAGCGGAAATGAATTACATGTTTGTTTTCTCCTTCAGGTAGCATGTTGGCTGCTGGATCCTGGCTCCAAAGAGAGAACGCTTCATAACATGGTGACCAATTTTCTCCCCCAGCAGCTTTCATTACTGGAAGGTGTGAGCACCAGCCATGGCGTTCAGAGTCTAGGGCTGGGTGGAAACATTGACATCTGTGGGCGGACCAGAGCCTCCATAGAGTCAGTGCTGGTCTATGATATAATGAATCAACTTCATTTGCTGCTTAAGAAAGAAAGTCTGCAAGGTAAGCAGGAGATCCTGTGATATGATATGGAACAGGACTGAATCATATCTTAAGAAATAGAGGTCAAATTCTTTAATAGCTTCTTTTGGACAAATATTCATATTTGGCTTATATTCTGTTTTTAAAATTGCATTGCTGAACCTTCCAAATTTGGGAAATGGTTACAATCAATGGCATTTAATTGAGATACTCATTAAAGAAGACTTCAACAGAACATAGGTAAGAATAGGCAAGGGTGGAGCTTAATACATAAAAGTGAAAGGTGATGCATTTTAGTAGAGGGATTAATGAAATCAATATATATTTGATGCCATAATTCTAAAGATGATGGAGGGAAAGAGAAGTCTGGGAATTTGTACACATAGATCTTTGAAGGTGGCATGCCATACTGAGAAAGTAGCTAGAGACATATGTAGAGAGATTCTTGTGAACCTTATCTAGAAAGACCGTAACTAGTTAAGCTAGAACCCATGTGCTAGTTAGAATAGAAACTGAAGAAATGATGAATTGAACAGTGGCTGGAAAGCTAGTGTAGGAGGAAGGGCATCAGATTCCTGAGGCATTGGGATTGGTTCTGAGGAAGATGGAACTTGGCAGAATGTGGCTGAAAAAGATGGAGATAAATATTGCAGGGAGATTTGCTCTTGGGACAGTTTAAACAAGATTGTCAGTGGGTTTGTAACCTGAGTGGAGATTCAGATAGGGCAGATTCAATAAACTGTTCCAAAACCTGCAGAGTAATCCTGTTGGATTGGTGACCAGTTTGAGCTAACAATACTTTACAATTTTATAGTACCTTTTAATGTAATGAAACATCCCAAAATACATCACAGTATCTTTATAAAATGTATGTCATTGAATCATCTAAGAGAATATCATATTAGATTACTAAAATGTTAGTCTTTCAGGGAGATTTTGAGGAGTTTTTTAATGCATATTTTTTATTGAAAAAGATTTTGAATCTTTTATAAACTTAGTATAAAATAGTATGACAATCTTATAGTATAATAACAATAAACGAACTACTACTCTACTTCACAAACAAATTGGAGAAAAAAATCTATCCATACTGCAATTCAATAAATAATTAAATAAAATAAATAAATTAAATTAGATTGAACTAAGTTAAATTACAGCACTCAGCACAACCCCACCAAAGCTCCCCATCACCGGGAGCATTAATTAGCATACCCATATTTATTCGGGATTCTCCCTCTCAGGGGCCCCTGGCCTGCCAGGCACAGCTCTCACAGCTGCACAAAGGCCCTAATCAATATAGCGGACAAGTCTGTGTCCACGTAGTCCCAAAAGGGCTGCCAAGTCCTATAACAAAGTTCTGTTTTCTGATGCACTATACTCCTAAGGAAGTCTTGGGGGATATGTTCCATAATTAACCTATGCCATCCCAAAAGTAAGGAGTGTTGTAAAGAGCAAATCGAGGTGGAGTGTGTAGAAAGGAAATTTCAGAGCTGAGAATTTCTCAGACTGAGGAAGCTGAGAACCTGCAATAGAATAAGACAGGCAAAGCCCCAGAAGTAAAAGCCTTTGTGCTAATTTAGGAGAATTCTCTTGTGAAGTACCTCAACTATGGTGTTAAATTTTCTAATTTTCTTTGTTTTGTTGCAGACATATTTTGGAATGTTGAAATGAAGACTCAGTATTGCTTGGCCTTGCTGGAGATGAATGGAATAGGATTCAGTACAGCTGAATGTGAGAACCAGAAATATTTAATGCAAACTAAGCTAGCTTTCATAGAGGCACAGGTTTATCAACTGGTAGGCCACAGCTTCTCCCTGACCAGTCCAGATGATATTGCTGAGGTAAGATTGTAACATACATCTGCAATAATGTTGAGGAATATGGTAGAGTTTTTATGAAGAGGATTAAGTGAGGGTATAAGAGTTCATTTGCCCTTACATCGGTGAAGATGTCACTTGAGTTGACTTTGAATATCTCCTATGTCCATTTCAGTGCAATGTTTGAATTGCAGTTTCTGTTGGGACTAAGTTCAGACCCTGATATTGGTAGTGTTTTTGGTAGAATTTAGACTTAACATTGGGTTGAAATATAAATGTACTACGCATCAATGTCTGATTGAAACCTAAAGTACGTGCACTAACAGTTCATACCATCCACCAAGCTTTGGTCCAACATTTTATAAAATTAGGATTTTATATGTAATCTATATTCAGCCAATAGATTTCAGTGCACCAATTATTTTAATGTAATCTTCATTGGCGTTACAGTTCAGTACGAATACTTGTAAAATAATCAATGGTGTGAAATGGTATTCAGAAAGCAACCTGGTTCTAAACTTGTTTGTAAGAGCACAAGGAAACATAGCTGGAGTTGACCATGTGGCCTATCAAGGTCAAAAAGTGTGGCCCTGGAAAAGCACAGCAGGTTAAGCAGCATCCGAGGAGCAGGAGAGTATTCCTGATGAAGGGCTTATGCTCGAAATGTCGACTCTCCTGCTTCTCGGATGCTGCCTAACCTTCTATGCTTTTCCAGTGCCACACGTTTTGACTCTGAACTCCAGCATCTACAGTTCTCACTTTGTCCATGTGGCCTATCAAGTCTGCCTCATCATTCACCCCATTTTCCATCTCACTTCCCATTTCCTTTGATTCCATGAAAAGGCAAACTTTATCTATTCCAGCCCTAATGTTTCTCAGACTCAGCAATTTAATTCCTGTTGCAGGTTCTATTTTTGGAGCTCAAACTTCCTCCCAATGGGGATACTCATATGAATGGCAAGAAGACACTTGGATCCACAAGGAGGGCAGCAGTGACAGGAGGGCGGAGCAGGCTGGCCAAACAATACAGCACAAATAAAGCAAGTGACTGGTTCTTGTGAAAATCTTTGTACTTTCTTAATTGATAGAAAAATAAAAGTAAGTTGTTGGGAATTACAGTTTAGAAATGGGAATGGAATATACATTTCAATATTTGTTTGGAAGGTAATTTATGAGTGAGCAATGCAAGTGAAGTGAGATATGTATCTATGTATTATGAATTATGAGGAAGATTACACAGTGAAACATGAAAGATTAATAGATATCCTGCTAAGAGTTGGAATAAATTATGAAGACATGAGACATGAGACAGCAAACAGCAATGAGAGTTAGTGAGTTAAAACAAGCAGCTATCATAGGAGTAATATGGTATGTTACGTCACACAGGCTTTTTAATATGTAAATTGAATTTATTCCTGAATTATTACTCATGATAACAAAGATCCATAAAAATTGATAAACAACTGAAAGTATATAGTACAAGATGCTTACGCAGAAGGTAAACTAGACTTCAGGATATCTGTTGAAGGTAAATAAGTAATATCAGCAAGTTAAGGGTAAATGCAAAGAAAAGAATCATAAATTTGTTTGTATGAACAATATGAAAATTAAACAAGCAAATTAAAAGCAAGAAATCAAGCAAAGAATAGTAATTCAAGAATTCCAAAGCAATAATCAACAAAGGACCATAGTCCTCTCTCTCCATTCGAGAGAGAAATAATAAGTTACCAGTAGGTTGAGGGAACCATCTCCATAAAAATAGGGTAAGGTGAAGAGGTAGGTCTCCATGAACTGTCATTGTGCAGGACTGAACCTATATTATTGGCTTTATTTTGCACCACACTCTTAGCGAATTGAGCTAACTAAGAAATGTAGATGGTTGCGGACTTTTGGGTTTGGTACAGTACAGAAAGAATGTGGAAATATTTTTAGGTCCCATTCACTAATACAAAAGTCTATAAACCAGCATGGAGTAGCACAATAATGCCAAGAGAAATTGCATGTTTATCTCATCTGAGACGATCACGTAGAGTCATAGAGATGTACAGCACAGAAACAGACACTTCGGTCCAACTCAACCATACCGACCAGATATCCTAAACTAACTAAGTATTGGCAAAACCCTATTACATATGGAATGGAGACCACAGTTTAGAGTAACTTGAGGTATTTTTGAGATAATGCATGTTTGTGTCTTGCATGTCAATTGTGCACTATTTCTGTAGTGCTTTTGACAACTTATGCCTATTTTACGAATTTGTCTTTTATATATCTGATTGGTCATTTATTATTCCATTCAATGTTTTAGGAAGTATTGGAGAAATTGAAGCCACTTCATCCTTTGCCAGGCTTAATCTTGGAATGGAGGAGAATTACTAATGCAATGTCCAAAGTAGTGTTCCCCCTGCAGCGGGAAAAACACCCATATCCTCAGCTGGGAATGGAGAGGATCTACTCTGTCTCTCACACACACAGTGCTACAGGTAAATGCTGATTTCACTGTGTCCTGTATCAAAGCAAATGATACTTATTGTACAATTCAGTGAATCTTGACACAGAATCTGCATCAATAAATGCTCTCTATTACATCGATCTGTTCTTCAATGGAGTAGAAATGCAACCCGTCAGACCATGAGACATAGGAGCAGAAATTAGGCCCATCGAGTCTGTTCTGTCATTCAATCCCATTCTTCCAATTTCTCCCTGTAAGTCTTGATCCCCTTTATAATCAAGAACCTATCTATCTTAGTTTTAAACATACTCAATGACCTGGTCTCCACAGCTTTCTGTGGCGGTGAACTCCATACATTCCCCACTCTCTGGCTGAAGAAATTTCTTCTCTCTGTTCTAAAAGGTTTTCCCTTTACTCTAAGGCTGTGCCTTCGGGTCCTACCAATGGAAACATCTTCCCAATGCCCACTCTGTCCAGGCCATTCAGTAATCTGTACATTTCAATTAGAGACCCCCTCATTCTTCTAAACTCCATCGAGTATAGACCCAGAATTCTCAAACATTTCTCACAGGTTAAGCAGTTCACTCCTGGGGCCATTCTGTGAATTTCCTGTGAACACGCTCCAGGACCAGTACCTCCTTCCTGAGATATGGGACCCAAAACGGAGCATAATACAGAGGAACCTTGATTATCCGGCATTTGATTATTCAAATTTCAGATTATCTGGCAAGATCGCAGGTCCTAATGCTTGGTTAAACTGTGTTATCCGAACATTCGATTATCTGAACAAAATACTCCTCGCCCGCGTCATTCAGATGATCAAGGTTCCTCTGTACACCAAATGTGGCCTGACCAGTGTGTTATAGAGCCACAAAAGTAAATCCCTGCTTTTATATTTGTCTTCTCAAAATAAATGCCAACATTGCATTTGCCTTCCTAACTACTAACTCAACCTGCAAGTTTACCTTGAAGAATTCTGAACTAGGACTCGCAGGTCTCTTCGCATTTCAGATTTCTGAATTTTCTCCCCATTTAGAAAATAGTCTATGCCTCTATTCTTCCTACCAAGGGACAAGACCTCTCTCACTTTCCCACATTGTACTCCATCTGCCACTTCTTTGCCCACTCTCCTAATCTGCAGCCTCCCTGCAGCCTCAGTGCTACCTGTATCCTACCTATCTTTGTATCATCTGCAAACTTAGCCAGAGTGCACTCAGATCTTTCATCTAGATCGTTAATGTATAAAGTGAGAAGTTGTGGTTCCAACACTGAACCTTGCAGAACAGCACTTTGTCACCTGGCTGTCATCCTGAGAAAGCCCATTTTATTCCCCCCTACTGACTCTGCTTTCTGTCAGACAGCCAAGTTTCTATCCATGTTGGCACCTTGCCTCCAACACCATGGGTTCTTATCTTAACTCAGTGGCCTGTTGTGTGGCACCTTGTCAAAGGCCTTCTTGAAGTCCAGGTAGATAAAATGCATTGATTCTGTTTGGTCTAATTTGCTTGTTACTTCTTCAAAGAATTCTAGCAGATTTGTCAGGCATGACCTCCCCTTGATGAAAGCATGCTGACTCTGCTCTGTTTTAGCATACACTTCCATGTATTCAGAAATCTTATCATTCATGATGGATTCCAGGATCTTACCCACGACCAGGGTTCTGTAATTTCCTGTCTTCTGCCTTACTCCCTTTTTAAACAGGGGTGTCACGTTAGCGATTTTCCAGTCTTCTAAGACCTTCCCTGATTCTAATGATTCTTGAAAGATTACTAACCCCTCCACTACCTTTTCAGCTGTCTCCCTTAGACCTCTGGGGAGTAGACCATCTGGTCCGGGTGATTTATCCACATTCAGGCCATTCAGGTTTTCTAGCACCGTCTCCTTGGTGATAGCTACCGTACCCAGCTCTACCCCTTCACTCTCTTGAATTTTTGAGATATTACTTGTGTCTTCCCCAGTGAAGCCTGACACAAAGTAATTATTCAGTTCCTCAACCATTTCCTTGATCCTCATTACTATCTCTCTAGTATCATTTTCCAGCGACCCAATGTCCACTTTGGCCTCTCTTTTGCTCTTTATATATCTAAAGAAACCCTTACAGTCTTCCTTTATATTACTGGCTAGCTTACTCTCATATTTAATCTACTCCCTCCTTATTTTTTTTTATTGTTCTCTGTTGTTCTTGTAAGCTTCCCAATCCTCTTGTTTCCCACTGTTCTTCACTAATTTATATGCTTTCTCTTTTGCTTTTATGCTGTCCTTGACTTCCCTAGTCAGCCCTGGTTGCCTCATACTCCTTGTACCATGCTTCATTTTCCTTAAGTATGAATCTCTGCTGTGTCTCCTGAATTACTCCCAGAAATTCCTGCCTTTGCTGTTCCACTGTCTTTCCTGATAGGCTCCTCTCCCAGTCAGTTCTACCGAACTCCTCCCACGTGCATCCGTAGTTGCTTTTATTCAGCTGAAGTACTGTTACCTCTGATTTTATCTTTTCTCTCTCAAATTGCAGAGTAATTTCAATCATGTTATGATCACTGCTTCCTAAGGGTTCCTTCACCTTAAGCTCCCTTATCAAGTCTGCCTCATTACACAACACTAAGTCCAGTATTGCCTGTTCCCTACTGGGCTCCATCACAAACTGCTCCAAAAAGCCATCTTGTGGATATTCCACAAATTTCTTTCTTTGCGAACCATTACCAACCTGAGTTTCCCAGGCCACCTGCGTATTGAAATCCCCCAAGATCACTGTGACTTTGCTTTTCCTACACATCTTTTCTATCTCCTAGTGTACCTTGTGCCCCAGCTCCTGCCTGCTATTTGGAGGCTTATACATGACTCCAAATATGTTTTTTTTTTACCTTTTGCGGTTCCTCAATTCTACCCACATAGATTCTACACCATTGGACCCTACTTCGTTTCTAAGTATTGATTTCATTTCATTTATTACAAATGGGGCAACCACCCCTCTGCCCACCTGCCTATCTTTTCGATAGGATGTATATCCTTGTATATTCAGCTCCCAATCCTGCTCCCCTAGTAGCAATGTCTCCGTGATGCCCACCACGCCATACCTGCTAATTTCGATCTGAGCACAAGCTCATTCACCTTATTCTTTATACTGTGTGCATTCAGATATAACACCTTCAGTCTTGTATTAACTGTCCCTCTTCTCACTGACATTTGTTTGTACAGTGTACTTGAAGTTTTATTTCCCCCACCCTCCCATTTAATTTAAACTCCTGTCTACAGCCCTAGCTTTGTAATTCACTCGGGCTCTGGTCCCAGCATGGTTCAGATGAAGACCGTGCCATCCGACCAGGTGCCTTTTTTCCCCAGTACTGGTGCCAATGTCCCATGAATTCGAACCCATTTCTCCCACACCAGTCTTTGAGCCACGCATTTACCTGCTTAATCTTATTGATCTTCAGGAAAGTTTTGAATCCTCTGTAAAATGGACAATGAATACAATTCTGCAAACCTAATTTTAAACAATGAGATGCCACCATTTTGCATTCTATACTTTCCCAGGTGGTTCAACAAAACTTCCTGATTTCATCATTTTGAGTAAAGAGCAGAAAAAAAAAGGACAAAGCAACACAATATGACCAGGCATGCAGTTTTACTGCATTGCAAATGAAATGGACATCTGGCTGAAGTATTGGTTGTGTGAGTCTCACTTCAGTGAGACTTCTGCAGCAATGTAATTGGGCTTTCTGCAAAAAAAAAGCAAGAATAATGAATTTATCCTGAACAGAATGTACCATAATTACATGATTTATCAGAGGATTTCACAAACATTCTTTTGGAATTGATTCTCATGTTAACGAATGAAACATAATGGAAGGTTTTGTGATACTTAATTTCTATTGGCTTTCCTTTGGAATGTTTTCATATGACCTTGATCCCACTCTCCAAAAGCACATCTCTTCTTTGATTAGGTCGGATCAGCTTTATGGAGCCAAACCTGCAAAACGTGCCAAAGGATTTTGAAATTGAAATGCCAACAATGATCAGACAGAGCCCCCCCTCTCAGGGGACAAACAAAGCAGCTGATTCAACACGATTCAGGTACCTCCTCCAAATGAAATCCTCACATAGCTTACCTTCTCTGATGCAAAATAGTGATTTGTTCTTTAGTTGGTGCTTTCGTTCACTTAAATGCCTGTTTACTTATCACTATAATTTCAAAGTGAAAGTACAGAAGAGATATTTATTTCTGTATAGCTATATATAGAGATTATATGTGATAGAAAATTTTGATCTAGAGCCTTCCTTATCTAGCTACATGTAAACATATACATAATATAAAATTTGTAATTTTAAAAGTGCATATTTATATTGATGGTATTCTGCTTGTTTTACTTTCCTGTATCATGTGTTACAGTTCACTTATTTTGTTTTTCTCTTGCTTGGTTCTCAAATCTTTATAACATTTTCTCAACTTTTGCTCCTTTCTTAACTACTGTCTCTGTGACTGTAATAAAGGTTTACAATATATTGTCACCATATGCACAGATTTTGTCTTACAATCAATATCCAAGGCAACACCATCACATTAGTATGTCCTGTCTGACTGCCTGCACAAACAGAACAGAGGTGGCATTACAATGGTATACAATTGAAAGGGAGTCTTCAATATTTACTCAAGAGACCATGAAGTTTCATGGCATCAGATCAAACATGCAAAGGAAGCCTGCTGACTACCGTGGACTGTTTTCCCTTGGCTGATCAATCAGTACACTTCAATGTTGAACACTACTTGGAAGAAGTATCAAGGCCAATAAATGGAGAGAATGGATTCTGGCTCGAGTCTTCAATGACCATCAGCAGGGTTTGCTCAGCAGCACTGGTACTCATTGAGCTGGTCTGGTCCTAAAAGATATTGTTGCTAGACCGGACCTGTGGCAGACGGTGAGGGAACTAATTACAGGGAAAAACATTCTTGATTTCATAATCACCGATCTGTCTTCCTGCCACAAATACATTTGTTGGTGACAGGAGTGACCACCACATAGTCCTTATAAAGACTGTTCTGTATTCACATTCAGGCTATGTTGAATTGTGTGACACTTACTACTGTGCAAAATGGGATAAATTTTGAACTGTTATGAAGATGTAGGCATAATCTACCTTTTTAAAAGAGTTAAAAGTTAGCAAAAACTACCTGTTCTGAAAAAAGATACAATGTAATGTGCTCCATCTACTGGGTATCTAGGTAGCTGGTTGCCTGGAAACGACAAAACAGATTCGAAATAGGCCAATAAGTTTAAATTACCAAACTCCAATCCAGTTTGAATTGAGAATATTGACCATCTTTTAAAAGCCAATGACACAATTGGATGCTTTGGGGGGGGGTATAAGGCAGGGGAAAATTGAACAGTTGGGAGGAGAACGGCCAAGCTGCCAGCATGTAATGACTGTCTGGAAAATAGCTGTCAGTAACCTGTGAAGCAGAACCCCCAAAAAGAAGAAACAAAGACAGGAATACAGAGAAAACTGAAAGCTGCCTGGTTTTGAGATACGATGTTTTGTTCTGTAAATTGCAATCTGGAGTTTTATCGGACTAATATTATAGAAGGCAAGGTAAATGATAGGTTAGAGAGGAGTTGTAAATAGTTGTTAGTTAATTATTCTCTGTTCTATTTTAAGAAATAAAATTGTTAATTTTTACTTTAACTTCTTGGCCTCTCGAATTTTCACAGATTACTGCACAGGATAAATCTTTTCTGTGTTGCTGGTTTACAGTAAGCAGGAGAGTTTACCCTGTGTCATAACAGAACAGGTTTAACAATTGAAGACTGGGCATCGATGAGGTACTGTAAGCCAACAGTATCAGCCAGTGTTGAATGGTTTTTATTATTCATTCTTGAGATGTGGATGTCACTGCCTGGGCTAGCATTTATCGCCCATCCCTTGTTACCTTTGAAAAGGTGGTGGTGAGTTGTCTCCTTGATCTGCTGCAGGCCATTTATTGTAGGGATGTGCAGTAGTAGCTGTGTGTACCATTTACAAAAAGCACTGCAAAAATCCATCAAAGCTTCTTAGTACCTTCCAAACCCATAACTGCTACCATTTAAAAGGGTAAAGGGCAGCAGATTCATGGGAACACCACCACCTGCAAGTTCCCTCCATGTCAGTCACCGTTCTGTCTTGGAAATATATCATTACATTCATAAACATCCAATGCAAGATGCGTTGAAGAAATTGACCGAGGCCTCTTAGACAGCACCTTCTATATTCACGACTACTTCCATCTCAAGGACAGGGGCAGCAAACACCACCACCTGCAAGTTCCTCTCCAAGCCACTCACCATCCTGACTGGGAAATAAATCACCTTTCCTTCAGTGTCACTTGGTCAAAATCTTGGAAGTACTTCATCCTTCCCCAAAACCCCCACCCACCCCAACAGCCTTTGTGGATTTACCTATACTGCATGTTCAAGAAAGTGGCTCGTTATCAAGTGCAGCTCAAGATATTTAATAAATGCTGGCTCAGTCAGTGATGCCCACAGCTCACAAAGTAATTAAAAACATGTTCAACGTCTTAGTCAGATACCTGGGAAGTAAGTTGCAGAATGTTAACAATTTTGAATTTAATGACGGAGGCAGAACGAAATGATGTGGGACCACTAGTAGATGGAGTTGAGTCAGGTTTCAGTTCAGAAGCACCATTTCATAACAGTAGATGGGCAGTTTGTAGCAATTAATAGACTATAATTTTGTCATTAGTAAAAGTCCAGGTTGTGAGAACTGAAGAGAGTTTTTCTTAAATTTTATTTGGTTAACCAAGCTGCAAAAATAAAACTTTACAATCTGTCAAGCCAGATTTCAGTGTGTGATTTGACTTGTCTGGTACTACCATCATTTGGGTTCATAAAATAACCCAAAACAAATGAGCCTTTATCTTGTACTTGAGGTTGTTTCCTGCTCATTATTGTTCCCATGCTTTTGTTTACCATTTTGCAATCTTTCTTAACTTCCAAGGATAATATACTTTATTTAAAAAAATGAAAGCACTGCAGATGCTGGAAATCTGGAACAAAAACAGAAATTGCTGGAACATCTCAGCAGAATTGACAGCATCTGTGGAGTGTGTGTTTTATATCTATGTGTGCTAGGAAATCTTGGGCATTTCAAACATACTTTTAAAACTAACTGATGAACTAAATATCTGTGTTAAACCTAATTTCTAGCTTTTCAATGGTGCAATCTTGACTTTTACAATTGACCTGATCTTTATAATTGCCCTTGGCTTTACCACTGGTTTTATAACTCATTGTGAAATTATACTGTAGGGAACTGTATTGCAGGAAACCTAGAAAATGCAATACTTTTAAATTCTGCCTCATATATTTATGTTTTAGGAAGAGGCGGGTCCGTGGTTTTATGGCATCTTCTCGGCAGGCTATGATGGGTGATGGAAAGAGTGAGAAAGAGCTGTCATTTGCAGTTAGCATAAGACATGCTTTTGTTCCATTTTCAGGTAAATTGTATTTTTTTAAAATAAATAATCAAATGTTAGTTGTGCTATTAACATCCTTAACAAAAAGAACTGGAGTTTAAAAACTGTTTCAGATGTACCAGTATAAGTCCTCAATGAAATGAGTCATCTACACAGAGCTTTGAATTCCAGTTCATGAAAAAACTGCTTTTACACTCAATCTCGATTCAACAAGCAGTTTTGATGTGCAAAGTTTCAGATACATCTTGCTTGTTGAGTTGCTTCTACCAGTTTAGTTTTCTCAATTAAAAAATAAAACCCATTCTAATTGTAAGGCAAAAGCTATTTTTTCTCATTTCAGGAAGTGCTGTAGAAACTCAGCAGTTCTAGGAGCATCTGTGGAGAACCAGAGATCATTAATGATTTGAGCTCAATCTGAGTCATCTTTCCTCAATCCATGCTGGCTGGCTGTTATAGCTCTGCACTCTTTTTGTTTAGATGAATTATTTATGAATTATTACAAGCTGAGCTGGATTTATTTTTTTCCTTTTAAAGGTGGCCTCATTTTGGCAGCAGATTACTCCCAGTTGGAGCTACGAATTCTGGCTCATCTTTCCAAGGATAGGAGCCTTATTCAAGTTCTAAATAGTGGGGAAGATGTGTTCAAGAGCATTGCTGCAGAGTGGAAAATGGTAGATCCAGCAGGAGTGAATGATAGACTGAGACAACAGGCCAAGCAGGTCAGTTGAAGTTTGAAGTAGCTGGGTGTATTATCTGACAACATGAAATCTCCAGCTGGAAACGAAAAAAAGTCATCTTCTATTAAGTGTAATATAGAGTGAGTTTCAATAATGCCATGTTCTTGTGAACATTCTGTGTAGAACTGGCAATATGAACAGTTTTTAAAAAATTGCTTTAGAAGATATTGCTCTACATGCTCCTTCTGGCTCTATAATCATACCAAGATAATCTTGTTGCTTAAAACTAAACAAATATAAATTAGTTTTAACTTCCAAAATCCCAATGTGTTGTATTATCAAACATCAAAGAGATAATTTCTTGGGATGGAAGCTGACACTTTTTGCATCAACTATGAGCCCCTGTTACATACCCTTCATTTAAGAGCCAATTAATTTATTCAACAAAGTATCAAGCCAGGATAGCAACATGAGTTCATGTAGTTTTAAAAGTAAACTATATTGAACAACTCTTGTTATGGCACACACAACTCCTGATGATAGGTCATTGACCTGAACCTTTCTCTCTTCATACATGTTGCCTCAGCTGCTGAGTTTTTCCAGGTTCTGCTGTGTTCTTATTTCAGATTTGCAGCATCCGTTTTCTGCTTTTGTGACAAATTGAAAACAAAAATGCTGGAGATCTCAGTGGGTCAGGCAGCATCCATGGGGAGAGAGAGCAAGCTAATGTTTTGAGTCTAGATAACTCTTCTTCAGAACTGATGTGAAGTGTGCAGGAGGCAGCATTTATGCTACAGAAAGGGTGCTGATGGTGCAGATTAAGTGATAGTAATATGAGACCGGCAGGACAATGGTGTGTCTAACTGTCAAACTGGAAAGAACAGATGGTCCCACTGGTGTTGGGGGAAGGAAGCGAGGACATGGTGACAGCAAATGCAGCCAGTAAAGCTAAAAGAAAGGGAAGGAACGGGGGCGGGTTCACAATCTGAAGGTGATTACGTCTGGAAGGTTGTGAAGTGCTTAGTTTGAAGATGAGTTGTTGTTGCTCCAGTTTGCACTATGATACATTGGAGCATTGCAGCATGCTGAGGACAGATAAGTGGGCAGCTCTGAAAATGTGTTGCTGGAAAAGCGCAGCAGGTCAGGCAGCATCCAAGGAACAGGAGAATCGACGTTTCTGGCATCAGCCCTTCCTGAAGAAGGGCTGATGCCCGAAACGTCGATTCTCCTGTTCCTTGGATGCTGCCTGACCTGCTGCGCTTTTCCAGCAACACATTTTCAGCTCTGATCTCCAGCATCTGCAGTCCTCACTTTCTCCTCACAGATAAGTGGGCATCCAAGCAGGACGCTGTGTTAAAATGAACACTATGGGAAGGTCAGGGTCATGTAACAAACCCAGGTTTGTTTTCAGAAGTCAAATGACCAGAATTCCACAGATCAGTGTCTCTGACAAATGCGGCGCAATTGGCATGCAACACAGTTATCACTTCTGCAGTATTGTGTGCTCAGCAAGTTCTTCGTGTTGAACAGTGAAAGTCTGAAGTCAACCTACCATAGTCTCTGTCTCTGTTTTTTAGTATTTTCTAATCAACCTGCTCAGCGATGTTATTACACACTTCTGGACTTGTGTGGCACTTGAACCAAGGCCTCCTGGCTCAGATATAGGGACAGTACCATTGCACCACAAGATCTTTTTTGTCAGGTATTCACGGGGAGTGATTGTGATTGTGAGCAACTGGTGCTTGTTGATATAATGTTTTAAAAATAGTAACATGAGGTCCTTCTGTTGTAATGATAGTGTCCCAGCCTCTGAATCAGGAGGCCTTCGTTCAACTCCCACCTGCTCTTCGAACATCTTCGAATAGGTTGTTTAGAGAAAAAAAGTAAAATGGTAACATATCAGTCACTGGTGCAATTGGTGAGCACGTTCACATGTTGATTGAAGTTTTGGTGGCTTCAGACCATCTAGGACCCTTATGGTATCGTAGTAGTCTCCTGTCTCTGAGCCAGGTGGTCTGAATTTGAATCCTGTTTGCTTCAGAGGTGTGTAAGAACATCACTGAACTGGTTGATTAGAAAATTAAAAATAGAAAGAGCTGGGTTCAAGTCCTACCTGCCCAAGATTCATTGTAACGTGTCTGAACAAATTGATTTAAAAAAAACAGGGTTCCTAAGGGTACTTATAACGCATTGGTTGTGCTGCTGCCTCTAAACCAAGAGATCTTTATTATATTAAATAATAAGGAGAAAGGGTTTTTAGTGTTACCAAGGTAGAGGACTTTGCCCAGGAATGGTATACAAGGAATTTAATAGGATGAGATAAATATTGATACTCAAAGTGGACAGGTCGAATAGACTACATCCTATGTTGCTGAGGGAATGAGAGGGTTAACATTAGAGATGCAGACCTGAATCTTTCAGTTCTTCTGAGATAGTGTGTTCTGGAGCATTCTAGATATCATATCCATGCACAAAAGAGGAGAGAGATGTCAACCTGGTGATTCTAGCCCAGTCACTTTAATGTTAGGTATGGGTTGTGGGGGCAAAGCTTTTAGAAACAGTAAATTGGAAAAATGTTAGTGTCTACTTTGACAAATGTAGACTAGAAAAGGCGAGCTTGGAATGGATTTAAGGGTAATTCATCTTTGACTAACTTGATTGAGAATTTTGATGAGATTAAAGTTTCATGTCTAAATTTTTAAAAGATGTTTGATACTGTACCACATATTAGGCCTATTGGCAAAATTGAAGGCCATTGGATTTAAAGGGCTGTGGCAGTACTGTTGCAAATTTAACCAAAACAACGGAAAACTGTGCTGTAATGGATGACAGTGTTTTTTGGACTGAAAGAAAGCACACAATGGAGTTAACAAGGTTTAGTACTAGGGCCAGTTCTTTTTATTTAAATATACATAATATTGCTTTGAACTCTGGGGTACAAGGTGTAATTTTGAAATTTGGAAATACTTGGATACAAAAGTTGGAAGTGTGGAAAACAGAACAGTAATAGCAGAGGACAGATTTGGTGGAATGGGTCGGCACATGTCACTGAAATTCAGTACAAAAGTGCTGGAAGAAATAATAAGGAAAGACTGTGCAGGCTAAATGCAATTTTAAAGGGTACACAAATAAGAGTATACACAAATCTTTCAATATAGCATGATAGGTTAACAAAGTATTTGGGTAACGTGACTTCATAAATAAGGCACAGTGAACCAAATAAAGGAAGTTATGCTGAATTACATATAAAATGGCTGGAAGTATTCTAACCAATTATGAGCACTGCATTTATGGGAGAATTTGAAGGTTTTGGAGAGAGTTATTATGAAGTTGAAGGTGTGTACTGTACCTTTAAGAGAGGGTGAAAGCTGGCAAGCACCTGTTAGGCACAAAGTGTACTGGACAATTTGAAGGTGTTACATTTGGGCTGTAATTTAGATATTGAGTTGTTTTCACAACAGTTCAAATTTAACCAATCAGTTTAAATTATGCCCCAAGATACTAAAACCCAATCGAATTTGAATTTTACTGTTCGAACATTTAACCAATGAGAAAATCCGATGTTTTGGGATACAAAAAGCAGGTAGTTTGGACAGTTAGCCAGAGAAAGAGCACCTTCTGCCATTGCCAGACAGACTGCTCAAAAACTCTCCAAAAGGTACCTTTTCAAATGAAAGATCTGTGCAGCAGAAGACCGAAGACGACCCAAGGAGATCTACAAACTGAGGATCAACACTGCTGTCTGGTTTTTGAAAATTGATTTGCTGAAAATTTAATATGGTCTATATCCGATCAGGTAGACAACAAATCTTTAAGACAAAGGAGGCTAAGAGTTGTAAATAAGTGTTGCTTAGTGTTCACTTTTAGAGTTAAAGAATAAAATTGATATTTTTTTAATTAATTAGTGGAATTTGGGTAGTTCTCTGTCATTCATGTTTTAACAGATTACAAGGCGAGTTGAGCTTTTCTGTGTGTTTGGTTTAATTAGCAGAAGGGTTAGTTCCTGTAAGTCGGATATGGAAAGGAGAGTGCTGTGGTCCATGGATGCTGTCTCAGTCAGTACTCTCTACCACTTGTTAGGAAGTCATGTTTCAAAGGACATTGGGCGGCTATGCAGAATCTTAACTCTGGAATTGGGGGTAGAGATCTTATCAGAGGTGTGGGAGGATATTTGGGAGAACATAAGGAAGATTTTAATCTGTAACAGGAGGCAGGCTATACAACTGAAGGTACTCCACAGGGCTCATCTGGCACTGGGGCGGCTTGTGAAATTTTTAGACAGGAGTGTCCACAATGTGCTCCAAATGTAACACAGATATTGGTACTCTTACTAATTGCTTGTGGTCATGCCGCAAGCTTCGTAGGTATTGGGATGCCATAGCGAATATTTTAGAAGATATTTTAGGAATTGAGGTTAAATTGGATCCGGTGTCCCTCCTCTTGGATCTTCCATATCACCCCAGTTTCGACGTGCATGGGAAGAAACTGTTTAATATTCTTTCATTCTGTGCAAGGAAGAACATTCTAATGAGCTGAGTATCGGAGAATCCCCTGGGACATTTGGGCTGGCGTAGATTAGTTATGGAGCACATCCCCCTGGACTTCCTTAGAGTATAGTGCACCGGAAAACAGAACAGCTTTATAGGACTCTCTGAATTATATAGATGCAGACTTGTCAGCTATCTTTATCAGAGCCTTTGTGTAGTCATCAGGGCTATCTCTGGTGGTCCGTGGGCCCCTGGGGGGAAGAATCCTGAACAAATACTGGTTTGCTTACTAATGCTCCTGGTGGTGGGAGCTTTAGTGGGATTGTGCTGAGTGCAGTAACTTAACTGAATATAACTTAAGATGCCTTGGTATAACTTGGTTTAACTTAGTTTTTCTCTCTTAGTTATTTATTGAATTGTAGATTTTGTAGTTTTTTTCTCTCTCTTTCCCCTCAGTGGTTGATGGAGTAGAGTAGTAGTTTGTTTTCTGTTATTGTCATTATATTATAAAGTTGTTATACTATTTTGTATTGATTTTGTAAAAAAACTTAAAATCTTTTTTTCTCAATAAAAATATTTACAAAAAAAAATTAGCAGAAGGGTTTAACCCGTGTTGTAACAGAGTACAGGAGAGATTTATTAGAATTATTCCAGGGATGTGGGAATGCAGTTACACAGGCTGGAGCAGATGGAAATGTTCTTACAGTGGAGAGAGGCTGAAGGAATTTTACAAACGTGTTTAAAATAATTTAAACAGAGCAAATAAAGAGAAGCTATTATCAGTGGTTTAATTGCAATAACCAGAGGGTTAAGAAAGAGAACCAGGTATTAACATAAAAAGCTGTTTTTACATGAGGAGTGATTAGGATTTGGAAGGCACTGCCTGATGAGATTTAATAATAGATTAAAAAGGGAATTGAATAAATTCCATGGGTACAAAAATTGCAGGAATGTGGGGAAAGAGTGGGGCTAAACAGATTCCTCTTCAAAAAGGCCAGTATACACTTGATGGATTGAAAGGCTTTTTTTTCTGTTGCAGTTCCATGGTTCGTTATTTCTCTGGAGCAGATCAGTAGGATTTAGAATCAATTACTTATGATCAAAAAGCTGCTCTAGTTTAGTACATGCATCCGGAAAGTTGTGATCAGTGAGAACTCAATCTCCTTTGTGTAAACTTTATTTCTGTTGTGTCCTTTCCTCCGGTGATGTATGGCTGTTCCCTGAACTCTAATTTGCAGGTCTCCTTTCTTCTTCAGATCTGTTATGGGATCATTTATGGGATTGGAGCCAAGTCTCTTGGTGAGCAAATGGGCCTGGATGAGAATGATGCAGGTCGATACCTAGAAACTTTCAAATCTCGATATACAGGTAAGGAAGCATTCATTAAGATTTTTAGTGATGGTTGGATTTAAAGGAAATATGAATAAACTACTTTTTATTTAATTGATAAAAGATGGCACAATGGGGAAGGATTAGGTTCCTTCAGTAGAGAAAATAACATCACTTGTGACTTTTGCAAAGACGACCAAGAGATCAAGTCAAGTTACTCCACACTGCTGATCTTGAAGTGATGTGTCAGAGTCAGCAGCTTTGAGAGAAAATTACCAAAGTAATTTGAAACTTTTCTTCAGCTGGAGCATAACTTTGGACAAAAACTTTAACTATTGCATATAGGAGATTTATTTTTAAAACTAATTTTAAAACATTGATCATTTTCCACAGGAATTCGGACATTTCTGCATGAAACAGTAAAATGTTGTCAGGAAAATGGATTTGTGCAAACAATTCTTGGCCGGAAACGATACCTTCCAGCAATAAAGGATCCCAATCCACATGTTAAAGCTCACGTACGTATAATAGTTTATAGACCAGTTCAAAGATACCTAACTTTTAATAAACATGCTCCAGTTATGGGAACTTCTGATGCTGTGCAGAGCACCAGACCAAAACATTCCATTTTTGTTTGATGTTATAGATCACAGTGTATTTAGTAAGTTGTGTGTTTTAATTTGTTATGCAAAATACTTCCTATTCTGTTTTGCTGATTCTATAGCTTGGATTTTTATGGTGATTTAGATTACTTCATAAGTATGAAATAAAAACAATATGAAAAGTATTCTGAGTACCTCGAACGACTAACTTCAGATGACCAGGCGATGTACAACTCGGATTAGGATTACCATTGAAAAGACATATAATAAAATCAGATCAAAATGAAGAGTTGTTCAGAACTAAATCTTCTTGTTCTTGCAAGTGTTTAACTTCCCACTTCTGATGTGGATGATGTAGTTGTATCATCTTCAATTGTTGTGTGCAGTTATTCATTGGTGTCCCTCACATACTCCACTTGATGGAGAGAAACTCTTTAGCATTCTCGTTAGGCCAGTTGAGGTGGGGGGGTCAAATCCTATCCACTAATCCCAATTCCCCTTTATTAAAACACAGTCTGGTGAAGCTGTCCATGAGAATTGAAAATTAGTTTCTGTTCAATGATACGTTTTGACAGAGTGGTCTGAACCAGCATTGCATCCTCTGGTCACAGTCTCTGGCCAAATGTAGGATTATATTTGGTTTTAATGTTTCATGTTTGGCTGAATATTTATGAAATGTTATTCTTTGTTACAAATATATTGTGTGTTTGGTGTTGACTGGAATCTAAGTTTTGAATCAGGATCCAACCTGAATCTGACATGCTCTATGAAGGCAGATCTCCTGCCCAAGTAAATCTTACTTTGTTTGGTAGTGATAATACATCTAATTTAAATTTAGTTCAGTGTCAAATTGATTTAAAAAGTGCTGAGACATTATGTTGATTTTTCTAAGTGCATTTAAGATCGAGATGTGGATTGTTCTTTTCTGAAAATTCCTAGTCTTGCTCCTAATTCACACAGCACTAGCTAATTTAACCTATGGGATGCAGTGGGAGATGACTGGGGTCTTCAAGGCAGCAGGTAGTTCAGTGATTAGCACTGCTGTCTCAGAGCGCCAGGGACCTGGGTTCAATTCCACCTTCGGGCGTGTCTGTGAGGGTTTCTTTCAGGTGCTCCAGTTTCCTCCCAGAGTTCAAAGATGTGCAGGGTAGGTGGATCGGCCATGCTAAATTGCCCTTAGTATCCAGAGATGTGCAGGCTAGGTGGTTTATCCATAGGAAATGTTGGATTAAAGGGACCGGGGGAGTTGGGGGTTAGTAGTCTGGGTGGGATGCTCTTTGAACGGTTGGTGTTGGCTCAGTGGGCCTTCTGGCCTGCTCCCACACTGTAGGGCTTTGATGAAGTAGATTTAACTTTTCTCCATAGTTCAATATGAATGCCTTTGATTTTCAAAGATGGTATTGGGTGTACTTTGTACATGGAGCCTGTGCTGTTAATAAATCAGTTTAATAGCAATAGCTGTGGCTGTTTTCACAGTTAGGTGTAAATGAGGCTTTAGCCACGTAAACCTAACTATCATCACAACGTGGTCTGGTCTATTGCACAGGTATTCCTGATTCTAATCGAAATGTTGTTGCTGTGTGAGAAATCCGGTGTTGTTTATAGATCTATGGATGACACCTTTTTTGCAAAAGTGTGCTAGTTATTACAGACATTTCAGGAATGCCCTTTTAAATACGGACTGTGATTTCTATAAACTGAAATTTACTTTGTTGGAATTTCTGAATTTCAAGAGGCTAGTTGTGAGTTTGTGGCTAAATGTCATATTTAGTAATAAAACTAACTTTTTCAAATTTAAAATCAAGCCATATTTGGCAAATAATACCAAGCAGTCTTAACTACCCCCTGAAATGGCCAGCAAGCCACTTGGTGTAATAGTCGCTAGAAAATTGCAAAAAATGAAATTGGATGCCCATCTGGCATAGACTAGGCACTGGAAACGACAACAGCAAACACAGCGTTACTGAGTCTGCAAAGCCCCCCTTACTCATTGTAGGCACATGGCAGGGTACCACACTAGGGATGGGCAATAAATGCTGGCCCAGCCAGCAATGCCCATGTCCCACAAGAGAACAAAAAATAAATTTAAGTTGCACAGTTGTACTATGTACAGTACAATAATCAGAATCTTATTCTGATTGTAAACAATTAACAGGGCATCAGCTGGTTGAAATCCAAATTGGAAAGTATCTTTTCATAGTTAGATTTTGTACAAAAATCCAGATGGCCTTTCAATTAGAACCCAATTCAATGCTGCCAGTTAGCTTGTAGGCTAGGTATTGATGCCCACTCATAAAGCCTCATTCTGGTCATTCCATCCCAACAGGCTCAACGTCAAGCAGTGAACACCACTGTTCAAGGATCAGCGGCTGATCTGGTAAAAATAGCTACTGTTAATGTTCAGAAACGATTGGAGGAGGCCTTTCCATCTGTTGCTAAATCACATGGTCACTGGAAAAGCAAGCTTCAGGAAGACAAAAATATGGGTTAGAACTTTGCTTTATTTCTTTTTTTATGTCTCCTTCCACCTTCTGTTATTAGATAGCTCACTGTTTCTACTGAGTTTTCTATTATTCCAGTCCCATTATCCAGTGTTACTGGACTGGAGATGACATACTTGGTGGATCCTGATGACTATGTTCAGACTAGTTTATCCTGATGTGATAAACTCTATTCCCAGAAGGTGCTGCAGCAAAACAACCGACAGCATTCTTTATCACCACAGCTTTAATTTCAGTTGAGGTGATAATACAGTTAGAACATAGACCATTACAGGCCCTTCAGCCCTCGATGTTGCACATCCTTTTATCCTACTCTAATGTCAGACTAACCTACATACCTTTCATTGTACTATCATCCATATGCCTATCCAAGAGTCACTTAAATGTCTTTGTATCTGACTCTACCACCACTGATGGCAGTGCATTCCATGCACCCAGTACTCTGTAAAGACATCTCCCCTAAACCTTCCACCAATTACCTTAAAATGATGCCCCCTTGTGATAGTCATTTCTGACCTGGGAAAAAGTCTCTGGCCACTCAATCTCTCTATGCCTCTGATTATCTTGTACACCTCTATCAAGTCACCTCACATTCTTCTTTGCTCCATTGCAAAAAGCCCTCAACATTTCTTCATAAGACATGCCCTCCAGTCCAGGCAGAATCCTGTTAAAATTCCTCTGCATCCTCTCTAAAGCTTCCAAATCCTTCCTATAATGAGGCGACTAGAACAGAACATAATATTCCAAATATGGTCGAACCAGGGCTCTACGGAGCTGCAGCATAACCTCACAGTTCTTAAACTCAGTCTCCCTGCTAATGAAAGCTAACACACCATACTCCTCCTTGACAACCCTATCAACATGGGTGGCAACTTTGAGGAATCTATGGACGTGGACCCTAAGATTCCTCTGTTCCTGCACACTGCCAACAATCCTGCCTTTAACCCCGGATTCTTTATTCAAATTTGATCTTCCGAAGTGAATCACTTCACATTTTTCCAGGTTGAATTCCATCTGCCACTTATCAGCCCAATTCTGAGTCCTGTCAATATCCTATTACAACCTACAACAGCCCTCCTTCACTGTCTACCACTCCAGCAATCTTCGTGTCATTGGCAAACCTACTAACCCACCCTTCCACTTCCTCATCCAAGTCATTTATAAACATCACAAAGCGCAGAGGTTCCAGAACCAATCCCTGCGGAACACAAGAGGTCACCAAGCTCCAGGCTGAATACTTTTCATCTACTACCACCCTTTTTCTTTTATGGGCCAGCTAATTTTGTATCCAGACTGGCAGATTTCCCTGTATCCCATGCCTCCTTACTTTCTGAATGAGCCTACCATGGGGGGCTTATCAAACACCTTGCTAAAATCCATGTGCACCACATCCACTGCTCTACCTTCATCAGTGTGTTTTGTCATGTTCTCAAAGAATTCAGTAAGGTTTGTGAGGCATGACCTGCCCCTCACAAAGCCATGCTGACTATCTCTAATTAAGCTATGGTTTTCCAAGTAATCATCAATCCTGTCTCTCAGAATCCTCTCCAATACTTTACCCACCACAGATGTGAGGACTGACTGGTTTGTAATTCCTGGGATTATCTCTATTCCCTTTCTTGAACAAGGGAATAACATTTGCCATCCTTCAATCATCTGGCACTACTCCAGTGGATAGTGAGGATGAAAAGATCATCGCCAAAGGCAATCTCTTCCCTCGCTTCCTGTAGTAACCTAGGTTATATCCTATCTGGCCCAGGGGATTTATCTGTCCTCATGATTTTCAACATTTTCAGCACATCCTCCTTATTAACATTAACCTGTTTGAGCACATCAACCTGTTTCACACTGTCCTCAGAAATGTCAAGGCCTCTGTCAGTAGTGAATGCTGAAGCAAAGTATTCATTAAGGAGCTCCCCTACCTCCTCCGACTCCAGGTGCAAATTCCCTCCACTATCCCTGATCGGCCCTACCCTCACTCTGACCATCCTGTTGTTCCTCACATAAGTATAGAATGTCTTAGGGTTTTCCTTAATCCTACCTGCTAAAGTACTTTCTAGCTCTCCTAAGTCTGTTTTTCAGTTGCTTCCTGGCTACCTTGTAGCCCTGTAGAGCCCTGTCTAATCTTTGCCTCCTCAACCTTAAGCTTCCTTCTTCCTCTTGACTGGATGTTCCATATCTCTTGTCACCCAAAGTTCCTTCACCCTCCCATCTCTTCCTTACCTCAGTGGGACAAACCTATCCAGCGCTCTCACTAAGTGCTTCCTAAACAACCTCTGCATTTTGATCGTGCATTTCTCTGAGAACATCTGTTCCCAATTTAGGTGCCCCAGTTCCTGCCTAATGGCATTGTAATCCCTTCCTTCCCCAATTAAATACTTTCCCACACCTCCTATTCCTCTGCATGAGTATAATAAATGTCAGGGAGTTGTGAGCACTATCACCGAAATGCTCCCCACCAAGGGATCTGATACCTGGCATGGTTTGATGCAAAGCACCAAATCCAATATGGTCTCCCCTCTAGGCAGCCTCTCTACGTATTGAGTCAGGAATCCTTCCTAGGCACACCTGACAAAAAAAGCTTGATCTAAACTATTTGAACGAAGTAGGTTCCAATCAATATTAGGGAAATTCAAGTCACCCATGGCAACAACTCTGTTACTTCTGCACCTTTCCAAACTCTGCCTCCCAATCTGCTCCTCCATGTCTCTGTTGCTACTGCGGGTCTGTAGAAAACTCCCAATAAAGTGACTGCTCCTTTCCTGACTTGCCCCATACTGACTCTGTAGACAATCCCTCATCGATGATCTCTCTTTCTGCAGCTGTGGTACTATCCCTGATTAGCAATGCCACTCCTCCACCTCTTTTGCTTACCCACCCCCAGTTCCTTTTGAAGCATCTAAACCCTGGAACATCCAACAACTATCCATGATATCCAAGACTCCATAATGGCCACAACATCATAGTTCCAAGTAATGATCCATGCTCTGAGTTCGTCACCCTTATTCCTGATACTACTTGCATTAAAATAGACACACCTCAACCCATCACATTGGCTGCACCTTTGCCCTATCAAGTGCTTATCCCTCCTGACAGACTCTCTCCATGTTGTATCTGCCTGTTTTACTATCTACTCTATATCTGATCCGTAGCTCAGGTTCCCACCCCCCACCAATCTAGTTTTAAACTCTCCAGAAGAGTTCTAGCAAACCATCTGGGTGCCCCTCCAGTTCAGGTGCAACCCGTCTTCTTGTATAGGCGTCACCTTCTCCAGAAGGTATCCCAGTGATCCACATATCTGAAGCTGTCCCTCCTACACCCCTGCAGCCATGTTTCATCTGCACTCTCTTTCTGTTCCTAGCCTCACTAGCACGTGGCACCGGTAGCAATCCTGAGATTACTATTCTGCTCGTCCTGCCTTCTAGCTTCCAACCTAATTCCTTATATTCACTTTTCAGGTTCTCCTCCCTTTTCCTAGCTATGTCTTTGGTACCAATGTGTACCACGACATCTGGCTGCTCAACCTCCTCCTTAAGAGTCCTGTAGACACGGTCCGAGACATCCCTGACCATCATCCCATACCATCTGAGAGTCTCGTTCGCACCCTTGGAATTTCCTGTCTGTCCTTCTCACAATTGAATCTTCTATCTCTTTCGCTCTCCTATTCTCCCCCCTTCCATTCTGAGCCATCGAGTCAGGCTCAGTGCCAGAAACCTGGCCACTGTGGCTTTCCCCTGGTAGGTAAACCACCCCACCCACGCCAACAGTATCCAAAATGTTATTATTGAGGAAAAAGGCCACAGGGGGTCCCTGCACTGTCTGTTCCCTTTCTCTCTCCTGTCACCCAGTTACCTTTATCCTATAACTCAGTATGACCATCTCCCTATAACTCCTCTCTATCACCCCCTCAGCCTCCCGAATGATTTGAAGTTCATCCAGCTCCAGTTCCCTAACTCAGCCTGTGAAGAGCTGGGGTTGAGTACGCATCTCGCAATTCTGGGAAGGCAAATATGTGCCATTCGTATTTTTTACTGCACACCTTTTTATTGCCCCCTGCCCATGGTGTTTTCTACCTTGTTAACTACTGCCTAACTTTGGATGGTAGGACCTTAATTCCTTTGAGTTGGAACTGAATACTTTCTATTCAGATTGAATTGATTGAGGGCTACGAATTTGCTGCTCTGAATGTGAATCACCAATTCCAGCTGATACAGGCCATCCAAAAGGCAGGTTTAAAAAAAAACTGAGCTTCAGTTCAGCTGAAGTTGCTAGTGTGATGCTGTGCTGTCATTTCATTATGTGGCAGATCCCCAGGATCAGAAATGAGCCCCTGATTATGGCTCCCGCTGTACTGCAGTAAAGAGACAGCAGAACACTGTCTTTGCAAGGAGTCGAGGGGGAAACTGATTTAATTAAAAGCAATTTTCAGGAATTGTATTTCAGATTTATGAAAAGTTTTTTAAATTAGTTAAATCGTTTAAATCTCTATTTTCTATTATAAAATTATTTATTTAATATGCACATAGTGTATTATACTGCTTCTATTCACTCCCTCCTAATTCTCCACAGGAGGAACATGTCTCTGACAACACTCCCTTTTAAACAGTCACCTGCAGTTCTTACATGAAGCAATTACACCTTTTTGTGTTAAATTTAAAGAATAAGTAGAGTTTCTGGGACTCTAAGGCAACCGTACAATCAGCCAATATTTGGATCTACTTCGTGTTCCAGGGTTTAACAGAATCTTCAGCCTCAAAATATTTTTTAATTTTTGGAAATTTTAGGAATTTATTTAAATTGTCACACACTCGTTGGTAGGCGATGTGGCTTTGTGCTCAGGAATTGGTAGCTAGGGCTATGGGATAATGGTTATGTATAAGCTAATCTTCCTCGGATCTCCTTGTATATAAATTCACTTGCTCACACCAATGTCACCGATGGAAGGAATGCCTTCGCATGAACAAAGTGACTCCGGTTCTTGCCTGTGTTCTTTAGCATTAGAAGAAATGATCGGAAATAAAAGTTTTTGGCAGGTGTGTTCTCCCTTGAAATTCAGACAGAAGTTAGGGTCTAACTCCACCCAATATTATAAATGCATCAAACTCTGATAACATTGAGAACTCTGAGAAGGTTGAATTGGGATTGTAATCAACTTGAACAAAGTAGTTGGTGGATATGTAATATCAGATTCTTTGATATTTGTCTCCAAATGTAGATATGATTCAAAGGAAAAAACGGCGAGAACTATACCAACCAAATTGTGGAGGTTTTTTCATTTTACAGCTACACGACGAACTGCTTTATGAAGTTGCGGAGAATGACATGATACAGGTAGGGAAAGTGAAGAGTTTGTTAATTTAGTTCGTATGATCATTTTTGTCAATGTTCATTTCAGTCTCTATAGATGTAAGAGAACGGAAAATGAGAAAATGGAACACTGAGTTGTGCAATGGATACAAAAGAAAGGATGAAATAATGAATCCATGTGACTCATTAATGGCCTCCTACACGGAATGCTTTCTTGTTTTAAATAATTTTTAATAATTTGGTAGGACATGTTTTGATAGACCTCCTGTCATCAGAGCACCATAAGAGTAGGGTTGGGGGAAACCTCTTCATTTATTTTTGGGATTTCCTCAGAATACAAAGAAGACAGCAGCTGCTATGGGAACATGACTCAGATATTGGGTTAACTTGCAAAGAGGAACAGCATTCTCTGCAGGAAAAACACAGCTTGTTTCCATATTGGATATCATTGAAGCATCTAAAGATAGGATATTAGCCTGAGGAACTCATGAGGTGATATCTGTGGCTGACATGATTGACTCCCAACAACCATAGCCAACTTTGTTTGTACTGGATATCACTCCTACCAACCCAAAGTCCTGTTTCCCCACCCATTGTGTGTTAGGACCCCGTGATGCCACACTTGATCAAATGCAGCCTTAATATCAACAGTAGTCACTGTCATCTCACATCTTGAGTTCAGGTCTTTTATCCATGATTGGAAAAAGCTGTAATGAGGTCAGGGACCAAAACCGAGCGTCAATGAGTGGTTTGCATGTGGATATACAAATTAGAAGCAGGCAAAGGCCACTACTTCCTCACATCTGCTTGATCATTCAATAAGGTCATGGTTAATCTGATTACTCCACGTGCCTGCCTATCCCAAAAAGTTTTCATCCTTTTGCTTATCAGGACGCTATCATCCTCTGCTGTGAAATATTCAAAGATTCTCTTCCCTTGAAGCAGAGTTCCAAGGACTCGGTGCCCTTTGTGAGAAAATAAATGCCTTGTCTGACTTAAATGACTGATCCACAGCTCTACATTCTCATACAAGAGGAAACATCCTTTCCACATGCACCGTCAAGATTCCTTCAGATCTTCTAAGCTTTAATCCAGTTATCTCATTGTTTTTCTGAAGCCCAGTGGTTATAAGCCTAGCCTATTAAACCTCTTCTGATTAGACAACCTATCATTCCAGATGCTAGTTCAGAAAAGGTTTAGTCGACTGCTTCCGACTCATTCACATCCTTCCTTAAATAAGAAATGTAGTATACAACTCCCAAAGTCTTCTCACCAATGCCCTGTATAACTGACGCCAAACCTATTCAATGCCCCTTTCAATAAATGGTAATATCCTATTACTTATTAGCCTTTCTAGATAGCTCAGATCCTCCAACCCTGGCAACATCCTTTTAAATCTTTTCTGAACCCTTTCAAGTTTCACAACATCTTTCCGATAGGAAAGAGAACAGAATTGCACACAATATTCCAACAGTGGCCTAACCAATGTCCTGTACAGCCGTAACATGACCTCCCAACTCCTGTAGTCAACACTATGAGACCAATAAAGGAAAGCATACCAAACGCCTTCTTCACTAACCTATCTACCTGCGATTCCACTTTCAAGGAGCTATGAACCTGCATTCCAAGGTCTCTTTGTTCAGCAACACTCCCCAGGACTTTACCATTAAGTGTATAAGTCCTGCTAAGATTTACTTTCCCAAAATGCAGCACCTTGCATTTATCTGAATTAAACTCCATCTGCCACTTCTCAGCCCATTGGCCCATCTGATCAAGATCCTGTTGTAATCCGAGGTAACCTTCTTCGTTGTCCACTACACCTCCAATTTTGGTGTCATCTGCAAACTTACTGACTGTACCTCTTATGCTCACATCCAAATCATTTATATAAATGACAAAAAGTAGAGCACCCAGCACTGACCCTTGTGGTACTCCACTGGTCACAGCCCTCCAGTCTGAAAAACAACCCTCCACCACTACCCTCTGTCTTCTACCTTTGAGCCAGTTCTGTATCCAAATGGCTAGTTCTCCCTGTACTCCTTGAGATCTAACCTTGCTAACCAGTTTCCCATGGGGATCCTTGTCGAACACTTTACTGAAGTCCATATAGATCACATCTTCCACCCTGCCCTCATCAATCCTCTTTGTGACTTCTTCAAAAAACTCAATCAAGTTTGTGAGACATGATTTCCCACGCACAAAGCCACGTTGACTATCCCTAATCAGTCCTTGCCTTTCCAAATACATGTAAGTCCTGTCCCTCAGGATTCCCTCCAACAACTTGCCCACCACCGACGTCAGGCTCACTGGTCTATAGTTCCCTGATTACTGGCTGCTTGATTATTGAACTGATGAAAAAGAAAGTGAGGACTGCAGATGCTGGAGATCAGAGTTGAGGGTGTGCTGCTGGAAAATCTCAGCAGTTCAGGCAGCATCTGAGGAGCAGGAGAATCAATGTTTTGTGCATAAGCCCTTCCTGATGAAGGGCTTGTGCACGAGGTTTCGGTTCTCCTGCTCCTCAGATGCTGCCTGACCTGCTGTGCTTTACCAGCACCACACACACAACTCTGTTGATGTACTGGGCTCCCCATTGTTAATGATGGAGATATTTGTAGAGCCTCTTCCTCTGGCGAATTGTTTAATGTTGTGCTTTTGTCAATTCATTTGTGTCTCAGAATAAGAAATTAGAAATCACAACTTGTATTTAAATTGGATAAGTTTTATTTTTCTTTATATATTCAAATCAATTGAGATTTTTTTCCAGCCACACCTAAAATGGGCTCTGTGGCTGAGAGCATCTCGGTGGGCTGTGCTGTTTTGGCATTTGTTCTAGGATTGACCAATGTCAGATACAAACCATGAAGATATGTCCTATTCTGGTGAGGCAATTAATTTTCTCATTTAGATGTCATCAGGTCAGCAGTTTAAACTGGATCAATCTTAATTCAATTTAAGTTCTTCTTAAGTTTCACCACCTATGCTGCAGAATACTCCAATAAATTACGTCATTGTTGATTTTCTGTTTAAAGTTTTGCTTATTGCTGTAGAGAATACAGCCCTCTAAACATTGTTAATTAAGGTGATCAGATTTTCTGTTCTGTTTTCTCATTTTCTGCCTTTCCTCAGATTGCTCAGATTCTGAAAAACGAAATGGAAAACACCATGAAGCTGCTGGTGAAACTTTGTGTTAAAATAAAGGTTGGTCCCAGTTGGGGGAACCTTCAAGATTTGGACCTGTAGTGAAGAACTTGCCAGATTTGAAAATATGGACTACTTCCTTGTGTATTTATTTTGGAGTGTTGGACACATGGCTTATGATTGGTGCTATTTAATATTCAGCGTAGAAAATGAAAGAGTTAATATGGGTTTACTTTGAATGTGAATACCTTGTTAAATAAATCAAAGCTGAATCATTCAGCTCTCAGTCAATTGCTGATAATTAAGGTGAATAATATTAATCAAGTTAACCAAAATATTTTATCACTGTGAATTGCTGAATGCTTTACAAAAACGCATCTATTTATTTGTACAAAATTCAATGAAATTGAATGTAGTATTCTTGGATGAATTCAGTGGAGACTGTTTAACAGGGAGGTTCGAAAACAAAAGTCATTTCTATGCCAGGAAATACTTGAATGTCCCAGCTCTTTGTCTTAGCTTCATGTCATTTAATTAATGCAAAGTAACTTTCAAAGAGACAGACATTTTAAATCATCTACAGAGTATATAGTGGTGTCTCACATCTATTCAATTACCAGTTTTTCACTTTTGTAACTAAGTACAGAATGAGAGCTTTGAATAAATGTGATTTGTCTCAATTTCTTTATGGGAGAGTGAATCTGCTACACAGAATATCATGGCAACACCACCATTGCTGCTTTATACTTGGAGTTATGCTTTTGATTATAAAGTGAACTGATTAACTAGTTTTATCCTCTTTGGGTGGATAATTATTGCATTGTAATTAACTCCAACAATTGATGTGATTAATTGGTAAAACTCATACCAAGGAACTGAGAGTTACTTTGGTATAGGAATGTCAGTGACTCTAAAAGCAGTCAAACTATCAGACACCTTTCCTCTGCTCGGGTGTGGATATTCTAAATTGCTTGTATATTTATTTATTGTCAACCATTAAATGGTAGTTAAGAAGCTCAGCTTGTAGTGATCAGACTGTGTTCAAGATGAAAGTATTGTGTAATTATGAATTGACGAATTTAGATTAAGTGGAACACATTATTTATTGTACAATTGAAATGTCTGTGCTCAGCCTCTTTGGCAGCATCTATAGTGAGAAAGTGTTAACATTTCAGGGTGATGAAAGATCATCATCCGGAATTGTTCACTATTTCTCTCTCCAAGGACATGGACAGACCTGAGTAGTTATAATTTTTTTTTGTCATTTCAGATTCCCAGCCTTTGCATTATTTTAATTTGACATTGTTGAATTGTCTGTAGCTGTTAACATAACATTATTGTTATGACTCAGATCTGTTTAAGGTGACATATTCCTCTGCATATATTTTATCTTTTTTTGAATAAAGATTATCTTTAAATATGGAAAATCAGTTTTGTGAACAGTACTTAAAAACAACTAATCTCTTATGATAAGTTGAAAGCGTTTCTTCTAACAGCTGTACATTTTGTCAAACTAGACAAAATATTTTATTAAACAAGATGTTTTGTTCAATATTGGGAAATAAGGCAGGTCAAATGACTGACTTGGCAATGGGGGAGCACTTTGGGGCCAGTGATAATAATTCTATTAGTTTTAAAATAGTTATGGAAAAAGATAGACCTGATATAAAAGTTAAAGTTCTAATTTGGATTAAGGCCAATTTTGACGGTATCACACAAGAACTTTCAAAAGTTGATTGGGAGAGGCTGTTCGCAGTGAAAGGGACATTGCAAAGTGAGAGGCCTTCTAAAATGAGATTAGGAGAGTCTTGAGATAGTATGAAACTAAGAGTGTGAAGGGCAAGACTGGTAGGGTGTAGGGAATGCTGGATGACTGGAGAAATTGAGGCCCTGGTCAAGAAAAAGGGGGAGGCATATGGCAGTTATAGTCAGCTGGGATTCAGTGAAACCTTGGTACAAGGGCAGGAGAAGTATACTTGAGGTAAATCAGGAGGGCAAAAGCTGGACATGAGATAGATTTGGCAAATAGGGTTAAGGATAATCCAAAGAGATTCTTTAAATACATTAAGGGCAAAAGAGTAAGTAGGGAGAGAATAAGGCTCCTTAAAGATCAACAAACCTGCCTAAGTGTCAAACCACAGGAAACAGTTGATATACTTGGAGAAATAAACAATGATATCTTGAAAAGTGTCCATACTGGAAAAGGAGGTGCTGGATGTCTTAAAATGCCTAAAGGTGGATAAATCCCCTGTACCCAATCAGGTGTACTCTAGAACTTTGTGGGAATCTAGGAAAGCGATTGCAATGTCCCTTGCTGAGATATTTGTATCATCGATAGCCATGGGAGAGGTGCCAGAAAACTGGAGGCCAATTTGGTGTCATTTAAGAAAGGTAGTAAGAAAAAAAAACAGGGAATAATAGACCAGTGATGTCAGATGTAGGTAAAGTGTTTAATTTGAGGACAGGATCGACATCATTTGGAAAGGCAAGGATTGATTAGAGATAGTTGACATGGCTTTATGCATGAGTTACCATGTCTTGCTAACTTGATTGAATTTTTTGAAGAAATGACAAAAGGATTGAAGGCAGAGCAGTGGACCTTGTCTATATGAACTTGAGTAAGGAGTTTGAGAACCATGATAGACTGGTTAGCAAAGTTTGATATAATGGAATCCAGCAGGAACTACCCAATTGCTTTTCATCATTTGTATAAATGATTTGAATATGAATATAGGAGGTATGGTGAGGAAGTTTGCAGATGACACTAAAATTGGTCATGTAGTGGACAATGAAGCAGGTTATCGCAGAGTACAATAGGACCTTGGTTAGATGGGCTGAGGAAGGGCAGATAGGGTTTAATTTAGAAAAATGTGAGGTTTTGCATTTTGGAAAAGCAAATCAGGACAGGACTTATATATTTGTAGGGTTCAGGGGTGCAGGTGCATAGTTACAGGGAGACAGGGTGGTGAAGCTGTATGGTACCCTTGCCTTCATTGAGTATAGGAGTTGGGATGGCATGTTACTGCTTTACAGGACATTGTTTCGGCCACTTTTAGAATACTGCATATAATTCTGATCTCCCTGCTATAGGAAGGATGCTGTGAAACTTGAAAGTATTCAGAAAATATTTATAAGGATACTGCCAGGATTGGAGTGTTTGAACTATATGGACAGGCTGAATAGGTTAGGGCTTTTTTTGCCAAGAGTGTCAGAGGCCGAGGGGTGGCCTTAACAGAGGTTTATAAAATTGTGAGGGGCATGGATAAGGTGAATAACCATGGTCTTTTTCCCAGAGTAGGGGAGTCCAAAACTAGAGGGCAAAAGTTTAAGGTGAGAGGGGAAAGATTTAAAGGGACACTGAGGGGCAACTGTTTCATGCAGAGGTTGGTTCATGTATGGAACAAGCTGCCAGAAGTTATAACATTTAAAAGTCATCTGGACTGGTATATAAATAGGAATGGTTTAGAGGGAGGTGGGCCAAATGCTAGCAAATGGGACTAGATCAGTTTAGGATAGCATGGACGAGTTGGACAGAAGGGTTTGTTTCCATGCTGTGCAACTCTATGACTAAACAAAAATACTATTTGAAAGTACTGATGACTTCTTCACTTCTGTTTATCTAAGTATATGTTATAGCTTCTTCCTTCTATTCCACAAAATATTGGTTTGTGATGCGAATAAGGATGCATGGACTATGGTGGTTCACAAGTCACAAGGAAAACTTAACCCTTTTAATTTATGGTTACCAATATAATAACTGAATTAATCTCTTTAATATTTTCCTTTCATGTTCCATCATCATCACCAACCATGCCACAGCATGGAGGTGCAACAAAGTTAACAATCACACAACACCAGGTTATAGTCCAACAGGTTTATTTGGAAGCCTGATGAAGGAGTGGTGCTCCGAAAACTCGTTTCTTCCCCCAAATAAACCTGTTGGTCAATAACCTGGTGTTGTATGATTTTTTTTTGTAAATATTTTTGAGTAAAAAGACTTAAAATTTTTTACAATATTGCAAAATCACTACAAAATAGTATATCCAACTTATAATATAATGACAATAACAGAAAATACTACTACTACTCTACTGCAAAAACCACTGGAAGGAGAGAGAAAATAAAACCTACAAGAGCTACAATTCAATAAATAAGTAAGAAAAAATTAAATTTAGGGCTCTTCCCCACCCCCCCCACCCAGGTGCCCCCGACCACTAGACACAGCCCTCAGGTCTACACGAAGGTCCTGATCAGTATAGCTGACAAGTCTGCATCTTTATAGTTTAGAAAGGGCTGCCCTAGCGCCCGGACACCGAAGCACGCTCCTCTCTATTTCCGACGTATAGGAATCTTTTTCTGAATAAAATCCATAACCTGAAAGTAATGAAAGAGATCCTTCCTAGATAGCTCATATTTCTGACTCAGCTGCTCAAAACACATCATGACCTCCCTGTCAAATAGAACTATCAAACAGGAGACTCCTCTAGACTTTCAGAGCTTAAAGCCAGAGTCCATCGACCCTGGTCGAATCCTAACATTCCCACCAAGGGAGTGAAAGGGGAAGTATTTTTGTAAGTTGCCCTCACCTTTCTGAATCATTCTTCATGCTTTAACTGTGTTAAGGACAATCGGATTTCTGCAATGGTCCATAACAGTCCTCCATTGTCTGTAAACAACAAATTGATGAGGGGGCATTTTGCCCGGGAGGCCTCGATGTCCAACCAAATTAATCGTGGGTCCTGGCAGGCCCAGTCAGCCACACAGGATAGTAAGGAACTCAATTGATATTTCTTAAAATCCAGGAAATCCAAACCCCTCATCCCCTGTGGAAGCTCAATTTGGCAAGGTTAATAAGACTGGCCTGTGATGCCAGATGAAAGATCCAAGCCAACTGTAAAGCCTCTGTAGTGTTCTGCCTAGGCAGCATCAAAGACAGCATTCGCATGGGATATCATAAATGAGGAAGAACATTCATTTTGGCCAGAGCTATCCTACCCAACCAGGTTATCAGAAGATCCTCCCAGTGCTGAAAGTCCTGCTTTATCTTCTCTAGCCACTGCACAAAATTAGCTTTATATATTTGATTGAAGGCAGGGGTGATTAAAAAAAATGTCGAAATACAGGAAACCTCCCTGTGACCACCTGAAAGGGATACAGGTTCCATCTCAAAATCGGATATTCTAGTAAGGCTCCCTTACAGGCATGGCCTCCGGCTTCATAAAATTAATTTTATACCCTGAAAACAAACCAAATAATCACACTTATAAAATGGGGCATAGATGTCATCGGATCAGTTAAGAAGAGAACGTCATGTGCATAGAGGGTGATCTTATGCCTGCCTGACCCTACCTCTGGGGCAGTTATGTTGGTATCCCTCTGGATGGCGTCCACCAGTAGCCCAATCTCCAATGTAAATAATAGTGGTGAGAGAGGGCACCCTTGACAGCTGCCTCTGCCAATACTAAATTTATCCGACTGTATACCATTAGTGAGAACCGCTGCTTTAGGATCACTGTGTAACACTGCCACCCACCTGGCAAAAACCCCTCCAAGACCAAACCGCTCCAGCACATAAAAGAGGTACGGCCACTCCACCCAGTCAAACACCATCTCTGCATCCAGGGAGATGACCAAGCTCAGAATCAACCCTTGCTGGCACATCTGGACCATATTTAATACTCTTCAAATATTATTAGTAGACCTATGATTTTTAATAAAATCTGTCTGGTCCCCTTTTACAATGAAAGGCAAAACCCTCTCCAACCTTAACACCAGCATTTTCGACAGAAGTTTAAAATCCACGTTCAGTAACGATATGGGCCTGTACAAAGTGCAATACTCTGGGGCTTTCTCTTTTTTAAGAATAAGAGAAATATTTGCTTCTCTCAGAGGATAGGAGGTGGTCCTGATGTACATATCCAACAGTGGCCCAGCCAGCTTGTCTGTAAACTCCTTATAAAACTCACTTTGAAATCCATCTAGTCCGGGTGCTTTATTACTCCTCACCACCTCCTATATTTCCCGAATTGTCAGGGGGTCATTCAGAAAGGACGCCTGCTCTGAAGTTACACCCAGAAGATCCAGGGTCTTAAAAAAAAGGATTCCATCTTCATCAATCTGTCCTCACAGCCCTCTGATCAGTACAGTTCAAAATAAAACTTTCTCAATGCTGCATTAATCTTTTTGGCAGTGCAAGTAAGAGTACCAACACTCTCTCTGATGGACGTAATAGATTGGGGGCATTCTTTTTTCTGGCCAAGTACGCTAGATTATCTACCTGGTTTATCACCACACTCAAATAATCTCTTTCGGAAACAAAGATTTCCCTCCTTGCTGTCTGGGTGTGTGCAGCATTCAAAGTAGCCCTGAGGGGTGTAATCCGCTGCAGTTGAGTTACAGACGGTCTGTCAAAGTATGCTAACTCATCTGCAGGTGAGCCTCGAGCAAATGTTGCTGTTCTCCTCACTGCCACTTCGGGGTCGCAGAGTAAGAAATAATCATATCCTGTGCATACGCCCTGGCAGTCTCCCACAGCAGTGATGCTGTTCCCAAATCAATGTCCCAAAAAATTTTAAATTCCCACGAAAAATACTCTATAAACTTGCTATCCTTCAGGGGGAAAGTGTCCATGTGGCAATGCTGCGAGCCGATCCTGTTACCACCGGCCTTGATCTCCACATACACTGCCACATGCTCAGAAACGGCTATGGTCCCTATTCTGCAAGATAGCACCAAATTCAAAAATGTCAATGGGACAAAAAACATGTCAGTTCTAGTGTAGCACTTATGTGGATTGGAGAAAAAGGTGAAATCCCTACCTTAGGGTGAAGACATCTCCACATATCCTCCAACCCCAGGCTCCCTGTTCAGGTCCACTGACTGCCTGGGTTGCAGTGATGGACCCGCAAAGCTCCTAGCATCCTGTCCACTTGGGGGTCAATAATATGATTAAAGTTTCACCCCATAATTACATGTCACGCCCCAAGGGCCATCAACCTGGAAAGCACATACGTTAAAAATTTGAGGGGGTGTGCTGGGGGGTAATATACATTCAAAATCCCATATTCTTCTCCATGTATTAAAATTTTAAGAATTATAAACTGCCCATATTCATCCTTAATTTGGTCTAACATTTGAAATGGGACATTTTTCTGGATGAGTATAGCAACACCTCTGCCTTTTGAACTAAAGGATGAGAAAAACACCCATCTGAACCCTCCCTGCTGTAACTTTAAGTGCTCCTTATCGCTTAAATGTGTTTCTTGCAGCAAGGCTACATCGACCCTCTCCTTTCTAAGGCATGAAAGTATCTTTTTTCTCTTAATTGGTGAATGACTCCCCCTTAACATTCCAGGTGCACCATTTATACGAACGGTTAGCCGTGATCATCTGAAACAGTCCATGACCCCCCAGGAGGAAGGACACCACTCATAGCACACCGAGTGAAAACCATAATCAGTTCATATAAATTTAAAAATACAACTTCCAAAACTACCAAATCGAAACTTCTCACAGCTACTTCCACAACATACCAACATATAACACAAGTGAAATGATTCTTTCCCCCTTGTCCACAGGGAGGGAGGGTTAAAATACCAACAAACCCCTCCATGGCTCCTTCTAGCTAAAGCCATGCCCCGCCCCAGACAACACAATGTAAGAAAAAAATACAAACGTCTTATAACGAGAAAATTATAAATTGGCACTCAACCCTTCCCATCCATACTGTAATTCTAGGCACTCTTGGTAGAACAGAAATATATAATCTCCTCCTGCTTCCCCCCAACCGCTCCACCCCATCCCATACCAGCAGAGAAAAACAAAAGGAAATTATAAGAAAAACTGAACAAAGGATGACGGGAATGGGGTGAGAGAGAGAGAGAGAGAGAGAGAGATCGGAGAACAGAGAGAAAAAGAAAACAAAAATCAATTATGACCCCCACATATATTAAAAAAACACCTCCCGACAACCAGGTTTACTAGGCAAATTACAGGAAAAAAACATTATTGTCCATATTATTCAAGTCAGCCAGTTTATTTTAAAGCATCCAGGAAGTCCTTTGCCTTTTCCGGTGAGTCAAAATTGAACACGGACCCTTTGTGGTTAAAATGTAATATTGCCATATATCTAACAGAATACTGGATATTCAAGCCTTTTTACTTCATTGAAGACCTTTCTCTTATGAATCACGAACTGCAGAGAAGTCTTGGAAAAGTATAATTCGTGATCCTTTCTCTATCAGAGCCTGAGGATCCTTCCCTAGTTCTCTAGAAGCTTCCAGCATCATTTGTTTATCTCTATAACGCTGGAATCACACTATGACCAGGCGGGGGCACTGCAACCTGGTGGGCCCGCTTGACCTGCACCTGGCCCACCTTGACTTCCAGCTTCAGATACTGCAGGAGCCATTGCTCCAAGAAGCTGATGAGCTGGCCTTCCTCTTCCCATTCAGGAAGTCCCCACCAAACAGATGTTCTTCTGATGACCTCGATTTTCAAGGTCGTTGACCTGCTCCTCCAAGGCCCGCACTTGCCACTCCAGGGCCTGGATCCAACCCGTCGCGGATTCGGCCGCGGTCTCGGAAGCCATGGCCCATTGCTGCACCTCCCCAACACGCTGCCCGAGGGGCTGGATCTCCTGGTCAAGCCAAAATCGCTTCAAGCCGGCCTGGGTCTCCTCCATCACTGAATCAATCTTCTCTCGATGTTTCACAAACACCGAGATCAGGCTTGGAGTTTGCTGCATAGGTAAATCCCCTCGGGCGATTGCGAAAGCCTTCGCTGTGGCCACCAGCATGTCTGTAGCTGCAGGTGAGTGCCCTGCTTTCTGTGATCCTCGCGGTTCCTTCCCTTTGGTCATTTTCTTAACTATTTTTATTTAACACTGAACAATTCTAGGGGTCAAAAAATAACTATTTTTACCACATTGGGTAATAAAGGGAGGGTGAGTGCACCACTTTGTCTGGGCTCTAGTGCAAATCTCAACAGGGCAGATCTACTGGGTCGCCACCATCTTGAATCCCCCCTTGTTGTGTGATTCTTAACCTTGCCACATGTAGCTTATTATGTCATCATAAGAAATTAGTTAGAAGCAGCTCCCATATTTGCGTGAATATTCTCCATTCTCAGTCAGGTTGCAGAGTATTCCACTTCCTGGGATAGGTTGGCTGGGGGAGGCTGTTCCTCTTCTCTCTCCAATCATCTCATTGCTGAAGTATTTGAAGATCATGGTGAATTGTGAGAAGAAAAAATACTTAAAAGGGACCAGAGGGACCAACTTTTTCACGCAGACGGTGATTTGTCTGCCTGATGAAGTGGTAGATGTAGGCACAGTGCCAACATTTAAAAGACATTTGGACAGGGACATAAAGAGGAAATGTTTAGAGGGATATGAGCCAGATGCAGGCAAATGGGACTTGTTTAGTTTGAGAAACTTGATCAGCATGGGTGAATTGGACTAAAGGACCCTTTTCTGTGCTGTGTGACTCTAAAACACATTTCATTGTTTCTATGGATGTATTTCAAAATGATTGGTAGTCCATTTTTCAGAATTCTCTCCCAAAGTTGGACTAATTTGGACCAATTCAAACTTCTTCCTTGGTCTGTGTAAATGTAGTATTATGGACATGTGTTTTGAATTTCTTTAATTTGAATATATATAACATACAAGTCAAATATATGAGTAACTATATGGTAGGAAACATATCATGGCTTTGTATGAAATTCACTCTCTAATATATTGATTCTGTTTATCTACTAACTTTAACTGAGTGGCTGGTGGAACAGTGTATTTGGGGTAATGTGTAGGCCATACTTCAAGTGGTTTAGAAACACCTCCCTATATGCCATGAGCAAGGCAGGTTGATTTTTTTTAAAACAGTCTGTTCGTACACAGATTACTGAATTCAATTCATTATCTTTTTAAAATTAGTTCTTGAAATGTGAGCATTCCCAGCATATCCCTAATTGCCCTTACAAAGATGGTGGTGTGCTGTTACCTTGAACTCCTGTAATTCATGTTGTGGATGGAGTTGGTGATCTGGGGGCAAATATCACTGGATTAATATTCCTGATGCCCAGGCTAGGGGACATAGATTCAGATCTCACCAAACCAGCCGTTTAGTAAATTTGGAATATAGTCTCAGTAATGATGACTGCAAAGTTATTGATTGCTTTCAAAACCCATTTGGTTCCCTTCTGTCTTTCAGAGAAGAAAAACTTACATGATCTGGTTTACGTGTGACACAAGACCAACTATGTTGTGGTTGACTGTTAACAGCTTTCTGAAGTGGCTCACCAACCACTCAGTTCAAGTGTAATTACGGATGAAGGACTAAATGGCAACCCAAGAAGGTTCCACAGTGATTTTGGATTTTAGGATTTTGATCCTGTGACAGTGAAGGAATGGAAATATGGCTCCAAGGCAAGAGAATGGGTGAACTGGACAGGAACATGCAGGTTGTGATGTTCCCATGCAACTACTGCCCATATTGTTCTAGTTGGTAAAGTTCACAGGTTTGGAAGATACTGTCTTTTGTGCAAATTTTATTTTTCTCAGCATATTCTGTCACGCTTGTCACTTGTGGCTTAAAAGTTGTTGCTAGATCTCAGGAAGGAAATTGCTTGTCACTGAATTTTCAACCTTTGAATGGGACTTGTCGCAATATTTATAGTTACTTTGTTATGACACACATCTGGGACAAGTAAGATTGGAACATAGTCTTTCTGACCCAGAGGTAGGAACACTACCACTGTGTCACCAGAGTTCTTATAATGGTTGGTCCAGTTTTCTGCTCAGGATGCTAATAACAGGAAATCTGGTGACAATAATGCTGTTGAATAGCAAAAAAAGAGATAGTCTTTGCCGAGTATTTATGTGGTGTAAATGTCACTTGAGACTTTTCAGGTGAAGCCTCAGTATTGTCTCAGTCTTGCTGTACCATAAATAATGAAGCAATCCATTCCCATGTAACCTCTTTATCTTATCTTCACAGCCTATTTCTTCAACAAACTTGGAGATAAGTCACTCAGAGACTTAATTTAAGTCAGAGGTTGATGATAGAGACCCAAGCACAAATCCTTGCAGTGTTCCACCATGTTAAAAAATGACCTGTTTGTTTCTGCTGTTTGTTTTCTCAATGCTGAATCCTGCTAATGTAAGTCCTAATCCTATGTGCTCTGATCTTGTGTCATAGCATCAATATTTATAACATTCTTCTCCCACAACTTCACAAATAGCACAGAGAGAATGTATACCGCTTTTGACTAAATAATTGTATAAAATAGAAGCTGTAGGGTACAATTCCTGGAGGATATGAAATAGCTTAAACCTCAATTTGAGCTTACAGCCAGCAGAAACCACATGCCAAACTACCTTGTAATCACATGATATTGGGAAATAGAAGGCCCCATGAACAAATGATGGGAGTATTGACTGGAATAGAATAAATGTAGTGTGGCAGTTGCCAGATTCTACTTCTGATTGTCATAGTTATGCTGGAGATGAAAGTATTGGAATCACTTCCAATTCAGAAGTGCCACAATTTCAGGTAAAGCCCATCTGGTTAAATAGATTCATTGATGTGGCCCTGTATTCTTGAGAAACCAGACTCTGAGAAGTGAAAGAATCTTTTCGTAGTGGTCACTTTGCCTTGAAAGTTATTTTTGCTGGGAATGTATCAGTGCCTATACCTAGATCTATATTTAATTAGTATTCTAAATCGCTGTCAGGTTTCAGATTGTGTATATTCCAACTATGGATTCACAGAAAGGTACTAGAAATAATTGACAGAAATTCAATCAGATGTTTATTGCCCATTAGTTTTATCATTGTGCAGCACATCCTCAAGTAAAATTGAGAGTTTATTTCTATTTCTAGGATATTGAACCAAACTGAATGGTGAAAATCCACGTGGGTGATTCTGCTAGCTGTTTATATGCAGCGTGTTAAATTACATGATTTCTAGATTTTTAGCCAATAACTAGGCACCATCAAGACAATACTTTTCTTGGCTATAAAAAAAACTTGAAACATTGTCACAGATTACCCTGGTACAGTTTTCTTTACAAAACTAGTTCCACACAATGATTGTTTCCCAGCATAATTCCATGGAATTTTAATCTTCACATTTCGACTATTAATGCTGTTTTTCCAATGTATATTTTAAATGAGGTTTATTCCTCCAATATCTCATCTGAATAGAAAGCATCACCATTATGCACTAACAAACTTATACAACATATACATTACATATACAACATTGTTATGTACAACCATATACAGTTTTAATTCTAGAACCTACAGAAATATCAGTTCATTGAAGTGCTTAAGTAACATTGAGGAAGCATTTTCAAATTAAAACACAGAAATAGCTACATCAGGGTTAGCTATTGCGATTGTCACTGCTAGCTATTCCTGTTAGAGTGCTGCCCTTTAAAACGTTACATGGAAACATCAACTTCTTGCTAAATCACAGACATGCCCGTATGGCTAAGAAATAGGGTAACTTTCTCTTCCTGAATTTCTAACAAAAACTTTCAGACTACCTTATTTCCATTTTTTGGCATTAACCTTTTTTAAAACTCATTTTTCAAACAGTTGTGTTATGAAATAATGTAAAAATGATAATCAGCTATCCAAATATTCTGTAGAGCAGCTGAATTTGGTACTAATATGCATGTATTTTTTTTAAAAAAAGCATGGTTTTAAGCAGCAACTCAAACAAAACATTCTGAACAGCTGTTAAATATGTTTTAAAATTGTTTAGCAGTATTTCATACTGCTATGCCCATTTTTGCAATCCCAAACACTATTTCCATGCGTTGTAGGTTCACAGCCCTATCTTGACATAACTATGAGCAGCCTTGAAGATCTAGATCAGTGAAAAGCTTATGTTGATACCACTACAAAGAACAAAATATTTGAACGTATCACATTGAAACCAATAGTTCTAGAATAAGCTTCACATTGCAAAAGTAAAGAACACCTTACACTGATTCAGACAGCAGAATATTAAACAAATAAAAATCCTCCTTATTCCATACATTCAAAACTGTCAACGAGTACCATCGCAATATCACATGCGTTTTGTAAAGGGAGTATAGGACAAATCATGTATCATGAGTATAATGTAGGCTCATACATTTCTAACCCCAACCTTCGACAAGATGCCAGTGTCCAATTAATTGTGTAAGAAATGATCATTTCAGAATTTCTGATGCCAAAGGTGACAAAATAGTGTCCAATTTTATAAGAGTTGGTTAAAGTTGTAAGCTGCACTATTTTGGCGATCACTTGTCATATTAAAGGATTGGATATTCAATTACTCATGAAAGAATTGCTGCTGTTCCACCATTTTTGCATTCCCTTTTTCCTTTCCAAAGGCATCACTAATGAAGTTTCTGTTCTTGGTGTGACAGTAACATTGTGATAGCTATTTATGGCTTCTGTTCTTTCTAACACAAATGTCATTGATACACAAATTCACAAATATTCAAATACAATCTAATAAGATGTAACACTAATACATTTTCTTTAAAGATAGTATTTTAATTTCCATGATGCATTAAATGAAATGATATGTATTTGAGATAGTGAACATCTTGTTATGTAAAGTTCACTTGAATGATATGTTCTGATAATGACCCAGCTTTTGCTGTGTTAATATCATCAAACTACCAGCTTTTTCTGTCATTTGCTCTGTTGAAGCTAATAGCAGCTTGTCTTGTTACGTGCCGAGTAATACCGAAATTCCAGAAGTTGCTGTCAGTGAGCACATATTCCTCCATAAAGGTGTGTTGCAGAAGGCTGACACATACTGCAATCTCTTTTGCTATTATGACTTGATGAAAAGCTCCACCTCTACACTGTAAGCCTTGCTGTAAAAATCCTTGAAAAAGTTACAACTCATTCAACAAGGTGTGCCAGGATTTTTAACAATGTACTAACTTTATAATTACTGTTAGACATCTTCACTGGCCCCTGGAAAATATTTTTATATTTGTAGAATGTCAGATTGTCCCACAATGATAAAAAGATAATCCAATTTTTGAAAATTTTGTTAGTCTTTTTTATCTTTAGTTTATTGCTTATCTCACTATTTTTCGACTACCTGAAATTTTAAATTAAATGTCAAAGGATTTTAAATGCTTTCAACTTCCTGATCTTCAAAGGTTGATATTGCAGTTGCTGGATGCAAAGCCATCCCTTTGACTTGCTGCTAGATTGAAGTTGCCAACAGGAAATGGGAAGTCTTGCCCTGGATATTGCCAAGCTCTCAAGCTCTCTTCAAGGTCAGCGTTCAGTGGCAAATATTCTTGCTTTGCCACTGTCCACAAATCCCAGGCAAATGCAAACTGAAAAAAATGGTACCATCCCATGTATTTTAAAATTTAAAATGTGACTTATCTCAATGGTATATATTAAGAGAAGGAAAATGCTAGCCCAAGGAAGTTTTTATCAACCTTGGCTAATACATATGTGAGAATTGTTTAAAAGGTAACAAAGGCTCCTTTCAAGAAATATAAAGATTTTTTTAAAAAATAAAGCTCTTCCATCTGACCAGTATGGAGAGAATTACCATCAGGCAGGGAAAAATCCACAGCTTAAATATTGACACATAGAGACACTCTTGAAATAATTATTTAATTACCAAAACCTTATGTTGAAAATAACAGACTAAAATATTTACACATAATGGAGCAGGAGAGTTGCATACAACATCATTTTGGTGAGTTCTGTTTGACTCCAATATTAAACAGCAGGATGAAAGGTTATATATATAACTCCCCAACATATAATTTCCAGTTTCCTGGGGGCGGGGGAGAAAAATTAGTAGGGAGGGAAATCTCCAATAAAAGATTACATTCATGACAATTTTGTAAATTTCCTATCATTCAATTTTAGAGCCAAATGCTACTCTTAATTATGCTAATACAAATGTCAAGAAATAATGAAGACAATTTGTGTCATTGTTGCTCTAAAGTATTGGGCAGCAGAAGGTTAAAAACCAGTTGCTGAGTAAGTCATGCCAAATTACTGCTGTGTTGACATTGCCTCTGAATTTTCCAGATGGTTACAGTTCTTGTCAGAAACACTTGGTGGCATTATACACATGCAAATAGTGGTCAAACAATTCAATAAAGAATTTAAGATTTTTAACCCAACAATTCCTGCTCCCCGCTCAATTAATCATGGATAAGCAGATCCTTGACTTCTGTCTGGGAAATTTGTTGGAATATTTAAAGGCAGTTGATGTCGGTTTGGGACCTTATGGACTTTGGAGTGTTATTTATCGGCTGCTGCAGGTCATTTTGTCTGTTGTTCAAAGTTTTAAAATTTTTTTTATCATATTTCAAATTCTAATGACCTTGCTATTTAATATGTTACGCAGGCCCTTCAAAATAGCCCATTTAATTTCCAACCTCTGGATTAGTGATCTGATTACTGGGGACTGCATTTCATTCTGATGATTTACCAATTTGATTATAAAGAATTCTCATAATTCTTGCATCTATGATCTATAAAATGTGTACAACCAGTTGTAAAAGCCAGTTTCACAAGTGAACAGGTGGATGTCAGAGAGGAAAGAGCTGCTTGAGGCCAAGATGCTCACAATCACCATCAACAATGGGATGAATTTTACAGTGGGGCACTGACCTTGCTTGCCTTGGATTGAAACCTTGGGTGGGAACTTCCTGACTTTAATGACCCAAAAGTGGGACTTTGATCCTCAGACACCAGAGCTGGCAGGATGAGGTCCGTAGCCACTGACAGGACCACAGGCAGCCTGAGAAGAAGGACAATGTCCCTGGTGTTAAGGTCTGGGATTTTGGTGAGGGAGGGATCAGGAACCACAATGAGAGGAGGGAAGTCAGGTTTTAGAGGCTGGGGAATGAGGCTCAAAGTGGGGTTTCCATCTTTGGAGTCGGGTAGCTGTAATAAGCACAGGCACCAATCCCTTCATTCTCACTTTTAGCCTAGGATGTTGCTGGGCTAGTCATATTCCTTGCACTTTGTCCAGGTGCACAATTAGATCATGAAGTGGTCACCAATTAGGTGGACGGTCTGACCTGGCAGGAACCCAGTAATATCACATCTCAGTATTCAAAACCTTGGTGTAGGGTCATGAAATTCACCTCATTGAATTAGATGCCAGACAGCAACTAAAAACTGAAACTGCCTGTCATCAACAAACTGCAAATTCCTGCAACTTAAAGTTTTAGCAATTGCTTTAATGCCACAAACACTAGGTTCTTGATAAGCCTAAGTTCTGAAGTTATTTTTATAAATGGACTCGGTGTAGCTGGGAGATTCAGACGTGATCTGCGGTGGTCTTTTCCAATATCCATCTAGCAGACATATTAACATCAAATCCTGAAGCTATCTATGCCAATGACATAGTACTGCACACAGATTAAACAAAACAAGTACAATGGTCACCTGCAACCCAATCCGACTGAAATGCTTTTTATTAAACTCCAATCCAGTAGTGTTAGCTTTCCATATGAACAATGACACCTGATGGAAAAGAAATCTGCAGAAGGCAGTTTAACCAAGCCTCCCATTCAAAATTCCTGTAATCCTAGATAGGTTTTCTACCAATTGGCTTCAATTCTTCGGTAATGAGTAAAAAGTGAAAAAACAGGCCAAACCTACTCAGGGAGCCTTCTCAAAAGACAGGAATGGTTGTATTCACAGTAATTTGCACTGCAACAATTACCCTGTTGATTGCAAAATACAGCTCTGCCTTGTGCTGCTGCAGCTAAATGCAGGCAAGAGACCAGTGTTAGGGATGCTCAAGTTTACTTCAATGGAATGGTGAATAATGTTGACCCACATTGGCCCAACGGCCATTCAGTTCTGAGAGATGGAAGAAAATCTTCAATAATACCAATATTCCCATTCACAAAGACTTGAAAAGTCTCCCAAGGAAGTGATTTAAATCATGCCAACCATCCTGGGAAAGAACAGGTAATATTCATGCAGCTGGCATCAACCAGCTATTTAGATGGAAGAAATTATGAGACATGTACAGCATTAAAACATTACTGAGCCAACATGAGAGGCTTTAATCTCCTTTGAAGACAGTGGACAATGTTCAATTGAATTCACAGAGCATTTGTAGCATTTGTAGCATTTGTGGCCCATAAATAGAAAATAAGGGACAACTCAAAATAAAACTCTGACAATGAATTTCAGCCCATGAACACAATACAATACCGTGAATTGAAAATGAATTCCATGTATTGAATTTCTGTCCCAGATTGCACCTATAACACCATTGTTTAATTGCAGAACAGTTAAACAAATGTTGAGAGATATGCCTTGTTATAATGCTTTATATTCCAGGGGTAAAGGGTATTGTTTTGGGCAATGATAATGATTAACAGTGACATTATAAATGTAGTAAATTGATCAACCATGTTGACAAGCAATTCTAATCTAACAAAGATTGCATAATGATCCAAAAGATTGATTGTTCACTTGCAGAGTACAAACATGATGAATAACAGTTGATAGTGATCGATAACCATTCTTTCACTTGTACAAGATATTTAAAACTCACTGCTATGGGGCTTTCACATGCACAAAAGAATGCAAATACTGAGGTATTATCAGCAAGCTATTATCTAAGCCTTTGACAGTCAGTTAAATCATAAGAAAAATGTATTGGAGCTATGGGTCATTGTAATAAAGTGCTTTTCTTACTGGTTGTCATTTAGGAAACTATAACATTGGTTCATAGACCATTAAAAAGCTACGGAATGCTTTTAAGTAACCATGAATAGAAATGCCATTATCTGTGATTAAAATACAAAGATGAGTCTGATTTTATTCATTCTTTCTAAGAGCATGTCATTTAATCTGAGATCATGGTTTATTTGTGGAACACCAAGCTACCATATCAGATTGTTTTCGCTTAGTCACCTAAAGGTGATTAACAGAGAACTGAGAAGGAAAAAATGTACACTTATAGAATACACTCCAGTGCAGTGACAATTATTGCAGAAAATATAAGAATAGATTGGAAAGGAACTATTGAAAGGAGCAGTTGCTAAAGGGTAGTTATAGTGGGGGACTTTTGGGCTATTGCCTGTGGGAGGCTACAGGGAGAAGACAGGTAAGTGACACACAGTGAATAACTCCTTCAGAGAACTGGCAGAGACAACAGGTTGAATGGCTCCCTCTCTGCTGAAACTATTTTGTGCTTCTATTTATAGACTGGGATATCAATAGTACAAAGAATGGAGATGGGAATAATTCCTGAGTTGTGTTTAGATGAATTAAGATCAAAATCTTTCTTTTCCAATTAGAAAGGAGACGTTGTTGGATCTAGTGAATGAGTTCAGTAGGAGAATATTTAAGATACATGAAATTATGTTCGCAATGGAAAAGGAAAAGGGGAATTCTAGCGTATAAATAATTCCTGGGACAGGTCTAATTTTACTTAGATGAAAATGAATGCAGCCTGGGTGTGGGGGGATCAACGATTGGACTACCTTTAAAGAGGAGATATTTCAGATACAGATGAGATACCTTCCCTCAAGCAGAAAAAGTAGAATAAATGAAGCTAGAGTTCTCTGGATGACAAAAAAGATAGAAAGCAAGAAATAGAGGACACAGATGCACATAACCAATATCATGTTGATAACTAGTGAGAATCAGATTGTATCTAGAAAATTCAGAGAACAAATGCAAAAAGTAAGATAATCAAACAGCATGAGAAGAAACAGCTAACCTAAAAGAAAGTCCAAACATTTTGTGTAGGTATATGAATAGTAAAAAGACTGGAGAAAGGAGAGGGATTACTTGGGGACCAGGAACAGGATTTAGGTATGAAGGCAGAGGGCATGGCTAAAGTACTGAATAAAATGCTTCCCATCAGTCTTTATCAAAGAAGATGCACTAGCAACCAGAACCAGTAAAAAAGCAGGCAATTCAATCATTGGATGACTAAAGATTGATTATAAAAAGAAAGTCTACTAGTGTTTAAAGTTGGTAAGTCACCAAGATTGCATAAGATTCAGAAAATTCTGAGGTAAGCAAAGGTAGAAATCACAGAGGCACTGGTCATATTATTCCAATGCTCCTTGGATATGGAGGTGGTGCTGGAGAATTGGGAATTGCAAATGTAATACCCTTGTTCAGTAAAGGCTGCAAAGGATGAGCCTACCAATGACGGACAAGTCAGCTTTCTTGTATAAAGCAGTTTATAGCATTGACAGATGTCTTGAGAAAAGCCACACCTGTCAGGATATAAAGGACTGAAGGGCTCTTGTGGTAAAGTGGTAGTGTCCCTATCCCTAAGCCAGGGGACTTGATTAAAGTCCCACCTGTTCAAGATTTATATAATAACATCTGAACGGGTTGATTCAAATATATCTACAAACACCCATTGCTGGAAGAAACTAATCAATGTTCATGTTATTCAGTTGTATCATGTACAGGACTGTTTCAGTAACAATAATATGTAGTTATGTCCAAGCATAGTCAGTGGCCTTGCAAAGGAATCTCATCTACTCCAATGAAATATAACTAATTATTAAGTACAATATAACAAACCCATTCTGTTTTTCAAGACTGTGTGGACAGCTTTCCCCATTTGGCATCAGGAACTTAGACCAACCAATAAGAATGGAAGCAGTGAATAAGGCATCCCAGATGGTTCTGGTGGACATAGCCACAATATATAGTACATTAGAAAAGCAAGAGGCTGGAAGAACACAGCAAGCCAGGTAGCATCAGGAGGTGGAGAAGTCAACATTTCGGGACTCGAAAGATCCTGAAATAGGGTTAATACCTGAAACTTTTCCACCTCCTGATGCTGCCTGGCTTGCTGTGTTCTTCCAGCCTCCTGCCTGTCTACTTTGGATACCAATATCTGCAGTTTTTTATTATCTCTATATAGCACATCAGCCTTGCTAGTGGAAAAGCTTTTAGAAATTAGGGGCTTGATTTTTCAGTGGGGAGTGCTGCTTGAAACACAGTTGCACCACAGTAATATTACCCTGTGGCTGGCCTTAATAAACCAAGGGTCAACCTCTACCACTCAGTGGAAGGAAGTCTTGCCCTTGAGAACTGGCAACTAATCTAATTGTCCAACAATTATTGCAGTCCCAGCAACATAAGGGGAAGACTAGTGGGTACTGCAAGGAGGCCCATAAAAGATAGAGGGTGGATACAAAAGACACTAGAAAGGGTGCTCTTGATGTGCACAGGGACATCACTATATACCTCAGACGGTGAGGAAAAAAATGCCTCCTCATTCTTACCCTCCTTATACTGCCCAGTATATTATGACCTTAATGGACTCAAGGACAGATGCTCAATGGATGCCCTACCATTGCATTTTTTGAGGAATGGCCAAAATGTGATGTTAGCTGTTAAACATTTTTACGTGCTCTTAAGTAAAAACATGCTCAACAGTGGCCTAACACTGGGATAATTTGGAGCCGGACTATAAGCCACTTGGACAAAATTTGATGAATGAAGGAAAACTATAATGGATTCTTTTTAAAGGGCAAAAGTTAAGAGTTCAACTAAGTTGATTAAGTTTATTCATCAGATAACAGGGTGGGTTGAAGGAGGTAATCTGGTGCACATGAGCTTCCAAAAGTCATTATAATAAATGTCACAAAATGAGCCTTTCAGCAAAGTTAAAGTCCAGGGAATGAAAGTGGTGGGATGGATAAGATATTAGACAATTGACAGGAAATAGAATAATGGTGTTGAGTTGTTTATCAGGATGGCGCAAGGTGTATAGAATGGTATGCATTTAAAGTGTTGGTATTAGGGTGACTGCCCTTTGATAATTATGAATGAACTCTACTTTGAATTGCACGATACAATTTCAAAACTTATAAGTGATACAAAACTTGAAAGTATTGTAAATTGCAGGAGGGATACTGCAAGCAAGATTTCAAGAGAACACATCAGGCTGGTTGAAAGGTTGGACATGTGCAAGATGAATTTTAACGCAGAGAATTATAGAGTGGTACATTTGGTAGAAAGATGATGAAAGGCAATACAATTTTAAAGGGTGTTCAGGTATAGAGGCCTAGAAATATATGTGGACAAATTGCGAAGGTGCCAAGGCAGATTGAGAAAACAGCAAAAAAAATTACAGGATTTTGTGCTTTAAAAGTAGAGCCAGAGAGTACAAAAGCAAGGATTTAATGTTGAATCTTTAAAAGATTAGGTTAGGCCTCAACTGCAGTATTGCACCCATTTCTGTCATCTCATTTTAGGAAGATGATGAAGGATTTAGAGGAAGAGTGCAGAAAATATTGATTAGGATAGTTCCAGGAATGAGGGATTTCAGTGGCTTGTATATGTTTACCAGCTCTCTTTAGAAAAGGAAAGATCAACAGAAGATTTGACATGCAAGTTCAAAAATCATGAGGTTACTGGACAGAGTAGATAGGGAAATAATATAATCATTGATGGAAGGATTGAGAACCAGTGCACACTGATTTCAGGTGATTGGGAAAGAGACTTAAACATGAGAGAAGTGACAATAAATGACTACTCTATTCTATTGTACTCAACAAGTGATTGGGTTCTGCTGGAGAGCGTGTTCTTAGTTCAATCATGGCTTCCAAAGAGGAATTGAATTACTAATTAAGGAGATCAAATTTTGGGAAAAAAGAGCAGGGAAATAAGAATAGATCTATGGACTTGTAGAGAGCTAGCATGGGCACAATATGGCCAATAACCTCTTTATGTGCTGTGACCATTCTACAATTACAATTGCATGGTGACAATATAAGTATGAATAAATATTCATAGTTATCTTATAAAATAAATAGATTTTGATTAAAAAAGGAAAATCCAACTAAGAAAATCAAGACAACTAAGTTGAATTTCTTGGGTCAAAAGATTATTTCATTAATGTCCATTTATTCTTGGATTTCTCAGAGACTGAATTAACAAAGGAATATTGTTCTTTATTTGTGAGACAATTAGACGTTATGGACATTAGTAAGACTTAGCACCAATATCTTCTAACCATCGAGCTATTAATAAAAGATTACAATTTGTGATCATTTCTTTAAATGTGAAATTAAATATAAAAAAGTAAATTAGCAGGTAATTTTCTTATATAAAGACTACGGCAATAATGGAAGAACAAATTGAAAGCACGATTTGATTTAATTGATCATATCATTCATTTTTTATTAATAATAAGCAGGGAGAAAAATGTTGCAGAAAAAAATCTAGTTTTGTTAAACTATCAGTAAGGATTTTTCTTTACTTTGGGACTAAATGGCAAACTTTACAACTATTTATCTATGTACTTCCTAACATGAAGGAAAGAAAACTAACATTGTCTCCCATGTTCCACAAGTTCACCTTGAAGTGATTGCTTGTAGTGTGGCATTATGAGACACTCCATTGACAGCATTAACCTGTACTTTTAACAGAAGGGGTAAAGATCCTTGAAGATTAAAATTTGACAGAATACAAACAACTGATTTACCTATAATGTTTGAACCTAATGCTTTTGACATGGACACATAATTTTCAGTTTGCATCATTTTCTGCCTTCTTTGTAATCAGCAAATTGGATATATCTGGGGCAGGAGTACAGCATATCTGAAATCTTTGTGATTCACTCAAGAACTTTTATTTTTCAAATTTTTAAAAACTTAATACAATATTTTTATAAAAATACTATAAACACTGAAATAAAAATTCAGAATTGAAATATGCATTATTTGTTGATGTATTCTAGAACTGAGCATTTTCACTAGTGTTGGAAGTAATGAGAAAATACATAAAGTATTGTTCCTACAATGCTTAAGACCCCACATGGTTAATATCTAACGTCAGAGATTCGAGGAGGAGTGGGGCACGGAGAAGGAGGAAAGAAAAGGTCAAACGGCAAGTTAATGTTCAACAATTAAACAGAAAGTGCTGTAAATCCTTCACATATCAGACATCTACTATAAATCAGAACTAAAGTTCCAGCTTGATTATCTTTCAGCACAAATGCTACTGTTCATACTACTTGCCAACAGAATTGAATGGTTAAAATATGAAGGAATGAAAAGGTAGATCTGACTGAGATAGAAATACAGAAAATGCTGGAAATACTCAGCACACCAGGCAATATGTGTGGAGAGAAACAGCGTTAACATTTATCTGAAACAAGGGCACAGATTTTTGCAGAATTGGCGAATCCACAAACTATCCATAATGCACCATGACCCTCAATTCAACAGTCCTTCCCCCCATTTATGCTTACAGGATATGGAGGTGCTAGTGTTGGACTGGGTTGGAGCAGGTCAAAAATCACATGACACCATGTTATAGTCCAATGGGTTTATTTGAAAGCTAGTGTTTTCAAGTAAACCCAATGGACTATAACCTGGTGTTGTGTGATTTTTGACCTTATGCTTACAGGGGAATGGAATAGTAAATGACTCATATTGAAGAAACTTGAATCCAGCAAGCCTTTGTGAGGTCAGTACTGAATTTAAACAGACCTCACATGAGGCTAGCTGGCTCTTTTGGGAGCCAATACAGACATGATGGATTAAATGACTTCTTTCTGTACTGTAAATTTCTATGATTAATTTTCACCGCAGCAATGTATTATCTCAGTGTGACAACTTTTTAAACAGGATATATAAAATGTTCATGAGAATCAGATAAGGTCTGTAGAGGTTTTATATTGTAAATATCCTGTAATCTCTGAAAAAAAAGCCTACCTGTGTCTGAGTTGGAAAGTTAGTAACTTCTGTTTCATTAGGCATTCGTGATACGTGAACTAACAGTTATCATTACAATATTACTGTTTGACTGGTTCATTATCATACTGTTGAGGAGGGGGAAGCTAGCAGTTCACAGAGCTCTATTGACAGATCAAAGAAGTTATTCAGGAATTTTCTGTCTTTGATGGGATATATATATATAAAAATAATTTATTTTTCTTATAAATAAAGCGTTTAGGTACTTGAGGGTATTTAAATGTATTGAATGGAATTTTATCAATGCAAGATTAAAAGAAAATACAGAGCATATTGTATTTGATACTTCAAACTTGATTTTATTACATCTCAGAGTGCTTCCTGACAATTAGCTCATGGTGAATACTGGGCAAGTAGACATCGGCATTTTAGGGGTAACGAGTGATGGATGGGGTTTGCCATGAGTCAGCATTAAGATGACATAGGAACTGTAATGAGGATGAGTGATAGGTCATGTTAGTACAGGGTTACCTGAGATCACAGGGATGGATAGAAGAGCAGAGGTTGGTATGGAGAATATGGGGGCCATGGATTGGACATGGGGATTGATGAGCGGTCAGAGCTAGAGGGGCCTAATATTCAAACACACAACTGGGACAAGGCCTTTTAACCAGCTTTTTCACAATGAATGCAGACAGTTATCTCTGCTTTACTATCCACAGATACTGCCTGGCATGAATATTTTCAGTATTTTCTGCTTTTATTTCAGCTTTCCAGCATCTGCAATATTTTGCTTCTGTAGTAGTTATGATTGAACTTATATTAACCAGCAGCATTGGTCAGACTGCGATTATAGGTTAATAAAAAACCCTTTGTGCTATGAAAACATGTTCCAATGTTCTACCACTGCATCTGCTCTCTCCACATTATATGCTTTGAATGCCCTACAAGAAATTAAAATTTGTGTGCTAGAGCACAATTTCTAACAAGTTTCATTTTATAATTAAAAGCTAAGCGCAATGACTGTCTTCTCCCAGGAAAGTAATAACGGGTGCTTCACAGAACATGGTTAGATTACACTACAGTGTGGAAACAGGCCCTTCGGCCCAACAAGTCCACACCGACCCGCCGAAGCGTAACGCACCCATACCCCTACATTTACATTTACCCCTTACCTAACACTACGGGCAATTTAGCATGGCCAATTTGCCTGACCTGCACATCTTTGGACTGTGGGAGGAAACCGGAGCACCCAGAGGAAACCTACGCAGACACGGGGAGAACATGCAAACTCCACACAGTCAGTCGCCTGAGGCGGGAATTGAACCTAGATCTCTGGCACTGTGAGGCAGCAGTGTGCCACCGTGCCACCCGACAACAATGGTCTTCCAACAATGAAATTATGTTGTTATACTGACCCTTCAATATCATCACAAGCACATAAGAATAAGACTTGTTGAAGTTATGCTCACAAATAAGGACATCTGTATTGCTGGTGGAAATGTTCATCTAAGAACTGGCAAAGATGGCTCAAAATTCCTTCAAGATAATTCTTAATTATTATTACAGAATTGAAATGATTGCTGTTTGCAAACCATGTACTAGAAATAAAGAGGTAAAATACTGTAATACGTTGCTTCACCTGAAACACATGAACCACCATGATGTAAACTTACAGTTTATGCACAACAAGACATTGCAACATCCAACAAATAGGGCTCAATTGAGTATAGCCCAAACTTTCTACTTAAATATATATGTGGACTGTAATTTTCAAGATGTAGATCAAGTTGGAATGCATAATTTAATATTCAGTAAACAAAATCCCCATGTTCATGGCAGATAAATCATAACTCAGAATGCATAATCTTTACAATCAAACTCCTTTTGACTCCAACTAACTGATGTTTGCACAGATTGTCATGTAAATAAAATATTAAGACTAGGAAAATATCAAACAATGCCACTTGCACCTGATTAAAAAACAATATGGCAGCAACATACCTTTACAACGCTTCAATCTCAAGGATGCATTATATTACCAATTTAATACTGGAAGGAATACTGATCATATGAACTCTGTTAAAACTTGTCCTTTGCAAGTGAAGTGACAGAGGTGGGGACTGTCCCATTCCAAAATGTGAAACTTAAGTTGATGGCTCGTTGGAAGATTGATATACTGGCAAGCAGTCAGAATTCTCGAAAATGCTAAAACAGAAAATGCTAGAAATATTCCAACCTTTTTCTGTTTTTATTTTAGCTTTCCAACAGCTGTAAAATTTTGCTTTTGTTTCTTTCATTAGTGTCACATAAGTCATAGCCATTAAAGTGGATAGTATTAGTTTCATTTTGGATATCTGAGAAATATGTGTGGCAAGCATGAAGCTATATTCATATTCTGATTTATTTAGATTTTGCATCCGTTTTTTCTTCTATTCACTCTATTTCGAAAAAAAAGGTGAAAGTGAAATAAGTTGACACAGTATTACAGCAATTTAGCAAACTGGATCAAAGAAATTGAGGATACTCCTGACTAAACCAAACATAATCACAGCAAGATAACACAGAATGTTTGGGCACCCAAAGTGCATTGTTCAACTCCTAAAAAAGTATACAATCTTCTGTAATCTGGATAATGATCGCTTCCCATAGAAATGCATGCAGAATAAGATATGAGCAAGTTTGGTTAGGTCCTCTGATTTTCACCAGTTTGCCTACATTCTGGTAAAGAAAGAACTGCATCAGTTACATTGTACAATCTACTGGTCTGACCTTCTGTTCAATTGCTATTAACATCAAATGTTCAGTGTATTATTTTATCAATACCAGAGCAATATGCTAATACCAAGCAGACTGTGTGGCAAAGGGAATCTTTAATGCAAATGAAAGATTCATTGCCAGATTATCTATTATTTGACATGGTTACCAGTTTGCCAAACAATACATTCAGTCAACCATTCAAATCAGCCCACCAACTAGTCAACCCTCTATTGTAGTTCACATGTCCATTTTGGCTTTGCTATGCAGGTTTAAAAATAGAAGTATTTTTAATATTCTGTTTATGCTAGAAATTAATCCCCCCTCTTCCCCCCACTAACATGCTTTTGTTTCTCATCATAAGGGTGGTGTTTCTTCATGCAAAGACGTGTTGAAGTAGGTCTATTCTATAGGAGCCTCTACCGGTTACTTCTAGGTTTACTTTCCCCATTCTGTGTTACAAAGCTTTACTTAAACAAAATGTGTACTTTTGCAGTTCAGCAAACTAGAAACATAATATTCTAGGATTAATTCCTAGTAAAATAAAAGAATAAGACCTCGTGGTTGAGCTAAAGGCTTAACAGATGTTGAATTTGTGGACTTGATTTATTTTTCCAATCATTTGGAGAATGGGGATTTAAGAAGAAGTCATTTCCTTTTCAGTAACCAGTGGAAGAAGACAATGTCCATTTCCTGAATGGCATTATTGAATTAATACATTGTTAAGAGCTCTTGAAGTCTTCAGAACTGATACCATTTCTTATCTCTGCATTTCAGCATCAACTGGAAAGGAGAAATGAAAATTCCAAGTAAGAGGCTATCAGAAACAAAGCAATGACATAAACAACCTCAGTAACATTGTTTGCACACAAAAACCTGGTTTCTGGTACAGAGGTGTGTAGATCACGCCATAAACAATCAGTGTTTAATTTTGAATGTTAACAACTTAAGGGGAATGAATTTCTGTCATTTTTCCTGCCCACATACATCAGGTTGAGCACGTTACCTAATTTGAGCTGAATCAAGTTATTTTTCTCTTTTTCTGGCAAGTACTGCTTTTGTAGCACAAGCCTAATGTAGAAACACCTATTGGCAGGAGCTTGTGCCTGAAGGAAGACAGTCAATCAGAATCTAAAAATATCAGCAATGGCTTTGAGCCCCAGAGGTCTCTTTCTCACTTGTTTACTGAACAACTTGCTTTTCAGAAGCACCCAAAAACATTGCATCCAGTTATTTTTAAATACTACTATTCAACGTGCTGGAGTTAGGGATAATGCTCCTTATTAATACAAGCTTATATGTTAGCCTTGAGAAATGCAGACCTAAGGAAATAAGGCAGGTTCCCTTGTGACATCACTTCCATCTGATTAGTGTAACACACTTCCAGCTGCTGCAGGTATGCTGAACTTGCTGACGATTTCCAGAAGTATTGGAACAATACTCAGGGTTGGACGTTATGGAGGGCCACCTCATTTTCCTCCACTTTGGTTGAGGAAATAGAAACTCCCCAAGTGTAAAGGAAAGGACAATAATTTAAGGTAGGATATCCAGGATTGGAATGTGCTATTTAATCAGTGCCTCTTCCTCATGCAGGAATATGGCGCTGCCTTCATTTAGATTTTTGTATTGGTTGCATTTTAAGTTTTCCCAGTTATTTTCTTTCATGCTGACAGCAACTGTTAATATGCAGCATAGCTAATGTGCTCAATTCTAATTATACCATTTGATATTGACAAAAAGGGTATTAGTGAGACTTGTTACTTTTGAGAATATTCAACATATACTACATACATAATTAGCTAGCTGTTCGATCAGTTTAATGATGCTGCTTCAACATCTGCCTGTTTTACTGTACAACCTATTCCTTTAAATACAAGGATGCTTAACTGAGTATTGGGATTCATTTTTAGTGCTATTTTTGCTGTTAGCTACACTGTTTCATTAAAAATACTGGATAATTCATTTAAGGGAAAACATTGAATGATATAATGAAAAATTTGTTTCAGCAACATTTTACAGATGTTACATATGATTTGTCATAGTAAGACCAAAAGACATGGAATAGAAGTCAGCCATTCGGCCCATTGTGTCTGCTCTGTTATTCAATGAAATCTTGGCAGACCTAATAACTCTCAAATCCACTTTCCTGCTGTTTCCCCAACACTTTTGATTCCCTTACAAATTAAAAATCAGCTTGTCAATCTTTGTCATGAATGAACCGGCCTTTGCCACAGAGGGCTGGTGAGAATTCCACAGATGCACAACCCTCTTAAGAAATGAAATACCTCCTCATATCTTTGCAATCCCTTATTCTCAGATTATGCCCTCTGGTCCTAGACACTTCACAAAGGGAAACAACCTTTCTGCATCTAACCTGTTAAGTCCCGTAAAAATCTTGTATATTTCAAAAAGGTTGACTCTGACTCTTCTACATAGCAATGAGTACAGGCACATTCTACTCAACATCTCCTCATAAAATATCTGGTATCAACCTAATGAACGTTTTGAGGTCTGTCTCCAGTGGAAAGACACCTTTCCTTATCTTAAGGTCTGGAATATCATTGATTGAGGGTGTCTGCATATAGAACATCACAGCGCAGTACAGGCCCTTCGACCTCGATGTCGTGCCGACCTGTGGAACCAATCTGAAGCTTATCTATCCTACACTATTCCATTTTCATCCATATGTTATCCAATGACCATTTAAGCCCCCTTAAAGTTGGCGAGTCTACTACTGTTGTAGGCAGTGCATTCGATACCCCTACCACTCTCTGAGTAAAGACACTATCTCTGACATCTGCCCTATATCTATCACTCCTCATTTTAAGGCTGTGTCCTCTCGTGCTAGCCATCACCATCCAAGGAAAAAGGCTCTCACTGTCCATCCTACCTAACCCTCTGATGATCTTATATGTCTCAATTAAGTCACCTCTCAACGTTCTTCTCTCTAACGAAACCAGACTCAAGTCCCTCAGTCTTTTCTCATAAGACCTCCCCTCCATACCAGGCAACATCCTAGTAAATCTCCTCTGAATCCTTTCCAAAGCTTCCACATCGTTCCTATAACGCAGTGCCTAGAATTATACGCAATACTCCAAGTGCGGCTGCACCAGAGTTTTTTTTACAGCTGCAGCATGACCTCGTAGCTCCAAAACTCAATCCCTCTACCAATAAAAGCTAACTCACTGTATGCCTTCTTAACAACCCTATCAACCTGGGTGGCAACTTCCAGGGATCTGTGTCCATGGACACCACAATCTCTCTGCTCATCTACACTATCAAGAACCTTACCATTAGCCCAGCACCCTTTATTCCTGTTGCTCCTTCCAAAGTGAATCACCTCACACGTTTCCATATTAAACTCCATTTACCACCTCTCAGCCCAGCTCTGCAGCTTATCTGTGTCCCTCTGTAACCTGCAACATCTTTCAGCACTATCCCAACTCCACTAACCTTAGTGTCATTGCAAATTTACTAACCCATCCTTCTTGCCCTCATCTAGGTCATTAATAAAAATGACAAGCAACAGTGGACCCAAAACAGATCCTTGGGATACATCATCAGCAACTGAACTCCAGGATGAACATTTCCCATCAAAAACCAGCCTCTGTCTTCTTTCAGCTAGCCAATTTCTGATCCAAACCACTAAACCAACCTCAATCCCATGCCTCTATATTTTGTGCAATACTATGGGGAACCTTATCAAACGTATTACAGAAATCCATATACACCACATCAACTGCTTTACCCTCATCCACCTGTTTGGTCACCTTCTTAAAGAACTCAATAATATTTGTGAGACATGAACTACCTTTCATAAAACCGTGTTGACTATCCTGAATCAACTTATTCCTTTCTAGATGATTATAAATCCTATCTCTTATAACCTTTTCCAACACTTTACCCACAACTGAAGTAAGGCTCACTGGTCTATAATTACTGGGGTTGTCTCTACTCCCCTTCTTGAACAAGAAGACATTTGCTATCCTCCAGCCTTCTGGCACTATTCCTGTAGACAATGATGACTTAAAGATCAAAGCCAAAGGCTCAGCAATCTCCTCCCTGGCTTCCCAGAGAATCCTAGGATAAAACCCATCTGGCCCAGGGGACTTATCTTTTTTCACACTTTCCAGAATTGCTTACACCAACTCCTTGTGAAACTCAATCCAGTCTAGTCTAATAGCCTGTAACTCATCTTTCTCCTTGACACTATAGTCTTTTTCCAGTGATGAAAAATATTCATTTAGTGCTTCCCCTATATCCTTGATTGGCCTTAATCATTCTCTCGTCATGCTTTTATTCCTGATATACCTATAAAAAGCTTTAGCGTTTTCCTTGATCCTATCTTCTAATGACTTCTCATGTCCCCTTCTGGCTCTTCTTAGTTCTCTCTTTTGGTCTTTCCTGGCTAACTTGTAACTCTCAACTGCCTGAGGTGAGTCTTCATGTCTCATCCTAACATAAGCCTTTTTCCTCTTGACAAGAGATTCAACTTACTTAGTAAACCACGGCTCCCTCGCTCGACCACTTCCTCCCTGTCTGGCAGGTACATATTTATCAAGGACGTGCAGAAGCTGTTCCTTGAATAAGCTCCACATTTCAATTGTGCCCATCCCCTGCAATTTCCTTCCCCATCCTATGCATCCTAAATCTTGCCTAATCGCATCATAATTAATTTTCCCCTAGCAATAACTCTTGCCCTTAGTATATACATATCCCTTTCCATCACTGAAGTAAACATAACTGAATTGTGATCAGTATCACTAAAGTGCTCGCCTACCTCCAAATCTAACACCTGACCAGGTTCATTACCCAATACCAAATCTAATGTGGCCTCGCCTCTTGTTGGCTTGTCTACGTACTGTGTCAGGAAGCCATCCTATACATATTGGACAAAGACTGACCCATCTAAAGTACTCGAACTATAGTATTTTCAGTCTTTATGCACTGTCTCTGAGGATGCTTGCTCCTTATCATTAAGCAAGGGGTCCCAAACTTTGGTATTCTAGCTGTGGTCTGATTATTACCTTGTATAGTTTTAGCAAAACTTCCCGACTTTAATACTCCATTTTCTTTGAAATAAAGACCAACATCCCATTTGCTTATTATCCTCTGAACTTGGATACAAGCTTTCTGGGATTCATGGGCAATTTTGTCATTAATTGAAAAATTACATTTTTACTTGAAGGAAAATTGAGTTCTTTTTAACAAACTTGCTTGGATTTCTGGGGGATTTGGGGATTGATGATTTCCAGGTTAACAATGATGCTATGGTTGAGGAGATTTTGGAAATACTTTCTCCAGTGGATGTTTATTGCCTTGTTGCCCTTGAGCAGTTTCTGTCAGCCTTTAAAGTGCAGGAGGTTTAGACCATGGAAGCTTGTGCCATATGGTGCATTGGTGGTGCTGAAGAAATCTCTTGTGTCTCTGGGATCTGCCAGCTGCTATTTTTCCAAGGCCTTATTAGTCCACCATTTGTTTTTGAGCTCCCTTACACTCTTCTGAACATCAGCCTTAGCTTTGGCATTGGCCCCTCTTTTGGCCTTGCAGTTGACGTCATTCTGCCTCACAGAAGGCTGTCTTTTTCCTGGCGATAAGCTGTTCAATTTCTTCATTTGCTATTCTTGCCGAATCTGATCTTATGGTTTCTGGACTTGTACTGGAGGATGTTATTGCTGGTACTGAGAACGGTTGATTTAAGCAAACTCCAGTGTTCTCCAATGTCCTCTGGGTATTCCTGAGGTAGGTGTTTAGTAAGTGAGGCCTGTTGCATAGTGACTTTGTCATCCAGGCTCTTGATGTCAAATCTTGGCCAGGAGTCCTTCTTCTGAACCCTCCTCTTTCTGTGTAGTCTGATGAGCATTGTGGAATGGATAACGTGGTGATCTGTCTAGCAATCTTCTGAGCTAATCATAGCTTTGGTGACATTCACATCCCAACAGCCCTGGAGCAAACAACAACATAATTAATGAGGTGCCATTGTTTTGATGTGGGTGCCTCCAAAATGCTTTGAACTTGTTTTTCTACTGGAAGAAAGTGTTTGTGATGGTGAGGTTGTACACAGTGCATTTTGTGAGAAGAAGAACTCTACTGGAGTTGATGTTGCCAATACCTTCCTTTCCTATGTTGTCATTCTAAAGGCTGTGGCATTGACCAACCCTGGCACTGAAGTCTTCAAGAAGTATTATCTTGTCTTCCAGTTGTTGTTGAGCATCAGATGGATGATCATGTGCTGGTTGTTGATCCCCACAGGAAGTTCAGAGAGGTAACTGATAAGTTCATCAGCTGCCTTTCTTTTTCAGAAGAGGATGTAATTACCTTTCACCTCTTTCAGTTGCCCTTTGTCTGTAAGGCGGGTTTCGGAAAGAATAGCTAGGTCGATCTGGCATTTCTTCAGTTCTCTGGCTATGATCGCAGTTCTTCTCTCAGTTCAGTCTCTGTAAGCTGGGTCCATTGGGTTCTTACATTCCAGGCTCCAAAGTTTATTATTCTTTGCTTCTGATCACACGTGGGTGATCCCTCTGGATTTGGTAATTCAGTTAGAGGTTTTGAGGCAAACTGTTGTTAGGGCACCTTTTCCAGTTGCCTACTGGGCTGAGCAGAGCGGATCTTAAACTCCATTCTGCTGGAGTGTCACTGGATCTGAAACATTAACTCTGATTTCTCTCCACAGATGCTGCTGGTTCTGAGTTTATCCAGCAATTTTTGTTTTGCTTTAGATCCTAAACAGGTAGTTCAGTCATAGGCACAGCTGCTAAAATGCTCTATCTGCCGCATCCAGGAGCAAGACGACTGAATCTGACACCCACCACCTAATGTGTCAGTTTGTGACTGAGGGCTTCCAGATTTCACAATCCTGCCCAAAATGCCACTATAACTTTTGTCTGGAATGTAACTAGGATTGGTACCTCTTGGGAGGATACCTGTGTGTGGGGAGGCTGGTGCACAGACAGCTGCCATACAGACTTTGACAGATAGGGGTCAAAACCAAGTGGCATGGAGACCAAGACAATTTGCAGCCCTTTGCTGTTGTAGCCTTTATCTGCCTCACAACCAGTGTGTTGCTCTAATTTAAGTTCAGCCATCATCCTCTGTCTGATCCCCCACTGAGGTCTTCATGGACTGTGCTTTGTCTGGAACTTCCCCTTGATCTTACTGTCATGGGTGACCCCGCCAGGAGTTTCATTTCAGAAGGTTTAGCTCTCGGGTTCATTGGTATGCACAAGCCTCTCCACCCAAAAAATGAGGTGATCATCAGAGATGTTATGTAATAATATTATGTAATTATGTATTATGTAATAATTATGACAAATCATCTATCTTTCCCTGAAAAAATATTTTACAGATGGAATCTTATTCAAGAACATTAATGTTGCAGATTTTTAAACAAAAGTTAATTTTTTTCTGCTTGTGTTTTTCCATTAATCCCATGTGTGTCTTTGTACAAGAAGCTAAATAATAATGTAGATGTATTTTATATTCACTTTTTATTTCCTGATCTGTGTTCTTCAACAGATTTGTTGAATAGTCTCTTTGATTTTTCTGTCACAGAAGTGCTGAGATCAAGTAGATGTGGAGATTACTAGTAATATATTTTGCTTTTAACTTGTGCTTATATCAATTCTGCTTTCTGTACATTGAATACTGTCTGGACTATCTTTGGCTGTGAGTGACTGCAATATGCATTGTAACTGAGGATGATTGGTCCTTATCATTAAGCAAGACTTCGTCTGTCGACACTTTATTTGTATCTTCACATGGTTTATCAGATACAGTTTTCTCTTCAAATGCTGATTCTAAACTGGTATCTCTTACTGATGTTGGGGTCATGTGTTCAATTGCATTATGATGTACATGAATCACATTATACCACATCACTGACAAGTGTGCTATAGGTTTCTGGATGTGAAAGATGCACAGTGAAAGTTGTTCCTTCATTGCTAACTGCTAAATTCACTTCCGTGAGTTTCTGAAGCAAAAATCCCATTTTGTGAATCTGAGTCACTGTCACTCTAAGTTATTTGCATCAACTAGATGTTTTATAGGATGTTGTCATTTTTAGTGCAAATTTGTCATCTCATCATGTTATCTATTGACTCATCTGTACATGGATGACATCAGCATTTTCAATTCAGATCCACTGCCAGTGCATAGATTCATGAACATTTGTGACTATTTTGAATTGTCTTTTGGGGGCAAGGTAAATCAAGGTAAGAGTGACACCATATACCTTGGCAGCTGGGCCGACCAATCCTTTAGATCCTTCAGTGCCGTGTCAGATTATCTGAAGGTGCTAGGTATATGATTTGGATGGGCCCAGGGACATGTGCAAAACTTGGGAGCAGTGTATCACCAAGATGTGGTGGAAACTGGGCAGATGGGAGCACTGCTCCCTCTGATTGTGGGTAAAAAGCTGGTCATCAGGTGTGAGGCACTCTCTCTGCTATTGTACATGGTGCAGCTCTGGACTATTCCCCGAGCCTGAGCCATTGCAGTTACCCAAGCCATCTTCCACTTCATCTACTGGGAAACAGCTGAGAAATATTGGTAACAGTATGGAATAATTCACTCACACTGGATTGGAAGAACCTAACTTTTCATTTGGTGTAATGTTAACCTGGGTGAGTTTAGGTTTGGCTGAGGGCTTAGATGTTAAAGCTTAAAAATTTCAAACACATTTTGTCCAAGTAGTCAGCCTTCAAGTTTTACTGAGACATAGTAGTGGGGTGGGAATTCAACCCATTCCCAGGTGAGGGACTGCTACTTATATATGCTAAAGAAGTTAAAAGCTTCAAATTTAATTGTGGCCTATGGATTTCCAAACACTGGGGATTCCAGTAGGAACTGAGGACTGTAGATGCTGGAGATCAGAGCTGAAAAATGTGTTGCTGGAAAAGCGCAGCAGGTCAGGCAGCATCCAAGGAGCAGGAGAATCGACGTTTCGGGCATAAGCCCTTCTTCCAGGAGGACACAACAGCCTCGGAACGAAGGTAAATCCCACTGTCTTTGTGTGGGTGGGGGGGGGGGGGGGGGGAAGAGATATGGCGAGGGGGAAGGAAAGAGAGAACGAGATCAGAACTGTTTTCTCTACAGGTCCTCAATATCTCCAGACAAACTCATAGTGAGGATTGGAATCTTTTGGACACTTAAACTGGGGATCACAGAACTAACATCCCACCCTCCTGGATCAGATTCTTTCCCCAGTGTCAGAATGAGGCACCTCTGGAATTAAACGACAACTTTGGGATTAGGACTTGGACTCTCCACATGAGTTAATGACCGGATGACCTAGTCTTGTGTCGTCATACAGGATTTTCTCTGTCCAGCAGGAAGCAAGCCCATTTATCAATTAATGACTTCTCAGTGGAAAACCTGTTTGGGTCACATGTCACACAGTAAGGTGTTGTAGGAAAACCCAAATTTGAGTTTTCTCATGTGCTATTGAATTTCATGAGCAAGTGAAAGTTACATCAGTGCTTCAGCTCAGAGACTGACAATGAAAGATTAGGTCAAATTTCTGTCCTAGCTTTCCAACAGTTATTACAAGTATAAAGTTTATAAGATGGTTATGATTTGGAGCTCTTTAAGGTAAAATGGAAGGAGGAAGAAGTTCATATGACCTGACCAAAGGTCTGCTGAACAATTCAGTGGCTTGGTTGCTGTGGAATTGAAAGGACTGTAAGTCAAGAGGTTTGTTGAGAAGGTACAAGATATTCACATCCATTGAAAAAAGCAAGAGCAGCTGTGCTGACTGAGGAGATTGTTCGTTTCCAAGTCTTACATGGCAGTTTTAGGAATATTAGGCTTTATAAATGGTTAATTTAAAGTCTGTTTAATTTCAAGTTAGAATAGAGTTGGAGTCTGGAAAATAGCTAATTAGCATTTATACCTGCATATAATGTCTGGTGTGATTCAAGTTGTCATAGAAATGGCTTTGAGAAGGGACGAGCCCTTAGAAAGTCATTATAGGATTGTCTTAGAGGTTTTCTTAACATAACACATCACTGAACCTCTCAGACAAAGTTAGTCTACAAAAAACTGAAATAGAGGAATAGGGGATAGCAGGAATATTGAGATAGATGTTGTGTACCTGAAACAGAGAAAACTGATGATTCTCGTATTCATTACACAATGCAAGTGGGAGCTTACATTCCAATTGAAGAGAATGCATCTGTGGGAATTTAAAAGGAGAATGGAAGATTTACATATTTTGGGCTAGCTAAGGAACCTCTAGTGTCAGCCTCAGAGTTGAAGATAGTTCTGGGATTAGAGTCTATCTGACTGGTCCATTTAAAGGGAGTAAAATAATAACTGTGGTATGAGGTTGTCAGTTGTGTTCAAAGTCAGAGGGAGAAATTCTCTTTAGTGTAAGATTAAGACAAAGTTCCTTCTAGTTTGTTTGTCTTAGAACTTGAAATCTTGATATGTGATCTTACTTACGCAGTCCCTAGAAATTCAAATGTTTTGAACTTGTTCATGGGATATGGCCATTGGTGGCCAGGCCAGCATTTTTGCTGAACCCTAAATGCCTTGGGACAGTTAAGAATCAATCTTCTTATTGTGGTCAAAGTCACATGTAGGCCAGATCAGTTAAGGACAGCAAATGTCCTTTCTTAAAGAAAGGACATCAATGACCAGATTGGCTGTTATGACAATTGACAATAGTTATGTGGTCACCATTGGGGTAGTTGTTTTGTTATTATAGATTGACAAAATTCAGATTTCACTGTCTGTAGCAGGTGAATTTGAATCTATGACTCCAGATCATTAACCTGGGTTCTGGATTCCTATTCCCACTATATGACATTCCTGATATGTCACCGCCTCTCCCTTTCACTTATTCTATTTGTTGCAAGGTGAAAATTCTTTAAGTAAATTTTTTACCTCATGTGCATGTTTAGAGAATGTCTCTGCACTTGCCATCATGGCTGCAGTTCGGTCTTCCAGTTCACCCAGTCTCTGTCCACGTTCATCCAAAGCAATCCGAGCACGGGCTAGATCTCCAACAACTCCAGATGCTGCACCCTTAACTCCCTCAATTCCACCAGGCCCAGGGATATGCTGGGCAAGAGTCCGAGATGCCTTGCCTGCTGAAGCTTCACCAACTAAAGAGTAGAAATATGAGGAAAATATATTTACTGGATGGTTTTCAATATCCCAAAAAACAAATGCCTACATTTATTTTGTCCAGAGAGTGGTAAAACATATAGCTGGACTTTAGGATTTTCCTAATTTCTTCTGTAGTGTGTATCAGCAGGACATTTAGGAAGCTATGCCAAAGAGATTAAACAATTAAATGGACATTGCATATGTTTTTAAAATTATTTTGATGTTGGAAACAGTAGCTAAAGCAAATTTGCAGGTTGATTCTAGGGTTTGTGATAATGGAGCATTTCTAGCAAGAAAAGGGGATGTTGGTAATTTAGTGGTAATATCACCAGATAGTAATTCAGAGGTCAAGGCAAGTGCTATGGAACACAAATTCAGATCCCACCACATTGGCTTAAATTCAATTAATAAATCTGGAAAAGAATGAAAATCATCACATACGTTGTGATGGTAAAAATGAAAGTTATAATTCCAGTGTCAGGATGTGTGTGTGGCATGGAAAGAAACTTGCAAGAGTTGATGTTTTCAAATGAATGCTGCTCTTGTTTGTCATGGTGATGGAGGTAATGGGTTTTACAGATGCTGTGGAAAGAAATTTAGTGAGTTACCATAATGAATTTTGTAAACCCTAATACTGCAGGCCTTGTGGATTGGTGGTGGAATGAATGAGTATTTAATATAAATTTAAGAGCTCTGACAAAGAAGTAACAGCCTTCTTCAAAGAGTTACTGGACCTGAAACCGAACTCTGTTTCCCCTCCAAAAATGCTGCCAGAGCTGAGATTTTCTAGCAAGTTTTCACTCTTGTTTTGGTTTTCCAATATCTGCAGTTCTTTGGGTTTTTTTGGGTCAAGTAAAATGTGTCCTCTAACAGGTAGGAAGTTATGGATGGTACCAGTGTCTTTGACCGCCAAATGTATACAAACTGTCATCAACTGCAGAAACCTGAGCTCCAGCAGTGACAAGAGGCACTGTGCCATGTGCTTGAGAACTAGGTGGATAGCATGCTGGAGAGGTGAACACACTACAGCTAAGACCTTGCAAGCAAAAAGGGATGGATGAGCCATCAGGCAGTCCAAAAGAATAAAGTAGGTAGTGCAGAAGTTTCTCCCTCAGTCTAGTGTCCCACATGTTAATCACTTTTTCATTTTCCACAATGGTTCCTTGGAAGAGTGCTGTCAGAGCCATTTTTATGACTCAACAGTATAAGGGAAGAGAGGAAGAACAGAATAGATTATAATTCTTATAATAATTATAAGAATATTAACAGGGGATTCATTAGTTAGGGGAACGGCTAGAATGTTTGTGGTCCTAAATGTGGCTCCAGGATGGAATATTGCCTCCCTGGTTCCAGGTACAGTGATATCACAGAGTAGCTGCAGGACATTTTTCCAGGGGACAGATGAACAGCCAGGAGTGCCAGATGTGCTAGTCCGTAGAGATATTCCGTAGAGATTCAAGAAGGAGGGGTAACTTCATTTGAAACTTATAAAATTCTTACAAGCTATATTAGAAAGGGTATGGAAATGTCTCCCTTGGCTGGGAGCCTAAAACCAGGGGACATTGTCTCAGGATAATGAGAACGCCATTTAAGATTGAGGAATTGCTTCATGCAGAGTGTGGTGAATGTTCCGAATTCTCTACTTCATGGCTGTGGAAACTTAGTAATTGAGCAAGATCAAGACATAATTTGTTATATTTCTAGAGACAATTGACATCAAGGGATTTTGAGATGGAAGACATCAAGGATATTGCAGGAAAGTGGCATTGACGTGGATGGTCAGCCATGATCTAATTGAATGAAAGAGTAAGCTCAACAGACTATATGGCCTACTCCTGTTACGATGTTGTTATATGTCTGTTACTTTGAGCATGTGAGCAAGGAACCCAACAAAAATGAATGATTCACTCAACATCTCAGTACTTATCCTGTCAATCCCATGCATGATTTTAAGTATTTCAATGAAAGTAATTCTCATTCTTCTAAAGTCTAGAGAACTTCGACCCAATTTACTCAATTCCTTATCATTGGTTCCAAGGATGTGTGTTGTTCCATCTGGTAAATCTTCACCATGTTACTTCTGAAGTAAGAATATCTTTTATTAAATATGGAGGCTTAATGTCTACATGTGTTTTCATTAAAACTCTGCACAATTATTGTTAGACTTATTTATTATACTTCAACATCCTTGCTATTTGCTTTCATAATTGCTTGCTGCACCTACATACAAACGTGTGTTCTTTAGAATTTGAATAGATATTGGAACATATTTGCTTTCCTCCCCTCTTCTCAAATTAAAGAAAAATAAAACTTTTAATTTGAGAAGAGGGGAGGAAAGCAAATTGGTACAAAAAAAGTGAGAAAATTTGCCCTTCCATCATATTATGAAACATAAATTTGAAAATAAACCTATCCTTATTTTACTTATCATATAAAATATTTTAATGCCAAAGTGTCTGACCAAAAACAGTGTAAAAGAATGTTTAAATGATGACAATTGGGAAATGTTGTGATGACATGTTACAGCACCTCCTGACCAACTTACAGAGCTCTTCTCTGTCAAATGTTTGTCCACTTCCACCAAACAGCCCCTTTAAGAAGCCTCTGTTTTGTGCTTCTGGAGTTTCAATAGGGGTAAACAAATCTCCAAGCATTTCCTGAAAAAAGTGGAAATTTAGTGTCAATAACCACAAATTCATGAATAAAAAAGGCAGCTGAGAGAAATGGTATTGACTAGTTGTAATTATTTAGCTAAGACAATTAATTGTAGCAACAATAAGGAGACAATTCACCAGAATTGTTACTTGGCCTCTGGTTGCAAGGCTTGAGGCAGCCCCGTAATTAATCTTACTGCAATTACCAGTGAGCTTAGATACCTGCTATAATACAGTGAACTAATTTTCTTCTATTCAATTTGGTCAGTAACCAAATGGTTACAAACAGTGAGGCAATACAAATAGATGTAGATAAGCCACTTTCAATTAACATGAGTGATATATATTACAACTATACTTAAATTCATGGAGTTTTATTTGATACATTTTGTTTTCAACAAGTTGTGGTCTTAAGCCGAAATAAGCAATTATTCCCGGAGCTGCTGCTGCTGCAATGCACAGAGTGTCATTCTAGCTGATATTAACTATTGAAACCATTCAATCATAATTTGGGCGAAGCCAGAAATAACAATTTGATCTTGAATTTTCCACCAAGTTGATTAGTTTTTTTTTAAACATAGGGCAATCAAAAAGAAACATGTCCAAGGAAAAGCATTAGATGTAATTTGTTCTGAAAAAATGTTTTGTTAACTTTAACATTACTTTGTATATTATCTTATGGTACAAAGTACAAACTACTAATGTGATATTTTCTTTCAGTTTTGTGAGGTAGGTTGATTGACATTCCTATATAAAGAACAAAGAGAATTACAGCACAGAACCAGACTCTTTGGCCCTCTAAGTCTGTGCCAATCATTATGCCCTAACTAAACTAAAAAAACAAACCTTCTTCCCTTATTCAGTTCTTTCCCTAAATTCCTTCCCTATTCATGTAACCATCCAGATGCTTTTTAAATGTCACCAATATGCCTGCTTCCACCATCTCTTCTGGCAGTGTGTTCCAGGTTCCTACCACATTCTGTGTGAAAAACTTGTCTCATACATCTCCCTTAAACTTTCCCCCTTTCATAATGAACCTTTGCCCCCTTGTAATTGAAACTTCAACCCTGGGAAAAAGCCTCTGAGCTATCCAACCTATCTATACCTCTCATAATTTTGTAGACCTTTAACAGGTTTCCTCTCAGCCGCCGTCCTTCCAGTGAAAACAATCCTACACTTTTTAACCTTTCCTCCTAGTCAATGTCCTTGAGACCAGGCAACATCCTGGTGAACCTGTTCTGCACTCTTTCCCAAGCTTCCATATCCATTTGGTATTGCAGTGACCAAATCTGCACACATTACTCCAAATGTGGCTGAACAAGGGTTTTATATAGCTGCAACATAGTTTGCCAACTCTCGTACTCCATGCCGTGGCTGATGAAGGCAAGCATGCCATATGCCTTCTTCATCACCTTGGCCAGAAGAAAGTGAGGACTGCGGATGCTGGAGATCAGAGTCAACAGTATGTTGCTGGAAGCAACAGCGGGTCAGGGAGCATCTGAGGAGCAGGAGAATCAACGTTTTGGGCATCAGACCTGATGAAGGGGTTACGACTGATAGGTTGATTCTCGTGCTCCTCAGATACTGCCTGACCTGCTGTGCTTTTCCAGCAACACACTCTCGATTCATCACCTTGGCCACCTGTGTTGCCACTTTAGGGAACTGTCCATATGTTAATGTTCCTAAGGGTTCTGCCATTTACAGTATAATTCACATCTAAATGTGATCCTCCAAATTACATCAACTCGCATTTGTTTGGATTAAACTCCAACAGAAACTTCAGTGTCCAAGTCGCCAATCTATCAATCTTTATCCTGTTGTATTCTTTCACAATCGTCGGAACTATCAGCAACTCCACCAATCTTCGTGTCATCTGCAAAATTACTAACCAGACCATCTACATTTTCCTCCAGATCATTTATATATACAACACACAGAGGACCTAAGACTGATCCCTATGGATCACTAGTTAATGGTCTCCATTATGAAAAACACCCTTCCATTGCTACCCTTTGTCTTCTATGACCAAGCCAGTTTTGTACCATCTAGCCAGCCTATCCCCAATCCCATGTGAGTTTAGTTTTTGTACCAATCTGCCATGTAGGACTTTATCAAATGCCTTACTAAAGTCCATATAAACTACATCCACAGTCCCTCTCTCATCAATAATCATAGAGTCATAGAAATGTACAGCACGGAAACAGACCCTTCGGTCCAACTTGTCCATGCCGCTTAGATATCTCAATCCAATCTAGTTCCACTTGCCAGCATCCGGCCCATATCCCTCCAAACCCTTCCTATTCATATACCCACTCAGATACCTTTTAAATGTTGCAATCATACTAGCCTCCTCTGGCAGCTCATTCCATACACGTACCACCCTCTGTGTGAAAAGGTTGTCCCTTTCGTCTCTTTTATATCTTTCCCCTCTCAGCCTAAACCTATGCCCTCTAGTTCAGGACTCCACACCCCAGGGAAGAGACTTTGTCTATTTATCCTATCCATGCCCCTTATGATTTTGTAAACCGCTACAAGGTCACCCCTCAGCCTCCAGAGAAAACAGCCCCAACCTATTCAGCCTCTCCCCATAGCTCAAATCCTCCAACCCTGGCAACATCCTTGTAAATCTTTTCTGAATCCTTTCAAGTTTCGCAACATCTTTCCGATAGGAAGGAGACCAGAATTGCACGCAATATTCCAACAGTGGCCTAACCAATGTCCTGTACAGCCGCAACATGACCTCCCAACTCCTGTACTCAATACTCTGACCAATAAAGGAAAGCATACCAAACGCCTTCTTCACTATCCTTTTAAGGAGCTATGAACCTGCACTCCAAGGTCTCTTTGTTCAGCAACACTCCTGAGGACCTCACCATTAAGTGTGTAAGTTCTGCTAAGATTTGCTTTCCCAAAATGCAGCACCTCACATTTATCTAAATTAAACTCCATCTTCCACTTCTCAGCCCTTTGGCCTATCTGATCAAGATCCCATTGTAATCTGAGGTAACCTTCTTCACTGTCCACTACACCTCCACTTTTGGTTCATCTGCAAATTTACTAACCACATCTCTTACGGTCACCTCCAAATCATTTATATAAATGATGAAAAATAGTGGACCCACCACCGATCCTTGTGGTACTCCACTGGTGACAGGCCTCTAGTCTGAAAAACAACCCTCCACCACCAACCTCTAACTTCTACCTTTGAGCCAGTTCTGTATCCAAATGGCTAGTTCAAACATTTTCATCGCCTCTTCAAAAAGTTCAATCCGATTGGTGAGACATGAACTTTCCCGTACAAATCCACGTTGTCTGTAAATAACTAGTCCAGTTTCTTCCAAATGATCATATGTCTTGTCCTTCAGCATCTTTTCCAAGAGTTTTCCCACCACAGACATCAGGCTCACCAGATGATAATTTCCTGGATTATCCTTTTTTTTAGGTTAGATTACTTACAGTGTGGAAACAGGCCCTTCGGCCCAACAAGTCCACACCGACCCGCTGAAGTGCACCCACCCAGACCCATTCCCCTACATTTACCCTTGCACCTAACACTACGGGCAATTTAGCATGGGCAATTCACCTAACCCGCACATTTTTGGACTGTGGGAGGAAACCGGAGCACCTGGAGGAAACCCACGCAGACACGGGGAGAATGTGCAAACTCCACACAGTCAGTCGCCTGAGGCGGGAATTGAACCCAGGTCTCTGGCGCTGTGAGGCAGCAGCACTAACCACTGTGCCACCTTGCTGCCTACATTTCTTCATTTCTTAAACAAGGGAACAACATTGGCTAAACTCCAGTCCTCTGGAATCTTACCTGTGGTCAAAAAGGATTTGAAGATATATGCTAATGCCCCAGGTACCTCTTCCCTTGCCTCTTGAAGTAACCTGGGATAGAATCCATCTGGCCCTTGGACTTCAAGATTAGAGTGTTGCTGGAAAAGCACAGCAGGTTAGGCAGCATCCAAGGAGCAGGATAATTTACTTTTCTGGCAAAAGCCCTTCATCATTCCCAATTTTCCTGCTCCTCAGATGCTGACCTGCTGTGCTTTTCCAGCACCACTCTAATCTCTTGACTCTAATCTCCAGCACCTGCAGTACCCACTTCTATCTGGCCCTTGGACTTGTCTACCTTAATGCAATTTAGGATACCCAAAATTTTCTCCTTCAATATACTGACATTCTCACATACTCATCCCTGATCTCAACATTAGTCATGTCCTTCTCCTCGGTGAATACCAATACAAAGTATTCATTAAGGATCTCTCTCACTTCCTGTGGCTCCACGAATAACTTCCCAACTTTTTCCTTGAGTGCTACCCTCTTTTTCTAATATATGCATAAAAAGCCTGAGATTGTCCTTGACCCTGTTTGCTAAAGACCTTTCATGGCTCCTTTCAGCTTTCCTAATTCTGCATTTAAATTTCTTCCCAATTTCTCTATATTCCTCAAGGGCTTTATCAGTTTGTAGTTACTTGACCAATTGTATGCTTTTTTTAACCTTTTGACTAAGCTTTCAATTTTCTTGTCATCCACAGTTCCTAAGTCCTGCCATTCCTATCCTTCAGGTTTGTAGGGACATGCATGTCCTGCACTTTAATCAACCGCTCTTTAAAAGAACAAAGAAGAACAAAGAAAATTACAGCGCAGGAACAGGCCCTTCAGTCCTTCATGCCTGCACTGATCCAGATCCTCTATCTAAACCTGTTGCCTATTTTCTAAGGGTCTGTATCCCTCTGCTCCCTGCCTATTCATGTATCTGTCTAGATACATCTTAAATGATGCTATTGTGCCTGTCTCTATCACCTCCACTGGCAACGTGTTCCAGGCATCCACCACTCTCTGCGTGAAGAACTTTCCGCACATATCTCCCCTAAACTTTTCCTCTCTCACTATGAACTTGTGACCCCTTTTCAATGAGTCTCCCACTCTGAAAAAAGCTTCTTGCTATCCACCTCATGTATACCTCTCATGATTTTGTAGACCTCAATCAGGTGCCCCTCTCAACCTCCGTTTTTCTAATGAAAATAATCCTAAACTACTCAACTTCTCCTCAGTTAGAACCCTCCGTACCAGGCAATATCCTGGTGAACCTCCTCTGCACCCTCTCCAAAGCATCCACGTCCTTCTGCTAATGTGGTGATCAGAACTGTAGGCAGTATTCCAAATGTGGCCAAACCAAAGTCTTATACAATTGTAACATAACCTGCCATCTCCTGTAATCAATACCCCATCCAATGAAGGAAAGCATGCCTATGTCTTCTTGACCACGCTATTCACCTGCGTTGCCACCTTCAGGGAACAATGGACCTGAACACCCAGATCTCTCTGTACATCAAACTTTACCCAGGACTTTTCCATTTACTGTAAAGTTTACTCTTGAATCAGATTTTCCAAAATGCATCACTTCGCATTTGCCTGGATTGAATTCCATCTGCCCAACTCTCCAATCTATCTATATTCTGCTGTATATTCTGACAGTCCCCTTCACTATCTGCTACTCCACCAATCTCAGTGTCATCTGCAAACTTGCTAATCAGACCACCTATACCTTCCTCCAAATCATTTATGTATATCACAAACAACAGTGGTCCCAGCACGGATTCTCCATTTTGAGAAACACCCTTCTATTACTACTCTCTGTCTCCTCTTGCTCAGCTAGCTTTTTTATCCATCTAGCGAGTTCACCCTGGTCCCCATGTGACTTCACTTTCTCCATCAGCTTAACATGGGGAACCTTATCAAATGCCTTACTGAATCCATGTATATGACATCCATAGCCCTTCCCTCATAAATCAACTTTGTCACTTCCTCAAAGAATACTATTTAATTGGCAAGACATGACCTTCCCTGCACAAAACCTGTCTGCCTAACTGATCAGCCCATTTTCTTCCAAATGGGAATAGATCCAATTCCTCAGTATCTTCTCCAGCAGCGTCCCTCCCACTGATGTCAGGCTTACCAGTCTATAATTACCTGGATATCCTTGCACCTTTCTTAAACAAGGGGACAATTCTCCAGTCGTCCAGAACCTCACCCGTGTTCAAGGATGCTGCAAAGATATCTTCTAAGGCTCCAGCTATTTCCTATCTCCCTTCCCTCAGTAACCTGTGGTAGATCCCATCTGGACCTGGCGACTTGTCCACCTTAAAGCCTTTTAGAATACCCAACACTTCCTCCCTCCTTATGCCAACTTGACCGAGAGTAATCAAGCATCTATCCCTAACCTCAATGTCCGTCATGACCCTCTCCTCAGTGAATACTGATGCAAAGGTCTCCCACATGCCAGATGTAGATGTGCCCTCAAATAACTACTCCCAATCAAAATCTCCAGTCTCTGTCTAACTTGAGTGTAATTGGCCCTTGTCCAATTAAGCACTCTCACCCGAGGGCCATTCTTGTCCTTGTCCATGACTACTTGAAATCTTATGGAGTTATGGTCACTAAGCCCAAAATGCTCCTCAGCTGAAACAACACTCACCTGTCTTGGCTCATTTCCTAATACTAATGCTTGTATGGCATCCTCTCTTGTTGGATTTTCAACATATTGTCTCAAAAAGCCCCTTGAACACATCTAACAAATTGCTCTCCACCTGAGCTGTTGGCTTTGAGGGAGACCCAGTCAATAACAGGAAAGTTGAAGTTACCCACCACAATTACCCTGCTTTATTCACACCTTTCCAGTATCTGACTATATATCTGCTCCTTTGTTACCTGTGGGTTGTTGGGAAGTTTATAGAAAACGTCTAACATTGTGATTTCATCCGTCCTATTCCTGAACTCCATCCAGAGTGCCTCACTGCAAAATCTCTCTGATAGGTCCTTCCTCAGCATAGTTGCGATGTGATCCCTAATCAGCGATGCAACTCTCCCAACTCTTTTGTTTCCCTTTTTGTCATATCTGAAACAGCGACATCTTGGATTGTTGAGCTGCCTGTTCTGTCCCTCCTTCAACCATGTCTTCATAATGGTAATATCATCACAATTTCATGCAGTAATCCATGCTATTAGTTCATTTCCCTTACCTGTTATTCTTCTTGCATTGAAATAAATGCACTTTAAACCTCGAGTCCCTCTGAGCCCCATGATTTCCCTCTACCTGTTCTTACTCTGCGCTATACACATCTCAGTCTCACTTTTGTCTCCAGTTGCTGCACTTACTGGCCTGTTGTTCTGGTTGCCACTCCTCTGCCACACTAGTTTAAACCTTCCTGAACAGCTCTAGCAAATTTCCCATCCAGGATGTTGGTGCCCCTCCAGTTCATGTGCAACCTGTCCTTCTTGTACAGGTCCCAGCTTCTACTGAAGATATCTTAATGATCCATATATCTAAAGCCATCCCTCCTACTCCAGCTCTGTGGTCACTTGTTCAACTGTATTCTCTCTCTGTTCCTAGCCTCACTAGCTATGGCACAGAAAGTACTCCTGAGACTACTCCTGGTAGTCTTGCTGTTTAGCTCCCGACCTAACTCCCTAAATTGTCTTCACAGGACCTCTTTTTTTCTTCCTATCTATGTCATTTGTACCATCGTGGACAATAACTTCTGTCTGTTTTCCCTCCTGTTTCAGGTTGTTCTGTGCCACTCAAAGACATCCAGGACCCTAGCACCAGGGAGGCAACATACTATTCCTAGAGTCTGATTCACAGCCACAGAAATTCCTGTCTGTGCCTTTGTCCACTGAGTCACCTATTATTATTGCTCACCTGGACTTTGCCCCACCCTGCTCTACAGAAGAATCAGTTTCTTTCTGATATCTTTCTGATCAGAAGAAAGTTATTTTATGGCTGTTTATTTGACTGTGATATAAGAGTAAATCGTTGAGCACATTTTGCACTAAATCATTGAATTTCAGTTAATATAAAATTCTTACCAACTACTTAACAACATAAATTATACTATCTATCATGTTCTGGAAATATTCAAAATTCAGTACAATATTCATGCATACTAATGAATATATTCCAACGAATGGTGATGTCCTTTTTTCCATAAAAATTCACCATGTTACTTTAGCTCACTCAGTTCATAAATTATGAAATACTAAATTAGAATTTGCAACTTCTGGCAAGAATCCCCAAATGGAATAGCAGCCATACCTGAAGGTTTTCACACATATCTTGGCTGTAGGTAATTCGCTGGATTTCAGTGGGGGAGCTTAGATACAGAGCTTGTCCACCATTTGTAAAACAGAAAGTTCGTGCTATTCTCATATCAGTTAAAGGCAAATAGTTTACATCCAACAAAGGGCGAAGACTTGGCAAGCTATGGTTTAAATGTAAAAAATGCTGAGAACATGTGTTGTAGAACATCAAAGAACACCTCCATTTTATAAGGGCCGATAAACTTTCAAGAATTAGATGGTTTTAATTATTTTTCACGAACTCAATATAATTTAAGGTAAACTAAAGATAATCTCATTCTTAATATATTTGGTAAAATTTTATAATGACCATTCACCAATTACATTTATTTTGCTGCTAATAAATGGAAAAGAGGAAAATATGGAAATGAATGGTCGTACGAAAAGGGAGGAAAATGTAATAAGGAAGATAAAGCACTTAGAAAGAGATGGCAGTAGAAATGTTCCATAACAGCAGAAGCTACTGATTGTAATACTTTTAGTAAAGAATTAAGTGAATGCCATTTAGATATGAGGTTACAGTGAATAATGTATTAAAAGACTAAATCAAAGGCAAAGTAATTTCCACTCAGATACAAATACCTGTATTGTACAACTTGGCTTCAGATTTAATAAGGAGTTGTAACTGAGCAAAAACATAATTCATGATACATAATCTCATTAAATTGGTGGTAGCATTATTATCTGATTTTAAAAATTATCTTGGGATGCATGGTTGGAGCTCCAAATTGCAGCAGCTTAGATTAGTGGTCTACCGGATCACTTAGTTCCTCATACCATTAAATTAATTATGTCAATTACGCTACTCAGGAAAAGTTAAACAGAGATTAGGAATTGCCAGAAACAGGGGTAGCAAAGATTGTGTAAAAGATTTAAGGTAGGAATTGAAGAGTGTGATTGGCAAATTGCTATTGGCATTAGAGAGAGATTAGATTATAGTGTGGAAACAGGCCCTTCAGCCCAATAAGTCCACACCATACCATACCCCTTACCTAACACTACAAGCAATTTAGCATGGCCAATTCACCTGACCTGCATATCTTTGGACTGTGGGAGGAAACCTACGCAGTCACAGGGAGAACGTGCAAACTCCACACTGTCAGTCGCCTGAGGCAGGAATTTGAATCCAGATCTCTGGGGCTGTGAGGCAGCAGTGCTAACCACTGTGCCACCGTGCCACTGAATGTTTTGAGAAAAAATATATAATGGATGTCTTGAACCATTGTCCATGAGTTCTTACACATCTCATTTGTAGTTTCAAGAGATTTAAAAGAATGAGAAAAATGGGAGTAATTACTTGAAAATATATAATACAGGTTTTTATGAAAAGGTTTCATAAATTTAAGTTTTTACAATATTAAATGGGAGAAATTAAAAAACTACAGTGGGGAATCAAGTGTACAATACATAAAAGTTATAATACATAAAAGTTACCTTAGAGTCATAATATGTCCATTAGCACAGAAGCAGGCCAGGCAGATGCTGTTGCACAAAGTTACGACATCTGCTCGTAATACAAAAGATGTTTCAGTAATATTGTGTACGTAGAGACAGCTTTGAGAAGGGAGGGAATAGACTTTAGCCTGTTTCTCTGAGCAGAGCACTACATACTGGTGATCCCCCATCTCCTGAGAGGAAGATGGTGAAAATGTCACAAGTTTCCTTTTCCGTCCTTTATCATCTTTATCTTCATTGTTTGGATCCCTCCACACTTCGTACGGAGGGTGTATTAGACCACCCAGAGAGTCCAAGAAGGAAAATGTTAGTAGAGCTCCTTTCAACATTAACACGGTTCCTGAAAAAGAGATAAATTAAACCTATATGTACTGTATAGGAACTCCATTATCACTAGTGAAATTCATTACTTCAGTATTACAACAATATGAACATATTAACTTTCATATCCAATAATACCCTTGTCACACCTAATTTCAAATAAATGTTCTATTGTTACATGTATATCAAATAGAAATTGGACAAGGCCATAGATTGTATAAATTCTAACGTTGCTTGTGTAAAAGATGTGGGTTTATCCTTCACAAAGATGTTGCCAAATTCAGTTCCTCTCAATGCAAGGAACCAGTGGCTGAAAGCATTAAATTGTGTGTGTGTATCCTGGTCCAAACATAAGCTACTTCCAGTTGCAGGTTTTTTCTTTCCTTGAAAGCTGTATATATGTAACTGAGCGATACATATATATTGAAATAATAATTGTAGCCCTCCAGTAAATCTATTTGCATTGCTGTAGGCCTCTGAGACTCTTTTTCTGCATGCACTATTCTTTACAGATTGGCACAATTCCACCAAGAGATTGATTTCTCCATTTTAATATTCGAAGGCTTAGTGCCAGTATCGGGGAAATTCTGCTACAGTTGAGCAGGTGGAAATGCATGCTTACTTTACATCCACCTCTACAATAGGTGAGAAGTCACTCAGTCTACAATGACCATGTTAACAATACTAAATTCAAGTTACGTTTTGTCATTGTATAGCAGGATATATTGAACTTGCCCAAAATGCATTTTACCATAATGGGAAATTGGATAAGTAGTACAAAGAAAATCTTACCACTGGGAGAGACCATAAGTGGTTCCGAATATCTTTGTTCCTCTGGAGGTAAATTCAAGGAGATGACAAGCACTGTACCCAAACTGGTACCAACCCATAGACAAGGTGAAAGGGTCGAGTCCATCTTTCGGCTGAAGGACTCCATAAAATACAGAGCAGTTATAGCCTCCTTTGATTCTTTGTCTATGCTGGAGACACTGGAACTTCGGGACCGGTTAAAAGAATTTTCTTTACTTTCTGCATAAAATCAGTGAACAATAAAATCATCTGAGATTTAGGAATAATTGAAAAAATAGCTTCTACGATACTTCTACATGATAACATTATTAACTGATGTAGGGTTTGATGAGCATATAACTCCAGAATGATGAGCATATAACTCAGGTTCCTGAATTGTTTGTTAGTTACGTACTAGAATTCATTGTTATCCGATCAATTAAGAACATAAGAAATGAGCAGGAGTAAGTTCCCTCCAGCCTGTTCCATTATTCAATAAAATTAGAGATGATCTGGGTGTAGAATATATTCCTCAGACACATCCAAATTTCAACATTAAAAAGCAAATTTTCAAAGAGCTGTACAGCTTAAACTGTTTTATCAATATTCAGCTGACCACTAAGGAGAGACTCTATGTATACCCATGAAGTGTTCAGAATTTGCTTTATTCTGCTAAGCGTATGTCTGAACTAATTGTGATAGCATTATGAAGAAATCAAGAAATTGCACTCTCTTCACTTCTTCCAAGTAAAACTGCCAGATGGGGATGTAATACCAGCAAAAATAAGGGAAAGTAGATAGATAAATTTAATGCCACAAGACTCATCTTGTGGTTTTATAAAAAATATTAATGGGTCCCTCGTTAAAACTCAGTGCTTCAAAAGGAATCCTAAAATGTCCTTTTTATCTTGTTGTACTAGCATTCTGCTTTGCTTTCCAATTGACAGTAAATTAATCAAGCAATGGTTGAAAATAATTTTATAAGATCATTAGCACTACACTGCATTATGGATGAATGCTGACTGGATTGGAAATCTTGAGTGGTTTGAATTTAGGCACTATTTGTCTGTTCACAGAGACCTGAGTTTGGTCTCAATCAAACATTTTATTTCAGAGAATGGTTTGTAATAAGGATTGCCATCAAGGAAATGCTGAGTCATCAAGAAAATCCCAACTTTGCCATAGGGTAGAGTGGCTAACTGCAGCCAAAGGCTTCAATTGCATTGGGGAACTCAAGGCAATATGGCCACCAGACTACTTTTCCACACTTCTATTAGCTCACTTGACAAAAGTTATGGGGCAGTATTTTATATCCTGTTGTCTGGCAAACAGTGACTTAAGCATAAGTTTTTAAAAGAATTAAAATTTGAAGCTGAGAAGATACTGAGGGGGAAAAGTAACCTGAGTTATCTGGAGAAGGAATAATCTATTGTTTTGCAGCATCAGGATAGAAATGTATCACAGCTCTTTTCTGGTTTCGAGTCTAGATGAGTTAGAAAGTTTTGGCATATTTCAATCTCTGACAATCTCATTGGCCTAGAGGTTTCTTTCAACATAATGTTGACATTGTGGCAATTGCTCTTATGGATACATAAATGCTCCAGCTCAAAGGACCCCATTCATGGTTAGAGGTTTCTGCCTCAGCTGCACTGTTCCGCTATTACAAAGAGCAAAATGCTGATTTTTGTGTATTCATTAAATGCCACAAAGTTGCTATATTTTAGGGCAAACTAAATTTACTGCAGAATGTGAAGCATTATTACAAGTATAAATATGCCTTTTAAAGATATAATAAATTAAGTACTGCTAATCAATTTCTCTGGTGCAGTATATTAACCATAACATAAGTGGATCTCATTTCTTTAATCACTAATTTGAAATTTGAGAAATGACAATTTACTATGATAAGGGCAGTATACAAATGAAAGTTATTACTAGAGAGATGCAGATAATTTCTGTTAGTTCAGTTTCAGATTCCTCACTGCTTCTATTAAGATATTATCTGAGTCTGAATCCAGAAAAGAGCAGTGCAAAAGTATTAAAAGCTTAAATATTCACGGACAAGTCTAATTATTGGCATATGCCATTAGAAGCCCTGCTACAACAACATCTGGAACATTAATAATGTATATGGGAAATGCTGAGGTTAAATGTTTGTAACGTGCATTTCATTTTTAAACCAGGAAAACAGGTCTATTGACAAATCCTGGATATGCCTGGAAAAAAAGCGTTTTGTAAACACTTCATCAAGACAACACTTGAGGTTTAAAGTGAAAGGAAACAAACATATTTTACTGTATGAGAAAAAGTGTGCAGATCGGTAGCAAGTGGAGTCTGATTTGTAGTGGTATTATCTTGGAAAATACACTAGTAACTGCTGACTGACAGTTAACTGATGTAGAGTTTATGCTCGAAACATCAACTCTCCTGCTCCTCAGATGCTGCCTGACAGGCTGTTCCTTTTCCAGCACTACACTTTTTGATTCTGATCTCCAGCATCTGTCGTTGTCACTTTCTCCTACTTAACTGTCAAGCTTGGTTTAAATTTTAAACCAGGTAGCTTGATTCTGATTGGTCAAGACACTTCCCTGTGAAATGAATTAGAATGGCTGTCATCTATTGAATTGAAACAGGTGCAGTGTGTTTAAGTTAATTCTGTTAGCAAAGAATAGTGAGGCTCTTCTGGATTCATTCATTCCAACTGCTTTTCTTTCTTCTTCTCTTGCTTTGTTCCTAATTTTTTTTTAGTTTTGTTTTTTTCTCTACTTATCTTTTCTACTTTGTACCTAAGATGGCACCATGAATGGCAATATTGCAACTTTTCATTGTTCAGTCAGTGTGTTTTTGTGCAACCCCACATTATAGAAATATCATGCTTTATAAACAGCGCTTAAAGTGTTGGTGTTGTCATTGTGTTACCGCCAACACACATTTTAAAAGTCCGTGCTGTTGAAACAGTGCCCCCAATTTGTCAATCATGTTACAGCAAACTTGTGTTGACAAAATGTGCATTATAACAGAATGACCTGAACTCTTGCACCCCTGTCCTTGAGTACGCATGACAATAAATCCCAATCCTATTTCTAATTCTAATCTGATATATACACTGGTCACTTTAGCACCAAAAATGATGATCTTAGGCGTGTTCGAGAGTTTGCCCAATATGCAAAAAGACATGATCAGATCATGGTAGCCCCGCTATCCAGAAGGATAGCTTTATTTATTTCAGCATTAAGCTTCCACAGTGAACAAATGGATAACCTGTATTTACAAAGTCACCAGTCTTCTAGCTCATGGAATTCCAATGTGTATTTTGGCCAGTGAATGTAGGTTTACAGGAGACAGTACTAGCAAACCATCTGGGCAGTTTCTTAACTGGACATTAAGGAGAGAAAGCGCATTTGATTGCACAATTTCTACGGTGAATTTGTGTGCAGTTTGGGGCCCATTAGAATAAAATCACTACAGTGTGGAAATAGACCATTTAGTCCTTTAAGTCCATACCAACCCTCTGAACAGAATCCCATCCAGGGACGCCCCCAGCCCCACCCTCACCCTGTATTTCCCATGGCCAATCCACCTAACCTGCACATAGAGTCATAGAGATGGTACAGCATGGAAACAGACCCTTCAGTCCAACTCGTCCATGCCGAATCTAGTTCCATTTGTCAGCACTTGGCCCACATCCCTCTAAACCCTTCCTATTCATATACCCATCCAGATGCCTTTTAAATGCTGCAATTGTACCAGCCTGCACCACTTCCTCTGGCAGCTCATTCCATACACCCACCACCTTCTGCATGAAAAGGTGAAAGGTTTGCCCCTTAGGTTCCTTTTATATCTTTCCCCTCTCACCCTAAACCTATGCCCTCTAGTTCTGGACTCGCCCACTCCAGAGAAAAGACTTTGTCGATTTATCCTATCCATTCTCCTCATGATTTTATAAACGTCTATGAGGTCATCCCTCAGCCTTCAACACTCTAGGGAAACAACCCAGCCTTCAACACTCTAGGGAAACAACCCTAGCCTATTCAGACTCTCCCTGTAGCTCAAATCTTTCAACCCTGGCAATATCCTTGTAAATCGTTTCTGAACCCTTTCAAGTTTCACAACATCCTTCCGATAGGAAGAAGACCAGAACTGCACACAATATTCCGAAAGTGGCCTAACCAACGTCCTGTACAGCCGCAACATGACCTCCCAACTCATACACTCAATGCTCTGATGAATAAAGGAAAGCATATCAAGTGCCCTCTTCACTATCCTATAAACAACTTGACCTACTCTTGGGAAATAAGGCAGGGCAGGTGACTGAGGTGTCAATGGGGGAGCACTTTGGGGCCAGCGACCATAATTCTATTCATTTTAAAATAGTGATGGAAACGGATAGACCAGATCTAAAAGTTGAAGTTCTAAATTGGAGAAAGGCCAATTTTGACGGTATTAGGCAAGAATGTTCAAAAGCTGATTGGAGGCTGATGTTCACAGGTAAAGGGACAGCTGGAAAATGGGAAGCGCAATGAGATAATGAGAATCCAGAGAAAGTATATTCCTGTCAGGGTGAAAGGGAAGGCTGGTAGGTATAGGGAATGCTGGATGACTAAAGAAATTGAGGGTTTGGTTAAGAAAAAGAAGGAAGCATATGTCAGGTATAGACAGGATAGATCGAGTGAATCCTTAGAAGAGTATAAAGAAAGTAGGAGTATACTTAAGAGGGAAATCAGGAGGGGAAAACGGGGACATGAGATAGCTTTGGCAAATAGAATTAAGGAGAATCCAAAGGGTTTTTTACAAATATATTAAGGACAAAAGGGTAACTAGGGAGAGAATAGGGCCCTCAAAGATCAGCAAGGTGGCCTTTCTGTGGAACCACAGAAAATGGGGGAGATACAAAATGAATATTTGGCATCAGTATTTACTGTGGAAAAGGATATGGAAGATATAGACTGTAGGGAAATAGATGGCGACATCTTGCAAAATGCCCGGATTACAGAGGAGGAAGTGTTGGATGTCTTGAAACAGTTAAAAGTGGATAAATCCTCAGGACCTGATCAGGCGTACCCGAGAACTCTGTGGGAAGCTAGCAAAGTGATTGCTGGGCCTCTTGCTGAGATATTTGTATCATCAATAGTCATGGGTGAGGTGCCAGAAGACTGGAAGTTGGCAAACGTGGTGCCACTGTTTAAGAAGGGTGGTAAAGACAAGCCAGGGAACTACAGACCGGTGAGCCTGACCTCGGTGGTGGGCAAGTTGTTGGAGGGAATCCTGAGGGACAGGATGTGCATGTATTTGGAAAGGCAAGGACTGATTCGGGATAGTAAACATGGCTTTGTGCGTGGGAAATCATGTCTCACAAACTTGATTGAGTTTTTTGAAGAAGTAACAAAGAAGATTGATGAGGGCAGAGCAGTAGATGTGATCTATATGGACTTCAGTAAGACGTTCAACAAGGTTCCCCATGGGAGACTGATTAGCAAGGCTAGATCTCATGGAATACAGGGATAATTAGCAATTTGGATACAGAACTGGCTCAAAGGTAGAAGACTGGCTCAAAGGGTGGTGGGTTGTTTTTCAGACTGGAGGCCTGTGACCAGTGGAGGGCCACAAGGATCAGTGCTGGGCCCTCTACTTTTGTCATTTACATAAGTGATTTGGATGCGAGCGTAAGAGGTACAGTTAGTAAGTTTGTGGATGACACCAAAATTGGAGATGTAGTGGACAGCAAAGAGGGTTACCTCAGATTATAACAGGATCTGGACCAGATGGGCCAATGGACTGAGAAGTGGCAGATGGAGTTTAATTCAGATAAATGCGAGGTGCTGCATTTTGGGAAAGCAAATCTTAGCAGGACTTATACACTTAATGGTAAGGTCCTAGGGAATGTTGCTGAACAAAGAGACCTTGGAGTGCAGGTTCATAGCTCCTTGAAAGTGGAGTCGCAGGTAGATAGGATAGTGAAGAAGGCATTTTGTATGCTTTCCTTTATTGGTCAGAGTACTGAGTACAGGAGTTGGGAGGTCATGTTGCGGCTGTACAGGACATTGGTTAGGTCACGGTTGGAATATTGTGTGCAATTCTGGTCTCCTTCCTATCGGAAAGATGTTGTGAAACTTGAAAGGATTCAGAAAAGATTTACAAGGATGTTGCCAGGGTTGGAGGATTTGAGCTACAGGGAGAGGCTGAACAGGCTGGGGCTGTTTTCCCTGGAGCGTCGGAGGCTGAGGGGTGACCTTATAGAGGTTTACAAAATTATGAGGGGCATGGACAGGATAATTAGACAAAGTCTTTTCCCTGGGGAGGGGGAGTCCAGAACTAGAGGGCATAGGTTTAGGATGAGAGGGGAAAGATATAAAAGAGACCTAAGGGGCAACCTTTTCACGCAGAGGGTGGTACGTGTATGGAATAAGTGGAGGCTGGTACAACTGCAACATTTAAGAGGAATTTGGATGGGTATATGAATAGGAAGGTTTTGGAGGGATATGGGCCAGGTGGTAGCAGTTGGGACTAGATTGGGTTGGGATATCCAGTCGGCATGGACAGGTTGAACCAAAGGGTCTGTTTCTATGCTGTACATCTCTATGACTCTAACCTGCGACTCCACTTTAAAGGATGTTTGAACCTGCACTTCAAGGTCTCTTTGTTCAGCAACACTCCCTAGGACCTTACCAGAAAGTGTATAAGTTCTGCTAAGACTTGCTGTCCCAAAATGCAGCACCTCGCATTTATCTAAATTAAAGTCCATCTGCCACTGCTCAGTCCATTGGCCCATCTGATCAAATCTTTAGACTGTAGGAGGAAACCAGAACACCCGGAGGAAACCCACACAGGCATGGATACAATGTGCAAACTCCACACAGATAGTTGTCTGATGGTGGAATTAAACCCAGGTTCCTGGCTCTGTGAGGCAGCATGCTAACCACTGAGCTACCATGCCGCATGTAAGGAAATTCTTGCAAGTAGCTGCTGATTCAAATATAGTAGATGTATCATTGGGGAATTGGTTTATCTCAGTTAGCTGGATTGTTGGTTTGCAGAGCAGTGTGATACCAACAGTGTGGGTTCAATTCCCATCACTGGTTTGAGGTTACCATGAAGGAATCTCCTTCTCAACCCCTCTTCCCTCGCCTGAGCTCGTGGCCCTCAGGTTAAATTGTCACCAGTCACCTCTCTAATGAGAGAGCAGCCCTATGGTCTGGTAAGACTATGGTGACACAATCCAATCCAAAAGAAAATGTATCATCTACGTACTTTAAACATGGAAGGTCAGGTGTCATTCCATTGAAGACACATGATGGGGATACATCAATATTTTGGGATTATGCAGCTATGTGGGGCTAAAAAAGGAAGATATTGAAATTCAGATACTTCCTGCGCTGAAAACGATTGATTGCCAACAATTGCTGGGAAACTAATCTTTGGAAGAGATTATAGGACCTCTTTTTTGATGGTTACCGAGCGACCCTGGCTGGGTTTAACGTCTGCTTCAAACACTTGGGGCGGGAAGTCAGGAAAAACGGATACGTGGCAATAGGAAGCAGTAAGGCTGCCAGGATCATGTGCACTCTTCCTTGTTTAGGTTATTAGGAACCTGATAGCCTTATCTCAGCATTTTGTCTACTTTGTAAATCCCAAGGACCTGATCTATGACCACTTTGTAAAGTCTTCAAAACAGCTTTATTTCCTTCCAAACTAAAGCTTTCTTGGAAACTTTTCCATTGGCATGTGACTGTTAGGACTTAGATTTTGTCAATAAGAAGCTTGGAGGACTATAAGAATTCATTAACCTTTTATCTTTAGTTTACAGATGTCTCTTTACCATTTTTCTCTTTTTAAAATATCATCTCCTTAGATTAAAATGGGTTACGGTTTTAATTTTGGACTAAGACATTAACCAGTTTTTCTATGTGTTTTAAGAACGTTTTTTGTCAAAATAAACTGGTATTTTTTTTTAAAATTTATTTAAGTCTCTCATTCTGAATAGCAGTTCCAAAGGGAAACAATTGACAATTTTGGTAATAGAATTTACACATTTATGCTGATGGGCTTGATTATCAGCCTATTCCTCCCATTATGTTTCTAATGGGACCCAATAAAGAGGGTTTGCAAGAGTTGGGTTGAATGGGGATCCCATGGCAATAACATCTATTGGGGCATACACTGTCTTTAAATTGAACTCAACCTTGTGAGTTGCTGAGTTCATAAGTTCAATGACTACTAATTCATATAATACCCGACATCTCTAGATCACCATGAAAGAACGTACAACATAGATACTGTATCAATACGACGTGTGACAGCTGTTCTGTTTCATTTTTCCCAGTAGTATGTCTTGATTAATCAGAGTCAACTTGCTTCATTTAAATTTTAACAAAGCTTGACAATTGATCATCATTATCATTAACTAGTGCATCCTCAAAGGCAATGCCTCCATCAATTTCCCAATCAATCAACATTCTCTTTGCATACGGTATAAACATTACACTCCCTTTTACTTCGATAATTAAATAAAAATTGTCCTTGTTGAAAAGTGCCACTTTTTCAGCATTATTCGAGTGCTGTACAACCAAACAGCTACATTTCTGGATATCCTGCGGTGTGATTATTAGTTCTAATGCACTGGATTGCATCATCAACATATTATTAAAATTTCCAAATTTTGAAGTTCCAAAATGAAAAACTTAATATTTATCCCTTAAGTTCATTAATCGTAGGTCAATCATTTGTCACTTATTGATGCAATTTAGTCTTACCTTTTTCGCTCCATGAATATGAGGAAGCATGGTGCTCATCGTGAGAGAAAATACTGATGCCATGCAATTGCTGAAGCATTGCCCGTCTGGAAGTGTGGCCTACTGTCCCAAAAGGCATGCAAAAGGCATTCATTATACAGCAATCAGTCAAAGCAAAATTGCCTACAAATACATTTGCTGGCATGCAAATTCCATTACAATCAAGAGATGCATTCAGGCATTGGAGGGAAATGTAAACTGTTTTAAGCTTGACTGATGAAAATGTGACATTGGTGCCTCCAGAACGTGCACAGTAAATTTCCTTGTAGCAATCCTTGTCACATTTTAGAAATCAGACTAATTTAGTCTGATCTCTGCTCACCATTGCTTAGAATAACGTGCAGACATGCACAATTAATATGTTTATTTTAGAAGCAAGTAACTGATATCATCAGTATGGATACAAATGCTGAGTAAGCAACTTCATTTTTCTTATGGGAGAGTGCAATTTAGTTTTTTTTTATTAAAACTGATTAAAAACCAATTGCACATGTAATATCTTAGTATGGTAGTTTCAATGATTTTTCACAGTAAAGGTTTTATTTGGATATTTTAGTTTGAGCAAATTTAAAAAAGTTGCAACTTGTTGTTTTTGACAACAATGGGATGAGGTAGTTTTGTGGTTTTGTTACTAGTCTAGAAATTCAGAGGGCTCAAGGACTCTAGAGACATGCATTAAAATCCCATCACAGCAGCTGGGAAATTTAAATTCAATGACAAAATAAATTTGGAACACAAAGCTAGCATCAATAATGCTGTCCATGGAATTATTAGTCCTTCAGAGGAAGAAAATCTACCATCCTTACCTGGTCTGGTTTACATGTGACTCCTGGCCTACAGCAATGTAGTTGACTCTTAATGTTCCTCTGAAATAAAATATAGGAGCATAGGAAACAGAAGCAGGTGTAGGCTATTTGACCCATTGAGCCTGCTCTGCCATTGATCATGGCTGACCATCTACCATTAAACCAATTTCCTCCATTCCCATATTCCTCAGTGTCCACAAACCCTTGATTTCTTTTATGAACATGTTCAATGATTCAGATTCCACAGATCCTCCTAGATACAGAATTCCAATGATTCATCATTTTGAGTGAAAGAATTCCTTCAATTTTTACCTTCTCCAATGCTTCACTATTTATTTTAATATGTAGAGAAAAATTTAGGACAGTATGTCAACTGTGTTCTAATTAAGTTACAATACAAAATTATTAAAACCTGTTCCAGTCAGGTGGAGACAGGGTTTGGTGTTTGCAGGGCAGAAAATCTTGGAAAAGGACACTGAGTTAGCATTTTGACTTCTTCAAGCCCTTGTCTGGCTAGCCCCAGGATGGACTCAGGTTCCAGTGAGGAGTCCCTTTTGGTCTGATGGGAAAGCAATCCAGGTGATTAAAGAGGCAATCAAGAGCTTTTTAAAGAATTAAAAAAGGTTAAATCTTTACCCTTTTGTCTCAATATGTTATCCATACCCCATATCAGGTTGTGACCTCAACAAAGTCAATGAGGTGGCAGATGTACGAAAGGACTTCATCAGTAAAGCTCACAAGGCTTCAAGTTGCAAAGTATTCATCAGTTACGCCAAAAGTCTTCAGCTATGCATTGAGAGACTGTTGTACAGAGTGCAACTTGATAGGTGCTTGCCAACTTTTTGGTAGTCAGTTTAACCGTCCAGCACTTTTATTCTGTTACACGTCCCTGCTGCCAGTGTTTGCCTTTCCTGGAAGCAGTTTATGCAGCTCTAACTTCCTCTTTGACTGAAGGACAAGAGCTGAAGCCACTCCATCATTAACAGCTACAGCAGCTAGATCAGCAGCAGATTCAGCTGCCTTTTCAACTGCATGCCCATCCACAGGGTAGAAGAAATGGTCACTGAGATCCAGTTGGAAGGAGATGAGATTCACAACACTGGCAAAAGAGCAGCTTTCTCAATTTGTCTGAGCCCACTGTTCTAAGTCGGGGAGGTATGTGACTTGAAGGGGAATTTACAGGAGATGGCATTTTCATGCATCTGCTGATTTTGTCCTAGTTGGTAGAGTTTGTGGATTTGGAAGGAACCTTGGAGAATGATTCCACTGCATCTTTCAGATAGTACACACTGCTGCTAATGTCGATTAGTGGGGGAGGGAGTGAATATTTGTTGATGTAGGTGAAGTGTCAATCCAATGGTCTGATTTGTTCTGAACAGGGTCAAGTTGCTTGAGTGTTGGAACTACTCTCATCCAGGCAAATGAAGTGTATTTCATTACACTCCTGACTTGTGCCTTGTAGATAGTGGTCAGGCAATGGGGAGTCAGGAGTTGGGTTACTCCTTGCAGAATTTCTAGGCTTCCGTGGCCACAATATTTATATGGAATATTGTGGTCTGTTTTTTGTAAATGGTATCCCTATAAAATGTTGATAGTGGGGAATTTCAGTGATGGTAATGGCATTGAACATTGAGGGGAGAGATGGTCAGATTTTCACTTGCTGGAGAAGGTCAAGAAATTGTTGCACAAAGTACAATATAAAAAAAAGACAGACTTTAAAATCTATGACAAGTAAATAAAGAAAACTAATTCTCAGTTGAAAGGCCAGTCAGCAGAAAAGCTGAATGAAATTCATTGCCTGTACTTGCAGTTTGGTTGATAATGGTAGAGCAATAATTACTGAATGAGTCCCCTGATGTACCATAGGAAGTGAAAGGCTATAGGTTCATATTCATTACCTTCAAAGCAAAGGTAGATGTATTTTAATTTAGTTGGATATGTGACCTTTTTCTATGTGCAACATTATTGATAAAAATAACACTATTGGAATGCCAATTTTCTAATCTCCAATGCCACGTTAACTTTGAATCATTCTAACTTTGGCTCCTTTTACATCTCCATTCCTTCCAATGTGGCCATCATTTTAGTCCCTGTGCTTCAGAATTCCTTCTGTAAACCTTCATAAGATCCACCTTTTCTTGGTTTATCTTTGAAACTTATTTTGGCTTATTGTTCATTTAATGTCTGTCTGTCTCTAGGTTATTTTTTACACTAAAGATGCTACATACATACAAATTTTTATGAAAAAAGCATGTGTTTAATTACTCAGCATTTGTTTTTGATAAAAGTTAAATTGGCATGATTCTTTTCAATCACTTAGAGTTCAGGATCAGTACTTCTGAAAACTTCAGAATGCAAAAGAAATGTTTCTATTTCTATTCCTATCACTATAGTCATTTGGAGATAAACATAATAAATGTTTCCCCTAACAATACATACCAGGTTAACCAGACTAATCATCAACTGAGATTTTAAGAGCACCTGAGTGTTTCATGGTAACGCAGAAAACAAAGAACAAGCCAACAGTTCAGATAGTTTCTAATTAACCTGTTCAGGGATGATGTTACTACACAAGAGGGTGACACGGTGGCCTATTGGTTAGCACTGCTGCCTCACAACACCAGGCAACCGGGTTCGATTCCAGCCTCGGGTGACTGTCTGTGTGGAGTTTGCACATTCTCCCTGTGTCTGCATGGATTTCCTCCGGGTGCCCTGGTTTCCTCTCGCAGTCAGAAAGATATGCAGGTTAGGTGAATTGGCTGTGCTAAATTGCCCATAGTGTTCAGGGATGTGAACACTAGGTGAATTAGTAAGGGGTAAATATAGGGTAGGGAAATGGGTCTGGATGTGTACTCTTTAGAGGGTCAGTGTGGATTTGTTGGGCCAAAAGGCCTGTTCCCACACTGTAGTGATTCTAAAAATAAATAACTCTGGAAGAGGTGGAACTTGAATTCAGACCTCTGGCTCTGAGGTAGGGACATTACCACTGCACCACTGAGACCTAAGGTAACAGTATAAGGTTCAGCCTGATATACCTCTTGCTCAGAAAGTAGCTTTCCTCACAAACACTGGATCTCTTACTGGTTAATTGGATTACTTGTCAGTTGGCATAATAACTAATTAATCTGCTATGTACTTGTATTTTGTGAGCAATTTGAGTTTTGAGTCCCTTTTACAAAGTCGGGTTTGATCAGTTGAAGAGTTCATGGCATTAGCAACAGTTAATGCCAATATTAAAAGCATCATGTATTAACAGTATCTATCAAATCTGATATCCATCAAACAATAAAATAAATGCAAGCATTAGCACATGCTAGAATTGCTCACTTATGTATATTTGGTTTATGGCTGATGAGATGGAGTAAAATCCAAATACTGACAGAATTCAACATGAACAAAAACATCAGCATCAACAACAGGTAATGCTTCAGTAACAGGTTTGTAGGGATAAGCAAAAGATGTGCACACATTGAAGGAAGACTGTTTAAAGAGACAGAACCTCATCTCCCTGAATGAGTTTGATTAGCAATCTCCAATCACACTGAATGGAATCATTGGGCAATATCATTCTTTTTTTTGGCTATGTCTGAGTTGCATCAATTTCTTTTGAACGACTTGTCACTGCAAGGCTGAGCAAGTTCTCTTCCATCTTCCAAACTCACCTCATTAATTATCAATCATGCCCATAATTTGTCTCTCAAGTCCAATCTAATGGAAAATTAACATTTATTGTGAAATCTATAAAGGCATAGGGGAATAAAGAAGCAAGGGTCTGACTGGAACTAGGGGTATTGCAAATAAACAGAAAAATGTAAAGGCAGACCGACCTAATAGCAGACTTACAAGGCCAGTTAAACTACCATATCAGCAGCCAAGAAATGAGAAAAACAACTCCATATATGGAAAGGAACTCAAATGTTCCAGGCCTCTAGCCTTGCAGGTATTGATACGGCAAAGTGAATTATAGTATAAAGGGAGTGTGTGATAGCTATCAAAAACCCCTTACATGAGGCGTCTTGCCAATGTCTTGGGTCCCTTTATAAAGGTCTGAAATAAACTTTTTCTTTGCTCTTGCAAGCACTTGAGTCAAGTCGATTTAATTTCCACGACAGTAAACTTGGGGGCTTGCCTGGGACCCCGCGACTGGGGAAGATTCTGAAGATTCCCAGGAGGCGCAGGCGCCAGCGCCTTGAAGGTCTTTCATTTCATCTCGAGCGCTGAATTGGCCCCTTTGCGCGAGAGGGCTGGGAATCTGTGGATGGTCCTGGTGCTGGGATCCGAATCAAATAGGGTTGGGGTAAGAGTCATGGCTTAAGTAATTCTACATATAGACTCGTTCTAAGAGAATAAATAAATCAGGAGGAGGGTCCAGTGAACTCTCGCGCAGTGTTTGATCAAAACTCAAGGGAAAGGATTGCCGTATCTAGAGTATTTAAGAGACAGCAAGTCTAAGGGTGGTTTTAGACTTGGAGCCACCACAGGCTGAGTTGGACTCGCCAAAGATGTACCGGGTACATGGTTTCTTGGTGTATGAACTGCCCAATGAGAGGGGACCTCTGGAGGTAAAAGCAAGTCATATTGGCAAAAACGATGACAGTACCGTGAGGGAGAGAGAAAGCTGAACACTTTTCCAATAACGCTGAAAATGGGCTCCAGCAAGAGCAAACAAAAAAAGGATCCACAGAGGACATGGAATGGACAACCAAAAATACAATTCATGCTAAATAATTACAGCCCAGAGTCAGTAAAGCAGCTAGAATTGTGGATCAAAGAATGTGGTTTTCCGGAGGGAAGAAGTTTTAGTAAAAGGCAGTTGGAAATACTGAGGTCATGGTTGGAGGAGAAAGAGGAAGAGAGACGGAAGAGAAAAATAGAACATGTGAATTGGAGTGCTTATAACATGTGGAAGGCTGAGGCTGATATCAGAGAAAGGAAATCTCAAGTAAAAGATAGATCAAATACACATACAAACACCAGCGCACATGCAGACACACACAGAAACCAACCTAATGAAGGTGTACAGTATCTTAAGTCTGTTCCCGATTCTGACCTTGATGGCAGCCCTCCGAGACCAATAGCCCCCTATAAGATCTGCCTCTGTACGAGGAAGAAAGAGAGCAAACAGTGACAGGACAATATCTATACCTGAGGCCCGAAGATTCCAAGTCAGCGGCTGCCACCTCAGAGCCTGCTGAATCATCGGTAGCATCTCATACCAGCAACAGATCGAAGCAAGAAGCCCAAAAGAAGGATGGCCACTCCAAGACGGAAAAGCATCCAGGGCCTGTCTGCGATCACCTCATGATGGACGATGAGTTGGACGGTGAGAGTACTGACGCACGATCACCTAACCAGGTGGTTCTGCAAGCACCAATGGCTGAAGTTGCAAGTCCAGAAGGGTACCTGATGTTGGTCCACCGGCCATGGACCATGAAGGATTGGGAAAGTGCCTATGGGCAGTTGCCTGACCCATGCGAGGTTAGAGAGAATAAGTTCGTCGAAGAAGTGACAAGGTTTTGTATCAAGTTCTGTCCCATGTCACATGAGATGAGATGTCTCCTGGGATGAAAACTGGGTGCTGATGTCACCAAAATCAAGTATAACTCGCAAACGTCCATGCTAGAGCAGCTGACCCGCAAACGGAGTGGAACAGAGACTTTAATGATTTTGTCACAGCGCTGGCAACCGCCTGTCGGGAGGCATTCCCAGTACGAATGGACATGACCAAAATTGCAATGTGTAAACAACAAGAAGGTGAGACAATGTCTTACGCGCCTCACTGAAGTCCATAACACCTACAGTGGACTGATGCCACCTGAGGACATAATGACAGCAGAAATTACGGCGTATGAGGCACACCTGAGGAACAGCTTCATCAATGGAATAAAGAACAAAATAGCAAAAAAGGTAAAAGAGACATGTATTACTTGGGATACAAGAAAGCTGAATTTGATAGAACAACACGCGATACATGCTGAAAAATTGCTGGCCCAAGAGAAGGATAAGTGGAAACTAAAGACGGAACAGTGAACACATAAAGCTCAGTTTACCATTATGCAAATGGTCGCCCAGCCATTGGAGGGAGGTGCTGCAGGAAAAGGGAGAGGCAGAAGTGGAGGTCGCAGAAGAGGAAGAGGAAGAGGGGTTGGTAGAGGTAGATCTGGTGGGTGCTTTGTTTGTGGAGCAATGGACCATATGGTCAAGGCAGCACCCGTGCAGACAGCCTCAGTCAGCCCTGGAGGTTGGACAGCAGGGTGACAGATGGGGGAAGGCTAAGGTGGAGGTGGGCAGCCCACAAGCTACAGGTAAGCCTCCTTCCTTTATGCTTGGCAACGAAGACTCACTTTTGCTAATTTCTTCTACTAATCTTACGGGCACTGAAACATGTCCCACCTCTATATTGAACATTGAAATTGCAGACCATATGTTCAGTATAATGATGATGCGTATGAGTCAATGCCTACCTCTATGTTATATGTGGAAGGTACCTCAGTTACCTTTTTGGTAGATACAGGGGCAATATATTCAGTCCTTAAAATTAAGCCAGTTCAGAGAGTCGACGCAAATAAAGATGAGTGGAAGGTTCCTGAACTCAATGGGTGCATCAGGAGTCATGATACGAGAGAGATTTACCGCATCCCTGTTGTGCGAAACCAGTAACGGGGAAACATTCCAATTCTCATTTTTGTTATCGGAACTCTGTCCTTTAAATCTGATGGCTCAGGATCTCATAGTGAGACTGGGGGTGGATTTACTCAGTACCCCGAAGGATTTGCAGGTAATATGAAAAGAAGATTTACCAGTGCAAACTGTAAAATATGACTCGTACCCCTCATGTATGTCTATGAGTGACGATTAAGCCAGAGAGCGATAAGTTCAGTAAATGATTCACTCGCCCTGGAAGCAAGTAACCACATTAATCCTATGAGAGGGACTGGTTTAGGAGATTGGTTAAACCAGATCAGTTGTAATTGTCCAAATTTTATTGGAATGATCACAGATGTGCAGTCAGTGTGAACTTATCTAAAGTATCTGTGATGACAAGTAGACCCAATCTTTTTGATGTGGAAGGCTCTTTTCCTCACGTGTCATTGGCGAAGGCGTCCAGTGACGGGTGGCAGGATTTGGGACCATGGTCACTAAAGGCACAAAAAACGAGAGATTGGGTCTTGAGGGACGATGTGGCTATCTGGTTCAGTGAAGATATGCGGATGTATAGGAAGAAACTAAATTGGCTAACTCAGGCAGATAGGTCAGTCCAGGTAACCCCCGCTAACTCTGAAGAGCCTAAGAAGGTAGCTTGGAATTTTCCTAAGGTAGAAGTCTCAGACCCAAGACTGAGAAAGGTCCCTACTGAGATGTGGGAAAAAGGCAAACATGACGTGGGGCTCATATGAGGCTGTGAACCAATAAGAATAACCCCAAAGTCTGAGTATCGTCCCTGCAAAACACAATACCCATTAAATCCTGAGGCTATAGAAGGAATTACTCCAGTCTTTGAATCCCTCCTAAAGGCTGGAGTGATAATCCCCTGTGAAACCCCACCGGTGAGAACCCCATTTTTCCGATCAAAAAGGCAAATATTCCAGGTGAACGGAGAAATGGAAGTTTGTTCAAGACCTGCAGGTAGTCACTAATGCTGTTGTTCCATGCCCCAAATGTTCCCAATCCCTATACTTTATTGGCTCAAATTCCGCCGGATAGTAAATGGTTCTCTGTTGTGGATTTAGCAAATGTCTTCTTTAGTGTACTGGTACAGCCAGATAGTCAATTCTGGTTCACTTTTTCGTTCAAAGGGAAATCGTATACCTTCACGTGACTTTGTCAAGGTTACTATGAGTTTCCCACCATATATGATGAGGCCCTACGCAGGAGTCTGGAGACTCTTGTTTAACCCTGGGGTCAGCGCTTTTGCAGTATGTAGATGATTGCTTAATAGCAGCACCAATAGAGGAACAATGTGAGAAAGATACCCTTGCGTTGCTCTGCCACCTAGTGAGGGAAGGGCACAAAGCCAGTCTCTCAAAACCACAGTTTGTACAACAACAGGTGAAATTCTTAGGTCACTTAATTTCTGAACAAGGGAAGGCCATTGGTCAAGACAGAGTCCAAGCAATCCAGCAAATTCCAAAGCCTCACACGAAGAAACAATTACTATCCTTTCTGGGCATGTGCTCCTATTGTAGGATGTTTATCCCACATTATGCAACCCTTGAGGTGCCCCTAAATGACATAGCCCATGGCAAAGGGTTGCAGAGCCAGACTCTGTTGCAGTGGACCCCAGAGGCCGAGTGTGCCTTTGTTGAATTGAAAAAGGTGCTCCAAACTACACACACACTGGGATTCCACATCCAAACAAGCCTTTTGTACAAATGGTAGATGAGAAGCGTGGCTGCATGACATCTGTCCTGTTGCAGAATCATGGAGGAAAATTGAGGCCGGTAGCTTATTTTTCAGCAAAACTAGACCCCGTAGTGGCAGGATTGCTTAAATGTCTGCGAGCTATGGCTACAGCTGAAAAGGCTGTTGTAGTGTCCAGGGATATAGTCGGTTATGGTGAATTAACCCTATTGGTCCCGCATGCAGTATGCTTACTGCTTTCTGACCAAAATACAGCACACGTCAGCAGCATGTTGGCTCAGATACAATACTATGTTATTGGAGCTGCCTGACATTACAATAAAGCGATGTAACGTCTTTAACCCTGCTAGCCTTCTCCTCACAGGAGGAGACAGAGACCCACATGACTGTGTCACTGTAACTAATGACATTTGCAGCCCTAGACCAGACTTGCAAGATTCACCACTTCAGAATCCGGTTATGGAGTTTTTTGTGGATGGATCAGCATTGAGGAGCAAAGAGACAGGCCAGAATTGTGTTAGATATGCTGTAGTAACTACCCATGAGGTAGTCAAAGTGGGATCACTCCCTTCTCATCTGTCTGTGCAAACAGCGGAGCTGATTGCCTTGACTGAGGCATGTAAATTGGCTAAGGGAAGGACAGTGAGTATTTACACTGACAGCATATATGCATTCGGGGTTGTACATGATTTTGGAAACATGTGGAAACACAGGGGCTTCTTGACCTCCACTGGAAAGCCCATCACACACCGTGGCCTGATTTATGACCTCCTGGAAGCAGTTCTATTGCCCAAATCAATCGCTGTGTGTAAATGTGAAGCCCACATGAAAAATAATGATTATATTTCTCAAGGCAATGCAAAGGCAAACTCAGTGGCAAGGATGGCAGCTCAGCAGCTGCCAAGTGATTAGTTTGACATGTGTATGACAAAAAATTGTACCCCAACAGCAGACGTACAGGAGTTACAGTCGCAGGCCATGCGTGAGTGTACAAGGGCAGGGTACAGCATGAGGGAAAGGGTATGGTGTGGCCCCAATGGCAAATCCTGTATACCACGATCATTATTCCCATTCTATGCCAAACTGACACACGGTAAGGAGCATGTGTCAAAAGGGGGGCTGTACGGCAGCATTTTGGCACACTGGTACACTAAGGGATTTGCTAACACTCCCAGAAATATTATGAACAATGTGTTATCTGTGCCACTAATAATGTGGGAAGGGGAATACAGATGAGTCAGGCAGCACACCACCAACCCCAAAGACCCTTTGAACATTTACAGATGGATTTTATTGAACTAAAACCCAGCGAAGGGAAAAGGTATTGCCTGATAATAGTTGATATGTTTTCCAAATAGGTGGAAGCGCTCCCCACGTCTAAACAGGATGCCAGTGCGGTAGCCAAGGCTTTGACAACTGAAATAGTTCCAATATGGGGCATCCCTGAAAGGCTCAGTAACGACAATGGAACACCATTTGTCAATAATGCCTTACAGCAAGGTCAGTGATTATTTGGGAATAAACATGAGACAACACTGTGCCTACCACCCAGTGAGCGGTGGGACAGTGGAAAGAGAGAAGGCCACCCTAAAAAATAAATTGACAAAATGCTGTGAGGAACTAGGGGTGACATGGACAAAGGCACTTCCAATTGTGCTAATGTATATGAGATCTAGAAGGAGAGGAAGAGCCAATCTTAGCCCGTTTGAGATTTTGTTTGGTAGGCCGCCCAACACAGGGATTGGCCCAAGACCTAAAGTAAGACAAATAACAGACCACTGTGAAGATGAGATGTTATGTTACTGAATAAAACTCTCTACACTTTTGTCTCAAATACAGAATCAAGTGAAGGCAGCACTACCCCAACCAGCAGAAGGGAAGCTGCATGATCTAGAACCTGGAGACTGGATAGTGGTGAAAGACTTCAGGAGGAAAAGCTGGAAGGCGAGAAGGTGGCTGGGACCATTTCAAGTACTCCTTACAACACAGACAGCTGTTAAAGTCGCCGAAAGAGCCACGTGGACACACGCCAGCCATTGCAAACATGTAGCTGGACCTGAGGAGACTTCAGACAACACCGGAACCAAATAAGTGCAAGTAGTGAAACTCTGATAACCAGATTGGACTTATATACTTAGGGATTTGTATGGTTGCTAGACACCTCATACAAATATGGGGCTGCCCCAGCTCACACTGTTAGTAAGTGTCCCGGCAGGACTACGCGTAAAGGCAGGGGCATCTGGGATATAGCCACAGATGGTTCTCTTAACCGAGGGTGCTAAGGGGACCTTTACGTGTGACCCATGGCTATTCAGTAATCGGGATGACTATAAATGGGACGATAAATACTTATGCAGGGATCCTTGTGGTCCCAGTGACTGGCACTTAGTAGTGGCCACCACGGCTATAGGGACACCTGACATGAGAAATAGGTATTCTATTATCAAGGAAGGAGGTGCCAGGGCACGGGTAATAATAACCAACACTCAGAAGAGTGATGATGGAGCCTGGTGCTGTGGAATAGATAGACCCTTCTCCGACATCTATAGAAAGGTGAATATAGTGGTACAGTTGCTCCCCCGAGATGCAGTGCAGAGGTCTTACAGGAAAGAGTAGCACCAGGGCACAGCAACCAACCAAACCAAATCATTGACCTAATCCCAAGCAGGGCAGAGGGCATTAATGTCACGCCAGAACCTGGAGGGAGTCGGCCGGGGCTCGGGAGCGAGTCTAACTCAGTAGTGGAAATAGCCCTTCATGAGATAAATGGTGTAAATGCAACGCCAGTAGGTTGCGAGGTGCGAAGAGCCATTGCTAGATGTGAAGTGAACAGAGCTTGTGCCTTGGCCCTAATAAAACACCAGAGATTAGAGGTTGGCTTCCCTTATTGGATATGTTTGCACACAGACCAATGGTGGACTGCCGAACCAATTACAGAGAGCCTGGCAAGAAATGCTAGTGGTGACTACCCTGACCCTGATAGGGGGAGCAGTTAGGGCAAATCTCGCGCCACCACCTGAACTCAAGGCTAACTGCAATCCCAATGTTGACACGCTGCCGACCACAGCCTTCCATATAGTGGAAGGCAGGGAAGAAACGAATATTTGCACAAATCAGGGGAGACTCCATTTGGGGATCTCCCAGTGTATTACGGCGCTGTACTTGAATAATGACTCTCGCTCAGCAACCTACACAAATGGTACAATCATCAATATTACTTGTTTTTTTTATCAATAATCAGACCATGATGGTGGGTATAATATGAGCCTGTGGAGAGAGGAGGTACCACCACCTCGCCCTGGGAAGGAAAGGGTGCTGCAATCCCGCAGTACTGTCTCCTGGCACGACAGTGTTCGTCCCAAAGGTCAGAAACGGGTGAACCCAAAGGGACATCCCACGGCATTGGAATGGATACACACTTGCAGACACTTGGACTACACTCAGAGCGAACATTGGGTGGTCTACTCTCTTGGGAGCAGGGACAACGGTGACAATAAACAAGATTAATGGCCTGGCATATAGTCTATTACTGTTAGCAAATGAGATGGAGGAAGGTCTAACACTCATTAATACCGAGTTAGAGGCAATAAGGGAAGCAGTGATACAAAGTCGATTAGTACTGGACATACTGACGGCAAAGAGGGGGGCGGCTGCAAAATGTTATGTACCTCATTCTGTTTTAATATTCCTGATGAGTCCCAGAATATCACTAGTGTAATAAATCATATGAAGGTGGCAGTAAGACCGCCTCCCCCAGCAGATGACTTCTGGTTCCAGTGGCTTACCTCCCTTTGGGGAGGATAGGGGTATTGGATCCTACATGCTCTACTAGTTGTGGGACTGGTCATACTCATAGTGCCGTGTACAGGACCCTGCTTGTGTACCTGCCTACGGCATTTGCTTGTGAGTGCAGTGGGATACCAAATGCTAAAACGATCAGAGGCCACATAGCAGGAAGACCCGATTGCGTGGATCCCACCATACAGTAATGCTGAAGTGTGTGATGTGTGAAAATGGGCTGTGTACAGGGCACACCAGAGCAAGTGACGATACCACCAGAAAGCTGTGTTACAGGTAGATGGTGTCTGAGGAAAGGCCTGGTGCTCCCTAAGCAGTTTGATGTATAGCTATCTGACTCTGTATATTTTTATGTCATTGTTGTCATGAAATGACCAAAAGGGAGGAAATGTAATGGAAAATTAATATTTATTGTGAAATCTATTAAAGGCATAGGGGGAACAAAGAAGTAAGGGTCTGACTGGAACTAGGGGTATTGCAAATAAACAGAAAAATGTAAAGGCAAACCGACCTAATAGCAGACTTACAAGGCCAGTTAAACTACCATATCAGCAGCAGCCAAGAAATGAGAAAAACAACTCCATATATGGAAAGGAACGTGAATGTTCCAGGTCTCTGGCCTTGCAGGTGTTGATAAGGAAAAGCGAATTATAGTATAATGGGGAGTGTGTGAAAGCTATCAAACGCCCCTTACATGAGGCGTCTTGCCACTGTATTGGATCCCTTTGCAAAGGTCTGAAATAAACCTTTTCTTTGCTCTTGCAAGCATTTGAGTCGAGTCAATTTAATTTCCACTACACCAATTTCCACTCCATCTTAGCACTAGCCATCCTCAGAACTACTTCCCATACAATGGATATCTGACGAAAGAGCAGAATCCATCATGCCCACGCCATCTTTGAAAGCTCATGGTGCTCATGGGCAAACATTATCCGTTCAAAACTGGCTTGTGTGGTTGCTCATGTTTGCCTTGGACAGGGCATGTAGTAGGAAATTTATGTCCCTCTTTGCAGAGGGATGCAATGGAGTTCACGACACCAGACCATGCCATGCCTGGTTCGAGGTTCCCATCTGGGTTAGAACCATCTCAGCAGTCTAGAGAAATGCATTGCACTGTAGGAAGAAGGCCAATATTTTCCTCCATTCCACCAGGGTAAGTGCCACCACCTTCTCTCTGACACCTCACTTACTCGATCACTGTTCCTGTATCCACCTCTCAAAAAAGGCTAATGCCTTACCACTCTCTATCAGATGCAACACCTTCCCTCACTTGCTATCACCCACCCCAACTCCAATACCATCCATCCTGCTTACCTCTGCACTGCCTCCTTACTTTCTCAGGACATCTCCTAACCTGCACCAAGAGTAATAGATGTGCCACACGTTTTCATCTCCTACAATACCTGCCACTCTATCTTTACAGGAACAAAACAGTCCACAATAGAGCAGAATGAATCAAGACAAAGGATTTGCTGCTCAACATTCAGTTCCTCACCTTTTTATGAGGGCAGGATGCAGGTCTGACTCCACCCAACAGATCCTGGACTGGTATTAGAAGCTGCCCTGAACTTACTTTGCTGAGAACTCCTTGACTTGACTGACTTCCTGACTTATGTTTGCATGAAGTGGCAAGGCAAAACAGCAGCATTCCAAACCTGGTATTTCTGGCTAAAGTGGCAAAGCACAGAAAGGCAAGGTGAGGCAGGGATGTTATGAGCATGTAGGTTAGAGGAAATGTTGTACTATGAAAATGAGTGAAGTGCCCAGAGTGCTGGGTGCATGTCTCTGCGTGCACAGTGTCCTTGCTGCAGCATTACAACAATTATAGTTGTTGGTGCAGCCTAAGATGGAGCATCAAATTGCAGAAGTGTCCCAGAAGTTTTTAAAGACTGTCACTGTCTATAGATGAGGGGTGTGTGTGGTCGGTGTAAACAGAACGTGCCCTGAAATGTTGCTGATTCGTTTCCAACATGGTTGCTCAGAGAAGGTGGTGAGCTGTAATCACCAGGTACTCACTCTGGTCTCCTTGTCAAGTTTTCCTGATGTTGAGCTTGTTTGCTAAGATGGGAAGCTGAGTATTAATGAGGTGAGCTGGGCTATTAATAAAATGTTTAACAAGCAATAACCACTCCAATTTGCAGCTTTCAGTTGCCTAGCATTAATCTAGTCATGTTGCTTGCCAAAAGCACTACAGATGATGTAGGTTCGTCCCAATGTGTCCAAGATGGGCCTTATTGCATTTGTTGTCCAACTCTGTCACATACCTTGTCATAGGACATGTTGCTCAGACCCTTGAGATTCTGCCCAATTTTTTGTCTCTCAAAGTTAAATAATTTGTCAGACATGAACGTGAGTATGAAAATTTTCAGAAATTAACTTGTTCTTCAATGTTTGAGGTACCAGAATAATATATTTTCATTGTAACTGTTAACAGTTGGCTGCTTCACCTTTATTCCTCAATTTTCAGATTGTTTATACAATGAAGGAAAGTAATCATGGTGGATTAAAATGGCAAAGTAAAGTTTCCAGAAGCTATATCTAAACCATCCTTCTTTAAGATTAGAATGTAAAATTCTGCTGTAAACTATTGTAGATTTTTTTTCCCCTCTGAAAATAAAGTCCCAGTAAAACTATGTTATTGGTAACAATCAACACCCTCCAAATCTGACTCTAGTAGTGATTTGCAACTTATATTCCTCAAAAACAAAATTACTTAGCAAAAAAGATTACTCCAGCCTTCTCTAAAATGTTCACTGAAGAAAAAATGTACACTTCAAACATTTTTGATTTTTTTTTAACAGAACCAGTAGTTTTTAATAAATCTGTTACTATTTGGGTACGTATCTTCAAATTACCAAATATTCCCTTTTTTTTGAAGGGTGGCAGATACTTTAAGATACTTGTTTCAAAAGGGTGTGGAGAATATTTCTGCATATATAGTTCAAATAGAGTCTATAGTTCAAATAACTAAAATTTGCAATGATTATATTGTCGTATATCAGTCCTTTTAACATGCATATTTACAATGAGAGGTAATCTCACTGAATCATATAGGATTCTTAATAGGCTTGACAGGGTAAATGCTGAGGGGATGTTTCACTTATGAGGGGAGCCTTGGACCAGAAAGCACAGACTCAGAATAAAGAGTGTCAATTTAAGACCGGGGAGGAATTTGTCTCGGAAGTTGAGAATCTATGAAACTTCTTAGCTTGCAGAGCTTTGGGGACAGAGTCCTTGTGTGTGTGTTTAAAGCTGAGATAGATTATTGAGGAGAAGGAAATTGAGGGTTACAGGGAAAAGGCAGGAAAGTGGATATGAAGAATATTGGATCAGCCATGATCCTAGTAAATGTTGGAGCAGGCTCGAGGGATTGAACAATCTACTCCTGTTCCCTTTTCTTAAGGTTTTTTGGTTATTCAATAAAGAGATAGCATGAAAAGTGTAGGGCCCCACCCAGCACTTTCCATCAAAATACACATTTACAGTCTGGTCCAATCTAGTGTTGCCTAATCAGTTTTCAGAAAAAGTGTGGAAAGCCTCATATCTGCTCAGCTAATTAATGAGTTGCATTATGGGAAGGTTTATCAAAGAAGCTTAATTTAACTTAAACACAAGCAATTTAGTATTATACAACAATATTTGTCATGTTTGATGGGGGACATTACTGAAATGAGATCTCTTGCTTTGTACTTGAGATTGCGTTGCGAGCTGAGACAAGAAGTGATAAAATTAACTAAATAATTGGTAGGAGGACCAGGACTTGAATCTTCTATTATACTGTAAATAGAAATGAATGATGTATATTTTCTGTAGTATTACCAGTGTAGAATGACTAGGTCCTGACCTATCTAACAATGTTGTATTGCAAGATTTCATTTCTGCTGTTAAGTACCACTATAAAATAGTACAGCAGCTACTTAGCTAAAAATAGCTACTATAACGCAATCTCCTGTTCTTTTCTCTCATCTCTTTGTTTGTTTGTAAAGTGACATTTTCTACATGTCCAAGTGTTCAAAATTGTTCATTATTATTTTAAAAACTAGCTATACAAACTTGCTTATTTTAGTCTAATTTTCTTTCAGTATTTGTCATTGAGTGGTACATGTACTTTTCTTGATGCTTTGATTAAATGTATATATCTCAACTTTGTTCATTAAATTGTCATCTTCTGAAAAGGCTGGACAACATTTAAATTAACTAATTACTAGAAATAATGTTTACAATTACAAAGTGGGTGAATCAATTGAGATACTGTCACTTTAAAAATACACCAACAATGAAATTATCATACAAACTACTTCATAATCACACAATTCTGATGATATTTTCAAGACTGCACAAAACATTGGACTAACATTAACAGAGATAATTTTAACACATACATACCAACAGAATTCTGCAAAAAGGATGGGCTGGATTGTGATAAATTTTAGGATTTGGATTTTAAAATAGAGGGAGATGGATGTGGGTCATTTCTGTGAAGGTTTTCTTTTAATAAAAAAAAGATCAGAGATTATTTGGACAGTAACATAAATATTATTTGTAAGAAGGCATCTGACTTAGGTCAATTGCCTAGCAAGTTGATGATAACGAATGAAATGTTTATACTATTGAGGTTATGGTAGAGTAGGCAGAGCAAAGCAAAAGAATCAAGACAGTTCAAGGGAACAAGTCACGTCAGAGGAAGTGGTTTCTTGTTTTGCCAAGCCAGTAGAGCTTGTACGAGTCTTCCAAGTTGTTAGAACTGAGAAACTTTAGGCATCAGATTTGTGAAAAGTTCATGCCAGCTGACTCAAAAGGAATTGTAAACAAAAGATGTTCTCAGCAGTCCAAGGGAAAGAAACTGGGAAGCATCAGTTATGTCAAGTTTGAAAAAGTTGAAATGCTAATGGTATTTCTCTGGGATTGATTCTCTGAAAGTATTTCTGGATTGTTATGGAAACAGGTTGAAACTTTAAAATGGTTGTATTAAGATAGTGTTTTTTATATACATATTATGAACAGCATAAAATTTGGCTGTTCAAAATTTTATCTTGGAATATAATCTCATGGTAAAAGTAACAAAGGCCAAACTTTCTTTCTGTGTATAGGAGAAAAGGCAATAAATTTTGATTTTTAAAATGCCTTCACAAAATGCATAGGCAATAATTTTAGACTGGTGTAGATGGACACCAAATATATTAGACATATACTTTCTTTTACATGGTCTTGCTTCTAATGCAATAGTTCTATTTTTTATAATTACCCAAAACTCTTACCTGTTAAAAGGACATTTGGGAGCATTGGATTTTTTACTGTACCTCAGTAATACATATTTTGGGCAGAATTGTGCAGAACTTACAATTTGCTGATCTTTTAACTAAGCTTCCCACATCAGGTTTAGTAATTGGGATAGTGAATTTGTTGTGAAATTGAACATAATTGGTACTTGACACTTTGCTGAACAGAAATACTCTTTTTGGTACCATAATTGGTACCTGGCCAATTTAAATTTCTTTTTATTCAAATTAGATATTCTGTCACTGTTAGGGATCCTACAGCCATCCTAAAAATGGAGACAACAAAATGATTTCCCTCCTGGGTAATGATTTTATATTCTATGACTGAGCATAAAGTGGTATCGCAAGTCTTGAAAACTGCAATATCTGCAGCTTTCTTTTGTGAATTAACAACACAATTGAGAGAATATTTTTCAAGGGGATAACAGACAACAAAATATATTTAACAGAAGAAAGGATAAGAGAAGTTCATTTCACAACTAATTTTTTTCTCCCATGTAAAAGTGACATAAAATCTTTTAATGTGTAGCACAATCATGTGCCTGGTTATACTTGCAGTTATATTGACTCATAACTTTACTTGTTTCAGTCATCCCTTCAAAACGTGATAAACTTCATAAATATACATATAAAGGTCCTGCATTAGTAATTTAAAGAATCTGAATGTGAAATTCAAATGTAAATAACCTGGATATGCTCAATCTAAGTGCATCAGGCATTATCAAGTCATTCAGCATGGAAACAGATCCTTCAGTCCAACTTGTCCATGCTGACCAAGTTTCCCAAACTAAAACTAGTTCCCTTTACTTGCATTTGGCCCATATCCCTCTAAACATTTTCCTATTCATGTACAGAATCATGGTATTTATGGATGGCATAGTGGTTAGCGCTGCTGCCTTATAGCGCGAGTGACCTGGGTTTGATTCCAGCCTTTGGCGACTGTCTGTGTGGAGTTTGCATATTCTCCCTGTGTCTGCGTGGGTTTCCTCTGGGTGCTCCAATTTCCTCCCTCAATACAAAGATGCGCATATTAGGTGAATTGGTCATGCTACATTGCCCATAGTTTTCAGGGATGTGTAGGCTAGGTGAATTAGTCAGGGATAAATGTAATGTAATAGTGTAGGGGAATGGGTCTGGGTAGGTTACTCATTGGAGGGTCGCTGTGGATGTTTTGGGCCAAATGGCCTGTTTCCACATTGTAGGGATTTTATGATTCTATGATACCTATCCAAATATCTTTTAAATTTTGTTACAGTACTTGCATCTACTACTTCCTCTGGCAGTTCATTCCACATGTGCACCACCCTCTGTGTGAAAACGTTGCCCTTCAGGTCTCTTTTAAATCTTTCGTTTCTCATCTTAACAATATGTCCCCTAGTTTTGAAATCACTTACCCAAGGGGAAATACTTTTGCTATTCACCTTATCTAAGCCCCTCATGATTTTGTAAATATCAACCCTCAACTTTCTATGCTCCAGTGAAAAAGGTCCAAGCCTAGACAACTTTTCCTTCTAACTCAAATCCTCCAGTCTCGGCAACACCTTGGTGAAATTTTTCTGAACCCTCTCCAATTTAATAATATCCTTTCTACAGCAGAGTGATGAGAACAGTACACAGTACTCCAAAAGTGGCCTCAGTAACGTACTGTACAACCTCAACATGATGTCCCAACTCCTATACTCAATGGTCTGAGCAATGAAGGCAAGTGCGCTAACCATTTTCTTAATCACCCTGTCTGTCTGTAATGCAACTTTCAAAGAACTATATACCTTAACCCCTCGGTCTCTCTTCGACAACACTACCTAGGCCCTACCATTAACTGTATAAAGCCTGCCATTGTTTATTTTACCAAAATGCAATATCTCACATTTATCCAAATTAACCTCCATCTGCCACTTCTCAGCCCATTGGCCCAATTGATCAAGATCTCTTGGTAATCTTATATAACCTTCTTCCCTGTTGACTATGCCACCAATTTTGGTGTCTTCCACAAACTTACTAACCACGCCTCTTAAATTTCCATCCAAATCATCTGTATAAATTACAAACAAAACTGGACCCAGCATCAATCCCTGCAGAACACCGCTGGTCACAGGCGTCCAGTATGAAAAATAACTCTTCACCACCACCCTCTATCTCCTACTATCCAGCCAATTTTGTATCCAATTGGCAAGCTGTCCCTGAATTCCATGTAGTTTAACTTTACTAATGAGCATCCATGCAGAACCTTGTCAAAGGCTTTATTAAAGTCCATGTAGACAAAGCATACAACTGTGCTCTCATTAATCTTTTTGGTTACGTTTCCTAAAAACTCAATCAGGTTTAAGAGGCATGATTTCCCATGCACAAAGCCATGCTAACTATCACTAATCAGTCCTTGCTGCTCCAAATGCATGTAAATCAATTAACTTCAAAAGAACTGCTAGAGACTGGATAAAAAAAGTCCAGAACATTTTCAGTTTTTATTTTGGTGGGCCTTCTGGATGCGTTAAAAAAAATTCCAGGTATATTACTGGCACTCATTTTAAAATGATCTGACTTGCATTCAGGCAGATTTGGAAGGGCATAACAAAACATTATTCTGCCAATTGTACAGCCTGTTTTGGATGCAAGTCAAATTTCTAGGCACCAAAAATTGTTTAGCAGTTCAAGAAATTCTGTTCTTGCTTCTGGGTGCAAGCAGTGTTTGCCAATTATGATTATTTTGTTGAAGTATGATAATTTAGTTTCTCAGGTTGGATATTCAGCAATGGCTGGGGGCATGTTGCATAAATACGCTGTATTCAAATATTGCCAAATTCCGTCACTTGAATTATAATTCCTGTAGGCCAAACAAAGAGGAAAACCATATTTACTGTCTGAATCATCTCATGGCACTTGACTGTGCCAGTAGTATGGAAAAAAAACCTAAGTTACAATTGTACTATCAAAACAGCAAGTGTTTATCGTAATTGATTTCCTTGTTTCTCTTTCTCTGGTATCATTGTAAAGCCAACCTTTAATATCTCAACCTTTTATATGAAACCCTTGATAAAGAATGTGAGTATGCTGGTCAACCACATCATAGTTAAACCTCATCATCTCACTCAACAGCTATAAAAATGGATGTCTAGTAAGGGGTTGATTGTAATGGATCTGGAATGGAAACATTGGGCTGAAATTTCTTTCCCTAACACATGGTTGTGGTGACATTTGGTTAGAATTAATGAAATAATTAGACTGAAAAGTAAACCATGGATCTTTCTAGTCCAGATGTTTAAATAACTTAATGGATAATTTGGTAAGTCACAGGGGAGCCAAGAAGTGGTATTTAAATTAGAAGAGGTAAAACTGAAACAAATAGCTAATAGCATCTATTCTCAATTTCCAAAACTGCTATTAAAGGATGAGGACAGAAAATGAAGGTCATCCAATCAAGATATTAATATATTGAAGACATTAGAAAAGAAAATTCTTAAACAGAACTTTTCAACAATCTATCTATTTAGTTGCAGAAAATAAACAAGTAAGCTGTAAAATGTAGTAATGACCTTTTTAAGCTTGAAATTCAAATGTAAATACATGATATAGCTTTGCAAGGCCACAAGCCCATTGAATCTTTCATTGCGTAAACTGTACATAGAAAAATGATGTTTTTCCTCATTTGGTATAAATGAAAGCCTGGATTGTGATACTTTTACTGTCTCTTTTGTCAAGGTCAGCCTGGAGACTGCTGAAGGATGATAGCTACATTGTCTCAAAACATATGTAGAGCTGACCAATGTGGTCAAAAAATGTTTTTGTGTTATCTATGCATTAAACGTTACTTAGAATTTCCCACATTTTATTCATGATTTAGCAATATTAGACAATCTTTTATTGGCTGAAATAGCCATTAAACGGTGCTGTTTATGGGTGCAAAATGGCTACCACTGCATTGTAATATCATATGAGCCTGTGGGGAGAACAGTTTAGGACCACAAAGGAATGAGAGCTAACATCTAGTCCTCCTCAAAGGTTCTGTAACTATATCTAGTGTCTAACATATCAATGTAAGCTGGAACTACCTGCTAACAAATGATTAACTATATTTTATAAACAGTAAGAGACTCTTTTAGTTAGACCAGGAAGTAGTTTTCCTCTGCCACACAAGATGAAACACGCTTTGTGGTTTCCTCAAGTTAAAAGAAGATGGTGGCAGCAACTCTATTCATGAACAGCAGCTCACAAAATGGCATCCCACACAACAATGTTGCTTGACTATAAGAAGTACCTTTGGCCAGTATGCTGAGATACTGCCTGAAATAAATCAGGATTCAAACAAATAAACAAAGGTTTGTTCTATTTTACATTGTAGAGTTTAAACCTCCTGTAAAATATTATCACATTACAAAATTTATTTGTATTATACTTACGTTTGATATCCAAAGAGATATAGTAATGTTTTTCAAGCAAATATGGTGTAAACCTTGACAACTCATTTTAGTAAAAGTATCCTTTTAGAAGTACTTAAAACTGTCAAATTTGATAGAAGAGCTTCTTGACTATAGAAATTATGACACAAACTGCCTATAGAATTGGGAAATACTGAAAAAGAAAATCTCCATAGGTTAATGGTAGCAAAAGCTACTTTGAATATAAAATTAATAATGCATCTCAGAAGACACCAGTTACATTCACATTCGGTATGTGTGGTAAAAGGGTAAAATGCAGAATAAATAGGGGCTCTGCCACCAGTAAAACTTCCGAGGTAACAATACATCTGTTTCAATGATTAAGAATAATCACCCTTTGAGAGGACAGCATCATTTCACATCTCTAAGAACGGAGGAGTGATGTAAAGCAGAGATGACAATTTGTCAGAAGTATTTTCATGTTTTTCAGAATTTGCCTTTTTCCATGCAAAGGTGCAAAAGAAAGCAAAAATACATGCAGTGGCATTTGCTACTTACATTTTAGAATTTAGAGAATTAATCTTGTTTAGAAATACTATAATGGTTTCTTCACCACAGTCCCCTGATATACAATTTATCCATGTTGTGATCATTTTCAAATATAATTTAGTGACGGCTTGTGAATATGAAATGAACCATTGTACACAAGTACAAGCTCTTTCCTTAACACATCCATCCCTGCTGACATATATTAATTTTAATCAAATTTACATTTCAATTGGTATTATATGATGAGTGAATCCTAGCTGGAACTATAAGTTACAAACCTAAATAGAATACAGAATTAGCCTGCATTTTTAACTTGCAGAGATACTTCCATTTTGTTCTAATAAAATAATATTGAAATTTTGACCTATTAATCAACTGTTTGCAGTTAAATAGTATTCAGGTCCCGGAGGAATATAACTCTTACGTATTACAACTCATTGAGCTGAATTTTATGCTGGGGACAGAATGTCTGCCCCTGGGAATTGCTGCCATTTAACTGTGGTGACCATGGCTGAGTTTACAGATAGAATCTCAGGCAAATGAGGTTCATTTGCACTATGTGAATGCAAGTTTGGGATATTGCCACTGCTGGGGTAGCTCATTGAGAAGTGTAGGAGACCATGATTGATATTAAGGAAGAGGTAAAACAGGGACGTGAGGAGTGATCTTGGGGAAAGAAGAAACATAAATGTTCACAGGGAGCCTGAAAAAGAGGCAATGCCCATGCTCATCCAAATTTCACCTGGCAAGCTGGGCACTTAGTGCCTGTCTCCCCAATACACTCAACGGTGTTGAGGGCTCCTTAAGGGGCCAATGATTGGGAATAGCGATGCTGAAATGTTCTATAATTTTACGACATCCCTGCCTGCTATTCCAAATCTGGGGGACTGTAAAGTTTTGGTCATGCACTTTGGTTTCAACACAATAATGACAACACTACTTAAGAGTTATATTAAAGGCCTCAGTGATTGGTTAAATATTTAACCAATCATACTAGGGTATTGTCTATGCAATTAAGAAATACTGATTGTTATTTCAACTTAAAATACTTTGATGCATCATACAGTACTTGGAATTTATGTTTTTATTTTTAAATTGATAAACACAATAAGGATTTCATCTGATTTTTCTCAGTTAGAATGACTTTTCCCAAGATGAAAATTTATCATCTTAAAGCATAGATCCAAATAGCTGGGGAAAGAGAAATCTCTCACAAGAATATCAATGAGCAACATTTCTGAAAAATACCAGTTTGTAAATAAGGATGGGTTTCGTGGCAGAATTCCATTTGACGCATCATCTGGTGGCAGCAGAAAATGTTTTAACTTAAATCATTGTTCATCCATTGGTTTGAATTTTAATTGGAGTTATTTTGTTTGAATAAGGTAATTTTCACTGGTGGTATAACCTCCATATTCTACATTAAATGCACAAGACCAAGCAGAATCAGATTTTGGGCATGCAATACCTGATGGCCAGAGCATCTGTGCTGTAACCAAATGGCTAAATCATCAGTGTTAGGAGTCATATTGCTTCAGTTGGTGGTTCCTATTTGATTGAACATATTTGCTGTTCCTGGATCTCACGTGACTAAAATCAATGGAAAAAATGAAGATGCATACATGTATATATAAACACACACACACACACTCACACACCTTCTGTGTGGGTGACAGGCAATGAGATTTCCATGCAGGCTGCTGATTGTGCTTTTCGAAATGGTGGTCGCCCTGGCCCTCGACGATTCAGCTTTGAAGTATCAGCAATAGAAAGACGCTTCCCGGTATTGCATGGTTGGGAAATAGGACTTGTGCAAACTCCATTGATGTGATCTGTAATAAATAGTTTAATTCACAATTAACTAATTGCATGTAAATAGGTAGATTCTTTGATATGTCAGTGCTGTACCTGTTATAGTTGTTCTCTGCTATATGTTTATGGTGAGATGCAGGGAATATAAGTATCAAAATTTAAATTATAGAATCATGCTGGAATTCCAGTGGTCTTTACTGTGACTGAAGGTAATCTTATCATTAACAATATTCAATAATTTTCTGTAATTAAATTATTGAACGTTGGAGTAAAAAGCATTGTGACAAGAAAAACGTCAAACTGGTTAAAGATTTGAGGGTCAAATTACCTATTCTTGCATCTACTTACTATGTTTCCGTGGCTGTTCATTATGCTAGCAGTGTTTCCGTGTGGAATAAACTTTCTGAGGAAGTGGCGGATGCAGTCACAGTTACAATATTTAGAAGACACTTAGATAAGTTCATGAATAGGAAAGATGGGTGGGGGGTTGGGATGTGGACCAGGAGCAGGTAAGTGGGACTAATTTAGGATTATGTTCAGCATGGACTGGTTGGACCAAAGGGTCTGTTTCCACACTGTATGATTCTATGACTGTCTTTAGTAAAACAATTTCAATTTTCTCAAACAGTGACTTCCCTCAAGGTTTCTAATTAAATGCTGTTTATATATAAAAGTGGAAATCTAGATTGAAAATCAAAACTGACTTAAAGTAGGTCAACTTACCTAAATTAAGAAAACTTACTTTGTTGAATGTAGTTTGTTTCTTTTGGGTACCTAGAAACTTTAATTGATTTAAACTGCAGAATATTTATTCTACAAAGGCAAAACACTACAATGCCATGAATTTGGATTAAAGCAGAAAACACTAGAAATGCCCAGGTTAAGCATCATTTATGGACTAAGATAGAAACAGAATTGATGTTTCAGATCAATAACCTATCATGATTTAATAAGATAGTTTAAATATAATTTTAAAGAGAGCTGAAAGTCTATATTCTAAATGCAAACAATAATTTTGAATGCTTCATAATAGACATTTTCAGTAAGTTAAAATCAGATTACTCATGATGAATTAAAATGCTTACTTTTGTGAAATAATATTTTATCAGCTGTGTCAATTAAACATAGCAAAGTTATCACACTAATACTGATTAAGCAATATTGTTTAAAGGAAATCAGTATAAAATGTTTAAAATATTGTCTGATTCAAAGCAGATTTCATATTTTGCAATATGCAAACAGGTTTGAATGGAAATTCTGTGGGAACAATCACTTTGAAACAGTTTGCAATTTGTGATGGAATTGTCAATTGTTCAAAGTGGAAATTATACTCTCATTATGTTTTTGAGGCATTTCAATTATTATGTTAACTTGAATATTAATGTTCTCAAGCATTAGTGAGGATGGTTCCCACTCATTTCTCAATTTTTTTGGAAACCAAACTGACTAAAAAGAGAATGTACATCCCAGTCCAACACCAGCACCTCCAAATCATAAAAACAGAATATCAGTGTTTATGGCTGTTATTCATGTTGCAAAAAGTGGGAAATCGTTTTCAATGGATATTGGTGTTAGGAAGACTTGTTCCCAAAATATATTAGTAAATTAAACTCAGAAATCCTTAAAATTTAGAAGTTTAGCAAATACAAAGGAAGCATTTGATGAAATACAAGAAAACATGAAAAAAAATCTGCAGAATGGATGAGTAGTTAAAATCAATTTCAATATATATGTGTAAGGGATATGTCTTGTTTGGAGAATAAGGAAGCCACACGCTGCTTTGCTGATGTGTTTAAATGGAGTTGATGAGCAAAGAAATCTAACAGTACAGAAAAGGACATCACAAAGACTGCAGGAATATTTAAGGCCATAAGCAAAGCAAAACAAGAGTTTAGGGCTTATTTTGTAATTTATTTCTATAAGTATTGGACTGAATAGAAAAGGTGTTTTGTTTATCTAATCAGATCAAATTTGGAGTACTGTGACAATTTTGGTAGCCATACTATAGAAAGGAAATAGAGGGATATGGAGTAAATGTAAATCACTTACTCCATAATTTTCTCCTTTCTTTTTGTGCAATTCCAGGGACCTGAGAATGTAGATATGCCATTATAATGGCATAGGTTTCCAGGAACTCTGGTTCAACATTGCCATCCCAGCTCAAAAGACATGAAGAATATCTCCTCTTTAAATTGTACATAGAACAATTCTGTAAAACATTGAGAAATTCTAGCTTTTCTGTCTAAGCTCTATCACTGACCAAAAGATTAATGGCATTCTGAGATGTACATGAGGAAGAAAATATGTGACTAGCTGAATTATGTTCAATAGGAAACCTCACCCAGTTTAGTGTGGTGGTCAAGAATACATAAATTAAAACATTCTTTTAATATCTGCCTGTCACTGTTTTGGGAAATAAGTTCATCAATTTGTGACTCACAAATGCACAGAATGATTTCCGAGCATCCCATCCTTGGAGAAGTGTGGGAAAGGGAATTATTTCAGAATTTTTAAAAATCATGTTTTACTTGGACAATACTTAGAAACATAGAAATTCTCGGCACAGACATAGACCATTCAGCCCTTTGAGTCCCAATCAAATCTTTCATGGCTGTTTGCACACCAATTCCATTTAGCTGCCTTTGTTGCCTTTCATTTATTGAATAAAAGTCAACCTATCTCACAAGGTCCAATTGTCTCAGCATCCACAATCTTGTGTGCAGAATTTCATTACTCAAGTTTATCCTGGTCTTTGGAAGATAATATTAAAAAGTAACAATGTATAGTAAATTACAGTGAACAAGTTGACCAGTCACAGATAATAGCAGTTATGCCTTCACCAATTCATTCTAACTGGCACTTCTGCTTAATGATGTTTACATCTCATTCCTCTGGAAATGCTAACATTAAATGTTTTTAGCATTATATACAGCATTAATCAAAAACTTTCCAATATTTATTAGGTTAATGATTTTTAACTTCAATTTCTTTGTAAAGCTAATTTAAAACAATTACAGCATCAAGATTCAGACAATTATTTTAACAAACATTGTTAGGGTCTCAGGTAACGTTTTGGATCACCATCATTGCATCTTGTATTGTCACAAGACTTTACATCTTAACTCTTATTCATGATATGATTTTTAAAATACTTCAATGGGTTGGAACTGTTTTGAAAATTGGACTGGCAAACTGCTTAAAAATGCAAGGCCAACTTTCCAGAAATATATCTTAGGTCTCAGGAATTCACTTAACAAATGCAAAGTATTGGGCATTGATGCAATAGCTGTCACAGACAAACCTACAATTGGACCTCTTGAAACCTGAATTAGAATGGAGATTTCAGGATCATTTTGTCAGATAATTGGTGAGAAGCTGCTATCATCTTTTAATCTCTGTGAAGAAGTTAGCACCTGGTTCCCACAAAACCAGCTACAGACAGAGATCAGGGTGTCAGGGGGAGGTGGTTGAAGAGAGGAGACAATTCACCCCTTCTTGCCTGGCCTTAACATTGCAAACTAACAGCAAGGTTCAGTCTGCTTTCCAATCAGTCTGATCATGGCTATTCTTTCATTGCATTGCCTTTTTTCCCCACACTATTCCTGCATGGTGACTCAGTGGTTAGCACTGCTGCCTCACAGCACTAGGGTCCCAGGTTCAATTCCAGCCTTGGGTGACTGTCTGTGTGAAGTTTGCACATTCTCCCCGTGTCTGTGTGGGTTTCCTCCTGTGATCCAAAGATGTGCAGGTCAGGTGAAATGGCCATGCTAAATTGCCCATAGTATTAGGTATGTTAGTCAGAGAGGGTGGGTTACTCTTCGGAGGGTCAGTGTGGACTCATTGGGCTGACGGGAATCTAATCTTTATTTGCTATGTATTTTATACCACACCATTTGGAATTTTCCATACTGGATAGTTTCATGAAAACAACCCACGAAAACTCAAACTGTATCAAATGGTAGAACCCAAATGATAAACACCATTGGGCTGAATGTACCTTCTTTTCGGCTAAGTGTTATTTCTTAGGGAGTTTCTTCACGTTTCATGTCATGTCCAAAGTCACGTTTCTAATGCAATCTTTCGCTGCTCACCTAATTAATATTGCCATGGAGCTCTATGGCGTGCTTCTCATTTTAATCACAAGGCAGCAGAGGCTGAGGCTCACCAGTATTAGGACCAGACACAATTCATGGCACTAGTGCCACATTTAAACACTCAGCCATGCATCACGTAAGCTTGCAAACCAGGACAGCCCCATATATTCTGCTGCTCCAACAGTTTTGTCCCAAAAAGGGAAACTTGAAACCCATTTTGCAGAAAGGTAGAGTGGAAATGAAGGCTGCCATTTTTCCTGCAGACAAGCAAAGTAGGCCATGACACCGGACAAGCCAGCCTGGACGCAGAGAGTTGCCCAAGTGCACCAGAAAGTTCATGATCTGTGCAATGCAATGGTAAATACCACAATATTCTCTCTGCTACATCACATTCATTCTCACTCTAACTGTGCCACTGCACCAAGGCTAATGGTCTTTTGCTGTTTCATGCAGCATCTCTACTTAACTGCTCTGACCTACATCATACTGCCATACTATTAACCTTTCCTGTCACTACCAACAGTTCCACCAGCCACTTACATCTCTTTCATTCCCTCCTTTTGTCTCATTACAGGAGAAGATGTCACATAATTGGGCAGAGAGGGCCAAGATGCCTAGCATGATGATTGACATCATGTGCTCACGCACAATGAGAAGATCATCCCAAAGATGGCTGAAGAGGACTGTGACCACTTGTGATGCTGGGATCTCTATGTCCATGCAACCAAGAAAGCTTTATGTGCTCTGTTGCGCTACTCTCCCATTATCGCTGCTGAGAATGTTTTTTAAGATGCTCATGTTTCTACTCCTATTGCACAACAAATTGTCTCTCTTCTGTCATTCAGGCAGCAATGGCACCGAGATAACCTCCTCCCGAAGAGGTTAGCCTTGAGCCATCAGCCTTTCTTCCACCTCTGAGGAAGATGCCACCAATCCCTCAGGATGTACTAGCGAGACTTTCTCCTGCACCCACCACCAGCTCAGAGATTTCCACCAGTGGTTTTTCTTTCTAGATTGGACTCAGGATCACACCTAGAACATTTATTAGCACTTCTCTGCATCTGATCGAGGGAGGAAACCCCCTTTTTTTTGACACTCAGAGGACTGCCAGAAATCAGGCATTTGCTCAGCCCCAGGCAGATGATGACCCACATTGTGTCAGCCGTTAATAACTTTAGGCAAGTGCACAGACAGTCACAGGAACAGCAGGCAAGTTTGTCAGAGACACTTAGTGAACCAGATGAAAGATTGAAAGAGCCCAACAACATTATCAATACCGGTTCTGAAGAAAGGTCACTGGACCTGAAATGTTGACACTGATTTCTCTCCAATTGATGCTGCTAGACCTACTGAATTATTCCAGCAATTTCTATTTGTGTTTATTATCAGTTGGCTCTGTTTGACTAACTCCATGGACAATTTGTCAATTGTCATGGAAAGCCAGATCCTGTGGAATGCACAGTGGCTGCTGGAAATGCTTGCAAATCAGTGATCTATGACTTTAGCCATTGGTGCTCAGTAAGAGACCTCTGTCTCATTCTAGTTGCTTTTTTTTAATAGGGAGACGTTCTCCCTTCATGTGAAGCCCAACCCTGCAGTAGTTGGAGCTGAGGTGGCTAAGTGTGTAGCAGGAGAGGATAATCGCTCAGCAAATCTGGGCTTTCCAGCCACAAATGCCCAGGGTTATCTACTCAAATCTTCCAAGTCAGCAGGCTCCCTCCACCAAGCAATCCTGGAATGCACCCAGACACTGGGAGGGCAAGGAAAACAAAATTGTTCTGAAGCACATGTGTAGCACAGGTAAAATAAATAAGTATTGAAATGTCTGGATTCTCATTTTAACTGTAGGTCCTATGCAAGTGATTACCTTGGTTAGAGTTATGAAGCTTCTTTACATCTCAAAGATGACAGAAGTTCTTTTTTATTCTCTTGTGAAATATGGGCAATATTGGCTGGCCAGCATTTATTGTCTATCCCTAGTTGCCCTTGATAGAAGATTTCCTATGTGTGAACCAGATGGCAGTCTGGTTTATATGACACTGCTTACATGGGCCATATACCATCAGGCTAGCTGTTAAGTCCACATTTTATTGAACTCAAATTTCACCACTGGCCATTGTGAGATTCAAATCCAGAACATTACCCTCCGATTCAGGATTACTGGTCAAGTAACATGACCTTATGCTGCTGCCCCTCATAGGAGAACTTTTCCCATCGTGACTCTTCTAGGATCAGTTTGCAGATGTAGAACTCAGAACATATTCAGTACATGGTGGTACAACAGGTAATACAGGAATAAGCAAAAAAATGCTGGCCTGGCCAGTGAGGCCCTCATTCAATGAATGAATAAGAAAAAGTCTTTAATCAATATTTCATTCATATCGATGGAAAACGCTCTCTGTAATAGTCACTGTTAATTTGGTAGAGAAGAAAGCCTCCTCCTATGTCTGCTACTAAACTATAAAATTCCAGCCTGTTTGCAACAACTTTAGATAATGCTAAAAGTGTAGGTGATTAGGAGAATGCACAACATTTTATGCAGATACAATGAAACAACAATGCTGGGCCACAGATAACAAGCAATGATGGGAAGAAACCATTTCATTGGCAAAGCATTGCTCATCATTGAGAAGCAGAGGGGAACAATGAGGTCAAAGGTAATGTGATGCCTTGCATACGTTCCACACTTGTGGCCACATTGTGAGTGTGACTGTGCTCACTCCTGATTGCACACTTCTTGAGGGGCAAGGGTAATTGTGTCTTATAAAGGAATGCCCACACATTCATAGATGTATGATATCCAATGTTCCCTTCTTAGTACATGTTCTGGTGGGAAAAGATGCAGCAAGCAAAGCCTTTGTTACTTTAGATGTTGGAGTGATGTGTACTCACAAAGCTGAATGTATGTGTAATGTTTATGCAAAATTGTAAATGCTGAAGGTTGAAGATAAAGAATATGTCTCAGGCTGTCTCTGAAAATAGTAATGGTTACAGGACAACTCACTATGAAGCTCTCAGATACAAGATCATGAATGAAGCCTCAGAGATTAACATTACCTAGTGCCGCACATTGCTATAACCCTGTCTGAATGACTGCTATTCTCTATCTGACACACATCAGAAGACACAAAGTCCTCATTCTTAAATGTGGGAGTGACACCATCTTGTGAAGCATTCAGATAGTTGTTAACAATACTCAGTTGCAGAATAGAAAAGGCAAAGAGATGGCAAACAAAAGCTGCACTTACTTCAGACACTAAACTAGGGGATGCCTGCATTTGCAATAACTTAAAAATATTACTAAACAGAATAATGTCTTCACTCAATTCATATATCTTGGAAGTAGATATAAGTTAAATTCTAAATTAAAACTGAAAGAACTGCAGATGCTGTAAATCAGAAACAAAAACAGAAATTGTTGAAACAGCTCAGGTGGTCTGGCAGCATCTGTGAAAAGAAATCAGAGTTAATGTTTCGGATTCGATGACCCTTCCTCTGAGCTGACAGGAAAACTCATTATGAAGCTTTCAGATATGGGATCATGAATGAAGCCTCAGAAGTTAACATTACTTAGCGCCAATATATTGCTATAACGCTGTCTGAATGACTGCTATTCTTTTTCTGACACCCATTAGAGCATAAAAAATCCTCATTCTTAAATGTGGGAGTGACTCCATGTTTTGAAGCATACAGACGAGTGTTAACAGTACTCATTGCAGAATAGAAAAGTCAGAACTAAGGAAGGGTCACTGAACCCGAAACATTAACTCTGATTTCTCTTCACAGATGCTGCCAGACCTGCTGAGCTTTCCCAGCAATTTCTGTTTTTGTTTCAGTTAAATTCCGTTTGTGCCTAATGATGTTCCTTCCAGTCAATATCCTCATCTTCATCCTCAGATGACTGCTGCCACTCTCCCAGCTTCTCAGTGTTCATCACAACCTTTCTTTGCCTGCTCCAGTTGTGCAGAGCACAGTATGCTAGGATTATGTAGCACACTCCACCTCGAACGTACTGCAAGGCACCACCAGTATGATCAATGCATTTGAACCTCATCTTGAGAAGCCCCACCATCTGTTCCATGACAGCCCTGATGGCAGTCAGTTGCACTGTATGTGTTCCATCTCAATCAGTCGGTTTTGTAAAGGAGTAGTTTATCACGTTTGCAGAGTGTAGTACCTGTCTCCCACCAGTGATCCATGTTTAGCATTTGACTCTTGAATTAAGGTAGCAGTGAGTCACCAATTGCATCATGGCAGTTACCAGGATATTACAAACTTCAAGGATGTGGCAATGGTATTGCAGATGTGTTGGGCATCTTTTCCTGTTATAATGAGGTACTTCCAAAGCAATTTGTTTAATCTGTAGCATCCTGCACCTGTGGAAGCCAGCAATGTTGGAACATTCTATTGCTGGGGTTGTAGCATTGAGCTTGTGATGAGCTAAAGATGCGTATTTTTCCACAAATTACAGTTGTAACATCCTTGATACATTTATGGGCTGAGGATTAGAAGTTTCCAGACAGTCTCCAGTGGATCCTTTGATTTGACTCTTAGAAGCTTAAAAATTAAGTGCAGCTATCACCTTGATGGGCATCCAGTCTTTCACAATGCAATTGCTGCTCCAGCAGATCACAATTCCATATATTGTCTTGGGATATTCATAGTCTGCACCTACACTTGGCTTCATTCATCTCTGCAGGAAATGACAGAAAGGACAGTAGATTCCACCTCTCCTGAACCTCCTCCACATCCTGAGGGGACCTTCTAATGCAAATACTCCCTTTGAAGTTGTGGGGGTGGTGGTGGTGCTGCTGTTGTTTCTCCATATGTTGCCACCTTTCTAACTCCTGACTTCTGGTTGTGTGGGGTTGCATCAGCAATATTAGAACCTGGCAGTGCTGGATTCATTCAGGATGGGTACATTGATCCTATGTGAAAATGTCAGGCAAAAAACAGTTTCTCAGTGATGTGAATGCCGACCAGTTATCGCAAACAAAAATATGGCTTTATCATAGGTCACAACATACCATGGCATTAAAGGCTCCCAAATGGAAGGCAATGTCATGCCTCTACACAAACCTCTGACATATTTTATATCAACATGGTCCTTAGCCAACACCTTCTAAGCCCTCAACCACTTCCATCTAGAAGGACAAAGGCAGCAGATACATTGGAACACCATCACCTGCAAGTTCCCCTGTAGGTCATACACCATTCTGACTTGGAAAAATATTGCCGTTCCATCACTGTTACTGGGACAAAATCCTGAAATTCCCTTGCTAAGAGTATGGTAGGTCAACCCACAGCACATGGACAGCAGTGGTTCAAGAAACTCACCACGATCTTCTCAAGAGCAACTAGGGGCAGGCAATAAATGCTGGCCAGCCAGCTGCACCCACGTACCATGAATGAATTTTTTTTAAATAATATATTTTTATTAAGAAAAAATAGATTTTTAAATATTACAACAAATACAAAACAATGCAATTCAAAACAGTACAAAAATAGTACAAAACTAACCCCAAATAATAAGAAAAATTCCCCAACCCACCTTCTTATACGAATGTATAAACATATATAGAGAAGTATAAAATTTAAAAAAAATCTAAACTAGCTATTTAACTAACTAAATAAATACCTAACAACAAACGAATAAATAGTAATAACTCAGCCCAGCCAAACAAAACACTCATACATTCACAGTTCCTCCTCCCTGGATATTGGACTCATGAAACACAATCGTTATGGCTATATAAAAGCCCTTGTTAGTGTGGCAGATAAATCTGTGTCCAGGTATTTCAAAAAGGGTTGCCATGTCTTGTAAAAATTCTCAGTTTTGTGGTGTACCATATTTGTGAGAAAATCCAGGGGAATATGCTCCATAACAATCTTCTGCCAACCCGACAGGCCTGGGGGGTTTTCTGATATCCATCCTAGCAAGATATTCTTCCTTGCACAGAATGTAAGAATATTGAAACATTTTTCCTTATGCGAGTCTGCAGGAAATACAATGGGTAGGCCCAAAAGGAGTGAAATAGGGTCCTTCTCCACCCTACACCTAAAATCCTCTCCATTGCACCCACCATAGTGCTCAAATATGTTTGAAGCCTGTCACAAGACCAAAGACAATGGGTAAGAGTAGCCGTACAGACCTTGCACTTGGGACACGCTGAAGATACCCCTGGGTTAAATGTTGACAAACGGTCCGGAGCCAAGTGGACCCTGTGGAGAATCTTCAACTGTAAAGCATGGGTCCTATTGCAAATTTATATCTTCCTTGCATTCTCCCAAATATCCTCCCATGCCTCTGAAGAAACTTCAATACCCAGCTCTCCTTCCCACATCGATCAGACTCATCTGAGGTGGCACCCCCCAATTGGTGATATACAGTACTGACAGAGAGTGTACTCTTAGCCCTTAGTACCCCTCTTTCTATGTCAGATTTGTAGGGATCAGTCAAAAGTGTGGTCTTTTTTTGAATAAAATCCCTAACTTTAAAAAAACGAAGGAGGTCTCTAGGTAATTCGTACTAACTGATCGAAGGACATCATTACATCTCCCTCAAATAAATCACCCATGCAGGATATACCTCTAGCTGCCCAACATTTAAATCCTGAATCTATCATACCTGGTTGAAAACTTGGCATACCCACTAAAGGTGTAAACAAAGATGTTTTGCCAATATTACCTTTCCTCTACAAAATTGCCCTCCATGCTTTAACAGTATTGATGACTATTGGGTTACGGCAATATTCCTTAACTGTCCTCGCTTTGTCCAAAAACAGCAAACTGGTAAGGGGGCACCTTGCCTGGGAGGCTTTGATATCTAGCCATATTGAAAGAGGGTCCCCACAAACCCAATCACTTACGTAGGTCAAAAGCGAACTTAATTAGTAATTTTTAATGTCCGGAAGGTCTACTCCCCCCAATCTGTGAAGCAACTGCAGTTTGGCTAATTTAATGAGGAGAAAGTGAGGACTGCAGATGCTGGAGATCAGAGCTGAAAATGTGTTGCTGGAAAAGCGCAGCAGGTCAGGCAGCATCCAAGGAGCAGGAGAATCGACATTTCGGGCATGAGCCCTTCTTCAGGAATGAGGAAAGTGTGTCCAGCAGGCTAAGATAAAAGGTAGGGAGGAGGGACTTGGGGGAGGGGTGTTGGAAATGCGATAGATGGAAGGAGGTCAAGATGAGGGTGATAGGCTGGAGTGGAGGTGGGGCGGAGAGGTCAGGAAGAAGATTGCAGGTTAGGAAGGCGGTGCTGAGTTCGAGGGTTGGGACTGAGACAAGGTGGGAGGAGGGGAAATGAGGAAACTGGAGAAATCTGAGTTCATCCCTTGTGGTTGGAGGGTTCCTAGGCAGATGGGCCATTTAGGGTGACCAACTGTTCAGTCTCCTGAGTGTTTGTTTATTGAAAATCGGGGCAGCATCTGTATAGGATATAGCAAACGAGGGAGAATATTCATCTTAATAACGCTATCCGACCCAACCATGAGACTGGAAGTGCCTCCCATCTTTGGAGATCTTGTTTAATTTTTTCAAATAATTAAGTAAAATTGGCTTTGAACAGCCAATCCAGAACTAGAGTAATGAATATGCCCAAATACACAAAACCCCCCGTGACCACCTAAATGGGAATCTATAGTCACTCTCAAGAGCCAACTCTTTCGTAAGACCACCCATAGGCGTAGCCTCTGATTTAGAAAAATTAATCTTATACCCTGAAAAAGCGCCAAATGCGTGAATGCATTGTATCAGGCAAGGCACTGAGAATGCTGGATTTGTCAATAAAATTAGAACATCATCTGCATACAGCGAGATCTTATGTAATTTTGACCCCACGGATATACTGAGATCCCCACGAATGGCGTCTGCCAACAGTTCAATCATCAATGTAAAAAGTAATGGTGAAAGGGGACAGCCCTGCCAGCTGCCTCTAGAAATATTAAAATTGCTTGATCGTACCCCGTTGGTAATGACCGCAGCGAGAGGTACACTGTAGAGAACCTTTATCCATCTTATGAAAACTTCGCCCAGACCAAACCGGTCTAGAGTATAGAAAAGGTACGGCCACTCAACTCGGTCAAATGCCTTCTCTGCATCTAAAGAAATCACCAATCCCTGTATTGAGTGCTGTTGGCATGCTTGAATTACGTTAAGCAGCCTTCTAACTTATTGGATGATCTGCGACCCTTTATGAAGCCCGTCTGATCCTCTTTAATAATAGAGGGTAACACAGTCTCCAGCCTTAACGCAAGAGTCTTAGAGAGGATCTTAAAGTCCACACTTAAGAGCAAGATGGGCCTGTATGAAGCACAGTCTTCCGGATCCTTCCCTTTTTTAAGGATAAGTGAAATATTGGCCTCTCTCAGAGATGGTGGGAGACAAACATGACTGTATGAATCATTAAACATATTCAGCATTGGGCCTGACAATATACTAATAAATTCCTTACAGAATTCACTGGGAAGTCCATCAGGACCGGGCGCCTTTCCACTCTGAAGCTGCCTCACAGCTTCCTGCACTTCTTGCTCTGATAATGGGGCATTGAGAAAGGATAGTTGTTCGGGAGTCACACCCGGGAGCTTCAGATCTCTAAAAAAGGATTCCATTTTGGCCTGCCCCTCCTCACAATTCTCAGACTGATACAACTTAGAGTAGAATCTCTGGAACGCCACATTAATCTTTTTAGAATCACATGTTAGGTTCCCAGACCCTTCCCTAATTGCTGTAATGGTTTGTGGGGCACTTCTCTTTCTGGCAAGGTATGCTAAGTATTTGCCTGGCTTGTCACCATGGTCATATAACCTTTGCTTTGCAAAAGCCAGCTCCTTCTTTGCCGTCTGCGTGAGCACAGAAATTAGTGTAGACCGCAGTGCCGTAATCCTTTGTAGTTTGACAAATGAGGGTCTGTCAAAATAGGCCTTCTCGGCTGCCTTCAACAGTGCTTCAAAGAGACGTTGCTGCTCACCCTTCTGCCACTTCCTACTTGTGGAATATGAAATAACTAACCCTCTGGCATAAGCTTTGGCAGTTTCCCAGAGAACAGATGAGCTATAAACCGAGCCTATGTTGATGTCTAGGAATGCCCGAAATTCCCTAGAGAAATACTCCACAAACTTGCTGTCCATGAGAATAAAGGGGTCCATTCGCCAGTACCTTGAATCCACTGTAACATCCTTAATTTTAACCATGAGGTACACTGGAGCATGATCAGAGATGGCAATATTACCGATTGTACAGGTTGCCACCAGATCCAGGGTTACCACAGGGATCAGAAAAAAAATCAATCCTCATGTGACATCTATGCGGATTGGAGAAAAACGTGAAATCCCTACCTGTAGGGTGGAGACACCTCCAGACGTCCACCAACCCTAATTCCTCACACAGACCCAATAACTGTTTAGTTTGTGCAGAGGGTATCGAGGGACCATTAGGCAACCTGTCTACTGTGGGGTCCATGAGGCAGTTAAAATCTCCCCCTATAATGATGTGCCGAGACGTAAGACTTATCAGTTTAGAAAAAGCATCTACAAGAATTTAAGAGGATGAGTTGGGGGACAATAAACACCTAAAATGCCATATTCTTGTCCATTTATCAAGGCTTTAAGAATTACAAACCTCACGTCTTTAACACATTCCAACAAGTTAAATGAGAGATTTTTCCTTACCAATATAGCTACTCCCCTACTTCTGGTATTAAATGATGAAAAATAAACTCAGTCAAAGCCATTCTGCTGTAATTTCAGAAGCTCCTTGTCATCCAAATGTGTCTCCTGTAACAAAGCAATATCCACCTTCCCCTTCTCCTTTCTAAGACTCAAGATTACCTTCTTCCTCTTAATTGGTGAGTGACTTCCCTTGATATTCCAGGTACACCATTTAATCAAATCATTAGCCACAATCTTCTGCAATTACATTTAAATTCCAGAGAGGAGGAACCTGAACCACAAATTGCTGAGCCTTAGTGTCGCATGGTCCACCAAATATAAAAACTACATAAACTAAAACCATTACATTTAACAAAATTATTAAAAATAAAAAACAACAAAAACCAGAAAACAAACCAACATATAAAGCGCCAATAGCACTGAGTAGGGGAACTCACCCCCTGCCCGGAGGGGGCAACTACCTGCCCCGAACTGCCCATAAATAGGCATCTAACCATCTCAACCACCTTCACTTCTCCCAGCTAGAGTCGCATCGCAAGCACAAGCTAAAAAGAATAAACACCCCATAGAATATCAATATGTATAAAAAAACATTCTTTTATAAAAAAAAGGGGGAAGAAATACTCCACCCATCCTTTGGTATGTCCTAACTTAGAAATTTAAAACGTACATCTTAACCACCGCCAGACATAGTTTGAAACAAATTATTATCGATAAAGGGAAACAAACGGGAAAAACAAAGCTCCAACCGGATTTCCTCCATTTCTTTTACAGAATGATAAACGCATACCCAAGCAACAATATTTATACATACTACAATTGTTTAACTTAAGTTAGTTTGTCCACAAAGTCTCTTGCCTTCTCTGATGTGTCAAAGAGATGCATGGATCCATCTAAGGTGATCCAAAGCACTGCCGGATATCTCAGGGAGTACTGAATCCCAAGCTCCTTCAATCTTCTCTTGACACCACCATACAATTTTCATTTCTGGATCACTGCCGCTGAAAAGTCCTGAAAAAACATGATCTTAGACCCCTCATAAATTAGGGCCTTTGGATCCTTCCCCTGGAGTCTGGAAACGTCCATGACTCTCTCCTTATCCGGTAATGATGGAACCGCACCAGGAAAGGACGAGGTTGTTGACCCAGACCCAACCTCCGTGCTGCGACCCGGTGAGGCCTCTCTATCTTCAATCCTCTCATGCCAGTCTCCAAGTCAAGGAATTTCAGAAGCCAATCTTCAACAGATTCCGGAGGCCGCTCACCTTCCTTACCTTCAGGCAGATCGATGATCGGAATGTTTTTTCTCCTGCCCCTGTTTTCAAGATCATCCACTTGGTCACGCAAATTATGAACCTGCGTCTACAGGGCTTGGATCTCTTCCTTGAATGAACTGGCATCAGCTTCCACCACTGTGACCCTGTGCTCCACGTCATCCATCCTCTTCTCCAGGTCTCCCAGCTACTGCTCATGCTTCTGAAGCATGAGAGAGACCGGAGCCAGCTTCTCTTCAATCTGTTTCCCCAACATCTCGCGAGATTGAGAGCTGGTTCACCAGGTACTGGAGAGTAATCGGCTCCGAGGCTGCTGCAGGCTGAGCTGCAGGCCTGGCCTCAGATACTCCTCCTCCCTTTTTCGGCATTTCTGGACAACTGAAAATACAGGTAAGTCAATTTTTAAATGTTTCTTGGGGCTCCACAATCTTTCCAACGCCACAAGAAATCCTGATGACCTGGGTTGGATGGGTTAAAGGACCGTCCTGCTCCTGCTGCGAAGCAAAGCTCTGCAGTGTGATCTTCTCAGATCGCCGCCATCTTAGATCCCCCCATGAATGAATTTTTAACAAAAATCATGTCCAAAATTTAGAAACTTAAGGGTTGATCTGATCAAAGTATTCAAAATATTAACACGAAAAGCCAGGGTAGACGAAGATAAATTATTTCCACAGGTTGGGCATTCTAGAACTAGGGGGTTTGTCTGAGAATTAGGGCCAGGCTTTCATGAGAGATGTTAGGAAGTACTTCTACACACAAAGGGTGGTGGATATTTGGAACTCTGGTCCACAAATGAGGTGGATGCTGGATCTGTTAATTCTTAATCTGAAATAGATACATTTTTGTTAAGCAAAGGTATTAAGAGAAATGGGGCAAAGGCAGGTACATAAAGTTAGGCCTCAAATCAGCCATGACCCAATTTATTGGTGGAACAGGTTTGAGGGGTTGAATGACCTGATCCTGTTCCTGTGTAGATGTAAGCAGTACAAACCTCATTGCAAAACATCATTGGGATATTTTAATTGTGGCAGGGTTATTCTTTCATTGTCCCAGTTGTTAGTGCATTTAAGAAATACAACATTGAATATAAAAGTCCATGTTCTCTCGCACATTTGCAGTTCAATGTGAGAGTATAGCAGCTACTAGTCTTGAGCAGCAATGACACCTTAAAATATCCTTGAGATTTGGTGACTGACAATGATTAATGGAGTGATTATGATTACTTGTTGGTCAATGCATGAGCTGTACATAAAGTAATGTGATGGCAAGTGTGTCTAATTAATGTAATTGCCCTTTGAAGGGCCTCACATTGCAAATATGTCCATCCCACTGCCACCACACAAAACAAACCAACATTACTACTATAAGTATATTGATAGCTTTCTTTCATCATTATTGTGCTGTTGGGATTTGGTCGAAGATGGCATTTTATTCAGTTCACTGGTGATCAGGATTATCAACCTCCACCCTCCCTGTTCCATTTTATGTTGTATTCCTGTTAAGCCTATTTGTTGTTGAGCTTCTCCTGTTCAACCCTTTTATTTGACAGTAAATATTCTGACTTTCCCCCTCAATCCCTGGGCCACTATGCTACCATGCTTACTATTGCAATTCACCATCCCCCAGTTGAAGCTTGGATGATGGTGACTTGTGAAAACCTCCTGCAATGTTCTGTGCCCTCTCATGCTATATTGGATCTTACCTTTTACATTACCTTCACTGTTATTGCTCCTCAGTGTAATAGCATAATTCAGCTCAAACCCAGACCTGAGTTCCCCACTTTTCACTGCATTGCACAGATTGACCCTTGATGTCTTCTGCCCTAAATCCTAGGACTGACCATGGCTCACCATCTGGACTGACTTGAGGACAGCCTGATTGAGCACAGCCTAACCCCCTGACTGATCTCCTTAGAGCTTCCAGAATGGCTTACCTGTAAATTCCAGATTGGTTAGATTTGACCTGCAGGACTGATCTTCAGATCATGATTGCACCAACTGTCTGACTATGGCCAAGTCCCTGGATTGACATTGGACAATGTCCTTGACTTGAGTGTTGCAGACTCATCTGACTGATCATTGTTTCCCTTCACTCCATGAAGAATAATTTCTGTAAGACTTTCAGGCATGGCCATTTGATTTAAGCACTTGTATTGTGTTGGCTCTGCAAGTTGCTGGCATACACTGACATTGACGTATTACGCTGCTCTACAGCATTATATCCATCCCTTTGACTGCTCAGCGTTAGTGACCTTGACAAGCTGCTTGGCTTTCTGTCTGTGCTAAGAAGCAAGTGAAGCCAGAGATGCTATGAGTCTTTAAGTTCTCATTGAAGCAGCAATGTACTATAAGGCAAGGCAAGAATGCTGTGTACATTCAAGTGATTGAAAAGTGAGTAAGTGAAAAGAAAGTAAGTTAAGAACCATAAAATGCATCTTATGCAGATCCATGAAATGGGTGTGTTCCCCAGTCCACAGAATGACCTGGCAGGAGCATTGCAAGGTGAGGTGTCAGTGAGTTCCAAAGTACAGTACTGAATTCCTGAAGTCTATGATGAGTTAGACTGAGATCAACAATGGTGATATGCGGAGGCTGGCGTTTTGTTGATGCCAACTTCTGTGGTTGAACAGGGGAGGCAGTCACTGCCCATGGAACATGTAACAAGGTGTCAATGAATGGAACTTAAAGTGAATGCCCAGAGAACAAACAGTAAGCTGCATCTGCCAGGTAACCACCCTGTCTCTCAAGTTGGGAATAGGCACCAACCAGTTTATCACCAGTGTTATGGAAGAATCTCAAACTGCATAGAAGTAAGGCAAGATGAGCTAATTATGAGATGCAAATAAATGGTTGCTATTTACTAGCAAGATTCTCAGCCAGCTTTTTAAACTAGAAGGGGAAAATTGAGAGAAAAATTCCAATGTCGAAAACCACATTTTTTTTTATTCTTGCTGTATTTTCCCAAATTTCTCATCATTGCCTACAGCACTCAAATGCTGGAGAAATTCCATCCGATGTTCAAATATGAATTCAAGCAATTTCTAAAGATTACACTCGATGGAAACTTCAACAGCATTCTCTGTGGAGGAGCAGTGAATCACTGATATTAACTTCTTGATTTCCTTTTCACAATGTCACTGTTAGTTTAACAGCTGTAGCGATGGCAATCCTGACAATTTTCCTCTTTTCTTCATAATTAATTTGCAATTTTAAGTACCTAGCACAAATGTTCCATTTGATTTGTCACCGAATTGTTATAATTTCCTAAAAAGATATTTGAATTGTCTTGATTTAATTTCAATAGTTGGAAATTCTATCACAGTTGTCTGTTCAACCGCCAACACTTTGGCAGAAACCCTGTGTATATGCAGAATTCCTTTAATAAATATTATTTCTGCTATTGGCATACTGATTGAATGCACTGGAATTTATAAGTATTGGATGATTTGGTTTTTAAAGAATTGTGAAACAACTTCAAAAATTGAAACATTTAATATTAAATAAAGGATCACTGTAGCCCTAATATTTAGAGAGACATGGAAGTTCTACAAAGTAGGATATTCAGACATCATAAAACATGTGGATGAGTCAATTTTTAAAATTTTTAATTCAACCTCCTAGCATTTTTCCACGTATTGTGGGGTATGGAGAGCAGTTGGGGAGGGATGCAGTGGAAAGAATATTGATTTCTATGGATATGAGTTCACTTTACAGTATATTTCTACAAATCAACTAATCATTAAGTTTTCCACTGTTACCAGGACCATGCATAAAAATATAGTCAGAGAGTCATAGAGATGTACAGCATGAAAACAGACTCTTTGGTCCAACCCGTCCATGTCGATTAGATATCCCAACCCAATCTAGTCCTACCTGCCAGCACCCGGCCCATATCCCTCCAAACCCTTCCTATTCATATACCCATCCAAGTGCCTTTTAAATGTTGCAACTGTACCAACCTCCACCACTTCCTCTGGCAGTTCATTCCATACCCGTACCACCCTCTGTGAAAAAGTTGCCCCTTAGGTCTCTTTTATATCTTTCTCCTCTCACCCTAAACCTATGCCCTATAGTTCTGGACTCCACCATCCGAGGGAAAAGACTTTGTCTATTTATCCTATCCATGCCCCTCAGAATTTTGTAAACCTCTATAAGGTCACCCCTGAGCCTCCGATGCTCCAGAGAAAACAGCCCCAGACTGTTCAGCCTCTCCCCATAATTCAAATCCTTCAACCCTGGCAACATCCTTGTAAATCTTTTCTGAACCCTTTCAAGTTTCACAACATCTTTCCAATAGGAAGGAGACCATAATTGCACACAATATTACAACAGTGGCCTAGCTAATGTCTTGTACAGCCGCAACTCCTGTACTCAAAACTCTGACCAATAAAAAAAAAGTATACCAAACGCCTTCTTCACTATCCTATCTATCTGCGATTCCACTTTCAAGGAGCTATGAACCTGCACTCCAAGGTCTCTTTGTTCAGCAACACTCCCTAGGACCTTACCATTAAGTGTATAAGTCCTGCTAAGATTTGCTTTTCCAAAATGCAGCACCTCGCATTTATCTGAATTAAAGTCCATCTGCTACTTCTCGGCCCATTGGTCCACCTGGTCAAGATCCTGTTATAATCTGAAGTAACCTTTATCGCTGTCCACTACATCTCCAATTTTTGTGTCATCTGCAAACTTACTAACTGTACCTCTTATGCTTGCATCCAAATCATTTATGTCAATGACAAAAAGTAGAGGACGCAGCACCGATCATTAATTGAGTTATTTCATGTTTCTACAGATTTGTTACTGTGAAACTTCAGACCTGGAATTATTTTTTACTATATAAGGATAATATAGACTATCTAGTTTAGGTCACCTGTGAAAATCATTTTCAAATAAAGATTTTGTTATTTCTATGCTTTGAAAATATTTTCTCTTCTGCCGTAAACTGGAACAATTGTCTTTATCCTCATTTTGCATCTTGTGATCTTTCCCTTTCTCTTACTGTACTCTCCATGTTAATTTTGTTTGAGATGCACTTCCTGCTGTGCTGCTCCTATTTCCATCAAAGTGCTGATCAATTCTTTTCTAGGTACTCTTGTTAGCTGATGTTGCTCATGTTCACCTTACCTGAGGTATTCCTCTCCATTGTTTCAAATCCATAGTCATCACTTTTCTTTTTCAAAACTACTCCTATAACACCCCTTCTCATTCCAACACTACTCTCATCTCCAATATCACTTTACTCTCTGAAATCCTTAAACATATTGCTACATATTCAAGTCTGTGGCCAACTTCCCTGTAATTCCAAATCTGATTTACTCAATCATGTTTCTACTCTTGTCACAATACTGGAGTACAGGAACTACAATTGTATAGAGACTTGGTGGGACTTGTCAACTCAGCCACATTATGGCTCAAATATCTAGCTTTACCAGTTGCTCAAACTGTTTGGGATATCTTACCCTACCAGAGTAATTTTGGGTACAATGGACACTTTGGGCTTGTTCATGATTTTTCTGTGCTATATGGTAAGAAATGATTTGATAAGAATTGTTACTAAACTGCAAGATTCAGCTCCTTGACCCAGCTCTGCCATTCAGTAAAATCATAGCTTATCTGTTTGTTTTGTGTTTTTCATTCCATTCTATTCCCCATAATCTTTGATTCCCTAGTCTATCAAGAATCTATCTACTTCCCACCATAAAAATAACAAAAAAAAATTACCTCTCCCATCTCCACCAGCTTCTGAAACAGAGACTCCCAACTTGTACAACCATTCATGAAAATATTCTTCCCATCCCTGCCATGAAAGGGTAACCCCTAAATTTTAAATGGTGTCCCCTACTTCTGGATTGAGTCACAAAAGGAAACATTCTTTTCAGGTTAACCTTATCAAGAGCATTGAAGGGCTTTCTTTTTTAAATTACACTACCTCTCACTCTTTGAAATTCCAGTGAAATAGTCCAGTCTATTTAACCTTTCCTTCTAAGACAACCTGCTTTTTCTAGGTATCAATATAGTAAACCTCCTCTGAATCACCTCCAATGCATTTTATCTTTTATTAACTAAGGAAACCAAAACTGCACACAGTATTCAAGATATGGTCTCACCAATATCCTGTATCACTAAAGGATGACATCCTGACATATAAAGTTCAATTCCTCTTGTAATAGAAAGGATAGTATTCCATTGGTTTAATTACTTGCAGACTAACTTTTTATGATTCACATAGTTGAACGTCTAGATCCCTCTGAATCTTGGAATTCTGCAGTCATTCTCTATTTTAAGTGATATACTTCTTTCATATTCTTTCTGGCAGGTGAACAATGCCACAATTTCCCATATTATTCTTCAACTGCCAGATTTTTGCCCATTCAAACTTACCAACTTGTCAAGATCATTCTGCACCTTTTTATGGTCTCTACATAACAGTTTCCAACATATCTTTGTGTCATAATCAAATTTAGCTACCATGCCTTCATTCCTCTCATCTAGGCAATTGATAAAAATTGTAAAAAGTTGAAGCCCCAGGACAAAACATGTGGGATTTCATTCATGATATGCTGCCAACCAGCCAGCAATCTTTTATCCATGTTAATGTTACTCTCTACACCAAGTGGTCTTATTTTGTGCAATAACCTTTATGTTGCACCTTGTCAAATGCCTTCTATAAATCCAAGTTCAGTACATATATAGGGTTCCCTTTATTTACAATGCATATCATTCCTTCAAAGAACATCAATAAATTAGTTAAACAGGATTTTGCTTTCACAGGACCATGCTGACTCTTCCCGATCACCTTGAGCTTTCTTAAGTGCCTAGATATAACACACTTGATGACTGATTCTACATATCTTCCCACGACAAGCTAACTGGCCTAAAATTTCTTGTTTTCTAACTCCCTGTCTTCTTGAACAGAGGAAATTTACTACTTACCAGTCTGATGGAACCTTTCCAACATCAAGAACATTTTCAAAAATTAACTCCAACACATCTATTACCTCATTAACCACCTCATAAAAACCCTAAGATAAAGTCTATTGAGATCTAGGGACTTGTCAGCCTGTAGGTCCATCAGTTTACTAAATACCACTTTCCCAGTGATTAAGTTCACCATGTTCTCCTCTCACCCCCTGATTTAGTGCCATTACTGCAAGATTTTGTATCCTCTGTATTGGGAAATATTTTTTATATTTCCAGTTAGCTACCTCTTATACTTCTAGTTCTTCCTGCTTAATCTTTAAGAAATTTTCTACAATTCTTTGTATTCTTTCCAATTATTTGACCTTCCACTCATTTTCCACAATTATTTGCCCTTTCTTTAGATTTCATTTCTTCAATTACTTTTGGTAACCATGGATGGTGAGTCCTCCACCGAGAATTTTTCTTCATAGTAGGAATATATGTCAGAGCAAAAGATAGGACTGAAGTATTGACACCCACCTTCAGACAGTAGCACGGACTGAATGATTCATCTTGGCCTCCTATAGGAAGTCCAAGCATCTAGATGCCACTTCTATTCAACCAATTTGATTCACTCCACAAGATATTGTTATGAAGGTGTAGAAGCATACTGTACCTTTAAGAGAGTGAAGGACTTGGCAAGCACACTGAGTGCTGGAGACTTTACAATGTAACATTTGGTTTAGAACAAATAGCACTGTCTGAGTTGCAATGAGACAAAAAATAAATTCGAATTTGGCCAATCAGTTTAAATTATATGCCAAAAATATCAAATTCCACTCAAGTTTGAATTGAGTATATTGACAATCTTATAAGCCAAAGACACAATCCAATGCTTTAGGGGTATAAGACCAGGGAACATTGAACAGTTGAGAGGAGAACAGTCAAGCTACCAGCATGTAATGGCTACTTGCAAAATTGCTGTCTTAAAGGTACCTTTATTGAACAGTAACCTGTGAGGCAGAATTCCAAGAAGAAGAAGACAGGAATACAGAGAAGAACCAAAAGATGCCTGGTTTTTGAGGTAAGAATGTTTGTTTTGTGAATCTTAATTGAAAGTTTTATCAGACTAGTATTATAGAAGGGAAAGTAAAAGATAGGTTAGAGGAAGGAGTTGTAAAAAGTTATTAGTTAATTATTCTCTATTATTCTTTAAGAAATAAAATTGTTACTTTAACTAGTTCTTAGCCTGTCGAATTTTCACAGATTACTGCATGGGATAAGTCTTCTCTGTGTTGCTGGTTTTAAATTAGCAGAGGGGTTTACCCTGTGTCATAACAGTTTGGGAAACTAGGGGTATGATTTTCGCTTGGGGCATGAGAGGTCCCGGGTTCAAATCCCGGATGAGCCCCCAAACTGTTACGACATGGGGTAAACCCCTAATTTAAAACCAGCAACACAGAAAAGATGTATCCTGTGCAGTAATCTATGAAAATTCGATAGGCCAAGAACTAGTTAAAGTAAAAGTAATAACTATTTATTAAAGTATAACAGAGAATAATTAACGAACAACTATTTCCAACTCCTTCCTCCAACCTATCTTCTACTTTCCTGTCTATAAAAGGAGTCTGACTTGATTGGAATTTGGTATTTTTGGGGTATAACTTAAACTGATTGGCCAAATTTGAATTTGTTTTTTTGTCTCATAGCATCTCAGCTAGTGCTATCTGTTCTGAACCAAATGTTACATTGTAAAGTTTCCAGCACTCAGTGTGCTTGCCAAGTCCTTCACTCTCTTAAAGGTACAGTACAGTTCTACACCTTCATAACAATATCAAGAATTAGCTGATGACAGTGGATTCTATAAAGGCTATGGGTCATGACAACATTGCAGCCATGAAGACGTGCGGTCTAGAACTTGATCCATTCCTAGCCATGTTGTTCTAATACAACTAAAACATTGCCATTACCTAATTAAGGTGGGATATTGCCCAGGTATGTTCTGTATACAAATGCAATGAAAAACCAACCACGCTGATTACCACCCACAATCTTTATTAGCCAGGTGATGGAACAAGTTGTCTACACTGTTATTCCTTGGTTTATTCTCTCTGTCCCTTCCTGTCATTCTCTTTCTTTTGTATCCTATTATACTATCTTTTGCTTTCCAGCCTTGAATCCACTTGAAGTACTATATCTACACAAGCTTGATCTCTCACCATGATCTTTAGTTTTAGTGCTGTTCAGAGAATACACAAATATCTGGAGGTGGCGCGTGGCTCAAAATAGAGTTGCTAACTTCCACTTCCAACTTGTCGATCTTTGTTCAGAGATAAAATTTTTGATTCTGAATCAAAAAGTTAAGGACTCAAACCCCGTGTCAGAGACTTAAGCACATGACCTAGGCTGAAATGCCAAAGTAGTACTAACAGAGTGCAGATCTGGCTTTTGGATAAGATGCATTTAGGTTTAGGCCTTATACTACCAGTGGTCTGGTGCTGAACAGGAACCTCACAGAAAGGGTAGAAAATCAGCCAGTTCCCATGTTAAGCTGGTTCTTTGGGTGTGGTCTTGAATGGGCTGGTAATGAGCTAGGCTTTCCTGCTGTGAACCCAACAGGAGTTGTTCTGCTCTCAGACTAAAACAAAATTTTGAATTGTCTTCATTTGTTTATGAGTAGTGTGTAGCAGTCTTTTTTTGGGATCACTAGCTTGGCAGCTTAATGGTCTGTATAAAAAAAATGAATTCCTGAAATTTGTAATAAGATCCGAGAAACCAACTCAGGGTTATTGTTTGCATATTTAAGCAGTTTGTTTCAGTCGAGTAAATTCCTATCCAGCTAAGGTCCACCTGACAGCTATAAGTTGTGTCAATCAACAGGCAGCTAAGCAACACACTTGGGTTTCTACAGCTGAACAACTGTTTTCATGCAGGAAATGGGCAAAGTGTAGGTGATAACTACATACTTTGTAATTTCAGTGAAGGGTATTAATTATGAACCATGTATGGCATTATATGATTCCTGAGATGCTACATTTTCTTTAGCAAAACACCTTTTCTAAAATAGGCAGAATTTCAAATAGGTAAGTTGACTTATTCGAGTTCTTACATCAAGATCAACAATGCAAGAGTGAAAATTTTTGACAATTCACAAGCTTTCCCATTTTTGCAACACTAGAGTGCCTAAATATTGTACTCACTGGAGAATCAACTATGGCAATTCAAATTTTTGCAATATTGTGTGTATAAGTGCACCCCTGAAATTGCTTATGGTTTTCACGGATAATTGTAGTGAATGCTAATCATTTTATCATAAATTCCACAAGACATTCCAGGTCATAGTTTACTATTATCAGAAAAAATGTTCTAAAAACTAAGAATACACATGTGATATATGCTCAAAACAGTTAGTCTTGAAAATTGAATAAATCTGAACCAAAAAAGATGAGTGATCCGGCTTTACCTTTGTTTCAAGTTCAAGTTAAAATCGGACTAATAAAATTAGTTCAAAATACATAATTTTGTAACAGGTTGACATTTTATATTCATTTCTGATTTTACTTCCAATAGTTCAGATATAGCTAGATTTTTAGATACTAAAGGTATAAAAGCATATGAGAATAGTGCTTAAAAAAGGCATCTGTGGTGAAAGGTCAACTATGATATTGTTGAATGGCCAAACAGGCTTTGGGGATACTGAATGGCCTCCTGCCCTGATTTCTTATGTTGATAATTGTTTGTGTAAGATGAACTATTATCATTTTGCAGCAGACTTGCACAGTATAACCCATCCTAAAAATTACAGATTAACTGATTTCTGTTTCAGACCTTGGTGCATTGCATAACTATAACAATTACCAGTTTGTTAATTTTTTTTATTTAATTGAAAAATATTATAAATCAATGCCTTATGACATACCTTCATAAATGGTTCTAGTCCTCTCAAAAGCTTTCACTGAGTTTCTTGAAATAGTTGCTTTTCCTTCTATACAGGAACTTTTCACAGATCCTAGAGAGCAAGATGGTAACTGATTCCTGAATTAAAACTATAATCTTTTGACTGAATTTGTTTTACTATATAATTTATGGAGTATTGAAGATAAAATATTTCCTCAGAGTCTTTTTGGTAAGCAGTAAATGCTGTTTTTCATTCCTAGTAGTTTCCCCGATTTGATTTTCTTCTCAATGGATATCTCACACTAGCAATGAATTATATTTCATCCATCCATTGTTAAAGTCAGATGGTGTGAAATGATACAGTTTTCCATAACTACCACAATTTCACTTTGCAAAAATGCCTTTTAATGGTTACTCAATGAGCAAGACATTTCAGGTTTTCCCTTTCCCATTCAAAATGGAACATGCTTCTCTCTGTCTACTGGGCTTCCTGAGAATTGTTGAAACTGTCAGTGGCAGATGGACTCAAGATTTTAGAGTGTTTTGATTTAGAATGATTAATTTTTATTATTGAGTAGCCTACCAAGCTCTTATAATTATTATTAAATAAGATAATGGACAAAAATTAACATCTACAATAATAACACATTACTCAGTTGGATGGTGATATCTTATTACACACACAGCTTAAATCATTAAAGCTTTATTGTATTTGTGTTTCATTGTTCTGCACAAACCATACAACCATATTAATTAATGTTTAAACATGATGAAGCATGACATGAATGTCATGAAGCCTATTCTTTTTTTAAACATGGATAAACATGCATCTCTGCTCAGGCTGTCTGCGTTTGTGCGGAGAAATTAATGGATCACCCTTCCTCACTCCTTTGCCTCAACTCTTGTTGGCTCACATCCTACAAGCCCCAGCCCTCCTTGGCAGAATGAAGGACATCTTGGGTTGATGAAGTAGAGGAAGAAGAGTGCTAGTTTTAGAATGGGAAGGTTGGGGTTGACAGTGGTCCTGTGAATAAGCGGTGAAATGAATGGAGTGCAGAATGAAAGTGGTCTGGAAGGCATAGAGTGTCTCTTTGAATTGGGACAATTGGACATGACTGTTAATATTCAAAAATTGACCTCAATTCATAAATAATTATAATAGGCATACTATGCAAACACATTGTGCAGTCAAAACTATATGAATCATTAACCTAAGCTATATTTAACCTAAAATTAAATCTGTTATTAAGATGTCTCTGAATATCAGGACTAATTCAATATGATTCTTAAATGTTTCTAATAGCACAACATTGCAGTAAACCTGTCCTTGGAAAACGTCAGAATTGTTGACAGCAAATAAAGTCAAGTCTAAGTTCCAATGATATGTAAATAAAAATTGCAGCAAACGCAATAACCAAACTATAAATGCAAAAATAAAATTGCATGGCATGTTATCAGGCTCACTTTCAATTAACACAAATTGAGGGGCCAAGAGTTTTTGGTTAAGCCACTTTTGGAATATTGCATGCAATTCTGGTCTCCTTTGTATCGGAAGGATGCTGTGAAACTTGAAAGGGTTCAGAAAAGATTTACAAGGGTTGCGAGGGTTGGAGGATTTGAGCTGTAGGGGGAGGCTGTATAGGCTGGGGCTGTTTTCCCTGGAGAGGCGGAGGCTGAGGGATGACCTTATAGAGGTTTATAAAATTATGAGGGGCATGTATAGGTTAAAAAACAATGTCTTTTCCCTGGGGTGGGGGAGTCCAGAAATAGAGGGCATAGGTTCAGGGTGAGAGGGAAAATATATAAAAGGGACCTAAGGGGCAATGTATTAAGAGTTGTGCGAGTATGGAATGAACTGCAAGTGGAAGTGGTGAAGGCTGGTACAATTACAGCATTTAAAAAGCATCTGGATGGGTAAATAAATAGGAGGGGTTTAGAGGGATATGAGCCAAGTGCTCGCAAATGGGACTAGATTAGGTTAGATCTGGTCAGCATGGACGAGTTGGACCAAAGGGTCTGTTTCCGTGCTGTACATCTCTATGACTCTAAGAGTTAGATTAGATTAGATTAGATTAGATTACTTACAGTGTGGAAACAGGCCCTTTGGCCCAACAAGTCCACACCGCCCCGCCGAAGCGCAATCCACCCATACCCCTACATCTACCCCTTACCTAACACTACGGGTAATTTAGCATGGCCAATTCACCTGACCTGCACATCTTTGGACTGTGGGAGGAAACCGGAGCACCCGGAGGAAACCCACGCAGACACGGGGAGAACGTGCAAACTCCACACAGTCAGTCGCCTGAGGCGGGAATTGAACCCAGGTCTCTGGCGCTGTGAGGCAGCAGTGCTAACCGCAGAGAAGAATTCTGACTGAATTATGCAATCAATGAACTAGTTCTTATGAGTACCTTGCATTGTATTCGGACACCACAAACATTTTTATCATACAATATATTATTTTTCCTGCTAAATGTTAAATCGTAGCATAAAACACAATTAACTAAACTGTCCACAACTCCAGTGTTATATTTGACCATGATGATCTTACAACTATATATAGTAGTCTGATTACTAGTTTGTTTATTTCCATCTCAATAACTTGCAGAAAGCAGACTGTAGTATTAAAAGTGCCTTCTTCAGGAAAGCAGCTGCTGACTGGTGCACAGGCTCATGTTAGGATCATATCTATTCATGTTATATATTAATGATCTGGAGAAAAGAACTAGGGGCATTGTTGCAAAGTTTGCAGATGACACAAAGATAGGTGGAACGATAGGTAGTGTTGAGGAAGTGGGGAGGCTGCAGAAGGACTTGGACATTCTCGGAGAGTGGGCAAAGAAATTACAGATGGAATACAATGTAGGAAAGTGTGCGATTATGCATTTTGGGAGGAAGAATATAGGCATAAACTACTTTTTAAATGGGGAAAGGCTTTAGAAATCTGAAGCATAAGGGGATTTAGGTGTCCTTGTTCATAATTCTCTTAAGGTCTCCATACAGGTTCAGTTGGCAATTAGGAAGGCAAATGCAATGTTAGCATTCATTTCAAAAGGGCTAGAATACAAGAACAGAGATGTACTTCTGAGGCTGTACAAGGCTCTGGTCACACTGCAGTTGGGATATAGTGAGCAGTTTTGGGACCTATATCTAAGCAATATATGTAGGCAGTGGAAGGAATTCAGAGAAAGTTTATAAGAATGCTCCCGAGAACCAAGAGCTTGTCATATGAGGAGTTTAAAAGATTGAGAGTGAATCTGATTGAAACTTCCAGAAGGGTAGAGTGGATGTGGAGAAGATGTTTCCACGTATTGGAGAGACTGGGGCCCAAGGGTACAGCCTCAGAATGAAGGAAGACCTTTAGAACTGAGATGAGGAGGAATTTCTTCAGTCAGAGGGTAGTGAATCTGTGGAACTTATTGTCATAGCGGGCTGTGAAGGCCAAGTCATCAAGTGTATTTAAGACAGAGAGGGGTTCTTGATTGGTAAGGGGATCAAGGGTGATGGGAAGGAGCAAGAGAATGGCCATGATTGACTGGTGGTGTAGTCTCTATGGGCTAAATGACCCAATTTGGCTTATATTTCTTGTGATCTTATGGTCTAATAATTGGCCCCAATATCACCCTTTGCTAATTAGGTCTCTGAATTAGATGAATCTGCTTTTGAAGCCTCAACCAAACCTGTTACCTCAAGATTTAATTATCCCAAAGCTTCCATCCTCCATTAACTAAAATTATCCAAACTTTTACCACCTATGTCCTAGCTCACACCAAGTACCACTCCTCCAACAAACAAAAAAACGAAACTTCTGAAGAAACACAGCAGATCTGATAGCACCTGTGAGAGAAAACAAAGTTAATATTTTGAATCCTGTTGTCCTTTTCAGAACACTTATCCATTATTCCTGTGCTTACTGGTCTCCTTTGCTCAAATACGAACCAACACTTTGAATTTATGATTGTAATCCTGGTTTTCAAATCTCTTCATGGCATAATCCCGTTTTAATTGCTATAACCACTCACCAGTCCCTAAACCCTCCAAAAACATCTGCATGCCTTCAATTCTTCACCATCTACTTCACCATTGGAAGCCATGCCTTCAATTGCCAAGACCTTAAACTCTGGAATATATGTGTCCTGTTTCCCTTCAAGAGGTTAAATCTAGCACTTTGACCAAGCATTTCGTTGGCTGTCCTACTATCTTCTTATGTCATCTGGTGTCAAATTGTCCTATGAAGTGTTTTGGAATGTTTCATCATATTAAGCTTGTATATAAATAGTTGATGTTTCTGGAAAATTGAAACGTGTTTCAAAATTTCAATTTCCCTCTACAGGGTTATATATAGGCAAACTTAAATATTAGCAAATCAATGTCCTACTGCACTTCTATTGTATTTATTTTGTTTGCGACACTAAATCATTTGGATTTGACACAAAGTAAGTAAATAGCAGGATTTGATCAATAAAAACAAAAATGCAAAAGTAATAGGAGGGGAATTCATTTATTTTCTCATCTTACTTTGTAATTATTAGTGATTGTGTTTTTCACTTGTACATGTCAATTTGTATTGTCATCAGTGGGTCTCTCAACCTTTCACAGTGTTTAGATTAGCATGACTGTAATGGCTGAATATGGAATACATAAGTTGCTACATGCACTGATAACCAGGCAACATAACATTCATTAGCAAATATTTACAACAACAATGTTCTAAAAATTATCTACTAGCATTTTACTGTGTAGTAGCAGCCTGTGTAATGAGATGCCAACTAATGGCAATTCCAACTGAGTAGTGTATTACTGGATGTATGGTATATTGAGCTTTAACTCATGGCAAGTCTGACATGAAGCTTGTGTTGTTTGAAATTTGGTGTTAGGTGATGCAGTAATTTTCACTGTGGTTGGGTCTTCTTCACAGCAAGCAGGATTTTCGCCCAAAATGTGCGAAAAGCTGAAATTAACAGCAAAGCTGAAAATGCCTTGTTAATAGTTTAATTATTTCTAATTGATATAAACTTGCAAAGGATTTTTTAAAAATGTGGTTTTAATGAGAATAAATATTAGAATAAGACGGAAGGTTATCCTAGTACTACACAGATATAGTTTGACTACCACATTACAGGAAGAATACGACTGCACTAGAAAAGAGAAAATAGAGAACACTTAATCTTATTGCCAGGACTGGAGAATTTTGGCTATGAGGAAAGATGAATAGACTGAGATTTTTTTTTGGAACAGGTAAGACTGGCTTGAGACGTATGAAATTGAGTCATGTAGGTAGAATGAATTAGGAAGGACTTACTCCACTTGGCAGAGGTTGATAACTAGGGTGTATAGATTCAAAGAAATTAGTGGAATGATTGGCAGGGATGGTGGGAGGGTGTATGTTGAAGAGAATATTTTTCAAATTGAGGATAGTGGTAATCTGGAGTTCAGTACTTCAAAATGTGTTTGGGACAGAAACCCTCATTCCATTTAAAAATACTTAGATAATCACTTGAAGTGCCAGAAACTTTAATGATTGACGAAGTGCTGGAAATTGCAATTAAATGGGCCAACTCCTTCTCAGCTGAAACTAATATATCGGCCTAAATCATTAACTTCTGGGTTTCAATGATTTAAAAGTGTAAACTAAATAATAATTCTTGTTTCTCATTTTCATAATGGTCTATGCCATTTCACCTGCATAAATAGGTAACTGACTCTCTGGTGTGTGTTTTATCATCAGCAGCTGATTAGATGCACCATGGTAATCCACGATATGATTTTCTGTCCTTTTGTTTGGGACTGCAAATACCCTCACCTGATAGTTCCCTCCTCGTCTAAGATTAGGTGTTCAGGGAGGAGAAAATGATGACTGCAGATGCTGCAGAGTCGGAGTTGATAAAGCATGGTACTGGAAAAATGACAGCAGGTCAAGCAGCATCCAAGGCAATGTACTGCCCGAAACGTCAACTCTCTTGCTTCTTGGATGCTGCCTGTGCTTTTTCCAGCTCCATGCAAGATTAGGTGTTTACCATGTGAGGGATATCATGTACACAAATCTGTATCGTATTCCTCATAATGTGCAATGTGTGTAACAGTTTGCATACAACTATACACAACTGCATCAATGAATTATAAGTGTGGCTATGTACCTCTTTGAAAATTGTGAAGTCAGAAAGTTGACATATGAAATAGGAAGTGAAGTCAATTTGAACATTTCATTTGCACAGGCTAGAAACCAGAGTTAGTTTATAATTCTATAGACTAGAACTCAGTTATCCAATCTTATTACACAGGGCAAGGTGAGGAAGGGGTGAACATTTTGATTTTTCTCTTCCTTGGGAGGTGGAGAGTAAATTTCAGAAATACATGTATTGAGAAAGACGACAGTAAATATAAACTTCAAAAAAATCAAAGGAAATAAATTCATCATTTTAATTCTCCACACTCTTCTCCGTTGATCCCTTTAACACCCTTCCCCCTCTCTCTTACCTCCTCAATCTGTATGTTTTACTCTGTCACTGAAACTTCAAGAAATAGTTGATGGGACGGTTCCCAGTAAAACTATTATCCTACCCACAAGATTTTGCGTTGAAATGAAAGTCGCCAATTTTTTTTTCCTTTCAAAGAAACTTAAAGTATAATTTGGTAAAAGATGTTTTTTTTTAAAAAAGTAAGTTTTTCTGTGCAGAAATTCCCATTCTGTTATGTGCAGAGTTCAAATTGAGTGTGCCTCTGAAAGTCCGATTGGGGTAATCGGAGTGTCCTTACTGAATAACCAAAAGGAAAAACTACAAGGCTGACCAAATTGGGCCAGCACAAACCTGATCAATGCCAAAAGTATTTGGGAAGGATAAGTTAGTGAGAGCAACCTGGGGATCCATCATTTCCCTCTCACAGCCTGATTTGTAGTTCCTTTCTGCTATCCAACTTTCTTTGCCACTCATCTCCTTCCCTCCTCTTCATAGGGAACTATCTGAGTGAGCTACAAATTCATCAACCAGTAAAGCAGACATCAGGCTGTTTGAAATGCTCTGGCAGACCATTTGTAAGACTAGAAGGAAACCTTGTAATGCTGGCCAATGTTAAATCAAAGAAAGTCAAAGATAGAAGACTGACAGAAAGAGACAAACAGACACACATGGTCCATTCCCCTAAGCTACATGTTTCTATTGATTGTAATTAAGGTTCATTATTACTGGAATAAGAGCCTCTTACAATCTTTATTTATGTTTTTAAATCACCTGCTTAAAGAAAGGAAAATATTAAAATCATGAAAATTATGCTCAATAGAAACTGAACCCTTCCATCCATCCCACGTCTGACAAGAGGGAATGTGTCTTGTTAAAATCCAGATAATAAGTTACTCACCTCATTCGTACAATGTTCTTGCCTTTAGATTTTGAAGGTATTCTTGAGATGTAGGTGTAGATTCCTGTTCCTCCAGCCACTTAACTGACTGTTGGTGATCATTTCCACTCACCTGAACCCCGGTGTAAATCTTAGGTTACTGAAATTATGAATTTAAATGAGGGCCAAGAGTAAAAATAGTTCAGGTCTCATTGGCATGTAACTGCAAGACTGGTGTCCCTCCCACCCCCCTCCAAACCCACACTTGCCCTACACTGATTGGTAGTTATCCAGGGCTTCTTAAAAAAAGAGCATACAATCAATCACAATAAATCAGATCCTTATAAAGGGAATTTTTTTCTAACCTGAAATAAAGGAAAATGAGAAACCAGAATTGTGAATATTATTAAGCATGTTGGATTGATTTTCCTGTTAGTGCTGAATGGAAAACAGCAGACCTGAAGTGTGCTCTGCCTGCTCAGACATGAATGCCTTACAATGTCCTGTAGTATAGTTTATTCCACCACCTAAATAAAAAAAACAGTTGGAGTTTGACCCAGACAAGTAATTTCTGGAAAACAAATCAACAAGAAATTCTGTTTAGCAGCATCCTATTTGCTCCCAAGAGAAATAGCCTGCACTTCTGAGGGAAATATTTTCCTTTCCCTGTGAATTTTGACTATATTAAAACATATACTTTAAAACAAAGTTGAATGGATGGAATACATTATTTTACAATTTTTTAATTTGTTTGTTATAAATTCGGGTCTAAGGTGGCAAAATAAGTGACTTTTTAAATAAATGACATAAAACACAAAATTCAAGTAGATTAAAAAATAAAGAGGGAAAGAAACAAAAATAGTTAGAGATGAGCAAAGTATTAGCTGACCATAAACAAAGTTGGCATGGAGCTCTAAGAAGATAGTTTTGTTTATACTTACGAAATTAAACATATTTCAGTGTAATCTAGGCCCTTTATGGAGCCCAAATAACCAGCAACTTTGTTTGGTTCAGTTTGGCTCACCTCAATTTGGTGGATTTGCTCATCCCTAACTTAAATAACCTGAATAAACAAACTGTCAGCTTTCGCCTACCGTACCGAGATCAGTCTTAAGATCTGTCGGCAGACTTAACTTTCTTGGTCCTTTTACTGAAACAACAGAAAGAAAAACAAAAGGTAACATTAATACTAGAAAACAAAATTTGCAAGAAAGTGTGGAAAAAAATTATACAAAGATTGCAATGTTTGATAAAAGGGAAGCTGCACTGGACAACTGAGATCTCCAATACCTCATACATTTGCTGTTTTGCCCTTCAGCAACACTTAGAAGCCAAATTATAAGGATTGAGCTTTTTCACATGTTCAATCTATGGTTACTGTTTTATTTTTGTTACATTAGAAAAGCAACCCTTTTTCATTAAGAAAAATACACAATAAAGAACAGAAGTATTCAAATGACAGCTTCACAAAAGTAGAGCTATTTGATTTTATGAAACTGAGGGAGACAAAGAAAGAACGCAGTTCAATTCTGGTGGCCTTCAGATAAAAAAAAAACAGAATTTGAGAAATGCATCACTGGACACCTTAAAGTACGCATATTGAAGGTCTTTATTAGTCATTGGCATGACAAGTTATAAAAATTTGTATTTGGTGACTTTGAAACTCTGTGCCTCAAAAGGCAATGGAGATCGGTTACTGAATATTTTTAAGGTGGAGGTAGATAGATTCTTGATCGGAAAAGGAAATAAAAGTTTACCAGGGGAAGAAGGGATTGTGGAATTTGGAACACAAACCAATCAGCCATAACCTTTTTGCATGGCGTTGAAGTCTTGGAGGGCCAAATGGTCTACTTTTGCTCCTATTTCACGTCTTCGTATGCATGTATGAGTGAACCATGTTCTAATAACAAAATATGATGTTGAGCACTACCATTTCCTCAAACAAATGCAAGCACTTGTGAGCACTGTGCAATAAATGGATCGTAATAGATCCTCTTGTGATAAAGTCACAATTTTGAGAGTCATCAGTTATGAAAATCATATTGTAAAATTAATGTGAAATCCTTCAACATTAAAGTATGTTCCATATTCATGTAAATACATTTACAAACAAAAGATAATTTAGTTGTTTTCTTCAATAGAATGATTTGCAAAAGAGAGAGGAATTGCAAACATGCCTCAGAAGCAATGCATCTTGATGAAGGGCTCCTGCCCAAAACATTGATTTTCCTGCTCCTCGGATGCTGCCTGACCTGCTGTGCATTTCCAGCACCACTCTAATCTTGACTCTAATCTCCAGCATCTGCAGTCCTCACTTTTGCTATCAGAAGCAATATGTTGAGAGACATACTGACACTTATGTATGATATTAAAGGTGCTGTCCACCATCTACAAGACACAAGTATGAACCGGGATGAATACTCTCCACTTGCCTAGATGAATACAGCACCAACAACACTTAGGAAGCTTTGCACCATCCAGGACAAAGCAATCCATTTAAATGGTACTGCATCTGCTACCTTCTATGTATACTACTTCATCACCAATGCACAGTGGCAATAATGTGTACTATCTACAAGGTGCACTGCAGCAACTCACTTATACTCCTCAGACAGCACTTTGAAACTTACAAACCATACCAACTAGAAGGCCAAGGGCAACTGATACTTGGAAACACAATAACTTGCAAATCCCCTTCAAGCCACACAACACCCTGACTTGGAACTGTATTGCTGCTCCTTTATTGTAGCTGGGTCAAAATCCTAAAGCATTGAGAATACCAACATCCTTTGGACTATAATGATTCAAGAGGTCAGCTTACCACCACTTACTCCAGGGCAATTAGAGTTGGACAATAAAAGCATGGCAGTCAACATCCCATGAATGAACAGCTAAAAACAAACTCCTCAACACAATATTGAATCAAATATTTCCATTGCAACTTCAGTATGAACACAACATTAAACAGGAAGATCAATGATAAGGTGTAAAAAAAATTACAATTAAAACAAATCTATAATCTGCAGGTTTAATAATAGATTTTTACTGTTAATTTTCTTTATCTCTCTTCACTTGTTTCAATTGTTTAATAATCACATTTAGCTGGTGGAGCAGGGAGTGAGGAGAACATTTTTCTTCTCAATTTCAATGGCAATGCCACTTGCACCTCAGTTGTGCATCTCATAGGAATGAAAATGTATGATGTAGACTTTTCAGTCAGCAACAAAGCAATGACACTCATCACTGATCATGAACAAAAGTTGCTCACAAAGATCTGAAGAACTCTGTGGCAATGAACTTCCCCTTCCCAAAGGCAGTTTAAAATTGTCACTAAATCAAAAAGATCTCTTTTCCTACGATGTTAGCAAGCAGTTAAACAGCCAATTACTTTGAAGTATTCACAATATGTAAAACAGGAAGTTAAAAGCACTTAATCCTTCACTTAGATATTCAATTAAATGAATAAGATTGGTTTAATACGGAAGCTAAACTAAAAGTAAAGTGTTTTGAAAGTATAATTTATATTTTGAAATTTGCAATATTTAATCAATTTGGAGAAATTTGAAATGAAATTGGCATCTTAAGGCCAGTGAGTACTTTGAGAAGCAATTATGAATTCAGTTCTTAAAACCCAAGTTCCATTTCATTCAATAAATTGTAACTTGAGACTTTTGACAGTGAGACTAGCAATATAAGAGTAGAAGTTCTTTTCAACTGTTTTAGATTGGGGACAAAAAAACAAATAATATTTGAAAATGTACATATTGACTGTACTGGTCCTCAATTTTGAAGTTTCAAGATAAGTCAAGACGAAAATGTCTCATTTGTCAGTTTTATGGTGGTTTTTCTTTTGGCATCTTCTGGTAGGGCATAAAATGACCGACAGTAATCACACGATTTCTGTGATACAGTAAACATGTTGTCTGTTTCAAAAGAGTAACGCACTAAATATTGACAGTTTCATCTTGATTACCACTTTAAAATTTAAGTCAACATTGGGGGAAAAATGTATGCACACACAAGTACAAGCGACTTGGAGTTTCAGTGGAAAATCCCACAGAAACTAAAAGACAACACTTGTCTTTGTTTTATGTTTTATTGTTCTGAATGTCTCTTTTGCTTCCTTTCTTTTTCTCTCCATAATTATTTTTGTCTTTTTTTTATTATTTGTTGCTTTTGGGTAGGAAATGATAGGTGGTGAGAAAGGAAATAGAACTGCTGAGCAGAAACAGGCCACATTTTCTCTGGACTTATCCGACATTCAAAACGTATAAGCATTGTCCTCATAAGCATTGCTGTCCTTCTTTCTTTGGGATCAATATTGACTTTCTCCCAAATTTGTAGGTGAGGTGACAAGACAGTTCAACGTTGAATCTACATATCCAGCTGCAGGTGAGACAGGTGATGGTTAAATAGGTGGGTGGCTGGGATGCCTGGGTTTTTGCAAACTCCTACTTTTTGCCCTTGACCTCCATTGGGGTCTGTCAGAGACACTCTCAATATAGCACTATTGCAAGGCTCAGACTAAACAGCTTGCAAAAACTGCCAACTATTTAGCATGACAGCTTCTATTTACATAGTACCTTTAAAATCATAGAATATCCCAAAGTGTTTCATATGAACATTATAAAACACAATACAACAGAGTCACATAAGGAGTTATTGGGTCAGATGACCAAAGGTTGGATCTAAGAAGTAGGTTTTGAAAGATTTTCTCAGAAAGCCAAAGACACATTGGCCTTTATTGGAAGGAGATTGAAGTACTGTACAAGGATAGAACTGTCTTTCTACCACTGTAATGGGACTTCAGTACAATAACATCTGGAATATTGTGTGGAGTTTTGGTCTCCATATTTAAGATATACTTGCATAGGAGGTTTGTTAAATTGGTCCTTGAGATGAAGGGATTATCCTATGATGAGGCTGAATAAGCTAGTCCTGTATTCTCTGGTATTTTGAAGATTAAGAGGGTATTTCATTGAAACATAAAAGATTATGAAGAAGCTTGAAAAGATATAGAGATTCCTTGAAAATTAGGAATCCTACAGAACCATTTTTCATTGGAACCATTGATGATTGCTGAAACATTTAGATTCCAAAATCATAATCTTTTATTTTCCAGTTCATAGGAGATAGAACCATTCTGACTCAAGATTGGGATACAGAACGACTCTAATCTCACTCCTCTAATGCACTGTCTGAGCTGAGATGTCACCATTTTTTATAAAACATTAAATTATCTTGAGAATGTGATAACTTGAAATTGGTTCTGGGATTTACATAATGAACCAAAACCTGCAACCCATTCTAAAAGATAAAAAGACTTAACAGCAATCTAGGTTTGTTCAATATATCGTATCAACTGCATGCATGACACTGTGATCTTTTGCTACAAATTCTGTGTCTTATGATCCTGCTCTACATCTACCTCCAAAAGCTAGTACTTCCAAATAAAGCTGTCCAATTTACATGGGATCCCTGATGGGCTCTCCAAGTTACTTCTACCAAAAGGACAGTTCTTATTTAGACATTTTCTATTTCAAACAAGTAGAGGACACTTTGGTTATAGCAGGACAAGTTAATAGCTACCGTAGAAATTACCTACTATTATCGAAAGTGATGGATATGGTGTTTTGTGGTAAGATTGGAAGCTAGAACTATCCATACATGCAGAATGTATCCCATGGGGAATGAGGGTCATCATTCCACCACAGCTAAAACATTGTATGTTAATTCAACTACATGAGGGTCACTGTGGTATTGTCAGAATGAAGGGTTCAACTTTGAAATTGAGAAGGCAGGAATATCTGCAGCTTGTAAAAGAGTTTTCAATCCATCTATTTTAACATCATTACACCTATGGGAATGGACATAAAGAGGTATGAAGGCTGAGTTGATTCAGCTGTCTGTCTCTTTGCCATTATACTAGCTAAGAGTGAATCAATTCCAGAAGTAGAAAAGGCATGAGAGAAGATTTCATAGAACAGGCAAAATTGGACAGAGTTACGGAAGCAGAATAATTGTCTTTTTGGTAATGGCACTAATATGAAGTCAGAAGCTCTTCAGGGTCAAACATGATACTGAGTTGCAAACAAACTGGCTTAATCTTGGACTACTGCCAATCCTGGAACAGAGTCAGCAGCTAAGGAAAGGAAGTTTGGGCAGGAACTAGAAACAATGGCTTCAACCATTCTTGATATTTAGTTGGGGGAAATTTCTGCCTGGACTTTGGATTAGCAATCTTGTAATTTAACAATAGTACAGGAGTTGAAAGAGGTTGTGGTTGTGTGGTAGAGCTGGGTGTCATCAGCATCCAACTGAAAACTAGTGCAGTGTTTTTAGATGATGCCAATGAAGGGCACCATGTTTTTGAAAAATAGAAGAGGGTCAAGGATAGATCTTGGGGACACCAGAGATAATGGTGTGTGAGAGTTGGAAGAAAAGTAATTTGAAATGGCTACAATTAGGCAGATAAGAATAGACCCAGCTGGGAGCAGATTTATCCAGCTCCAGCTATAAGCTTCTGTGAGACTTTTGAAAATCTTGCAACATGTCCCATTTTCATTGCTAGACACAACCAATTACATCAATCAGCAGTGGGACCCAAGGACAACAACCCTTTTAAACAGTCTGTCTGCTGCAATGTTAATGTTGACCAAGGAATGACTCTTACAGCACAAAAATGCATACAGCCAAAATAGGTCTTCATTAAAAACATCTTCATCTAAAAGTATAATGATGTAAATCCCCAAATACTCCTTTATAAAATAATATAAACCCCACCCCCAGCTTTTGTACAACACCCAAAACACACATTTGGTAGGTAACCACGCCAGAATCCCTGTCTCTAACACTGGTAGGTTTGTCACCTATGACTATAACTTCAAGACTAAGAAAATAGCCTATGCCCCTCTTCTTCCTACCAAAGTGCATAACCTCACACTTTCCTACATTGTATTTCATCTGCCACTTCTTTGCCCACTCTCCTAGCCTATTCAAGTCTTTCTGCAACTACTGCACGTCCTCAACATTACCTGTCCCTCCATCTTTGGTTGATCTGCAAACATAGCAAAAAAGTCTTCTGTTCCTTCGTCTAGATCGTTAATCATGAAAAGTTTTTTGTCTCAACGCAGACCCATGTGGAACTCTAGCTGTCATCCTGAAAAATACCTCTTTATCTCTACTCTCTGCTTTCTGGTAGGCAGCCAATCTTCTATCTATGCCAGTGCCTTTCTCTAACACCATGGGCTCTTGTCTTATTTCTGGTAGGATTCAAACTCATGTCTACAGATTATTAACCTAGATATTACCACTGTACTACCACCCTCCCGAATCCTTGAGATTTCAATCACAACCAGGATGGTGGAACAAACCAGGACTGATGCAGCTGAATCAACTGAAGTTGAAAACATTCATGAAGTAGATCTGTTAGACTTTGGACAGAGCCAGTGTGAATAGCCGTAATACCAACTTCATCTCCACATAGCTTAATACTGTCCTATCCCCCTCAGTTCAGGAATTCCCCACCTACGTTTGGGTGACCACCCATACCTTCCACCTCCTCCATGACTTTCGTTTCCCTGGCCCCCAATGCCTCATATCCACCATGGACATCCAGTCCCGATACACTTCTATTCCCCAAGGCCTCCAAGCCCTCCGTTTCTTCCTCGCCTGGTGCCCCCACCAGTACCCTTCCACTGATACTCTCATTCGTTTGGCTGAACTGGTCCTCCACCTCAATGATTTCTCCTTTGAATCCTCCCATTTCCTCCAGATCAAAGGGATAGCCATGAGTACTGGCATTGGCAGCAGCTATGCCTGTCTCTTCGTCGGGTATGTGGAACAGTCCAACTTCCACAGGTACACTGGCACCATTCCCCACCTTTTCCTCCACTACATTGATGACTGCATTGGCGCCACCCTATGCTCCCATGAGGAAGTTGAACAGTTCATCAATTTCACCAACGCGTTTCACCCTGACCTTAAGTTCACCTGGACCATCTTGGACACCACCTCCCCTTCCTGGACCTCTCCATCTCCATCAACGGTGACCGACTCAACACGGACATCTTCTATAAACCCACCGACTCCCACAGCTACCTGGACTATACCTCCTCCCACCCTGCCTCCTGTAAACATGCTATCCCTTATTCCCAATTCCTCTGCCTCCACCGCATCTGTTCCCAGGAGGACCAGTTCTACCACAGAACACACCAGATGGCCTCCTTCTCCAAAGAATTCAATTTCCCCTCCCATGTGGTCAATGATGCCCTCCAACGGATCTCATCCACCTTCGACACCTCCGCTCTTGAACGCTGCCCCTCCAACCGCAACAAGGACAGAATCCTCCTGGTCCTCACCTTCCACCCCACTAACCCCCGGATACATCGCATCATCGTCTGCCAATTCTGCCACATACGAATGGACCCCACCACCAGAGATATATTTCCCTCCCCACCCCTATCTGTATTCAGTAAAGACCATTCCCTCCACGACTCTCTTGTTAGGTTTACACCCCCCACCAACCCACCCTCCCCTCCCGGCACCTTGCAAAACCTGTGTCCACATCTCCCCCCTCACCTCCCTCCAAGGCCCCAAAGGAGCCTTTCACATCCATCACAGATTTACCTGCACTTCCACACATGTCATTTACTGTATCTGTTGCTCCCGATGCAGTCTCCTCTACACTGGGGAGACAGGACTCTTTCTTGCAGGACACTTCAGAGAATATCTCCAAGACACATGCACGAAGCAACCCACCACCCAGTGGCCGAACACTTTAAGTACCCCTCACACTCTGTCAAGGACATGCAGGTGCTGGGCCTCCTCCATCGTCAAAACCGAACCATCCGATGCCTGGAGGAAGAACGTCTCATCTTCTGCCTTCGGACCCTCCAAACACATGGAATTAATGTGGATTTCACCAGTTTCCTCATTTCCCCTCACCCCACTTTATCCCAGATTCAATTTTCCAACTCGGCACCACCCTCATGACCTCTCCTACCTGTCCATCTTCCTTCCCACCTATTTACTCCACCCTCCTCTCTGACCTATCACCATTACCTCTACCTCCATCTACCTATCGCACTCTCAGCTATCTTCCCCCAGCCCAACTCCCTCCCATTTATCTCTCTACTCCCTTGTCTCATAAGCCTCATTCCTGATGAAGGACTTATGCCTGAAACGTTGATTCTCCCACTCCTCGGATGCTGCCTGACCTGCTGTGCTTTTCCACCCTCTACTCTGATCTCCAGCATCTGCAGACCTCACTTTCTCCTGAATAGCTGTAATAGGTAACTTCTGTAGATGAGCAACTACAAGTCACAAAAAATCATTATCAAGGATAGCCAGACAGTATTAAAGAAATTCATGAGAACATTAGATCACTTTGGCAATACGCATATAAACTTGGTTTATCACAGCAAGCCATTTTCAAGTCATTTACAAGTCCTAATCTAGAAAACATATAGTAGAGTAACATGACCACTTTACAACAGGGATATATGGGTTTTGAATGCACAAGAAGGCTAGCACGTGAATCTATGTTCTTGCCAGGGATAAATCAGGATATTCAATAGCTCATGAAATACATGCGAGGCCTCCAAAAGTACCAACCCTAGCAGTGGTGGTGGGGAGGGCTCTATATCCACACTGTGACTCATCTATTCTTCAAACAAGACTGGAAACAGACTTATTCACATTGTGTAGGGAAGTTTACATCCTTGTTATAGATTACACTTCAAAATTCCTTAATTGTTCAATGACTTAGCAACATGTATGCTAATTTTTGCTGACGCATGAATTCTATTTTCAAGTTCGTCAGTCCTACAATGGATAGCATTCACTGGCAAACCATTTTAAGACATGTGTGCTAAATGTGGAATTACCCACATCACATTGTCAACCCACTAGCCACACTCAAACTGGTTAGTAGAACACATGTTACTTACCATCAAATATATACTCATCAAATGTCGAGTAACAAAACAAGATTTTCATGTTGCATTGCTACATATTCATGCAATATCAATGAAGAAAGTTTTACCATCCCCAGCACATTTTCTGCTTGAAAAGCAAGTGCGAATGATCTTCACCTGCAACCATTGGTCTTATCATTCTGAGACACCAGATATTCTTCTTCAAAGATAGAGGAGAATGAATAAGATAAATGGCCAGTGAACAGTTTAGAACTATCGCAATTGCTCACTAGGCTGATAGTGTGAGTTAGAAATACAAATACATTTACTTGTATTACAGCAAAAATTTCTAATATGCAACCAGCTAAGATTGTACTAAGTAATTACTGATTATAATGCTACATTGCAAAGAAACAAAAGGTAGCTCAGACCAATGTACAAAACACCATACATAAACAGAGTGAGGAGGGAATTCTCATCGTGATGATTCAGCAATGATGTTGAGCAACAGCAGCCAGCAGCAAGGCAATCAAATTGTTTACCAAAAGCAATGAACTGTGAGCATGTGCAATCAACTCAAATGGGTACACAACCATCAGATGAGGAGGAGTTATAGAATCACAGAGTCATACAGCATGGAGACAGACTCTTTGGTCCAACTAGTCCACGCTGACCATGTTCCAAACTAAAACTAGTCCCACCTGCCTGTATTTGGTCCATTTCCCTCCAAACTTTTCTTATTCGTGTACTTATCCAAATGTCTTTTAAATGTTATGACTGTACCTGATCAATCACTTCCTCTGGCAGTTTATTCCACACACGAACCACTTTCTGTGTAAAAAAGTTGCCCTCATATCCTTTTTAAAACTTTCTCCTCTCACATTAAAAATATGCCCCCTAGTTTTGAACTCCTTCATCTCGGGAAAAGACCCTTACTATGCACCTCATGATTTTATAAACCTTCATAAAGTCACCCTTCAACCTCTTACGCTCCAGTGAAAAACATCCCAGCCTATGCAGCTTATTTTTATAACTCAAGCCTTCTGATAAATTCTGATAAATCTTTTTCAAACCTTCGCCAATTTAATATTATCCTTCCTGTAGCAGGACGATCAGAACTGCACATAGTACTCCTGAAGAGACCTCACCAATGTCCTGTACAATCTCAACATGGCCTATACTTTGTCAAATCTTCAAAGGGTTATCTTGAAGATTACATTGTCAATCTAACAAACTGTTTTATTTGTTTATATAATTAACAAACTGATCACATGCCTATGTACAACTATATGTATCAGCTTGTGAATTGTTATATCTTTAAAAATAGTGTGATGTTGTGTTATAGCCCACAGTTAATGTGTGGGTAGAACAGTCAAGAACAGAAAGAACTGAAGAAATTCAACAGATCTGGCAACATCTGTAGATAGAAAAAAAGAGTTAACATTGAGTCCAGTGACCCTTCAGAAGAATCCATTCTACAGATGCTGCCAGATCTGCTGAAGTTTTCCAGAACTTCTTGTTTATGTTCCAGATTTCCAGCATCTGTAGTTATTTGCTTTTATTGTAATATAAGAGACATGCTTGTGACATTATAACTATCTTAGCATTTCACGTCAGGGTATTAAGATCATAATCTCCATATCAGCTGGGACCACTTGAAGAATGACACGGTGAAAGCTTCCTGGTAACTGAATAGCTTAATACCAGCCCGGATACTGAGGTGCTTGTGTCACTCATATTTGTGTATATCAAGAGCAGTAATAAGTGTCTGTTACGTCTTTCAATACCACAATATCCACATCTAGTTCTTTTCTTACAGGAACTAATGTACGCATTGCCACATCAGGTATAAATACATGCTGGAGGCAAGACCCACAGTGATGGCATTTTACTATTAATTACCCACAATAAGCAGCACCCTAATGTTATGAGCAAACACTGAACAGCACAGGGAGAGCCAGCAGTGTGTAACATTCATGCAACACGCAGTAGGAGTTTACTATGCAGAAATGAATCATGAATCTTAATTCCCCAAACATATTTTCAGGGGTTAGACAATTTCTCCTTCATTACATTTAAAATTAATATGTTTTCTTTGAATTTGTTCAACACTAAATGTTTTTGGTCCCAAGTTAAAATAATCTATCATTCTGAGTAACTGTTATTCCTCTTTTCCCTCTGACACAGTTGACCTCACCCCCGTTCTCAATGCCTTTGCTCAGCTGTGTCTCTCTGTTTCATTGACTTCATATGGTTCCACTACTAATAAACTGATTTTAGTTACATCCTGCACTGTTAACTTGAATAGTCCCAAGGACATACCTTTGGTCCACCCAAATACATGTTACCTTTTTGTTGATGTCACCTTGTCTATAAATATATACTTGCAACACACAGATCTACTTTTCTACCAGTTCTCTCAACCTCATGTGCTTAAACCACTGTGCTGTCAAATTGCTTGTCTGACATCAGGTCATGGATAATTGATAACATCTTCCAAAAGGAGTGGGAGGAAAATACAATATGTAAATATAAACTGAGCAATATTATACAGTAACTGTTTATTTCTGGTATGCAGAACTCCTATGAGCAATTATTCACCATAAAAATACTTGGACATCCTTTCTCTCCCTCACAAAGCATTTAAAAAGCAGTACATACTGAAATGCAATATCAAATACCTTCTACGCATTGGAAAAGTGTCCAAAAGCACTTCAATAGTATTAACAGATCCAAAAAACTGAAAATAAACAACAAATATATTGGAGATCACTTTATGCAGATCCATGTAATGAAAGCAAGATGGATAGTTAAAGTTGGTGTGGTGATTTACTCACCGACTTCCCACACCGATCCTGCTGTTTCCTAGTTTGACTTGTTCTTCTGAGCAGGTAGCAATAGACTTATTTTAAGATGGTTGGAATCTTTTAATTAAGTGTGTAGATCAACATCCGATGACATTATTGAGCCTTCATTATTGAGTGCAGATTATGTTTTGGCATTTCAATCAGGAAAAGGTAGCAGGAAGAGGCATCAACATTAGAACAATTCAGCCAGGCTTTTTTAACTTGTCTGTTGGGTTTCACTTGACTTGAGCTTTTCTCCCCGACACTAGGAAAATCCCTCCTCCTGACTTACCTTGGTGACAGTGACCATACTTTTACTGCTGATTGCCAGCTTCCTACCACCTGAGGATTCACTCCTGTCCACCAGCCTGCTGTCACTTTTCAGTTTGGGCAGGCAGCTGGCTGGTCGAATGTAGTTGAGTTCTAGGAGTTAAATGTAAACTTAACCATACAACTCAGTTACATGTGTATTAACTAATCTAATTAAAACAAGTTGTCTGTTAATTGGGCCTTTTAAACTCTCCTGCATTTTACAAATGTACATATTAAATTATCCAATTTGATCTTTGTGGGGTGTAAAAGAGCAGGAACAGATTAGCTGCCTGTTATGCATGCTGAACAATTTTCATTTGTGTTCTGAAATGTCATTTAACAACAGTTGATCCACTGATGACTGTCATTTACCTTTGAGTTGGATTCTAGTGTATAGAAAAAGGTAATTATGTGACGTGCACTCACCACAGGCTTTGTGCAAATTATAAAGCATTTATTCACTGAACTGTTAGGACTCCTCACATACAAAGGAGTCTCCACGGGAAGTAATCAGTGAACATTATGTAAGACTTCCTTTTAACATCTAGCAAATTGAAAATGTTGAGAGATTATTTCTATTTAATCCTATTTGTATTAGCTTGCCTTGAATTTCTTATTTCATTAATCTTTTATATTTAATTTTAAATTCATTCATGTGATATTGTTGGATAGGTTATCATTTAATGCCCATCCCTAACTGCCCGAGAAAAGGTGCTGGCGGATTGCATTCTTGAACTGCTGCAGTCCTTGGGATGCAGGGACATCCACATGCTGTTAAGGTGTTCCTGGAATGTCACCCAACAACACTGAAGGAATGAAATTATATATTCAGTTTAGGATGGTAAGTGGCTTGGAGAAGAACTTGCAGGTGGTGGTGTTCCTTTGCATTTGCTTCTCTGGTCTTTCCAGGTTTGGAAGGTACTATTAGAGGAGCCTTATTGAGCTATTGCAATGCACATTGTAGATGGTACTGACTGCTGCCACTGCACCAATCATATGAGCTGCTTTGTCTTGGATAGTATCAATCTTTGAATGTTATTAAAGCTGCACTCATCCAAACAAGTGGAGAAAATTCTATCAAACTTCTGACTTATGCCTTGTAACTGGGCAGGGAGACAGGAGGCGTGTCAGTCTCTGCAGAATTTCTAGCCTCTGACTCGCTCTTTTAGCCACACTAATTTATGGCTAGTTCAGTTTCTGGTAGCCTCCAGGATTTAAAAAAAAAATCATTCATGGGATGTGGGTGTATCTGCCTGGGCCAGTATTTATTGCTCATCCCTAATTTCTTTACTTGACTGGCTTGCTAGTGTCATTTCAGAGGGCAGTTACGAGTCTACCACACGTCTGGAGTCACATGTAGGTAAGAATTACAAATTTCCTTCTGTAAATTACATTAATGAACAAGATGGTGTATTTTTTATAATGATCGACAATGGATATGTGATTGCCATTAGATTTGCTTTCAATTCCAAAATAATAATTATCATTAATTATAATTAAGAAAAATTTCATCATCTGTTATAATGGGATTCGAAGTCCCTAGATTATTAGTCTAGTGACAAAATTACCACACTCTGTCTCTTCTTGGCTGAGTTTCAGTGATGCTAATGACGTTGAATGGCAAGGGACAATGGTAAGATTCTCACTTCTCGGCAATAGTCATTGCCTGCTATTTGTAAGGCACAAATGTTACTTGCCACTATCAGAGCGAACCTGGGTGTTATCCATGTCTTGCTGGAGTTGGACACAATTGCTTCAGTATTAGAGTTGTCAGGAGTGTGTAATGTTCAGTATCAGTCATATGTGAATATCCCAATTCTGACCATATGATTGAGAGAAGATAATTAATGAAGCAACTGAAGATGATTGGGCCAAAACAATCACTTTGAAGAATCCCTGTAGAGATGTCCTGGGACTAAGGTGATTGAGCTCCCATGCCAAAACCTGAAGACAGGTCACTGGACCTGAAATATTAACTCTGCTTTTTCTCCACAGATGCTGTTAGACCCACTGAGATTTTCCAGCAATTTCTGTTTTTGTTTTTAATTTTCAGCATCTGCGGTTCTTTCGGTTTTTTGGTTAGTCTGTAACTATTTTTCTTTGTGCTAGGTATGTTTCCAACCAGAGGAGAGTTTCTTCCTGATTCCCACTGACTCCAGTTTTGCGAGGTCTACTTCATGTTTCACTTGCACAAATGTTGCCTTGATGTCAACGACAGGCATTTCCACCTCTGGACTTCAAGTTTTATGTCCATATTTGAAACATCGTTATAATAAAATCAGTGGCTGAATGTCTCTGGTGGAACCCAGACTGAGTGTCAATGAGTACATTTTTGTTTTGTAAGTGCTGCTTAACAGCATTATCAACGACTACTTCAATTACTTTGCTGATAATTGAGAGCAGACTGCCAGGGCATTAATCGGCCAGGTTGAATTGACCCTACTTTTGTGCACAGGTAAGAGCTGGGCAGTTTTCCATGTTAGTGGACAGCCAAACAGATCGAATGTTTTAAGTCTGATATGACTACTATCATACTCAAAATATTAACTCTCATTCTTCTCCAGCAATTTCTGTTTTGATTTCAGATTTCCAGCAACCATAGTATTTTGCTTCAATTTTCCACATTGTTAGATCGATGCCAGTGTTGTAGGTATACTTGGCTAGAGGGGCAGATAAATCTGGTACACAAGTCTTCAGTATTATTTTGGAATGCTACAAGGGTCTATAGCCTTTGCAATAACCACAGTTTCTTCAATTTAATTGATTGAAGATTAGCATCTGTGATTCTGGGTCATCAGAAGAATCTCAAAATAGATCATGCACTCAGCACTTCTGGCTGAAGATGGATGAAAATGTTTGAACCTTCCATTTTGCACTAATGTGGAGGGGTCCTCCTGCATTGAGGATGGGGATATTTGTGGAGCTTCCTCTCCCTGTTAATTATTTAATTGCCCACGACTATTCACAATTGGTTGTGGCAGGTCTGCAGTGCTTAGTTCCAAAAGCTTTTTATGATTGCTTAGCCCTGGCAATTACATGCTACTTCTTCCATTTATATATGAGTAGTCTTTTACTGCAGCTTCACCATTTGACCACTTCATTTTTAGGTAATCTGATATTGTTTAGGCATGCTTTCGTGTACTCATGAAACTACGGTTGGGCTTGTGACATGATATTAATGGTGGAGTGAGGGATATGCAAAATCATAAGCTTGTATATTATGGTTGAATACAAATCTGTTGCTGATGACCCTTAGAGTCTCATGGGTGCTAGTTGAGTTGTGGTGATCACTGCTACAGATATCATTACTGGTGACTGATAAAAGTTTTGAAGGTGAAATCAAGTAGATATTTCTTTTTTGTTGGTTTTCACCCATCACAAATCCAGTCTAGCAGCTATGTCCTTTAGAACACAACCAGCTCATTCAGTAGTGATACAATTGAGCCACACTTGATGGGAGATTGAGGCCCCTATCCTGAGTCCATTTTGTACTTTTGCCAATCTCAGTACTTCTTGCAAGTGGTGTTAATCATGGTGAAATACTGATTATCAGCAAGGGTGCAGAAGATGGAAAGCAACAGAAGCCTTCCTTAGTAGCAGATTTCATACAGTCTGGAGTAAATGCTGAGGACTCCCAGGGCAATTACACCACTGTGCTGTTACCTTGGTGGCTTTGACCTGCCAGTATGACAGGACATACCCATGGATGGTGATGTTGGGTCTGGGATGTTGTCTGTGTGATATGACTCTGTAAATATGACTATGCTAAGATGTTGCTTGTCTGGGCTATAGGACAGTTTTCCCACTTTTTGCACAAGTTCCAAAATTTTGGTAAGGAAGATTTTGTAGGGTCAGCATTGTATTTTCTGCTGCTGAGGTCCCTGCCAAGTTGTCGACCTGATTTCATTATTTTCTTCAGATTTTGTAGTTTTGACTTTGAGTGGTTTACTGGGCTATTTTGGAGGGCAATTTAAGACTCAACCACATTACAGTGGATCTGGAGTCATATGTAGGCCAAACCAGGCAAGGCTTTTTCCAGTTTCATGTGGAATGTTGGCATTACTGGCTGGCCAGCATTTATTTACCATCCCTAGTTGCCCTTGATAGCAGATTTCCTTCCCTTTAAAAGGCATCTGTGAACTAAATGGCAGTCTAGTTTGTGTGACAATGTTTACATGGTCACCATGAGGCTAGCTTTTAATTCAAATTTCACCATTGGCCATAGTGGGATTTAAACTCAGACCATTAACCTCCAATTTAGGATTATTAGTCAAGTAACATGACCCTATGCCACTGCCTCCCTTAGGAGAACTTCTGCCTACTGTGACTTCTCTGAGATCAGTTTGAGAAATAGAACTCAGAACATGTTCAGTACATGGTGGTATAATGTCTTTAATCAATATTTCATTCATACCTATGGAAAATGTAATCTCTGCAAATTTAGTATAGAAGGGAACTTAATCCTGTGTGTGCTACTAAATAATAAAATTTCAGCCTATTTGCACCAACTCTAGATGACGCTAATTGTGAAGGTGACTTGTATCATGCATAATATCTCTGCAGATATAATGAGACAACAATGCAGGCCACAAACAACAAGTAATGATAGGTAGAAACCAATTACCTTTACCTGAAGTGGGAGATTTGCAGCGTTCAATCTCCAGTGATACAGGGTTATCTAGAAGTTCGGTCAAACCTAAAAACAGGAATAAACAATTATCACTGTATTAGATTAAAGAATAATGTTATTTAAATTCCATAACTAATGCTGAAAAATTATCAGAGGATGCTGAAACAATAATTCCAACTGAATAAGGCATTATTTAAAAGGTTATGTACTGTTACACATATTAAATGTTCATAAGACTTGATGCTCCAAGCCAGAGCTTTCAAATTTTTGCTTATATTACCTTTTCAAAAAACAAATGATTTTTCCAAACAAATGGTCTGTCTGCAGAGTAATTCAGAGAATTGGAAGATTAATAATTTTGATTCCTCTGCAACTATGTGACAAGAGTTTAATAAAAATGCAACAGTTCTGGCAGCATACATAGAGCAAGAAACAGAATTAATGATACAAGTCCAATTTGACACTTATTTAGAAAAAGAAGATTTGCTTTTTTTGGGAGGATTTACAGTGGCAGGAACATCAGACTATCATGGAATAGTCATAAATTTTAGGCAATGATTGAGCTCTGTATTTCACCAACATATTTTGATTAGACACTGCTAGAAAACTTTCTGGGTCTGCATTCATTGAATGCATCAGTCAGTCCAGAATACTAGGCGAAAGTGAGGACTGCAGATGCTGGAGATCAGAGTTGAGAGTGGTGTGCTGGAAAAGGACAGCAGGTTCAGGCAGCAACCGAGGAGCTGGAGAATAGATGTTTTAAGCAAGAGTCCTTCCTCAGGAATGAGGCTTGTGAGCTGAAGGATGGAGAGATAAATGAGAGGGGGGATGGGGCTGGGGAGAAGGTAGCTGAGGGTACAATAAGTAGATGGAGGTGGGGGTAATAGGTCGGAGAGGAGGGTGAAGTAGATAGGTCGGTAGAGAGGTCAAAGAGGAGGGTGGAGTGGATGGATGGAAAGGATGATGGACAGGTAGGACAGGTCATGAGGGCGGTTGCTGAGTTGGAAGGTTGAAACTGCGATAAAGGTGGGGTGAGGGGAAATGAGGAAACTGGTGAAATCCACATTGATGCCGTGTGGTTTGAGGTTCCCAAGGTGGAAGATGAGGTGTTCTTCCTCCAGGCATTGAGTGGTTAGGGAGTGGCAATGTCTACCTCGTCACAGCTCATGTCCTAAGTAAATGATTTTTAATGGTCTTCAGCAAATCTGCATCATTCTAACTGGTAGTGGTGGCAGAGATGACCAATTCCAGTAAGCTTCAGAAGAGACCCAAGGTAACGTTAATGGCTCTCCACAACAGGACTTCTTTAATCTGAGCAAAGACTGACTCAGCTCAGGAAAGGTGAACCTACATGCAGTCCTGAAAGAACCTCCAAAACACAACTAATGGGTAAGTCTTCAAAATATACATAGCTGAATGCAAAACTGAGAGGAACAAGTGTTCCTCCTGACCAAAGATTCTTCTTGAAAGAAGATCTGGTAGCACTACCCACAGCTATACCCGAATGTAACTATCCACTCTTCTCAGCTGATTACCCATTCTTTCCATTTCAAATTAGCACCTTTCCTCACTTAGTCACCCACTGTTCCTAGCCTTATTATCCACACTTTCCCATTTACCGACCATTACTAATGCTTTCCTGGTTATTCTGCATGCCTATGCACAAATGATTTGATTTGATTTATTGTAGCCACATGTACCTAAGTAAAAAAATTTGTTTTGCAAGCAGTGCAGGCAGATCATAGCAAACAGGACATACAAATCACAAAGTGCTGAGACAGACCAAGGCACACAAGATTATGGCAGCACAAGGAGGCAAAGCAAGCTCAACATTAGCAAGATCAACACTATTTTAAGTTAGAGAGGTCCATTCAGCTGTCTAATAACAGATGCAAGGAGCTGTTCTTGAACCTGTTGGTGCGTTTGTTCAAGCTTCTGTATCTTCTGCCTGAAGGAAGAGGTTGGAAGAGAGCATTACCAGGATGGGATGGGTCTTTGCTGATGTGGGCAGCCTTTTCATGGCAACGAGAAGTGTAAAGGGAGTCCATGGGTGGGAGGTTGGCTTTTTGATGGTCTGGGCTGTGCACACAATTTTCAATGGTTTCTTAGGGTGGTGGGTAGACCAGTTGCTGTACCAGGCTGTTATGAATCTGGATAAAATTGATGAGGGTCCTTATGGATATGCTGAGTTTCCTAAGCTGCCTGGGCAAGAAGAGGAGTTGTTGTGCCTTCTTTACTGTTACATCTACGTGGGAGGTCCAGGACAGATTGTCAGCTATCATCTTTTCTAGGAACTTGACAGTCTCGCTCCTGTCCACCTCAGCTCCATAAATGGGGATAGGGGCATGTCCTCCTCCTTTCCTTCTGAAATCAATGATCAGTTCTTTTGTTTTGCTGACATTGAGAGAGAGGTTATTATCAATGCACCATGACACCATGCACTCTATCTCCTTCCTGTAATTGAGTCCCTAGGATATTAGAAAATCAATCATTTAGATGCAGCGATTCTACATTGCTCCCAATGACTTGCCCAAAAATAGTGCGCTCGAATCTTATACCAGTCTGTTAGAGCAATTTTCATTTGTTTTCCTTGAAGTAAATGTGAAACAGATTTGAATTAAAATTATAATGTGGATTATTTATTTTGACGAGAGAGGAAATCCTGACATCTCCTTCTAACATCTGCTTAAGCTGAAATAGGGCCAGATAGAAATCAAAGATTTTACAGGAGATGTATATAAATATCACTGCATTCTGTCTGGACTCTTTAACAGAAACAAGTATCATCTTTGTAAATGAGGTTTAAGATGTGACTTATGTGTGATATAGATACACTTTTTAAAAAATCATTAATGGAATGTGGACATTGCAGACTGGGCCAGCACTGGTTACTCATGAAGTGGTGGTGATGCTTAAACTGTTGCCTTCTTAAACTGCTACAGTCCATTTGGTGTAAGTACACCCACAGTCCATTAGGGAGGGAATTCTACGATTTTGACCAAGTGACATTGAAGGAACAGCAATGTATTTCCAAGTCATAATGGTGAGTGGATTGGTGGGAAAATTGCAGAATATGCACTAATACATTAGTTATATTATTGTTTATAATCAGTCTTCTTCAAATAGTTCTTGTATAATGTAAGGCAGACAGTGATTGTTCTCTTTTGAGTGTAATAATTGGCAATCACGTATAAATATGTTCAATCACTGAACACCATTATAAACAAATAGCTGAAGTAAAGGTTGAGGTTGATCAATCCAGATCTCACTCTGACATATAAACTGAGATAGTTGGCAGACAATTGAGGGTCTAACAGAAGTAGTTCTCTTATGGATTAGATGCTTGATGCGATTACTCAAGACCTATTTTGGAATTAAAATGATGAAAACCTGAAATTGATGTGTTACCACATTAATTAGCTGAGCTTCAGTTAGAAGTGAAAATAAACTTGAATTGGAAAGAAAAAAGCGCGTAATGAATGAAAGGGGTAATGGAATGGGGAGAGAAAGAAAAAGGGCACTAGAATTAATAAAACTTTAAATTGAAAAAGAAAAAGAAATGGAACTGAAATTTTAAATAAACTTGAATTTTAAAGAGTGGGAAATCATGACTTTGCTGGAGAAAGTCTTCATACAGGTAGATAACCCTTAATCCGAAATACCAAAATCCGAAGAGCTCCAAAATCCGAAAATTTTTGTGAAGGTTTTTTTTCTCATTAACAAGGCTGTTTGACGTGCAAACAGTTAACCCAACTCCACGTCCACTGCGTGTCATTCAGATGTGACTGGGGGGTGGGGGGGGCGCGGGCAGCACCGGCAGGCCTCAATTCTGTCTCAGGGCCCACAGTACTCACAGTGGGTCTGCTGTGCAGTAAGATTTTTAAAAATTTCATGGGATGTTGGCATTGCAAGCTCAGCCAGTATTTATAACTGATCCGTTATTGTCATGGGAAAGGTCATGATGAGCTGCCTTCTTGAACTACTGCAGTCCTTGAGGTGTAGGGATACCCACTGCACTGTTAAGAAATAGTTCAAAGACTTTGACCCAGTGATATTGAAGAATGGCAGTATATTTCAAAGTCAGAATAGTGTATGGCTTGCAGGGATTTGGTGGTGACTCCATGCAATTGCTACTCTTGTCTTTCTAAGTACTACGTTTGGAAGAGGCTTAGTGAATTACAGCAATAAATGATAGTCAGTTCTGCCAATGTGCATCCATGAGGGGAATTAATGTCGAAGATAGTAATTGATATTTACTCAGGGAAGTGGAGTGTATTCAATTACACTGCTAAACTTATGTCAGAGTGCCTTTGACAACTTGAAAGCTGTATTGACTATTTGTATTTTAGCTACAATGAAATATGCTAAGCTATTTTAATCTGGCTGCTGATGCCAGCAGCATGTGTACACACAACGTGATTGGATTTTATTGACTTATGCAAAAGGTAAGGTAGCAATCAGTCAGTCAGTTGTTCTGATGCACACTGACAGCACCAATAGGAATATTCCACGATAGAAAACTAGAATTTGAGTTTGGTACTAGCCTGCAACATTTTGAAGTTTACTCATCCAACCACTCTACAGAGGCTGTGTAATCAAAATTCTCTCGCTTTCCTTGAAAACTTTATAACAAAAATTTGAGGCTGGCGTTTAGTGCAACACCCATATAATTTGAAAATCATCCATATAACAAGAAAAAACAATATCACAACACAAGCTGTATTAAAAGCAAATATGAAGGAAAACAAATGTTAAAAGGGACTTGTGTTAGATAGAATTATGGAAATTAGGGAAAGATATAAATATAGATTAATTTTTGATTTTTCCCATGATTGATGACAGAGGGACTGAAGTTTGTTAATTCATGCATTTTAAATGTGGGCTATTTACTAAAGTTCTGCTCCAAGAGTGAATTGTTCAACGCATTAGAAACGAGGTTAGACAAGAAACAAGGTGTTTTATGAGACAGAAACACAGAACCACATAGATCAGGCAGAATAAAGAAGATGGCATCAAAAGATTGTAGAAATCTACCAACAGGAAATTAATTACAACCATGCCCATTGAACAAGAAAACTTAAATAGAGACAAAGTGGCTCTTTCCTGAGCTTTGCGTATCTATAAGATTGCTAAATATTTCTTATTGATATATGTAATCATTCCATTGCAAGCAGTTCTTGTGCAGTAAGATAGTGTCTTCTTCCCCTTTTGCTTTGCTAAAATTACATTGACAGCCTCTTGTGAATATGTTCAGTGGCTGACCACCTGTGCTCCCTCTAAAACATTTTCCAATATTCTCATTATTGACAACATTAGGAGGAAATGCCCACCTGGACACCACAACTAGAAACCTGATTCAACATAGTTATATACAATGTCATTAAATTACATGCTGTCTTTTAATCAACACTTAATGTACAACTGTTAAACATCAATTGAAACACCAGAGAGTTTTAAGTGAGAGTTGGTACAAATTGACGATATGTTGAAAACACATGAACACAAAGGCTGAAGACTCAACATTTCAGCCTTATCTGTACTGTTAATAACTATTAAAAATACTGATCCAGCTTGCTGGTCTAACTTCCCTGAAAATTTATTAAATACCGAGCTAGTGAACAAAAGGAAGGCAAGCACAGCCCTGAGCACCTCTTGGAGAGAAAGTCAGCTGCATATCTAAAAATCTTGATGAGTGGAGCATTCTTGGTGCATACTCCAGTTTTTCTTCTAAATTAGCAAAGTGGTTCTAAAATAAGCTTTAAAGTCTCATTCTCATATTCAAATTATCCAAAGTCTATTGCAGTGATTTCTAAAGGTCCATTGATTCAAAATGGCATGTGTTAGAGTTTAGATGCAGATTGAGCCCAAATGATCTTGTTGTGTATTCCCCTTGAGTCATTGCTGATGACTGTGCAAAATGCTGAATTTTCTTCGTCACCATGAACACAATGCAAATTAACACAACTTAATATGCAGATGTATGCTTAATGGGGAAAAAAAGATATCTACACACAAAATATCAGAAAAGATAGCAAAATTAATTCCGCTGTTGATTATGTTCTATAAACATTAAAACACCACTTGAAATGTCACACATAAAATGATTTGTAACATAGCTCTTCTTAAATAAATAATTTATTGTTAAAATAATGATAGTACTCACCATTATTTAAGTGCAAATTACACAGCAACTTCAAGTGATGGCAGATGCAAAGTTGGAAGTTGTAGTCTCTCATGTGCCATTATACCATTAGTACCTTTAAAAATGGCATCTCATTCTCTAGCACACCATTCAAATATATTGAACAGTGTAATGTATTATTACAAGTACATATGAATGAAAATCACCACAGAAAGTAAAGCTTAACCTTTCCAATCTAAATAATCTTATTATCGCAAAATAAATCTTGTTTATTTCCGAATAATATCTCTGGCACTGAAACTTAACCCTTGCAAGCGTTGAGGTCTCATTCATTTAGTTTTTAATTATTTTGAGATTTTTTTGAGTTGCAATTTTATTTCATCACTCATTTTCTTCTTGTTAAGCTTTCTTTCTAATTCCAATGTTTCTCTCATTGGCTGAGTTAAGTATGAAACTAGATTCAATACTTAAACTTACACCTCCTTAAGACTGGATAATTCTTCAGTCTGATTTAGGAATATTCATTATTATTCATACAAAAGCCTTGTACAGAACTCTGACTTTTCAATCTGTTATTTATAGCAACTAGTGCAAACACGCATGGAAATTAAATGGAAAAGGGCAAGTATGCGATTTGTCAAATTTGCTGTTGTTTGTAGATGTTCTGTCAGCTTCTGAATGAGAAGAATATGTCAGGCAAACATCCCAAAAATGCAATACTGAATGTGTAAGTTATTTCAAGTGTACTTTTTCCCTGAAAGCTTTTAAAACCCCATTCATTGATAAATAAAAAACAAATGTAATGACAAATCACATCAAAACAATCAAAGACTTGGATTCACTTCCCATTTGTGAATTTGTGGTGGGTAATCCTAACATCTGACAATGTGAAATTGCTGTTTAACATCTATTATTTCCTCCTTGGATCTACAGACACTCATGGAACAGAATGCAACGCAAAGTGTTTCATATGCATTTGTTGAGATATTGTTGGTGGATGATGTAGTAAGGTGGGGCTATCGTATAGGCATTGAAACTAGGGTTGAATAAGCTCTCTAAAATTACGATATTGAATTCTCAATTTCACTAATGAATGCCGTATAGCTGGAGAATTGGTGTGACCCAGGTTATAGCATCATATTTAAGGAACATAAATTTAAAAAGAGTAATATGTCTGTTTGTATTTGAAAGATGCATTGCAGGTTAAAATTTTTATCCTTTTTTACATGCACACAAGCTATGAAAATGAGTTTAACTTTCAACTTGGCATTTGGAGAAACTGAATTCAGTTTTTGTTAAAAAGGGAAACAGAAAAACAATTAGATTGTTGATAATTAACTTTCCACTTAAGTGCTCAGCAAGACAGTGACTATAATTTTCAAAAGTTTATTTGATTTGGGAACTGTTTCTTTAGATTGAAAACTTGTATACATCATTCCACCACTTCAGAAAGGTGACAAGTAGGGAATTATAATTATTAGCTAGCCTGATATCTGCCATCAGGAAATTTCTAGATGTATAATTAAGAATAGAGTGACAGAAAATCGTGAAAATCTTCAGCTGATCAGTGGATTCTAGCATGGATTTGTAAGAAGTAGGTCATACCTGATGAACCTCATTGAAGTTTTTGATGATAAAGTAGTAGACAGGGGAATGTCAATGCCTTAAATGATATGACTTTAAGCCACCAAGTTTGCTGATTATTACAGGCTTAATTATTTGATTACTCCAGTTGCTTTTATGTGTAAATGTTTGGTCAATGTAATATAATCCACCATTTCAAATAGTTCTCAAGCAGAAGATTATAATGATTGCATTATGCATCAAGCACTCTGACAGTACAAGAACACAGACTGCAGTTTCTGGGTGCCATAGGTTAGTGATGCGCATAGATAAAGTGCTGTGTGATTATACATAAATGTGTTATGATTCCAACTTATATTCCTACTGGGCAAATCAGATTTCAGAGTGAAAGTTAGCCTGAGTAATTTGAAACAAAACTAAATATAAAATCGACCATGGTGATCTTCCACTGAAACATAGGCACTCAAGGCTGTAGATTTGGTTTTAGCAATAAAAGTTTATCACAAAAAATAAATAAATTTAAATAAAACAAACCAAGTTTGAAATATTTCAAAGCACACAGCAAAACAAAATCCCATGTACTCTCCGACATCATCATATTTCAGTTTCGCAAAAATTCAGAACAATTCATTCTCTATCAAATTTTGTACATTTGATTTAACAACTTCTTCTTTGTTCTAGTCCGGAGATCTGGGAGACCCTTCTGTACCACTCATACAACTGAGTGCTTAGATTTCCTCAGTCTCAGCATTGTGGCCTTAGCAGGGCTCAAACCATCCACTCCTGATTTGGAAGTTTTATAAACTGTACTCTTCCACTGAGGAAACTTATTTCCTTAATTACTCTGAACAGGTTCACTTTTCTGGGACAGAATATACTTGATTCTGACCCCAATCAGGTCTCCTGCAAATGGGTCAAAAAGGTTTGAACTAATTTTTTAAAAAAAATTATTTATCTTCGACTTTGTTAAGCTAATGGCTTGAGGTTTACTCGCTATGGTTGTAAACCTGAACAGTATAAACAAAATTCCATGAACACTCCAGGAAACCCAAATGGTTTAAAATTATGGTTCCAGAGAGATTGACCAGTTATTATTTAAACCCTTCCACAAAATGGACCAACAACCATACACAACTAGTTTTAAATCAAAGACACTATAACAAATGATATCTTTATTTCTGAAATATTACTTCTGTAATGAAAGGTATGTTTACAAAATACAGAATTAAAATATGTACTTCTCCTGAGATATTTTGAGTGTACAGGGCTTTCATGGGACCACTGCAGAAGGATTGTATGCAGTTTTGATCTCCTTACCTAAGAAAGGATACACTTGTCATCGGGGGATGCACCAAACTTTGTCCTGGGATAGCAGATTGATTGTATGAGGAGAGATTTGGTTACCTAGGCCTATGTTCAGAGTTTTGAAGAATGAGTCAGAATCTCATTGAAACATATTACTTCTGATCTTATGTTTGGCCTGATTCCATGAGAATTCAGGAGGTCCAGAGTCAATGTGGAATACTTTCAGGGTACCTCATGACTGTCTACCGCTGTGCTATCTGTTCTGCTGGTGTAGGAGGTGATGTTTTTTCCTGTTTGCATGGAGTTGAGAAAAGGGTGGGGGGGGGGGGGGCGGTGGTCACAGTCTCAGGATACAGACAGATCATTTTGGACTGAGATGACGAGAAAGTTCTTCATGAAGAGAGTGGTAAACCTGTCAAATTCTTTCCCACAGAAGGCTGTGGAAGCCAAGTTACTCAAGATATGTAAGAAAGAAGTTGAAGATTTCTAGGCATCAAAAGTGTTGAGGGGTATATGCAGAGAATAGGAGTGTGGTATTGAGATAGAAGATCATTCATGATTGTATTGAATGATGGATCAAGAGGCAAAATGGTCTACATCTATTTTCTATATATTTATGTATTATTCATTTAATACTTGCTAAATTTAATAAATTCTGTAATGTATGAATAATTATGAAGGCTGATAAAACTTTGGATTGGCTCACAAAACTCAACCAAAATATAATCATAATCATAAATACATAATCATAACTTACATTGTCACAGCTAATATCATCACCATCCTTGAGTATCTCCTTCTACAAAAGCAGAACAAACAGTACCTTGGTAGACAGTCATGAGGTACCCTGAAAGCATTCGACATTGACTCTGGACCTCCTGAATTCTCGTGGAATCAGGCCAAACATGAGATGAAAGAAATCTTATGGTTTTTCAGCCTTCAATAATTAATGCAGATTTCTAACCAAACACTTCTGGTCTGTAAAATGTCAGCAACTACACTTTTGTTGAGGTGATGTATTTTAACTACTTTGAATAATCACCTTTTTCTAGGAGAGCCTACATTTGCCTCTTAACATCATTCAGAGCTCCTTCAAACTAGCCAAAAGCTCTTTAATCTCTGGATATAAACTATTCTAAATAGCAAAATATGCTAATATATTTCAATGGTTTCAATGGGTAAACTCTCACAATGATTAAACCCATACAACATAACACACTTCCATTAACTTTCTAGTAGGAACCACTGGCTTAAAATCATAGCTCTGGATATTACCTAGTTAATTTTTAAATCTTTCAGACAAATAGATCAAAAGCCATATGGTATTAGTATAAAATCAAAACACTAAAAAAACCCTTCATCATAAACACCTTCCAAACCCATAACCCTTACCATTTAGAAGGATAAGAATGGCTGATACATGTGAACACAATAGCCTGCAGGTTTTTCCAAGCTACTAACTGTCTTGATGTGACAATACATTGTTCCTTTACTGGGTCAAAATTGTGGAATGTCATCCTGCATCAAATGGACTGCAACAATTCAAGAAACTAGCTCACCATCAGCTTCTCAAGGGCAGTTAGGGATTAGCAACAAATGCTGGCCTAACTACTGAAGCCTAGACCTCTTGAATAAAAAGAAACAATAAAGTGCTGTACCTCTAGTTAACTTGCTCTTGTTCAGCTAAAACACTATCATTTATCCACAAACAGAAGAAATCCAATCTTTCAGTCTACTTTCAATCATCAGAAAATTGCTGGAAGATTTTGCTGACAGTGCTATTAAGTACCACTTATTCATCAATAACATGTCCACTAATGCTGCAATTGGATTCTGTCCTTTGCAGTCTTTGTTCCAGTTCAGTTAAAATACTATCAATTATCCAAGAACGTGGAAATTGGAAGAAAACTCTCCACCGGATGGAGTCATACCTGGAACAAAGATGGTTGAATCTGTTGGAAGACCATCACCTCAATGTGACTGGAAAAGTTTCTCAGAGCAGTGTCCTAGTCCCAACAACCATCACTTGCTTCATGGATGACCTTCCTTCCATCATAACTTAAGATGTGGGGATGAAGAACAATGATTATAGTGCTCAGTTCCATTTACAGCCCTTCAGATAATGAAGTATCCTATGTTCACATCCAGCAAGGCCTGGTCAAATTCAAGCTTGGGTTGATTGTGGTAAGGAGTGATCAAAGTGCTAGGTGATGATCATCTCCAATGAGAAAGAAAAAAGAAGCAAGGACTGCAGATGCTGGAAATCAGACAAAAACAGAAGTTGCTGGAAAACCTCAGCAGGTCTGACAGTATCTGTGGAGAGAAAGCAATATTAATTTTTGGGTCCAGTGACTTCTTCAGAACAGCTCTGAACAGTAACTGTATCTGAAACAGTAATACCGCTATCTCTCCACAGATACTGCTGAGCTTGTTCAGCAATTTCTATTTTGCTTCTGAAATAAATGCACAGAGGCCAATATCCCATCACCAAGTCACTCTTTACATGTGCATGGAACACTAGCTGTGGCCAGCCAGTTTGGAGTCAGTACCTGAGGCAAAGAGATTTTGAATCCCTTGTTTATCAGTCACCAAGGCTCTTTGATTGGCCCAGAGTAATCAAGAATCTCATAGTCAATATGATCCACCTGGTTCCAATCACTTTAGTTTTAAATGAAAAAGAGTCTATTCTCCTCTGCTTGACATTCAAGGACAGTATCCTCACTGATGCTCTCTCCATTAACATCCTAAAAGGCATCAATCATTAACAGCTTAATTGGAGCAACCACATTTATACTCCAGGACAGAGGTTCAGAATTATGTAATTCATGTTGTGACTCACTGAAGCCTTTGCACTTCGAGAGCAAACATAAGGCAAGGGGCCATATGCAGGTTGGATTTAAAAGAAAAGATTCATTCCAGCAGATGGGTACTCCTTAGTTTGTGGAAGTTATCAGACCATTAAAGCTGGGAATAAAAGTCTTAAGGTATTTTGGCAACCCCAAAGTCAAAGAAAAGTCAATGATTTAGCTTCTATATGTATCTCAAGGAGAGATAGTAATGAAGAGGATCATATCTGGAGAATGTCCAAAAAGTTGCTGAAAGGAAATGCTTCAGACCTGTGAAAATTTGTTAAAAATACATTGACAGCTTTGTGTGAACATGTTCAGTGGCTGACCGCCATGTAACTGAATTGCTAAAATAAAATGTATGGTCTATTAAGCTAGGGTTCCCTCTGGAATCTGACTTGCCCTGAATTACCATCAGCTGAGATCGTAACAAGATGTATATCGTATGTGTCAATTAATTATGTGTTACTTCTGCATATAGGACATGTTGAAAGTGAAGATTTTGTTTTCTCGAGTATTGCAACAAGACTTCAAAAATAGTTAGAACAGCTGTTATGCTATATTTGAGATTTATCCAGTTAATTTACTCCTAAAAGACATTTTACTATTTCTGTGTAATTTAACTAAGTTGATACCGTATAAAAATTATAAAAAATGACTTAATCTATCATCTAACCTCTGAAATTATACAGCACAACAGAAATAAAATAAAATCATTTTCTATTAAACCATTTACTATTAAACTATTTACAATACAATGAGACAAAAATGAAATGCAGCATTGCTATGATGTATAAAATTAAATACAAGATGAATTTGATACTGTGTTTTCAACACAGAGGATTGTGTTGTTTCTGAGATTTAATGTTTTAAATATGAACAGTTCAAAGATTCAATGTTGTGATCCTCATCCATTTCAACATGCATACTCAAGCAAATAATTAGAGGGAAGCAAATGTCAAACATACCTTCACAGCAGCCAAGGCTTAATGCTGTAACAGCAGCTTTTCAAATTGGACAGTGAAGGGAATGATGTAATTTAAAAAAAGAAAAACAAATATTAAAGATGATCTTTATTAAGTCATTCTTAGGTATATTATTCGTCCTTACTCCTAACAATGTCAGACATGACTCCAAAGGCTAATGGAAACCTAAGAAACTTGGATTATGAATGACCATTGATAAATTATTTGCAAATTGGCTGAGCTTTGGGAAGATTTAAACAATTTTTCTATTCATGATTTTGTCAAGTGAAAATGGGAATAATAAATAAATTATTTGACTGGAATTGAACCTTTCCGCCAAATACACTTAAAAACTTGATTATTGTTGCACAAAATATGATCAACTTATTATTTTCCCCAACAGGAGTTTCTAATTTCAACTGTCGACTTCACTGTTTACTCAAATAATAGAGATCACTAAAGTACACTGTCTGCATGATAGGAATGAGAGAACTTTGAAACAAACAGGGCCCTTACAAATCATGAGATTAGTCGCATGAAGCGCATACTGTAATTAGCATTTGAAAATAATTTGAATTAGGATAATGCATAATTCCAAGCATTAGAGTATGTTTATCAAGTTGCCTAAAACTTTGGCAATCTGCATTGCATAGCAAACTATTTTCTTTCACCTCATTATAAAACTGAAATGCTATAAACTCTGGATATTTGAAATAAAAACAAAAAGTGTTGCAAATACTGATTTATTTGTTTTAGATTGACAAACTTTAGTCAGAAATTTTTAAAGAAGCTACAGATATAATAGGTTTTAAGCAAGTACAGAGCAAGGGAGAGGGAAAAGAGCAAAAGGGAAGTTGTGTGATAGAATAGCAGGCAGGAGAGATTAAATTAAAAAGAAAGAATGCTGGTTCAAGGGAAAAAGAGTTTGTAATTGAACAAGGAACAAAAGATGCTTCTAAAGGTGCCATAAAGGGAAAGGCAGATCTTCATGAATGGCTGCTGTATAAAAACAAAACAAAAATGAAAGACTTCTTCAATTTAGTATTTCATATTTGCTACTCATGACGTAGTAACCTCTACACTGGGGAGATCAAATACAGATTGGATGACTCACCTTACAGAGCCCTCCATTCATTCTGGAAGCATGACCCCAAGTTTTCAGTGACCTGTCATTTTAATTTTCTGCAACATCATAATTATTATTTTATTGTTTAATCTCTGCTGCCAATGTATATGGGTCTGAAAGGATTAATAATCCTTGGCACCATCTTTAGTGTTGGTGCCAAACAAACTTGTAACAGAATACCTTAAGATTTCATGGAGTAAGATTCAACATCGTATCCTCCTCTGTAACAGTGTCTTATGATATGAATACACCCTATAACTAGTTGATAATGTGCAACAAACTATATCTTGTTATCTACGAGAAACTCTTCTATTTATACCAGAAAGTGGTTTTTCTCTACAACACTAGACCAAGCAGGCCCTGTAGTTCCCTATGCTTAAAGAAAATGGCCACAGAAACCTTCATCATAAGCAACAGCTCATACAGCATATTGAACTGGCATTCCATATCAGTATTGTAAGGATTTAATTTGATTTGAATCCAGCCAGCGTGGATTTGATTTGATTGCTCACACTGCACATGGTGAGTAGCAATGTGACATCTTCAGCGTCCGCTTTAAGTCGCCTGTTTGTTACAGTCAGTCACAGGGAAAAACTGAGGAATTAAGAACCCTACAGAAGAAACCCTCATAGCAATTCTCAACAATGAAGAATACTCTGATGAATGATAACAGCATTTCAAGCCTGCTGAAACAAGAGAGCTAATAACTCCCTGGGGAAGAAGAATTAGTAGCTATAAGTTGCATAGTGGAATGAAGATCAGTCAGAACAGTCCCAAGTCAAGTTGATGAGTGTACAAACAGAGCCTCAGTGAGTAAAACTCAAAATTCCTGGTGGGCCATGAGAAACTTTAGAAATTCACAGTAATCTGGTTTGGAAATACAAGTTATAAAATGACTTACTACTGTACTCAGATTAATCACTGTCACCATAGGAATAGGCACAAACATGAGACATAGCTGCAGAAGTGGAAGTGTAGGTCTACTAAAAAAAGTCAACCAGATCTAAGGAGATCACAAAACTATTAATTAAAATGATAAGGTTAGGCAGTTTAAAAGCCTAAATATACCTGGATGAATGGAGAAGGTAATTTTGGGAGCATTTTATTAGGCCTTCGAAAAAATGGGAGATTCTTCATAAGAGTTATGATAAAGGCTAGTTACTGAAACTGTGAGGAGCAGGAATCAAGCATTAAAATGGGAATCATTTATTAAAGCCACAGCGGGCATCTTTCAGCAAAATTGTTAATACAGAATCATTTATTAAGCCAGGAATGGCAGGATTCCTGCAGTGAAGACACAGAAAAAAAAGCAGGAATCCTCCATTTATCCACAAAGGGTGAGAATCCTTCATTCTCCTGGTAAACCAAAGGAAATTGCTTCAGTAGAACAGCAATGACCAGCAGAATTGCTCTTATTCTGAAATAAAAGTCTTGTAAGAAAACAAACTATTTAATAATATTAGGAAGATATAGTAGGGATAATATTGTCAGGAAGACTTAACTTCAGAGAGGGGCCAAATAGAACATCGAACTGGATATCCTCAAGAAAACAATTTCTGAGTTGGAGAATAGCTTCTGAGTTGGATCCAAAAGCAGAGGCTGAACAAGTAAACATGCATTCATACAAAATTGCAAGTATAGCTGATGACATTTTAGCTTTCCAAATGGTGAAAGAAGCAACAGATACTTTTGAAGAATTACTGAGTGCTTTTGGCAATTACTCTAACCTTGGAACTAATTTTAAAAAAATGCAAAGAATAAGATTTATTAGAATAGTTCAGCATTCACGAGAATCCATAGACGATTTTGTTAATGAAATCTACAGGTTAGCACTGGAATGCAACGATGATCTCATCAAGTTCAAATTCATAAGAGATATAATTATTGAAATGTAAAATGTTGAAATTGTTGATGTGCAATTGTCAGATTTATTGAATTCCAAAGAAGCGCTGATTCTCAAAAAGACATTCAGATAGTGAGTGAAACAGAACTCCGGAAGCTAGACCTAAGAGGAGAAATTCAACCTTGGCATGGTGATCAATGTTTTAAGCATAAAACCAGAAATAACTTGCCAGAAGCCAATACAGCAATTAGGATAGACACTAGACATTAGAAATCCTTTTCAGCATGATGGAGCAAAGAAACCTTAGGTACAGTTAGTGCTCAGCTATTAAAACAAATATATCCGTCACAAAGTAGGTCACTTTCAGAAAATGCAAAAAAGGGGAAAAGAATTTCAGAAATGTGAGAAAGTAAATAGCAATCAACATAAAGTGCTTATTCAAGTGGAATTATCGAAACAAAAGGAAAGCCTAAATTGCTCCTAGAGGAAATAAGAGAATAAGACTTTACATTTTGGAGTGCTGATATTTAGATCAATGGTTATCTCACCAATTTTAAGTTAGATAGGGGTGGGTCTCATTGAAAGTCTCTCACCATATTATGAGCCATGATTAAAGAAATGTTCCAATGTACAGGAAGGCCACATAGCAAAATACATATACATGCTTCACAATCAAGAATCCTTATTCTAGAATAGGAAAGCATGTCTTGACCTCAATCTTTTTTTAAATGGCAGAATGAGTCAAACTAAATAAACTTGGGGATAGTGAGGACTGCAGATGCAGGAGAGTCAGAGTGGATTGGGGGGCTATGTTTGAGGGCAGAGGTGCAGGAAATGGACAAGGTGTGTTTGAGTGTATTGTTGATCACAGGAGAGGGGAAATTGCAATCCTTGAAGTAGGAGGACATCTGAGATGCTAAACCTGGGAGCAGATATGGCAGAGGCAGAGGAATTAGGAGTATAGGGTTGCATTGTTGCAGGGGAGGTGGGAGTTAGCTGTGGGAGGCAGTGGGTTTGTAATAGATGTTGGTGCTGAATTGGTTGCCGGAGATGGATATGGAGAGGTCCAGGAAGGGGAGGGAGGTATCAGAGATGGTCCAGGTGAATATGAGGTCAGGGTGGAAGATCTGGATGACCTGCTCAAGCTCCTCATGGGAGCATGAGGCAGCGCCAATACAGCCATCGATGTATTGGAGGAAAAGGTGGGGGATAGTGCCGATGTAACTGTGGAGGAGGGAGGATTGAAAGGAAAAGTTGTTAAGGGTGAGGACCAGTTTGGCAAATGAGAGTGTCAGAGAAAGGGGACTGGATGGGTCTGCTGGAGAGGAAGAAATAGAGGAACTTGAGGAAAAGGTTAAAAATCACACAACACCAGGTTATAGTTCAACAGGTTTAATTGGAAGCACGCTAGCTTTCAGAGCGCCGCTCCTTCATCAGGTGATAGTGGAGGACACAATTGTAAGGCACAGAATTTTTAGCAAAAGCTTACAGTGTGATGGAACTGAAATTATACATTGAAAAATACCTTGATTGTCTGTTGAGTCTTTCATCTGTTCAAATACCATGATAGTTTCACTTCTTTCATGTGTAAATCACAAAACCTTTTTTTTAAAAGTTGCATTCTCAGGTTAGCTGTAATAGTTGATGTTAGCTAGACAATATGTTGAAGGTGTTAGCCCCCTGTGTTCTCTGTCTATGCCATGATGTTTAGATTGATTCTAATCTAAAAGTGAGATAACATGAATTCAGGCAGTTTTTGAGCTCAGAATTTTACATGAATTCATGCAATTTTTGAGCAAAGTACAATGTAACTCTGCAAGTACCAATTCACCCCACAAAGTATATGTGTGCATGTGGGTCTTTGTTTGTACGTGTGTGTGTCTGTCTGGGTTGGGGGTTGTGAGTGTGAGAGAGTGTATTTGTGTGTGTAGTGAGTGTAGGGTGTCTTAAGTCTGTGAGGGGGTGCATGTGTGAGTGTGGAAGTGTGTGTACTTGTCTGGGGTGGGGGGGTTGTGAGTGTCTATGAGAGAGTGTGTGTATCTGTGTGTATGAGTGTAGAGTGGTCTAAGTATCTGAGGGATGTCTGTATGAATGTGGGAGTGTATGTGTCGATAAGGGTGTGTGTGAGTGTCTGTGTGTATGTGTGTGTATAGGAGTGCCTGTGTGTGTGCGTGTGTATGTGATTGTGTGTGTGTGTAGGAGTGTCAATGTGTGTATAGTGCAATGGCGGTCACCTGTAATGTGACATGAACCCAAGGTCCCGGTTGAGGCCCTTCCTATGGGTACTGAATTTAGCTATCAGCCTCTGCTCGCCCACTTTTCGCTGCTGCCTGCCCCGAAGTCCTCCTTGGAGGATGGTCACCCGAAGGTCCAAAGTCAAATGTCCTGGGCCACTGAAGTGCTCCCCAACTGGGAGGGAACATTCCTGTCTGTTGATTGTTGTGCAGTGCCCATTCATCCGTTGTCGTAGCTTTTGTTCGGTTTCCCCAATGTACCATGCCTCAGGGCATCCTTGGCTGCAAACGTACAAGATAGATAGCATTGGCTGAGTCACATGTGTGCCTGTCACGTACAAGGTGGAAGGTGTCCCCACGTGTAATGGTGGTATCAATGTCCACACTCTGAGATGTCTTGCAGCATCTACCATGAAAGGGTTGTATGGAGTTGTCCTGAGAGCCGGGCAGCTTGCTACAAACAATGATCTGTTTGAGCTTTGACGGTTGTTTAAAGGCAAACAGTGGAGGTGTGGGGAAGGTCTTGGCGAGGTGCTCATCCTCATTGATAATGTGTTGCAGGTCACGAAGAACATGGCGTAGTTTTTCAGCTCCTGGGAAGTCCTGAACAATGAAGGGTATCCTGTCAGTTGCAGCATGTGTCTGTCTCTGAGGAGGTCATTACGGTTCCTTGCTGTGGCACGTCGGAACTGGCGGTTGAGTTGAGCATCGTTCTTGTGAGGGCATTCCTGAGTACATCTAAGTGCCCATCACGTTCCTCCTCATCTGAGCAGATCCGGTGTACGCGTTAGGCTTGTCCATAGGGGATGGCTGATTTAATATATTTTGGGTGGAAGCTGGAGAAGTGTAGCATTGTGAGGTTGTCTGTGGGTTTGCGGTAGAGTGTGGTTCTGAGGTGTCCATCCTTGATGGAGATGCATGTGTCCAAGAATGAGACAGGTAGTCGAGAGTAGTCCATGGTGAGTTTGATGGTGGGATGAAACTTGTTGATATCACTGTGTAGTTTTTATCAGTGACACCTTGCCATGGGTCCAGAGGAAGAAAATGTCGTCAATGTACCCGGTGTATAATGTTGGTTGGAGATCCTGCATAGAGAAGAAGTCTTGTTCTAACCTGTGCATAAAGATGTTGGCATATTGGGGTGCAAATTTGGTCCCCATGGCTGTTCCATGTGTTTGGATGAAGAACTGCTTGTCAAAGGTGAAGACGTTGTGATCTATGTTGGGAACTATGAAGTTGGAGGCTGTGGGTGGGAGATCCCCTAAGGCAATGAGGTTGTGGATGATCTTGGGGATGATGGCTTGGTGATGAGAGGTCAGATTGTAGCAGGAGGTGTCAGCTAGTTTACGTTATCTTTGGCAAAGTAGAGGTCAGGGCTCTAAACTACCACTGCACCTCTCTTGTCAGATGGTTTGAGGTTTGGCCCTCTGCCACTTCTGCCACTTATAATCTGACCCCACCACCAAAATGGTATTTCCCTCCCAACCCTGTCTGCTTTTTGAAGGGACTGCTCCCTCCGTGACTCCCTCGTTAGGTCCACACTCCCCACCAACCCCTCCTCCACACATGGAATCTTCCCCTGTGGCCACAGGAGATGTAAAACCTGCCCCCACACTTCACCTGTCACCTCCTATCAAGGTCCAAAGAATCATTACAAGTCTGGCAGAAATTCATGTGCATTTTCTCTAACCTGATTTATTGCATCTGGTGCTCCCGGTGTGGTCTCCTGTACATTGGAGAGACCAAGTGCAAACACAGGAACTGGTTCAAGTAACATTTATGGTCTGTACACTCCAACCAGCCCCACCTTCCAGTTGCAACTTTTTCAACACTCCTTCTCACTCCCCCAAAAACATGTCCATCCTGGGCCTCCTCCACCGTCAACACTAGACCACTGGAAGAAGAACACCTCATCCTCCAACCATACCGCCTTAACATAGAATTCACCAGCTTTCAAATCTCCCTACCTTGCACCACATCCCAGGTCCAGCCCTTCCTCTCCACCCCAATCTGTCCTCTCAATCTGTCCATTGTCCTTCTCACCTGTCTGGTCCACCCTTCCTTGACCAATCACAGCCATCTCCTACCTGAATCCACCTATCGCCATCCCACCCACCTTTGCCAGCCCCGCCCCCCCAAATTATTTCTCAGTCCTCTTCCCATCCCCCAGTCTTGATGAAAGGTTCTGACCTGAAATGTTGACCCCCCCTTCTCCTCTGATGCTGACTGACTTTGTGTTTTTTCCAGCTCCACTCTTTATCCATTCAAACTATATCAAGTTAAGGATCTGATGGTCAAGGAACAATTTGTAGTAAATGTCATGGGGCTCCTTGGACTCATGGCTGAACAGAAGCCAAACAAGAATCAAATTAGTTTAGTTTTTAAGAATAAGTTGTATCATACTTTGAATAAAATAGGTACCTGTGATTATTCTGAATTAACACAAATGTTTTCTGCAATATCAACACTGAACCACTCAAACTAAAAGAGCCAATAGGCTTGTGAGGATATATAAGTGTTGCGTTAGTCAATGATCAGCGTACTCCATTTGAGCCAACGTACAAATTTATAATTGATGTACCTCAGAGTGCAACACAGCTTCTTGAATAAAATAGCTATGACTGATTCAACTGTGATGTTAGATGCTGAAGTGACTTGGATGAGATAAGTTGGTGTAGTGGACAGCCAAGAAGGTTACCTCAGAGTACAACAAGACCTGGTTCAGATGGGCTGGTGGGCTGAGGAGTGGCAGATGGAGTTTAATTTAGCTAAATGTAAGGTGCTGCATTTTGGAAAGGCAAATCAGTGCAGGACTGATACATTAATGATAAGGTCCTGGGGAGTGCTGCTGAACAGAGATCTTGGAGTACAGGTTCATAGTTCCTTGAAAGTAGAATCACAGATAGACAGTATAATGAAGAAGGTGCTTGATACGCTTACCTTTACTGGTCAGAACATTGAGTATAAGGGTTGGGAGGTCATGTTGCAGCTGTACAGGACATTGGTTAGGACACTTTAGGAATACTGTGTTCAGTTCTGGTCTCGCTGCTACACAAAAGATGTTATGACATTTGAAAGGGTTCAGAAAAGATTTACAAGAATGTTGCCAGGGTTAGAGGGTTTGAGCTAGATGGAAAGGTTGAATAGGCTGGGCTATTTTCCTTGGAGCATCAGACACTGAGAAGTGACTTTATAGGTGTTTGTAAAACCATGAGGGGCATGGACAGGGTGAATAGTCAAGGTCTTTTCCTCAGGGTTGCAGAGTCCAAACTAGAAAACTAGGTTCAAGTGAAAAGGGAAAGATCTAAAAGGGACCTAAGGGACAAATATTGCATGCAGAAGGTGGTGCATGCTTGGAATGAGCTGCCAGAGGAAGTGGTGGAGGGTGGTACAACTACAATATTTAAAAAAGCATCTGGATATATATATGAATAAGAAGGATTTAGAGGGATGTGGGCCAAATGCTGGCAAATAGGATGAGATTAATTTAGGATATCTGGTTGGCATGGATGAGTTGGACCGAAGGGTCTGTTTCCCTGACTTAAAGCTCTGTGACTCTAAGTTCAAACAGAATATTGGACTTCCTTATCTTCCCAGGTAGAATCCTCAGTAACTGTAACTGATATCATGCCAAGTCAGAAGCAATTCTCAAATAGCAGAACTGAGGAATTAGACATGTTTGTTACACCAATAATGTAATCACTGAGGAAAAATGAGGAAGTCCAAACCAATCAAATGTTTAAGTACATCATAACATGCTTTAGGATACTGTTATTGGAAGATTAAAAACCTGATTCTGATTGAAGATGTAGTGATATAACTACATGGAAGCCACCACTGGGAAGGAACAACAAATGTTCAACTTTTCATGACATTCTAAGGATGAAGTTGCCTGTTTAGAGATTCAGGACCCTGAAAGAGGCAATTACCTGTTTTAGCAATGAAGATATCCTCTGAAAAGGCAATCCAAGAGATTAAAGCTCTTCCAGGTGAAAGGGACCTCACACTGTTGGGAAGAGAATCAAAGGCAATGGTCTTCTACCTAACAAACTATCTGTCTTCTAAGTCCAAAGTGAATGCACACCAGCAGAATTGTGAAACATGCAGGTAGCCTGAATTTGTAAAGTCAGAGATCTGTCAGGAAGATGGAGGTAGAGATAGTGTAATTATATGCAGAAATGTAAATTAATGATGATAAAGCATTGTGTGAGGAGATGTATATGGGTTTGAAAACGCTTAATATTTGAATGCTGCAAGCATATGATGATGTCATGAATTTTTGGGCAGAAGAGCTTAAGATCTCAAAGGAATGAGATCTAACATTTTGTTTTCAAGTCACAGTAACAATGTCTGTCATATCAATGTAACCTGGAACTAGTTTGTGGGTGGCACGGTGGTTAGCACTGCTGCCACACAGCGCTAGAGACCAGGGTTCAATTCCCACCTCAGGCGACTGACTGTGTGGAGTTTGCACATTCTCCCCGTGTCTGCGTGGGTTTCCTCTGGGTGCTCCGGTTTCCTCCCACAGTCCAAAGATGTGCAGCTCAGGTGAATTGGCCATGCTAAATTGCCCGTGGTGTTAGGTAAGGGGTAAATGTAGGGGTATGGGTGGGTTGCGGGTCGGTGTGGACTTGTTGGGCTGAAGGGCCTGTTTCCACACTGTAATGTAATCTAATCTAGTTACTGACATGCAATAAATACTATCTTGCTAATTACAAGAGGTTCTTTGAGTTAATCTGGGATGTGAATTCCTTTTACTACACTAGACTTAGTCCCTACACTAAAAAGAGGATGGTCATGGTATTCTTTATCATTAATAGTAGCTCATACAGGATAGTGAGCTGGCCTCGTGAGACAATACTGCCTTCCACTTGATCATAAATCTTCCCATTTGTTCTTCACTCCTTTCCTCTTCCCACCTCTGCTTGCTTAAAAGCTGTGTAATGCTAACATTTTCCAATTCCAAAATGTTCATTCTGTTCTTCTCACTAAATCTGTTGCTTGATCCGCTGAGTGTTTTCAGCATTTTCTGTTTTCCTTTAGCTCCATGCACTTGATTCATAACAAGGCATAACAAAAGCATGACTGCTATCTTTTTATTCTGCAATAAAGTTGATCAATATTGCTGACCCAGTGGAACCCATCTCCATTACAATCTTTAGAGCTATCTAGGTAGGATGCAATAGAGCAACACATTTGGCAGTTATCAGTTCAATAGGTCTCCTTAGGTATATTTTTTCAATCAACTTGTACAGAGATGTTATGGCACACCTTTGGAGCAAGTGGGACTTGAACCTAGCACTCTTAGTCCAGACAGCAGGACACTATCACTGCTCCACCAGAGCTTACATTTCTTCCTATAAACCATCTAATTGAAATTTGCAATCTGGTCTAAATCAGGCATCAGAAGTAACTATCTAAATTGGCATGACTTACATTTCTGAACATAGGGTACTTAAGATGTCAAATGCAAAACACTCAAAAGAAAGCAGTTGTCCGGGATTTCTAGGGAATTGATTCTGGAGGCGGTTCACTTCATTGCTGCAGTTAAAATACATGTAAATTTGTAAAGTTAATAAAAATTAAGGCCACTCTGGCTATTTTTCTTTATTGTATTTATTTTATTATTCAGTTGGCACCTGGTCCTGTGGAAACCAGACCATGGCACTATCTACTACATACATTATAGATGCTAAAATGTACTGACCTAAATGCAAAGCCAAGTGGGTGAACAGTGCTCTGCCCTTTCCCATATTTAACAAAAAACTGCAGCTCATTCCCCAAACACATTCACTGCAATGCTCTAGCCTCCAAATTTTCCCATCACCATTTCCCCTCACATTGTTTCCAATATCTTGTCCCACCTTGCTTTCCAATCCCCACCCTCGAATTCCTTTCCTTGACCTATGTCCCTCATTATCGTTTAGCTCAGATATTGAACTTGGCATTCTGTGCATCTCAAATTTATACCAAACTAAATCACTCACAAAACTATAAGGATTTAAAGAGGGAAAAAAATCAAATTTTAAACGGTTTGCATGAAATTATGCAGTCTTGGGACCTTGTGGCACAGTACATACCTCTGGGCCAGAGCGTCCAGCTTCAAGTTCCACCTTCCTTGAAGTTATGTCAGATAGGGCAAGTAAAAATGACTAAATACTGGGCTCAGAACTTGTTTAAGGGGGTCTTTTGGTGTTATGGCAATCTGTCTGCCTCTAGGCCAGGAGATCTGAGTTTAACTCCCACCTGATGCAGTCATGTATCTTAACATCTCTGAAGATGTTGATTAACAATATCTACACAGCAATCTTCAGCGAATCTTTACATGTCATTCATTTGATTTGCTCCTTCTTTGTGATTGGCCTTGCTGACCCTTCTCTCTCATCTTACAGCAGGGGAATAGAACTAATTAGGTAGCCCTTTTAAAGAGATAGCATGTGCAAGTTGGGATAAATAGCTTACTTATATGCTGTGAAGCTTCTGTGGTACAATTCTGAGAGTGGTAATTGTATATCAGTTGGGAGTTATATTCAGATGATGAACATCAACTGGAGGTCATTTGAACACCTATACATATGAATAAACTGAAGCTGTTATTGGGTTTTGAGAGATGTTTTCAAAATGTGTGTATCTGCAATAAAAGCTTACAAGTGTAATGCCTAGGCTCCAGTTCTATCTTTCAGTGCCTGGATATCTACCGCATGGAACAGGAAGAACCCACTAAATGGATTGACACAAACAGATCAGTAATTTGTTGTAGTGGGGGAAGGAGATTCTAAAATAATTTAAACTAAGAACAATGGAAAATATAGCTTTGAATAAGTAAATAATTGTGCCAGTGGCATTAGTATAAGGGATATCTTAGCGCACTGAGCAAAGTAGCTGAAACTGAAGAAAATTAAATAAGCGTGTGAGTATGCTTCTAGTTATATCTGTGTGTAGTAACTTTAATGCTTAGAGTTAAGCTTGCATAAAGAAGGAAATAATTTTAGTGAAGGGATTATAATATAACTGCATTTAATTATGTTAGTGACTGGTAAACAGCTAAATATTCACCTAATATACCAAACATCAAATGAAATATACCTATTCATAAAATTAGAAACTTTAAGTATTAGTTCAAGAGATAATCATAGTGGGGTGCCTTAACAAAAGTATTGGTCAGGTCACCACTTGACTGACAGATCCAAATCATAATAAAGTTTTTTGATGAGAGCCTATGAAGATAAATATTTGTTTTCATAAGGGATTAAAAAATTTAAATGTAGTGAATGGGTATTTATTAAAGAGTATTCTTTAAACAATGAAGTTATCAATTAAAATTTCAAGCACTATTTTATTTCATTTCAACATAGGTCGTGAGGTCTGCTCTTGGTGGATATTGGGTGTATTGGCATAGAAGGTATAAGGGCAAAAGGTTGGGCACAGGCTGGCATGCATTGGCACAGAGCTAGCACACTGGCCATAAAGGGCCTTGGGTGGGTACAGGAGCACAGGTTGACATAAGATTTAGAGGCTATGGCAGGAGTTGATGACAGCATGAGATGGCTTCAGCTGACACACATAGGGTATGGAGAGTGTATGGGGTGAGGGGGATAAGGGTTTTTTTTCTCAAAGCTAGGAAGAAGTGGTAGAGCACAGAAATGGGACTTTCTGTCTCTGTACATAGAGACCTGTGGCTGTCTCTAAACTGTTTCTGGGGATGACAGGTTTGACTCCAGTTATTAGCCAACTTCCTGGAATGAAAATTAGAACATCCGGGATACTTTCTTCCAAATCGGGAAATCTCTGAAAATTCAGGTCTAATAGTAAAATTAGACAATTCTTTGAAGGGATAAGGAGAAAGTATGCAAAAGTAGTACAGGAGTTGTCACAATATTGAATTTTCAAAGGGTCTTTGATATGGTTAATAATATCATGATAAAGACCAGGGACTGCGAAGCCAGAATAGCTAAATGGATATTAAATTCTCTAAAAAACAGAAATCAGAAGAGGAGTAAAGGATAAAGGATAGAAAGTGGTGGGTACTGGGAATACTTTTATTTATATTTTACGATACTGATCAGAACTTAGAAATAAAAATCTCAATATCAAAATTTGCTGATGATGCCAAGCTACATTTATACTTAACAGTGACAAAAAAGAGCATCACAATACAAAAAAGCATTAGTGAAATTGAAGACTGCACTATTCAGTAGCAATGAACTCAAACATTGATGTATGTGGTTGAGTCAAATATTCTGTTTGAACTTATCTCTGCCAAGTCACCTCAGCACCTAACATCAGAGTTGAATCTGACATAGCTATTTGTTCAAGAAGCTGTGTTGCACTCTGAGGTACATCAGTTATAGATTAGTCAACTGGCTCAAATGGGGTGTGCTGTTCATTCTGGATTAGTGGTGCTGGAAGAGCACAGCAGTTCAGGCAGCATCCAAGTAGCTTCGAAATCGACGTTTTGGGCAAAAGCCCTTCATCAGGAGGGCTGTTCATTGACTATCTCAACATTTATTTATCTTCACAAGTCTGTTGGCTCTTAGTCTGAGCTCTCTTCAGAGTTGATATCATAAAAATTGTTTGTTAATCTAACATAATCACAGGTATCTATTTTATTGAAAATATGAAACAATTTCTTTTGCTAAAATAACTAAATGCAATTGATTTTTTAGTGGCTGTTCAGCCATGCATCTAGGGAGCCATATGATATTTTGTACGAGTTGTTCCTTGACCACAAGATCCTTGACTTTATGTACTTTGATTCATTCTGTCATATGAAAAAAAATGTTGCAGTCAAGACATGCCTTCCTACTGCCAGAGTGAGGATTCTCGATTGTGAAGTATGTATCGGTTGTTTTTGCTATGTGGCACCCTGTACATATAGATATCACTGAAGTCAGGAGCCAGAAATTGTCCTGATGTCTGAGAATCAGCATCTATACTTTAAAAAATGGGATTCTGAATTATGTTGTAAAGAAAAGGAATCTAGCAATATAAGTGAAAATATTAATTAAAAACAGCACCACAGATTAGGAAAACAATTAAAAATGCAAACAAAGCACTGCCATTTATTTCTAGGGACATAGAATTCAGAAGCAGGGAACCTGGTAGTTAAACTTGTACAGGATACCAGGCAGGTCACATTTAGAATATTGTATATAACTCTGATCTCCATACATCAACAGGATATAGAAACACATAAGGAAGTACAATAAAGATTTGCAAGGATTAGAACTGAGATTACAGCTGTAATGCAAGATTTAATAGATTGAAGCTTTCTTCTTTATAAAAGAGACTTAGGATGAGACCTGACAGACTTTGAAGTTCTGAATAGTTTAGGCAGAGTAGAATTGAGAAAATGTTTTCATATAAGAGAAATTACAGGTTTTAATTACAAGATTACTACCAATACATTCAATGGAAAAGTAAGCAAAATATGTTTAATTTGTGGGGTTGGAATGTAGGTGCTTTCAAAAGGAAACTGCATTTGTACATGAGTTAAAGGGAATAGAAAGATATGCAGAAAGGTTGAGATAGGTAGACAAAAGGTGACAAAAACACATATGGAGAATAAACACTAGCACTGATTAATTGAGGTGAATTATCCAATTCTATGCTTTATATTCGATGTAAGGTAATTCAATGTTATGATTCTACTTCCATTTACAATTCAATTTTCCAATATGATGGAATATACACCTAAAATGTTAATAATCTAAGCGTCTGCTTTACATAGACTCGACAGATTTCTCAGATGTTTTCAGCATTTTCTGTTTTTCCTTAATCAGGCACTTAGTTCTTGTCAAGATTAGTACATTAATAGCAATGACTGGAATTGAGTATTCATGAATGAAGATGGTAGGTCTGAAAACATTCAGAAATTGACTGAGTTTTACACTACAAAAGCATCTGGGCTTCTGCTAATACTGCAAGTTGAAAACAGGTATTAGCATAATGCAAAATTAAAAACCTTACTGGGAGAGGAAATTAATACATTTGTCAGGGCATTCTCAGGTCATATCTGCCTCACAGTGCCAGGGACCTGGGTTCGATTCCAGCCTCAGGTGACTGTCTGTGTGGAGTTTGCACATTCTCCCCATGTTTGCATGGGTTTCCTCCAGGTGCTCCGGTTTCCTCCCACAGTCCAAAGATGTGCTGGTTAGGTGAATTAGCAATGCTAAATTGCCCATAGTGTTAGATGCATTCGTCAGAGGGAAATGAGTCTGGGTGGGTTACTCTTCAGAGGATCGGTGTGGGCTTGTTGGGCTGAAGAGCCTGTTTCCACAATGTAGGGAATCTAAACTAATCTAATCTGTGTAATTTTGATAATAAATTAAATGTTAATATTTATTTAGTTTACTTTTTGCACTTTTCTTGATGCTTGTGTTTTGCTAAAACAAAACGTTTTACTGAGGCTGCTTGTCTTGCAGTCATCAGGATAATTTGCAAGAATACTAATGAAGGGAAAACCAACATTTATTCTGAATGAGGGGAGTGATAATTAGTTGACACATTGATTCTGATTGGTAGAGAGACTACCACGAAGAAGACATCAGTTAATGCCAGGCTGTTTAAATTTTAAATGAAGCAGATTGACTCTGATTGATCAAGTCATTGTCCTGAGAAAAGAACCAGCAAATACCTGTCACCTATTTTATTGAGCTGAAACAGGCACAGTCTGTGTAGATATTTTTTCTGTTGCAAAAAACAGTATTAACATATGTAGCTTCCAGTGCATGTAAGTACACCACACTGTGAACTCAATTGGCAATCCTAAACTGGTTGCCAGCATAAGTTTTCATATACTTGGATTATCCATCAAATATCTAATTGTAGAACTATAATCTCATCTTGTGAGTACTGTAGGTATGGGCTGGTTGGATGTGATAAGAAGCTTCCTTGCTGTGAATAGCTGAAGAGATTGCTGTTTAACATGATCCATCAAACTATGGAACAGATGGCCTACAGATGTGGCACCATACTGAGACCGAAATTCATATATCTTATTATTTATTTGTATGATTGGCAGCACGTCCTTTTGGCTTAATGGAACCAGTAGCAGCATGTCAGTATCAGTAGCAGCTTCACTGCTTGTTAAAACATCTGAGTCTACAAATTTGGGATTGTCAGTTAGGCCTTTAGTGGTACTTATTTGCTTGCATTGAAAGCTAAATGTCTTAATGCATAATGCCCTGTCTTTGCAGTGTGAAAGAACATGTAGACACACAGCACTTGTTTCAAATCAACAAAATAGGTGGCAGCCATTTGCTGGTCAAAGTAATACAATTAGTCAACCTGTGTGTTAAAATATTTAAACAAAGCCTGGCAATTAACAATTAATCATCATTAACTGGAGTATTCTTTATGGGAACACTTCTACCAATTAGTCCACATACCGACCACTCAGCTCAGCCCGCTCATGTAGTATAAATGCTGATTTTTTCTTTTAAATTGGTATTCTCCTGAAATGTTTGGATAAGTTCCAGGTGTAAAGCTTTGACAAAATATGTCTTTACAGAATTTTAGTATTGCTGAACTACCAAGTGACTATTGTATTTTTATGTCTTACTGCCCAGCAACTCTAGAGAAGATAGTCAGGAAAACAATAAATTATAAGATGTAATACTAACAGTGGTGAGCAATTGGGCATTAATATAATTACAGAAGGACAGATGAAAATTCTAATTAAGTGATCATAAAGAAAAAAGTAAGCTAATGACTATTACTGAACTAGTTTTATAGGTGAGCTGATACGTATGCTACATTCTAAAATAAAATATAAAACAAAGTTATACATTAAATTAAAAGTCAAATATTATATGTTCACTTTAGGTTGCAATACATTCACATTTGTTTTTCCTTTGGTTCAGTTTGATTTCAGGTCCTCAATCTCATTGGATGGGATTATTTCCAAAAAGATACAGTCAGCCTGATCAGTTTTTGTTCCATTAGCATTACAGATCAAATAAAGTGCATCTGCTTCAGAGGAATGAAGCCAAGAAGAACATATAGTATTTTCTCCAATCATAATTTAATTAATATATTTGCTGAATAACCCACTTAGCTATGGAAGTATTTACAGTAGATGAAATTGGAGTACTTTAATGCATCTATTTTCAGTGGTCTTCAAACAGATGCTCATTGTCAGACTTCTGACTGTCTCTGAACAATAATTACATTATGTGTGATTCACAAAGATCTTCCATAGATTAGGTGTATAAAATCCACAAATCATTTAATAATCACAAATATTTAGTTACACAATTGCATACTTCGATGTACATTCAGAAATGCTAAATGTATTGGCACTTGATTATATGCTTTGCTTCTTTTAATCTAAGTTAATTGGCACATTATGTATTTATATCATGCAAAATTTAAATTGCTGAAAACATTTCCAGTAGTAACTGAACGAATACAACCTTGGCATGTTAAACCTGAATTGGCAAGGAAGGAGCTGACCAATTAACTTAATTAAGATTATTTTGCACTTCTACTCTGATTGTATGTTGCATCTTCTATATTATCAATCACTATATCATAAAAAGTCCCAGCTGACTATGAGAGCTGTAAAAGTTGGGAAACACTGGCAAGTCTGATACCATGCTCTGTACAGTGGATTCCGCTTGATGTCAACTTAAATTACGAAGTTCATCTGCAGTATTGTCATCTAGGTTATTTCAAATTTCATAATGGAATTTGTTTACTGTGACTTCATGTCTGCTGCCCTTTTAATACTGCAAGGATTGATTATAACTGTTAACCTGTTAATGTCTCTCTATACTGGAATTAATACCTTTGCAAAGGACAGCAGCATTTGAGGTCTAAAGTAACTGATTTGAATTTACGATGATTTTATCGTTAACCAAAATATCAGTTTTGCACATAATTCTTAATGAAAAATTTCAACTGCCAAAATGACAATTGCAAGAATCCAATGTACCAAATACTTCTCAACCTACTCAAAGTTTGGGCATATTATAGACCATACTTTTTTGTTTTAAGTTACTATATGGATAACTTGCCATATGGAAGAGTACTAGTTAACTGTCAATTATACATATGTGAAAAATAAAAAGAAATTCAAGATGCTGTGACAAGATATGCCCAACGGCTTTATTTGAAAAGCAGATTTTTATCCATGTTTTTTGAATGATCATAATGGTAAATTATGATCGCTTTAAATTGGAAATATATCAAGGAGCAATATACACTATTTTCTTTTCAGTTGCAATTCAAATATTAATTCTGCCAGTTGGACCCCTGTGGCAAAATGATAGCAGTCATCCATTTAAAACAGAATAAAATATGGTCTACAGACATGCATGACTTACTCTGATAAGACGCACGGAGCCGTTTCAGTGAGTAAAAACTAGAGAGGCCACGCATGCAAAGAGTTTCTGTCAGCATGCCAAACCATCACCAGCAGCAGCAGGCAGGCAGAGGAGAGAAAAACAAACAAAGGCTAACGTGAAAGGAAGTGGCACCTAGCTGTCAAGTAGCAAGAAGCATATAGGAGAAACTGATAACTGAAAAGTAATGTGTTCATTGTATGCATATTGAAGATAAAGCCATTCACCAACAGTTAGGAACAGTGGTATGAAAGTGAAACCAAGCATTAAAAATGACCAACACAGGCCCATACAAATAACTGGATATATTTATAAATATATATATATCTGGATGAATCTACACATATATATTAGTTGAGAAAATTAGATCATTTGTAACATTCTTTACATATGATAAGTATCCTCAAAGCTCCAAAATGATGGCCCTGGGAGTTGGGCACACTTTTGGGTAAGTCGTATTGGCTGTCATATTGGTGAAGGTGTTTATGTGCATGCAGTAAATGGCTGCTGGAAGTATGATCAGTCATCAAGTCGCACTGATATGATGAAAGATCTGCCACTTGGTGCCCAACTCTACAGCTAACACCATCTCTTAACCTCACATAGCTGAATGTATATTCAGCAATAGGTTATCTCGCACACTACTGACATTAGTAAAATGTATCATCAATATTTTTTCTTCACTCATGGTATGGCTACTAAGTGGTGGGCTACAGATTTAATGCCCACTCCCAATTGTCCTGAAGAAATTGGTGAAATGTCTTCTCAAACCATTACCTTATGGTGTAGATAGACCCAGTAAAGTCAACCTAGCCACAGAGGCGCAAAAGCACTGCTATCTCATTAGAGAGAAACAATTAGCGGTGAGTTTAACCTGTGGTTACCACACCACAGGTGAGGGGTGTGGTTAAAAGGGAGGAACATTCATTTTGATCTCAGCTGATACAGGAACTGAACCTGCACTGGTGGCCTCACTCTGCTTTGCAAACTAGCTATCTAGCCAGCAGTTAGCTGGACAGCTGATTTCTGATACCCACAGTATGGGTTCAATTCCTGCTCCAGCTGAGGTTACCATGAAGGCCCTCACTTGGGGTGCGGTGACCCTTGGTTAAACTCACCACTAGTAGTCTCCTTCCAATGAGTGAGCAGCCCTACACTCTTCTGGGCCAATGGTGACTTTTCCTCGGTGGGGTTTCTTGGCTCAGCTGGCTGGACAGCTGATTTGTGTTGCAGAGTAATGTCAACAGTATGGATTTAATTCTCGCATTTAATGAGGTTGCTATGAAAGACTCTCCTCAAACTCTTCTCTCACCTGATATATGGTGACTCTCAGGTTAAAAGTACTATCAGTCATTTCTCTCTAATGGGAGAACAGCCAATAGTCCAGTAGGACAATGGTGACTTTACCTTATTTTAGGTAGACCTGGGCTGTTATTAATGTATAATCATGATCAAGACTTTGACCTAGTGGTGATGAAGGAACCGTGGTATGCATGGTGGGGTCTTGGAGGGGAACTTAGAGCTGGTGGTGTTCCCATACACCTATTGCTCTTGATTTTTAGGTTGGTAAGTTTGAAAAGTGCTGCTGAAGAAATCATAGTAAGTCTGTGCATTATATCTTTCAGTTGGCACATATTTCAGCAATGGTACATTTGTGATGAACAGCACAAATGCATAATATGATTCATTGGTTGCCAGACAAGCCAGATTTCAATGAACTTCTTGAGTATTGTTGGAATTACACTCATTGAGACAAGTGCAAAACAATAAGTTATACCTCTGAATTTTGTTGTGTAGGTGGTCAACAGGCTTTAGTGATTGAGAAGTGTGTAACTTAGTGCAGAATCCCAGCAACTTATCTTCTTTCGTAGCAAGAATATTAATGTGACCCATCCAATTAAATTTCTAGTCAATGCTGTCGTTAAGGAACCAAGCACTGTACAGTCATCGACACATATTGCTACTTCTAACTTTTAGGTGGAGGGAAGGCCATTGATGAATCATGGTTGAAAATGGTTGTGGAACTTTGTGGAACTCCTGTAGCTACATCTTGGGGCTAATGCTTGGCTTCCAATAAACATAACCATATCTCTCTGTGCAAGGTATGACACCAGCCAGTGGAAGGATCCCCTCAATCCCACTGACTTCACTTTTACTCGATCACACTTGGATAAATGTTGCCAAAGGGAGTCATTCTTGCTTCACCATTGGAATTCATCTCTTTTATTAATGTTTGGACCAATGTTTTATTGGAGGACTGGAGATGAGCTGAACCAGCAGAACGCAGGTCATTGCTGAATCAGTCCCAACACATGACACCATTTTGCTGATGATTGAGAGCAGGCTAATGTTATTAATGGCTGCTTTTAATTTATTTATGTGCAGGATAGGTTTGGGCAATTTGCATACAGCCAAGTATAAATTGATGTTGCAGCTGTACAGAAAGTGTTTGGCTAGATATGCATCTAGTTTTTCAGTGCCATAGTGGGATAGTGTCAGTGTCCAGAATTTTTATTGCACTCAATATCTTCTGTCATTTCCTAATATCAAAGTCAATTAATCACCTTGTGCATTATCTTGATTGTCTTCTATGTGTCAATGCTTATCTGGTGCTTTTACAGAATGCTGTGCCATTGGTTGCATGAAAGCTACTCATGTAGTTCTGGGCATAGATTGTATATTTCAATGTCTGGCAATAGATTGAGCTGATTTCTGACCGTCAATGGCAAGGGAGTGGCAAAGGTGGAAGAATGAATGTTTTCCTCCTGAGAGATGAATACAAAGGACCACATGCCAGGGACGCACTGTCAGTTTCTTGAGACAATCCCCTGCTGTTGTAAGGATGCCTGAAGCTGGTAATTTGGCTTGTCAGGATTATCTTTGGATAGATTTGCTGTCACTAACCCTTGTACTACTCATCCATGCGACTTAATAGTGTTAAATGCTAAAGGATTAACCACTTCAACAGAAGAGGCACTTACGTGAGTACCGAAGAGTAGTTGATTACTTATTGTTAAGTAACCAACCTGCTAATTACAGTATCACTAGGTTGGAGACATTGCTATCTCTCAAGAGATAGAAAAATTAGGTCTGTGCCATATAGCTGTCATGTGTAGAACTGACTATCAACTAATAACAAACTTCTCCCACAGGCAGTTATTTATATATGAGTGGGTGGAGCTAAAAAAGATTTTAAGCTAACTCATTCAGGCCAATTGTCTTACACAACATGTACCTCTATCCACTCCTGCCCCCAAATAAGCTGTGTTTTACACATTACACAAATGAAAGTCAAAATATCAAGTTGTCAAGATTCCACCAAGTCCGTTTTACTAATTTAATTGATCTGGACATTTGAGGATTCTTCCATACTGTGGATGTACTGGGTTAGAGAATTGGTATGTTCCTGTGTTGCAGTAAGTTCAATGACCTGTGTTCCACAATCGTAAGTGCTACCTCTTCTCTTTGTTACCTCACACTTCTTTCTATATATCTCTTTGCACACTCCTACCAAGGCTATTGGTCTACCTTTCTCACTGTTGCGTACAGCATCTTCCTTCAGTGGCTCTTCATTTATCTCTTTCTCCCAAACTACTAAATTATTCTGCCCTGTTACTTCCTACTCACTCACTGGGGTCACCTTTTCTGCTCTTGTGTTGATGTTACCAGCTTTTCCAGCCACATTCATCTCACTCAATTCCTCCTTGTGATTCATTGGATGGAATGTTATGACATCGAGATGAGAGGGCAAAGACAGGTGGCTGATATTCATGCTCTCGATCCTCTCCAACCCCATACAAGGAGAAAATACTTGTTGCAGAGGACTAGGACTACCTGTGTGGATGTTGAGCCCTCCAAATCAAAGCAACCAAATAGGCTTCATTGTGTTATATTGTGTTGCATTCTAGCCCTAATGAACAACTACTGGCCTCTTTTCTCTAGTGCAAGCATCTGCAGTACCCACACAGCCTCCCCCCCAAAAAGATCAGCTCTTCATCCAATCAGATCTGCCTTCACCTCTGAGCAAGAAGTCGCAGGTCCCTGAGGGGATGTATCGGTAAGGCTTTCTCCTGCACCGTCCATTAGCTCAAAGTGCTCCTCACTGGTGGACTCCCTTTCTAGATTAGCAGCATAATCAGGTGAGAATGTCACTGGCATATCTCCTCAGCTGGTCAAGGAAGAACCACCCAGGTCATTGGCACTCAGAGGGCTGCTGGAGATCAGTTATCTGCTCAGCCCCAAGCAAAGATGATTCCATAGAGTCAACCATTAATAACCTTTGTGCAATTGCACAATTACAGGGATAGTAGGCAGCCTTGTCAAAGACTTGGTGGTGATATTGAAGGTTGAAGGAGTCCACAGACATTATCAGTAGCCTGCTGGCTGCAGCTTGCACATTTCTGGCTGGTTCCATGGACAGGTTAGTGGCCACTATAATAAGCCAAATGCAGCACAGTACCCAGTGCTGTCAAAAATACCCTCAGACCTGCACTCCATTGTTTAGCCCTCTGTGCTCAGTATTGACAGGGCAACAGGGGACTCCTCACTGAAGAACAGGAAGGAAACCAAAAATGCTCAGAAAGCATATGTGGCACTGTTGTCATTTCATTATGCATACAATATATATGCATTGTAAAATCATCACATCTGATTGACTGTCTTTTTAGCAACAGGACCAATTTAAGTGATTGGTCTGTCAGAGTTAAGCAGCTTCTTCAGACCTCTCTAGGAAAACAGGAGTGATACTTGTTAGGCATTGCTTATCTCTGAGACATATCCTGATAGAAACAGATTTCAGACAACCTTAAGTGCTTACATTCATGACTGCGAACAAGACATCTCACTTGGGTGGGGAGACTGTTAAATGCCAAATTAATGGCAACACTTTGTAATAGGTCCTTGCCTCCAAAGAGTGACCTGAAACAGCATCACAGTTGAAGTGTCAGCGAGCACCATACTGCAGCATAAAGTGCTGTTGTCTTCTGACTTTTTCTGATATCAGCTATAATGATGTGGTGAAGTGTTCAGCTGATGTTGACTTCCATAGACGAAAAGTGGAGATAATCACGAGATATTGGTGAATGAAGGTGAGCATGAAGTATCAGAGAAACAACTGATGTGCTTCATCCATCAGGTAATCACCTGACTTTCAAATAGGGGATTGGTGGCATCTAGTTTGTCAACAGTGACTCAAAAAATCAGACACTGCATAGAAACGAGGCAAGATAAGCTAATAATTAGATGCAAAAATGACTGCCCCATCTAGCCATTGAAACCTCAAGGGAAAATTAGACTTTTTCCCTTGATAGCAAGAATCTGAAATTTTCATTCTCACCATATTCTCACTGTTGCTCCTGCTGCTGAAGGGCTATGAAAATTGTGCCCAATGTTTTCTCCTAAGAGATGGGAACTGATCTATGTTCCTTGGATGTAGAATGTACAACTGACCAACAGCAACCTAGAACATTTTCCTCCTTCCAAGACAGTAAGAGTTAACCAGGTTTCAGGGCAACAGCCTGGTTGTTCAGCTTCTTCAGACCTCTCTAGGGAAACAGGAGTGATATTTGTCAGGCATTGCTTATCTCTGAGACATATCCTGATAGAAACAGATTTCAGACAACCTTAAGCGCTTACATTCATGACTGCGATCAAGACATCTCACTTGGGTGGGGAGACTGTTGAATGCCAAATTCATACAAGAGGGAAGCAATGGCTAATGATATTATATCTCACTGTTCAGCCTGAGACCCAGGAAATGTTCCGTAGACCGGGTTCAATTCCCACCATGACAGATGGAGAATTTTAATTTAATAAAGATCTGGAATTAAGAGTCTAATGATGACCATGAATCCATTGTTGATTGTCTATTGCCCTATAGGTAAGGAAAATGCCATCCTTGCCTGATCTGACCTATATGTGACTCCAGACCCACAGCAATGTGGTTGATTCTTAACTACCCTCTGGGCTATTAGGGATGGGCACTCATCCCATGAATGAATTTAAAAAAGTGACATGAGCCAATGTTTGGTCATGATTATTAATAGGTGAGTTCTGACAGTCTGGTGAATTCAACTGTGTACGAGGCTAATGGTGCAGTTGAGCATGGACTTATTAACTTCAATTGCTCAAGTGAAGTAATTGAACTTGTTGTGGCATTACATCCAGGAATCTTGGGCTCAATTGCTGGAACTGACCTGTATGACTCTTTATTCCCAGTGCCTTATAAATATGTTTCTGGAGTGCCTCCTGTCCAAATCCTTCACCAAAGCCTCCACTGAAGTGTTGAAAGCCTTTGAGCTTGCCTTCTGCTTGTTTTGCTATTCTGCTATGTTTTCCAGACCAGAGTTGTTTCTGAAAGATAGTCACCACCTACTCCAGCCACAATGCACTATCCTTTTAACAGATACGTGCTAGATTTAAGTAGTATTAGCTACTCATAATATTACCCCCTGCTGATGGATCAAGTCAATCAACATCATGGTTGATGATTGCTGGCCTTTGAAAAGAGCATGTAGCTAGAAGTTAAGTATGTAGTCAGCAGTGCAAACAACAAGTTTGGTTTAATGGCACAATGAGATCCCCAGGTCTGATTTTGATTGCTATAAAATATAGCCCCTAGAATTTAAATCTACCCCCACCTCCACTGTTTTTTATTGAAAGTACATGAAATGCAAATAAATCAAAGATAAATGCCATCATGAAAAGTTCCCGGAGTTCTTTTTGGTTAACCAGTCATAATTTTCGTTGGGCTAAATCTGCTGATAATTTGTCGTCAATATTTATGAAATCCAGCCAATGCAATTAAAATATAATAGATATGTTTGCCATGTTGCCTACTTGATTTGATCTTTTCTAGCCAAATACCTCAGCAAGTTTAGACTGGTCAATTGACCTTTTAAAGTTATTTAATGATTAAGTAAAAACCGAAAAAACTGTCGATGCTATAAATCAGAAACAATAACAGAAATTGAGTGTCACTCGAACCAAAACATTAACTATGATTTCTCCTGACAAATGCTGCCAGATCTGCTGAGCTCTTCCAGCAATTTCTATTTTTGTATCTAATGATTAATCTAGCTTTGTCTTGATATTTTCTGCTTGCCGTTCATAACTATCTTAAAGACATACAATATCCAGAATAAGTTATGATTCACTGACTGACACTGTACTTGATGGACATGTAGAAAAGTCTTGACTTTTTAAAATGCTCTCTCAACTGTCTTTTGAATTTTATTTTAATCTTGCAAATATAGTAATACCTTTAACACTGTATTTTTAATTTTAAAAATTGATTTAGAGCATCATGTCAGTGTCATAATATTTACTATATTGCTTTCAAACAAGAAGTTGATGTTAATTTACTTCTTAGCCAGATGCTTATGTTTGGTTCTGAAAAATGGCTTACACCTATGTCTTTCTGATTCCATGACAATTCATAAAAAGGGATGCACTTATGAAATTTAGCACAATCAAATTTGTGGTGCTTTTTTTAAAGGACACAATTCTTCGATAATTTCTGAATGGATTTAAATTTCATTTGGTGTTTCTGAACTTGATTTTAAAACAATGTAACTTTAAAACAAAAAATATTCAAGTGTTCTTACTTGCTTCAAACATTTATGAGTGTTTATCCCTTTCCTAACAAGGTGACATGAGTCTTCATTCTTCTTCAATCAGGAGGGTTGGAGGTTCCAAAAAGCACATGCTTTTATGATCAACTTGATGCAACTTCATGATTAATCAAAATCAGTAGGTTTATTGTCAGCAGAAATATAGAGAGAAGTTAAATCAGCACTGCTTAACCAAAATAAGAAACTACACTGCTGAGGGAAAGGGTCCAATGACACTTTCAGTTGCAATGGATCACTTTATTAGAGTGAAATATGTTTTCACTATGCAAATAACAACATACTCATATTTAGAACTGATTCATAAACTAACTTTTTGGCTGATACATTTCAGTAAATAAATGAAATAAACTTCTGTATCCAGATACAATGTGTGCCCAGTAATCTGGTTGAATACTATGAGAATCAGACAGCTCAAAGATGTGGCTGCATAATACCATCTTGCAAAACAACAATACTACTGTAATTCCATATTCACTATTAATTAGAACAACTCTTTATTTGCTTAAAATGTTAAAAAAATCAATTCAAAAACATTCTAAACATTCCAAAACTAATTCCTGTATATTCAAAAGACAAGAAATGCTAGTTAGATACGGAGAAATTCTTAAGATTTGTACAAATAAATCACTGATTAAGTGAGGAAAGTTCAGTTCGGTACAGAACTTTGATTAAGTAAGATAGACAACCGTGTAGTAGATGGCATTTAAAAAATAAAAGTAAAATGGAAATGTCATTATAAGCACAAAGTATAAATGGCAGGGGATGCTATCTCTGTAAATTCACGTAAAAGTTTCTACTATTTGATTATTAGTAAATGCAGATTTAAAGTTGCATTTATAAATGCAGCAATATTAGTGAAACAATTGTGACAACAATACAATGAATATACAAGACTGCAGTAGTATATTTCACTGATCAATTCTGTTCTGCTGTCTTCCTTCAGTATATCACTTCCTTTGAACAGGTGAGCAGATACCACTTTATGTGCACCAAGTGAAAGAGGAAATAAAATCATGTAAATAAGCATAAATTCATGCCATGTTCATTCAATCACAGCAAGTGACAGCCACTATAACCTAATATATTTGGATTTTACCTGCATTGAGCTGTTTGCTTTTTCGAGGTGATCTAAGATGCCGTTGAAATGGGTCATTTGTACCATAAAGTTCAATAGTTCCCATGCTGAGTAGAGTGGTCTTTTGCATAAAGTCCACAATTGCCAAACCATTACAGTTTCCAAATGCCACACTGCAGGAGAGGTACAAAGAAAAATGGTAATATTTTCAAACTGCACAAATAAATTAATTTATTTAGGATGATGCAGACTCCTACGCCACAAAGACCACAAGGTCATTAGAAATTACAATTAAAGCTACCCTCTGCCCAAAGCCTTGAAGGTTAAATGATGTCAACTCATTGATTTTTGTTCTCTTTGCGAGAGTCCTTTTCATCTGAATTTTCCAGTATCAGGCCTACATTTGTCTTTTGCACTTTAAACCCATCAGCTCTTTTTCCACTGTCACAACTTGATTACAAGTTATTTTCTGGATTTATCATTTCTAAACCATATATTATTTTGGATACCTGTGATTAATTCTCAGATGTCTTCGTTAAAGGCTAAACAGTCCAAATTATTCTAATCATTTCTTTGCACTCTAAAAATGGCAATTAGTCTTGAGACTCTTTTTAGTTTTCAGCTTTTTAATGATTTGTGTCTTTATGAGTCGAAATGGACAGTGCTATGTCCAGAGCACTGTAAGATTTGACCACAAATTCTCTGACTTTCAATGTACTGTTTTGAGTATTTGGGACAGAGTTGCATCTTTGAGACAGTCAGCAGGAGCTAGGAAAATTTCCACTTTCATGGGAAATGCTAGCTCTGGAGATTCCAAACTTTTTAGTGGGTTGGGGGGGAATGATTGAGGACAGTTAAGCAGGACATGCAACTCTGGAAACATTTCAGACGCTGCCACGGGGTTTGTTGGATTTGTAGATGGATGACTAAAAGGAACTGCTGGGAATTTGTCCCAGCTGTAGTAAAGAATAGAAAGGCCCTGTGCATTTATCATCAGATCACCTCAACATTGACATATTCTCAATGCCCTACCATGCCTCCCAAAGAGCCCCAATACTCTTCATGGCCCCATGCCAAGAAATGAACCTGTTCCCAAACCCATGGTTCATCATTCCTCTTTGTGCCAAAGTAAGCATCTCCAAACATTTTCCAAGGACCCTCAGGCCCCATGAAAGCTCTGTCATGCAAACAAACTCCATTATCCTTCATGCCCATTTACCAATACTCACTGATTCGAGGTGATGGAATCTATAGTCAGAGTTGTATATGTAAATATAAGCTTCGGAAAAAAAATATAATTCATTCATAATTTTTCACTATGGTCAAAAAAACTCATTTCTGTTAAAGGACAGTGAAAGGGTTAATCATTCAAATCCTTTAAATTTCAACACCTGAAAGACATAGGCTACTGTTTAACATTCTGTAATCAAAATTATGGGTTTAGGTTCTTCAATATTCTAAAGGCTGTCTGGGTGGACAGCTAAGAATACATAACGAGAGCCCTGCCAATCATTAGAATATTGAAACTGGTGGTCCCAGGTTGGCTGATAATTCTGGCTGTCTGATCTCTACCAATTCACAATGATTGTTTACATAAGTCTGTTGTTTCAAGTGTTTTGAAACTGAAATGTTAAAGGATGACTGACACTTTAACTGCCCTGTGGAAGAATAAACATTTTAAAAATATAGTGAAAAGTTATGAATAAGTAATAAGGGTTCAGTGTTTCCATACAGTTTATACTGAGTGAATGGACACAGAAGTCCCATATCTTGACAAGGGATCCATAGGGAAGAGTTTCTGAATTCAAAAATATTTCATCATGCAGACAATGATTCACAATAACTCTTATGTTTCAAGAACCACACCCCTTTAAAAACCTTGCCTAACTTCATGAAAATTGAAGACAACTAGGCCATACCTTTCTCTGTAATGAAGCTGTCCAGGTTGGGAATGCCAAGTGCAGATTTATGATGCAAGCCAGCCCACACCCTTAAATCCCCATTGCAAATCCCAAAGCCTGGAGAATGAGAAAGGCACCCAAAAATTGTAAAGCTGCCAATTGTAAAGGACTTCTGAATCAACCCAATGTGGCAAAAATGTCAACATTTGATTGATTTAGTTAATTGCTTGCTTGGAAGCCTGGATGCCCATAAAACTCCTAGGTTTTTGAACAGTTTAATTATTACATAATTATCTATTTTTCATCTGATCACATTTATAAATGGATGTCATATTTACAAAGTACTGCCTTCTTAGCATTTTGCCTACACACTTATACAATTACGGACAAATGACAAACGTCATTTTTATAACCTCCAAATTAGATATTTTAACTTGACAAAATGTCCCATTTTTATACGTGACATGTTGAAATGAAGTCAGATTTAATTTAACTTTACAGTCAATTTGATGGAAGAATTGATTCTAGTCATTAGCATTACAATACTGAAAGAGAGAGCAAAGTGAGGTACTACAGGTATGTGTATTATGAACATTGCTGTTCTTGGATTATTTATATATTTGTGAAGTTTATGGGTGACACAAAACTTAGTAATGTAGTAAATAGTGAGCAATATAGTAGCAGATTTCAGGAGGGCATAGACAAATTATTAAAATGTGAAGTTACATGACAGATGCAATTTAATATGAGTAAATGCAAATTGACCTATTTTGGGAGAAGCCCATGGATAGCTAGTATCATTTAAATGCTATGATTTTGATGAGAGTGCAAAAGCAGAAAAATCTTGAGCTGCACATTCACAAATGTTGAAAAGTGGCAGGTAAGTCAATAATGCAGTTCGGAAAGCATATTGCACACTTGGTTGCTAAATAAGAACATGAAATATAAAAGCAAGGAAGTCATGCTAAACCTTTAGAAATCATTTGCTGCATGTCATCTTGAGGACAATCTATAAATCTGGGTATGACATTTCTAAGGGACAATGTCAAGGCCTTACAGAAGGCACAGAAGAGTTTCCCAGGAAATTGCCAGAATTGACAGATGCTCCAATTTTGATTAGAATATCTACAGACATGCTTCTTTGTAACAGGAGGGTTATAGGGAGATCTAATAAAAGTGTTTAAAATCATGAATTGATTTGAAAGAATAAATAAGAAGACATTGCTTCCGGTTGCAGCAGGGTAGGTAACCAGAAGATATAAGATTTATGGTAATCGACAAAAGAATCGAAAGAGACATGAGGAAACGAGCAGTGATTTATCATAATTTAGAATGCATGCCTCAATGTATTAGAAGCAGATTCAATAACACTTTCCAAAAGGGAATCAGATAACCACTTGAACTTGGCAATTTTGCAAGTTTTTGAGGAAACAGTAGGAGAGTGGGACTAACAAATAGCTGGCTCAGACAAGAATGGTCTCCTTCTGTGCTGTATCATCATAAGATTTCCTTCAAAATTTCTCTGCATTAATAGTAATAGAGTCCCTATTGGAATTTTAGATGGTTACAACATCCACTAATTAGAAGTATTCTGTTTAATAGCTGTGGAATCTTAAAAAATAACAGAGTGCACTGTCACTTTGGTGAAAATCTAAAATCAGATTATCAAACTGAGGGAAAGTGGCATCATCTTGAAAACTTAAAAGAGGAACTCAGATATTGACTGGAGACCCACAGGCCAAGAAAAAATTCCTGTCAGCCACAGATTTTTTGCTACTCATTGATCTTTCCTTTTAAATTTATTCAAGGGTTGCGAATATTGCTGGCTGGGCCAGAATTTATTGCCCATTCCTAACTGTCCTTGAGCAGGTGCTAGTGAGCCATCTTCTTGAACCATTGTGATCCATGGGAGTAAGGTATACTCATAGCACAGTTCACAAAGGTGTATCAGAATTTCAAACTTGCGACAGTGAAGGAACTGCATTATACTTCCAGGCCAGGATGATGAATGGTTAGATAGGAATTTGCAGGTAGTGTTCCCGTGTATTCGTTACCCTTGACTTGTAGCTCGTTGAGATTTCGGTTTGGAAGATGCTGTCGACGGAGCTCTGGCAAGTTGTAAATGGTGCAGGCCCACTACTATCACTGTATGTTGGTCATGGAAGGAGTCAGTGTTAAAGGTGGTGGATGGGAAGGCAATCATCTTTATCTTGGATGGAGTCAAATTTCTTGAGTGTTTTGAAACTCCACTTATCCTAGTAAGTAGAGAATATTCCATCATATTCCTTATTTCAGTTTTGTAGATGGTGGTCAGACTTTGTGGATTTAGGACATGAGTTATTTGTTGTGGATTTCCTTCCTTGAGCTTGCTGTTGTGGCCATGGAATTTGTACGCTGGTCCAGTTAATTTGCTGTTCAAAAGCAAGTCCCAAGCTGTTGATAGTGAGGGATTCAGTGATGGTAATGCCATTGAATATCAAGGGGAGATGGTCACGTTTTCTCTTGTTGTAGATAGTGATTGCCTGATACTTTCTTGGTGCCAATGATACTTTAAATCATTTTAAAGATTAAGAATCTTTGCCTCTGGGAGTCTTGCTTAAGGAAATTAGTTTAGATTTGAACAATTAAAATTGTTTGTATGGACAAGTTGCTGTTTTCATCAATGAGTGTTTAACAATGACATGTATTTTGTAGTAGTTTAAGTGTAGTTATGAAGGTATATGGTTTTCAATAGTTCAGAGGGCACAGAAAATAAATCTTGAAGCTGAAGAACCATTATTTACTACCTGGCTAAGCAGACTACTTGACATAGTTATTTTAAAAATCTGTTCTAAATCTTTGAAGAAGTACAAAGTGGTTTGGGTTTATGGAAAAATACAATTGTGAACTCAAGAAGAAGGTTAACTTAATAACATCATCCATTTTATGTGCATGTTATGGAATGTAGTAAAGTGAAATTGGGCAAACAAGTGACACTTCTACTGTTCTTGCATAATGAAGTCAGAAGTCACATGACCCCAGATTATAGTCCAACAGGCTTATATGAAATCACAAGCTTTCGGAGCATAGTCCCTTTATCAGGTGAAGTGATGAAGGGGCTACATTTCAAAAGCTTGTGATTTCACATAAACCTATTGTACTATAACCTGGTGTTGTGTGAATTCTGACTTTGTCCATCTCAGTCCAACACTGGCAATTCCACATCATGGCGTTCATAATGAAGAAAATTAAAGTGTTGAACATTCTGAAAAACACATAAGACACCTGTTGATACAGCCAAGATGGTAGTGTTAACCTTGAATGTGCACAAGCCAGAAGATTGCATACTGGTTTGATTGCCATTAGCAATGCTGAGCCTCTGTTGGAGCTTGGATAGATGACAAAGCTCTGCAACACATGTCCTGCTGGGCTAAAGTCTTTAGAAGCAGTAGTACTGTCTTATGGGCAGTTAACAAACAAAGCTTCTCGATAGAGTTGGTGCCATGCCAGGTACAACAAATGTGGCTTAGATATCTGATTCCCTTAGAATTTCTTTCCTCATGTTTTCCTATTTTAACAATGATATAATATATTTTGGGTATATCCAAATCAAACCTAAATTGACGTTACCTTCACTTGCTGTCCTCATTGGATTATGCAGCTTCTACAAAGAGGCCTTGTGGCTTTCTGAGCTCCTGTGAAAGATGGTAGAGGAAGAGCTCCATTTTTCCATCTGCTCCTGTCCTGCTGTAGCCCTGCAAATGATTTACTTACAGTCTGCTTTCCAGTGACTTAATGGGAAACAATGGCGTTTTCTTTATTTTGTTGGGGTATTTAAATCTAAGCTTACAACAATGAGTTAATAAAAATTCTTCTCCATAAAATAAGTCCACAAAATCATACGAAAAATACTCATGCAAAAATTAAAGCAAGTTTGATTAAAACATTACATGAAAATATTTGTTTAAATATTATATATTACATAGAATATACAGCACAGAAACAGGCCATTTGCCTCAACCAGCTCATGCTGGCATTTAGGCTCTAGTTGACAGTTCTCTCATCTTTCCTTTTCCAAATCAATCAACACAACTTTCTATTACATTCTCTCTCATAAGCTTGTCTTATCTCCCCTTAAATGCATCTAGACAGGTTGTCCAACATATGGCTCTCAGGACAGAGTCTACTTTTTAAAATCTGACTTGACAACTTTTCATAAACCTGTGCTGACTGGTAGGGAAAAAATAAGCTCAAGTAAATGTTAGATTTTTATTCTTCTTCGTTGAATCTAACTGCTGAGTTATCACTCTATAAATGTCAAAGTTCTTAATTTCAGCATCAATATATACCTGATGTTTATCCTCAACAGTGGCCCTCAATAATACTTACCAAAACAAAGATGCCAAATCCCTTGATTATAGAAAAATGAAAATTAACATTGAATGTCAATTCTTCAAAGGCTATTGAACTGATAATTTTTCAATTGAATTTCGTCATTATTTTTGTTATTGAAACATATTGTGTCTGTTTTGTAAAAAGAACATAGCTGTTTTCAAGTGATATTACTCTACAACAGCCTAACAGGTGACTTAAGAATCAATTGAGCAAACTCGCTGAAACAAAACATTAGCAGGTAATAATTTTTCTTCAAAGCTTCAAGCCAGAATTTTGAGGTAGCAACAAAGATAATATTTAAGAAATATATAAAACAATAGCCAAGAGAGAGAAACTGTTGTTGAATGAAAAATTTGTGAAAGACTACTTGGGCACATTTACATCTGTTCTGATAAAAAGTCAGTGATAGAGAAACCAGCTTTTTACGACACATCGTTGCTAGAAGATAGGCAATCAGCATTCTTACAATCATATATGTTCAAAATTTAAAATTCACTGATCAAAAGACTGAATGTCTGTCATTTTTAGCACCCAATGAAAGAGAAGATATGAATGATACAGTTCAACTGGCAAACCTTGTATGAGAAGATGTTCAAAACCGTTGAAGAACTGTAACCAATCAAAGGCACAACAAAAGGACAAGACATTTTCAATGAATAAACTGAGTCTTGGTGAAATTCAGTCTTTTTGAGGACAAAGTTTGTGAATTAACTAATGTTGGAGCTTCTGCGATGTGAGGTAAGCACAATGAACTTGCTCGTCAATGCTTAAATCAAAGCTTTGTAAGTCACCACACCTCGCTGCATCATTCACCTAGTACAGCTGTGAACAAAGGGCTTGGCATGAGACATAGGATGGAAAAGGCCATTTCTACATGCAATTTAATAAGGTTCAAAAGGCTCAAACAAAATCGGTCTGGTCCATTCTTACAGATACAGGATCAGACACATGACGTAATTTACTTCAACCATGTTTGGAGGCTCAATCAAATGGTGATACTAGGCAGATTCTGGGCATTGCATTAAGAAATAAAAACCTTTACAACAAACAAAAGTAGAGATGTAAACTTCATGGATGCTGATGACTGGATAAATTAACTGGCAATCCTAGTTGATAGCATCTATTATTTTGCAGACTTGAATGTGAAACCAAAAGGAAACAATCAATTTGTTGACAAACTTAATGAGCATGTCTGAGTGTTCAGTCAGAAGTAAGAGTTGCTTTAGAATCAGTTCCAATTTCATAATGCCAGCAAGAATGCATGCTAAACCAATAAAAGTATTCTGCTTTGATTGACAGCTTGAGAGATGCACTCAAAAAATTGTGGATTTCTGGGAATGCTGTGATGAACTGAAACTATTTGGAATAATGACACTGATGCTCATGACATATTACAAATGGAACTTACTGTGATCTGAAGGGACAGAGACATGAAGATAGCTTTTGTAAAGCATGATCTTCTAACATTTGATAGTCAACATCTTCTTTCAGAATCTTATGCAAATCTATCAAAACATACCCTTCAGTTCACAGCAATGTTTGGCAGCACAAAATGCTGTGAACAGCCTTTTTCAAGGATTTAAAACTGAAATACAAAATCAAGATCACCTAAGACAGATGGACATCAACTGGAATACTTTTATAATGCCTTATGTTTACGAAATTTGCTCTCTAAGCCAATGAGTAGGAAAACTATTGAAATGCAAAACTGTTTGGACAGCTCTGATCTAGAATAGTCACTCTAGCCATCCTGTAGTAGGGAGTTTCACCTACTCACCACTCTTTGAATAAAGATATTCTGAATATTTCCCCGTTGGATTTCTTGGTTACTGCCTTATATTGATGGCCTGCAGTTACATTTGATCTCACAAGTGGGCTCATTGTCTTTTGATACAGTGTTTCAAAACTTTCACAGTTTTAAAGACAGTTATGATCAGCCCATAGTCTTACTTTTTTTCATGAGATGAGATAAGCCTATTTATTTAATTGTGTATATATACTCTCTCATTTCTGTTAATCTCCTTGTAAATGCACACTGCACCTTCTTCAGTATTTCTATTGCCTTTTTATAACATGGCAACTGAATGAGAACAAAATAACCTTGATTTACAGAGGAACCTTGATTATCTGAATGACATAGACAGGGAGTATTTTGTTCAGATAATCAAATGTTTGGATAATCGAATTTGGATAACACAATTTAGCCAACCATGGGGACCTTGCGATCTTGCCGGATAATCCGAAATTTGGATAATTGAATGCTGGATAATTGAGGTTCCTCTGTATATGGTGCCTTTCCCAACTTTAGTATCACCAAAAATGCTTTGCATCTTTTTCTTAAAATTTGTGAAATGGATAAAACACAGCAGTCAAATCAGACAAATTCCACACATCAACATCCAGATAATAACCAGACAATGTGGTTTTAATGATAATGGTTAAGCAATAAGTATTGGCAGGGACAATATGGAAAACTACCCTGTCCTTCTTTGACACCTTCTATGGTGTCTTTAATATCCATCTGAGAGGGCAGAGAATTTAATGTCTCATCCAAAGGACAGTACCTTCAGCGGTGCAACTCTTCCTCAGTATTGACTATATGCTCAAATCTCTGGAGAAAATTCAAAGAAATCAATGGCTTCAAGTTTCCCTTGAAGTTATTCAAAAATAGACATTGTAAAAAGAATTGCAACTCCAGTGCAAAACCCAGAGAATTATGTCATGCATTTATTTATAATTCTGTATGAATTCTGACTTTAATAAGGCAAGGGTTGACATACAACATTTTGGCACACAATACGCAGTGAGATGGAAAATTATGGGCATAAAGGCGTAAGTGTAATTGTCTAATTCTTCTGAACCAATACAATTGGTGCCCTATTATGTCAAAGCTAACATCAATTCAAGATATGCAAAATGTATTATATAAATAATAAAGTACAGTATTACAAGCACCTGAAATATAGGGACCAAGTCATAAACAAATCTAGATTTACCAAATATTGTATTTGATGAGATATATTAGCGTTGATTTAAATCCATTTTTTTATATATCACCTACTGTACAAACATTAATCTAACTTATAAGCCTTGAATACTGATGATGACAGAAGTTTCACTGAAATATAGATTTGTTCATACACTTTTGATATTGTTTGTACAATTGTAAACATGAACAAAAAAAGAATCGAATAAACAAAGAACTAGCAATCTTAATCTAATCAACTGAATTTCTCCTTTTTTACCATTGTGCAAAAACTACATGAAAACTACATGTTTGAACACCTGGCCAAACATCTGGATTACTGAATGGTTATACTTTTCCAAAGGAAGAAGTCTGTGTTACTTACAGGCCATAGGCAGAGCTCACTGCTAAGCTGGTGATTTGTTGAGGTGGTTCTCCATCGACCCAGACCATCTGAATGACAAGATCAGCTTGGTACCCTGGAGCCATTCTGACAGGTCGGGTTTTGACCCTTTAATGAAAAATCAAGATTATAGTGTTATGGACCAGGCCAGATCTCCTCAAAACATTTTAAGAAGGGAACCCATAACCTAGCTTTTCTAGTTGTTTTATGCAGATGTAAGGTGAATATTCCAGGAGTGATACAGGTGGTCAAACCACTAAGTTTTAAACAAAACAAAATTTATTTACACATGAACAAAACAAACCTGAATTTAGAATAATATAATTATCTACGAAGCACAAATCATGAGTGTGACAAAATAATATTTGTGTGGACCTCCTAGAACACTTATGAAGGTCAATACCATCTAGGTCAAAGTATTTGATCAGCACTCCCTCCACCACTAATGGACTATCAGCAGTGTGTACTACATTCAAGAAGCAATGAAAGAACTCACAAGACTCCTTGCAGCATCTACTAAATCTGAAGTAGGATTGGGATGAGAAGCAAAAGCATGTGATTCCCTGGCTACATGCAAATGGACAAAATCCATTCACCAGAATCTGATAAATGCGGTGTCATCCAGTTTGTCAATAGGAGATAACCATTTGGGATTAAAGGTGTGATTCACTTTGTAAAGGGCTGTGGAGAAGGTAAGTAGAAACAACTTAAAATTATTGAAGACAAACAGAATACTATTTGTAAATAAAAACCAAAAGAACTGCAGATGCTATAAATCAGAATCAAAAAAAAAGTTGCTGGAAAAACTCAGCAGATCTGGCAGAATTTGTGAAGAGAAATCAGAGTTAACATTTTGAGACCAGTGAGGTTGAGTCCTGAAGAAGGGTCACTGGACCCAAAATGTTAACTCTGATTTCTCTTTAGAGATGCTGCTGGACCTGCTCAGCTTTTCCAGCATCTTTTCTTTTAGAATATTATTTGTAACGTTCATTAGAGCAGTTTTGATATTACGGCAGGGGCAGAGGGATTCAAACAAAGATTTGAAAGAGTTGGACGCAAAAACTGGCTGTTCAGCCAATTAAGCCTGTAACAGAATGTTTTGAAGAGTAATCCAATTGGTTGATTCTTCTAATTTTTCCGATATTTCTGCAACTTTTTCTCCTTTAATTAAGTGTTCAGATCCATTTTGAAGGCTACTACTGTGCCTGTTAGGTTGATAAGTACAATGTATTCCAATTTGTAACCATCCAGTGTGTGTATTTAGCATATCACCTCTGGTCCTTTTGCCATTGACATCTGTTTTCCTTGTCTACTGCATCACGGGGAACTCCTTCTGGCAGCAATTTCAATCTAGTTATTTTTGGTTATGAATGAACAAAATCAGCCATTCATAACTCATCACAATTTGCATTGAATGAGCAATCTCATTCAGTCAAACTACAAACTTATTATGCTGCAAGATTGGCTGTTGAAGTTAAGGAGCAATGTGATTATACAAAAGGAATTATATCTTTTATCTAACCTCTGGTGTCCTTAGTGTACTGTTTTTCACTGGGGTCCTCAAGCATCCAGATCAATGCATATAACAGTAGTAGTATTTTATGCTCCAAAGTGCAGTTACTTTTTTGACCTATATGTGGGGTAAATGCTGCTAGCTCGAGTAAAATTCACATGTAAAGGTGTAGCAACCGAGAATGTTACAGCAACTGTGATTATAGGGGCATTCAAGTAGAGTTTTCACCTCCATTACACAGGGTCTGGAGACCTATATGTCCTTCCATCATTTACATTGAGAGCAATGCAATGCTGAAACCCAACCCTTTAACTCCATGGGATCCTCGATCCAGTTTCTTGTGTGTGTATTGTGAAGTCTCCCAATAACATGGTCTGTAAATGATTCTAAATTGTTCTATCTGTGGGGCTCATTCGGAAATGTTCAAGTATGGAAGCTCAATAATTTTATTGTTAGTGTAACCATTATCTGACAAGCTGTATGTAGTCAGGTATCCAAGCTTAATAGTAGCAGTATGGTCAGTGCAGATAGGATGATGGACCGGTGATGCTGTCATGCAGATGCTGCATTGGTCTAAAACTTCTGGGGCAAATATTTTCAAGCTGAAGTGGTGTTGGGAACATGTCCAACTCACGCTGTGTGACATAAGATGGCCTGTTGCAGAAAATTCTGGACGTTTGTTCAATGTACAGGATTGTGCTGGAATGAACTTGATTTTGTTGTTCAAAGAACTTTCTGGAGATAAATGGGAGAGGGGTGCAGCTGGGGGAAGGTAGCTAGAAATGCGGTAGGTAGATGAAGGTGGGGGGTGATTAGGCCGATTAACCTAACCTCGGTTATAGGTAAAGTTCTAGAATCCATTGTGAAGGATGAGATTTCTAAATTCTTGGAAGTGCAGGGTTGGATTAGAAGAAGTCAGCATGGATTTAGTAAGGGAAGGCCATGCCTGACAAACCTGTTAGAATTCTTGAAGAGGTAACAAGTAGCTTAGACCAGGGAAACCCAGTGGATGTTACCTACCTAACTT